>NW_027072153.1:0-1342224 GCF_023522795.1 Fusarium solani
TTTTGCAATGTACTTCGTTCAGTTACATATTGCTCCTAACCCTAACCCTAACCCTAACCCTAACCCTAACCCTAACCCTAACCCTAACCCTAACCCTAACCCTAACCCTAACCCTAACCCTAACCCTAACCCTAACCCTAACCCTAACCCTAACCCTAACCCTAACCCTAACCCTAACCCTAACCCTAACCCAATCCCTCACCCAATCCCTCACCATAACCACTCCCCCTAACCCTCAACTTAACCACTCCCCCTAACCCTCACCCAATCCCTCACCCAATCCCTCACCCAATCCCTCACCATAACCACTCCCCCTAACCCTCAACTTAACCACTCCCCCTAACCCTCACCACAAACACTTAACCCTAACTCTTAACTTAATTACTTCTCCTAACCTTTACCATAACTACTTCCCCTAACCTTTACCATAACCCTTAAATTAATATTATTTACCTTAATTCTTTATTTTTTTACTAACTTCTTAATTAATTTTCTTTCCTTACTCTTTTTCTCCTTTTTCCCCCTTTTTCTTTTTCCTTCTTTTTCTCTTAACTTAAACTCTCTCCTTTTTTAACTCTTAAAACTCTCTCCCTTTCTCTAAATTACTTTTCCTTTATAATAATTTATCTTCCCTAATTACCTTTTATTACTTTTAATTCTCATTTTCTCTTTTATTTTTTTAACCTTATCTCTATATAACTTATCTTTCTTTTTTCTTTACTTAACTTATTTATTTTTACTTATATATTTTATTCTCCCCCTCTCTTATTCACTTTAATAATAACCCTTTTTTTTAAAATAACCTATATTATAACCCTTATTAATCTTTTTACTTATTATTTTTCCTCTCTTTTTTTTATTTACTTTTACCTTAAATCTTTTCTTTTATTACTTTTTTTTTTTTTTTTTTAACCCTCCCTTAACCTATTTTTTATTCCTTTTTTTACTTAATATTTATAAAACCCTCCTAATTTATTTAATCTTTATTATAATCTCTCTTATAACTCTCTTAACTTTACCTTTTTACTTAACCCTTTTTTTTCTTTCTTTTTCATTTTATTTATCCTTTATCTTATTTTTTTTTCTTTTCTTTTTTTTACTTTTTTATTATTACTTTTTATTTTATTATTACTTCTACTCTTATACCTATTTTCTTATTTATTACTATCTATATCTTTCTAATTAATAACTTCTTTTATTTTTTTATTTTTTTTAAATATAATAACTTAATACCCTTACTTATTCTTACTTTATTATTTTTATTTTTTATCTCTTACTTTCTACTTAAATATACTTTAAATTTTATATTCATTTTTTCTTTAATTACTCTTTTTTTTTTTTACCTCTTATTTCTCCTCTAACCTTTACCTCTTTACTTAACCCTTTCTTTTCTTTTAAATTAACTTACTTACTTACTTAACCCTAACCCTAACCCTCTACTTAATTATCCCCCCTAACCTTTACCTTAATTACTCCCCTCTTTTTTTCTCTCTTTTTTCTTTCCCCCTCTTTCTTTTTTCTTCTCTTTTTCTTCCTTTCTTAAACTCTTTTACCCTAACCCTAAAAAATACTTCTAAATCACCTATATCCTTACTTTTACTTATTTCTATTTTTTTCCCTCTTTTCTACTTCTCTTATTTTATCTTCCCTATCCTTTACTTACTTTATCCTATTATAATTCTTATTTTTACTTTTACTTATATCCTTATTTTTATTTTTTCTTATATCTTTACCTTTATTTTTATCTTAATTTTTACTTTTACCTTTATTTATTTCTTTTTAATTAATTTTTCCTTCTTTATTATCTTTCTTTTTACTTTTTCTTTTCTTTTCTTATAATTAACCTTCCTTTTATCTCTTCTTTTCTCTCTTTTTTTTTTATTTATTTCTAATTAACTTATTTCTTTTAAAACTATTCTTATTACTTTCTTTTTACTTTCCTCTCTTTTTTTATTTCTCTTTATTTTTAATCTTTCTTTTTAATTACTTTTTATTATTTCTTTTCTTTTATTTCTCTTTAAATTACTTATTTTTTATCTTCTTTCTTATTTTAACTTCCTTCCTATTTCTCCTTTTACCTTCCTTTTACCTTTACTCTTTCTCTTACTTTACCTTAACTTACTAATTACTCTTTTATACCTTTTTTTTTTTTTTCACCTCTTATTATAACTTCTTACTATAATTACCTCCCTCCCCTCTTAACCTTAATCTTTTTTCTTTCTTTTATCCCTATTACTTTTTCTTTTCCTTTATTTTATACTTTTTTTCTCTCCTTAATTTATACTACCTATCTTATATTTATAACGTACTTGATAAGTGAGTGGATCAAACAAGTGAGTGGATCAAAAATCCCTCATCCTCCACCCTCTCTACTTGATCAATTGATTCTTCACCACCAAGCATGTCACAGACAAATTATGAGGCAAGAATCCTTCTGGCACTTCATGCCTATCAAAATAACCCCAATCTAGGTCTCAAACGCGCTGCAAAGACCTATAAAGTTGGTTATGGTACACTATGGCGCCGACACAATGGCATTCAGTCTCAGCGCGATACCACCCCAAATCACGCAAATTATCCGATCTAGAGGAACTGATCATAGTTCAGTTCATTCTCGACCTAGATTCGCGAGGGTTTCCCCCGCGACTACGTGGTGTGGAAGAAATGGCCAACCGACTGCTCGCTGACCGCGACGCGCCACCCGTCGGCAAGCGCTGGGCTTCCAACTTCGTCAAGCGACACGATGAGCTCAAGACGCGGTTTTTTCGTAGATACGACTACCAGAGGGCCAAATGCGAAGATCCAGCCGAGATTCGAAAGTGGTTCAAGCTCGTGGAGAACACAATCGCCAAATACGGTATCGACCTGGCCGATATCTACAACTTCGATGAGGTTGGCTTTATGATGGGCGTCATTGCAAACGGAATGGTCGTCACAGGCACAGAAAGGCGTGAAAGACCGAAATTAGTGCAGCCTGGAAGCCGGGAATGGATTACTGTCATCCAGGCCATCAATGCGGAAGGCTGGGCGATCCCACCGTTCATCATAGGTGCGGGCCAGTATCACCTCGCCAACTGGTACCGAGACAGCAACCTCCCGGACGATTGGGCCATTGCAACGTCTCCCAATGGCTGGACCGATAATGAGCTGGGTCTGGAGTGGCTGAAGCACTTTGACCGGTACACCAAGACGCGATCGGTTGGCCGCTATCGTCTTTTGATCCTCGACGGCCACGAAAGTCACCACTCTCTCGAGTTTGAGAAATATTGCCAGGCAAACAAGATTGTTACGCTCTTTATGCCGCCTCATTCGTCTCATCTGCTTCAGCCCCTTGATGTCGGGTACTTTAGCCTGCTCAAGAGGGCATATGGTCGAGAAATCGAGCATCTAATGCGATGCTCTATAACCCACGTTTCCAAGACCGAGTTCTTTCCAGCATTTTATGCAGCATTTCAGGCCACCATGACAGAGAAAAACATCAAGGCAGCTTTTAGAGGGGCTGGCATTATTCCTCTTGATCCGGAAAGTGTGATTTCGAAGCTTGATGTGCAGCTACGGACGCCGACGCCGGCTGAGGAGGAGGCCGGGCTCTCTACTACTTGGGTTTCAAAGACGCCAAAGACGGTCCTTGAAGCCGAATCTCAATCTGAATACCTCGATAGACGAATCAGAAGGCATCATAGTAGCTCGCCAGAGTCAATACTGGAAGCATTAAAGTCGCTTTCCAAGGGAACAAAGGCAACTATGCATGAGCTTGCCTTGTTGAGGGCCTAGGTCCGCGATCTTCAGCAGGCAAATGAGACACTAAGCCGGCGGCGGAGGGCAAAACGGAGGCGACTACAGAAAGGAGGAGTAATGACAGTGGGGGAAGCAAGGGAAGCAATTGATCAGATGAATGTGGATGGGCAGGTAGAGGGGGAATCGTCGAGACGTGGTGGTCAAGGAGGGTCGGGGCGACTGAGGGAAAGGCGCTGTGGAGGATGCGGCAAGACGGGGCATAATGCAAGAACATGTCAGATAGTTGTTGCAATGTCTGAAGAAGAGTATAGCGACTAGTTTTAATTGATTAGATGATTTGTTGTGTTTTTATAGAATTTTCAATTGAGAAGGGTGAGGATTTTTGATCCACTCACTTGTTTGATCCACTCACTTATCAAGTACGTTACTCTTTCTTCCTTTCTTTTTACTCTTATTTCTCCCCTCCTTTTACCCCTTCTTCCTCTCCTCTCTTACTCCTTACTCCTCTTCCTCTCTCCTCCCCTTATTCCTTCTATTTACTCTTACTATATACTCTTTCTTCTATTACTTTCTCTTTTTTCTTTATTTAACTCTTATTTATTTTCTCTTCTTTATATAACCCTCTCTCTTTACTTCTATTCTTTTTCTTCTTTTTCCTTTTTTTCTCTTCTTCTTTCTTTTACTTTTTCTTCTTCTTTAAACTACCCTTACCCTTTTACCTTTTACCTATCCTTATTTCTCTCTATATATCTTACTCTTTCTTTTTCTATTACTCTTACTTCTAACTCTACCTAACCTTTAACTACCCTATACTTACTTACTATATTTCCTTCTTTTCTTTATTTTCCTCTCTATTTATTACCTCTCTTCTTCTCTTCTTCTCTCTCTTTTACTTTTTATTCCTCTATTTTTACCTCTTGCTCTTTTTTTTTTTTTTTTACTTCTCCTTTCTCCCTCTGTCTTTCCTCTCCTCCTTATTTATCCTTAATTAACTCTTTCTTTTTTCTTCTACTTTCCCTTTTTTAATTACTCTTTATTCCTTCTCTTCTTTTACTTCTTTTAATTACCTTTTACTCTTCCTTTACTTATTACTTATTACCTTCTCTCTACCTTACCTAATTACCTTTCTTCTTTATCTCTTTTCTCCCCTATTTTAATTTCTTACTTATCTTTTTAATTCTTCCTCCTACTTTACTCTATACTTTCCCTCTCTCCTAAACTAATATAACTTATCTTACCTCTTTACTCTCTTGCTTACTACCTTTCTTTCTTTTACTTTTCTTTAACTTTTCCCTCTACTCTACTTAACTCTCTCTCTCTCTATTACTCACCCTAATTATTACTTTAATTACTCTCCTTAACCTTTATTATAATTTATTAACCCTAACTATTACCTTAATAACTCCCCCTTATTATTAATTTAATTACCCCCCTAACCTCTACTATAACCTATTAACCCTAATTATAATCTTAATATCTCCCCCTAATTATTAATTTAATTACTCCTCTTAACCTTTACCTCTCCTAACTTCCCATATTTTTAACTCCCCTTCCTCTTTCTTCTTCCTTCTCTTCCCTCTCTTTTCTCTTAACATTTTTATCTTTCCTTCCCTCTTATTCTTTTTTTTTTTTTTTTTTTTTACTCTTTCTCCTCTCTTCTCTTCCTCTCCTCTCTCTCTCTTATATGCCTTTTTTATATCCCCTTCTCTTCCTTCCTCTTTCTCTTTACTTCTCTTTCTCTTTTTCCCCCCTTATCTTCACTCTTCTTCCTCTTTTCCTCCTC
This sequence comes from Fusarium solani, assembly GCF_023522795.1. Lineage (NCBI taxonomy): Eukaryota > Fungi > Ascomycota > Sordariomycetes > Hypocreales > Nectriaceae > Fusarium > Fusarium solani. Next base: position 5,522 of record NW_027072153.1, read on the forward strand.
TTTCTTCCCTCTTTCCTTACTCTCTCTCTTCCCTCCTCTTCCTCTTTTCTTCCTCTATATATACTTCCCCTTCTCTCCTCCCCTCTTTCCTTTCTCCTATTCTCCCCTTTTCTTCTCCTATATACTCACCCACTAAACTCTTATTCCTCTTCTATAACCCTCTTTCTTTTCTTATTATTTTACTCTCTCTTTAAGTCTATATATTTTATTCTACCTCTTTCTTTAACCTAACTTAATTACTCTTACTTATATACGCTAACTTTTATTATCCTTTTCCCTTAACTTAATACTTACTCTTTTACTTATTATTCCCCTTACCTTCTTATAATTAATTTATGTCTCTAAAATTACTTATACTACCTTATCTCTATTAACCTTATTAAAACTACTCTTACTATATCCTCTCTATAAACCTCTCTAATACCTCTCTTATTACCTCCTCTCTATTACTCTCTTTTCCCTCTTTATTTTTCCCTTTTCTCTTTTTACTCTTTCTAAACTGCTTTTCTTTTACTCTTTTCTTTACCTTAATCTTCTTTTTACTTTTCTTCTTCTTAATACTTATAACCCCCCCCCCCCCTTCTTATAATCTTTTACTCTCTTAAATCCCTCTCCCTCTTACCTCCCTTTTTTTTTTTACTTATATTTCCTTTCCTTTCCCCTATTATATGTTACTTTTTTTTTTTTTTTTGCCTCTTTTTACTTCTCCTTTCTTTTTTTTACTAATTTTTTTTCTTTCTTACTACTTTTACTTTTATACCTATATTCGCCCTAATTATTAACTTAGTTGCTGCTCTTAATAATTAATATAACTATATATCCTTAATTATTATCTTAATTACTTAACCCTAACCTTAAACTATGCTTAACCTAAATAGCGCTTAACCTTAATAGTGCTTAACCTAAATAGTGCTTAACCTAAATAGCGCTTTATATTACCCTAAATATTAGCGGTTAGCAATTACTACTTCTAACTCTCCCTGCTACCTACTCTTACTAACTCCTATATTAGCGGTTAGTAATTATTACTACTAACTCTCCTAGACACCAGTAGTTAGTTTCCTACCTACTTTTATACCTCTGCAAGTGGGGTTAGGTCTATGATATATTCTTTTTTACTACCTTATATATAGCTAAATTCTGCTGCAGAGCTTAACTTTTTATATAGTAATCTATATATATTTCTATCTCTATTATTAGAAAGGCAATTATTATAGTAAGGAGGTATAGTTATAAGTATCGCGTTAGAGACTTGCTTAACTATTATGAATATTAGACTAGGTAACCTAGTCGAGAGAAATAAGCTATATAGTTTAATAATAGAATTTCTAACTCATAAACCAGATAATCAAGATTTAATTCCTAGTATAGCCTTTATAGGTTTTATTCTTTACCATATAGAGCCTAATTTTTCCCCCTTAATTATATTAATATAGGTTAGTCCTACCCTAGACCTTAACTTACCCCTATATATTACGTTTTTATCTTTTCTATCCCTTTCTTTATTTTTTCTTAAATTTTAACTAGAGGCTCTATAACTAACTACTATTTATCTATTATTAGCGGCGGGTTTCACCCAAGCTCGGCCAACAAAAGCGCTGCTACGCAGTTCGCCTGCGTATATCTACTGTCTCCTAGCGAGGCACTTTTACTAAGCCATAACATATACTTTTGACACGTCCTAAATGTCTGGTTAAAATGCTTTAGGAACCAATCGGTACAGCGTGGCCGGCTATAAGCCCCAAAACACAGAGGTATGACTATGTCTGGGAATCGATATGAACTATCTCCGTCATAGTCCGGGTCCGCCGCCCGATAGATCTCCTGTGACTAATAGCACATCCAACAGACGGCATATAGATCCATCTACTCCTTACCCCGGCTTTTGTAGTCCCGAAGTGCCTTCTGCTTCGCTCATATCCAATCATGGCGTCGCGCGCACGCTGCCGCTGTATGCTTAAATGGCTTCCCCTCCACCCGACAATATAGACAGCAGCCCATTATTGTCTCAAGATCCCTCTCGTATCGGCTCAGCACCTCATTGCAAACTCGGGCCTGGCGAAGAACCTCACTGGGCCCAGTAAAAACCATCTCGCTGGCCATGGAGCACTGTTCACCCTCACCCTCACCCCCGCTCGCTACTTCTTCCGCCTGGGGCTGCGGTAGATGGAACTCAAGATCGGTCGGCCGGCGTTCGATGTGGTGGTTGGGATAGACGCCGCAAAGCTCATCGCCTTCCATGCACCACCTCTAGTCCGACCGCACATCGAGGAATTGGCTCATGATGCCGCGCGAACACTGCTGCTGCGTGAGGTATAGCTGCATGGCCTCCTGGTCTGCCCCCAGCTGCCGGTCTAGCTGCGGTTGCCAGGCCGCGCTAAGTAAGACGATGGATTCTGCTACTTTGCTATCCCGACCGGCTCTGCCTGACTCCTGCGAGAATTCTGTCATTAGATTTGGGGCGCCGACGTGGATGACCCACCGGACGTGCGGATGGTCGAAGCCGGGGCCCAGCGCAGATGTGGCTACAATAGCAGGCGGGTCCGTAGCACTGAGCTACTGCTCGATGACCGCCCTCCTCTCCTCCTCCGTACCAGAGTCAGCCGTGTATGACGGGCACCCCAGCAGGTCGGCGAGCTCCGCCACGAGCTCTTTCGTCTGACAGTATAAGATGATCTTATCCCGTTCGCTCTCGAAGAGGTCCTTCCGGGTCCAGCAGGTTTGGACAAGACGAGCCGCCCTCTGGCACAAGGTGCCCAAGCCTCGCTCACGCCGTATGATGTACCGGATGTTCGGCCGATTCGTCGACTCCCTGACTATATGCGGCCGAACGAGCTTATTATGCTCTATAAAGAGCTCTTGGTAGTCTGGCGGGAGCGTCGCCGTCAGCCAGACTGTCTGCGTCTGAACCCGCCGCACGTACCAGCCCAGCTGCGACATGCACCGCCGATAGTCGTTCGCCGTGATGGTCAGGTGGCACTCGTCAATCACGATCCGGTCCAGCCGCTGTCGGTCCGCAAGTCGGTTGGCATACTCCAGGAAGCTTTCTGTGCAGGCGGCCTCGGCCGACATGATGACCAGCGGCGCCGACTTGGACGACCCTGGCGACCACACGTAGTGTTTCAACGCCACCTTGCCGAGGCGAACGAGCATGTTACCGCGGAGGGCCACCGTAGGTAATATTAAGATGGTCGTCGCAGCGCCTTCGAGCGTAGCACTAACCATCACTATTAGTGTCTTGCCTGATCCGGTCGCAAGGATAATGATGACCTGCTCGGCTGGTCGCGGGCCCAATGTCGCCAGCATGCCATCTCGCTGACCTGGGCGACGTAATTGCAGCCCCGGGTCGTTGTATAGCCTGCGAGCCACCTTCAGCAGGCCGTCCTCCTTCTGGGCCGGCCTTGTGCGAAACCGCGCCTTCTTGCAAGCATTGAGCAACCCCTGCGCCTGCGTCCCTGATACCGTATGCGGCCGCTTCCCCTGGAGAAGTTGATCGACCCGGAACAGGGAGCGCCAGCTCTGCGATGCACGGTAGGCGCGATGGAGCAGCGTGCTCATCGTCAGCGTCGTGCTGCTAGCATAGGCATGGTTGAACGTGCGGTAGCTGTGGTTGCTCATTCCGGCCAGGTCCGCGAGGGCCGCCTTATCCTCGACTTCCTTAGCTGCCGCGATCTCCTCTAGGTCAAAGTTGGCCCGCTCCTTGGCGCTGAACTTCTCCTTGGTGATGGAAGCAGCAGCCTGGCGCCACCACGCCACCTGGAACTGCGGTACCTCGGCGCGTGCGTAGGCCCTGCGAAGGCAGGAAGAGATCGCGGTGTCCCTCTAGACCTCGCCGTCCAGGCTCGACCATAGGTACGGCGATAGCAGGGCGCCGGGCTTTCTCTGACGAAGGAAGACCTGGCGCAGCGGCGGCACCAGAGCTAGATATGTCAAGAGCAGATCTCTAATCGCGCGGGGCAAGAAGCGGATGTTTTCCGTCTCGGCACCAACCTGTTCCTGGCTCTTGTGATACCGCACGTATACTATGACTATCTTCTCCCAGATTAATATGCATCGACGACGACCTGTGTTGGTGTAGGTGACGGAAAGTAGCTCCGGCGCCCGCAACGGAGGAGCCGGCGGAACATGGATGAGCGTCACCATCCGCTTCAGGAACTCTTGCACGTGCGCCTCGTAGCAGGCCATTGCCTTCGGACATAGGCTCAACCCGCCGGCCTGATCGGTCCGCACATAGACCCCTCGCAGCTCAGCCCTATGCTCGATCTGCCGGAGCAGGGCGTCCTGCGTTCCCTTTAGGATCTCGGCATTCCTCTCGTCCGTCAGCCACGAGCCGCCGTAGTCGTCGAGGTCCAGGTCGTCCTGTAGTCTCCACGCTTCGATTGGTGCAATATCATTCGCACCGAACAACAGCTCATCATACAGAAGCGAATGCGCCTGGCGAAACTCTGATACGACCAGCTGCGACACCTGTTCCATGTGTAGCTTGGTTCCCATGTAGTCGATCGTCTGGCCGTCGAGAGACCAGCGTGCCTGGTTCTTGGCGAAAGCCGTTCGAGATGCTGCGAAAAGGTAGAGCCGCCACTGCAGGATATGACCGAAGGGTGTCTCTGCCATCTGCTGGAAGTACTTTTTGCACATCTTCTCCAGCAGTTCGGGTATCCCGTCCTCGTCGTCCTGCTTGTGGAAGCACACGAAGTCGAACAGGATGAGCTGAGCAGTCCACGTGAGTGCGGATAAGTTGCTGTTGAAGTTGCCTGGTTCGTTCCAGACGCACCGTTTGCGCTGCTCGTCATCATTCGCCTCTCGCCGTGTAAAGGCCTTCTTCCGGCTGAGCATGGCGCAGAAGCTTAGTACCGCGGACCGGAACGGCCTGCTCCCGACTGTCTGGCAGATCAGGGATACGTAGAAGTTGCGAATGGCATGCTTCAGCTCAGCGTCGCGCTCGTCGTCATCTTCCTTATCGGCTGATTTTTCCTTCGCCATCTCGTCTTGTTCCCGCAGGGCATCGATGATGCCTTCCATGGCTCGCTGCTGCTGAGGTGTTGGTTCGATGACGTCCCGCGGCAACACTTGGTCCTCATTCTCCCTCGTGAAGTGACCGTCCTCGCAGAATACGACCCGATAATAGTACACGAGAAGCTGCTTCATCCTTCGGAAGTACGAGGTCAGCGAGGATTCGTTCTTAAAACTGCGGAACCCGCCGGGCTTGCCGCTGCTCGAGCCGCCGGCATCACGGAACTCATTCAACCTCTTGGCCCGCTGCTGCGTCATCTTCCGCTCGAGTGACTTATCGCTGCAGAGCTTGTAGGCGTCCCTGAGGACGGTCTCGGCCGCGACAAGGATGCGGATGAGGTCCGAGTTGTCCTCCCCTTCGCCGCCATAGTCCCCGCCTGGGAGCTTCTTCGGCGGCAGCGAGTACGACGACTGGATCTCGGCATCCCGGAGCCCCCGCATGTGGGCAGGGAACCCGGTATGGACGAGCCACGGGACTCGGTCCGCTCGTGACTCCCCGACGTCCTGCACAACCCCGGCCTGCTCCTCTAGGTCGCGGGATGCCTGGGCCAGATCCGCTTTTAGCTCATTGAATAGCTTCCCCTCCTCCTGTGACGGCGGCAGAAGGAGTCTAAGGGCCGATACCTCCCCCGATGGCGATGACGATAACGAGGGTTCTTCAACGATGAAGTAATCGATGCGTCCCTTTGCCGTGAAATACGTCTGGAGCATGCAGCCTCTCCAGAGGGGGACGGCCTCTCGGTGCTGCGAGGCCTTCATACCATGTGCTGGCATGTGCTGGTGCATCTTGGCGAGCCTCCGTGTGCAGTAGTTGCAGCCATCGCGCGTGCAGCAGTAATACCCGGTAAAGACAGCGAGGCCTTCGATCGGCCGGCAAGGTCTCGTCCTATCTGGCCTCCACTGACGGAGCTCCTCTACTGGGCGCAGGTCGTAACTCGATAAGAGCTCAATGGTCGTCCTTAGCTCCTCACCCCTCATTCGGTGCGGCTCGGCCCGCAGGTGGCTCCTCCAGCTTGCCGCCTTGGGGACTAGACACGTCCGGCATAGCCGGCAGACAACAACCCGGTGATCAGGGTCATAGCGGAGAATATCTAACCCCATGCTATGAATACGCGGCATGAATATATATATATATGATGATCATAAATAGTATATAAATATTTGACGAGGATGATGAGGATGATGAGGATGCAAAGAGTAAGGAAGGAGGGAAGGGAACGCCAGTTCTTCATTTTACAATCTAGAGACCTTACCCCCTTTTTTTCACAAACCCTCCAGAAGCGCAAAGGCTAGTTATTCACCCTCCTTCGCTCTATACGTAAGCAAACACGAGGCTAACGGTGAGGCTTTTGAGTTAGATAACTCACAAGGGTAGGAATACACTCTTCTCCTTCTGACGGATGTCTCTTTTCACCCTTCGTTTTTTAGAATTATACTTCGAATTCGTTATTCTACAAGTATATGCATATCATATCCTCGTCCTCGTCGTCGTTGTAGTGGCTCGGCGTTTCGTATTGGTTTTTGCTTTTGTTCATTGCGACCCTGGCACCAGTTTTGGTCCAATCAGCTTATGCCCTTTCACTTGAATCACCTTTCACTTCACTCAACGACCGCACGCTATCAAGCCATGTCATTTCCCACGCAAATTACGCTCTGCGAGGGTACCTACGAACCTGACCGGGGTCTGACCTTTCACTGAAAGGTCGTCGAGCAATAGTGGCTAGACCTCATCCGGAAGCCCCTAGCCCCTTCTAGCCCTAGCGGCAGCCCAGGCCCTAGGCTAGGAAAAACAGCACAACAGGTGCTAAAAGATGTAAATAAGGCTAGGCTAGCAGGCTTCCTAGAGGGCCTCCCCTCTAGCTATAGGCACGCTAGGCTAGAAAATGCTAGCTATCTCGGCCGTAAGTGGCTTAGAGTCTTACCTACCTAAAAAGCCCTATCTTTTACAGACTCTGAGATCACTGAAGCCCTCCGAAGCCAGCTTTTCTACCCAATCAAGCCTATTAGCCTACCCTGTAGCTCTTGCGGAGCTATAGCTGCCTTAGGCCATCAGGATACCTGCAAGGGTGCTAATAAAAGGTGGATTGCAAGGCATGACGCTATAACTAGAGCTTTTTTCAAAGCCCTAAGTAGCCAGCCTACCCTAGAGGTCGAGAAAGAACCCCTAGTCCACCCAGAAAGCAACCTAAGGGCCGACTTCGCAGTTACCCTAGGAAATAGCCGCTATTACTATAATATTCAAATCGTAGCTATTTCAAAGGATTCTACTAAGGAAGACCCTTATAGCACCTTAAAAGAGGCTGCCAAAGAAAAACGCAGAAAATATAGGTCCTCGGGGCCTTCTTTCAGCCTCTTATCATCTCAGCAGGTGGCCTTATAGACCTAGAGACCGCTAAGACCTATCAGAAGCTCCAGGACCTTATTGGCCCCTTTGCGGCTAACCAGCTAGATTCCTCTATAAGCCTTGCTCTCATGAGGACTAGGGCTACTTCTGCGGCTTCTATAGCCCGAGATACCCCTAGTAACCTAGCTAGGTCAATCTGGAATACTTCTAGGGCTTCTTAAGGCTATTTCGTCTTTTATTATCTCTTATCTCTTATCTCTTATCTCTTATATCTCTTATATCTCTTATATCTCTTCTCTAGCTATATTTCTTTCTCTTAGTTATATTTCTCTTTTCTTAGCTTTATTTCTCTTTCTCTTAGTTATATCCCTTCTTTCTTAGCTATATCTCTCTCTTACTTATATCTCTCTCTTTCTAGCTATATCTTTTTACTTTTATATCTCTTTTACCTTTATTTTCTAGAAAAATCTCCTCTCTTTACCTTATAAGCTATATCTTTAGCTAGAAGAAACCCTCTAGGCAAAATAGCTTAGATAGTAAATACTAACCCCAACCATAACCCTATCAGAAGCTCCAGGACCTTATCGGCCCCCTTGCGGCTAACCAGCTAGACTCCTCTATTAGCCTTGCCCTGATGAGGACTAGGGCGACCTCTGCGGCTTCTATAGCCCGAGATACCCCTAGTAACCTAGCTAGGTCTTATTGGAATACCTCTAGAAGGTCTTCCTAAGGCTAAATTCTTCTCTTATTTATCTATTATCTCTTATCTCTTATTCATCTCTTATCTCCTATCTCTTATCTCTTATTTATCCCTTATCTCTTATCTCTTATATCTCTTTTTTTCTAGCTATACCTCTCTCTCTTAGCTATATCTCTTTCTCTTAGTTATATCTCTTTTTTCTTAGTTATATCCTCTTACTCTTATATCTCTTATTTTTCCTTATCTTAGAAAGATCTCCTCTCTTTACCTTATAAGCTATACCTTTAGCTAGAAGAAACCCCCCGGGCAGACTAGCTTAGATAGTAAATACTAACCCCAACCATAACCCTATCTCTTATCTCTTTCTCTTTCTTAGTTATATCTCTTTCTCCTAGTTATATCTCTTTTCCTTAGTTATATCTTCCTTTCTTAGCTATATCATTCTTTCTTAGCTATATCTCTTATATCTCTTTTATACTCTTATTTTCCCTTTTTCTTATCTCTTTATATCTTAGAAAAATCTCCTCTCTTTAGTCTATAAGCTATATCTTTAGCTAAAAGAAACCCTCCGGGCAAAATAGCTTAGATAGTAAATACTAACCCCAACCATAACCCTAACCCTAAGAACCTTAGGTTAGCTAACCCCTAATTATAATATATAATAGGGGACAGTGGCTAAATTTGCATCGAGGATGTCAAATAGACCGAATGACTAGCCTAAGGATTGAATCTCTATCTGAAGAAGCTATCCGCCTTGCTCTACGATAAGAAAGACCTAAGTAATTTTGCGGTGGCAAAATGGCCATTATTCGATGCCCTTCGCAAAGCACGCTCATACTGACCTTGCCCAGACTCGGAAATATCTGCGCCGGCATTCTTCAGTAGCTGCACCATATCAATCCTTCCATGCTCTGCGGCACCTTCTAATGCCGTGCGTCCTTCATTTTCCGCCGGTTCTGCATTGACGTCGGCTCCCTTTTCTAGCAGGATATGCGCTATACCGACATAGCCACCAATTACAGCAAATTAAAGTGCCGTAGCGCCAAAATTCTTTGCTGGCGGCAACTGAACATTTGCGCCGTACTCGAGGAGGACTTCCACAAGCTCCAAGGAGCCATCTCGACACGCAATCTGCAAGGGACCGTGCGGACAGTGCCTTGTTGTTGCGTTTGGGTTTGCTCCATGTTGCAGGAGCGCCTTGAGAATTTCACAGTTCTTCTCCATTGTCGCGTTCTGCACACTAGTTCCAATGGGGTGATTTGTGCGTAGGTTCCCGGAATACCACTGGTAAGTCTCTGCGCAAGACGAGACGGTATCCGGATCCTGGCCATGGCTCAGGAGAATTCGGACGGTTTCCGGGTTCCCTTCAAAAGCTGCCAGTTGCAATGGCCAGTAAGCTGTTTCTGGCGGCAGTTCTTCATTCGTCCTTGCTCGCGTCTCGAGGATGATCCTCACACACTCAGGATCTCGCTGATGGATTGCTTCTAGAAGAGTTGTATATGGACCGCGGCGGTAGTCTTCGGTAATGGTGTCGGGGCTTGCGCCAGCGTTAAGGAGTGATCGCAAGAACTCCTGACGGTGAGCTACAGATGACTTAAGAGCGTGATGTAAGCTGTTTGAGAAGGCGCGTACGTCAACAATGTTACTCTGTAAGATCAGACGGAAATTCTTCAAGTGGCCTCTATCCACAGCCGTTTGGAGAGCCACGTGCAAGGCATTTCTTTTGCCTCTTCGCTCCTCGGTTGATAGTTTCTCCACGAGCAGCCTGAGCAAGACTGAATCTTCATCAGCCGCAGCTGCCTTTAGAGCAAGCTCATCGTTTGCTTCAGCTCCTTGTTCGATAAGCCACTCAGCAGTCGAAATCTTTTTCCGTTGTACAGAAGCCCAGAGAGGCGTTTCGTATGGCAGTCGTCTGTCGTGCTGGCTGCTGGGGTTTACCGATGCTCCGAGTTGCAGTAATTGGTCGACAATCGCCCACTGTTCTTTGAAAATAGCAGCAGCAAGGGGAGAGCACCACCTGTCGGGAAAGCTGCGGAGCCCCAAGCTGTCTCGAGAGGCATGTGCCATGAGGAGCTGGATAATATCGTGATCTCCGCAATGGATTGCTTTGACGAGGAGATTTCCTTTCTTCGGAGTTTCGACTTTTGCTCCGCGGTCCAGTAGTTTTTGGACGAGTTCTCTGCTTTTGCCTTCGATGGCAAGCTGTAGTGGTGTGTCCTCCGCGTTCACATCAGCGTTCACATCAGCGCCAGCTATTAGAAGCACATCTACCGTCTCCAGGTGGCCCCGACGAATTGCAACTTCAATCGAAGAACCAAGGACCGATGCAAGAGAACCTTGAGGCAAGATGTTGCTTTGAAGCAAGCAGACAAGCGTATCCTGACAGCCTCCGGCGCAGCACTTTTCAATCGCCTCTCGTAGGGCGCTACAGTCTCCGACGATGTTTGAGCAATCGTATGATCTGGTAAGACTTTTGAGGCCGGCACACGCTCCTAGCCGTATTGCAGCCAAGATCATAGCCCTCCTCTTCTGTGTCTCCGTTGACCTTCGGGATTCCATATACCAAAGCTCATCGTCTGTCGTTGGCCATTCGTCGGGAGTGACAGCCCATTCTGGAAAGTCAGCTTCTGATTCCAAAAGTTGACAGAATGTGTCATAGTCCCGTGCTTCGATGGCGGTGTCGAATGAGTAACGCGTTGGTTTGGCACCTGCGGACCACAGGGCGTCGATCAGGTCCCTGTCTTGGGCGAGGATACCAAGATCAAATGCCGAGTAACATTCAAGGTCCCAATGCTCCTCGCAATAGCCGTCGTAAGGATGGCAAGGCTTGTGATCATTGACGTCCACTTCAGCCATGATGAGCCTCTTCGCGGTTTCAAGTACCCTCGAGACTTCCCTCGAGACTTCCCTCGGATCTTCACGCCATCCCAAACGATCCGCTAGTGTTTCGCACATGCAATTCCCATAGGCCACCGAAAGGAAACGCTCTGATGAGACGTAGAGGCATTCTCGAAGTGCTGACCGAGCATCGTCGATATGGAAGCTAATCTCAGCGCCGTTGCTAATGAGGAAGTCGACCAGCTCCGGACATCGGAATGATGATCCCAAGGTCAGAGCTGAGTGCTTCTCACATATGAAATGATACCAACGGTAGTGGGGCTCTGCTGTCTTGCGCCATTCTTTCAAGGAATATTCCGTGCTGTCGGGGTCCGCCGCAATTGCGTTAACGTCCGCACCGGCGTTCAGAAGTTCATGAATCAGCGTCAGTAATGCTTCCACTTGACATCCTTTCTGTTCAGTACCCAATTTTGTGGTATTATCGTCGTCGTTGTCGTCGTTGTCGCCGTCGTTGCTGTCCGAAACGTCCCTGGCGCCGGTCCCAACAGCTTCAATGGTGGCCTCCTCGGCAAGACGACGACTCCAAAACTCCGCAAACCAACCGTAGATAGCGAAAAGTAACGGACTGCAAGACCATCCAAATTCCGCATGGTCAATTTGCGCTTTAGCTCGCAGCAGTTCTTTGACCAATTCCAAGTTGCCATTGAGACACGAGTATTGTAAAGGCCGGAGAGGAATTGGACATTCTTTATGCACGCAAGTGTTCGCGTTCGGATCTGCTCTTGCATCGAGAAGAGTACTCGCCAAAAGAACGTCCCCTTCTTCGACGGCTAGCCGAAGTAGACCTTGGAGAAGTGCTTGGTTTGATTGATCTTGGAGCAGTCGGATAATGTCTGGGCTAAATGTACCCAGACTCCTAAGCCATCTGTAGATTTCCTTCCGGTTGCCATGACCTGGGAAGTTGTTGGAGATCGCGTAGGCCATCACCTTGAGTATCTGAGTGGATGTACTGTGGTAGATATTGTCGAGGGTAATGCTTGAGCCAGGCACCTCCTTTTCAAATGCCGAGATTGGTAGGAGTGACCTAGCCGCAACAAGGATGCGATCAGACGTCGAGCTCTCGCGATCTCCGCACAGGATGGAACCCATTGTAGAAACACTTGACGTGAACGGCGGGGGGGTTCTTCAAAATTGGTGGGGTCAGCAGGTGGATCCCTCAAGCGATATCCGAATTGCTATCTTACCAAAAAAGATCGTCGTGGACCGTAGAAATTGGAGAATAGGTAGCTCCTGGAACACTCTCCGGAACACAGGATAGGGAGGAGGGGTGCAGATCTGGACGTCCGCAGGTGTCGCGGGCGATGTTGCCGCATCAGGTTCTGCAGAGTTGTTAAGCTGAAGTGACAACTGGGAACGACCTTCTTCAGCAATAATTACCTCTCGCCATGTGCAACCTCTCTAAGCTTGTCATGTAGCCATGACGGGATGATTCTTTCCGGACCTTTGCGGCAGGTACTAGCTCTCCCCTCCAGAATACGTTGGTTTCCTTTCCTTCCAGTTTTCGTTTACCGAGTCTTGACATGATGATCGGGTAGTTCCCCCCAGGCATATTCTTCTCAAAACCCCATTGCTGAAATCGATATTCGTACTGGCGTTTGCTAAGATACTGTTAGTTAGAAAGCTTTCTGCTGGGGAATTATAGGAGCTTGCCTTGCACGGAAGCCGTAGCGAAGTTTCATCTTCTCGATTACCCCCGAGGGCCCGCACAAGGGAAGATCCTCAAGGATATAGAGGGTATGGATAACGTTCCTCCATCGCTCCCACTCCTCAGATATAAGAGACATCGTCATGGCAACCCCGATGGTGCAGGGTGGAGAGGTGGTAAATGAAAGCCGTATGGAGGCGAGGGTGGGGCTTGTCGCTGAGGATGTCCAAGTGTTCCTGCTAGCTAGAAAGCAGTATAAGTAAGGTATCAGCCGTCTCAGGCGCACTTTAGAAGCCAGACGAGACTTGCTGGGCAAACGCAGAGGGGAGAGAAAGACTGCTTGTGGCAAGGGCAATGGGTCAGAATGGTGAGGATAGACAGATGAGAAGTCGCAGCAAATGAAGGAATTCCGCCGCTACTTAAAAGTCTCAGCCCCAGTAGACATATAAAGGCTCTGTCCTGATTGGTCACGCCCAGAATCCCACAATATGGCCCGCATGGAGCTAGGAGTTGTTGATGATTGATGATTTGCTTAGTCCACAATCCCAGTGGGTCCTGAGCACAGACACGCAGCGGCAAGGCACACACCAAACAAGCCCGCCCTATCGACACTACGGGACCTAGCTCTTAGTGGCCGATTCCAGAATCCCAGCTGTTCTTCGCGGCCTAAGCGGCGGAAAAGGACACTGCCTCACCTAAGAAAATACCGCTACTTCTCAAGGGCAGACTAAGAAACCCGATTCGTTCATGCCAGAATCCCAATGCTGTCCAAGACCCTTGAATCGGACCCCGCAGTGTGGTCTACATCCCTTAACAGCCACTATAAAACCTTCCATGCCATTCCTCCACGCACAAGTTCTCAAAGCCGACGACGAGCTCCTTCTAACGATTACACTCTTCATATGTGGATATAGCTACAATAGTCAAGACAACCCAACACACCTCCGTAAAGGCGGCAGACCACTATCAATCTTCTCTTGGCCTAACAACTCCGCCGGAATCCAAGATTGTCCAACAAGATGCAAATGACGATCGAGGCGATCATCGCTGTCGTCGCACTCGTAGCGGGACTTCCTCCAGCGATGTACACCCTTTGGAAATGCTGGAGACGTCGCCGCGAGCAGCGACGTCGTTGCGGTACGCCACGGCCTCATCATTTCAGGCTGCCCTAACATGGCTAACAAGACGCTCCAGAGGAAGAAGGCATCCTCGCCCCCAGACGAGCACTGCACAATCCCCGACACGCGGTCTCACCTCCCTTGGGCAGTCGAACGGTGGTCTTGATGGGTCTCTTGGTCGAAAACGGGGCATCCACGTTTGCTATGGGCGAACGGTTGACAGCGTGATATTGCTCCTCAAACTCCTGCGGTTAGCGTAAGCGTCTGTCTGAGTAGTAGTCGACCTGATTGGTAGTACATGGAGGTGGTCAATGAGAATTTTGGCCCCAGGGAAATCATCTCAAGATTCACTTCCCGCAGCCTTCTCGCAACCTCTCCGTTATAGCCAAAAGAACAGTTGGGATTCTGGAATCGGCCATTGAGAAACAAGTCCTGCAGTGTTCATGCCCCGCCGCGTCTCTGTGCTGAGGACCCACTGGGATTGTAGACTAAGCGAATCATCGACAACTCCCAGCTCCCTGCGGCCGTATTGTGGGATTCTGGGCGTGACCAATCAGGACGGAGGCTTACATGGTTTGAAGCTCGCCAGAGGAGACTGGCTGCTCGGCGCTCGCTTGCCAGGAACAGCACCGGAGTTCGGGCGGGCTAGAGAGAAGTGAAGTGCGTCTTCTTGAGGATATTGAACGTGTGTTATTAGGGCCGCTCTTTATGGAAGCTGTACGGGGCCTTGGAGAGCCATCTGTCATGTGTTTTATTGACGCTTTGGACGAATGCGACGAGCCCTAGATCCGAGACATGATATTTCCATACTCTGGAGGCACCTCAGAGAAACGCCGGCCACGTCTCCCAGACTCTACGGTCTCCTAGACCCCATCCACGTGGCACCTGTCAAGGAGCACTTCGCCAGCCTAACTACACACAACACTCGCACAGTTCCTCCAGGCTTCCTTTGGCGGGCCGCTTGCCGGATCGGTCCCTCCTGTATTGAAAGAGTTTCCGCACGGGCCACTCTTGCCTATTGTGGCGCATGCAGTGCGAATCCAAATTTACACGACGTACTGCTGTCAGGTAGCACTAACATTTTTGCCCCTCTAGTTTTGGCTTTTGCCCATCACTCTGTTATGCCCCTCACCTCAGATGTACAACTGCTTTGTTGCTCCGCACGGTACAACCACACTTGCGCCACATAGTAGTCCGTGCGGGAACCCTTTCAGTACTTGGAAGCGTTGTCTTTCTCCTCGAGCTATCTCTTGAGCTGTGGAAAACCTCTCGGCCGTACTGAGCCCTACATCTGCCCTAACTTCTGAGAGGTACATGAGGGGAACCTTATGATGCGTCATTGATTGATTCCACCTACCCGGGGGGCATATTCTATCGAAGTGCCCCTCTATTCATTCCTCATAGAGGGGGCATTAAAACCTATAACTGCGTCACTCCTATAACCATTGGTTAACCTATAGAAAATTGGCTATCTAACAAAAATAAGCGATTAAAAAAAAGTTAAACTTTTAGCCCACTTTTCCAAAGGGTGATTTTACAGGGTTATTTTGTCAGACAGCCAATTTTCTATAGGTTAACAGTGGTTATAGGAGCGACGCAGTTACAGGTTGTGATGCCCCCTCCGTGATGAACAGAGGGGTTACGTATCACCTGACCCCCCCCTGGGTACATCCTCATAGAAATTCTTTCGGATTGATCAATGACTTCCCAATCGGTACCTATAGAGATCTCGGCGGAGGCGCTCAACGCGTATAATAACAGCAGCTTTATTAATAAAGATAATAGCCTTTAAGAGCATAAGCGTGATAGCACTCAGAGACCAGCTTTTCTGCCTGCTAAATATCACGACCTAGGATAACCTAACTATGACGATCATATATATTCCCAAGGGATAAATCAGTCATGCTAGGTTTATATTAGTAGATAAATTAATCGCGCTATGCTTAAATAATAGGGGTATTATATCTAATAATATACTTAAAGGTATTAAGTATAACTAAGTTATATTAATAACTAAGGTAGCTATTATATAAAAGAGTATATATAAGTATATATTATATACTAAGTTAGTTATAAGGGGATTATAGTTATTTCGGGATTATAATAATCTAGGGATTTGTGACGGTCAAGGTTCCCAACGTAGTAAACCGTAACCTAATTGGTTTATGTTGGCAGTTGTAACGGGGCGTAGTACTGAGCGTAGGGTGGCGAATCACGTCTGATAATGTCAAGAAGTATTCTTGAGTAATCAAGTTGTATTGAAAGCTGAGGTAGCGAGAGTGTCTGTCTAAGGGATATTGTGTGGTTTTTTATAGGCAGGGTCTGGGGAGCATCTCACGATGCCCATCGTGAGATAGTGTTACATTCTCACTTGCCCGGAGTGAGAAAATGGGTCCCGCTCACTCGGTGCGAGTGAGCGGAATACGTTGATCCGTGCCGTGTGGCGACACGCATTCGATCGCGGCATGGGCCGTGACAGGATTATAATAATCTATAAATTATAGTAATCTAATACTAATAGTAATCCTTCTCTAATTAGTGCTAGTATTTAGGTATAGGGCAGTTATATATATTATAGAGGTTAGGTATATATTAGGTTATGATATATATCTTCTCTTTAATTACTTAATAAACTTCTCTAATTTATACCTTGCCTCTATCCTCTTCGCTAACCCACGAGGTATTAATAATATAAAATAAAATATCTATAAATAAGGATAGAGTTATATATATAAATAATAATATGCGGATATTGCTTAGCTGGCTTATAGGCAAGGTATGGGCTATATCTATATATAATAGCTATAGGCTTATCTAAGCACTACTAGAGATATTATTAGCTATTATATTTAGTTATTTCTTTATTTATTTTATTTTTTCTTTTATTTATTTTAACTCTTTTACTATCTAGGGTTATGTTCTTCTTAACTCTTTTATAACTTGCTCTTATATCTACTTAAGGTCTCTTATAGCCTATTTATATATAGCTTTAAGCTGCTCGTTTATCTGCTCTCATATTATCCTTAGCTACCTAGTGGCTTATTTATGCGAGCGTCTAAGCTTATTTGCCTTCTTTAATTCCTCAGCTACCTAGGCCTTAATTATTTAGATTTCCTACTAGAATTAATATATTATCTCTAGTTATTTCCTTATTATTTGCGTTACTATTTATTAGTTTTTTATTTATATATCTTAGAGCCTCTTTAGTATCTTTCTTTACTTACTTATTAAATAAGTTAATATCTCTAGAGTATTACTTAGAATATAATCTATATAAGCAACGCATAGTTACTTATTATGCCTTTTATTATTTATAATTCTCTAGCCTTATTAATTAATCTAGTCTCGCCTTTATTTTTATTATCCCGCGGCTATTATAGCCTATTCCTCTTTATTATATTATTTCTTTTCTTAATTACTTATAGCCTTTCTTATAGTTTTATAATTTGTTGAATTGGCAGCATAGTAGGCAATAAAGGAAGCACCACTAACTAAAGTGGCGCGCCATGCTTTTTGGCCTAGTGGTTACTTTCCGACATAATTAGCTTTATAGGTCTTAAGGACCAATTCGCCACGGTGATTAAATCTCTACCTCGCACTAGGATCTCATTAGTAGTCGCGTCTATTTCGCAATACTACGCCAATGGTCGCATTGACCTCTATGTCCCTCAAAAAGATTGTAAAGATTGTCGAGGATATTTGCCGACGCAGTTACAGGTTGTGATGCCCCCTCTGTGATGAACAGAGGGGCGGCCTATTATTAGTCAGCCCCCTGGGTAAGGTTCAAAGTCCTAGATGGGATTATTTAAAGATATAAGGCCCCAAAGGACCTCTTATTGAGATTATGAAAACTTAACTAAGAATAATTACAATCACTACAACAAGAACTACCTTTTGTCAAGTGCACTCAGCATCCCTGCGTGACACAACAGCAGGTTATGAGCCCGGCTGGCGAACACCGGGTTTCTCTTCTGAATTAAAGAACCGAACTTTAACCTTCCTCCTCCCAAGATGCCTTCACGGCAAGTTCCACGATTTACCATGCGAACACGTCATAACACGATAAGAGTATCGCCTGAATCTGAATCATCGCAATCGAGTGTTTCAGATCAACAGCATGCTCTACCTTCAAGTTATGATAGCACCATGACTAGTTCCGACAAAAATACTCTTTTTCTCCCTCAAGAGCTAAAACTTGGAGGCCCTTCCAACTAGGAGCAATACTCGCCGGCTCAAAAGGCCATCCTTCGGATCAATGGCCTTGAAGATGCTGCCTTCGGCGATTATCCTTCGGAAGAACAACGGACTATGGATCAGAAGATTAGAGCAGCGAAAGCTGCCGTCTCCATCGGAGGCAACTGCACCGGAGAGGCTCTCAGCCAACAGGTTGGGATCGAAGATCCTCAGGAGATGTTCAACATTCTCCAAGCCTACTGTGTCGGCACCGGTCCAGTCCTTCTACAAACAACCTTGTATCAGTTCATCCGGATTAAGACCAACTCATACGAAACAATCCCGCAATTCAATGTTGACTTTGAACGGCTTGTCAAACTTCTGCTCGAACAGAAGGAACCAATTTCAGACACCCTCAAGAAGGTAGTCTACCTAGCTGCCTGTGAGAACGAGTACCCCGATTGGACCGCTAGCCAACGGGCTCTTCTTCGGTCCGAGCATCCGCCTACGATTCTATCAATGCAGCAAGATCTCATCGACGAAAACCGATCATCGGACGATGAAGACAAACCTGGATCAGCCTCTGCATACTGGGTCCACGGAAAGAAGAGTGGCAAGAAGGGCTCCAATGCAAGGAACCACAAGGCTAGCAACCGTCACAAAGAATTTTCCAAGAATTCCAAAACCAATACAACTCGCAAGAAGCCAGTCACCGGATCAACAAGCATAAGGATCATATCTGCACAAACTGCAGAAAGAAGGGTCACCACGAAAATGATTGCTGGTTCACCCACCAGGACAAACGACCTGACTGGGCCGTCTGACTCGCCAAGGAATTTATGGAATACGACAATCAACACAGCGACGTCAAGAATCTTCACATTAAGGAGTCGAACCACAGGACGGTCGAAAGGTCATTCATGATCCTAGAAGACGAAGTTTCGAATGAAACCATGGAGACGTGCAGAGCCTCACTGGACAACGTCAATGCACATATGAAATGGCTCTTCGACACTGGTTCTTCAGTTCACATTTGCAATAACCGGAGTCTCTTTAGCGAACTCCAATCTGCAGCACGAACAGTCCTCATTACCGGTGGCGGGAAGGTTTTCCCATCTGGCAGAGGAACAGTCGAGGTTGCCTTTGTCAACAAGTGGCAAGAAGAAGTCACTATTAACCTCAAAGACACTCTATTAATTCCTGAATTTCCAGTCAACGTCATGTCTGGACTCAGGCTCTACAAGAATGGTGGTTGGATAGACGGCAACGATCTCTATGATCCCACGGGAGACCTCGTTGCCCATCTATACATTGGAAGCAATGGCCTCTACGTGAACTCTAGAGAGACTGTTTTGTCAGAACATGCCGTCCAGCGACACCAGCCAGAACCTCAGAATTACACCATCTCGTCAACGCAGTGCCTGAATACCGACCTTTGGCATCGAAGGCTCGGCCATATCAATCCATATCAGGTATCTCAAACTGCAAAGATCACCAAAGGAATGTTTTGCGATAAGCGCCATAATCACAAACCCTTCAACTACTGTCTCGCCTGCGACGTCTCGAAGGCCCTAAGATGGTCTCCCCGAAACAAGCGAAGAAGGGCCAAGAAGGCCGGATTCCTCTATGTTGACACCTTCAAGGTCAATCCTCTAGGGATTAACGGCCAGCAATGGGGAATGATTGTCACAGATGACAGGCACCGAATGAGATGGGCCTATACGTTTGCAAGAAAGGGCATGGCTTCAGAACTTCTAAGCCAGCTCATCTCAATGCTCCAGACTCACAATGGGATCTGAGTTTATGCAATCCAGATGGATGGCGGCTCCGAACTCTATGGAGCGTCTGTCAAGCGTCTCGAGTCTTCACACGGAGTAAGGATTATTAAGACAACGCCACATACTCCCGAATTCAACGGTGTTGCTGAACGATCAAATCGCATCATCTTTGACAAAGTCAGAACAACCATCGAATCAGAACAAGTGCCAATGGAACTATGGCTATTAGTCCTAAAAGACATGGTGCGCAAGACAAATGTAACTGCCACCAGGGCAGTCGACGGACTTACTCCTCTTGAGAGTTTTCTCAATGAGGTCTTCCCGGGCAAGATAACAAGCCAGATATCTCCGGAGAACGGATCTATGGCTCACAAGTCACGATTCACATACCATAAGAACGAAGATTAAGATCCTTCAAGTTTGGTCTAAGAGAGAAACTGGAATCTACCTATGCATGGAAGGTTCACAGATATACACCTGCTGGGTGCCCTCTCGCAGAAAGGGACATCAATTGGTCCGCTCTGCACAAGTCACATTCTATGAGAAGATCGGAGAAACAGAACATCTGACCGAAACTGAGCATGATGTTAAGCCGATAATCCGCACGAACGGAGCTCCCATTTCAAGTCGGCCACAGTCTGTCCTGGAGCAAATTAAGACTCCAAGTTTATATCAATCTGAAGTGAATACTCTTCAGCATGCTGGGGTGCATAATCCTCAACATGAACAGACGACAACATCAAAGACATCAGTTCAGCTGCCTGATCCCCGAAAAGAGGTGATCACTGAGCCCAAAACAATGACTAAAGCGCTTCAAGGTCCACAAAGGGAGCATTGGCTCAGAGCAATACACAGTGAGCTACGCAGTCTCCTCACGAAAGGAGTCTGGCGCATATTGGACCGAAACCAAGCTCGCCATAGGCCACTCACAGTCAAGTGGGTGTTCAAGGTCAAGAAGAATGAGGATGGCGGCCTAGACAAGTTCAAGGCACGGCTGGTAGTCAGAGGCTTTGAACAACAGCCTGGATTCGACTATAACCAGACCTTTGCTTCTGTTGCTAGAGTAGCAACATGGAGAATCCTCCTCACCGTTGCTGCCTGTCTCGACTGGGAGATCGAACAAATGGACGTGTCCACGGCTTTCCTGGAAGGGGACCTCGACGAGGAAGTCTTCATCGAGATGCCGGAAGGACTACTTGAATATTTCGATTAACACCTAGAAGACCGCTCGCCAGGTTTCTCAACAGAGAGAATCTGTAAGCTAACTAAATCGCTTTATGGGCTCAAGCAGGCTCCTCGGCAATGGCAAAAGAAATTGAAGAAGGCCTTAGAATCCCTTGGCTTTAGATAAATGATGTCTGATACGGCCGTATACTATAATCCTAAAATAGGAGTAGTTATCATTATATACGTGGATGACTTTCTTCTTATGGGCAGCAATAAGGAAGTAATCTAAGGGTATAAAGCCCGCCTGGGAGAGATCTTCATAATGACTGATCTCGGTCCTGTTAAATATTTCCTCGGCGTAAGAATCACCCGCGATAGGAACTCTCGACTAATTTACCTCTCCTAGGATGCCTACTTTATAAGAATCCTCGAGAAATTTGGCCTTGAGGTATGCCGACCTGTTAATACTCCCATGGAGCGAAATGTGCTCTCCATACTGCTACCATAAGACGACACGGATTCTGCCTCCCCGAGCGAACGGGAGGATTACGATTCAAAGACTGGTTCTCTTATGTACGGAATGACACAGACTAGGCCTGATCTAGCCTTTCTTCTTTTAGTCCTTTTAAGATATATGGCAAACCCTTCACTTGTTCATTCAAGGCTTGCTAAGTGTTGTTGAATTACGCAGTGATGCTGGGTGTGATTAATAAAATCAAGGTTATTATTATTATTGTCATAGTGAGAGCTCCCTAGGGGTTTATATCCCATGTGATTCTATCTAGGACTTTTAACTTTTAATCTAGGACTTTATGATGTGACCCTGAAGTGAGGGGGAAGCTCCTAATTATTCCAACACCAAGAGAGGACTTCGCTGTTTGCAGAAGACAAGGAAGTACGGTCTGGTGCTTGGGGACGTCAAGAAATCCAAAGACACTGTTTGGAACGTTGTTGCCTGGGCTGATTCGGACTGGAAGATCGACCTTCGGCTGGCTAGTTCAACTCGAAGATTCTACAGTCTCCTGGAGAGCCAAGAGACACGAGACTGTGGCTCTCTCGACTATTGAAGCCGAGTACACTGCTCTTTCTCAAGGCGCCAGAGAATTAGCCTGGATCAGAAACCTCTTCTCCGAATTACAACTCCCTCTCAACGTACCAATTCTTCTGAACGGCGACAATCAGGGTTCTCTGAAACTTTGCAGAAACCCCGAGCTTCACCAACAAACGAAGCACATTCCATTCGTCGAACACCATATCCGGGAAGAAATTGAAGCCGGAAACATTGACGTACAATACGTCAGTACCCATGAGCAAATAGCAGATGGTCTCGCGAAGCCATTGGATGCTGCCAGCCATGGTCTCTTGAAGCAATTCGAGTTAGTCCAAGCCCAACTGAAGAAGGTGATCGTCTCCTCTGGAGCACTGAAGTCCTGAACTTAGATCGTAGGACTTTCATATAGGACCTTCTAAGACTCAAGTCCTAGAAGGGACCAGTCGAAGATATAAGGCCTCAAAGGTCCTTCGACTACAGGGAGTCAACAACAATAATAACAATTTGTTATCAAGTGCACTCAGCATTCCTGCGCAATCCAACAACATCCATCCAGATGACGAAGGCGATGATAGCTTCTTCTTCTTCGTCTGTGAGGAGCCGCGGCCGGCCGACTTGACGAGGCGTATCACCGGTCTCTAACAACTTCACGAGTCGTTGAACAGAGGCAGAAGAAGAGCCGGGATAACGGGCAGCCACATCACGAATTGAGAGAGGTTTGGTTGGGGCGATGGAGGCCCCGGGCATATCGAGCACGTGACTGCACGACTTCCCGGGCGGCCTTGAGATTCGCTTCGCTTGGCATTATGAAGGTTGACTTGAGATGGACGTAAGAGTAGTGTTTTTTACTGATTGATGTCGTAAAAAAGGCTTAAATTAGGTGGTGACTGCATATAATTTGAAGACGTCACGATGCGAGGGGCTGTCTCACATTTGTTACTGTATGTCGCACTGAGCGTGCTAAAAGGATTAAGGGTCAGGTAAAGAATAATGAGCAGTAGCAGTGTGTTGATTGATTATTATCTGAGGTTATCTCTTGTGCGGGGTACTCCATCCCGCAGAGTTACTTATAGCATACGGCTAGATTACTAACGTAGTTGTTTCATGAGGCCATGAAGATCATGCCTACCCTGCGACACTATCATAATTTTGTGGCCAACCTAGCTTGCTAGGTTGGCTCGCCTGGGGCCCTAGCCCCACATGAGCCAACGGGTAGTATGCCAGACTCCAGCCCACCTTGACCGCTACCGTAGTGTTTGCAATTGGTCCTCTAGCGGGACAGTAGTGAGAATTTAGTTCCGTCGGGACGCCGAGGTTCATCCAATGCGTCATGAAACCCCATCTTTTTTCAACATCTCGGGATATAAAGTCAAGGCATCAACTCGCTGCAATAGCATACGACGCTTTGATCAGAGAGTCTGCTAGTCTCAATCACTTTAGCATGTTTACCATCGAGGAAATTCATGTTCTTGGGAAGGCTCATCCCGAGTTTGAGCCAGTAGGTTCTTAACCAACATCGAATATATCCATAACACAGTCATGACGGAATGGCTTTTGCAATTTTGGGATTCTGCGTTTGACCGGAGTTTGAAGATCGAAGGACTTCAGAGCCAGCATAGCTTAGTCCATACTTAGACTGAATCCAAATAGTAAAATCGTAACCTTGACCATGTGCTGCTACAAAACGTGACGGCCGTATCCAGAGAAACCAAAGTAGTGCTTGATCAGGTTGAACATTTACACCTCTCTTTGGTATCCAAAATGCTGTGGCTATATCGTCTTTTAGTTCTGTTTATACAATGCCTCACTCAATTACTCGGCCCAGAGCCTGACCCATCTTGATGCTCTGGCCCTTCTCTACAGCCCAGGCCCATCCCAAGCGCTCATTATTCTCGCCAGTCTTCTCTGCCGGCGCCTCAAATACAAGCACAATCGTGCTGCCGAGCTGGAAGCCGCCCATCTCCTCACCACGTCGGAGTGCGTGGCCTCGCAAAACAGGGCTAGAGGCCTCATAAGTTGCCTCGACAAAGCCTTGGTAGGGCTCACCTCCCTTGGTCGCGTCCTCTACCGCCTGGTAGGCAGCGGTGTCGGTCAACCGACTATTGGTCCGGAGCTCCCTGTCAAAATTTACCGCAATTGAACCAACATTGGTCGCACCGACGGGAACGTAGCTGAAGAAGCCCCATCGCCAGCGGCCGAGCAACACCACGCGCTCATTGAGAGTGAAGAGCCCGGGGAGAGTTCGCTGAAGATAAGGAGACACACTGTAGAGCTCTCCTGGAAAGTGACGGCGGCGATCGACAACCCAGTTGGTAGGAGAGTGGAAACGATGGTAGTCGCCGGGGGCCAGGTAGATGACTGCGTAATATAGAGAGGTCGTCTTATCAGGAGCCAGGAGATCGTACCAGGACCGCTCACCAACAGCAAGCTCAGCACGAAGTGCAGAGGGCGTACCGGGAGAGGCTGGCATAGATTGATCTTCTGCCGGAGGAGCACGGTTTCCGGCACCAGAGAGAAGGTCGGGAAGAGTGTACGAAATGCCATTGACTTGAGCAAATTCCTCGTCTTGCTTCACAAGCTCCTCATCTCCGGCGAGCTCAGTGACATGGTCGCTCTTCGAAGATGAACCGCTCGAGATGCTAGGGGTAGGTGTGTTCTTGCCAAGGAGAGCGTCGATGCTGTAAGTCATGCCTTTGACCTGCTCAATGTCACCGCCTTCAATCTGGCCAAACTGGAGGACCTTGCCGTCGGACGGGCAGAGCAGAGTATGAGGATCGGGATCGAGGGGCCGAGCGCCGGGCTTGAGGGTTCGATAGAAGAATGAGGCGAGATTAGGATAAACGTGGAGGTCTGGCTCGGCGACTTCATCAAGCCTGTATGCGATCAGTATACTTCCATCAGGGAAAGAAATTTGGGTGAGGAACTTGACGCCAAAAGCCCAAGAATAAAGCTTGAAGCAGGGAACTCGAAGATAGTAAGGGATAGTCAGCTCATTGAATTTGCCCCAAAGCCTAGAGATAGCCTTCAAAGGCAAAGTCGACATGGCCTGGACTTGCCTGCGGTCACGTTAGCATTGGAGTGGGAATAGTGGCATTGGCAGTAAGCCATTGGCGCGCGTACCAAGGACCATCAGGGCGGACTCTGTTCCGCCCCTTGGGCGTGACAACTGCGATGTAGACTGTCGTCCTGGCAAGCCAGGCAAAATTATCTCGAAAAAAGGTCGCGTATTGGCCCCAGTGCGCCATGTAACGGCGTAAAGGAGTCTGATATAGGCGGTATATCTTGTTTAACCGACTCAAACGAAGCTCTCCACGATAGAATCGCGGGTGGATGTCTTGGTAAATGTGCTCCGTGTCAAGTTGTTCGACGAAGGACATCCAGTCCGGCCATTTGACCTCTTCCGGGAGCAAGTGTTTCTCTTTAGCCAATAGAAAGTCGCTCTCGTGGCGGATAAGCGCAGTATAAGAGAATAAAAACCCAATCGCGCATTTCCACAGCTTTCGACGTTCGCATTCCTGAACGCTTCCTCGGGGATGAACTTCGCCATTAGAGCAGCCGCATCCTTGTCCGCAACAGAGATATTCGGTCCAGAAGCACGGCTCGAGCAGGAAGCGCGGGATGGGTTTGACGAATATGCGGCCCGTCGTCCAGACGAGATGCATGTCCATCTGCTCCGTGACGAAGACATCCCGGTTAAGCAGGAGGTGGTGATGCAGCGGGCGAGGAGGCACGAGACGACCCGCGACCCACAGCCAGCCGGAAACCCTGGTCAGCCTGTGCAGGTCTAGTTCTGTCTTTATGCAGGCGATGACATGACGGTTGGGCGCAACCAAGTCATCGGACTTAGTGCAATACGTCGCGGTCAAGAGCAGCCAAAGCTGGTGGTCGTCAAGTTGTGACCCTCCTACGTCTCGGCCGCCGTGGTGCTTTAGGAGTCGGATGGAGAATGGAGGAGGCTGTTAGCGGACTAGTTAGCTTGAGTAAGGACCAGCTTTTACGGATGGGCGAAATACTCGACTGCGCGGCCTTTCTATTCCGCTTCCGTTTTGACAGCCGGCCATCTCCAGCAATCGCGCCCTTGAGAAGCAGTGCGGTATCGACGTGGCTCGATATTGTTTCCCGCCGAGGGTCGCGCTGCTGTTGAACCTGCTTTATATTCGACGGGCGGGTATGCGACACATGGGCGATTGGAGCCTGTGGGGAGAGTGTGACTGGTTGAGGGCGAGTGGTACCAAAGCACTGTGGCGCATCGCAGCAATGTTTTGTTGGGAGAGCAGGGCTGGGGCATTAAGTTTTTGCTGCGCTCTGACTGTCTAACAACGTTGCAATCGGCTTACCTGTTCAATTGGCATCGTCATTGTCGTTCTCCCTTTGGCTGCTTTTTGGGTTGCATTTCCGCAGTCTGTTCTCGACCACCGAAACCGGCATCGGCCCTTGAATTCAAGCCACGGTCATGGTCAGCCATGACAATTCGGGCCACCGTTTCTCTTACCAGCGGCCAGGTGCGGTGACGGGCAATAGCGTCATTGATGGCTTGCAGGCATTTACGCCTAGCTTCCAAAAGTCTCTCTCCTCCCAACGCGACCGCGTCTAGGTCCACCACCACGGTCGCGACACCACATTCTTCTTGCATCAACTACTGCACGCCACAACGATGTCTGAAAAACGTACTCTTGGCGCAAAAATATCCGAAAATGGCCAAAAATGCCATGAGGTTTCTTCTGAGGCAAAAAGGGCTATGTTAGTGCAATTGGATGCGGGTGTCCTTGCGCGCCTCGCGGGCGACTTCAACACGTCACACGACGCGGTCGTGAGGATCAGGGATCGCTTCGTCAAGGAAGGCACGGTATATGGTATAGAATAAATTCCTGTCTGGATGCCCTCCTATACTTTTGAAGGTATGAAAACGATACATTATAGGCATGGTTCACAAAATTCGGCTGATCTCATGGAGTGTCCTCATAGATGGCATCGACAAGGGCGTGTCGGAACTGATTGTACGTCGCGTTGTTAAGACTCGTTTCAAGCGCAAATGGAAAGGAATGGAGCAATCGAATCTTGACGAAGACAAAGTTAAAGTTAGCCTACAATGGGCGCTAGCGTAGCTCTTGGAAGTTGAAGAATTGATGGAGGCACGGCTGTTTAAAGTTGGAGTGGGTGTCAAGCTAATCAACAAGTTTGATGATTAACTCGGACGAAGCCTCCATACAGAAAAAATCGAATAACCCACACTCATACGCATGGCCACATACACATGAAAAGTAGAATAATGAGGTAGCGAATAAGGGAGATCATGTCAAGCCAACTATATCTCAGACGTACTTGGGGGGGGATCCAGTGGTTGCAAGAACGGACGCTTTGGTACCTATGGAGAGATTCAACCAGCAAAGAGAACGGATACACGTCTTAGAGTTGATTTAGCACTCTGAGATGGCCTCCTGTCACCACATGACGGCACTCAGAGGTTCCAGTAAGGTTAGGCAAAAATTCACACGCCAGTGGAAACAATAACTCGGTGGATGGAGCAAGGAATCGAGCTCTTAGAACAGCTTAGAACAGCCGGGTCATGTATATGCTCCCGGCTCCAGAGAGTGAGGCTCTCTCCCGAGAAGCATGGGTGTTCCAGGGGTCAGCCCAGCTGATTGGTCCGTAGCCATTGGTTGCCTGGGTCCTGGCCAGAGGCAAATCGAAAAGAATATTCCCCCATTTTTTTACTTTCGCTCCATCACGATGTAGCGTTAGCCAGCTGAACATACACCACCCTTGGATCGTCAGAAACTTGTCTTGGCTGTTTAATCCACACCTTCTGCTAATTATCCCATCAATTGTCGAAAGGCTCCGCGAACTAACTTGCTCCAGTGTTACAATACTATTGCTGCAGAGGTTTGTAAGCGGCGATAGCGTGCGTATCTGTTATGATCTTATCGTTTGACGACTTGCTGATCGAGCGAAAAGCAGTGCTGAAAGAAGTATAGCCTAATGGTATGGCTGTGATTGGCTTAATTCCCTGGAGTTACTGCGTCGGAGCCTTTCGACAATCGACGGGAAAGCCCAAAATGTCCGAGACCGCTTGAAAAGACAGCCTTGCTGGCAGCGCGTCGTCACAGCCACCATCCGCATTTCCTCGTCTCGGATTCCAGCCCGAAAGCATCGCCAAACAATATGATGCAGCTTTGGCCTTGGGCCCTCCACTAATGATTCTTCATTGACGACCTTTAGAAGACTTAATTAGGGCCAAGGACGCTTCGTTATTGCAAGCCTCTTAGATATGACGATGTAGGAGCCGGCGAAGGTGGATGCGAAACCATGACTGGTTCCTGTAAGAATTGAGAATAAGCCCATCCTTACAAGGTACGGACTAGATAGCTCTTAGTTGGTTATAGTATTGATTCTAATCTCCCCCTTACTACCCTCAAGAGTACTTTTTTGCAAGAGCCGTTCAAACAGTTGGACCCTGATCTTTATATACAGATTCCCTGGGGTCGAACTATAGCTAAGAATGATTCCGAGGATATACTCTCTTTAAAGAAAGCGGCTGTCAAGGAGGAACTCGACAAGTCTGTTATCCAGATATATATCAGCTTCGATCTCTGGACCCCTCGGAACAGGATAGCTTTTATTTCGATCTTTGTTCACTTTATTGAACAGAGCAACTTATACCAAAACCGGCTGCTTGCTTACCGTAAACAGATCGGGTCTCATGCCAGCGAGAATATCGCGTACACTATCCCTTGAATTGTCGAGGACCTCCCGGCCGTACCGTGCCCCACACCATCCCTGTCATCAAGAAGGTACATGAGAGGAACCACACGATGCGTCATTAATCATCATCATCTAAATCCTCATACAAACTAATTCTCAATTGAACGATGACTTCTCAATCGATACCTTTATTACTACCTATAGTGGCAATCAACCCGTACGATGATAATAGCTCTATGGTGATAGCACCCAGAGACCGGTTTTTCCGGCTACCGACGACTGAGGCTTCAATTTTCAACCCTTCGACGTGCCGCGACGAGAGCTTCTCATCAATAAGCTGCCCCAGAACCCGCTGTTACTTTTCCAACACTTTATACCCATTTCCCTAGTCAATGACTGGGTTAGCAACCTCATTCAAAGCGGCGTTATTGATAGCCAAGAACACGAAATAACAGAACAGTCACGCCTCCACGCCTGGAAACCAACCACGGCTGCAGAGGTATACATCTGGCTTGGGATCCTTATTTATATGGAAGCCCATAGCGAAATAACGGTGGAAGACCATTGGAAAACCTCTCAACTAGAGGATCAGCGGCCTGAACACTCGATAATCAAGTTTATAACTTACAATCGATTTCAGCTTCTTTATCGTCATATCCGCATCTTCGACCATACCAAATTCACCGACGGCGGCGGCGACGACTTCTCTATCGTCTTCTAATGCGTTGAGTCATGGTCTCAGCACGTTCACCTTGCAACAACAGAGCTCTGTGAGCCGGGCTCGCATCTTGCCGTCGACGAGGCTATGATCCAATATACAGGAAGGAATAAGCAAGTTGCATACGTCCCCAATAAGCCTATCGACACAGGCTTCAAGGTGTGGATAGCCGCCCGGCTAGGCCTCTTCATAAGGTGGATATGGCACCAGCCCGGCGCAAAATACGGCCCTGTTGGCGTTCAGAAGAAGCCGGCATTACAAAGGAAGAAAAGCAAGGGAAAGGCAAGGCTCCTAGTAAGGATAATAAGGCTGACGAGGTTGAGGAAGTTATCTACGTGGCCACAGAAGCAGGGGTTAAGATTACAGCCCTAAACTCGACTCAAAGCGCCGTTATTGCCCTTATCAACCTATTGCCAGAGTCGACATATCACGTCTTCGTGGATAACCTCTTCTCGTCGCCGGACCTCTTCCACTCTCTTCGTCAGCACGGCCACGGTGCAACCGGCACAGCCCGGCCTAACTGTGGTATCTACAAAGGTCTTGCAAAGGTCAAAAAGGCCGATAAGGCAGGGGAGTCAGGGTTACAATTCAATGAGATCAAGGTGATCCCAACGGCGGATAATCAGGTAAGATAATCTAACCTTTTTCTTATCTAGCTGCTGACTAGTCTTCTTCTTCCTAGGTTAACCAAATCGCGTGGAAGGATAAAGCCCTCGTATTGTCCCTTTCAACCGTGTTCGCCGGCGATGAGACGGTTGAGCGTTGGAGGAATAGACCATCAACGAAGACCCCAACGGCACGGCCAATACAGCGCTTTTTTGGTAGTGAGCCTGTCAAGCTTATATCGATCCTACAATCGCTGCTTCTTACAACAACGAAATGAATCATGTTGACCGGGGCGACCAAAGAAGGTTATATCTTGGCTATGATCATCCTATCCGCCGGGGTGCTTTGGCAGGCTATTGCTTGGACCTTCTTACTAGATGTGGCCCTTGTGAATAGCTTTCTCTTACAGCTACACGGCCAGCCAGATGGGAATCGTTATGAAAACCAGAAGAAGTGGAGGGAACGCCTCTACAACGAGGTCTTCAAGGCCTTCCATCTTCAAAGTCAGTCATGGAAGCTTTTTCGAGCCGGGGACGAAATTACGCCTATTGCACAGCATAATTTCGTCCGAAGAGGGAAAAATTCAGAATACCTCGCTTGTCAAGGGCTTCAATTAGGGCAGCCAAGGTCAAGAAGCTCAAGGAAGCCGTTGGCGCCGGTCAGTCGTAATAAAAGGAGAGGTCAATCAATTTGGGGATGTGAGCAGTGTAATGTAGCAATTTGTAGCTTGAGAGACTTCTGGGACTTCTATCATAGGCTCAAATAGGTGGGGGATTAGGTCCCTTTGATCCGATGCATTTTAATTGGCTGTTTCCCCCTGCCGTGGCCTGGCGGGAGGTCCTCGACATTTGAAGCGATAAGGAATGTCGTCCGTGATTGTTGGAATAATTGGGAGCTTCCCCCTCACTTCAGGGTCACATCACAAAGTCCTAGATTAAAAGTTAAAAGTCCTAGATGGAATCGCATGGGATATAAACCCCTAGGGAGCTCTCACTATGACAATAATAATAATAACCTTGATTTTATCAAACATACCCAGCATCACTGCGCAATTCAACAACAGTGATTGGGGGATCGATTCAAAGCTTGGGGCCTCGACCTGCGATAATGTGGCTAGTAAAGATGTTTGTTTGCGAAACCTCTATATAGCTCGCGATGCCTCGATGACTCGAGCGGATACGGAGACACGAATGATGCGATGTTTCGGGAATATTCTAAACCTTATTCCCTAACCTTTCCTCTGTGATGTGATGATAGTGCAACTTCTTTAAAACTTCAGGCTAAGACGTATAGCATGCTAGAGCGGGTTGAAAAAACCTCGAACACTGGCAAACAAAGGGCCCAGTTTGAAAGCGTCATAACATCGTCAGGTTGATCCGAGCCTTCCCGAAACGTAGCGAAGCATATCAAGGCACATTCTAGGGAGTCGAAGGAGGCAGACATTTATGAGCTTGCAGCAGAATCAACGGCCGAGCTGAAGTCATACAGAATAACGATACGAGATGGAATTTGACCTATATGACGATTGAACGCGCCTTGATTAAACAGTCTGAGCTTAATAGCTTCATTCAAGAGCTAGGGCTGGAAGCAGACGCCTCAATAAGGTCTCTTACCGCTGACATCCTGACCCCTGATGGAATGGTCACTTTTCTAAGCTAGTATTGTCTAGCAAAGAAAGCTGGAATAACTTTAAAAACCATCCTCGCAGGTCGAAAGTCATCCAGATTGTTGTCAGCATGCATGGCGAAGCCCAAGCCCCTGAGGAATCCGATGAAAAGTACATTGCCAAACGTGTCAAAACCCCGCCAAAGTCGACCTCAACGCAATCCTTGAGACTTTTTAGACCCTTCAGCCATCCCAGCAGCTTCGAGATTCTTTCACCAGCATCCCTTCAACCCCAAAGATCGATGGAACGCTTTGGCAATTTCTTGGGACAGCTGGCAAGGGATTGGGCCATTAAAACGTCATTTTGATGGGCCAGGAAAGGCAAAATATGGTTTTCAAGCACGATAGATAGCAAATGAAGTCTAAGGGGTGGAAAAAGCCCGCCTATGACCAAACAAGCGGGTTTACAGAGGTTCCCGATATCGCGAATGTGCGGGAGTAGATGCATAAGGTTCTCCTGCCAACGAAGAGGTCAGAACGAGTCAAGTAATTAAAAAATGGAACATGTCTGTATAGGGCACCAGTTGGAGCCTATAAGGATATCATATTTAATCTTCTCATGATCTTGTTCTATTAATTTAATTAATAGTGTTCATGAAGCTTGAATTCAGCGGTGTTGTAGAAAAGGTGGGGGGATTCGGGGGTGGCGGAATCCGGGGTGGAGGGCTTATTCCTTCAGCTGCCCCAGGACTTCGCGACGGTCACGACAGGGCTTGTCCAATCAGAGCCCACGTTAGTGATGATATTTATTTTATTACCAGCTCCTTGCTCAGGAGCAAGTAGACAAATAATAGGTTATAACAGTCGTGCTCTCTAAATCTTACTGTAGCAGGAACTAGTAGTTAGAGGTATAACAATGTGGCGGGGTACGGAACGGTCTTTAGGCCGCTAGAAAGATAGGCTGATGTTGAATGTGTTTACATATGCGTCGTTTCGGTCTGTCGATAGCCCATACAGCTTGCTTCCTGCTAGTATAGACACATATGAATTGGACGTGGCCTGTGGGTTTCGGCTTGTTTAGTGCATCTTGGTAGCATATAGGGCCTGCTTGTTGGCGAGCTGCTTCTCCTTGGGGATGGTGAGAACGTAAATGCCGAGGTAGTTGCAGATGCTTGTCACCACGAGCCAGGCCCAGCGGAAGTACACAACCATGGAGAAGAGGAGGTAGGCCCACAGATAGTAAAGCTCCAGCTCGGCGCTGACCTCGGGGAATCCAAGTCGGGGCAGGTTTCCGAGGACGGCGCCGCCAGCGAGAGGGTAGAGCATAACAGTCCAGTAGGGGAAGGGTTGGCGCGTCAAGTGGGCGAGAATCATCTTGGTCGTCAGGCGGCCGAAGACAAATGACATGGTAAAGCAAAAGAGGATGAGGTGGTTCTCCGCCATCAGTGTGCTGTAGGGAGAGAAGACCCACGCAGCGATGGAGATGGTGTAGACGGCCATGGGAATCCATTCGAGGAAGACAGGCACGATGGGGAGGCCGTTCGCCTTGCGGGCCTTGACGACGTTGACCACAGAGAAGGAGATCTGCGTGAAGACCGATGAGCTGACAATGAGGCTGATCCAGATGTCCCGGAAGGTGGTCTCGCCGAGGAGATCAGCAAGGCCGGAGAAGTAGTCGCTCACGGCGTGACTCAGGGGCTGGGTCCAGATACCAGGACCGTAGATGCCAGAGACGATCATAATGGCGCAGGCGATGAGAATACCCTCGGTAGGGCCGTTGATAACGCCCAGGTAGAGGGTGTGCGTGTGGTAGGTCTCCCAGGTCGAGAAGAACATGGGTAAGCAAGGGCACAGCGCAGTAAAGATACCAGCGGGGGAAGTGCCCAGGCCCATGGCGGCGGTCTCGAGCACACTGGCGATTGTGCAGTTAAGGGAGTCGATGCCGTGGTCGAAAAGCTCGCCGAGGCCGCTCGAGGTTCCTGTCCGTCTAGCCTGCTTGCCGTCGAGGTTGTCCATGGTCTGGTACATGAAGAGGCCAAAGGCAAAGCTGAAGTAGATCCATGAAGGCCCCTGCACCATTGTCCTTGATCAGCATCCAGCTATACCGTAGGCGTCAACGTACCGGTCCAACAAGATCAGGCATATATATCTCGCACAGCGCGACATTTGCCAGAATAAAGCAGAAACCCAAGAGGGTTACCATGTTTGGTGCGATCCATAGTGGCAGGAGGCTCACGGAGGCATTCCACTGTATGACGACCAAGACAAGTGTTAGCTGTCATGAGCTTCGTATGTCAGTGGGCGAGAGGTAAATTCGCTCTTGAATCGCTAGTTCCCCTGCTCTCTGCATAGCAGAAGCTGTAGTGAGCTGAGGAGAAGCAAGAAAGAGCAACTCTAGGTATCGAGGAGACGTACAAAGGGGCCGAGGACGTATTTCGAGACCGGGGATAGGTCGACACTCGAGTACTTATACAACTTGAGGTGGACGAGAGCATCTTCGGAGATGCACTCAGAGACGTTTTTCTCTGTCAAGCACGGGTCAGTTGAAATGGACCCAGACGAAGCTCCAGCAAAGCAGAATCAACCGCAATCCTGGGTTTCACTTCAGACTCGTGCTGGGAGCCATATGCGTACCAGTTGGGTCGGTGGCCAATGTATTGTAAAGCGGTAGTGTCTCGCCTTCGGACATGGTGGGTGGGGAGGGCAGGTGGGAAAAACAGGGGTCCCCTTTAAAAAGGCAGAAAATAATATGCTGGTAAAAGAAAAAGCCCGACAATGGGACCTTGAGAAGCGCGGTAGTAGAAAACGGACGCGGTGCAGGAAATAGCCGCCAGGATCTTGTGGATGGGATCGAAATCCTCTGGGGCACGAAAGAGAGACAGTTGGCGCTGCACGTGGGTGGTTTCTGAGCCTGAGAATTGACACTAAGTGTGACGGCTTTTTCAAGGCCTGGCTTGACAAGGCTTGCGGCTTTGTTGAGCTTGATAGCAGATCAATTTCAAAACCAAGGAATTGGTAGCAGGGGAGAGGATGAATCTGTATCAAAGCGGCTAATAAAGACCTTGAAGGAAATCGAAACTGAAATCCTTTGAAAAGATAACAACGCCCTTGTTTTATTCGACAGGGAACGAGAAAGAGGGTTAAACGGGCTAGTTTGGCAAGTTCGAGAGTGGGCGCCAACATAAAATTGCGCGCCCGGGCGCGGCATCTGCGAACCTCCGAGCGCGATTGGCCCATTCACCACACGCTCTGCAAGCTTACAAGCACAGTCTTAGGTTACAGCGCTATGGCCTCACTCGGCAACTTTAAAGTATCTCTTAAGCCGTCAAGGACCTCCAAGTCGCACCCCCCTTCCTCCCACATCGCCCCTGTAATGACGAGAGACGAGCGGGGTATGAAAAGTTTCAATTTGAAAGCCTTCACAGCCAAAATGCCATACAGATTGATTTTGAAAATACCAGTGACTTGAACTCTAATTCTGGATAAGATACAGGTAGGCAAGGCCCATGATAACAAGAGCTTTATCAAGGAAAATCATAGCCGGCCGGCGGTGCCTAACTATTCTACCCAGGCCCCCGATTTTCCGGACGATGCGAGGCGTTGCTATCCCCTCGATTGTGTTAAGGCTCCAGAAGGTATTCCGCCCCACATCGCCCCTGCCAAATGATAGGTACATGCGGGGAACCTGACGATGTGTCGCACTGAGCGTGCTAAAAGGATCAAGGGTCAGGTAAACGATAATGAGCAGCAGCAATGTGTTGATTAATTGTTATCTGAGGTTATCTCTTATGCGAGGTATTCCATCCCGCAGAGTTATTTAAAGCATACGGCTAGATTACTAACGCAGTTGTTTCATAAGGCCGTGAAGATCATGCCTACCCTGCGACATGAAGTCTTACATATAATAAAGACCTACCTTTTCATCTATGATTTCACCCTAATCTAGCTATTGAGGCCCACTATCTTACAAGGATGTAATTGGCCTTAGTATAAGACAACTAAATTGTCGTTGTGATCCTCGATTGACTTTGGTGCACTAACTGTACCGGTACCTGTAGACATGTTCTGCATACCAACAGTTCTCAGACAAGATGGTCCGGATTCGAGGAGACATTTGGAGCGGCGACAGGGGAGGATCAGATTGCTTTCGAGCGACCGTCATGAAACCGGCCACCCCACTTCTGTCAGACAGTACGTGTATTCGGTCCATTGGTTGAATCAGTGTATTCGTGTTGTGTTCGCGTTTTTTTTTAAGTATCTGCCCCTGAAGGACCTGCTTTTAATCTTAAGATCCTTGACCCACACGTGACACCCACCTCTGTGTACTCCCCTGCGCTAGCGCTAAACATCACAAGCATGCACGCTTCTACTATCCTCTACGGCCTCGTCTTCCTGCAGGGCGCTATGGCGTCTCCGATTGGTGACTCTTCTGTGGACGTTGAGCCTCGGGCCATCGAGCCCGAGGGCCTTGAGACTCGAGACATTGAACCTAGGGGTCCGGTTTTTGGGGACGTACCCTTCCCGAAACTCCCAGCTATGAAGCGCAGTAAGTTGATAATGAAAACATTCAGATGACCAGTCTAACGGGAGATTGCACTTGCAGAGGGTCTGGGGGCCGGTTGCTCGTCGACCGAACAGACAGCGCTCTGCTCTTCAGGAAGCTCATACTGCTGTACCGGTGATGGCAAGGGCGGTAGGTAATCCAAATACCTTTTGACCGCCCAGGAAGTCTCAAACATCCCACAGGTAACGTCTGTTCCTTCTCAAACTCTTGCAACAGCGATGCAAAGATCATTTGCTGCAACAATAGCGGCGCTATAAGTGACTCGGCCTCTCAGCCCCATCCCCTGGCTCACAAGTTGCCTAGTTCCAAATTTGCATTGGTGAGATCGACTCCAACATGCCTGTCACCATCAACATCAACATCAACAAGGCGAAGCAGAAGGTGGGAAATTAAAAGTGTTGGCGGTGTCGGGAAGATGATGCCTCCCTATTCAAACGGTTTTGGTGGTGCGGCGACGTAGGGCTAGAGTGCGGCTACTTTCATTTTTACACTCCTTTTACGCTGTTATTAAAAGACCCTAGGAAGGTGAATTCACACCTTTCTATTGGCCTGAGGTTGATGTAGTACTGAATAGGACCTTCTTCTCCCTCGTTGATCAGGTACAATTGCCTCTTCGGGCCGGCGGTCTTTCCCTTCACCCACTTGTGAAACTCGGCGTAAATTGAGATGTTGGTGACAGTTGGGGCGACGAGGCTGAAGTTCGGGAAGGTTAAAAAACTCAACTGCCTCCTTGTAACTATGACACCAGCCCCGGCTGATCCGGCACATTGCCGTGTCTTGGGACGCTCCACTAGCCAGGTCTTCTGTCGTTCCCAGCGGCCGGGTCCCCGATCGGATCGTGGGTTCCCGAGATTTACCAAGAATAGATACCTTGGCGGTGGAAAGAAAACATGAGACGTCTTGTTTAACAACGGCAAGAATTCCACAGGTAAACTGGCTACTTATAAGTCCTACAATAAGATGGATTCTAAAATAGACTCGTCATAAGGAGAATTGGTGCCATCGACACAGATGGCAAGCCCAAACTAGAACCACCTTATGAGGCGAAAAAGCGACCACCTCATAAAACTAGCAGACTGGGAAACCCCGATGCCGAATCTGCCAGTGAACAATATTCCATAGGTCCAAAGTCAACGACAGAAACGGGGACCAGCGTCCTCCATTGATTAGCAGGGATGAAGAGTCGCCTTAGTTGCCAAAGGTTAAAGCTCATAACGTTTATTTTCCGGCAGGATTAGCCGATAAGCCGGCCCTCCCTCGCACGGATCATCGGTAGCCATGCTCTGCGACCTGACTAGGACCGCGTCAGCTCTGGCCGTTACATTAGCCATATTGAGGGACTAAAACTTTCATAGCAATCCATTCTGGGCTTGGTATCTGCTAATTGGAAAGTACGGAGCACAGTACGATGTAACCTAAGTGGCGCCTAGGACCCCAACAGCGCTAAGCCACGACAAAGGGGCGGTCGCATGGCTTGCATCCCAAACCCAGCTTTTGTTCGCTTGGTTCCGATTAACCGATGAAACTTCAACCTTATCAATGTCTATTTACAAGAGCCGGTAATGATTACTACGTCGTTGGTGCTCAATGTCCCCAGCCCACTCTTGTCTCGAGGCGCAATTGTTCCGAGTTACCACAATAGCCCCCTCCCCAGACTGATCCCCCTGCCTTGGTAATGGTCTAAATAGGGCTTAGCTGGTTGTAGTAAGGGACTTAGTCGGCTGCGGATCTCCCTCCTTGCGTTGCATAGAACTTAACATACGCCCCTCGTAGAAACTCAGCCAGCATTTTTCGAAAAAACACTCCCAGAGAAACTAACAAACGGAGACATCCGGGAAAAGATTGGGTTGGAGTGAAAACTAGCCTTTTCAGCCGTGCGTCAGGGAAGCCCCTGTCTGTGCGCCTACTATACCTTGCTTATGAAGAAATGATTTCGCTCTCTCATAAGGCGCATTGGAGCGGAGTAGTGGCATGTGAGATATTTCCCCTTGTGGCGGTTAGCTTTTTTATATCGCGCCGTAAACAAGGGGCACATGATGAGGCTAAAAATGAGTGGCGGAGTCTTAAAATACAAATGGATATTCGCAAGGTGGTGAAATGTGCTCAGCGTAGTTGTGCCCACTGTAGCTTCCTGTATTCCCCACTGATGGCCAAATCATGGACGCCGGAGGGGCTATTGGACTGGCTCTAAGTTCTCCACACCTAACAAGTGGGTGGCCTCTATGTTGAATCTGAAATGTTCAGTTTTCTGATATTTCACCGGGAGTGGTTTTGCCACCGATGACCTATACGCCATCGGTAAATCATTGCTCTTCGACATTGGTAACATGTGGATGACTAGAGGGGACGCAATACGACGGCCCGCCCTGTTGCGCGCGCTTTGCATATCCAACGGTTGGGGCCACCATCACCGCATGTCTGCTTTGGTGGGGTTGCTCTGATGAGAACTGACCCGGCAGTCATCCATGCCAACGGCAGTTGAGGGAGTAAACAGCCAGATATGAGAACAGAAGACCGAGGGTTACAACAATTCTCTGGAAGTTGCGCCCGACAAAATCACGGTTCTTGCGCAATGACCCTAGGGCGGAAGTAGCTGTTATCGATGTAACGGTCTATTTTCTATTTGGCCAAGTAAGATACGATCTAGAACACCAACAAAGTTAGTGTTAGGGATGGGCCGGACACAGTTCCTTATGGCTGGTTGTTTGGGATTCAACGGCTTGGAGGGTCTGTGATGGTTACACTAGACAGACCTTGCCCTGGCGCCAACTCAGCTGTAACCACCCCTCCCCTCCCGACCGATGGATGCATTGCAACACCATTTAACCAGAATACTCTTCCGTCTTAGCCCATCTAAGCATTTACTTGCCAGTTATTCGAGTGGCGCCGTGCCATAAGGAACCAATGGAACTACATGGCTGGAGCTCTTGTTCCGGAGCATGATGATTATGCCGCTCCCCTTCTTGAAGGGGTATTCTCAGTAGATGCCTTTCGTCAGTATTGAGTCATCCTGCTGGGAATACCTCTCAGTGCATCAGCGGGCTTCTCGAGGCTAGTATCTGATTGGTACGGCTGGCTTTTAGAAGGTAGCATCATGTGGTGAGCGTTTCATATAGCTAGAAGAAGGCATGCATAAACTGAAAAGGTTAGAAGAGGGTTGGTTTTAGAGTTAGGAACTCGTGTTTGATGAGAAGGAGGGAAGACTAGATTACCCTCTGAATGGGGACGGAGATGATGCGCCCGTTTACCTTGCAGACAGGGAGTTTCGCATGAGTGAAGCCCAATGGCCTACATAATCCCAGCTCTTTGCCCTGTCTAGTCCCCTTTTTTTGAATCTTCCCTAACCATGGTCGTAGTAATTTTCCCGCACTTGCTTGTGATTCTAGATTGGTAAGTAAAGAAAGCCTACATCCGCCTACCTATCACAGACTTCCCTTGTAAGGACCGCACCACTCGCCTATCATGC
Source organism: Fusarium solani (assembly GCF_023522795.1). Lineage (NCBI taxonomy): Eukaryota > Fungi > Ascomycota > Sordariomycetes > Hypocreales > Nectriaceae > Fusarium > Fusarium solani. The sequence goes on from NW_027072153.1 coordinate 45,070, forward strand.
GCCTCAAACACGTCCTATTTCATGCACTTCTTGGCTTAACAGCAGTCACTTCCATCCCTGTATTTGACACCGGGAATTACGGACTTGAGGCCAGGGATGACAATAATGATGCTGCCGGTCCCTGGGTAGCAGACGGCCATTGTGGCAGGGAGGCCTTCTTAATGCACGGCGACTGCCTCTGCAAGAAGAGAGGCCAGGAGTTCAACCGGACCACCAAGAAATGCAAATGTCCCAATGGCCAGATATGGCATGGAGGGGACAAGAAGTGCAAATGCCCTCATGGCCAGACTTGGAATCGCAAGCATAAGAAGTGCCAGGTCCGAGCTACTACAAGTGGGAGCACAAAGACGACAACTACAAGCAGGACAAAGACCACGACCACTCTGACCAGCACGTCAAAGGCCAGCAGCACATCAAAGGTCAGCAGCACAACAAAGGCCAGCAGCACCACTCTGACCAGCACATCAAAGGCCAGCAGCACCACTCTGACCAGCACATCAAAGGCCAGTAGCACATCAAAGGTCAGCAGCACAACAAAGGCCAGCAGCACCACTGTGACCAGCACATCAAAGGCCAGCAGCACATCAAAGGTCAGCAGCACCACTCTGACCAGCACGTCAAAGGCCAGCAGCACATCAAAGGTCAGCAGCACATCAAAGGTCAGCAGCACAACAAAGGCCAGCAGCACATCAAAGGCCAGCAGCACATCAAAGGTCAGCAGCACCACTCTGACCAGCACGTCAAAGGCCACCAGCACATCAAAGGTCAGCAGCACATCAAAGGCCAGCAGCACATCAAAGGCCAGCAGCACATCAAAGGTCAGCAGCACCACTCTGACCAGCACGTCAAAGGCCAGCAGCACATCAAAGGTCAGCAGCACAACAAAGGCCAGCAGCACCACTCTGACCAGCACATCAAAGGCCAGCAGCACCACTCTGACCAGCACATCAAAGGCCAGTAGCACATCAAAGGTCAGCAGCACAACAAAGGCCAGCAGCACCACTGTGACCAGCACATCAAAGGCCAGCAGCACATCAAAGGTCAGCAGCACCACTCTGACCAGCACGTCAAAGGCCAGCAGCACATCAAAGGTCAGCAGCACATCAAAGGTCAGCAGCACAACAAAGGCCAGCAGCACATCAAAGGCCAGCAGCACATCAAAGGTCAGCAGCACCACTCTGACCAGCACGTCAAAGGCCACCAGCACATCAAAGGTCAGCAGCACATCAAAGGCCAGCAGCACATCAAAGGCCAGCAGCACATCAAAGGTCAGCAGCACCACTGTGACCAGCACGTCAAAGACTACGACCACTCTGACCAGCACATCAAAGGCCAGCAGCACCACTCTGACCAGCACATCAAAGGCCACTAGCACATCAAAGGCCAGCAGCACATCAAAGGTCAGCAGCACCACTCTGACCAGCACATCAAAGGCCAGCAGCACATCAAAGGCTAGCAGCACATCAAAGGCCAGCAGCACATCAAAGGTCAGCAGCACAACAAAGGCCACTAGCACCACTCTGACCAGCACGTCAAAGACCACGACCACTCTGACCAGCACGTCAAAGGCCAGTAGCACATCAAAGGTCAGCAGCACAACAAAGGCCACCAGCACATCAAAGGCCAGCAGCACCACTCTGACTAGCACGTCAAAGGCCAGTAGCACGTCAAAGGCCAGCAGCACTACTCTGACTAGCACGTCAAAGGCCAGTAGCACCACTCTGACCAGCACGTCAAAGGCCAGCAGCACATCAAAGGCCAGCAGCACATCAAAGGTCAGCAGCACATCAAAGGTCAGCAGCACATCAAAGGTCAGCAGCACATCAAAGGCCAGCAGCACTACTCTGACTAGCACGTCAAAGGCCAGTAGCACCACTCTGACCAGCACGTCAAAGGCCAGCAGCACATCAAAGGCCAGCAGCACATCAAAGGTCAGCAGCACATCAAAGGCCAGCAGCACCACTGTGACCAGCACATCAAAGGCCAGTAGCACCACTCTAACTAGCACGTCAAAGGTCAGCAGCACGTCAAAGGCTAGCAGCACATCAAAGGCTAGCAGCACCACTGTGACCAGCACGTCAAAGACCACGACCACTCTGACCAGCACGTCAAAGGCCAGTAGCACATCAAAGGTCAGCAGCACAACAAAGGCCAGCAGCACCACTCTGACCAGCACGTCAAAGGCCAGTAGCACATCAAAGGTCAGCAGCACAACAAAGGCCACCAGCACATCAAAGGCCAGCAGCACTACTCTGACTAGCACGTCAAAGGTCAGCAGCACCACTCTGACCAGCACATCAAAGGCCAGCAGCACCACTGTGACCAGCACGTCAAAGGTCAGCAGCACATCAAAGGTCAGCAGCACATCAAAGGCCAGCAGCACCACTGTGACCAGCACATCAAAGGTCAGCAGCACATCAAAGGCCAGCAGCACCACTGTGACCAGCACGTCAAAGGCCAGCAGCACCACTCTGACTAGCACGTCAAAGGCCAGTAGCACATCAAAGGTCAGCAGCACATCAAAGGTCAGCAGCACATCAAAGGCCAGCAGCACCACTGTGACCAGCACATCAAAGGTCAGCAGCACATCAAAGGCCAGCAGCACCACTGTGACCAGCACGTCAAAGGCCAGCAGCACCACTCTGACTAGCACGTCAAAGGCCAGTAGCACATCAAAGGTCAGCAGCACAACAAAGGCCAGCAGCACCACTCTGACCAGCACGTCAAAGGCCAGTAGCACCACTCTAACTAGCACGTCAAAGGCCAGCAGCACATCAAAGGCTAGCAGCACCACTGTGACCAGCACGTCAAAGACCACGACCACTCTGACCAGCACGTCAAAGGCCAGCAGCACATCAAAGGCCAGCACATCAAAGGCCAGCAGCACTACTCTGACTAGCACGTCAAAGGTCAGCAGCACCACTGTGACCAGCACGTCAAAGGCCAGCAGCACATCAAAGGCTAGCAGCACCACTGTGACCAGCACGTCAAAGGCCAGCAGCACATCAAAGGCTAGCAGCACCACTGTGACCAGCACGTCAAAGACCACGACCACTCTGACCAGCACGTCAAAGGCCAGCAGCACATCAAAGGCCAGCAGCACATCAAAGGCCAGCAGCACATCAAAGGCCAGCAGCACATCAAAGGCCACTAGCACCACTGTGACCAGCACGTCAAAGGTCAGCAGCACATCAAAGGCCAGCAGCACCACTGTGACCAGCACATCAAAGGCCACTAGCACCACTGTGACCAGCACATCAAAGGCCAGCAGCACCACTGTGACCAGCACGTCAAAGGCCAGCAGCACATCAAAGGCTAGCAGCACCACTGTGACCAGCACGTCAAAGACCACTAGCACCACTGTGACCAGCACGTCAAAGGCCACCAGCACATCAAAGGCCACCAGCACATCAAAGGTCAGCAGCACCACTCTGACTAGCACATCAAAGGCCAGCAGCACATCAAAGGCCAGCAGCACGTCAAAGGCTAGCAGCACATCAAAGGCCAGCAGCACCACTGTGACCAGCACGTCAAAGGCCAGCAGCACATCAAAGGCCAGCACATCAAAGGCCAGTAGCACCACTCTAACTAGCACGTCAAAGGCCAGCAGCACATCAAAGGCTAGCAGCACCACTGTGACCAGCACGTCAAAGACCACGACCACTCTGACCAGCACGTCAAAGGCCAGCAGCACATCAAAGGCCAGCACATCAAAGGCCAGCAGCACTACTCTGACTAGCACGTCAAAGGTCAGCAGCACCACTCTGACCAGCACATCAAAGGCCAGCAGCACCACTGTGACCAGCACGTCAAAGGTCAGCAGCACCACTCTGACCAGCACATCAAAGGCCAGTAGTACCACTCTGACCACAAGAACACGCACAATGCTGGCCACAAGCATAAAGCCGACATAGCACCAGCACGGCCAGGCAACAGCGCTTACTCGAGGATGAATAAGTGCGTCTACAGGGTGGCCATAGTGGACAAGCAACAAGCCAAGATCTGCAATTGTATTCGTCAAATGACTTAGGAAAGCTTTCAAATCAACTACACGCCAAAATGCAGGCAAGCCTCGTGGTGGTGGAGATTAACGGCTGTTTTCTTCAGGGTCTAGCGACCCTATCTCTTTGTGTCCTATGTACGGTTCCTGTGGGCCTTTATTGTATTTTTTTCTCTTTTCTTTTGCTGTTTGCCGCGCTTTGCATGCGCTGACCCTTTCGGTCTATTGAGGTGTAGCCCTCGTATTCGCAATTTGTTTCTTCCCCAGCACTGGTTTTCCCACTGGGTTTTTCCAATGCCGTCACGCAAATGCGGGGGGTGGGGCGTATGTCCACGTTGCTATTAAGGATTGTCTATGTCAAATAAAATGCTTAACGTATGTGAATACCATGCAGCACCCACCTACAGGAAAGCAAAAAAAAAAAAAATCCCTATACAAAATGCCCAATTTCACTTACACGGTGTTAGGCCAAGATTGAAGTTATTGGCATGGAGCAATGCCTGTTTTATTGAGAATTTCATGCCGTTTGATATTATCGCATTAATTTTTTGATCACGCATGCAGTATGGTTACATGGCAGTAATGTAAAATTTCTCAAAACGTCTCCTTCGCCACCCAGCCTCCCCGACGCTCATTCGAATGTTTCTCTCCACAAGCCTTCCATAACTGCCTTAAAAATGCCTCAAGTGTCTTATATGAGGATGAAGTTGTTGAAGCCATACTAGATGTCACAGATAACGGCCTGTCCCAGAACCAATCCGCCCAGAAGCATTAGATCCCTACTGTACCAAGGGCAGCTTGTAATTTACTAAATTCCACACGTTTTGTCCGTGCGTCGACCCCCGCCACGATTATCTTCATAATTACATCCTTTTTATCCGTGCACGCTGGTTGGGTTTCAAACGCCCTACCGCCTGGCCCCTGTCAGGGGCTCAATGCCAACAAGACATCGAGACAAACCTCTGGTGTGTTTTTTCCTTATCCTAAGCCCTCAGGCTTACTCATAGAGTGTCGGATATACTGCTTCAATTATTCATTTCGTTACTGCTGAAACTTGCGGCTACGGAATTATTAAGCAATCTTTCAACTCTTCATTGACTACGATGTACATGCGCTCATCTGCTGTCGAAAGCAACGCCTGATGGTCGATGAGTTTCTCCAACATGTTTTGCAAAAATATTCAATCCGGCTCTCGAGGAGAAGATACCCGTCTTGCTCGCGGTACAGCTTGAGGTCTAGGTTGCTGCGGTTGATCAACATGTGAATGGCAGAGTTGGCCTTGTCTATCTTGTCCAATTCTTGCAGGCCTTCGAAAAGAAACGCAGATGAGAAATCATCATTTTTGTCATGCGCTAAAGATGCCCATACGACATGCAATAGAGCACTCGTGCCGTTGATGGGCCAGCCTCGTTTGTCGCCCTCGTCCCATAGGAGCACGAACTTGGTGGCCATCCACTGGAGCAATGGGATGTAGCCACTGCGAGATACTTGGACAGGCTTGTCTTTAGCACCCAAGTCGAAGGTCGGGCCGTTGAAGATAATATTTCCTTCAGAAACGGATGTATTGACGAGGACATACCCGGCGTGAGGCTTGGGAAGCCTCGAGTGACTGACGGGGGGTTGGTCTACTAGCTTCGAACCTGTCAAGCAACCTATGCCAGTAAGAATATACTGATGCGAGGGACACTGAAACCGGTCTTACCTGCATAGAACTTGGGTTCTGAGCACCACCCCAGCGCATGGCGAAAGTCTTCTAGATTTAGGCGAGTAATGTGCTGTTTCTTGTCCAAGTCACCATTTAGGTAAGATATCCGACCTCCGTCCACGACTTCCCGGGCGGCCTTGAGATTCGCTTCGCTTGGCATTATGAAGGTTGACTTGAGATGGACGTAAGAGTAGTGTTTTTTACTGATTGATGTCGTAAGAAAGGCTTAAATTAGGTGGTGATTGCATATAATTTGAAGACGTCACGATGTGAGGGGCTGTCTCACATTTTGTTACTGATCATAATTTTGTGGCCAACCTAGCTTGCTAGGTTGGCTCGCCTGAGGCTCTAGCCCCACATGAGTCAAAGGGTACCATTGGAGTGGCAGGACGTTTCGTCCTATTTCGGCAGTTCTAGACCGGTTGATAGACAGTACATTAGTTTGTCACCGTGATATGAAAGCCTCAATTAATACCATAGTAGTTTACTCAATAGCATAGCGCCACTCTAGGCCTCTGTCGATAGTTTAGCCGATAGCGCTGCGCCATGTGAACGGTGAGGCTTGGTCCATGCCGGATACGGGACTAGAGCGATTTTCAACTTCTCATTCTGAACCCGTTCCCGCCAACGTGGGTCACTGTTAATACATCGGCGGTATACAGTTTAAATTCAAGTCTCAGCCCCTAACGTTCTATTTGCGATTAAGAATCGTGTTCATAGCGTCTAACTCTTAGGAACTTCTTACCTCCAGGAGCTGATCCCAGACCGGGCGTGGGCTTTATAGCCCAAAGCTTTCTTTAAATAACAAACGAATTGAGCTCTAAGCTGTGGTGCCTGGTTCCGTCGCGTGATGTAAGCAGAAAGTTTGGAACGTCCTAGCGCGGTCTAGACCATGCTTCTACTCACGAACAGATGTAGGCGGCCTTTGCCGGATGGTAGCACGTGGCGTAACACCATGGGACGGTCGCGGCCAGGTTGCAATCCTCAACTGAAAATTGGGAAAATTCTGGCCAACGAGTATGCGTGTCAGGCCAGCACGTCCGCATCCAAACGCAGCGTATCGTACAATGGCCTCATAATCGTTCTAGACCGCTTATCAGACGGTCTAGATCCCGAGGAAGAGTAGAAGAGGGGGGCTTATTTCGAATCGTCTCCTGGGAACGGCCACGTCAGGAACTGCGGCAGCGCGGATCAACGGCATCACAATCCACTCAGCCTGGGGCTTTTCGAAGGACCAGTAGTGGCGCACAGACCTGGAGAGGGGCATTGACGGGGTCAGATCGTCGAATCTAGTGGAGCGTTCCATCAACGGCCAGTCTCGAATAGACTGGCAGGAGAAGTACCTGCTGATCATCGACGAGGTAGAGTGCCGATGCTGCATGCGTGAATGAGCGACCCTATCATCTATGAAAAACGTCGGCTGAGCTACCGACGTTTTTTTTATATAGGGGAAATTTTTTACGCTAGTAGACTATAATACTAATAATATTATATTAATAAAATATTTAATAACTTTTTATTTTATATTATATATAAGGTTTATTATTTAATTAAGCTAATAAGGTAATAAGAAAATAGTTTTATATTTATTTTTCTCTCTTATATTTTTTATATTAATAATATTAATAAGATATCTAAGAGATACTAAGATACTCTTAATATATTAGGTATATTTTTATATTATCTTATAAGTTAAATAATACTTCTTAGTATTATAGGTTTTTAATTAATTCCTTATAATAGACTTAGATATAGATTTCTTATATATTTACTATATTTATATACTTTTATATAGTTTAGATATATTTTCTTATATATTATTTTAATATTAATTATTATTTTTATTATATAAATAAGAATAATTTTCTTCTTCTTATAATTCCTTATTACTCTTTTTCTCCTTTTATTATTTAATATATACTTTATATAATTCCTTTTATAATTTCTTTACTTTATATTTAAACCTAGTTTAATTAATATTAGTATTACTTACTTTAATAAGTTAATTTATTTATTAAGGTTTTTTATTATTATATACTTATTCTTTTTATTTATAGGTTTTATTAAATTCTTTTAATACTTTAATTTAATATTATAAATATAGGTTATAATTATATTATATAAAGTTATCCTATTAGTAATCCCTTTAATATATACTAAATAATAATAAAGACTATTTATTATATCTTATAATTTATTTCTTATAATTAAAGCCTTTTATAATAACTTCCTTATAATTTATTTACTTAGCTAATATTAAGAGTAATTATTATTTTAGTTTAAATAATATTATTATTTTCTTTTATTTAAGTTTTTTAATAACTATAATAATAATTCTTCTTTTATTTATTATATTTAATATAGGATTTCTTTACTTTATTAATTCTAAGAGTAATTATTACTATATATTCTAGGTTTCCTTAGGTTACTTTTTAATATATCTTACCTAGTTATAAGCTACTCTTTTATCTAGTTTTTATTTATATTTATCTTAATTTCTTTTAGGTATATTATATTTACTTTATAATATTATAATAAACTTAGTTAATTAAGTTATAGTTTAGGGTTTTTTATCTTTTTATTAGGCTTAATAAGCTATATTAATATATTTCTTATCTTCTAGGGATAATTACTATTAATTAAATTAATAATATCTTTCCCTAATATCTTATTATTTCTTATAATAAACCTTTTTAATATAATTTATCTTATAATAATAATAATATTTAAGGCTATAATAATCTTATTTACTTTTTTATATAGCTCTAAGTACTATAAGGCTAGCTTTAATACTATAAAAGGTATTATTATTCTTTTTCTTACCTTAGTTAATATTAAATTATAAGTTATTAACTTTATTATTACTAAACTTAGAGTTTTATAGTTTTTTTTATAAAAATTATTAATTATTAATCTTAATTACCTTACTAATATATTAAATAAGGTTATTAAATTATTTTTTTTATAAAGTTTTATTTATTTTTTTTTTAAATTTATTAAAAAATAAGGATATTAAAGGTTTTTAATTTTAATTAAGCTTTAAAGTAAATTAATAATATTTTATTTTATACTCTAAGGTAAATTAAGTTTATTAAAGTATTTTAATTTCTTTTTTAATATATATCTTTTTATTAATAGTTTTAAAAGCTTATTAAAATATTACTTTAAAGGCTTTATAATCTAAGTAAAAGTAATAAATATAAGGAAAATATTAGCTAGCTAGGGCTATATAGTATTTCTTTATAATAAGTTTAAATTATATAATAATATAATTCTTAAGTCTTTTTATAATATATTAAACCTTATTAATAAGTAAAGTAAACTATATTAAGTAATATATTATAAATACCCTTAGCTAAGTAAAGAATATAAATAACTTATAAATAATCTTATTAAAAGGTTCTAAGAGATCTAATTTTAAGAGATCTTTTATATCCCTTTTATTTATAATAATAATATAATAATTATATATATTCCTAAGGGATAAGCTAGTTATACTAGGTTTATATTAATAGAAAGATTAATCACGCTATACTTAAATAAAGGGGGTTATTATATCTAGTAATATACTTAAAGGTATTAAGTATAACTAAGTTATATTAATAACTAAGGTAGCTATTATATAAAAAAGTATAATAAGTATATTTTATATACTTAAAGTACTTACTAATATAAAACCTATAATACTTACTTACTTACTTAGATAAGGTTATTATAAGTAAGTATCGCCTAAGAGTATTTATTTTTTTATAATAAGTCTTACTTACTTTAATAGCAAATTAATTATATAATAGGGTTCTACCTTATTAAACCGCCTAGTCTATTATTTAGCTATAATATAATATCTCCCCTTTATTAATCTTATCCTTAAGGCTATATAAGTAGTTATTATCCTTAACTTAGTTAGTCCCCTTATCTTATTCTCTTAATTTTCTATTAATTATTTTATTACTTTATGCTACCTAAAATAGGGATCAAAGTATCTTAATTAATATCTTAGTAATTTCAATAATAAAGGCTCTATACCTAAAGCCTAAGGTCTTAATAGGCTTAAATTAATAAGATTTATCCACATAATTATTAATAGCTTTAATAACGCGCTAAAACTAGCTCTATTTATAATAAATAGCTTATATCTTAACTAGCTAAAGTGGTTAAAATCCCCTTCGCGTAGTAGCTCCCCTCTGACGTTAACCTTCCAATTATCCTTGCAATTCTCAATCACTTAAAGAGGTTAAAATCGCTTCTATTATCCTCGTGAGAGGAGGTTCAACCATAACCAACAACAACCATAACTAACCAGTCAACCAATCTGCGACCGGCCAACTGATTAATAATACACCAACGAGATCGCAATAGCTTTCCGCAAAGACCTTTAACCAGCGGATCAAAGCAGCGCGGCTAATGCCTATCGGCATGCCTTCCTATATAACTAAGATAACCTTACCGAAGAGGTCTATAAGCTTCATAGGGGCGCAAAAAGCACCTATAATAGGCTATGAGAGATAATATTATATGGAGCTATTTGGAGCGTTGCGGTAGGCACGCGGCCTACTAAATAAAAGGTTTAGGTTAAACTCGCGATCTTTAGCTATAACCTTCTTCTTCTTCTGCTTAGCCTCTTTCTACCTAGTTATAATATAGATAGTCGATTTAACTTTATTAGAGAAGAGCTTTCTTTATTAAAGGCCCTTAAAAGGAAGCTAAAGAAACGTAGGCATCTCGCCTAGAAGGAAATTAGTTTCCTCAATGGCTTAAGAGACAATAATAATACGCACCCGTACAAGGCATAGCTTATAACTCTCGTCATTAGCGTTAATACCTTCCGCAACGCTAAATAAGAAAATCAAAGAAGTCTTATGGCTAGCTAGGATCTGGCTATATAGCTATAGGCGCAATTATGTTGGGAAATAGAGGTTATCGGCGTTATAGGTTTCGGAGGGATTAGTTCTTAGAGTCGGCGTCGGAGTTTAAACCTAAAAAGTGTCAGCGCCGGGGCTTAGCGCTAGACTCGGCGGCAAATAGAAGTCTATAGGTTTAATTAATTAAACCTATCCGGTTAAATGTATAATGCGTATATCTTAGCTTATATGAATATGCGAATAATAGTAATTTTAATAGTAATTTTAATAATAAAATTTTCTATTAATATATTTTAATATAATATTTAGTTATATTTTTAAAAAAATAAAAGAAATCTAATAATATTAAAATTATTAATTTAATTTATTATTATTATATTTTTATAGAATTTATTAAGTATATTAGTTTTAAAATAATACTTTATATTTATTATTAGGCTTATAGAGCTATTTATAAGATAGTTAAGGGTAATAAGAAATATAATTTATATACTTATTTAGGCTATCCTTATAATATAATAAGGGTCTTTTTAAATTCTTATATATATTCTTTATAATTATTAATTAAGTATTAGCTAATTTTTTAGTATTAAGGATTATTTCTAAGGTAAAGTAAATTAATACTAAGGAGCTAATAATAAAAGAGCTTTTTTAGTCTTAATATAAGTCCCTAGCATAGGTATAGAGAGAAATATTAATTTATTAATAAGAGCTAAAAGAATTCTTAGCTTATTTATCTTATTTATATACTTAGTATTATTCCTTAATCTTAAAAGAAATTAAAATAACTTATTAAAACCTTAAGTTAATAAATAACCTAAATAAGCTAGAAATATTTATAAAGTCTAAGGCCATAATAAATATATAATCCCTAGTATATTCTAATCTTATTAATTAGAGTTTATTAGGTCTAGATAATTTTTTTTTATCTTCCTCTAAAGCTACTAATAGAAATCCTTTAAAAGGCATTATATATTAATAAGGTATTCTAGGGGTTCTTATATATTTTCTAAGTCTAAGTAATTCTTTTATTTAATAAAATATATTATTTTATTATTAATTTTATTTATATTAAGAATAGCTTTTATAATATATTTTTCTAGTTTATTAATCTCTATTTCTAATTTATTACTTATTTTTACTTAAATAATATTTTTTATTAATTTAAGTAATAAAATATAAAAGATTAAATAAAGCTTAACCTTAGGTAATAAGTCTAGTTTATAGTTATATTTTAAGATTTTTTACTTAATTTAATAAGGTCTAATATATTTATAGTTAAGTTTTTTATTTTATTATTTTATTTTAATATTTTTTATTATAAGGTAAATTATATTTCCCTCTAAGATTAATCCCTTAATTCTTTTTTTATTAATATAATTTATTATTTTATTCTTAATAAATTTAAGTTTTATTTTTATTTCTTTATATAGGTTTTTTAATTAATTACTAATAAGAATTACTTTTAGGTTAATAATAATATCTTATATTTAATAATATATATTTAGTATAAATCTAAAATTAATATAAATTAATATAATCTTTATGCTTTTATTTATAGCTATATTATAAGCTAGCTATATAGCTAATAGCTTTTTAACCTAATTAGTTTATTTATAATTAATATAATATTAAAGGTATTATTTTAGTATTTAATTTATATATTTTATTTATTTATTTATCTCTTTATAATATATAATAAAGAGCTTATAATTAATTTCTAAGTATCTTATAAGGCTTTATTAGAATTTTAAGGCAAATAATAATCCTTAATTTATAATAATTTTAAGTAATATATTATATATTTTAATAATATAAAAGTAAAAAAAATAAGTAAATTCTTTTATTATTATTAATTTTCTATAAGGTATAAAATAAGAAAATTTTATAAGTCTATTTATAATAATAAGAATATTATTATAAAAGTTTCTAATAATTAATTCTTTTAATAGGGGTAATTTAATAATAAAATTTATAATAATAAAATCTTATAATTATTATATAACTAAGAGTTATTATAGTTTTTTATAGGGTTTATAGTATTATGCCTTAGTTTTTATATAAAAGTAGTATTAATTAATAATTTATAAAATAATCTTTTTTATCTAGGAAAAGTAAATATTATCTTAACTTATTTAAGGGTTTTATTAATCCCCTAGTATCTATATAGCTAATAGCTATAGATTTCATATATAAGATTATATTATAGCTTATCTAATACTTATAGTTTATTTATTTTTTTATTATCTAAGAGTTATTTATTATATTCTAGGATTTATTATAAGAGTAGGTTATCTTATTTTATTATATAAGCTACTCTATTAATTTAATAAGGTATCCCTATAACTCTATTTTATTTATAGATTTTAGGTCTTTTATAGTTTCTATATTCTAGGTAATATTAGATTTTACCTTAGATTTATTCCTTAAATAAGTAATTATTATAAATCTAGTTTATAGTTTTAAATATTAATTAGTAATTCTTATTATAAGGGAATTAATTATAATAATAATTAAAGATTTATCTAAAAACTTTATTAGGTATAATAATCTTTCCTTTAAAGGTAAGGAGTCTATTTTCCTAATAGTTATATCCTTAGGTATAATTAATAAAATTAATAATTTATTCTTTATAATCTTTAATAAGCTTAAAATACGTTAATAGGGGTACTAATTTCTATTTTTACTTAATAGACTTTTATTTAAGGTATCCCTCTAAGGTAAAATATAATAATTATTTTTTAGCTTTAATCTTTCTAGTATCTAGGTTAAGTTATTAATTAATAGCATTAACTTAGTTATTTTCTATTCTTTTAATATAAATAATAATATAATTAAATTCTAAGAGGTATTTAATATATTATAATTATTATTTATTAAGTTCTTATATTTTTATAAAATAAGTAATATTCTTATAATTTATATATATCTTAATTTAGTATTTATTTTTAAAGAGATAATATTAAAATTCCTTAGGGAACTTTAAGTATTAATAATTATAAGAAATTCTTTATTATAAATAAAGTAATTAAATTCTATTTTATATAACTTATAGAAATAAAATATAATTAGGTATAAGAGTCTTTTATTATTTTATTAACTAATTTAAGCTCTTAGCGTAAAGTCTAATATATCTATTTTAAGTTTTATTAATTAAAATAGGTTAAATATCTTAAGTATTAGCTTACTTAAGATAAGTTCCTTAATTATATAAAAGGCTTCTTATGCCTTATTTTTAAATATAAATATCTTATTTTTCTTTATAAGATTAATTAATAGTATTATAATCTTTATAAATTATTTAAAGAATTTATAGTAATAATTAATAAAACTAAGAAAGGCTTATATTTCCTTAATATTAATTAATTCTTTTTAATCCTTAATTACTAAAACTTTCTTAGAGTTTATATATATCTTATTATAAGAGATAATATATCTAAGGAATTTTACTTTAAGGCATAAAACTTATTTTTCTTAGGTTTTATTAATAAGTTAATATCTTATAGTATTTATAATACCTTATAAATATATTTTATATATTTCTTTTTTATTTTAAAAAAAATAAAAATATTATCTAAGTAATATATAATAAATATATCTAGATATTTTTATAATATATTATTAATTAATTATTAAAATATAATAAGTATATTTATAAGTTTAAAAGGTATAATAAAGTACTTAAATAATTTATATATAATATAAAAAGTAATTTTTTATTTATATCTTTCCTTAATTTAAATAAGATTATAAGCTCCTTTAAGGTTAAATATTATAAAATATTTTATTTTAAAAAAATAATTCTTTAATTTATTAATAAGAGGTAATAATATATAATTCTTAATTATAATAATATTAAATATTTTAAAATTAATATAAAATTAAAGTTTTTTATTTTTCTTTAAGATAAATATAATAAGGTATTTAATAAATAACTTACTTTCCCTAATATATCTTTTTTATAATATCTCTTTAATATATTCCTTTAATATTAGTAATTATATTATATTAAATAAATAAAGCTTATTAAAGCTAGGTTATTTCTTATTAATAAACTTAATTTCTAGGTTATAATATATATATTTTAATAAGCCTATTTTAAGTTCTTTTATAAAGAGTTTCTTATAAATATAATATTATAATAAAATATTTTTAAGTTATTTTATTTTTAATATCTTCTTAATTTATTTAAGGTCTTTTTTTAATTTATAGAATTATTATATAATATATATAATTATTTATTAATTCTATTATTTTTATTTATTATAATATTTATATTATATTCCTTTAAGTAAAAAAATATCTTATATTTACTTTTACTTAACTTCTCTAATATTTTTAATAAAGTTTAAGATCTTATATTAGCTTCTAAGTTATTATTTATTATAAAAGATACCTTATTATTAAAAGAAAATACTTAATTAGTCCTTTAGTTAAAATATAAGTTATATTAGCATAACTATAAGTACCTAAGTACTAGGTTATAGCCCTCTATAAGTATAATATTAAATAAGATTCCTTAGTTTTTTCTTTTAATAAAAACTTTAAGGTAATTAATCTTATTATTAATAACTCTATTATTATAATTAAATATTTTCTTTTTAAGGTTAATTATTATATAAGGCTTTGCCTTATACTTTTATAATAACTTAAGCTTATTTATTATCCTTAGGTTAAATAGATTTTACTTAGCTTTATTATCTATTAAAGTATATAATTATTTTCCCTTAATTTATATTAGTATTTTAAAATATCTTTATATTAATCCTCTTTTAATAATATATAAGGCCTTTTATAGTATTATAGCTTATTTTTTTACTTATAGCCTTTTTATAGGTAGGTTTCTTAGTTTTTTAATAATATATAGCTAATATAGTTATATTTATATTTATTATTATTATATACTTTATAGTTATATATATTATCTTAGCTATATAATTAATCTTAGTATTATTATTTTTATTTTTATCTTAGGTTTTTTTTATTTTTTAACTAAGTTATTAATTTTTATTCTTTTAGTACTTCCTTTTAGCTAACTTATTTTTATTAATTTTTTACCTTATTATTATAACCTAAGACAACCTTAGGCCACGTAATAAGAAAGACCTCTATTAGTTAACTAATTATATATAGATTAAAACGGATTATACCTCGTAGGCTATGATCCTCTCTGAGCTAACTAGATAGATTATAATAGCTTAGGCCCTATAAGGTATAATCTATTATAAGCTATTATATTATAAGAAGTATATAAAATATACTTATTATATTCTCTTATATAATAATTACCTTAGTTATTAATATAACTTAGTTATACTTAATACCTTTAAGTATATTACTAGATATAACTTATACCTTATTTAAGATAATATAATATTTTTTATTATTAATATAAATTAATATAACTAATTTATCTCTTAGGAATATATATAATTAATATATATTAATAGCTCTTATTTAATAAATTACTTATATTACCTTAAATAATATTAAATATAATAGCTACTTAAGTAACCCCTATTAATAACTACTAGTAGGTCTTACCTATTAATTACTTACTTATACTTATCTTAGCTAACTAAGATAAGGATATAAATAATATAAATAATTTTAATAATAAAGAAGTTAAATAGCTCTAAGCTTAGATTATTACTATAAGTACTAAGATAAATAGACTTTATAATTTTATTAAAAGGATTAATAAAATATAAAGGGTATAAAATACCTAATATATAAATAATATCTAAGAAGTTAATAATATAATAATTATTACTATAAGAGGTAAGGATATAAAAGAAATCTTAAAGCTAAACCCCCTAGAGAAATTTAATAAAACTACTTATAAGCTGCTTATATTCCTTATATAGCTATATACTTTTATAACTTATTATTTAATATAATTTAACCTAGTATTTAATAAGGTTTAATACGCGGGGTAACTTACTAAGTATACTATAATATAATTTAAACCTATTATAAAAGAATATTTTATTACCCCCTTTATTAAACTTTTACCTAGGACTATTAACTTTTACTTAAGCTTTAAGACTTTTAAGGTTATATTTTAATAAGTATTTAAAATAATTAATAAAAAAATATAAGCTAAAAGAAAAATTAAGATATTTTAATAAACTTACTTAGCCTTTAAATATAAAACTAAATACCTTTAATTTACCTTAAACTTAATTAAGATTAAAAACCCCTAATATTATTTTTTTTTAATAATCTTAAAAAAAAAGTCTAAGTAAAATTATATAAAAGAAATTAACTTAATAACCTAATTAATTATATTAGCTAAGTAATTAAGATTAATAATTAATAATTCTTATAAAAAAAACTATAAAACCCTAAGTTTAATAGTAATAAGATTAATAACCTATAATTTAATATTAACTAAGGTAAGAAAAAAAATAATAATACCTCTTATAATATTAAAGCTAGTCTTATAATACTTAGAGCTATATAGAAAAATAAATAAAACTATTATAGCCTTAAATATTATTATTATTATAAGATAAATTATATTAAGAAAGTTTATTATAAGAAATAGCGAGATATTAAGGAAAGATATTATTAACTTAATTAATAATAATCCCTCCCGGAAGGTAAGAAATATATTAATATAGCTTAATAAGCCTAATAAGAAGATAAGAAATCCTAAACCGCGACTTAATTAACTAAGCTTATTATAATATTATAAAGTAGATATAATATACCTAGAAGGAGTTAAGATAAATATAAATAAGAATTAAATAAAAGAGTAGCTTATAATTAGGTAAGATATAATAAGAAATAACTAAAGGGAACCTAAGATATATAATAGTAACTACTCTTAGAATTAATAAAATAAGGGGACCCTATGCTATATATAATAAATAGTAAGAAGGTTATTATTATAGTTACTAAGAAGCTTATATAAAATAAAAAAGCGACCCTAGGATAGAGATAATAAATACCCTTAATATTAGCTAAGTAATTAAATTATAAGGAAGTTATTATAAAAGGGTTTAATTATAAAAAATAGGTTATAAGATATAATAAATAATCCTTACTATTATTTATTTTATATTATAGGGATTATTAGTAAGATAACCCTACGCGGTATAGCTATAACTTATATCTATAATATTAAATTAAAGTATTAAGGGAATATAATAAAAACTATAAATAAAAGGAATAGATATATAATAATAGAAAACCTTAATAAATAAATTAGCTTATTAAAGTAAGTAATACTAATATTAATTAAATTAGGTTTAAATATAGGATAAAGAAACTATAAAGAGAGCTATATAAATTATATACTTAATAATAAAAAGTAAGGAAGAGTAATAAAGAGCTATAAAAAGAAGAGAATTACCCTTAGTTATATAATAAGAATAATAATAAGTATTAAAATAACTTATAAAAAAGATATATCTAGACTACGCGAGAATATATAGATATAGTAAATATATAAGAAATTTATATCTAAGCCTATTATAAGGAACTAGCTAAAAACTTATAATACTAGGAAGTATTATTTAATTTATAAGATAATATAAGAATATACCTAATATATAAGAAATACCCTAATATCTCTTAGATATCTTATTAATACTATTAGTATAAAAAATATAAGAAAGAGAAATAAGAATAAGACTATTTTCTTATTACTTTATTAGCTTAATTAAATAATAAACCCTATATATAATATAAAATAAAAGGCTATTAAGTATTTTATTAATATAATATTATTAGTATTATATATATATATTATATATATATAATACTATAAAGACTTATATTAAGCTATCTAGAAATATAAATAAATTATTTATAAGGTAAAAGATTAATAAAAGTAAGTTAATTAAAAAAAAGCATTAAAAGAATAAGAATTAATAACCTAGTTAAAAGATAAAATAAACCTAGGGCGAGAATAAAAATAATAATACTAAGACTAGCTATATAGCTAAGATAATATATATAATTATAAAGTATATAATAATAATAAATATAAATATAATTATATTAGCTATATATTATTAAAAAACTAATAAGCTTACCTATAAAAGAGCTATAAGTAAAAAAATAACTTATAATATTATAAAAGGCCCTATATATTATTAAAGGAGAATTAATATAAAGATATTTTAAAATATTAATATAAGTTAAAAGAAAATAATTATATACTTTAATAAATAATAGAGCTAAGTAAAACCTATTTAACCTAAGGATAGTAAATAAGCTTAAGTTATTATAGAGGTATAAAATAAAACCCTATATTATAATTAACCTTAAAGAGAAGTAATTTAATTATAATAATAGAGTTATTAATAGCGAGATTAATTACCTTAAAGTTTTTATTAAAAGAAAAAACTAAGGAATCTTATTTAATATTATACCTATAAAAGGCTATAACTTAATACTTAAGTACCTATAGTTATATTAATTTAATTTATATTTTAATTAGAGAATTAGCTAAGTACTCTTTTTTAATAAGAAAATACCTTTTATAATAAATAATAACTTAAAAAATAATATAAGATTTTAAACTTTTATTAAAAATATTAAAGAAGTTAAGTAAAGGCAAATATAAGATACCTCTTTACCTAAAGAGATATAATATAAATATTATAATAAATAAAAGTAATAAAATTAATAAATAATTATATATATTATATAATAATTCTAGTAATTAAAAAAGGACTTTAAGTAAATTAAGAAAATACCTAAAGAAGAATACCTTAAGAATATATTAATAAAGTATTATATCTATAAGAAACTCTTTATAAAAGAACTTAAAATAGGTTTATTATATATATATATATTATAATTTAGAAATTAAATTTATTAATAAGAAATAACCTAGCTTTAATAAACTTTACCTACTTAATATAATATAATTATTAGTATTAAAAGAATATATTAAAGAAATACTATAAAAAGAATATATTAAGGAAAGTAAATTATCTATTAAATACCTTATTATATTTATCTTAAAGAAAAATAAAAAACTTTATCTTTATATTAACTTTAAAATACTTAATATTATTATAATTAAGGACTATATATTATTACCTCTTATTAGTAAGTTAAAAAATTAACTTTTTAAAATAAAGTATTTTATAGTACTTAACCTTAAAGAAGCCTATAACCTTATTTAGGTTAAAAAAAGATATAAATAAAAAACCGCTTTTTATACTAAGTATAGACTATTTAAGTACTTTATTATACCTTTTAGATTTATTAATATACTTATTATATTAATAAATAATTAATAATATACTATAAGAATATCTAAATAGTTATATTTATTATATATTATTTAAATAATATCTTTATTTTCTCTAAAATAGAAAAAAATATATAAAATATATCTATAAAGTATTATAAATACTATAAGATATTAACTTATTAATAAAACCTAAGAAAAATAAGTTTTATGCCTTAAAGGTAGAATTTCTTAAATATATTATCTCTTATAATAAGATATATATAAACCCTAAGAAGGTCTTAGTAGTTAAGGATTAAAAGGAACTAACTAATATTAAGGAAGTATAAGCCTTCCTTAGTATTATTAATTACTATTATAAATTCCTTAAATAATTTAGAAAAGTTATAATACTATTAATAGATCTTATAAAGAAGAATAAGATATTTATATTTAGGAATAAAGCACGGGAAGCCTTCTATATAATTAGGGAACTTATCTTAAGTAAACTAGTACTTAAGATATTTAATTTATCTTAACTAATAAAACTTAAAATAAATATATTAGACTTTATACTAAGAGCCTAGCTTAAATAATAAGATAATAAAAGACTTTTATATCTAATTATATTTTACTCTTATAAGTTATATAAAGTAGAGCTTAATTATCTTATTTATAATAAAGAATTCCTTATAATTATTAATACCTTTAAAGAATTTTAATATTACCTCCTTTGGAGTATTTATTAGATTAAGGTTTATATAAATTATAAGAATATTACTTATTTTATAAAAACCTAAAAACTTAGTAGATAATAATTATAATATACTAAATACTTTTTAGAATTTAATTATATTATTATTTATATTAAAGAAATAAAAAATAGCTAAGTTAATATTATTAGCTAATAACTTAACCTAGATACTAGAAAGATTAAAGCTAAGAAATAATTATTATATTTTATATTAAAAAGATACCTTAAATAAAAGTTTATTAAGTAAATAAAGAAACTAGTACCCTTATTAAAATACCTTACACTTATTAAGAAATATAGGTAATAAGTTATAGATTTTATTAGCTATGCGCGAGGCTATTAATAATAAAAGGATAGACTTTAGATTTATAAAAAAAGCTCTTTATTCCTAATAAAATATTTTAAAATATCTTTAATTATTATTATTATTAAGCTATATATTATAAAAATCTAAAAGAAATAACCTAAGCTATATAATAATACTATAATAACTATAAACTCTTATATAAAATATAAAGATATATATTTTATTATAAGAAATACTATAAATAAATTAATTAATAGATTTAGGAATAATAAAAGAAATTAAAACTCTATAAATAGTCTAGAGTTATTAAAATACTATGCTAGACTAATAAAGCTACTTATATAGTAAAATAAAATAATTTACTCTTAGAGCAAATCCTAAAATATAATAAGTAACTCTTAGATACTAAAAAGATAAATAAATAATAAGTCTTAAATAAACTATAATATAGACTTATATATAAGATATATAATTATTAGCTATATAGATATTAAGAAATTAATAAAACCCTAGAATAAATTAAAGTAATATTTACTTTTCTTAGAATAAAGTAAATTATTATAATAATTATTAATTAATATAACCTTTATGCGAAAACTAAGGCATAATACTATAAACCTTATAAAAAACTATAATTACTCTTAGTTATATAATAACTATAAGACTTTATTACTATAGATTTTATTACTAAATTACCCTTATTAAAAAAACTAATTACTAGAAACTTTTATAATAATATTTTTATTATTATAAATAAACTTATAAAATTTTCTTATTTTATACCTTATAGAGAATTAATAATAATAAAAAAGTTTATTTACCTCTTTTATTTTTATATTACTAAGATATATAATATATTACTTAAAATTATTATAAATTAAGGATTATTATTTGCTTTAAAATTTTAGTAAAGCCTTATAAGATACTTAAGAATTAACTATAAACTCTCTATTATATACTATAAGGAGAAATAAATAAATAAAATATATAAATAAATAAATAAACTTTTAATATTATATTAATTATAAATAAATTAACTAAGTTAAAAAGCTATTAATTATATAGCTAGCCTATAATATAGCTATAAATAAAAGCATAAAGATTATATTAGCTTATATTAATTTTAGATTTATATTAAATATATATTAATAAATATAAGATATTATTATTAACCCTAAAGTAATCCTTACTAATAATTAATTAAAGAACCTATATAAGGCAATAAGAATAAAACTTAAGTTTATTAGAAATAAGATAATAAGCTATGCTAATAAGAAAAGAATTAAGGGATTAATCTTCGCAGAGAGAGATATAATTTATCTCGCAATAAAAAATATTAAAATAAAAAATATAAAAATAAAAAACTTAACTATAAATATATTAGACCCTATAAAATTAAGTAAAAAATCTTAAAATATAACTATAAACTAGACTTACCCCCTAAGGTTAAGCTTTATTTAATCTTTTATATTTTATTATTTAAATTAATATAAGATATTATTTAAGTTAAGTTAAGCAATAAGCCTAATATAAAAGCTAATAAACTAAAAGAATATATTATAGAAGCTATCCTTAATATAAATAAAATTAATAATAAAATAATATATTTTATTAAATAAAAAAACTACCTAGACTTAGAAAATATATAAAAACCCCTAAAATACCTTATTAGTATATAATGCCTTCTAAAGGACTTTTACTAATAATATTAAAAAAGAGATATAAACTTAAGGCTAATAATACTTTAATTAATAATATCTATAATATCTATAAACTACGTAGTAATTATAGCCTTTAACTCTGCCTTTTCTATCTCTTTTAATTTATCTAGGGAATAAAAGCTATAAATAGCTATCTTAATACCTTTAGTATATAATTAATACTTTTAGTAATAAAGGTAAGTTAAATAAGCTAAAACCTTATTTACCCTTACTTAAGCCTCTTAGGCCTCTTATTATAAATATAAAAAGTCCTCTTTAATATATATTTTTTTAAAATCTAAATAATTACACTTTTAATAAATATAATTTATTAAGAAAATTATTAATAAAATAAAAAAACCTATAGGTAAGAATATATAAATAAGTATTAAAAATATTTATTAATATATTATAAGAAAGGCTATAATAAGTATATTCCCTATAATAATCTAATTTTTTAAGTAAGGCTATATAATATAAGCTATAAAAATAATAAGATAAATAAAGCATAATTTTAAATTTAAAATAATTAATAATATTACTTAGTTTAATAATAATTAATTATTTCTTAAAAAAAATAAAATAATTAAATATATTAATAAAAGATTTTTATAGGTTTAAGATTAATATATATATATAAAATAATTAGGGTTATAAATATAGCCTTAAGGATAAGACTAATAAAGGGGAGATATTATATTATAGCCTAAGATAACCTTAGGCTATATAATAGGAAGGACTTATATTAGTTAACTAATTATATATAGATTAGAATAAATTATACCTCGCAGGCTATAATTCTCTCTAAGCTAGCTAGATAGATTATAATAGCTTAGGCCCTATAAGGTATAATCTATTATAAGTTATTATATTATAGGAAATATATAAGATATACTTATTGCACTCTCTTATATAATAGTTACCTTAGCTATTAATATAACTTAGTTATACTTAATACCTTTAAGTATATTACTAGATATAACTTATACCCCGTTTAAGATAATATAATATTCTCTATTATTAATATAAACTAGTATAACTAGTTTATCCCTTAGGAATATATATAATTATTATACTTATAAATAGTTTATTTATATTTCTAAATAGCTTAGTATAGGTTTTTATAGTATTATATATATATAATACTAATAGTATTATATTAATAAAATACTTAATAGCCTTTTATTTTATATTATATATAAGGTTTATTATTTAATTAAGCTAATAAAATAATAAGAAAATATTCTTATTTTTATTTCTCCTTTTTATATTTCTTATACTAGTAATATTAATAAGATATCTAAGAAATACTAAGGTATTTCTTATATATAAGATATATCCTTATATTATCTTATAGGTTAAATAATACTTCCTAGTATTATAGGTTTTTAACTAATTCCTTATAGTAAGCTTAAATATAAATTTCTTATATATTTATTATATCTATATATTTTTATATAATTTAAATATATCTCTTTTATAGGTTATTTTAATATTAGTTATTATTTTTATTATATAAATAAAGGTAATTTTTTTCTTTTTATAATTCTTTATTATTTTTTCTTACCTTTTAGTATTAAGTATATAATTTATATAGCTCCCTCTATAATTTCTTTATTTTATATTTAAACCTAGTTTTATAGATATTAGCGCTATTTACTTAGGTAAGCTAATTTATTTATTAGGGTTTTTTATTATCGCGGGCTTATTCCTATTATTTATAAGTTTTATTATATTCTTATAATACTTTAATTTAATATTATAAGTATAAGTTATAATTATATTATATAAGGTTATCTTATTAATAATCTCTATAATATATAATAAATAATAATAAGAAATATTTATTATATCTTATAACTTATTTCTTATAATAAAAGCCTTTTATAATAACTTCTTTATAATTTATTTACTTAGCTAATATTAGGGGTATTTATTATTCTTATCCCGCTAGTATTATTTCTTCTTTTTATTTAAGCTTCTAAGTAATTATAATAATAACCTTCTTATTATTTATTATATATAGCATAGAGGTCCCTTATCTTATTAATTCTAAGAGTAATTACTATTATATATCCTAGGTTTCCTTAGGTTATTTCTTAGTATATCTTACTTAATTATAAGTTATTTCTTTATTTAGTTCTTATTTATATTTATTTTAACCTTATCTTATTAATATATTATATCTATTTTATAATATTATAATAACTTTAATTAATTAAATTATAGTTTAGGGCTTTTTATCTTTCTATTAGGCTTAATAAGCTATATTAATATATTTCTTACCTTCTAAGAGGAATTACTATTAATTAGGTTAATAATATCCTTTCTTAATATCTTATTATTTCTTATAATAAACCTTCTTAATATAATTTATTTTATAATAATAATAATATTTAAGGCTATAATAATCTTATTTACCTTTTTATATAGCTCTTAATATTATAAGATTAGCTTTAATATTATAAGAGGTATTATTATTTTTTTTCTTACCTTAGTTAATATTAAATTATAAGTTATTAGCCTTATTATTATTAAACTTAGGGTTTTATAGTTTCTTTTATAAGAATTATTAATTATTAATCTTAATTACTTTATTAATATAATTAACTAGGTTATTAAGTTAATTCTCCTTATATAATTTTATTTAGACTTTCTTTTTAAGATTATAAAAAAAAAAATATTAGGGGTTTTTAATCTTAATTAAGCTTTAAGGTAAATTAGAAGTATTTTATTTTATATTTAAAGGCTAAGTAGGTTTATTAAAATACCTTAATTTCTCTTTTAGCTTATACCTTTTTATTAATTATTTTAAATACTTATTAAAGTATAACCTTAAAGGTCTTAAAGCTTAAGTAAAGGTTAATAGTCTTAAGTAAAAATTTAGCGAAAATAATAATAATATATTTTTTTATAATAAATTTAAATTAGGCTATAATATACTTAGTAAGTTATTAAATAGTATATTAAACCTTACTAAATACTAAGTTGAACTATATTAAATAATAAGTTATAAAGGCATATAGCTATATAAGGAATATAAATAGCTTATAGGTAATTTTATTAAATTTCTCTAAGAAGTCTAACTTTAAGATTTCTCTTATATCCTTACCTCTTATAATAATAATTATTATATTATTAACTTCTTAGATATTATTTATATATTAGGCATTTTATACCTTTTATATTTTATTTATTCTTTTAATAAGTTTATATATAATATTTATTTTAATACTTATAGTAATAATTTATATATAAAATTATTTAATATCTTTCTTATTATTATCTTTATCTTTTATATTTTTATTAATTAAAGTAGCCTATATAGATATAATAAGTAAGTAATTAATAAGTAAAACCTATTAATAATTATTAATAGGAGTTACTTAAATAATTATTATATTTAATATTATTTAAGGTAATATAAGTAATTTATTAAATAAGAGCTATTAATATATAATAATTATATATATTCCTAAGAGATAAATTAATTATACTAGGTTTATATTAGCAAAAAGATTAATTATACTATATTTAAATAAAAAGGGTTATTATATCTAGTAATATACTTAAAGGTATTAAATATAACTAAGTTATATTAATAGCTAAGGTAGTTATTATATAAGAAAATATAATAAGTATATTTTATATACTTAGAGTACTTACCGGTATAAAACCTATAGTATTTACTTACTTACTTAGATAAGGTTATTATAAGTAAGCATTGCCTAAGAGTATTTACTCTTTCTATAATAAGTCTTACTTACTTTAGCGGTAAACTAATTATATAGTAAGGTTTTACCTTATTAGACCGCCTGGTCTATTATTTAGCTATAATAAATAGCTATTATATTATTAATATTTTAAATATTATTTAAGTAAATTATATTTTAAATATATTAGGTTTTATTTATTTTTTTAATAAGGTTATATATTTTATTTATTTTAGTACTTATAGTAATAATTTAAATATAAAATTACTTAATATCTTTTTTATTATTATTATTATTTTTTATATTTTTATTAATTAAGGTAGCCTAGGTAAATATAATAAATAAGTAATTAATAAATAAGACTTATTAGTTATTATTTATAAGAGTTACCTAAGTAATTATTATATTTAATATTATTTAAGGTAATATAAGTAATCCTCTAAATAAGAGCTATTAATATATAATAATTATATATATTCCTAAGAGATAAACTAATTATATTAGGTTTATATTAATAAAGGAGAATATTATATTATTCTTAAATAAGGTATAAGTTATATCTAGTAATATACTTAAAGGTATTAAGTATAATTAATTTATATTAATAGCTAAGATAGCTATTATATAAAAAAGTATAATAAATATAATTTATATACTTAAGGGGTCTTTTTTAATTATTATTCTTAAGATATTAATTAAAGTAATTATATAAGTAATTATAGGTAATTATAAAGTAATTACTATAATTACTAGGGTTCTAAGAGTAATTATATCTTAGTTAATAAATAATAATAAGGTCTTTCCTAGTTATATAATAAGTATTTTATTAAGTTATAATAATTTCCTACCCTAGAATTTTATTTCTAGCTTATTTCTTATCTTAAATTCTTATTTCTAGCTTATTTCTTACCCTAGATTCTTATACCTAGCTTATTTCCTACCCTAAGCTTATTTACGAGTTATTCCCTACCCTAACTTTTCCTAAAAAGAAATAGCCGCGAATAAACTACCTTATTAAAAAATTTCTTAAATAACTTTTAAAAATTAATAACTAATTCTAGAAAAATGCTATTTAAAAACAGACTTTATTTCTAAAATCCTCGTAGCTTAAAGTTATATATATCCTTTTTGCGTAATCCTAATCCTATTAGAACCCTGTTGTTTAAAAACTATTAGCTACAGTAGGTCTCAAAAAGTAACAACACATCCCGGGTTTCCCCGCTATATCAGTACTACCACTAAATGAGGCTATATCTTCAGCGCCTTATTGCACAGCCAAATAAAGGCCAATTACATCTTATTATATATCAATCTATAGATAATTAAGAGCTATATCTTTTGATATATCTAGTACTTAGTATACTAGCCGTGGGCATACACAATAGCCTATATTCTTTGCTTTATTAAGTAGATAAGGTTTTTAATAACTTCCGGCTTAATCTCTTCCCATAGCTCGACCGCAGCTACAATAAGAGCCTACTTTAACTCCTCGGTCTTAGGCATATATATAAGCTCTAAATATCGCTTATAAATCCTCTCTTTAAGGATTGCCCATAGGTTTTCTATAGGGTTAAGATCCAGGCTATAAGGCGGCTAATCCATAACCTCGGCCCTCCGATTCTTATACTACTTATAGATCTAGTCTCTAATAATATAGGCTATAAAGGTGCTAGCGTTATTATACTAAAAGTAACTATTCCTTATCACGATCCGGGGAAGGAATTACTATAAGCACTTAAGAATAATCCTCGCAGTTACTCCGCCGCGAGGGCTATCTAGATCGCTGGCTAAGGGGACTATCAGGAGGCGTCTATAAAGGTTAAAGGCACTAAAGAATATCTATAAGTGCCTTATCAGAGTAATGCGAGTCTAAATATTATCTCTAAAAAGTCTCTTATGCTAGGGATAGTTAGAAGAGTTATACTTATAAGAAGAAGAAATACTAGTTTATAGAAGACCTATATATGCCTCTGGCCCTCTCCTCGAGCGACGATAACCTTATTAAAGAAGGTCCATTTCTCCCAAAAGTCCTTAGCTATATAAATATACCGCCGGGCAAAGCATAGATGCTATCTAGTATGATTCTCGCTAAGGAAAGGTTAAAGAAGGGACTTATAATATATAATCCCTTCCTTCCAAAGGTATAAGATTAAAGTTACCTTATAGTAGCTCAGCCCGGCTTTCTCGATCAATTCTTATACCTAAAGATAAGGGTCTTAGGCAATAACCCTTAAAATTCTCTTTCTTTCCCTCGCTCTAATAATACATAGCCGACTACACTTAGGTTAGTCCCAGGCACTCTCTTAGTTATAATATCTTTAGACCACACCATAAATTATATACCGAGAGATACCCTCTTCCCATATGATCTAGGCGGCCAATACGCCCGAGTTATACCTCTAAATAATCCTCGTTCTCATATGAGGAGAATAATACTAAGTTAGCGCCATTTAGACGTAAATTAACTATGTAATAAATAATTAAAGTTAGTGATGAATTTAGTAGAGGTTAAAGTAAGAGCGGGGTATAAGAAAATATATCATTACTTTTTGAGACCCACTATAGTTAAGAAAAAAACTATTAGCTGCCCCATAGTCTGCTAGCATAAAAAAATTCTCCTATAGAAAAAAACAATTAATAGCTTAACTAATAGTTTTTATAAGTAATAAGGCAAGACAATTAGATATATTAATAAAAGATTTTTATAAGTTTAGAATTAGTATATATACATAAAATAATTAAGGTTATAGATATAGCCTTAAGGATAAGACTAATAGAGGGGAGATATTATATTATAGCTCGGAAGACCCCTGTCACGGCCATGACATGGACCAGGCGGGGAAGCCCGGCAGAACCAACTGACTAAGCAGAAGGGACCGAAGGGACCGAGCCTCGCTCCCCCCGGTCCCAGGACCGAACGAAACAACTGTCGGTCCTACCCTGGACCGAGTATGGACAACGTCGGTCCCCGGACTCATTCCAAGTATATAGAACACGCCCATTAGCATTCTCCTATGTACCAGCTACCTCAGCTATCAATACAACTTGGTTACACTCAATACCTGTGAGCACATTACCAGACGTGACTTACACCACCCTTCAAGGCTACGCAACATTCTCCTCTGCCAACATAAACCAGCACGACCGGTTTATCCCTTGGGAATCCCACGATCGTCACAACCCCTAGGCTACGTAATAGAAAGGACTTATATTAACTAGCTAACCACGCATTAATTAGGATAAATCACGCCTCGTAGGCTATAATTCCCTCTAAGCTAGCTAGATAGATTATAATAGCTTAGGCCCTATAAGCTATAATCTATTATGAGCTATTATATTATAAGAAGTATATAAAACATACTTATTATACTTTCTTATATACTAGCTACCTAGCTATTAATATAACTTAGTTATACTTAATACCCTTAAGTATATTACTAGATATAATTATACCCCGTTTAAAATAATATAATATTCTCCTTTACTAATATAAACCCCGTATGACTAGTTTATCCCTTAGGAATATATATAATTATTATAAGATTAAGCTTATTTTTAGCTACTAAATTAATATAAACTTATAAATCTTAATTTTTTATTTTTATTTTAAAGATATTAAATTAAGTAATTTAATTATTATTAAAGGCTAGCTTTATATTTATATTTATTATTATTATTTAAGGAGTAATTAATAAATACTTTTTACTTAATATTATAATTAATAATTATTAATTTATATATAAGACTCTTAATTATTAATAAATTAGACTTATCTTTAAACTTATATATATTACTTATATTAATATTCTTATAAGAATCCCTTTTTTCCCTTTTAGGCTATAATATAGCCTTTTTAATTAGACCTAATATGCTAATAATCTAGAGATTACCTAGCCTGATATTAAAGGGACGTGACCACCCTCTGAGCTATTGTATAGGGTCCAATCCAATAGGTATCACATAGTCGTCGCTGTCCCTCCATTTGGTGGAACCCACTGGTCCATTAAGCGGGGGTGCCCATTAAGTGGTCGTGGGTGGTATCGGGTACTGCATCTCGGAACAGAGCCACTTGCCCCCTGTCATTACTGTGCTGGATTTTTCTCCCTTGGTTCGGTGGTCTTCGGCAAAACTGAATATCCGAGCCGCCGGTTGAAGTCTCTATTACGTCAAGATGGTCAGGCTGATGATTCTCGCTATTGAGCCACGAACCTGCTTATCAAAGTGAGAGCTATGGATCTTAATCTGCGCGATACCTCACCAGAAACACGCCCAAGGAATCTCGACTCCAACGATACTCCATCCGACAATCCCTCGACTGCTTGCGGCCCCGCTGAGTCAAACCTACCACCAGTAGCCTCAACCAGCGGCCAGCCATTCTTGAGCGTGCGGTCGTGTGTGACATGTCGTCGTCGGAAGGTCAAATGCGACAAGGCAATTCCGTGCGCCAACTGCGCCAGGCATGGGACCAAATGTATGTTTCCACCGCCTGGTCGAGCCCGGCCGAAACCACGCGCTCGAGCCACCGAGCACATCCTCCAGAGAGGCCTAGGAGGCAGGCCCGTATCCCATCAGACAGCGGCTTTCGTTTCGAAGGAACGCCCAACTTTGAGTCAGTCAGATATACAGTTTCGACTCGATGAGGGTATTCTGGTTAAAGAGCAGTGGATTGATCGATGGTGGTACACCGGGGAGAGGCTGCCCAGGCGACTCTACATGTTCGACGCGAAGCCAGGAACTCATATCGAAGAAGAGGCCAGCTGCGAGTATACTTCAGTCCTGGTGAAGCTAAACGAATTGGTATGCGAACTCCCTCCAGAACGCACATTTTCTTGTTCAACTTTCGCCTCAATCATAGCTGTCTAGGGGTCTTTCCTGTTCAACAGTTCTCCAATAACATTATCAACAGGTTCATAAGGCCGGTGGGCTTGTCGCAACTGATGGGGATGGAGAAATCACAATTGGCCCCGATGCTCGCAATTTCGATCCGGCAAAACGGTTTTTAGAAGACTTTCCAACTCCTCCTGGTACCCATGCTCTGGTTTTGTGCTATACCTCACGCGACTCGAATCTCAGCAGCCAGCATCCTTCTCCGTCACAGATACCCTTTTACTGGCAGACATTTATTGAAAACGTCAATCCCTTGGTAAAACTCTTCCATATTCCGACGTTGAGCAAGACGATCAGAAGCATTCAAGGTAGGGTTCGTTCGCTCAGCCCACCCGAGGAAGCGTTGATCTTCGCCATCTACTTCGCTGCTGTAGGTTCCATGGCTCTGGAAGAGGTATGTTTACTTCCCACCATCCTTATTACGAATTCGACTGACATGGAGCAGGTGCGGGAGCTTTTGGGTCGAGAAAAGGAGACGCTGATCAATCAGTACCGCTGTGCTTCAGAGCAGGCACTTGCAAGAGCAGAGTTCATGACATCTGCGGACCTAGTGACACTGCAAGCTTTTGTCTTGTATATTTATTCTCTAAGGCAATACGTGCAACCACGGTCGACCTGGAACCTCACTGCACTCGCTGTGCGTATGGCGCAAGGCATTGGTGTGCATCTGGGCCCCAATTCTCAAGAGTCTCCACTCCACTTGGAGACCCGAAGGAGACTATGGCTCTGCCTCTGGATGTTGGATTTGAGGACAGCTCTGGATTTGAATACCGACTGGTTGATAGCTGACGACTGTATCGATGTCGGACCTCCGCTAAATATCAACGACTCCGACCTTGATCCCGCGTACAGGGAGCATCCACCTTCAAGGACAGGCATGACCGACATGACCCATATGCTAGTCAAGTATGAGATTAGCTTGCTGTTGAAGAAGTTGACACATGCACGAGGGCAAAAGGGCCCTCAACCCCCCAACGAAGAGGGAATGGAAGAATTAGTGGCAAAGCGCAGAGAGCAGATACAAGAGCGCTATCTTCGGCACTGCGCAGATGACGGCCTAGAATGGCTTACAGCTACTAATGCAAAGCTATCCCTTGCCACGGCACCTCTTCTTATCTATCATCATGTCTTGTCTTCCGAGTTGCGGCACTCCGTTTCAAACAACCTTCGGGACCGTCTAGTGGCGGCTTCGATCGAGACTATTGAGTGCTTGCACGTGTTGGAGACGATGTCGCCGCCTCACCGCCGAGGCTGGATATTTGGCACCTATATACATTGGCATGCAACCGCCTTCCTACTGGAAAGCTTGTATCTCAGACCTCATGATACGGACGTTGCTCGACAGTCTTGGAATGCCCTGGGACTTGTACTGGGCCTCTGGACCACAAGCTTTGGAGCCCGTGGGGCATGTGAGCCATGGTCTGCACTCGTAAAACTTGTGGAAAGGGGGAAGCGATTACATGAGACTGGCCTAGTCTTTGATGGCCAGGGACCCAACGACGAGAGCAGAGCCGTTCCACCGTCAACTACTCGTATCGGGGTGAGCGCCGAGCTTCCTCGGCAAGTCGATACCGCCCCTTCGAACCTATCAGACATTAGAGGTTCCGTCAGTAGCATGAGACACGAGCTACACTCTATTCCCGATAGCTTCCCGGAAACACCCAACTCCTTCTCTCGGATCGGCCGCTCAGGTGACGACGCAATGTCGCTCGAGACATCATCTATCAGACCCAACTTCCCAGAATTCAGCGAGCAGCTTATATCTGGCGGCAGTCAATCAGTCAGCGAGTTTACGGATAATCTGCCCATATCAGAAGGTTCCTTGTCAACGAACCCCGCATTCTCGGGATTGTGGCTCACGGAGAACGATGCCTCCTGGGATGCGAGCCAGGCATTAACAGAGCCATCAGTTGACAATATGACGGAATACTGGGCGGTGTGGAATGGCTTGGCTGGTGATATTGAGATGTAACATGAGCTATGACTCGTCTGGCGTCATAGAAGGATTCTAGCATGGTCGTAGTAGGACCTATAGATCTCGAGAAATACTACCAAGGATGACCAGATTTTGACCAGCTACTTTTAGCCACCTCTCATAGAGGAAAGGCCAGCACTATTCATCACTCCCAAGCAGTTCTCCAAGGATTTCTTGGCAATCTTGCTGCCCAACTCTCTCAACTCTAGGAACAGCTCAGACAAGGCCAAGTCCGAGACAGAGATGGCTTGTCCCACCCACCATTGTCGTGGCAGCCAGTGTACTCGAAGCTAGGGGTTGGCATTGGCGTGTGCATGACATTAATGCCTTGGAGCAAGACATTCCCAGAGAGTCGGCACCTGGAAGCACCTTCACCTCTAGAAGCCCGTTCTGGGCAACACGTAGTCTGCTGGTTCACTCTGAATAAGAGGTCAATTCTGTAGAGATCTCTTGGTTGCGCTTTACATCTCGGGAGGCGTACAACTGAAAGCCAACTCCATTCAGTGTCGAGTTCGGTCGCCTGCAGCCGGGCCATTGCCTCCACCAGCCTTGGCCATGGCCTCGGTATTTTTCTGATATTTGTAGACAGTCCAATCAAACACGTAATCATACTGAAAGCCCTCTCGGACAAAGAGATCCCGAAAGATCTTTCGCAGATAGCTGTAATCAGGCTTGTCATCGAAGCGAAGAGATCGGCAGTAATTGAGATAGATGGCGAACTCGTTGGGCAGGCAACGACACAAGACTTCCGTTGGCGTAGTCATCTTCTTCTCCATGATGCGATCATACTTTTGTTTTTTGGTCGCTGCCTTCAAACCTTGCCAAGGCAGGGAGCCGAGACTGAAATATAAGATAACATAACCGAGGGATTCCATATCATCCCGCCGTGCCTGTTCAACGCCGAGATGTGTGTTGATGGATGCGTAACGCGCGGTCCCGGTGAGGTTTTTATTCTCGCGGTATGGGATGTGGAAATGGGTTTTTGGGTCGCGGTATTTCTTGGCCAAACCGAAGTCGATTGCGTTGACCTGATTTCCTCGCTTGCCGACACCCATCAAGAAGTTATCCGGTTTGATGTCCCGATGGATGAAGGACTTGGCATGGATGTATTCGACCCGAGAGATCAACTGGTCAACGAGGAGAAGGACGGTTTTGAGGGAAAACTTGCGGTTGCAAAAGTTGAAGAGATCTTCCAAACTGGGACCGAGAAGGTCATATACCATGGCATTATAGTCGCATTCGGTGCCATACCATCGTACAAAGGGTATTCCCACGCCGCCGGCAAGTGACTTGTAAACGCGTGCCTCGTATTCGAGTTGCGGATGCTTGGCCTTGACGCTTTCGAGCTTGATTGCGATCTCTTCGCCCGAGATGATGTTGGTGCCGAGGTATACATCGCCGAAAGATCCGCCGCCGATCTTTCGGCCAATGCGATATTTATTACCGACGCGTAGATCCTGTGTCGAACAGTCAGTCGATATAGATGAAAGTATTGCAACGTTTATTACGAGGATACTAGAAACCCTGACAGGTGCTTTTCATCAACACGGATAAAAACTCTTTCCATCTACAAGATGGCTTTATATGGCCGAAGAACAAGGCGATACATACCAGAGTCGACATTTTACCAAATCCCAGGCTTCTTCCTTAGTTTAAGGGTAATTCTGCTATAGTCAAGTCGTCTCGTTCACCGACGGCTGCAGAAAAGCCAAACGTGACGAAGGCGGGGAAGGATAGGTACGGTGAGATCGCAGATGGGACATAAATATAGGATCCAAGGAGAAAGGTCTAAAGCAGGTGGCTTATAGGAAGCAGTTGTGTAGCCTATTATATGGAGTCCCAAATGAAGCGTTCGGTGCTCGCCCCACTCGGTGCTCGGCCTTCGGCCTTGGACAAGGGTCAGTTGGGGGCTCCGGGGCAGGCAGTCCGATGGCCGAGCGAACGTGATTGGTTCTCTCCAGTGACAGCGAATTGCTTGATTTTGATGACACTACTCTGTAGGTCCATGAAGAATACATGGGTTCACTGCCATCGGCGTTGGCTTTGGGCTATCTGTGCTTCCCGGTTTACCCCCCAAATTGTTATAACCCTGGCGGTTACATCACGTGGCCTTTATATTTCGGAGTACCGACGGGCCTATCAGAGGAGGACCGCTAACCACTAGAACGACGGCGGTCTAGGACTAATACGCTCTAGGAATAATATCGGCCCTAACTTATAGTTAGTCTAATAAGTATTATTAAATATATAGAATACGCTTATTATACTTTCTTATATACCAGCTACCTTAGCTATTAATATAACTTAGTTATACTTAATATGTTTAAGTATATTACTAGATATAACTTATACCTTATTTAAGATAATACTAGTATCCCTTCTGCTAATATAAACCCAGTATAACTAGTTTATCCCTTAGGAATTACCCTCTTATTATATATAAGTATTTATTTTTAATTTTTATATTTAGCTTTAAATAATAAGTTTATTACTTTTTTTAATTTTTAGTCTTTAAACCTTATATAACGTACTTAATAAGCAAGTGTCTTAAATTACCCTATAGTAAGATATCCTCCTTTGAGAAAATTATATTAAGATTTTTTAAAAATATAAATAAGAGCTTAAAATAGGTTATATTTTCTAAATACCTTATTTAAATAAAATAAAATAATATCTAATTTTCTTAGATTTTTATAAAAATTTCTAATAAAAGAGTTTAGAGAAAAGTATATTCACACTATATAAAAAGCTATTTCTTTATAAAGGAATTTTTATAAAAATATAAAAAAAGTATAACAAGATTTAATAAAGAGTTAGGTTTATAAAAGTACTCTTTTTAAGTTTATAGCTATTGTATAATAGTTCTTAGAAATTTTAAATTACCTATTTTTAGGTACACAGTATGCTAAGACACTTACTTGTCTGAGACACTTGCTTGTTAAGTATGTTATTAATAAATAAACTTAAATAAAAATTAATAAATAATAATATTAATAAAAAAAGAGTTAAGACTTTATTTTATACCTTAAGGTAAAAAAGCTTTATTTTATTAAGGGAAATAATCTTAAGAAAAGATTAATAGCTTTTATTTTATAAATCAAAATATAAAAGATTAAACCCTATTGAGCAGACTTATACCCTAGGGTTAAAAGTTTCTAAGATTTTAATAAGACTTTAGAGCTATTTATTTAATTTATACCCTAGGGTATAAATCTTACCTTATTAGCTCTTTTTATAACCCCTCTATTTACCTTCTTATCTTAGCTAGCTATTAGTTCTCTTATATATTACCTTTACTCCCCTTATTCTATATCTAACGTAACCTCTTAAAATTACTTTTTAAAAGGTCATAGCCTCGGGGTGCGTTTCATTCTATACGCTAATCGAGGTGCTAGCGCAAAGACCTCAGACGTCGAAGTAGTTGGAGTAAAGGAGGAACCAGACCAGTGACATCTCATCATCCGGCTCCTTCAGAATATCGGAGATCATAAAGGTTCATGGTCTCGGGAAGGCCGGCTCCAGGGTCAGCACGTTGGCACTCGTCGTCGCGTCCATGATATCGATGGTGAAGCCGCCAATGGTGAGGTGGATAGGTAAGTCTAAAGGGAACAGTATCTAACAGAAAGGACTCAATAATAGCACGGAGCGAGAAATAGTCAACGCGACGTGAAAGGAGAGAAGGGGGTTTTGAAGATAAGTGTCCGCAGCATCCGCTTCACCCCAACGCAGAGGCGAGGTTCACTTTTTTAATTACCCGAGCTAAGATTTATGCCTAGTAGTCTGCTCCACATAATAAGGGGAAGCAGCGTATTCTCCGGGTCGAGTTCCTTAGGCTCAAGGCACCCAAGTCAGAAGCAAGTTTCCACGAGCTAGCAAAAGGCATCAAACCATAAGTCGAAGAGCCAAGAAGAGAGTTATCATTGCTTCTTTCATCCACGACACCCACGCACAAAAATCCAGCAGATCATACTCAAGTTACCGGCGTCCTGGTTTGGCTGGCTTTAATCCTAACGGCCCACTGCCCCTTCGGACAACATCGTCAAGTTAGCGTAAAATCCCTGATTAGATCAGACCCGGCCTCACAACCTGACAAGCCGATCCTCTTGCAGCGCCGTATATCGGGATATCTCACGCCGAAGAGGGGTTTGAAAGGTCCCCTAACATGCACTAAGCCCGAGCGCAATCCTGCGCCATCCTTCTAAGCCACGGCAATCAGCATCAGGAAAGTATAAGCACCCTCGCTGACGCCACCTATCCATCCTCACACTATACCTGGTTCATATGTACGCCTCCAAGGTATATGCACCCGGAAACAGCACAACCCGGCCATCTTGAGAATAGAACGACCCTAGGAAACTGGCACCAACTGAATTTGGCTGCCTGACTACCATGATACTCGCAACCCTGGCAACTTTGCCCTCTTCCGGCGCGAGTTCGTCCTCCCCCATGATGAGAAATCCGTGACAATCCATGTCTCAGCCGACTCAAGGTACCGGCTCTTCCTTAACGGCCACAGCCTGAGCATCGGCCCTTGCAAGGGAACCCCTCTGCACTAGAACTACGAGACGGTCGACGCCACGCCCTTGTTGCACAAGGGAGTGAATGTTCTGGCTGCGCGTGTCTTGCGGGTCACATTGATATCAGTTCACGGCCCGAGCTGCTACGTGAGGTAGACGCCATTGTGACAACACCATCAAGTGTCGTACGTGTTCGCTGGGCACCTGATTTAATAACGTCTCTAATATATTAAGGATTTATGGTTTTACTAACCAGGTCGTATTTATTACCTAATGCGAGCCTATGGTTGTCGTATTTCATATTTGCAATACAAACACAAGATATAACCGTGCTTGCAATGCCACACGTCGCCACAGGCTACCAGGGCAAAAAAAAATACAATATGATATATTCATAGTATTAATATTTAAGTACTTACCGAGTGACTCGAATTGCTATATATTATATATATCTACTGTGCCGGAGAATTATCTCGGTTATGTGCGGGGCTTGAGTCGACAATAGTTGCCGATGCCGACTCGTTGGCCAGCTGCTGTTCTCTCTCATCAGCCAGCCAGCCAGGGTTCGTCTCGAACCTAGGATCCAACCAGAAGCAGGCATCATCACCATCCTTGAGCATTGTGCGGATAGGTTTAGCCCGGACGTGGCCTCCGATGTAGAACAGGGCCCAGCGGACGGCGCCCAGAACGGAGATGAATGCGTAGAGCTGCTTGTAGAATGGATAGGTAGCAGCGGTGACGAGGCCGATGCGCATATCCGGGCGGTGTCGACAACTAATGTAGTTGTAGAGTACGGGCGGAACGGCGGCCACAAAGGCAAGACTGCAAAAGAAGATCCAGTAGCCCTTGTGGGCTCCCAGGGCCACCAGAACGGGAATGCGCACCCAGTCGATGACGAGACAGGTCAAAGTGTAGAGAAAGAGGAACTTTTGCACGATAATACCCGAGACGGTGCGCTGGCCATTCATACGGAACAAGTGGCGGAAGAGCTTCCAGATGAGACTGTGGCGACCCATCTCCCAAGACTTGACTCTCTGCTTACACCAGTTCAAGCCCGGACCGAGCAGAGTTGAGGGCACTTCTGTCGCAAGAGTCACCTGGGCGTCAAAGGCAATTTGCTTGTTGAGGCGCATCATGGCAAAGCCGGCGTTGGCGTCCTCGGCGATAAAGTCCATGGGGTGATACTTTGTGAGAAGCTCAACAAAGGTATCGCGGTCGACAAACCATCCGGCGCCGTGCGGGAAGTTGACGCCGCAGGTTCTGTACTCGGCGAGCTTGGTGAGGCCGGCCATGCGGTACTCGCAGTCCTGCCAAGAGACCATGCCTAGCGGGGTGTGGCCCTCGGCGTCGATGCCTATGAGGGGGAAAGCGACTGCCTTGATCTGATCGTCCATGAGGTGCGTGGGGTGGCGGTAGTTATCGGGGAGAGAGACATCATCGTCTGTTGTCAGGATGTACTTGTAGTTCTTTGCTGCCAGAGAACCAACAAGCTGCGCAGCGTTCTTTGACCCGATTGGAGACCAGATGTAGTTGATGCTGGGATTGAGAGCCCTGAGCCAGTATCGGAATGAAAGGTCATTTGGGTAGCGGGTGCGGGCGTTGTCAATGACAAAGATGTCCTGGGGGCGGAAGTGCGGGTATGCAGATTCCAGCACCTTTTGAAGAGCTTCGCGATCCGAATTGTGGCAGGGAATGACGAAAGCAGCTTCCCAGACTTTGGGAGCAGTGGTGACTACAACGCCTCGTTCGAGGTCTCCTACGCTCTTTTCGTTGAAGGCTTCTTGGACGACTTGTCGGGTTTCTGTGGCTGGCGGATTGTAGGGGGGAACCTTGGCAATACACATGATGATGAGGAACATGGTAGGCTCGATGGTGAGGACAATGACCAGGACAGGGAGCATGTAGCTTCGTGTCTGAGCGATGGCCTTAGTCATCCAGTGGGTGTAGTGATTCGAGATGACGATGGCGGCGACACAAGCGCAGACGCCGGCAAGGGCGAGGTACTTCTTGACGGTCATGGGGTAGAGGTACTCCTTTGGGTTGATGAGATCCCAAAGAGCCTTAGGTGAGATTTGGTTGGCAACAGCATGCCAGAAGCGAGTCCACAGCGATCGCTTCTTGGCGGTGGCGGAGGACTTCTCATCCGCCGGGCTCGAGGTGGTAAGACGTTGGCCAGCCTGGCTTCTCAACGAATTCTCATAGGAGGCGGCAGAGTCCAGGTAAGGCCCGTAGATGCCAACCTTGCGGGAAGTTCGGTCCAAGGTTATAGCCTGAGGAGGGGACGTGATAGGGCTGAGGGCGGGGCTGGCCGGTGGAGGAGTAGCGAAGGGGTCATTCAGAGAGCGAGTAGATGGGCTGGACAGAGGTGCTGGGCGATTGGGCTGAGCCTCAGAAACTGCAGGATCAAGCCTGACATTGCAAGGCAGGATAAGGTCCTCGTTTGAAGGGTCTTCGTTGCTCCAGAAGGGGTTATTACTGGGGACGGCCATTATCTGGGACCAGTAGTTCGCAATATCAACGAGCGGCAGCCCTCAAGCAAGGCCTGAGGAGCAGTGGAAAGGACTGAGAGAGAGGAAGTAAACGAAAGATAAGGGCATCTGTGAGCGAATGAAACGAGACCGACTGCACAGTGAACCTCAAGGGGAAGGACGAGGTAGATATCCCTATGGATAGACGAGGGAAAACTACAAGCCAAGGCAGACAAGTTTTTGAGTAAAGCAATAAAGACGTAACAGTAATCATGGCAAATTGGCACGGGCCGCCAAGACGATAAACCTAGTGGTCTAGATCCAGCTGAATCTGAGGCCATTGAAGCCATCGGCTCCGTGGCTGCCCGTGATGAATCCCAGATTCGAGGTAAGCTGAGAGCCGAGCCATTGCTTATTCTCCAAGAGGTTCAAGCTGACAGGGACCCACCAATGCTACAATGTACAAAGACGAGGCTGTTTGCTAGCGCCTATTGGAGGCTGTCGAGGGATCAACATGGAGCATGTCGCCAGATTTGACCCTGATGGGGAAAGTGGGGGATGCATGGCCCAGGAACCATGTCGAAGTCGGGCTTGGGAAGCGGCCCAGGAACCAGGGGCATGCCAACATCAACATGCATAGATGCGCGCTCCGTGACTTGCATGCTACTGGCGGTTCAACGAAAGCGGCCTGAAAATGGGTTTGCTTTTGGTTCGTATCCGCTTACGGTCTCAGATGAGGATCTACGATCTATCGAGCATCGAAAAAATTCTTACCGGCAATGGAGAAGGTCAATATTGCCAAGTCGTCCAGGGGGGTGCTATTAATATTCAGAATAGCGGTTGGCAGATTGCTCCTATTGCAAGGAAACAAAAACATCGCACACCATCAAGGCAGCGGCCTCAAAGTGCAATAATGCTGGCGGCGTACAGGAAACGGCATGCAACCGAGTCAATAGCTTATGTTAGCGTCGAAGGCATAAGCAAACTTCAGGGATTACATACGGTGTCTCCACGACATGCCCTGTTTACCATCTTGCTTCGACCTGTGCCGGGAGCACATGGGCCGTCCGGTAGGCTGCCAGCCGCTACGAGATGCACAAACGGACTCTGGTTGAGCCGTGCTCCAGTGAGGCTTTTCATGTCCATACTGGAAGAGAGAAATGTGACAACAACCGACTTTGATTGCGAATGCCCAGATTGAGACATGGCGACATGGTGCCTCACCGGCTTCACCGTCAAGTGCAGAGTCTGTCAGCTAAGCCGTGCCGAATCTTGGCTCCCTGTTGCATGATGCAGTTGCCGTGTTGGATCTCGTCTTGGAGGCATGGTGCGAACTTGCCAACTTTCTTTGTCGTGATGCCGTATGTAGTTGGCGTCGCTCTCGGCCAAGATGGCTTCCAAGTTTCCCGCCATGAGGTTGGGCATGAGATTTGAATTTCTCTGCACTGCTCGTGTTGACGCGTTGCTTGCAAGGATCCCGGAGCCTCTGGAGATGGTTGAGAAGAGGATTCGGGTATATAATCCAGCGGCTCAACCGCGTTGATGTGGTGCTTGTAGACGAACATCATCATCAGTACTCCGAGGCCATTCACACTCGCTCAGGGCCCTTACATTCGTTCAGTCATCTTTTTATTACTTTTGCGAGTTGAATCATCATGGACTCATACTTCTCTCTCCCAGGGACAGAGACTCCCATCAGTGATGCTGAATTCCCCTTTCCCTCTCGCTCTCAGTCTTTCCAGTCCTTGAGCTCCCTCTCCCAGCCGGGCACTCCTGACACAGAGCGGGATGTTCTTTTCAGCGGACCGCCTTCTCGCGCCTCGTTCGCGTTGAACTCACACGAGTACGTGCTGGTGGTGGGTGGTCTGGGTTATATTGGCAGCCACACGGTATGGGAGCTGCTGAAAGACGGTCGCAACGTTGTCGTTGTCGATAACCTCAGCAACGCCTTCATGGGCGTGCTCGACACGCTGAACGACATGGCGGACAAACACGCCAGCTCTCTTGGCCTCCGTCGCCCTGACTTGCGCTTCTACGAAGCCGACTTCAGAGACGAAATCAAGATGGGACATATTCTGCCCCTTTACTCTACTCCCAGGGGCTCAAAAATCAAACGAGTCATCCACTTCGCTGGGTACAAGTCCGTCTCTGAGAGTATCGAGAAGCCGCTCAAGTACTACGACAACAACGTGGGCGGCCTGATTCGGTTCTGCAGCATGCTGTCGAGCTTCAACATCAAGTACCTCGTCTTTTCGTCATCGGCTACCGTATACGGCTCTCTCGCTGACCAAGGCGGCCGTCTCGTCGAGGAGGCGTGCACGCACACCACGACTGAGTGGAGCGACGCTAGCGGCCAGGCACGCACCACGTTGTCCGGGTGCACGGGGCTGACCAACCCCTACGGACGGAGCAAGTGGATCTGCGAGGCTATTCTGGCGGACCTGACCGTTGCAGATCCAGAGTGGACCATCGTGGCGCTTAGGTATTTCAACCCCATCGGCTGTGACGAGTCTGGCCGTCTGGGCGAGGATCCACGTGTTACGCCTACAAACCTGATGCCCGTCGTGCTCAAGGTCATGCTGGGTGAAATGGATCGGCTGCACGTCTTTGGGACCGACTGGGACACGCGGGACGGCACCGCCATCCGCGACTTCATCCACGTCTCCGACCTCGCCCGCGGGCACCTCGCCGCCCTC
Organism: Fusarium solani; assembly: GCF_023522795.1. Classification (NCBI taxonomy): domain Eukaryota; kingdom Fungi; phylum Ascomycota; class Sordariomycetes; order Hypocreales; family Nectriaceae; genus Fusarium; species Fusarium solani. The sequence goes on from NW_027072153.1 coordinate 87,847, forward strand.
ACCGTCAAGGAGAAGCAGGGGTTCCAGGTGTTCAACGTCGGCACCGGCACCGGCCACTCTGTGTACGAGGTCATCGACGCTGTGCAGGCGGCGTTCGGGAAGGACGTTCCCATGGTCAAGGCCGGACGCCGTGACGGTGACGTGGGCGTCTGTGTGGCCGATCCCCAACGGGCCATGGCCGAGTTGGGATGGAAGCCGCAGAAGACGCTACTTGACAGCTGCCGCGACCTGTGTCGGTTTCTGCAGGCTAACGGGGCTGGTGTCGGTGTATGATGTGCCCACGAGGAGGGTGCTGTCAGCCGAAGTGGTCATGTTATTGGACGTTTTGTCGAGGTTATGGATGGGCTTTCTGTGTTTTCTCCTTGCCAGGTAATAATAGAGCTTGTTTCTTTTCGTCTTGTTAGGTTGTCACCTTGTTGGTCCACTAAAATGGGGAAAGTGCAAAATAGTTGTATATAAAACAGTACCTGCGTTGTTCAGCGGAGAGAAGAGAAAAGGCCTCGCTCGGTAGGTGAGCTCACATATCCGCCTGTTGAGTGGCCAAGGTCTTGGCATAGCATGTTTGTCCCGCAACATCTCACCCTTATTATGCCACTGCGGGTGGCCCCAGGGAACGTGGCTAGTAAGGTCGGTCTCACTGACCTTGCAGCCTACCAGGATGTCAAAAGATCGGTTGGTACAGTAGATACTTGCAGATGTAAGGTAGAGCCTACCTGGACCCAGGGATATGATTGCTGAGAAGCACCTGATGGAGTAAAACTAGGCCCGGTACTCTATACCGATCTCACACTTGAAATCCTTGCCAGACTACTTTGCCCCTTTTGGTGACATCGAGTGGCCTACAGGGGTATCCACACTAACTAGTTAGAGCCTGATTTGTCTCTCCAAGCCCCCCACTGCCAGCAAGGCTCGGGAATATTAAAATAGCACCAAAACCTTATTCCAATGACGAATACCCGTGCATTATTAAAGAATCGACGGCTTCTACACACCTTGCTTTAGCCGCAAAGATTTTACAAGGGGATCCGAGGTCTCCACTCACAGCTGCAGCCAGACTGCAGCCACAACCAACAACACCGCGGCCCACGACCCGGGCGCTGATCCAAATCTTGCTGCCGCTGACGGCTCTGCCGTACCATCCTCGATGGAGCAAATGACTCCGCCCTGCGGCACGCTCTCAGCCTCGACATCAGAAGCGTTGAACGCCATCTGGATCCACTGGATCTCCAAGGTGGCATTGGCCCCCACCTCCATCTCCCCGGAGAAGCTCCCGCCGTTGCTCCACATGTTGATGTACACCGTCGACGGCACGACGGGGACGTTCATCTCCGATTCCTTCTTGAGTTCCCCGTTGATGTACCACGCGCTCTTCTTCTGCTCGCGCAGCCAGTCCAACCGGTACACGGTCCAGTCGTGCATTGAGCCGGAGCGCGTTAAGTTGTGCGTCGACCCGGGGATGGTCGTCCACGTGGTGGTGTTCTCCGTGGGTTGGTTTGAGAAGTGCACGCGATTTTCCTCGTCCCTGGTCATGACCTCGATGTCTGACTCCTGCGTGTCGTTGAAGTAGGTGAAGAAGCCGGCCACGGCACCTGGAGAACCCGAGATACGGGCGTACACACGTAGAGAAATGGAGTCGACTAGGGCCCGGCTGAAATAGACCTCTCCGGCTTGCTGTGTATCGTTCTGCAGCCGGTCTGTGTACAGCGACAGTTGGGCCTCGTCATCTGGCTTGTCTGGCAGTCAGGCGTCAGCGCGGAGCGACAAGTCGAGAAGCGGGTGCGAAAAATACCCATGTAGACGTGATCAGCGACGTAGTGGCGTGCCAAAACCTTCTCACTGGCTTGCCCCTGATACTTGATGGTGACTCTCCAGTCATCTGTCCAAGAGGAGTCGTTGGTCAGTTTGCTGACCACCAAAGTGTCAGGCTCCTTTCTGTCCTCTGCCGCCGGGTCCCCCGTTGGCAGACGGCCCAAGGTTGAGGCATTTCGAAAGTCGTAGAACCGGTAGAAGCTCAAAGTTGCAGGGTTAGGCCCGTCGATGGAAAAGGCTGAACAGTCGTCATGGATACTTGCCATCGCAACGCTGAGGAGCGCCACGGTAGAGAGGCTGGCGATGAGAACCATTGGAAGCGGCAAGTGGAGGCGATTTGCAAATGCAATCAGTCAACTACAACAAGTTATTTATCATATGATGTGATTCTCGATGCAACACCTCGGCGCAAAATGCCTTGGTCTCAAGCGAGGAATCTTGGGAGGCTTCCGAGGGCTGGTGTTAATGACTCGTCCGCCAACTAGGTAGATGGCGTGCTGCGACCACGATCTTGGCTGTGACACGTGTGGCCAGAAACATCCGCTAGTGGAACTGCAAGGGACCAGTCGAATAGGCGTGCCACAACAGTCACGGCATGTCACCAAGGCAGTTACAGTAGTGCTTACCCATGAAGCCGCTTAGCGGAGTTGTTGGTTGTGAGCACGATTGTTTCTCAACGCCTTGCATCAGGGGAAAGAAGACGGTTCCGTGGTGATCCCCCCACGTGCCGCACACCATGTCAGAACGCCACGACTGATCACTGCATGAGTGAGGTCCACAGCATGTAAGCGGAAAGAAATGCCGAACCGGCCCGCAGCTAACCCCCGGTATGTTGAATCAAAACCCTACTATGGTTCATCAAGATTCGCTAGCTCCATCGGTTCATCTCATAATGCGCACTACCTAGAATCCGAGAGACTGGGATGTTAGTCTCAGTAGCACAGGATGTATGGACTGACTGAGACATCCGTGTTCACCGAAATAATGTCTGCGGTTTACTCTGTAGTTTTGACGATGGATGGATCCCGATCTTTTCCCTCCAACATACCGGCAGGTTCGAACGGGGACGCTGGAGCTAAGCTCGAAATAGTCTCATGTTCCTTGCCAATATTTCAACGCGCGTTTTTCTTTTTCAGGTCGGGACAAAGACCTTTCCAAGGACTGCCGAGCCCACAATGAACAAATTGTGACGAAGCTTAGGGCAGCTACGAGATACCCCCCTCCTATGACTTCGCAAGGCTAAGCATCTTAAGCATGATGGGCTCTGGGAACTACGCAGAGTTAACCATAGAGTATTCAGCATGGCCAAAACCACCAGAAGATAATACCTAGTTGCCGTTGGGTTATTTAGGAATAGAAAAAGATAACTTTCTTGAAAAATATCGAGCTATGATGGCGTCAAGGATTACGCTTCCATAATCTTGGCACGGCAGAGAGCCTCTGCCTGAATCACAGTGGCTAGCGGCTAGAGAGGCCCTTGTCATGCAGTCAGCATCCAAGCCTCTTGGCTCATGAGCAGGCGTAAAGTGAACAGAAAACCCTTGCTAGTCCTGTCACCCTACTGAGCCTCACTCGCTGGCGTCTCGGGCCAGCTTCTGCCACCGACCTCAAGTCCAGCATATACGGGACAGTGAATTCAGGGATGTCCCATCACCTGAGAAATTCGCCTAAAGACTTGCAAGCTTACCTGGCGCAGTTAGCTCCTTAGCCTTTCTAATATGTTATGACATTAAGGTGACTGACTAAATATAAACTACTTATTGGCTCATATGGGCTAAGGCCCAGGCGAGCTAACCTAGCAAGCTAGGTTAGTTATAAAATTATAATATAGACCTTATTATATATTATAATTAGGAGTTAGCTAACCTAAGGTTTTTTTATATAGGGATTTAAGGCAGCGCTAATAGCTTATTTATAAAGCCTAGGTTTTATATCTTATTAACCCTAGGTTTTTTAAAAAATTAATTTCTTATTATTATAAAAATCTAAAAATAAATAAAAATATAAAAAAGTATTTAATTAAGTTATATTAATTAATATAATATTTAAAATATATTGTATTTTTAAGATATTAATTTTATTATTTATAAAAATATTAATAAGCTAATTAATATTTATTTTATTAAAAAAGTCTTTTTATATTAATAAATTATAATATAATTTATAATATATTATAATAAAGAGTTAATTAACTTAAAGTATTTTTTTATAAGTATTTAATATAATATTATAACTTAATTAAGTCTTAATTATATATTTTATATAATTTTATAATATTTATTAATTAGAAATAATAATAAATAGCTTATTTATATATATATAAGCTAATATATATTACTTATTTAAAAGGTAATAAGTAATTATAATTTACTTATTTAAGCCCTAATAACTTACTTAATATATAAAATATATTTATTATATTTTCTTATATATTAATTACTTTAGTTATTAATATAACTTAGTTATACTTAATACCTTTAAGTATATTACTAGATATAACTTATATCTTACTTAAGATAATATTAATATCTCTTTTATTAAATATAAATTAATATAATTAATTTATCTCTCTAAGACTTATATAATTATTATATATTAATAGCTCTTATTTAAAAGATTATTAATATTATTTTAAATAATATTATATTATTATAAATATATTAAATAATATTTCTATTAATTAACCCCTAGCTTATAATAAATTATTAAGTATTATAGAAATTATTAATTAGGTCTAATAGCTATAAGCTCTTATAAATTAGCTCTAAGCCTAAGTTAATTAATAATTATTATTATAATTAATACTATTATTAATTATATTTATATATAATATTAATAAAGTTCAAGTCTTATTTATAAGATAACTCTTAAAAGGTATTATTATAATATAAGTAAAGCTTATAATAAGAGATTTTTTATTAAATAAAAAAATAAACTAAGACTAAGATATTATTAATATCTTTTTAAATTAAGAAAATTTTAAAATTATAATTAAAGATATATTTAAAGTTATTAATAAAAAATAATAACTTATTATATAATTATAATATATTTAGGTAGCATACTAATTAAGCTAATAGACCTCTTTTATAAAAGATTAACTAGTTATAATATAATATACTTAACTATGCTATACCTCTATCTATAAGGCTCTTCTATAATTATATAACCTCGCATATAACTTATATTTTTATAATTACTCCCCTTCTTATAATAGCATAACCTAAGCTATAACCCTATAGACTAATTAGATCCCCTAGATTACTATGCTTATATAAGTATATAACCCCGCTATAGGGTTAAAAGTAATACTAATAGAGGTTAACCCCTAAGGCTAGTTATAGTAGGCAATTATATACTGCCTTATAAGCTTAATATAAGCTGATTTGCTACTAAGCTCCTATTACTATTATAGGCTATTTTATAGCTAGTTACTTATATATGCGTAATAGGAATTAAATATATAACTTTGCGCTAAGAGACTTATATTATATTATAATAATTATAATATATTTAGGTAGTATGCTAATTAAGCTATTAAATCTCTTTTATAAAAGATTAATTAATTATAATATAATATGTCTAACTATGCTATACCTTTATTTATAAGGCTCTTTTATAATTATATAACCTTATATATAACTTATATTTTTATAATAATTATTTAAATTTATTTAAAATTAGTTATATATTATTTATATAATTTAAGTTAAATAATTTACCTTTAAAATAAAATTTAAAATAAACTTTTTATAAAAATCTTTTTATAATAAATTAAAGCCTAAGGTTAAAAATAAACTTTATAAGGCTAATAAGCTTAATAACCTTAAGAATTATATTAATATAATTATTAAGATTAATAAATAATAATATAAAAGATATAAAAGAGAATTATTTAAATAAAATAAATTAAAAGAAATAAATATTTATTTTTATTTTTTAATTTAATATTAATAATAAAAGGATAAATATAAAATATAATAATTACTATAAGGAAGAACCTTATATAATATAAACCTAGGCCTTATATAATTTAAAGTTATTTAATAAAATTATTATAATATTATTATTATTATAAAAAAAATATAAATTAAATAAATATTATAAAAAAATAAAAGATATTTAAAAAAGATATTATATAATAAGAAACCTTTAATAATTTTTAAAAGGTAAAAAATATTAAAATATAATTAACTTACCTCTATAATATAATAGTTCTTATATTATAATTAAGGTTACCTTACTTATAAGGAGGCTATTAATTTAAGCCTAGCTAGAGGCCCTTTTTTCTAGCTTATATAACTTTTATAATTATAAAAAGTTATAAGGGCTAGAGATTAAACTCTTAACTTATAGGTTAATTAAGGTTACTTTATTATTATATTATTATAATTATTACTATATTAATACTTATTATTAAAATTATTATTACTATTATTAATTAATACTATAAGACTTATTTACCTTATTTACCTTATAAGTAATTAACCTAAGCCTATATTATATAGCTTAACCTAATATAAGAAATATATAATTAAGTATTATATAATTAATTATTATAAAATACTTAATTAATAATATTATAGATTTATATTATAAGGTAAGGCCTAGCGAGGTATATATATAACTAAAAGGAAAAAGGTATTATATAACTTAGGTTTATATAATAAGTTATATAATAATTAATTAATTTATTAATCTAAGTTATTAATTAAGCCTAGCTAGTAAGGGGTTTTAAAGCTAATAAGAGGTAATTTTAAGTCTAATTATAGTTTTTTTATTTTTTTAATTAATAACTTTTATCTTAGTAAAAATAATATCTTATTATTAATATTATTTAGACTTAATTAAAATAATATAATAATTTTTATAAGAGTTATAATATATTAAATTATAAATATAAAAAAAAATACTTAATTTAAATAATATATTATAAATAATAATTTATATTATTAAGATACTTAAAATAATATATATAAGATATAATAAAATTAATATTTATTTAAGAGAAATTATTATATTTTATTAAGATATATATTAAATAAAAAATATATTAAAAGTAATTAAATAATTAATAATATTATAAAAAAATAATTTAATAAATTAAATTAATTATAAATAATTTATTAATTATATTTTATAAATTAAATTAAATATAAACCCTTATTAAAGCTAAGTAATATATATAAAAAAATAATTATTAAAAGATAATAAATTATTAGTATTACTTAATAATACTTATATTATAAACCTATTAATTATAATTAATACTTAAAAGATATATAAATTTAATAAGAACTTAATATTATTAAAATCTAATATTGTTAATATAATTATTATATTATATTCTAAGAAAATAATTATAAAATATTAATTAAAGAAATAATTAATAAATAATATAAGATAAGCTTAATAACTTAATATATTTAATTAATTAAAAAATAATAAAATATAAATAATATATAAGATATTTATATTTAAGCTTATTATAAAGAAGTTATAATAAACCCTTATTAGTTAGAATTATAATTTAATCTCTTAGATAACTCTTATATTATATTAATATATTTATAATATAATAATACCTTATATATATTATATAAAAATTATTAATATAATATATATATTATAAAAGAATAATAAAATAATTAATTTTTATTATTATTATAATATATAAATATTAAACCTTATTTAGCTTATAAAACCTTTTAATATAAAATAAAGAAATAATATAAAAAAGTTAATATTCTTCTTTTATAATTTTATTTTATAAAAAACTATTAGTCTTAAATAATAATATATGATTATTACTTAGTAAATTATAATAAAATAAATTAAAAATCTTAATAAGAATTAGTTTAATATAAAAATAATATTATATTATAAAGAAATATATTAATAATATAAATATTAAGTCTTTATTATATATAATAATATAAAATATATAATATTAAAGAGATTTAAACTTTTTATATACTTAAGTAATAATATTAATAAGAAATAATATAAAAGAATTTAATTATATTTTAAAAAAGATTATAAATTAATTAATAAGGTCTTATAAAAATATATTAAATATATTAAATATATAAACTATAATAATATTTACTTAAAGTTATTATAATAATAAAAATAAAAAAACTAAATAATACTTAATATAAGGATAATAATAAAAAAAGCTAATAATAATAATAAAATAACTTAAAAGATAATTATAATTAAAAAGCTTATATAAGTAATAAATATATATATAATTATTATAATTATATTATAATAATATTAAAAAGCTAAATATTTTATTTTATATAAGAAAATAAATAAATAAATATAAAAATATATTATTTTAAAAGGCTTTTTATTATATAAATAAAATATATAAGTAAGAATACTTATAATTTAAAATATAAATTAAAAGAATTATTATTAAAATTACTATTAAAATTACTATTATATATATATTTATATAAGCTAAGATATATATATTATATATTTAATTAGATAAGTTTAATTAATTAAACCTATAGACTTTTATTTACTACTAAGTCTAGTGCTAAGTTATAATACTAATACTTTTTAAGTTTATAAAACTCTAATACAAACTCTAAGAACTAATCCCTCTAAAACTTATAATATTAATAACTTTTATTTCCTAATACTATACCTATAGCTATATAATTAGATCCTAGCTAGTTATAAGACTTTTTTAATCTTTTTATTTAATATTATAAAAGGTATAAATATTAATAATAAAAATTATAAGCTATGCCTTATATAAGTATATATTATTATTATTTCTTAAGCTATTAAAGAAATTAATTTCTTTTTAAGTAAAATACTTATATTTCTTTAGCTTTTTTTTAATAGCTTTTAATAAAAAATACTCTTTTTTAATAAAATTAAATTAATTATTTATCTTATAATTAAGTAAAAAGAAGCTAAATAAAAGAAATAAAAGGTTATAGCTAAAGATTATAAGTTTAACTTAAACCTTTTATTTAATAGGCTATATACCTATTATAATACTCTAAATAGCTCTATATAATATTATCTCATATAGCTTATTATAAATATTTTTTATACCCTTATAAAGCTTATAAACCTTTTTAATAAAGTTATCTTAATTATATAAAAAGGTATATTAATAAGTCTTAGCTATATTACTTTAAGTTATTAATTAAAGGTCTTTATAAAAAATTATTATAATTTTATTAATATATTATTAATTAATTAATTAGTTATAGTCTTATTTATTATAATTAAATCTCTTTTTATAAAGATAATAAAAATAATTTTAATTTCTTTAAGTAATTAACAATTATAAAAATAATTAAAAGGTAAATATTAGAGGAGAGCTATTATATAAAAGGCATTTTAATTATTTTAGCTAATTAAGATATAAGTTATTTATTATAAATAAAGCTAGTATTAATATATTATTAAAGCTATTAATAATTATATAAATAACTCTTATTAATTTAAGCCTATTAAGACCTTAGGCTTTAAGTATAAAGCCTTTATTATTAAAATTACTAAGATATTAATTAAAATATTTTAATTTTTATTTTAAGTAATATATATAATAAGTAAGATAATTAAATAAGTAAGATAATTAAAAATCTCTTAATATATATTATTATTATTTAATTAATTAATTTTTAATTACTTAATATATTAAAAGGAAATAAAGAGGCTAAAACTTTTCTTACTTTTTAGGCTTATTAAAATACCTTAAACTTAAGTCTCTAATAAGTTATAAAAATCTATAAAGTTAATTATAATACTCTCTTTAATTATAATTAAGGCATTTAAGCTTAAGCTAATATTATCTCTAAATTATATAAGTTATTTAATTTAAAGAAAGAGATTTTTTTTATTTTATTTTTAACTTAAATTCGCGAGGATTTCTTTCTTAGCTTTATAATATAAAAGAAATAATTAATTAATTACTTATTAATAATAATATATTATTAATTAATATATACTAAGCCTTAAACTTTATTAAGTAATATTTAACCTTAAAAATATATATTTTTTTTAAAAATATAATTATTAAAAAGCTAAATATAAAAGTTTAATTATTATTTATAATTAATTTTAATTTATAATAAATATAATTATAAAATATAATATTTAATTATATAATATTTATAACTTTAATAAGACTAGCTTTCTTATAGGTATAATTATATATAAAATAATTATTATAAGCTTAAAAAGATATTTAAAGCTAAAATTAATATAACTTAGAAATTAAAAATAAATTATAATTATTTAAGTAATTAATATAAAAAGCTAAGTAATTTAATTATTTATTATTAATATAAATTAATATTACTTTACTAATTAATACTAAGAAAATAACCTCTTAAGTAATTAAGTTATTATAATAACTTAAAATAACTAAATTAATAATAAGATTAATCTTTAATAACTTAAATATTTTAATTAATATATAATTAATTAATTAATTAATTCTTATTATTTTTTAATTCTTAATAATTATAAAAATTATTAATTAATTAATTTTAAGAGATATTATAAAAAAATAAAATTATTTAATTTTATATATTATTTTATTTTTTTTATTTTTTTTAGCCTCTTAATATTAAGTATTTTATATTTTTAAAAAAGACTTATAATTAAGAAATAAAATATTTAATTAAATATTTTATAACTTATATTTTAAAGACTAAGTTTTTTTTAGTCTTTTATATAATATATAAGGCTATTATAATAAAAAGAAATATTAGAGAGGCTTTTAAAAGAGCTAATTTTATTTTCTTTAACCTAGAAGCTATAGTCTTAAAGCTTAATATATAGCTATAAACTTTAATATTTATTAAGAAGGGGATTAAATTATTTACTTCTTAGGTCTTAAAGACTTTAAAGATTATACTTAAGGTTAGATCTTAGTTTAAATACTTTAAAAAATAAATTAAAAGGTATTATAATAACTCCTTAAAGTTAATTATAAAGGCTATAAAGTCTCTTATAAAAGTAATAAAAAGAAATATATATAAGATTATATTATTAAGGGCTAAGGTTAAAGACTTTTAAGAGGTAAATAAGATATTAAGCTAATATTAAAAAATAAAAAAAATAAAATTATAAAAAAAAAATATAATAATAATAAAAAAAAAGGCAAATAATTAATTAAATAGATATAAATATATAAGTAATAATAAAATTATTAAGAAATAATAATTAAAGAAGGTTAATATAACTAAGAATTTAATATTATAATATTTATAATAAGCCTAAATATAATAAAAAGACTTATTAAGTAATAATTAAGATATCTAGAAAAAAATATAATAAATAGTTTTAATTAATTAAATAATTAATAGTATTTTTATTATAATTTTTATCTTAAGGGCTAAGATTTTTAATTATTTTAATTATTTAATTATTTTACTTATTAAATATATTAATATAAAGTAATAAAATAATAAATTAAATAAAAATAATTAAATATTATAATAAATAATAAAGCTAATTAAAATTATTATAAATAAATAAATAAATATTTTATTTAATTATTAATTTAAAAAAAAGCTTTTTTAATTATAATATTAAAATTATTATTTTATTATTTTATACTACTTAAAATAGGGATTAAAGTATCTTAATTAATATCTTAGTAATTTTAATAATAAAGGCTTTATACCTAAAGCCTAAGGTCTCAATAGGCTTAAATTAATAAGGTTTATCTATATAATTATTAATAGCTTTAATAACGCGCTAAAACTAGCTCTATTTATAATAAACAGCTTATATCTTAACTAGCTAAAGTAGTTAAAATCTCCTTCGCGTAATAGCTCCCCTCTGATATTAACCTTCTAATTATCCTTGTAATTCTTAACTACTTAAAGAGGTTAAAATCTTAAAAGATTACACTTCTATTATCCTCATAAGAAGAGGTTTAACTATAACTAATAATAACCATAACCAACTAGTTAACTAATCTATGACCGGCTAACTAATTAATAATATACTAACGAGATCATAATAGCTTTCTGCAAAGACCTTTAACTAGCAGATCAAAGCAACGCGGCCAATACCTATTAGTATGCCTTCTTATATAACTAAGATAACCTTACCGAAGAGGTCTATAAGCTTCGTAGGGGCGCGAAAAGCACCTATAATAAGCTATAAGAGATAATATTATATAGAGCTATTTAGAGTATTACGGTGGGCACGCGGCCTACTAAATAAAAGGTTTAGGTTAAACTCGTGATCTTTAGCTATAACCTTTTTCTTCTTCTACCTAGCCTCTTTCTACTTAGTTATAATATAGATAATTAATTTAATTTCATTAGAGAAGAGCTTTTTTTATTAAAGGCCCTTAAAAAAAAGCTAAAAAAATATAGGTATCTCGCCTAGAAGGAAATTAATTTCCTTAATAGCTTAAGAGATAATAATAATATATACCTATATAAAGCATAGGTTATAACTCTTATTATTAGCATTAATACCTTTTATAATACTAAATAAAAAGATTAAAGAAGTCTTATAGCTAGCTAGGATCTAGCTATATAGCTATAAGCGTAATTATATTAGGAAATAGAGGTTATCGGCGTTATAGGTTTTAGAGGGATTAGTTCCTAGAGTTAGCGTTAGAGTTCTATAAACCTAAAAAGTATTAACGCTAGGGCTTAGCGCTGGACTCAGCAGTAAATAAAAGTTTATAGGTTTAATTAATTAAACCTATCTAGTTAAATGCATAATATATATATCTTAGCTTATATAAATGTGCAAATAATAGTAATTTTAATAATAATTTTAATAATAAAATATTAAAATTATAAATTTTAAGATTAATTACTTTAAGGTTTTTATTAAAAAAAAAATAAATAATATTATTTAATATTATATTAAATAAATAATATAATCTTATACTTATATATAATTATAATAATATAATTTATATTTTAAGTAGAAATTTAATAAAATAATTTCTTTTAATAATAAAATACCTATTATAATAAATAATAACTTAAGAGATAATATAAGATTTTAAGTTTTTATTAATAATATAAAAATTAAGTAAAAAGATATAATAAAATATTTTTTTACTTATAGAAATAAAATATAAAATTATAATAAATAAAAATAATTATAATAAAAAATAATTATTTAAGTTATATAATAATTTTATATACTTAAGAAAACCCTTAAAGAAATAAAAAAAAATATATAATAACTTAAAAGAAAAAGAAATAATTTAAAAATATATTATAAAAATATTATAATAATAAAAAGCTTTATATAAAAAAACTTAAAATAAGTTTATTTAAATATTTATATTATAAGTAAAAAATTAAAGTTATTAATAAAAAGTATTTAGTATTAATAAATTTTATTTATATAATAAAATATAATTATTAATATTAGAGAAATATATTAATAATATATTATAAAAAAGATATATTAATAGAAATTAATTAGTTATTAAATATCTTATTATATTTATTTTAAAAAAAATAAAAAGCTTTAATTTTATATTAAATATAAAATATTTAATATTACTATAATTAATAATTATATATTATTACCTCTTATTAATAAACTAAAAAATTAATTTTATAAAATAAAATATTATATTTTATTTAATATTAAAAGAGCTTATAATTTTATATAAATTAAGAAAAGATATAAATAAAATATTATTATATATATTAAAAATAAATTATTTAAATATCTTATTATATTTTTTAGATATATTAATATGTTTATTATATCTTAATAAATAAATAATAATATATTATAAAAATATTTAAATATATTTATTATATATTCCTTAGATAATATTTTTATGTTTTAAAAAATTATAAAAAATATATAAAATATATTTATTAAGTATAATAAATATTATAAGATACTAAGTTATTAATAAAACCTAAGAAAAATAAGTTTATATCTTAGTAGTAAAATTTCTTAGATATATTATTTTTTATAATAATATATAGATAAACTTTAAAAAAGTCTTAGGAATTAGAAATAAGAAGAAATTAATTAATATTAAAGAAATATAAGTTTTTCTTAAATTTATTAATTATTATTATCTATCCCTTAAAGTATTAAAAATAATATTTATATTATTAAGAAAATTTATAAAAAAAATAAAACCTTTATAAAAAAAATATAAGTTAAATAAGCCTTTAATAATATTAAGAAACTTATTTTAAATAAACTTATACTTAATATATATAATATATTTTAATTAATTAAACTTAAAATAAATACTTTAGATTTTATTTTAAGCGCTTATATTAAAGAATAAAATAATAAAAAACATTTATATTTAATTATATTATATTTCTATAAGCTATATAAAATAAAACTTTAGTATATTATTTATAATAAAGAATTCTTTATAATTATAAATATTTTTAAAGAAATTTAATATTATCTTTTAAGAAATATATATTAAATTAAGATATATATATATTATAAGAATATTTTCTATTTTATTAAAACTTAACTTAATAAATAATAATTATAATATATTAAATACCTTTTAAAATTTAATTATATTATTATTTATATAAAAAATATAAAAAATAATATAATTAATATAATTAATTAATAATTAAATTTAAATATAAAAAATATTAAAAAAAAGAAATACTTTTTATAATTTATATAAAGAAATACTTTTAATAATATACTTTTACTAAGATATAATAAGAAATCTTATTATATTATTTTTAAAAAATTAAAAAAATATATATTATTATATTATATATTATATAAAAACTTAAAAGACTTATTATTAAATAAGTAAATTATATTAAATAATAATAAGATATAATTATATATTAAAGATTTTATTAAAGATTATTATTAAATTATTAAATATAATAAAAAATAAAATATAAATACTATTTAAGAAATAATATATAAATACTTTATATAAAAAGATTTTAATATATAACTTAATTTTATATATTATAAAAATTATTATTATAATTAATAATTTAAGTTATTTATTAAATATTATAAATATAATATATATAATAAATAAGTATTATAATTATATAAGTATTATAAAAATCTTAACCTTAGAGATAAAAATTAAAAGAAAAATACTATAAATTATTTAATTAATTAAAACTACTTATTATATTTTTCTCTAAATATCTTAATTACTACCTAATAGGTCCTTATATTATACTTAGGCTTATTATAAATATTATAGCGCTAAATATTAAGTCTAATTAACTTTCCTTAATTATTACTACTTAATAATTTAGCTATTATTTATATATTTATATTTATATAATTAATTACTTATCTTTTTTTTTTTATTATTATTACCCCTCTTTTTTATAATCTAATCTTTTTTACCCTTTAGCGCTAACTTAATATCTTATTTATCTCTTAAAAGTCTTTAACCTTAGCTATTAATAAGGTAACCTAATATATAATAGCTTTTATCCCTTTTATAAAAAACTATAAAGCCTCTAAGATTAACTTTAGCGAGTTACTTTAATGCCTTTTAATTTACCTTTTAAGATATTTAAATTAAGATCTAGCCTTAATTATAATCTTTAAGGTCCTTAAAGCCTAAGGGGTTAATAATTTAATAACCTCTTTAATTAATATTAATATCTATAGCTAAATAATAAGCTTTAAGATTATAATTTCTAGGTTAAAAGAAATAAACTTAGCTCTTTTAAAAGCCCTCTTAATATTTCTTTTTATTATAATAACCTTATATATAATATAAAAGGCTAAAAAGAATTTAGTCTTTAAAATATAAATTATAAAGTAATTAATTAGATATTTTATTTTTTAATTATAAGCTTTTTTTAATATATTTAAATACTTAATATTAAGGGACTAAAATAAATAAAAGAAATAAAATAATATATAAAGCTAAATAATCTTTTTTTCTTATAATATCTCTTAAATTTAATAAAATAATAATTTTTATAGCTATTAAGAATTAAAAGATAATAATAATTATTTAATTACTTAGTTATATATTAATTAAAGTATTTTAGCTATTTAAGATTAATCTTATTATTAGTTTAGCTATTTTAAGTTATTATAATAACTTAATTACTTAAGAGGTTACTTTTTTAATACTAATTAATAAGGTAATATTAGCTTATATTAATAATAAATAGCTATATTACTTAGCCTTTTATATTAATTACTTAAATAATTATAATTTATTCTTAGTTTTTAAGCTATATTAATTTTAGCTTTAAATATCTTTTTAAACCTATAATAATTATTTTATTTATAATTATACCTATAAAAAAGCTAGTTTTATTAAAGTTATAAATATTATTTAATTAAATATTATACTTTGTGATTATATTTATTATAAGCTTAAACTAATTATAGATAATAATTAAATCTTTATATTTAGCTCTCTAGTAATTATATTTATAAAAAAATATATCTTAAGGTTTAGGTATTACTTAATAAAGTTATAAGCCTAATATATATTAATTAATAATATATCTTAGTTAATAAGTAATTAATTAGTTATTTCTTTTATATTATATAGCTATAAGGGAAATCCTTATAAATCTAAGTTAAAAATAAAATAAATAAAGATTTATTCTTTTAGATTAAATAGCTAATATAATTTCTAGATAATATTATATTAAGATTAAATATTATGCTATTAATAATATAAGGTATAATAATAAACCTTATAAATAATTATAACTTATTAAATACTTAACTTAGGGTTATTTTATATAGCTTAAAGGGTAAGAAATATCTTAGCCTTATTAAAAGCTTATAAAATATTAAGTAATTAAGAAATAATTAATTAAATAAAGAAGATATAAATTAAGGGATTTTTATAATACTTATATAACTATAATACTTACTTATTATATATATTAACTTTATTATAAAATTAATATAATATATATAATAAGTAAGTATATTAAATAGATAAGTATATTAAAAATCTCTATCTTAAAAATAAAAATTACTATAAAAATATTATAAATTATTTAATTAATTAAAATTACTTATTATATTTTTCCTTAAATATCTTAATTATTACTTAATAAATCTTTATCTTATAATTAGGCTTATTATAAATATTATAATATTAAACTCTTACTTATATTAACCTTCCTTAATTATTACTTTATAATAATTTAGCTATTACTTATATATTAATATTTATTTAATTAATTACTTACTTTTTTTTTTTTTATTATTATTTCTTTTTTATAATTTAGTTTTTTTTACCCTTTAATATTAACTTAATATCTTATTTACCTCTTAAAAATCTTTATTTTTAATAATCTATAAAATAACTTAATATATAATTATTTTTATTTATTATTAAAATTATTATTAAAATTACTATTATTTATATATTTATATAAGCTAAGATATATATATTATATATTTAACTAGATAAGTTTAATTAATTAAACCTATAGACCTTTATTTACCGCTAAGTCTAGCGCTAATACTTTTTAGGTTTATAAAACTCTAATGCTAACTCTAGGAACTAATCCCTCTAAGTAAACCTATAATACTAATAACCTTTATTTCCTAATATTATGCCTATAGCTATATAGCTAGATCCTAGCTAGTTATAAGACTTCTTTAATCTTCTTATTTAGTATTATAAAAAGTATTAATATTAATAATAAGGGTTATAAGCTATGCTTTATATTAGTTATTATCTTATAAGTCCTTAAGGAATATAATATCTCTATTAATAAAATCTTTTTCTTTTTTTAATTTCTTTTTAAGAGCCTTTAATAAAAAAAGCTCTTTTTTAATAAAGTTAAACCTTTTATTAATATTATAACTAGGTAAAAAAAGACTAAGAAAAAAAATATTATAATTAAAGATTATAAGTTTAACTTATACTAATTAGCTAAGCTTTATACTTAACTTAATACTTTAAAGGGCTCTATTTAATATTATTTTTTATAGCCTATTATAAGTGCTTTTAGCGCCCTTATAAAACTTATAAACCGCCTCCGCAAGGTTATCTTAGTTATATTAGAAGTTATACTAATAGGTATTAGCCGCGCTGCTTTAATTATTTAATTAAAGGTCTCTATAGAAAGCTATCGCGATTTTATTATTAATATATTATTAATTAATTAGCTAGTTATAGATTAGTTAATTAGTTAGTTATTATTAGTTATAGTTAGACCTCCTCTAATAAAGATAATAAAAGTAAGTTTAGTCTCTTTAAGTGGTTAAGAATTATAAGGATAATTAAAAGGTTAATATTAGAGGGGAGAGCTACTATATAAAGGGGTTAGATTTTAACCTCTTTAGCTAGTTAGGATATAACCTATTTATTATAAATAAAGCTAATTTTAGCGCATTATTAAAGCTATTAATAATTATATAAATAAACCTTATTAATTTAAGCCTATTAAGACCTTAGGCATTAGGCATAGAGCCTTTATTATTAAAATTATTAAGATATTAACTAAGATACCTTAATCCCTATTTTAAGTAAAATAAAGTCTAAGAATAATAATTATGTTTATTTTTTTTATAAAAGATTATAGAGCTTTTAAATTTAACTCTAGGGAGTTATTTTAATATCTTTAATTTATCTTTTAAGCTATTTAAACTAAGATCTAATATTAAGTATAGTCTTTAAGGTCCTTAAGGCCTAAAGGGTTAATAATTTAATTACTTTTTTAATTAGTGTTAGTATATATAGTTATATATTAAGCTTTAAGATTATATTTTTTATATTAAGAGAAATAAGCTTAGTTCTTTTAAAAGCCCTCTTAAGATTTTATTTTATTATTATAATTTAAAATATAATATAAAAAGTTAAAAAAAACTTAATCTTTAAAATATAAGTTATAAAATATCTAATTAAATACTTTATTTCTTAATTATAAGTACTCTTAAATATATTAAAATACCTAATATTAAGGGGCTAAAATAAATAAAAAAAATAAAATAATATATAAAGCTTAATAATCTTATTTTTTTTATAATATCTCTTAAATTTAATAAAATAATAACTTTTATAATTATTAAGAATTAAAAAATAATAAATATTAATTAATTAATTAATTATATATTAATTAAAATATTTAAGTTACTTAAAATTAATATTATAATTAATTTAATTATTTTAAGCTATTATAATAACTTAATTACCTAAGAGGTTATTTTTTTAATATTAATTAATAAAATAATATAAGCTTATATTAATAATAAATAATAAGATTAATTAATCTTTTATATTAATTACTTAAATAATTATAATTTACTTTTAGTTTTTAAGTTATATTATTTTTAGTATTTTATACTTTTTTATACTTATAATAATTATTTTATTTATAATTATACTTATAAAAAAGTTAATTTTATTAATATTATAAATATTATTTACTTAAATATTATATTTTATAATTATATTTATTATAAGTTAAAATTAATTATAAATAATAATTAAATCTTTATACTTAGCTCTCTAGTAATTATATTTATAAAAAAAATATATCTTAAGGTCTAAGTATTACTTAATAAAGTTTAAAGCTTAATATATATTAATTAATAATATATTATAATTAATAAGTAATTAATTAGTTATTTCTTATATATTATATAGCTAAGGGGGAAATTCTTATAAATATAAGTTAAGAATAAATTAAATAATAATTTATTTTTTTAAATCTAATAGTTTATATAATTTTAGGATAATATTATATTAAGATTATATATTATTATACTAATAATATAAGATATAGTAATTAACTTAATAAAGCCTTATAGTTTATTATAATTTTAAATCTAAGTTATTTTAAAGGGCCTAAAGTATAAGAAGTAATTTAGCTTCTTTATTTTATTAAAATATATTTAGTTATAAGGAATTAATTAATTAAATAGTAATAATATTAAATAAGGGATTTTTAATATACTTATTTATTTAATATACTTACTTATAATATATATTATATTATTCTAAAAGTAATTTATATTATAAAATATAATAATTTACTTTTAAAATAAATTAAGAAATATATTAAATAATAAATTTAAAATATATTATAATATAACTTTATATATAAAATTTATACTTATTTATTTTATAAATATTAAGAAATTAATAAAATTCTAAAATAAATTAAAATAATATAAATATTTTATAATATAACTTATTATAAAATATAGCTCTTTATATAAGCTAGCCTTATAAGTAATATAAGGTAAAGTAATTATAATAAGTAATTATAATTATTTATAAATCTTTTTAGCTTAATAATTAATTAAGTTTATTATATTATAATAAGCTTTTATTTTATTATAATTAATAATTATAACTATAAGTCTCTTATAGCGTAAAGATTAAAGGTTTAATTCTTATACCTTATATATAAGAGACTTATAAGACTTATATAAAGTCTTAAAAGTCTATATTATTAAGTATCTTAAGTTATAATAACTAGGCCTTATATTAATTAAATTATATAATTAAGAGTATATATAATAGCTTTAATTAATTAGTTAGTTATATAACCTAATAGTTAGTAGTTAATATTAAAGTTAGGCAATTAATAGCTAACTCATAGAGTAATAGCCCCTAAGCTATAAAATAAGAGCCTTTATAACCTAGGCCTAAGGTTATGCCTTTATAGAGGGGGGATAATTATAATATAGCTTATTATAAGGCATAGCCCTTTATATAAGCTAGTCTTATAAGTAATATAAGGTAAAGTAATCGCAATAAGTAATTATAGTTATTTATAGATCTTTTTAGCTTAATAATTAATTAAGTTTATTATATTAAAGTAAGCCTTTACTTTAGTATATATTTCTTAATATAAAGAAAATAATTTTAATAATTATTAATTAATATAACTTTTATATAAAAATTAAGATATAATATTATAAGCCTTATAAGAAATTATAAGTATTTTTAATTTTATAACAATTATAAGACTTAATTATTATAAATTTTATTATAAAATTAGTCTTATTTAAAAAATTAATTATTAAAACATTATATAATAATATTTTTATTTTTATAAATAAACTTATAAAATTTTTTTATTTTATATCTTATAAAGAATTAATAATAATTAAAGAATTTTTTATTTTTTTTTATTTTTATATAATTATAATATATAACCTTTTACTTAAAATTATTATAAATTAAAAATTATTATTTATTATATAAGTTTAATAAAGCCTTATTAAATACTTAGAAATTAATTATAATTTTTTATTATATATTATTAAAAAATAAATAAAATATATAAATTATATATTAAAATAATACTCTTAATATTATATTAAGCATAAAAAAATATAGTAAGTTAAGAACTTATTCATACCTTACTTAGTATATAATATAATAATTAATAAATATATAAACTTTATATTATTTTATATTAACTTTAAATTTATTTTAAATATTTTTTAATAATCTTAAGATATTATTATTAACTTAAAGGTAATCTCTATTAATAATTAATTAAGAAATTTATATAAAAAGAATTTAAATAAAATTTAAATTTATTAAAAATAAAATAATAAATTCTATTAGTAATAAAAGATATAAGAGATTAATTTTCTTAAAAAGAGATATAATTTATCTTATAATAAAAAATATTAAAATAAAATTATAAAATACAAAGCTTAATTATAAATATATTAAATCTTATAAAATTAAATAAAAAATCTTAAAATATAATTATAACTTAGATTTATTATTTAACGTTTAATTTTTTTTATACTTTTTATATTTTAGTATTTAAATTAATATAAGATATTATTTAAGTAAAATTAAGTAATAAATTTAATATAAAAATTAATAAATTAAAAGAATATATTATAGAAGGTATTTTTAATATATTATTAATATTACTTAAGATATTTATAAATAAAGATTTTAATAAAATATAAAAAATTAAATAATTAACTTTAAAGGCCTTAGGGATAAAACTAATAAAAAAAGATATTATATTATAACTTAATAAAGTATATATTATATATAAAAAAAAGACTTATAAGTTTTTATTAATTAAGGTATAATTATTTATATATTAAAAATAATTAAAATAATTATTTCTTTAATTATCTTAATTATTTATATAATTACCTTAATTTATATAATATATATAATAATTTAATATTATAACTTTAAGTATATAATATATATAAATATATATTTCCTTAAGTATAAGTTACCTTAGCTATTTATATAGTATAGTTATACTTAATACCTTTCAGTATATTATTTAATATAACTTATATCTTACTTAAGATAATATTAGTATTCCCTCTATAAATATAAATTAATATAACTAGTTTATCCTCTTAGGACTTATATAATTATCATAAGAGCTAAAAGGACCTTATAACGCTACCTAAGCTTATTCCTCTAGGCCCTCTTATCTTATAACTTAGAGAGCCTATATAATAAGGCTTTTATTATACCTTTAAGCTTAATTACTTTTATATTAGCTGTTAGCTATATCAAATTATGAAATATTTATAAGTCTTTGTCGCGAGAAGAAGAGCATAGCCGTAAGTACCTGTCTAGGTGTTGAAAAGTTATCCCTGCATTAATGGTAACGAGTGGCGAAACCAAAGATGCTCCCGAGGACTACTTTCAGGTAGATCTGTTTGACGGGGAGCTTATGCGCGACCGTGAGGCCGTCCTGAATGAGAAATCTTCCTCCGTCTCGCGGCCCACTATCATAACTGAGGAGACGGGAACCGTTGAAGTCGAAGATATCTGCTTCGAAGACTTGTTTCGGGCTGCCTCTCAAGGCGCCGCTCTTGACTCGCCTCAAAACATACTAGAGGGGTCATTTGACACGCGTGGCTTAGATGGTAAGGTGTTTCATGCCGACTAAGGTTTTAAACCGTTCGCGTTTGCTAATTTGAGCGCCGTCAGTCTCACCAGGAATACTTCTAACCGATTACTCTTCGGAACCACTGCGCAAATCGAGTCGTCCCTCGACTGGCTTGGAGACTATTACCGGGGAAATCCTCATCTCCTCGGACTGTTGTTAGCATACAGCTAGCCTGGGAAGGTAGAACTCTCACATCACAGGTGGAGAAAGCGCGCAGGCGCTGCAGTAAGGCAGTGGATGTCATATTCGTTCAGGTCGCTGGCCGCATGTGAAACTATTTTCAGCAGTAGAGGGGGAGAATATATAGTTACATGACGGAGCCATCCGGCATGTACGGGGACATACTAGGTGCCCCCACCCTGCACAAGAGTAGTATTGTAACCATCTCATGCATTACGTTTTGCGCTGATACGCCTAGTCGCATTGAAATGGCAGGCGGGTTGTACCATAAGCTGCACATGCATAAGGTATGTGTGTTGGCAATCACCGTGAATCTGGAGCTTCTCATTGCACATGATGTCCAGTTGCCATATATTTATTTCTACCAACGACTGTTTTGGCCAACCATGATGCTACGCAACCCTCAAGCAGTGAGACCTCGGACATACTCCTTGGCCATGTCACCAAACCCAACCATACAAATAGTAGCCCATGCTGCCACCCCAATGCGAGGAACAATGCCTCGGAAGAAACCCAAGGGGCCTGAGTTGGCTAGGATGCGCTTCGCTGCAGACGCCATGGTTGGCTTCGACGACACATCTTTGCCCGACACCAGTGACTGCATTTCCACACGAAGGACCTAAACTACGATCAGCATGGGTATCAACTGACAAGAATTGCCGCAACTTACTTCAAAAGGCTGGTTCCAGCAGCTCAGCGCTCCTCCGACCGTTGACGCGCCAATCTTCTCCCACACGTTGAGCTTTGCTTCTGCTGGCTTTGATTGTATAGCGCGGATCTGACCCTCGGCAAACCTTGCAATCCCAATGCGAGATGCCCATCCACTGATTTGTCGCAGAGCAACCGCGTTGACGCCACGATTGACGCCGCGAATGCCTTCTTTGCGCAAGATGCCAATAAAGATCTCCATAGTTCCCGGGACCCGGACTCCTGGCTGAAGGTTTTTTGGCCTTGTCACTTCGACAGTCTTCATACAAGTTGTCATGCCTAATACAATCGACGTCAACATGCATGCATTCTCCAGAGTCAACTCTCCTTGTACTCACCCATAGTCAAGTAAGCCTGAGCAGCACCACCAGCAATGCCGCCCAATGTCCCCGCAAGGGCCGGACTCGCACCGAGTAGTGTTTTGGAATAGTACTCTACTTCATTCAAGGTCAAGAATAGGATTGACCCTTTCGTTGAGCACTCAATCCATGCCTTGAGAGGGCGTGTTAGTCGAGCTTGCCAACCCGAGTAGTGATCCACTTACCCAGGGAATGAGCCCTTGATAGAGGGCTGGGATGCCCCCACGAGCCCATGTTTTGCTGATTGCGGTGCCCAGACTATCGCCTCTATTGGCTGCAACCTGGTCATTGTCTTTGTTAGTTTCACGTTCCTCTTTCCTCTTGCATGACCAACATACATGTGTTTTCAGGACCTCCATTGGTTGACCCAGGGAAGTTACTGCCACCTGTTAGTCTTGCCCTCAAGCAGTGCATGATCAGAAGGTCGTGACCTTGGAAGAGGTTCATGGCCGCTCCGACCAGCAGATTGCTCCATGAGCTCTGTTTGCGTGTCGCTTGGGCATTTCCAAAGGTCGGTGATACTGTTACTGCAGTAGCCATCTTGAATTGATTGCCCGATGAGTATGAAGGAACTTGGACTTGCATCACCGAGCCAAGGATACTTGAAGGGGTCTAAGATTGTGGCCCGACATGTTTCACATTGCCGTTGCTTTGCACAGAAGCTACGGCTATCGGAGACGTCCGAAACACCATATGATTCAGTCCCTCCGGTCCTTCGGTTACATCCGAGGGAATGTCCGATGGAAGGCCCACAGTGCCCGCTGATTGTAAATCCGACCCACGTGAATGGTCAAAATGCTGTAGACAGTCTTCACCATATCATGGCCGTTGCGCAACCTGCACTTGACTGACCTCAGCACCCTGTTACTTGCCGGCCCAAATTACAAGCACAATGTTGAGGGCTAGTCGAACACGTGCAGGCTCCGCCGTCCAATCCTTCGCCACGGCGAACCGGGTCAGAGGACAAGCACCGCTGAGTCGATTCGAGCCTGACCACAGTGTTGACTACATCGGGTTTTTGGACAAACTTCCTCGCCTACGCAAGCTGTGAGAATACTCCACATCCCTGCAATTATGCATACCCCTTACTAATTTTCGGCAAGTCTTGACCGGCCTCTCACGTACGCTGAGAAGGTTCTCCTTGCACACCTTGATGATGGACATGAGGGCAAAGTAATCCGGGGCTCAACCCAGCTGAAACTGAGGCCTCGGCGAATTGCTTGCCAAGATGCCACAGCGCAAATGGCAATCATTCAGTTCATGACTGCCGGCCTAGACAAGACTGCAGTACCCACCACAGTGCACTGCGACCATCTGATCGTAGGCCGAGATGGCAGCGAGAAGGACCTTGCTGGTGCGCTTACCAGTCATGGCGAAGTCTATGAGTTCATGTCAAGTGCCTGCCAGCGCTACAACATGGGATTCTGGAAGCCAAACGCGGGCATTATCCATCAGATTGTGTTGGAGAACTATGCATACCCTGGTGGCATGTTGATTGGCACTGACTCTCACACGCCAAATGCCGGAGGCATGGGCATGATTGCTATCGGCGTCGGCGGTGCGGACGCAGTCGATGTCATGTCTGGGCTTCCCCTGGAGATCACAGCCCCCAACGTGGTCGGTGTGAAACTGACGGGACAGTTGAGTGGTTGGGCTAGCCCAAAAGGTACGTCAAGCGCAGGCTATGGTTATTAAATGGCACTGACAGTTTAGATGTTATCAACAAAGTAGCAGGGGTCCTGGGGGTTAAAGGTGGTACTGGCAACATCATCGAGTACTTTGGCTCTGGTGCAGCCACGATATCAGCCTCAGGGATGGCTTCCATCACTAACATGGGCGCCGAAACTGGAGCGACAACTTCACTATTCCCCTACTCCGACGCCATGTCTGCCTATTTGCGAGCGACTCGCCGGCCAGAACTGGCCGAAGCTGTGCAGGTAGCCAAGCACGAGCTTCGGGCAGACGAAGGTGCAGAGTACGACCGCGTCATCGAGATTGACCTGTCCACACTGGAGCCTCGTATCAACGGACCCTTTACGCCAGATCTGTCGACGCCAATCTCGAAGTTTAGCCAAGCCGCGCGGGAAAATCAGTGGCCAGAGAAGCTCACAGCGGGACTTATTGGGTCTTGTACAAATTCCTCGTTCGAGGACCTATCCCGCGCCGCTAGCTTGGCCCAGCAAGCTCTCGACGCGGGATTAAAGCCCAAAATGCCGTTGCTCCTCTCCCCCGGAAGTGAGCAAACTAATCAGACGCTGAAGCGCGAAGGTGTCATCGACGTCTTTGAGCGCCTGGGAAGCAGGATTTTATCTAATGCTTGTGGCCCATGCTGCGGGTCTTGGGATAGAACCGAGATGAAAAAGGCAAGTCGAATGTCTAGACTGTCAGGCGCATCAAGGCAGTTCGTTAACACATGAACAGGGCACTCCAAACTCCATCCTAGCATCATACAACAGAAACTTTACGGGACGTCTCGACGGAAACCCTGCTACCCATGCATTCCTTTCCTCGCCCGAGATGGTCATGGCCAAGGTCTTCTCTGACGACCTCGGCTTCGATCCAGTCAAGGATAGCCTTGTAACGGAATCAGGTGACGAATTCCGTTTTCAACCTCCCAGGGGCGACGCACTACCGGCAGGTGTGTATGAGAATGCGGATCATGTCTATCAGGCGCCTTCGACCGATGCCCAGTTCCGACAGACCGTGACTGTCCAGATCTCACCAGATTCTCAGCGCCTGCAGAGGCTAGCACCGTTCCGCCCCTGGTCTGGAAAAGACTTCTATGAGTGTCCCATCCTGATCAAGACGGCGGGTAAATGCACGACGGATCACATCACCACGGCTGGCCCGTGGATGCGTTTCCGTGGCCACCTCGAGAACATCTCCAACAACACTCTTATTGGCGCCGTCAACGCAGATAACAACCAGGTCAACAAGGTTGTCAACCAAATTACGGGAGAGCAGGGAGGTGTTCCTGACACAGCGCGAGACTATCAACAGCGAGGACTTCCCTGGGTTGTAGTGGCTGATCACAATTACGGCGAGGGCTCCTCACGCGAGCACGCGGCTCTACAACCGCGATACCTCGGTGGTGTCGCCATCATCGCCAGGTCATTTGCCCGCATCCACGAAGCCAACCTCAAGAAGCAGGGCATGCTGGCGCTGACTTTTGCCGACGACACTGCATACGACAGAATCAAGGCTTCTGATCGTATCAGCATTGTTGGATTGGCAGAATTGGCACCTGGGCAGACCGTGAGGTTGAACATAACGTCAAAGGATGGTACGAGCTGGGATACTGAGGCGAACCACACGTTTACTCGCGAACAGGTCGAGTATTTTAGGGCTGGAAGTGCGTTAAACGTCATGGCTAGTCGGCTGTCGGATACATCGTCCCCGTCAGCGTCTTCTTAGGCCTGTGTAGTCTTATAATAAACTTCAGTTGTATTATTCATTTTTTCTTTTGCTGACCCATCTCGAGCCAACAATGTTGCTTCATCGCCATTCTTTTTTTTTTTTTCCCTCACAGTTGGGAACCAGGGAAAAAAAGAATATTTCACTACATGAAAATCGAATATTTATACTAGTCTCACTATTTCCAGTAAGTGGTCCCATCCATCAAGCGCCTGGCTGTACGGAACACTGTAGCCTTGACCAGCTCTCCTGCATCGTCAAAAGAAGCGTCAACTCGCAGCCGGCCGCTTGCATGACAAATGTCCAGGCCTTGTCCACTTTGGCTACCCTTGAGGCAGTTGGCGATTGTGCTGCCCGGTATCTTGGCCGCTGCTGCTGTGGCTAGAGCTACAGTCACTGGAACAGCCTTGTGTGCCTGGCCAACTGACATGGCGCGGATATTGATCTCGTCGCCTGTCGGGTCCTTCCTCGGCGAGGCGATGGATATCTTCGGGACACTCCCGGGGACGTTGTCGACATTCTCGGCAAGACCCATACTGATGGCGGCCCGGCGACGGATTGACTCGAGTTTTTCTTTCAGTGCCGTGTTTGCTTCGATATCATCTGAAGATAGTTCGCCATCGACGTCCAGCTCAGACGCATTCACAAAGACACAAGGGTTGCCAACATCGATGCATGTTGCATGATAGCCATCCAAGACATCCAAGACATTGCCAGTAGGAAGCAGCTTTCCTGTCCGTGACCCAGCTGGCCTGACAAAATCGAGCTGAACAGGAGCTGCAGCGCCCGTGACTCCATCGATGGTAAAATCGCCCGAAGCCACAGCCTCGCCGTTCGCGATTGGGAATGAGGCATTGATGAGCTTGCCGGTGTTTGTATTGTGGATGCGGACAGTGAACCGATCTTGGGAACCGCTGGGCACAGGGACAAGACCAGAGTCTACTGCATAAGGTCCCACGGCGGCCGACATGTTGCCGCAGTTGCTCGAGTAATCGACCTTGTCATTCTTGATTCCTATGGACACAAATGTGTAGTCCACATCGGCGTCGGCATGTGTCGAGGGTCCGACAATGCAAACCTTGGAAAGACTGGAGATGCCTCCGCCCATACCGTCAAGCTGTCGTCCATATGGGTCGGGGCTGCCGATGACGCCACGGAACATGTCATCACGGTAACTTTCCGAGGGAAGGTCCTGACTGTTGAAGAAAACAGCCCTTGAGGAGCCTCCCCTATAGTAGGCTGCAGCCAGGCGATTTTGTCGGGCGACGGTGCTAATGGCGCGTGATGGGACCAGTAGGATGCTTGAGTGCAGCCATGTTGCTGAGGATCCGGGCAAGACACGAAATGAGGCAAGACGAGTCATAATGCCTGAGATGATGAAGACGTGGCTAAAATTATTCAGTAAAATGCAATTGTTGCGAATGGTCAACACGTCGAGTAGGTCAGTCCCGTTTGCGACTTGACCCCTGATATTCTCCCAACGTCGGATCGCTCCGGTAGAAGTCGGCCTCCCGCGTCGGGGTTGAGCAACCAACCGTGCCGGGCCGGGGACTACCTACGTTAGATCATTCCCGGCTGTCGTACGATAGTCGGATGTGTCCGATCCGCAGGATTTCTGACCCTTGACCTAGAATTGGGTTGACTCTAAGTCATGACTCGTCAGGTCCCCACGGGGTCGCTAAATAAGGTTGATCTGAGCTTATGCGGGGTATGGGGTTGAAGCAAGTGCGGAGCCGAGTTGCGATTAGCGGTGTTGTGATATATAAAGCTGCTATAGCTTCTGGGAAAGACATGGTTTGAAGTGCTTGTCATACATACCCTGTGAACGATCTCTTCCCCGCTCAAACACAGTCACCATGAAGGAAACGAGCTTTAACAAGTACAAAAACGCCATCAAGGCACTTCCTGGAGAAGTTTTCAACCGGCATCTATTCTTGACCGCCTTCACGTTTGCCTTGTGCGGGTGTCCAAAGGGTAAGTTTATATTGTCCGCCGGCTCTCCAATACAATTTTACTGATGACACTCTTCTGCTCAGGTTGGGATGAAGGCTCCGCGGCGTCCATTACTCAGCTCCAGTCTTTCAAGAGGCAGTATGATCTCGACAGCGAACTCGACAGCGAGACGATTGAAAACCTCGTATCCTTTGTCAACATCGGCGCTGGCGTCGGAGCGTTCCTATCCTTCTTCCTCAACGACAAGCTCGGTCGGAAGCAGTCAATGAGGCTCTACCAGACCATATACATCATCGGGGCCCTAGTCTCCTGCTTCTCCTCCGGCAGCGTTGGTGCTCTCTATTTCGGTAGAATCTTTGCGGGACTTGGAATCGGCGCCTGCACTGTTGTCGGCCCCATGACGCTGGCAGAGATTGCACCAAAGACCATCCGGGGCTTCGTGACTCTTTGGTTCAACATGGGTATGCTGCTTGCCCAAGGACTGGGTATCTTTGTGGTATACGGTTGCAGCGTGCACATCTCGGGGGCATTGGACCTTCAGTACCAAGTCCCCTGGTTCGTCCAGACCTTTGCCCCGTTCATCGGCATCGTGTGCTCCTTCTTCACCGTCGAGTCGCCGCGGTGGCTTGCAATTCGATGTCGCGAAGGCGAGGCTCTCACCGCATTGCGCACTCTGCGAGGCCTGCCTGCCGATCATCCTGCGATCCTGGAAGAGCACAGACACATTATCCATACCGTGGAGGATGAAGGCAGACATATCGGATCCAACGGTTTCCTTGCCGTCATGAAGGAAACGTTCCTTGTGCGCTCCAATTTCCGCCGTGTTCAGCTCACCGTTATCGCTTATATCCTGGCCCAATTCTCTGGCGCAAACTCTGTTACCAACTACCTTCCCACCATCTTTGGGTTGATTGGAGTAACAGGCCGGAACACCAAGATCTATTCCTCAGGGCTCTACGCCATCGCGAAGCTTGTTTGCACCATAGCTGCCTCGCTCTTCTTTGTCGACATGCTGGGACGCAGAAAGTCACTTCTGATTGGCGTCACAGTCCAGATGTTCTGCCACTCCTACCTTGCAGGCTACCTCAACGTCTTCCGTTCCGAGGGAAGCTCCATACCCAAAGGCGCATCAGATGCTGCTATCGCTGCTATCTACGTCCACGCTTTTGGTTGGACTGTCGGATTGTATACCTTGCCTTACCTCTTCGGAGCCGAGCTGTGGCCGAACCGTATTCGATCCTTCGGTGGCGCACTTTCTCAATGTTTCCACTGGCTCTTCTACTTTGCCATCACAAAAGCGACACCCAGCCTCTTGAGAAGCATGGACGTCTGGGGAGCCTTCATGTTCTTTGTTGGCTGGTGCGTGATTGCTCTAGTCTATACCTTCTTCTTCGTGCCTGAGACAAGTGGACTCAGCCTTGATGACATGGATATTATCTTCTCGCGTCCTATCTACAAGATGCGTCATCCCTTTTCCCTTTCTGGCAGTAACATCGAAGAGTAAGTTGGCAGCCTCTTACAGTGTGTCTGAGTGGAAAGCTAACTCCAAAGTAGTCTTAGTGAAAAGGATAATATTTCAGCCGACGCTGCTCATGTAGAAAAGACTAGGAGGTGAAACCCATGAGGCTTGGATTTGACATCAACGTGATTTTTGGTTAATGTAGCTAGCTAGTTGATGATGCAGCCAACCCTTGATCCATAAATGCGATTATGCTCTTTTCCAGGCAAATTCTTCCTGTAGTGATGTCTTCGGTGCGATCAAATGCTCATGTGCTGGCAGCGGGGGTGTAACAACCGCTTTTTAGACTGCTTTTGCTCTCTCAAAAGGTAAAGGTGCTCCCACGTTTGCAAAGAAGATTCTTCACTTTCTCACACATCAGTAGCATCAATACTTGAAATTTCAACACATTGGAGTGTAACAGCAAAGTGTCTTCAACTCTCCAACGTTTCATTTTAATTCGGCCAATGATTGGGAGTCTTACTGCGTATCTACATCATCTGGGGGAAGCAAATAGCTCTCTAGGGTTATCGACCATGATTTTCTTCCAAGTATCCTCACTTTCTGACCAATTCCGTAGTGATTGCAGGATTTTAGCATTATCTATAGTGCGGAACTCTTCGATCTCAGCGAGCCGCGCAGCCTTGTCTTTGCCTGCCCGAGCTTTGCCTTCTCCGGTGTGCGGCCAGTCACTGGCCCAGATCAAACGTTCGGGGACTTCGTGGAACAATCGGCGGACTATGCCCTCCAGATCATCGTAGCAAGAGTCGGTCCGCAGTGAAGCACGGTATAAACCCGACACTTTAATCCAGACTCGGCGACCGCGCGCCAGCTTGACAAGACTGTCGAATCCTGCCTGTGATAGTGCCACGTTTGGGTCCGCATTACCACTAGCAATCTTGGAAGCGCCTAAAAGACCGCCAATGTGATCGACGATAATCTCAACAGGTGACTGTAAGATGAAATCGTACAGTTCTAGCAGAAAAGTTTTAGTGGGGGCTAGCCATGGACATTGACACGGGGGCCTTACCTGACCATACAGCAGCAGGGGCAAATACTTGAAGCCGCCATCCCGGAAGATGCTGTATCTTCTGGGATGCAGTAAGGAGGGTGAGCTTCAGCTGTTCCAAGTTTACACCTTTGCCCGCTGACTGGAGATTTAGCCGCAGCCCACGCACGCCAACCTGGTGCATTTGCACCAAGTCGACATCGGTGACTTGCAGCACGTCAACTACTGCAATCCCCGGACTACAATCTTGGGATTCTTTTGGAGTTGACGCAATGACTGCAACAGAACGTGGTTATCAGTGCCGTAAGGCGATGGCTGAACGAGAATCAAGTTCAGCGGGCTGTCAGAGCTATTTAGCTTCGAGGAAAAATCGACCAGGTCCTTTAGAGGCGCATCGGGGGGAGTGTAGGCTCTAGATCCGTCATACGGCCCAACATTCGGATCGAAAACGTGAACATGGGTGTCGAAGCTCCCTTCAGGTAATAGACATGTTGAATGGGGCATGGCGAGTGGTATTGCAAACATGCAAATAATGACATAAGCTCCGTTGAATGTTTGGAATAATTACGATTGCAAAACCCAATCTTCATAATCAGTGGCTGATGTAGGTGGAGGGATGTGCTGCGGATCATGAAGGTACCACGTGATCGGAGGAATCCGATGGACGTCCCCGCCACTTCGTAACCGGCGCTGATGCGTGTTTCTAGTGCCCCCCTCCCGATTCTCCATCTTGAACCTCACTGTCCTTGCATCAGCCAGACATGGACCCAAGCGAAGCTGAAGTTCCCCGATCTCCTTCGGCCAACGTTGCCTCAGTCCCGTCGGCAACTCCGCGACGGTCTCTTAAAAGGAATTCGGCAGCATGCGAACGCTGCCGAAGGCGGAAGCAAAAGGTCCACCCACACCCTGCCTTGCTTTGTGTGAGCATCGGAGCCGTGCTGACAAACGTAAAAGTGTGATGGGAGATTGCCGTCTTGCGGACCCTGTCTCTTGGTCCAAGCTAGATGCATCCCCTCCGATAGACTAGTCATCCGCCCGGATCCTAATTGTCAATGTGAAGCGCTGAAGCAAAGGGTCCATGACCTTGAGGGTCAGTTGGAGACTTTACGCGCCGAGAGAAGCAATGAATCCCGCGGCTGCCCGGAACCATCTCAAGACTTTTTCCAAGAGCACGGCACCTCTGTCGTCGACCATGACGATCATGTGTACCGCGGTCGCATACTTCGGCCTACCTTCTCAGGCTCTGCTCTTGGCTCCATCTTGGAACCCGCCTTGCGAGGCAGCCCCTGGCAGCTCTGGGCCGACGACCAAGACAGTCAATCGTCCCCCAGACCAGTGGACCCCATCGGCAGTCTTCCTGCCGCCCAGTCTGAAGGTCTAGTGGATATTTTCTTTACAAACCGATGGCCGCAACTGCCAGTTCTTCACAAGCCAAGCTTTATCGAAAATGATTTCCTTCCCCTGACAAGAGGCGAGTTGGGTCGTCCATTGTCGCCTTTCCGAGTCTACATGGTGCTTGCGATAGCAAGTGCTGAGGCAAAAAACTCCAGGGAAGTACAGCAGCAGCACAATTCGCACGAGAGTTTCTTCCAGACAGCCATCGGAGACCTTGATCTCGTGTTGGGAGCTGATGACCTGGATTGCGTCCAATGCTTGCTCCTCCTCTGTCTTTATGGAACAAATGAACCCCAGTCAGTCAACATGTGGTATACCCTTGGGCTGGCCCTCCGCATCGGGCTGGGAATCGACCTTCATCGGGAGGAAAGCTCAAACGCCAGCCAAGGTCTGCTATCCCAACAAATGACTCGGCGTCTCTTCTGGTGCATCTACACTATGGATCGAAGTATGTCTATAGCAATGGGCAGACCTCTAGGAATCAACGACTCGGATATCACTGTGCCTTTCCCACTACAGCTTACCGATGAGCAACTCTGTCACCCGGAGGCGGCCCCCAACATAGCGCAAGATCCTAGAGACATGTCGACCTTCTTGCATGTCATCAAGCTCCGACAGATCAATGCTGCCATCTATGTTTCGCTGCATGCAGCGTCGGGCAACACCATCAAAGATTACGACAGTCTGGATGCCGTACGTCAGGCTCACTACACCAATCTCAACACATGGCTGGTAACAGCACC
Organism: Fusarium solani; assembly: GCF_023522795.1. Taxonomy (NCBI): domain Eukaryota; kingdom Fungi; phylum Ascomycota; class Sordariomycetes; order Hypocreales; family Nectriaceae; genus Fusarium; species Fusarium solani. The sequence goes on from NW_027072153.1 coordinate 121,755, forward strand.
GCGCTACGGACCAAGTAGCCGTCTAGCCATGTTGCAAGCGGCAGAGTGGTTTCAAATCGCATACCATTATGCGGTGCTTTCTCTCTACCGCCCATCAAGAGTATTCCCCGTTGGTACAATCTCCGCGCTCAGGCTTTGTGCCGATTCTGCCATAAGCCTCATCTCCTGCTATAATACTCTCTATGCCAAAAATCGAATTAGCTACACATTTGTAGCTCTGAATTCGTTGTTCATGGCAGCGGTTACCATGCTCCATTCCCTCCGATCTAGCCCAGTGATACGCAGCGAGCTGAGCAAAAGTATTGCCGAGGCAAACATTGAAATGTGCCAGAGACTTTTGCGAGGCGTGTCGAACGGGCGTTCTGTTGGTGAACGCTGTGCAGTTATTGTCGGGAGGCTCGGAAAGGCCACGTTGGATGTTTTTGACCGACCTTCATCGTCTGATGATGAGGTTGATGGAGAGTTTATGTCATGGTTCGGGCTGAAACTACAGCCGTCGGGCCCCGGACAGGTTCCTGGTCACGAAATAGGGCAGCAGCTCACACCGAGCATAGATATGCCTTGGAATGACTTGTTGGTTGAGGGATTTAACATTGGAAGTTTTAATCAGTTGGACTTTATAGTATGAAGTACCTGTATAGTATTACTAAATATCAAAAAGTATTAATTAATATTAATATATTCTATAACCCGTGATGTGCCTTGTGTACGAAGTCATCGGGTCAGTCGAGATTGTCCTATCACCTATGAAAAACGTTGGCTGAGCTATCGAGGTGAGATTGTGGGGTTGAGCATCTAGCTTTGCCGTTGTATCTGTCATGGGAAAGGTCTGGACTGTACGCCCTGCCGAGAGACTTGCAGGCCCCACCATATCAGCCAGTGATGATCTGGGCAAATGTCGAGGCCAAAGGTGGGCGGGTGGTCATGTTATCGTGCAAGAGAGACTTGATTGAGAATACTAGGCGCTGCCCTAGGCGCCCCTTGTAAGGAGGGTCTACCAGCTAAAGGCCGACACAAACAAACTGAGACATAATTCCGCGAGCTAACCTGCTACACCTGCCCGGCCCCAGCTTCCAATAGTAACTGAACAATTTCCTCGTGCTTTTCCTTCGTGGCGGCTTCCAGAGCTGTACCAAACAGACCGCCCTGGGCATGAACATCAGCGCCTTTCTTGAGTAGTTCACGGACAAAGTATGGGTTGCCCTTGTAGGCAGCGAACTGAATTGGTCTCCCGTATTTGCCGTCATCGTTGTTAATGTCGGTGCGGGGGCACTCGAGAAGTAAGTCGAAGAGAGTAGTCCGGTTGAAGTCCATTGCCGCCACAAGAGGGCTACCAGGGCTCTCGCCTCGAAGGTTGGGATTAGCCCCTCGATTCAACAACTCTCGCATTATTTGTTCATGCCCATTGATGGCTGTTGCTCGGAGGGGGGTGCCGTAGTGTCCCCCTTCAACGTCTATATCCATGTGAAGGTCGTCGAGTAGCCACTTGACCAGAGCCAAATGGCCGACCGACGCTGCTCGTCCGACTAACGAGCCGGCCAAGGTAATTTCGGTGATATATGTGCCCTCGGTTTCCACGAGCAGTAGATTCATGACGTCCTTGTTGCCGTAATAGCATGCCATATCCGCTTCATGAAAGTGAGAGGTCGGCCAGGCGACGCCTGGCTCTCCGGCCTCTGCCGCTTTTTTCTCTTGATTTAAAAGTAACTTGACGAGGGCGACGTCACCCGATATTGCAGCTTCTGCCATGACCGTATCGTGTTCGGCCAGACCCCTGAAATCAGCACCCATCTCAAGGAGCAGTCGAGCCGAGGACAAAAACCCCTGCCGACAAGCGGCCGCGAGAGGGGTTTTGAAGCGGCCACCACGGACGTCAATTTCATCGCCTTGCTTGATGAACAATTCGACGTGGCGTGAGAGGCCACAAAGAGAGGCATAATAGAGCCGTGACAAAACATTGTCCATCTTCGAATCATCTCGAGGCTCTTATATACCTTCCTACTTATCAAAAGCGCAAAATACTAGCCTATTCCCTAGGACCTAGGAAAAGTCATAAATATAAGTATATTACCCCTTGTGAATAAGATTTATAATATCTTAGACCTTAATAATATATATAATTTACTTTATATAATAAAAATTAAAGTATTATTATATTACCTTATGTTACTTAAAATAAGGATTAAAGTATCTTAATGAATATCTTAGTAATTTTAATAATAAAGGCTCTATACTTAATGGCTAAGGTCTTAATAGGCTTAAATTAATAAAGTTTATTTATATAATTATTAATAGCTTTAATAATATACTAATAGCGTATATCTTAACTAATTAAAATAATTAAAATCTAACCCTTTTATATATATAATAGCTCCCCTCTAATATTAATCTTTTAATTATCTTTATAATTCTTAATTATTTAAAGAAATTAAAATATCTTTTATTATCCTTATAAAAAGAAATTTAATAATAATTAATAATATATAAATAAGATTATAATAGCTATTTTTTATAAATACTTTTAATTAATAAAGTAAAATAATATAGCTAATTCTTATTAATATACTATCTTATATAATTAAAATAATTTTATTAAAGATATCTATAAGCTTTATAAACATATAAAAAATATTTATAATAAGCTATAAGAGATAATATTATATAAATCTATTTAAAGTATTATGATAAGTATATAGCTTATTAAATAAAAGGTTTAAATTAAACTTATAATTTTTAATTATAATTTTAATTTTTTTTTATTTAATATATATAATAAGCGAGCAACGCGGATAAGTAAGCGACGCATTTTACCCTATAGTGGGATTTATACTAAATGTAAAATAACTTAAAAAAATCCTAGAAATTCTAGCTTAACTTTTAATTAATTAATAACTTAGCATTAGGCTAATTTAGCTATAAGGAATTTATTATAATTTTATAGAAATTTTAAAAAAAAAATCTCTTATAAGGTAGTTTAAAAAGAAGTTTATTCGCACTATATAAATAGCTTTTTCTATATGAAGGAACTTTTTAGGAAATCCTAGAAAATCATATATAGTTTATTTAAGAGTTAGGTTTATAAAAATGCTTCTTTTAGGCTTATACCTATTTTATTACGGTTTTTATTAAGCTTTAAGATTTATAGTTATAGTGCATAGTATAGGTGCATCGCTTGCTTATCCGCGTCGCTTACTTATTATATATATTAGCCTTTTTTTACTTAATTATAATATAAATAATTAAGTTTATTTTATTAAAACAACGCTTTTTTTATTAAAGGCTCTTAAAGCAAAGCTAAAAAAATATAAATAGCTTACTTAGAAAGAAATTAATTTCCTTAATAGCTTAAGAGATAATAATAACATATACTTATATAAGGCATAGCTTATAACTCTTATTATTAATATTAATACCTTTTATAATATTAAATAAGAATATTAAAAAAGTCTTATAACTAATTAAGATCTAGCTATATAGCTATAGGTATAACTATATTAGGAAATAAAGGTTATTAACTTTATAGCTTTTAGAGGGATTAATTCTTAGAGTTAGCATTAGAGTTTTATAAACTTAAAAAGTATTAGCGCTAAGGCTTAATATTAGACTTAGTAGTAGATAAAAGTCTATAGGTTTAAGTAATTAAATTTATTTAATTAAATATATAATATATATATCTTAGCTTATATAAATATATAAATAATAATAATTTTAATAATAATTTTAATAATAAAAGAATTAAATTATAAATTATAATATAAAGTATAATATAAGCTCTTAATAATATTAAGATAGAAATTAAATATATAGAGAATATAAGCTAATAAGAGTTAAATAGAATTTAAGAGAGACCTAAAGTATAAAACGAGATAAAGGTATAAAGAAACTATTAGTAGCTTAACTAATGGTTTTTATAGATAATAGGGCTTAGAGGAATAAGCTTAGGTAGCCTTATAAGGTCTTTCTAGTCCTAAAAAAGATTAAGTTTAATAGCTTACTCTAGGGCGGGCTTAATCTCTTAGAGGAAAAGCTAATAAGGCTATTAGTAAAGGTATTATTAAATTTAGTTAAAAAGAAGTATAATTTTATAAGTATTATAAATTAAAAGAGAAAGAATAAAGATATAAGTAAAATAATTTATAATTATAAGGCTTATAAATAACTAAGATATAAATAAATATAGCTTTTAGATAATTAAGATATAAATAGAAATAAAAATTAAAAGTAAATAACTAAGAAGAGTTAAAGTATTTATAAAAAAGTAAAAAAAAGAAAATATTAAAGTTAAAGCTTATTAGCTAAGGAATTACCTTAATTATAGCTAGTAAGGTAATTAATATAGCTAAATAGCTAAGTTATTATAACGTAGCGGCCTAGCCTTATATAACTAGTCTTATAACTATTATATATTATAAGGGAATTACCTCCCTTGCGCTAGAGGCTAGCTATATTAAAGCCTTAAGCTTTAATCTTATTATATAATAAATTATTATTTTACCTTTATTAAGCTATTATATTATATACCTATTTTATTATAATTTTAAAGCTTTTATATATATAGCTTCTTAGAGATAAAATAATAAAGATAGCCCTTTAAAATTAAAGAGCTTTAATTATGCCTCCTTAGCTTAAAAATCCTATATTAAAGGGCTCCTTAGAGCCCTTATATAAGTTAATACTTATAATTAAGCTAAGTAATAATAACCTTATTATTATTATAAAAAATACCTTTAGGGATATTAAAGTATTTATATAATAAGTTAAATTATATATATAATAACTTAAGAAGCTTAAAGCTTTATAAAAATATAAGACTAAAATATAAACTAAGATTAAGGGGCTTTATAAAAATAAAATTAAAGTAAAGATATATTAATATATAAGTAATTTATTCTTAAGTAATAAGAAAGAGATTTAAATTTAAAATCTTATAAAGTTTATTTTATTTAGTATATCTTAGAGAAAAACTATTTAATTAAGTAATATATATTAGGCTTTTATAAGGGCTTAATATAAATATAAAAAAGACTATAAGAAAATCTTTTTAGCTATTAAGAATATAAACTAAGAGGGCTAAATAAATTAATATTAATACTTTAATAAGTTATTTTTAAATATAAAAAAAGTTATTAAAGAAAATTAAAAGAGGTTTAAAATATAAACTTTTAATTTAATTAAGGATTTAATTAATTAAGGGCTTATATTAATAAGGTAACTTAAGAATAGTAAATAAAAAAATATAATACCTTTAAGTTTTTTATTAATATCTTAATTCTTTAAAGAAAAATTTTAATAAAAGAAAAAAATATTAAAAAGCTTTTATTTTTTATATTAAATTCTTATTCTCTTTTTAAGATTACTTAGTTATATATTTATTAAAGATCCTTAATACTTATAAGGCTATTAATACTTTAGCTATATACTTTTAAGACTTTATAAAAAATAAAAATTAAAAATTAAAAAAATACTAATTAGAGTTATATACCCTTAGAAAAATAATAACTATAATTAAGAGGAATTTATATTTATATTTTTATAATCTTAAAAAAAAATCTTAATTAATATTTATTAAGTTAAGATTATAATAAGGTCTTAAGAACCTTATAATTCCTAAGATAAAATAAATCTTAATTTATTATAATTATAATAATAATAGATACTTAAGGTAAGAATATAATAAGCCCTTAAGGTCTTAGGTTAATATTTATTAAAAAATAAAATAAAATAAATTAATTATTAGCTTAGATTCTTTAACTTAAGGTTAAGGGTACTTTTAAGATTATTATAGCTATTTATAGGTAGTACCTTATTAAGGCTAAGGCTATCTTTTACTTAGGCGCTAAGGCTAATTTTATTAATAAGATTTTTATTATTTAATATATATTAAAGTAAGCTTATACCTAAAGGCCTAATTTTATTATAATAAGAAGAGCCTTCTTAAGGGTTAAATATATATATAAGGTCTTAGTTATAATAATTAATTATAATATTATTACTTATAGGTTTATATAAATATACCTTAGTATTAATAAAAACCTAAAAGATAAAAAAAACTTTTTTTTATTATTAAAAAATACCTTAATTAATATATAACTTATTATAAATTATACTATAAAAGAATAATAATATTATTATAAATAAAAAGAGGCTTAGATTTTTATATTAAGGTAATTTTAAAAGTCTTATAAAAACCTAGCTAAGATTTTTATTATTATCTAAGTAAATAAAACCTTTTTATTCCCTAGTGATTAAATATATAACTTTAGAGAACTTAATAATATCTTATTAAATTTTTAAAATCTAATTATTACTTTTTTATTAAAAAGAAAATAAATATTATCTTAAAATATAAGCTAATAGACTTATATATTAACCTATTATTAGGGAAATAGCTCTTATTTAAGCTAATTTATTTTCTCTCTTAAGCTAGGCTTATTAAATTATAATAATACCTAGAAGAAAACCTTACTTTTAGCTATATCTAGCCCTTTATTAGCCTAATTAAATCTTTAATCTTTTTTATCCCTAAGAAAAATAAAACCTTTTAGCTCTATATAAATTATTAGGGACTTAATTAAGTATATATTAGGAATTATTATTTTTTCTTTTTAATTTTAGAGATTATAAATTAAATTTAAAGAGCTTAATTCTTTATTAAGATTAATATAAAAAATATATATTATTATATTAAAATTACTAAGAGAGATAAATAAAAAATAATATTTTATATTTATTATAGCTATTTTAAGCATATAATTATATTATTTAGGCTTATTAATATATTAATTAGATTTTAAAATTACTTATACTACGTACTTTAAGGGCTTATTAATATTATATATACTATATATATTAATAATATTTTTATTTTCTTAAAGATATAAGAGAAATATACTTAATATATTTAAATAGTCTTAGAAAAAATAAAAGAAATAAAGCTATATATTAAATTATTTAAATATATTTTTTATTAAGATATTATAAAGTTTTTAAGGTTTATCTTATTAATTAATAATATTTTAATAAACTTTAAATAAGTATAAATAATTATAAAATAAAAAGAGTTAAAGACTTATTATAAGGTTTAAGTCTTCTTAAGATTTTATAACTTTTATTATTATTTTATTAAAAAACACTTTAATATTATAAGGCCTTTTATAAACCTTATAAAAAGTAATAAAAATAATAAAAAGCTAAGAAAAGTAATATTAAGGTAAGGTAAAAAAAAGGTATTTTATTATTTTATTTAAGCTTTTTAAAAAGCCTTATTATTATAATATTTTAACCTAGAGAGACTAATTAAGGTTAAAATTAATACCTTAGTATTTATTATAATAATTATATTATTTTAATTAAATAATAAAATATATATTACTTTATAGCTTTTTAATTTTAAAAGTTTAAGGGATTAAGACTTAATTATAATATATTAAATTAAAAGCTAATAGCTATTATTAAGTCTTTTAAATATTAATAATATTATATTAAAAAATAATAAATTAAATAAAAATACTTAGTAATTATTATAACTTTTAAACCTTTATAAAAATACCTTAAGTAAATAAATAATAAACTAAGTAATATATATTCTTAGTATTATATAACGTACATGATAAGCGAGCGACGCGGACAAGCGAACGACGCATTAAAAATTTCTTAGTATTTACACCTTAAGCTTAAAAAATTCTTAAAAATTACAACTAGGCTTAAAATAGCTATAAATTTATAAGTAAGACTTTTAATATATTAATAGCCTGGAAGTAACTTTTTTAAAGGTTTAAAAAAATCCTTTATTAAGTTATTAAATAAAACTCTATTCGCACTGTTTTTTTTAAGTTTTTTATTTTTTAAAAAATTATATAATTTTTTAAAAATGTAAAAAAAATATAAAATAGTTTTCTTTTTAGTTAAATAGCTAAAAATACTATTATTAGGTTCTTATCTATTTTATAGCTATTTTTAAATACTTAAGGTTTTTCATTTTTAAGTGCACAGTATAGGTGCGTCGCTCGCTTATCCGCGTCGCTCGCTTATCATATACGTTAACTTTATTATTAAGTATTAAGTAAAAAAAACTAACCTTATAAATAACTTATTAAAAAGGCTAGAATATAAGGAAAAAAAGGTTTTAAATTATAAGTTATTATTAAAATTATAAAAAAAGCTTATAAGCCTATAAGTAGTTATATAATTATAAAAGCATTAAAAATAAATATCCTTAAAAGAGGGAATTATTAAAGATAAAGCCCTAAGTAATAAAAGCTTAATAAAAATAAAACTAATATACTTAATAAGTAAGCGCCGTAGTTAAGTAAGCACTATACTTTTCTACCTTATACCTAACTATTTATTTAATTAATTAATTCTTAATAACCTAATATATTAATTATTACTATGAAAACTAAAACCCTTCTTACCCTTTAGGCCCTTTAAAATAACCTAAAACTAAGTATTTAATATGCTATAAGTACTTATATAATTAATAAGTAATAATTATATTACTACTAATAAGGTATTTAATCTTAATATAATATTATTTAGAAATTATATAAGTTATTTAATTTAAAAAAAGAGATTTTTATTTATTTTATTTTTAATTTAAATTTATAAGGATTCCCTCTTAGGCTTTATAATATAAAGAAAATAATTAATTAATTACTTATTAACCGTAATATATTATTAGTTAATATATATTAGGCTTATAACTTTATTAAGTAATACTTAAACCTTAAGATATATTTCTTTTATAAATATAATTATTAAAAAGCTAAATATAAAGACTTAATAATTATTTATAATTAATTTAGGCTTATAAGGAATATAATTATAAAGTATAATATTTAATTAAATAATCTCTATAATTTTAATAAGATTAGCTTTCTTATAGGTATAATTATAAATAAAATAATTATTATAAGTTTAAAAAGATATTTAAAGCTAAAATTAATATAACTTAGAAACTAAGAATAAATTATAATTATTTAAGTAATTAATATAAAAAACTAAGTAATTTAATTATTTATTATTAGCATAAGTTAATATTACCTTATTAATTAATACTAAGAAAATAACTTCTTAAGTAATTAAATTATTATAATAACTTAAAATAATTAAATTAATAATAAAATTAATTTAAAGTAATTAAAATACTTTAATTAATATATAATTAAGTAATTAAATAATTATTATTATCTCTTAATCCTTAATAATTATAAAAGTTATTATTTTATTAAATTTAAGAGATATTATAAGAAAAAAAGATTATTTAATTTTATATATTATCTTATTTTTTTTATTTATTTTAATCCCTTAATATTAAATACTTTAATATATTAAAAAAGGCTTATAATTAAAAAATAAAATATTTAATTAAATATTTTATAATTTATATTTTAAAGACTAAATTCTTTTTAATTTTTTATATTATATATAAGGCTATTATAATAAAAAGAAATATTAAGAAGGCTTTTAAAGAAATTAGTCTTATTTCTCTTAACCTAGAAATTATAGTCTTAAAGATTAATATTTAGCTATAAATATTAATATTAATTAAAGAGGTAATTAAATTATTAACCCCTTAGGCTTTAAGGACCTTAAAGACTATAATTAAGGCTAGATCTTAGTTTAAATACCTTAAAAGATAAATTAAAAAGTATTAAAGTAGCTTATTAGAGTTAATCTTAGAGGCTTTATAGTCTCTTATAAAGGGGATAAAGGCTATTATATATTAAGTTATTTTATTAATAAATAAGGTTAAAGACCTTTAAGAGATAAATAAGATATTAAGCTAATATTAAAAGGTAAAAAGGACTAAATTATAAAAAAAAAGAGGTAATAATAATAAAAAAAAAAATAAGTAATTAATTAAATAAATATAAATATATAAGTAATAAGTAAATTATTAAGAAGTAATAATTAATAAGGGTTAATATAATTAAGTATTTAATATTATAATATTTATAATAAGCTTAGCTATAATATAAGGATATATTAAATAGTAATTAAGATATCTAGGGAAAAATATAATAAGTAATTTTAATTAATTAAATAATTTATAGTATTTTTAGTATAATAACTCTAGAGGGGGTTAAAAAAAGTATAGCACTTACTTAATTATAGTGCTTACTTATTAAGTATATTAATAAATTTATTTCTTATATATAAATAATAATCTTTAAATTAATAAAGTTTTTTTATTAAGAGATTAAATTAAATTATAAAGCCTTAAATATAGTTTTTTTAAATAAAGGGCTAATATTTATAAATAAATTTTAATCTTAAATTTATTATATATTAAAAATTAAATAATACCTTTTAATAATATTTTATTTATAGATTAATAAATAATTAAAATAAATAAATTAAGTATTAAAGTATTACTTTTATTATTTTATTAATAAATAATAAAATAATTAAGCTATATTATTATATATAACTAAGTTTACTTTTAATAATATTAAAAATATAATAATAAAAATATTATTAATAATAGTATTAATAAGATATAAGCCTAAATATTATATATATCTTAAGTATAAATTTATAAAAAAAGGGGTATTAAAGGTATATCTCTAAATCTAAAAGCTAAGAGAGTTATATAAGAGATATTTAAGAGTTATTAAAGAAAAGCTATAAATATATAAGTAAAATACTATAACTTTAAGTAAAAAGAGATAAAGTGCCTTAAAGGAAGGCTAATAATACTTTTTATAAAGAACTTAAAGTTTAAAAAAAAAAAAAAAACTAATATCTTAATATATTAGCTTATTTTATATCTTTAAGAAAATAAATAAATAAACTTATTACTTTACCTTATTATAATAATATAAATAAATTTATAATATCTTTTATATTAGCCTCTTAAAACCTTAATATATATATAAAAAACATATAAATAAATTAATATTAATACCTAAGCTAAAAGAAAATAATATTAAATAAGAAATAAAAAAGGTAATAAATAAGAGAATTATTTATAATAATATTTATTTCTTAGTTAAATATAAAGAATAGCCCCTAGAATATAACTAATATATTTATAAAAGAGATATAAATAATACCCTAGGGTTTATCTAAGAATACTAAAAGAAATAAGTAAAATAAAATATTAAGATTAAAATATAATAAAATAAAAAGCACGAGAGACCTTAAAAATCTTAAGAATTATATTAAGGTAAAAAAAATAAAATTTAAAAAGAAAATTATAATATATATATTATTAAAAACCCTTAATACTAAGATAACCTCTAGCTTAATAAAAATAAGTTATAAAATTATTACTTAAACTTATAGATTAAAGTATATATTATTATGAATTATAATAAATTATAAAAGAATTATTAATAAAAACTAAGTAAAGACTTAAGGTAACTTAAAAGCTTATATAAATAAGTTTTTTATTTTTTTAATAATTTATTTATTATCTAGGTTATTAATATAATTTAATACATTAGATATTAAATTATAACAGGCCTTAAGGGCTATTAATTATATATAGTATTATTTATTACTAGGCTTAAGAAAAAGAAACATTTTAAGTATTAGGCCTTATATTTAGGAGTATTTTAGCGGGAGTATTAGCGAAAGGAAGGGGATATTAGGGCGAAAAGGCAGCTATATATAGGGTTAAGAGGCCTAGGCCCAAGGGGTTAGAGAACCTAGACATACCTATTATAGGACTTACCGCGTTAGCTATAAAGGGTATAATGCGAGGAGGCAGCGCTAGAGAATATATAAGAAATTAACTAAAATTTAATAGGCTTTTAGGCAATTAGCTTCTTAAGATTATTCTTAAGTATAATTTTAGCTAAATAAAAGTAATAAATATATTATAAGCTATTAATAAAATAAGGTATTATATAGGAAAGATTATAAGTAGCTACTTAATATATAATATATTAATATATTTATATAAGAGGTATTATAAAAAAGATATTAAAATATTAATAAAAATAAAAGAAATTAAAAAAAAATCTTAAGGGTAACGTACATGATAAGCGAGTGCACCGGACAAGTGAGTGCACCACTTTGAAAGTTCTTAGGATTTACACCTTAATTTTTAATCTCTTTAAAAAATTCTCTAAAATTAAGGAAAAACCTTAAAAAGCTATAATTTTAGATTTTGATTATATAAAATGAGAAAAGTATTTATTATTTTTTATAAGTTTTTTAAAAATCCCTTAGTAAGCTAGTTTAGAAAAACTCATATTCGCACTGTATATATAGCTATTTCTTTATAAACGAATTTTTTTAAAAATATTAAAAAATCATTTTTAGATATTATATAGAGTTATATTTATAGAAATGCTTTTTTTAACTTCATAGCTATTTTATAGCTATTTTTAGAGACTTAGGATTTTGTGATTTTAGGTTATACAGTATGCTGGTGCACTCACTTGTCCGGTGCACTTGCTTATCATGTACGTTATTATTATAATTATATATATATATTAAAAGAGAGAAAAACTATTTATATAAAAAAAGAAAATTTATAAAAGCTAATAAGTAAGGTCTTTTAATTAAAATATATAAAAAAATTATTTAGGTATAAAAATTACTAGTAATATTAAGGCTATTTATATAAGGGCTAATATTACTTATTATTATTAAATAAAGACTAATAAATTAAGGGTAAGATATTATAAAACTAGGGCACCTAATTAGCTTAAGATAATTAAGTTTATATTCTCTTACTTATTAGGGATAATAGGCACCGGGGGAAATAATTATAATATAGCAGCCTAGCCCTATATAACTAGTCTTATAACTACTATATATTATAAGGGAATTACCTCCTTTATACTAAAGATTACTTATATTAAAGCCTTAAGCTTTAATCTTATTATATAATAGATTATTATTTCGCCTTTATTAAGCTATTATATTATATACTTACTTTATTATAGTTATAGTAATAATTAGGGAATTTTAGTATAGCGCTAGTTATATTAATTATTTTATAAAAAAAGAATTTCTTTAAATAATTCTAAAAAAAATTAAGAAATAAGATATAAGAAAAAGGATTTTATTTTTAAAATTCTTAGAGCTTAAAGTTATATATATCCTTTTTATAGAGCCTTAACCTAATAAGAACCCTCTTTTTTAAAAGATATTAGCTAGTTAAGAAAAGAAATATTAATTACCTTATAGTTTATTAATATAAAAGATTTCCCTTATATAAAAAAAATATTAATAGCTTAGCTAATGTTTTTTATAGATAATAAGGTATTACCTTTATTATTATTAAACCTAGGGTTTTATTACTATTAAACTTAGGATTTTTTAATTTCTTCTAAAAGAAAGATTAATTATTAATTTTTATAGCCTTATTAATATAAGTAATAAGGTTATTTAATTAGTTTTTTTTATATAATTTTACTTAAATTTCTTTATTAAGTCTATTAAAAAAAATAATATTAAGAGCTATTAATCTTAATTAAGCTTTAAGGTAAGCTAGAGGTACTTAGTCTTATACTTAGATATAAATTAAGTTTATTAAAGTGCCTTAATTTCTCTTTTAGCTTATACCTTTTTATTTATTATTTTAAAGGCTTATTAAAATATAGCCTTAAAGGCTTTAAAGTCTAAGTAGAGATTAATAGTTTATAATAAGAGTTGAATAAAAAGGGTAATAAAATATTCTTTTATAATAGGTTTAAATTAGGCTATAATATATTTAATAAGTTGCCTTATAGTATATTAAATCTTATTAAATCTTATTAAATATTAAAGTAAATTATATTAAGTAATATATTATAAAAGTATATAGCTATATAAGAAAAATAAGTAATTTATAAATAATTTTATTAAATTTCTCTACGGGGTTTAACTTTAAGATTTCTTTTATATCCTTACCTCTTATAATAATAATTATTATATTATTAATATTTTAAATATTATTTATATATTATATTTTTTTAAACTTACTTTACTTTACTTATCTTTTTAATAAGTTTATAAAGCTTATTTATTTTAATACTTATAGTAATAATCTAAGGTTAGAGTTATTTATTTTCTTTATTATTTAAATTATTTATATTATATCTTTCCTTATCTTAATAATTAATTTAAATAAGTATTATAAGTAAGTAATTAATAAGTAATTATTATTAAAATTATTATTAAAATTATTATTATTTATATATTTATATAAGCTAAGATATATATATTATATATTTAATTAAATAAATTTAATTAATTAAACTTATAAATCTTTATTTATTACTAAGTCTCGCCCTAATATTTTTTAAGTATATAAAACTCTAATATTAACTCTAGGAATTCATCCCTCTAAGTAAACCTATAATATTAATAACCTTTATTTCTTAATATAACTATACTTATAGCTATATAGCTAGATCTTAGCTAGCTATAAGACTTCTTTAATCTTTTTATTTAGTATTATAAAAGATATTAATATTAATAATAAGGGTTATAAGCTATACTTTATATTAGTTATTATCTTATAAGTCCTCGAGGAATATAGTATTTTTATTAATAAAATCTTTTTTTCTTTTTAGTTTTTTTAAGAGCCTTTAATAAAAAAAGCTTTTTTTTTAATAAAATTAAACCTTTTATTAATATTATAATTAAATAAAAAGATATTAAAAAATTAAAAAAGATTATTATAATTAAAGATTATAAGTTATTATAATTTATACTAATTAGCTAAGCTTTATAGTTAACTTAATACTTTAAAGGACTTTATTTAATATTATTTTTTATAGCTTATTATAAGTATTTTTAGCGCTTTTATAAAGCTTATAGATTTCCTTAATAAGGTTATCTTAATTATATTAGAACTTATATTAATAAGTATTAATTATATTACTTTAATTATTTAATTAAAAATCTCTATAAAAAATAGCTATTATAATCTTATTATTAATATATTATTAATTAATTAGCTAATTATAGATTAATTAACTAATTAATTATTATTAATTATAATTAAATCTCTTTTAATAAGAATAATAAAAGTAATTTTAGCCTCTTTAAGTAATAAAAAATTATAAAAATAATTAGAAGGTTAATATTAGAGGGGAAAGTTATTATATAAAGGAGATTTTAACCTCTTTAGCTAATTAAGAAATAATTTATTTATTATAAATAAAGCTAGTTTTAGCGCGTTATTAAAGCTATTAATAATTATATAGATAAACCTTATTAATTTAAGCTTATTAAGACCTTAGGCTTTAGGTATAGAGCTTTTATTATTAAAATTATTAAGATATTAACTAAGATACTTTAATCCCTATTTTAAGTAAAATAAAGTCTAAAAATAATATATTTAAATCTAATTAACTTAGGTAATTATTTTATAATAATTTAATACTTAAATCCTTAATACTAGATATTATTCTCTTTATAATTTTATTATATTACTTAAATAAAGGGTTTATATCTTTAAGTTCCTTAAGAGGTAAGAAATAATAAAAATAAAAGTTTTAATATTATAATATATTAAGTAAGACTAATATTTATTAAAATATTATAAAAGATATTTATATTTTATTACTTAAATATAATATAATATATTTAGAAAGTAATACTAAGTAAATAAAGAGATTATTATAATATAAAAGTCCTTATATATTTATTAAATATAAAAACGATCTTATAATAAAAGCTTTATAAATATTATAATAATTATTTTAGTAAGAAATTAATAAAAATAAGAAATTATTACTTATTATTTTATACCTAGGCAAATATTTAAAAGATACTTTTATTTTTAACCCTAAGTACTATAATTATATCTTTATAGTTAATTATATAAAATAGAGTTATTATTTATAGTTATTTTTAATTATATTAACTTAATTAAGTCCTTTATAAATATTATTTATATTTAAATATAATAATATTCATTACTAATAAAAGCTATTAATAAAGGTATAATAATATTCTATAAGTAATATTTAATTAAGTTTAGCCTTTAAGTAAAATTAATTATTAAAGTAATAATAAAAATAAAAAAAAAGATTAAATAAAGATAATTATATTTATTTTACTTATAATCTAATTAATATTACTTTTCTTTATTTATTAATCTAATTTTTATTTACTTATTAGTTATAGTAGAATTTTTAAGGATTTTAATCTTACTCCTTAGCCGACCTAATAATTTTCACTAAGACTTTCACAATGCCCTTAACCCTCGCCCTATAACAACATTAATACCGCAAGAGAGTCTCAGCAGGCAACATTGTATTCACCGTTGTCATACTTGTCGTATTTGTAAGGGCTTATGACGAGACCATCACCAGTAAGCCTTGGTGGATAGAAATACTCGGCTAGTTTTGCATATAATCGATAGGAAGACAGTCAATTTCGATCCAAACGCCAGGCATGGTCACAGCAGAGGTTTGTTGACCCGAGACTACTGTATGTATACCTCTTTAGCTCCTTGCCACTGCGTCTCCTTTGTGAGTCGATCAACATAGCAGTGTCCAACAAGCTTGTAGCAGGCCTGCTCCCCTTTCCCATCGACTATTTGCGTCCCCACCGACCTCAGAATGAATGCGGTCTCGACGCCCTCGAAGGAGAAGACCTCATCCCCTACCTGTGCGTCCTTGGGCGCTATGCCAAGCATCTGGTCTCCCGCCCTGAATAGCCTCTTGTCGGTAAAGTTGACTAGCTCTAGCGTCTCGCTCATCTTGTCTAGCATCACGCTGTGGACCCGCGTCAAAAAGCGATCCGGGTCCCCAACCAAGGTGTAGAAGGTGACCAGCATCCTGAGGATGCAGAGGGCCTCTTGGTGGTATTGGGGCTGCCGCAGGTGCAGCGGGAAGGTGTCACGGACCAGTGTGCGGTAGAAGACCTCCTCGTCCGGCTCCATGCGCCGCAGGGCGCGACGGTGGTGCGCGACGAAAGCGAAGAGCTCTTGCACGTCGGGCATAAAGTCGTAGTCATCTGCGCACCGCTCCATGTCCTGCATGAGGCGCGCGTAGCTTCCGCTGTCCCCTGCTGCCTCGGTCTCGTCTGGCTGCTCGTCCTCGCGGGCGTGCCGGCGCAGAATACCCAGGAGAGACATCTCATTTTTCATGCCGGCGAACTCGCTCCAGCTGCTGAGCATACCGGTGAATCTCTTGAAGTTCTCAATCGATATTGCTTGGCCGTAGCTCTTGTGAAGCGGAACTCCTGTGGTTGTCACCTCGGTGATCGTTCCTCTGGACAGGCCGCGCCCCAAGACCAGCGTGGAGCCAAGAATGGATGCGAGCTGACCACCTGGAGTCGGAGGCTGTTGCGTCTCGAGATACCAGAGGTAAGCATCGTATCCGCTGCCCTTCTGTGACCAGTCAGGCACCCAGCTAGGCAAGCCTGCCATGACGTCAAGCTCGGATCGAATCCCTTGAGAAAGCAGCAGTGTCTTGGGGCCAGATTCACCCAGAACCATTCTCTTGGCGAAGTTACCGAACAGATTCTCCATGTCATTCGAATAGTCAGCCTGGATAGGGGACCAGCTCCCCCAGTCCTGGACCAGAGATAGGATGCCGAAGATCTTGTCTCGCGGGTCGGTACAGTCCCGATCTCTGACAGCAAGCATGACATCGATGACGCCATTGGGCTTTGCATCTGCCAGCGCATCCGAGACAACCGGACTACTGCTGATGACAGCCTCGGGGGGGCGACGGTCCACCTGTAGCAGCCGGAAAACGCGGTCCCTCATCTCCAGCAGGTGTGCCCAAATGAAGGTGTTCTTCATGCTATCCATGCAGTGACAGAGGTCGTCGGTGGCGTGGGTGCCGAGGGTCCAGGCGGAGCCGAGGTCGTGCTCGTCAACGAACTCGGCGGCCTTGGTCAGGGCGGAGAAGTCCATTTCGAGGGTGCCACAGATGACGGTGGACCGGGGCGCGAGCACCACCTCCTGGACGACCCAGATCCTCCTCCACCATCCCGCGTCGTTGAACTGCATGAGAGGAATCCGCGTGAAGCCGAGCATGAGGCCGATGGGCGGCGCGTCGGGCTGGTCACGGTGGTGCTTGGTCGCTAGGGCCGCGAGCAGCTGCGGCAGGTCCCCCCGAACCGGTCGTCCGGGTTGTCAAACTCTCGGCTCGTCGAGCCGAGCCAGATCAGACACATGGTGCACTTACGGTAGATATCGGCCATGAGGGCGACCTGCGCGTTGCGCTCCGCGACATCGGATTGGTTGATGCATATCGCGTCCGCCCAGAGAATTCGTTCGCGATCGGCGAGTCGCAGCCTCTTTAGCGCGTGCTCAAGGCTCAGTGGGATAGTGACCTTGTGCCCATCTACAGACACATCAGTCGGAGCTCTGCCCCACTGGTAAGAGAGCGCTTCATATGCAGGGTCGGACTCCAGGGAGGCGACACTAAGATCGCACTCGATTGCATCGTCGCCAGTGCCAGGCTGCAGGTGCAACAGGCGAATCTCTTGGCCTTGAGACGACAGTGACGGATAGAATGGTCGAGGAGTAAACACGAAGTTCGCCATTGTTGTTGCATAAACCTTGTGGTGTTGCTGGCACGAAAATATGCAATGGGAGCGAACGGTAGAGCGCTGCCAAGCTTTGGCTTGGAAGAAGAGCGAAGAACAGCGAAGAACTTTTGGAGAGTGCCTGATTAAGGCGTCACCAGGACTTTTGAGCTGCTCATTGTGCTGCGATCTGGGCTTCCTCCAGCTCGGCTTGCTCAGCCTCTGCAAGTGCCGTAGCCTGCTTCAGCCGCACAAGGCGAGGCAGAAAGTTATGTACTAAGCCCCACCACCTAGAAACCGCCTATACCTAGAAGCCGCCTATTATTACGAATATCACTTATTTAAAGTATTATAAATAATTTTAATTTTAATTATATAAGAATATTATAAGAATATTAAATTTAGTATCCTTATAATTTCTAATTATTACTTATAAATAGATTTTTTTATTATTTATTTATTAACTTTTCTAATATCTCTCTTAGCTTTAAAAGCTTTAATATCTCTTAATAGGCCTTATTGATATTAAGAACTATTATAAAGTATATATTAGGATTAAAGAGAAATTTTCGTTCTCTCTTAGGCATTATTTCTTTTTTTACTTAAAGAGTATTAATTTTTATTTTTAATATATTAATATAATTTTTAATAATTTATATCTTTAATAATTCTTCCTATAAAGAGTTATATTATATTATTAAACTTTTATATTAATAAAATATATTTAAATAAAGCTAAAAGCTCTTATAATAATATAAGAGTCTTAAAAAATAAAAAAAAATACTAAATAAGTCTTTTATTATAATATTTTTAAGGTCTCTAATAATATAATTATTATAAGGTTTATTAAGGGCTTTATTATTAATACTAATTAAGGGTAAAAAGCTTTTTAACTTATAAAAATATTTTTAAATATTATTTTTTTTATTTTATTTTAGATTAATATTATAAGAATATATATTTACTAATAAAAATATATATAAAGATTAAAGAAAGTAAAGATATAAGATAATAATAATAATACTTAATAAGCCTAAAGACTATATAGTTAAGAGGCTAAAAAATATAAAAAGAATATAATATAAGGCAAAAGAATATATATATTATTTTAGATATATTTAAATATAAACTTATTAGTAATAATATACTTAATAAGTAAGTAAGATAAATAAGTAAGTAAAATAAGTAAGTAAAATAGTTATAACTTTATTAATATATATACGTATTTTTAAATATCTTTTAAAAATTTTTAAAAAGTTTAATTTAAATTTTATATAACTAAAAATTTTAGATAAAGCTAATTATATAATTTAAAACCTTATATAATTTTTTAAATTTCTTTAAAAAATCTTATATATAGTAGTTTAAGAAAAAGTAAATTTATATTATATAGTTAGTTATTTTACTATAAAGGAGTTTAGTTAAAAGCTTTAAAAAATTATATATAATTAATTTAAGAGTTAAATAGTTAAAATTACTTCTTTTAAGTATTTAGCTATTTTATTATAATTTTTATTAAGCTTAGAAATTTAAGGTTTTAATATATAATATAACTATTTTACTTACTTATTTATTTTACTTATTTGTTAAGTATGTTATAATTATTATAATTATTAATAATAAATAATCTTTTAATTCCCTTTTTTATTAATTTTATTTATATATTAAAGATCTTCTTTAGTTATAATATTATTATTTAGTTATTAATTTAGCTCTTTTAATTATATATAAAGTCTTAATTCTTTAAAAAGTTAAAAAAGTAAAGGTATTTTAAAAACTAAGACTATTTAATTATTTAACTTTTATATATAACTAGTAGTATTTATACTTTTTTATAGCTAAGATATACTTAATAATTATAACTTAATTTATTAAGCTAGGATTTTAAATAATTATATAAGACTTTTTAGCCCTTTTTAAGATAAAATTATTATAATTAAATCCCTTTATAATACTTATTTTATTTATATTATAATAATTTTCTTATTTAATTTTATTAATAATTAATATAATAAAATAAAAAAAACTATTAATATTTTAAATAATTATTTTATTAAATTAAGCTAAATTAAGTCTTTAACCTTATAATATCTTTATACCTTTATTATAATATAATAAATTATTTATTTAATAAACTCTAATAAGTTCTTTCTTATTATTAAGTTAAGTAATATACCTAGCAAAGTTAATAACCTAGGTATAACTTAATAAAAAGCTTAGGTTATCTAAGGCTATAATCTAAGTAATAAAATACTATTTTTATTTTATTAAGAGCTTCTAGAAATATTTATAACTTAAATTATAACTTTAAGCGCTAGAAATATAGCTATAAAGGGTTAAAATTAGTATATTATATCGCCTAGTAATAGTCTATATAGGTATACTTTTATAGATTTCTTAAAGTATATTTTAAATATAAATATTAATATATTTTAATATAAAAATTCTAAAAATATAAGAATTACTATAATAGCTATAATATTATATAAGAAATCGCGGTTTAAAGATAATTAAAGATTAATATATTAGTAAGGAAAAAGTAAGTGGTTTCTAGGTAGTGGGGCTTAAATGTCTCGTTAGGATGCACCTCTTAAACAACACAAAGAGGGTCGTTTAATCACTGGCCACCGCTTGGGCCACCCTCAAACGTAGCACGACCGGTCACGCGCCCGTCGTAACCCCTAGTATGTAAGCCACCTTAGCTCGACTAAGGCAAGGTGCTGTTCGGACGGCAAAGTGTATGATTGTTTTGGTGTTGCTGTAGGTTTGAGCATCAGGCAGCAATGGGTCAATGCTTTTCCTGCAACGCTGGCTGAGAAAACACCGCATCCTGCCTGTAGACAACCAACTCATGGGTCTTTGTATCGTGTGAGGTAAGTCGGGAAGCTGGGTTATAGCCAGCACCTGCAACGCAGCAGCAACCCTTTAAGGGGAATAGAAAGCACAGATCATCTAGTCAGCTCTCAGCGATCTGCGCAGAGCGGACCCGTCTGGCCGATTACGATTTAATGCTGACGGAGTGTGCGGGGCAAGCGAGACACAGTTTCAGCTACTTCACTGCTGAGTCGACAATTTCTTCCCCCAACTGCCCCACCACGATTTCTCATGCATCTTCTTTTAAGGCAGCTGCGTCTTGCACCGTCTCACATCGGGAAGTAACCCGCCTAGCTAAATAAACGCTTTCTTAGCTATAGGGTTGCCAACCTCTGTATTTGCTATTAACTAAGGGCACCCGAGGATCTAATTATTAATAAGTATGGCTTATTATTAAACCTATATATATTACTTATATTATTATTCTTAAGGGAATTACCTCTTTTCCTTTTAAGCTATGATATAGCCTTCCTAATTAGGCCTAGTATATTAATAATCTAGAAATTACCCGGCCTGATATTAAAGGCATGTGACCACTCTCAGAGCTATTATATAGGGCCCAATCCAATACTAATACCTATGTGTCCCCGCTATGACTTATTTAGCTGCCTGCGGTTAGGCCCTTAACTGGTGTGTGCTTTTATTTGCCTTGCTTGTAAGGGCCTGATCGGCAAGAGGGCTATGCCGTGCTAGGTATAGAGACTAAGATACCTTAGCTTATATAAGGAAGCTAATATACCTTCGCGGCCTCTTATATAAATAAGGCTCTTACTGCCTTCTCTTTATAGTAAGGGCAAAGGTAATATATAGTTATATAATTTAATTATTATTTATTATTATAAGGGTCTTATAAATATATATATATAAATATACCTAATATATATATTAAGTGAGTGGATTAGTATTATAAGTAAGAAGACTAATTAAGATATAAATAAAAAACATTAGAGCTTAGAATAAAATATATAGACTCTAATAGAAGTAGTATATAGTTAAACTAGTTAAAAGAGGATAAGTTTAACTCTATTTAATTAAAAGTTAACCTTAACCTTAAATAGCTAAATAGGTTAAATAAAAGCCTATTTAACTATAATTAACTAAGTAAATTAAAATAATATATATAGCTTTACTTACTCTTACTTTCCTATCTAAATAGCTCTCTAGCTTTTAATAATAATTATATATATTCTTAAGGGATAAACTAGTTATACTAGGTTTATATTAATAAAAGAGAATATTATATTATCTTAAATAAGATATAGTTATATCTAATAATATATTTAAGGATATTAAGTATAACTAAGTTATATTAATAGCTAAGGTAGCTAATATATAAGAAAGTATAATAAGTATATCTTATATACTTATATAATTTTAAGTACCTTATAATTTAAACTATAAGGCTTATAATCTAAAGAGTAAGGCTTATATTTAAAATAGTAAGTAATCTTATAATAAGTTAGTATAAAAGGAAATTAATAAGGCTTTATTCTTATATAATATAAGGCCTATTAGGCTATAATACTTTTAATATAATTTAATTACTTAAAAGTATTTCTTAATATTATTAGATATAATATTTTATACTTAGTACTTTACGCCCTGTTATAACTATTAATATAAATTAAATTAAGTTATAGTTTATTATATTAAAAATCTTAATTATTATAATTAAATAAGTAAGTAAATTAATAAGTTTTATATCTTAAATTATAATTTTAAAAAAGTTCTTAAAAATTCAAACTAAGCTTAAAATAGCTATAAGCTTAATTATAAATTTATTATATTATTCTTAATTAATATAAATTTTTCTAAAATTTAAAGAAAATTATTTATAAAGTTATTTAAAAAATACTTATTTATTATTATATACCCTAGTTATATAAGTCCCCCATATAATAAATCTAACTCTATAATAATTAGATTTAATAGCTTTTAGATAAAATTAACTTAGTTTTAAATTATTTTTAATATACCTTCTTTATACTTATAACTTATATTTATTATAACCTTCTAGCTATTAAAACTAGCCCTTATTTAACTACTTTTAATAATACTTAGGTCTTTTATTCCCCTAAGAGACCTATAATAATTAATAATAATTAATACTTTTTTTAATTTAATCTATGCTTTATTTAATAAAGCTAATATTAAAAATAAGTAAAATACTAAGAGAAAGCCTTAATATTTTTCTTCTTAAAACTAATATATATTATATTCTTATCTCTTATATTAGGCTAAATAAATCTAGTAACCTTTATAATAACTCTAAGCTTATTAAGGTAAAACCTTTTTAAATAAGTATTATATTAAATTATTATTAAAGCCTTAATAAAAGTAAAGCTTATAAAGGCTAATTTTAATTACTTATATTAAATATAAGTATTTCTTTTATAAAACCTAATTTTTAAATATTAAAACTAAACCCTTCCTAAGCTAATAATACTTAAGGACCTTATAAAGCTTTCTTATTAAAAAATATATAAATTTAATACTTTTTATAAAGATATAATACTAATTATTAAATTATTTTTATATTATTAAAATATTATAAATTTATATCTTATTAATATAACTTAAAAAAAAATTAAAAAAATTATTAAAAAAGTTAAAAATAAAAAAGCTTTATTATTAAATAATAAACTCTTAATTTATATTTTATTAATAAATATAACCCTTAAGCTATTAAAAATAATAATAAGATTATTAAATCTAATATTCTCTTAAGAAAAAAAAAATCTAAGAAATTAATAATACTTTTAGCCCTAAGGAAATAAAAAACCTTAAATTAATTAATATTATTAAACCTAGTATAAAGTTATAGCCCTAATACTCCTAATATTAAATTCTTTATTATAAAAAATATATTAGCTTTATATTTCTTATTATACCTAATACTAAGGAGATAAAATTAAATTAATATTTATTAATTATATAATTAATAAGGGCTATAATTAAATTTTAATTTAATATTTTTAGATATAATATTTATTATAAATTAGCTATATCTAGACTAAGAAAGCTATATAGCTTAATCTTAATTAAAGGTAATAAATTAAATAAAAATAAAATTATAAAGATTTTATAATATAATTAAATAAATTCTAATTTTAAATAAAATAAAATAAAAATAAATACTTATTAGCGCTTTTTAATAGCTTATTATATACTTAAATTAATTAAGTAAAGCTATAAACTTAAGCTTAAAAGTATAAAATTAACTAATCTATAAATAAACCTAGCTATAATATAATACTACCTAGCTTTTTTATAGCTAATATAAGATCTACCGCCGCGACTATAAATACTAAGACCTCCCTAGAAAATATAATATTTAGCTTTATTATTATTAATATTACTATAATTTAATAATTAAAAATAATAATAAAGCTAAAATAAGCCTTACTTATAGGTATTATACTTAATATTTTAAACTATATAATTACCTAAACTATAATATGCCTTATATATAATAATAGCCCTAATATTATTTTACTAAGAACTATTACGAGAAAGGCATTAATTATAATAATTAGCTTAAAATATATAGCTCTAAGTAATAAAAGTATTATAAAAATAATTAGCTTTATTTATATTAAGATTAATCCTTATAAGAATAATATATATAGGCTAAGAATAATAAAAAAATAAGAAAAATAATAATATTCGCTTTAAGCTTATAGATAGTAGTTTTTTTTAGCTAAATATATTATTAAAAGGTAAATCTAAATACCTCTTAGTTAAAATATTTATAATATAATTATTATTATTTTTATTAATGCCTATATATAAGTAAACTTAATCTAAATTTATATAAAAAAAAGTAACTTATAATAAGTTATATATATTAAGGAAAATATATAAAGGCTTATAAGAGATAATTTATTAATATAATAATAAAGACTATTTAATAATAAGGAAAAATAAAGTTATATTATTTTTATTAATACTTTTATTAATATAATAAAGACTAAATTTAATATAAAACTCTAAGAAGTATTAAAATAATTAAATTAAGCTTATTTTAACCTTAAGGATATTAAAAATAATTAGCTATTAAGAGATTTCTTTATAAGGGTATTTAATATATTTAAAGTTATTAAAAAAGCTATTAATTTTAAATTACTTACTTATTTCTATATTAAACTTTACCTTAAATTATATTAACTCTATAGGCTATTAAATAAAATTAATAAAAAATTAAAATATATTAATATAATAAATAATAAGAGAAAAACCTTATATAAAAAACTAAAAATATTATACTCTAAGAAAGGTAAAATTAAAAGAAAAAGCTTTAATTTAATAAAAAATATACTTATATTATTAAAAAAAGAAATAAAAAAGAGTTTAATTAAAAAGACTTAATACTATAAGGTAATAATTAATTAGAAATTAAGGCTATAAAGACTAAAATTACTTATTATATAGCTAAAAACCGCAAGAGATTAATAATAATATATATAATAATTAGCTCTAATTATAATATTTAAATAACTTAAACTAATAATAAAGAATATAAAACTAATAAAATAATTAAGCTTAGAGAAATAATTAAAAACCCTTAAAGGAATATTAAAATAAATCTCTAGAGGTAAAATTAAAATAATAAAAAGAGACTTTACCTTAAGAAAAAAAGGGTTAAGAATAAAAAGGACTTAGCTAAAAAAAACCCTAATTTAAGTTATTAATAATCCTAAAGTATTAGCCGAGATAAATAATATTAGAGTTATAAAAACTAAAATTAAGATAGACCTAAAAGAATATATTATATAAAAGATAACTCTTAAAGCGAGGAAAGGCTAAATAAAAGTAATAAAAGCATAGCCTATTATACTAAGATTATAAGTAATAATAAAAATACCTACTTAGTTATAAAATAAAATAAAAAAACTAAGTTAATTTTATTTTTAATAATAATTAAATTATTAAGGCTATAAGTAAACCTAATTTTAATAATTAATTTAAAGAAAAAGCGCTAACTTACCTTTAGATTTTTTTTACTTTTAAATAAATAAAAGATATTAAAATTTAATAGGTTTATTATAATTTTAGAGTCTTAGTTATTATAATTAATAAGAGATAGCTTATAAAATATAATAAAAAAATAATTTAAAAAAACTAAGAATTAAAAATACTTAATAAAATTAATAAAGTTATAAGTATTATAAAATCTATTACTTTTAATTTTTATTTTCTTAGAAGTATATAAAAGATAAAAGTTAAGGCTTATTTTATAGTTATAATAAATATTATTAATTTATTTATTTCTTATTTATTACTAGAAACTAAGTTCTTATATAAGCATAAGGTAAAAGTTAATTTTATTAACTTAAGTATTTTATTTAAATTAATATATAATATAATTATTTAAAAACAAATCTTTAAAAAAAAGGTTTTATTTTTTATTAAAGTTATTAAAAGTATATATATAATAACTATTAAAAAAGGTAAAATCGCCTTTATCTTAGTTACTTATAAGAACTTATTAGAAATATATAAATTATAAGAAAAAAATAAAACCTTTTATTTCTAAGAGAAAGATATATACTTTTTTAATAATCTAATTAATAAAATTACCTTAAAAATAATTATTTTTTATAACCTTAATATAAAAGATAGTTAAATTTATTAAAAATAATATATTAATTATATTAGAAACTATAAGGGTAATAAAACTATAAACTTTATTATTAGTCCCTTTAAATTAATAGACTTTTATAATATAATTAATAAAAACCTCTAGCTAAGAGTAAAAGTTAAGAACTTATTAGTAATTAAGATATTATTAAAGTAATTACCTAAGACCTTAAAAAAAGTAATTAAAAATAACTTAAAGTATATTAATATTAGATTTCTTAATTATAATATTAATTAGCCTAAAGGTATTTCCTTAGTAAAAAATAAATTTAATATTAAAGTAATTAACCTTAATAAGAAATAAATAATAAAGCTTCTTAGGTTAATTAATAAATATAATATTTATAGAGATAAAAGTATTATCTCTATACCTAAAAAAAAAAAAAAAAAAAAATTAATTTAATAAATAATAAATAAAACTAAAAAAAAATTATTAAAGCTTATCTTATAAAGATTAAAGATAAATAATTCTTAAATAAAATTTATAAGAAGCTATATGCTATTAAAAAGATATATTATTTAAATAAATTAACCCTTATTATATACCTAGCTTTTATTATCTAGAGGGTTATAAATAATAAAAAGAAAAGTAAAGTTATTATTAACCTATGCCTTTTAAATAATGTTATAGTCTTAGATATATATCTTTTATTAAATTAAGAAGATATTATAATAAATATAAAAAATAAAAAGTATTTCTTAATATTTAATAAAATTAGTTTTTTTTATTAATTATTAATTTATAATATATATTATAATTAAATAATAATTATATCTAATTATAGCCTAGAAGTTTTTAATATAGCCTTAATAAGATTTAAAAACTCTTTTACTTTTAGATAGTATTTTATAAATAATATATTCCTAGAGTATTATACCTTTATAAGGGTTTATATTAATAATGTAATAATTTTTTCTAATATATTTAAGAAATATCTTAAGTACCTAGAAGTAATATTAAAACTACTTAATAAGAATTAGCTAAAAAGTACTATTAATAAGTCTTTTATAAGTTATAATATTATAAAGCTATTAAGATATATAATTAATAGTAATAATCTCTATAGAATATAAGATTAATTTAATGCTTTTACTAAGATAATATACTTAATTAACCTTATTACCTTTAAAACTTATATTAAAATAACTAAATACTTATAAAAAGAGATATTATAAAATAATATATAAATATAATCCCTTCTTAAATAAAAGATATAATTATTATATAAAGCTAAGACTATATTAAAATTATTAACTAAGGTATTAAAACTAGTTAAGAGACTAAAGGCTTTTATAATTATTTTTATTTTTATAAAAAAGAAAAAAACTATATTTAATAAAATATAATAATTCCTTATAAAGTAATTTATACTTTAATATTATAACCTTATAAAATTACTCTTTTTTAAGATTAATACTTATAAGAATAAATTTAGTTTATTTATTTTTTAAATTAAAAAAAAATAAAATAAAAAATTAATTTTTAAGAAAAATATTTTAAATAAAAAGCTAAAGCTTATTAGTTTTTTTTCCCGCTTAACCTTTACTATAAAAACTAAATATAAATTAATAAAAACTAAAGTTATTACCTTAGTATAAATACTTTAAAAAATAAGAAAGTTAATATAATTTAATTACTACTTAATAAATATTATTATAAATTATATAATAACTAAGGGTATTATTATATATATTTTATTAAAAATTATAGATTTTAATAAAGCTAACTTAAAGGTTATTAAGACTACTAATTATTTATCTTAATTTAAACTATAAATCTTTTATATATTAGGTATATTTAATATAATTTTAGATATACTCTTAAGACTATTAATTAAAGATTACTTAATAAGAAAAGCTACTAAAAGTAGCTTTAATAAACTTAATTTTATAATAACCTTAATAAAAGTAAAATTAATATAAATTAAAATTATTTTTAAATTTTATAAATAAATTATAAAAGGCTATAATAAAGACTTTAAGCTAAGTTATATATAAGATTATATTATAAATATCTAAGGCTAAGAATATTAAAACTAATAATTAAAAATAATTTCTTTTTAACCTTAAGAATTAATTAAAGACCTCTTATATTATATTAAATATATAAGAAAAAAAAGACTTTATATCTTATAATTACTTATTAAATTAATCCTTAAGATTATTTATAATAATAAGTATTACTTTAAAATTAATTATATATAAAAAAAACTAAATATTATTTACTTTTATTAAATATTAAAAATAATTTATAATTATATTACTTTTTACTTAATATATTATAAGAATTTAATAAGCTAAAAGCTAACTTAAGGAGAATTATAATTATTTATAATAATACTATAATTATTTTATATAATAGCTCTTAACTTTATTATAAACTTACTAGAGGTATTTACTATAAGAATAATATAATTTATTACTAAATAAAATAAACTTAGTTACTTAATAATTATTAATTATATTTTCTTAAAAAAATAATATTATTAATAAGGTATATATTATATATAATAAAAGATTAAGTAATAATATTTATCTAAATATTATATATATTTAATTAAGGTATCTTAATATAAATTATTAATAATAGAGACCTAAAATTTATATCTTAGATTTAAAGAGCTATATTTAGCTTCCTAAGGATTAACTTTCTTATATTAATTACTTATTATTTATAAATTAATAAAATCTTTAAAAGAAAAAATTAAATAATCAAAATTATAATTAGATATTATATAGTAATAAATCTAAATACCTTATAGCTAACCTTATTATTATTATTATAATATAACTTTAATAATATTATATTAAGTATAATTAAAAAGGCACCTAATAATTTAATTTATAGTTTTTATCCCTAAGGACTTATTAATCTCGCGGCTAATTCTAAGATTAAAAATAAGGAAGTTAATATTTAAGTACTAAAAGTATTATATAAGATTTACTATAAAGAAATAAAATTCCTTATTAATACCTTAGTATCCCTAACTAAGATCTAATATAATATAAAATATAAAGAAATTAATATTTAGAAAAGCGATATAATTTACTTATAATTATATAAGAGATATTATCTCCTTAGCTAATTAAAAAAGAAATAATTACTTATAAGAGCTAAACCTTATAAGGTTATTTATAAAATTAAATTTTAGGCTTTTAAGCTTAATTTCTTAGAGTATTAAAGAATTTACTTAGTAATATTAATTATATACCTATAAAAATTAATATAAAAAAAAGATTTATATTAATATAACGTATATGATAAGCATGCGCCGCATCCAAGTATGCGCCGCACTATACTATATAGGCAAAAATAGCAAAACCTTGAATTTCTAAAACTAGCTATAAAATAAGTAAAATTACAAATAAAATATTTCTAGCTATTTAACCAAAAATAAAACTATATAGTATTTTTTTAAGATTTTTAAAAATTGCCCTTTATATATAAATAGCAATTTATACAGTGTGAATAGGTTATTTTATATACTAGCTTAGTGATAATTTTTTAAAATTCTAGAAAAATCATTATAGCTTTTATATTATATAATAAGCCTAACTCTTTAGTTTTAGTCTGTTAGGGCTTAAATCAAATTTTAAAGAAATTTTTTAATACTTTATTTTAAGGTGAAAATACAAGTGCGGCGCATACTTGGATGCGGCGCATGCTTATCATATACGTTATAATTTTATTATTAGCTCTTATAATAATTAATAATAAGAAGGTTATAAATTACTAAGAGGTAAAAAAGATTATATAATAATAAATCTAATAAAAAAATAAAAAGCCTTATTAAAACTTATTAATTAGATAAATAGGCTTTATAATAAAAAATAATAATTAGATAATTAAACTTAAACTTTAAAATACTATAAGAAATATAATTAAGGTATAAAAGAAAATAAACCTAATAGATTAAGAGCTTAAATTTAAAAAAAAAAAAAATATACTTAAATCCTTTAAATTAAATAAAAAATAAAAAATAAATACCTTTAAATCTAATAATAAATAAAAGGCATAAAATTATAACCTATTAATAAAACAATTTCTTTTATTATTACTTATTTATTTTTTTCCCCTTTATTATTAATTACCCTTTTTTTAAATATATTAATATTTAAGCTAAAAGTAATAATTAATATTATTACCCTAGAAAGTAAAAATAAATTAAACCTTATCTTTAAGAGTAAATAAGTAAAAGCTAATACTTATATAAATAAAATAAACCTAAAATACCTAATGCGAGAGATAAATAATATTAATTATAAAAATAAATAAAAAATAAATATAAATTTATTAATAAATATAATTAAATTTATTAAAAAAAAATAATTATATAAATCCCCTTAGCTTTATAAAAGTTTTATTAACTTTTTATCTTATATTACCTTAATAATTATTAAGTTACCTAAGTAAAATTAAAATTAATAAGCTATTAATAAATTTAAATACTTATTATTAAACCTAATTATATTAATAATTATATATTATAAAATTAATTAATTATTACTAAACTTAATATAAAGTATAATAATAACTTTAATTCTTAACCCTAAGGTTACTTATAAGATAAGTAAAACTAAAACCCTTATAATTATTATAATTAAAGCTAGTATTATATAAGATAATACTATATAAGATAATATTAACCTAGGTAATATTATTATTATAATTAAAAATAAGCTTAATTTTAATAACCTGTTAAATAAAAATAACACTAATATTAACTAAAAAGAGCCTAATATTACTATAAGTAAATCTAATTATAGTTATAAATTAAACCTTAAAGAGATTAAGCCTCCCTGCCTTATTAAAAAGAGTAATAAATATATATTTTTTATCGCACTTTTATATAATATTAGAGGTATATCTTATTATTAATATTAAAATAAAATTAATAAGTTAATAAATAGTTATACCTTTATTAATAATAATAAAAAAGATAAATTTATTTAAGATAAATCTTATATTAATTATAGATATAATAAGCTAATTAAAAGATTTATTATAAAAAAAATATAAGTTTAATAAAATATAATTTAATTTCTTAATATTAAATTCTAGCTAATTTACTTAAAATATAAGACTAGAAAGAAATTTAATTTTAATTATTTCTTAGCTAAAATTAATTATATAAACTATAAGATATATCTTTATCTTAAATATATAATTTATAAGTATTATATTAATAATAAAAATAATAATCTTAATAAAAAAGTAATTAATATTAATATTTTTATAACTTATTTTATTAAAAAAAAAAAACTTATTAAAAATAAGTATAATAAGACTAAAGACAAATTTAATATAATCTACAAGACTAAAAACTATATCTAAGATGCTATAAAAGCCTACCTTTATAGTAGATATAAATATAGCTAAGGTAATAAGAAGTAATATATTAAATTCCTCCTTAATTATATTAAATTTATACTCTTATATTATATTAATCCCTATAATATTATTAATATAATTATTATAAGGTATCTATAAATTATATAATATTCTTAGATAATAAAGATTAAGAAATACCTTAATATTAAAATTAGTAATAAATAAGTTAAAATTAATAATAATATATTTATAATTATTATTAATATTATTATTACCTTAATTATTATTATAAATAAAATTAATAATAATAAAATAAATATAATTAAACTTTATAATTAAATAATTATAAAGGTATATTAAATAAATAATATATAAAAAAAGTTAATAAATAAGGTTAATATATTTTAAAAAGAAACTAGGTATTATAATAAAAAACTTAATAATTAAGTTATTTAAATTAGCCTTTATAAAAAAATAAAAAAACTAATTAATAAATTTAATAAAATATTAAAAAGATATAATATTATAATTATAAAAATAATATCTATTAAGGTTAAGAAGTAATTTATTACTAAGTAATTAATTACCCTTATTTATAAGTAAAAGCTAACTCTAGTTATAAAGGATTTAATTAATAAGTAAGCTACCTAAGCTATATTAAACCTAGCTACTTATAATATTATAAGGACTCGCAAAGATATTATAAAAGCCTTTTCTTTTAGCTAATTACTTATTAAACCTACTAAGAAATATATTAATAAAATTATTAAATTAAGTAATACTTATAATAAATATAAAAATAATAAATTTAGCTAAGATTAAAACTTATTTAATATAAAATAAAATAAAAAAAGTAATATTTAAAAAGAATTAAAAAAAAAATAAAAGGATTAAATAATAACAAGTTTTTAAATAATAAATAAATAGAATTATAAAGTTTAAGAAAATACCTAAAATATTATTTTAAGATTAGCTATTATTAAATCTAAGAAAGAAAGAATAAAAAAAATATAGATTTAGACTCTATTAAGATAATAGAGCTTTTAAGGACCCTAATAATTATTATATACCCTAATTATATAAGTCCCCTATATAATAAATCTAGCTTTATAATAATTAAATTTAATAGCTTTTAAATAAAATTAACTTAGTTTTAAATTATTTTTAATATACTTTCTTTATACTTATAACTTATATTTATTATAACCTTTTAGCTATTAGAACTAGCCCTTATCTAACTACTTTTAATAATACTTAGGTCTCTTACTCCTTTAAAAGACCTATAATAAAATCGCTATAATTATTATTATTATATATCTTATTTTTAAAGCTTTAATTATTTTAAAATACTCTATTCTAACAATTATTAGCTAATTAAGAAAAAAACTATTAGCTACCCTATGGTTTACTAATATAAAAAAAAAACTTATATATAAAAAAACTATTAATAGCTTAATTAATAGTTTTTATAAATAATAGATATAAAAATACGCCTTGCTAACTAATAATACTATTAAAATTAATAGCTAATTAATTTACTATGTTTACTATGCTATATTAACTAAATAATATATTACTATAAGCTATAAAAAAAAAGAGATTTAATAAATAGTATATAGTTAGATTAGGCCTATTAGAAAGCATAAAAGTAAACCCTAACTATTAGTTTACTTCTTTGCAATAGGTTTAAAGCGGTTTAATAACTGGTTACCCGCCGTAAAAGAAAGGAGCATTCTAGGAGGTCCTTTTAAGAGAGTTAAATTACAGATATATAATACTTACCCTTCGGGCTAGATATTTAGCTATTAAGCCTCTTGCCTTAGCAACTTAATAGGTGTTTGAAGTATGTTATTTAGTATAGAAGATAAAGATAGGAAGACCTAATATGATTATCGCTATTAGCTTAGCTTAGATCTCCAGTTTATAACAACGAACGCACTTCGAAGGCTAAGCTAGTATGTCACGTGTATTTAGGCAGCCATGATGGACACGTGTCCTTCTGCTAATGCGGGCCATGCCACTTCTCTTCCTGTCCCGCTCTCCGCCTGGCTTACTCAACTCTGACATATTAATAATATTTCTATGCGATTTATACTCGTGCAATCATTGTAACTCCTAAACTGGCATTTTAAAGTAACTCCGAACTAATTCGTCCATAACCCCTTGACAAAGCTGGGTTATAACCTTGGGAGCATACCATGAAACAAATGGCATTAAAAGCCTATTAGCCTCAATGGTGAGGTCTGCGTGGAGCTCCCACTGCTCTGCGACGTAGGTTGTTGAGCTAGAGGTGGTATCAGAGCCTGTAGGGGACATGCCATCTTGGCGCCGACGAACGGTCCACTTCGTCCAGGAAATTACGCCAGCGGCAGTGCTACCACGAACTCGAATACCATCAGGAGTGCTCTGATAGACTGCAGGCCATCGGGAAACCTTGGTGAGGCCGGGGGCGAGATGGATGACCTCGTCGACCGTATACGCACGTACAGTCTCATCCCAAGGCCCGAAGAATGGGTCGTCGGAAATAAGGGCAGGGTCGGCAGGGATTTCGGAAAAACTGACAAAGTCGGGAACCTGGGTCATGGTTGGTATATAGGTCTGGAGGAAGGCAAGTGCGACATGGGAAGGAAGATTGATGGGAATAGGGGCCACAGCTAATATGTGGCATTGTGTCCGCATTTCAAGATCAAAGTGTCTATAGTAGTTAGCTATGTATATCAATTGCAACGACTAGACAATCTCTACCTCCAAGTGGGCGATTTCTGCGCCCGTGATCGATGTGGATTTTTTCCCTTTGCAGCGTCTGGCTGGGCCCTCGAGATTCCCAGGACCGATATGAGACTTTATCGGTTGTGTGAACGCCAATGAAAACGAACTAGATGTACTGTTGTCATGAATTGTGCGCGAGGCGCGAGCCCATTAATAATGCGATACGAAAGATGCAGGTGTGTCTTGGCAGCAGCCTGCATGTGGTACATCTGAAGATAATTTTTAGGTGGGACGCAGATGGGAGCACGTGACTTTAAGCTCATCATAGATCCAGAAACAGTGAGCGCTAAAACAAAGCGATAAAAAACTTTTCACAATAGCGGGAACGAATTTTTAAAAAAAAAACAGCCCTAAAATAAAACTCATACGCCTCTCTAATAGGTTAATTAAATAGCCTAAAGTCTAGCGCATCGCCTAGTGCATTTTTAGACCATTTGACCTCATAGCCCTAAGAGGTAGCCTAGCCCGCTGAAGTCCCCGAGCATGCTATGTAACTAAGTAAATACCTTAAGGAAGCCCTCCTATGTATTAAACATGTGAGAAACTAGCCTATTCCTTAAGGCCTAGTTAAAGTTATAGCTATAGGTATATAATCCCTTATTAATAAAATTTATTATATCTTAGACTTTAATATTATATATAATATATTTTAAATAATAAGAATTAAATTAAAGATTAATATACTTAATAAGTAAGTAAGCTAAATAAGTAGGTAAGTTAAAAATTCCTAATATTTATAACTTATATTAGTTAATAACTAATAATTAATAAAATAGCTCTTATATTAATTATAATATAATAAAAATAAAGAAAAATATTAAGTAAATATTTATAAATTAATTACTATTAATATATAATTTTATAATTTTTATAATTAAATAATATATTATTAATTATAAAATTAAGTGTATTAAGTATAAAAGGTAATTAATATAAGTTTAGTATAAAGTAGAATATATTTTTATTAAATTATTAATATATAAATATAAAATTATAATAAATTTAAAAATATCTTAATATTAAATATTAATAAGATATAAATCTTAAGGGTAAATATTACTTAATTAATATAATTAAAAAGAAATAATAATTTATAAAAGACTAAAATATATTATTAATAATTATTCTTATAAGATTTAAGTAATAAGTTATTTAAAGTAATAAAAGAGCTAAAATTTAATTAATTAAGGTCTTAAGAGTATAACTTATAAACTAGACTTTAAGTAATTATTAATATATTTTTAAAAAAAAATACTAATATTTAAAGCAAAGAGGTAAAATATATTAATATAAAAAATAACTTTATAATATTAAATTTATAGCTTTATAAACTTAGATTTATTTTTTATTTAATAAAATTTAAGTAAAAAAGACTTTTTAAAATAATTAATTTTAATAAAATATAAAACTAATTTAAATAATATATATAACGTACATGATAAGCGAGTGCACCGGACAAGTGAGTGCACCACTTTGACAGTTCTTAGGATTTACACTTTAATTTTTAATATCTTTAAAAAGTTCTCTAAAATTAAAGAAAAATCTTAGAAAGCTACAATTTTAAAGTTGAATTATATAATATGAGAAAGTATTTATTATTTTTTATAAATCTTTTAAAAATCCCTTAGTAAGCTAGTTTAGAAAAAATCTTATTCGCACTGTATATATCCCTATTTCTTTATAAACGGACTTTTTTAAAAATATTAAAAAATCATTTTTAGATATTATATAGAGTTATATTTATAGAAATACTATGTTTAACTTCATAGCTATTTTATAGCTATTTTAGAGACTTAGGATTTTGTGATTTTAGGTTATACAGTATCCTGGTGCACTCACTTGTCCGGTGCACTCGCTTATCATGTACGTTAAATTAAATAATACTTAATTATAATTTATATTAATATTAAGTCTTAGGTTAAGGTTAGCCCCTCTTTATTATAGTAATTATAAGTCTTAGTAAAAATCTTTTTACTTTAAGAAATAAACTTTAAAAAATCCTAGAAAAATTAATATTATTATATATAAGACCTTACTTATATTATTAAGTAGCCCTCTTACTAGGCTTTATAATAAATTATTTCTTTTATTATATTAAGACTAGGGCTAATTTATAATATATTATAAAAAGCTAATTTATAAGAAATATATTATATTAGCTTTATACTTTTCTTATTAATTATTATTATAAGCTAATTAAAGCCCCCTAGGTAGCCTTATTATAATAACTCTCTTATTAATATAATAATACTCTTATTTATTTTTAATTTTATTTTATATTTAAAATATTAATATTAATAACTTATATTAGTTAATAATTAATAATTAATTTTATATAAGAAATTTTCTAATACTTATATAATATAAATATATTACTAATTAAAATAAAAACTTATTAATAATTAATAAAATAATCTTATTACTTATAAAAACGATTAATTAAGTTATAAATAATTCTTTTTAATTAAATAATCTTTTTATATTAATAAATTATAATATAGCTAATTAGTTTTTTATTTATTAATTAATAATATTTAAAATAAAGAATTTTAAAATAATTATAAATTTAAAAATAAAATATATAATAATAATAATTATTATATTTTTAATTATATTTTTATTTTATTATATTAATTTTTTTTAATTTCTTAAATTTATTTAAATACTAATTAAATACATTTTAATATAATAATTAATATAATTAATATAATATTAAAAATTTTTAATTATTATTATATTTTAATTATTTAATTATATTAATTACCTTATTAGTTATAATTAAGTGAATTCCTTAGCTAATAAGCTTTAATTCTTATATTTTTATTTTTTTAATTTTAATTTATATAACTTATAAAATTATAATTCTTTTTAATTATATTTAATAATACCTTTATTAATAGCCTTATTAACTTTCCCTCTAAGAGATTAAGCTTACCTTAAAGTAAATTCTTAAGGTTAATTTTCTTTAAGGCTAAAAAGACCTTATAAGGCTCTTTAAGCTTATTTTTCTAGGCCCTTTTATTTTATAACTTAGAGAGCCTATATAATAAGGCTTTTATTATACCTTTAAGCTTAATTATTTCTATATTAGCTCTTAGTTATATTATATTAGAGAATACTTATAGGTCTTTTATAAGGTTTAATAAAAAGATTAAAATAACTTGCTTTTTAAAATAATAGCCTTATAACCTTTTATAGCTATTAAAATCTATTAATAAGCTATTATAGCTTATTTATAATTCTTTAAGTAAGAGCCTTATAATAAATACTTTAAGGTCTTTTTAAAATATAATAATTTTAAAGCTTTTTCTTTTAAAAAAAAACTAAGGTTATCTTTAAGGCTTAAGCCCTAGTTATTAAGAGTAAAAAAGCTAAGGCTATAAAATAATTAAATAACTTTATTACTTTTAACTCTTAGTTTTAAAAGCTAAGATTTATTAGGCATTTAGCTAATTTTAATAAAAAAATAATTTCTTAAAAGTATTATTTTTACTTAATCTTAACTTAATTAAAAAGTCTTTAAAAAAGACCTTTAAGCTAATATATTTTTTTTATTATAAGCTTTTAAAGAGTTTATTTAAGAAGCTATAAGCCTTATAGCTTTTAATAAGATTTCTTTAAATACTTTCTTTAAGATTAATTAATAAGATATTTTATAGTTAATAAAAAAACATTTTAATTATAAGTATAAAAAGGCAATATAAGATTATTATTTTATAATAATAAAGTCGCTTTTAGTTTATACTTTTTATTCCCTTAACTTAAAGGTTATAAAAAAGTTATTTTTTAAAACAAGCTAATAATAGCTAATTAGTTATAAGGCTTTATTTAATAATCTTAATAACTTAAAAGAGGCTTAGCTCTTAGCTAAAAGTAATTTCTTTAATTATAAGATTATAAGGCTTTATAAAAAAGTAAAAAAAAAAAAAACCTTAATATTATTTATTTTAATCTTAAATTATTAAATTAAAAGTAATATATTTAATAATATTATAATATATTTTTATATTATACTTAATATATCTCTTAATAACTCTTAGCTAGCTTTAAGACTTTTATTTTTTTTTATTTTAATATTTATTTCTAAGTTATATATTTTTTAAAAAGTAATTAAAAAAGAAATAAAGTTATTTAATAATATATTAAGCTTAATAACTTTATTTTAAAAGCTTAAAAAGCTAGCCTTAATTATTTTAAGCTAGTATAATAGCTTATAACTAGGTATATATTAAATAGCTTAGCTAGGGCTAATATAACTCTTATATAGTTTATCTTTTAGCTATATAACTATAAAATAGTTATTAAAGCTAATATAGCTTAGCTTAGCTATATTAGCTAAGAAGAGGAGATTATTTTTTATAAAGGTAATTAACTTAGTCTTCCTAGCTTATAATATATATTATAAGCTATCTTAAATAAAGCTTAGCTTTTTTTCTTTTAAGGGCTTTTTATATAAAAGAGCTATACCTTAGAGGATAACTAATTAGCCTTAATACCTTTTATCCCTTAGGACTTTATTTAAGATAACTCTATTAATAATTTGATAAATTATTCTTTTTTAAATAGCTTTTATAAAATAACTAAGAGAGGTATTAAGAGTTATTTTTATTTTCTTTAAGAAGATTTTATTTTTAAGGCTTATTAATTTAAAAGCTCTAGTAGCTTTTTTATAACCTTAGAACCTAAGGCTATATTTTTTTATAGCTAAAGTATTAAAAAGCTACTTAAGTTATTATTTTTTTTTAATTTATTTAAGTAATAATCTTTTAATTAAATTAAATAAGCTTTTAATTCTTTAATATTATAATACTATTATAAGAGATATTTATAATACTTTCTTAAAATAAAGATTATTTATATTAATTATTAAAATTTATAAAGGCTTTTTTAAGTTAAAGAGACTTAAGGTTATTTATTATTTTCTCTCTTAAAAGGTTAATACCTTTTTAATTTATTATTTTTAATTTATTGTATTTTTTTTAAAAAGCTATATATGCTAATTTTAACCTTAGCTCTTAAGGCTTTTTTATTTTTTTTTAAAAGATTTTTAACTTAAATAATAATAAGGCTGTTAATAAAAAAATAAAAGTCCTAAGAGATAACCCCTAGCTATAATAACTATAAGCTAAGCTAAGCTTTTATAGCCTTAAAAAAACTTTTTTAAGACCCTAAGAAGTAATTAAGCTAATAGCCCTAGGCTATATATAAGGCTTATAATAAGCTCTTAAAATTTAATTAAGCTTAGTTAAGTCCTTAAGTACTAAGATAAATTAATTAATATTAAGTCTCTTAGTATTAATAGCTAATAATATATAATTATTACTCTAGGTTATTATTATATTTATAATATAATTATTATTAACTAAGGGTTATATAATAAAATTAATTATAATAATAATAAAAATAAGTTTAATAAACAAAGCCTTAAAGAATATTATTTTTTATAAATAAATTAGCTATAATAATATAACTTTTAATTAAATTTATAATTAATAACTTATAAAAGCTTATTTTAAGATTTTTTAATATAAATAAAGCTTTTAATTTTATAATAAAAAATAATATTTATTACTTAATTTTTTTTTTACTCTTAGCTTCTTAAAAGTAATTATCCCCTTAAGCTTAAAAAATAACTTAGTTATTATTAACCTTAAGTATTCCTTAGAGCTTTAAGTAACTTACTAAAAGTAATTATATAAGATTAATCTTAACCTTAAGCTATAAAGGTTACTTAGCTTTAATATTACCTTTTAATAAGGGTAAAAGGGAATTTTAAAAGTTATTATAAGTAATAAAAATCTAATCTTAATTATTATACTTATTAATAATAATAAGAGCCTTTTATTTTAATTATTAGCTATTAATTACTTAAATAATATAATTATAATAATTATATTATTAGCCTTATTATTAAATAACTTCTTAGATTATTATTAAGTTATAAATATTTTTATTACTTAATAATAAGCTTATAAGGTATTAAGAGAGGCTTTTATTATTTTTATAGTATTTAAGTAAATTATAATAAAGTAATTTTAGGCTTATTTAAATAGCCTTTAAGCCTTTACTTACCTTAATTATATAATTATTAATATATATTATATAATTTTAAACCCTAGCTCTTAGTTTAAGCTAAAGCTAAGGTAATTAAGCTTATTAGCCTTATATAATATATAAATAATATACCTAATTATAATATTACTTATAGCTAAAAAATATAAGTTATTAAGCTTAGTTTATATTAATACTAAGGATATTATTATCTTTTAAGTTTTTATAACTTAGTTTAATATTAATTATAAAGTAATTAAATATATTATATTTCTTAAAAAAAGCAATTTATTATTTATTTATAATACCTTAAGGTAATTACTTAATAATAAGCTTAATATATATAATAAGTATATAATATATCTAAGTATATAATATATTTTTTATTACCTTAAAGAATTTACATTATAATAAAAATATAATTAATTAATTAATTAATTAATATTACTTATTATATTCTTTCTTAAATATCTTAATTATTATATAATATATTCTTATATTATACCTAGGCTTATTATATATATTATATTATTAAATACTTAATTTAATTAATCTTTCTTAATTATTACCTCTTAATAATTTTATAATTACTTATATATTAATATCTATCTAATTAATTACTTATTTTACTTAATTTATTATTATTACCTCTTTTTTTTATAATTTAATCTTTTTAACCCTTTAATATTAACTTAATATTATATTTATTTATTAAAAGTTATAATTTTTAATAATTAATAAAATAACCTTATATATACTTTCTTTTATTTCTTTTTTAAGAGACTTTATAGCTATAATAATTAACTCTAAAGAGTTATTATAATACCTTTTAATTTATCTTTTAAGGTATTTAAACTAAGATCTAGCCTTAAATATAATCTTTAAGGTCTTTAAGACCTAAGGGGTTATAAGGCTAATTACTTTCTTAATAGGTATTAAAGTTTATAGCTATATATTAAGCTTTAAGATTATATTTTCTAAGTTAAGATAAATAAACTTAGCTTTTTTAAAAACTAATTTAATATTTTCTTTTATTATAATAACTTAATATATAATATAAAAGGCTAAAAAAAACTTAGTTTTAAAAATATAAGTTATAAAGTATTTAATTAAATATTTAATTTTTTAATTATAAGCTTATTTAAATAAATTAAAATACTTAATATTAAAAAATTAAAGTAAATAAGATAAAATAAATAATATATAAAATATAATAATTTTCTTTTTTTTATAATATCTTTTAAAATTAATAAAATAATAACTTTTATAGCTATTAAGAATTAAAAAATAATAAAAATTAATTAATTAATTATTTATATATTAATTAAAATATTTTAATTACTTAAGACTAATATATTATTAATTTAATTATTTTAGCTTATTATAATAACTTAATTACCTAAGAGGTTATTTTAATATTAATTAATAAAATAATATTAGCTTATATTAATAATAAATAATTAAATTACTTAGTCTTTTATATTAATTACTTAAATAATTATAATTTATTCTTAATTTTTAAATTATATTAATTTTAGCTTTTTATATTTATTTATACTTATAATAATTATTTTATTTTAAATTATATTTATTATAAAATTAATTTTATTTAAGTTTTAAATATTATTTAATTAAATATTATATTTATAATTATTTTTATTATAAGCTTAAATTAATTATAAATAATAATTAAATCTTTATATTTAGCTTTTTAATAATTATATTTATTAAAAAAATATATTTTAAGCTCTTAATATTATATAATAAAGTTATAAGCCTAATACTTATTAATAAGTACTATATTATAATTAATAATTAATTAATTAATTATTTCTTTAATAAAATATAATTATAAAAGAAATCCTTATAAATTTAAGTTAAGAATAAACTAAATTAAGATTTATTTCTCTAGATTAAATAATTAATATAACTTTAAGATCTAATTATATTATAATTAAATACCTTATCTATAATAATATAGCCTTAGCTTAAAGATGTTATAAATCTTTATAGCATATTAGATACTTAGCTTTAGGTTATTTTAAATAGCCTAAAGGGTAAGAAAGGTTCTAGCCTTTATATTTAGGTCTAATATAATTAGTAGTTATAAAATTAATTAATTAAGTAAAAGGTTAGGTATAAGATAGAAAAATATATTATATACTTAAATGTATTATATACTTATTATATATATTACCTTTAATTTTTATTTAATTAATATTATAATTTATTATAAGATTATAATTCTAATTTAAGCCTTAGCTTAAGCCCTAGGGTATTATACTTATTATAATATACTTAATACTTAAGATAATAAAGTAAAAGACTTAAGTTTAAATAAAAAAGTCTTAAAAGACTCTTTATAGTAATAATAAGGTTGTAATTATAATTAATACCCTTAGTCTTAGGATTATTATCCCTAATATTAGGGGTATTATATATCTTAAGATATTAAAAACCCTAGTAAATTATAAGTAAGAAAGTAGTTATATTAATTAAAATAAGCTTCTTAGTAAGGCTATTACCCTTAGGCTCTTATAAAGCTTAACTTAAGAAGTTTAATCTTCTAGGTTTTTAATTATTAATAATAAAGAATTTCTTTTTATTAATTAATATTATAAAATAGCCTTAAATAAGGCTTTAAATAGCTAAGTTAATTAATAAATATATATAAAAAAAAAATAATATACTTAATAAATAAGCGCTATAATTAAATAAGTATTATACTTTTTTTAATCCCCTCTAGAGTTATTATAATAAAAATACTATAAATTATTTAATTAATTAAAACTACTTATTATACTTTTCCCTAGATATCTTAATTATTACCTAATATATCCTTATATTATAATTAGGTTTATTATAAATATTATAATATTAAATACCTAATTATATTAACCTTTATAAAATATTACTTTTTAATAATTTACTTATTAATTATATATTTATATCTATTTAATTAATTACTTACCTTTCTTTCTTTATTATTATTACCTCTCTTTTTTATAATTTAATCCTTTTTACCTTTTAATATTAACTTAATATCTTATTTACCTCTTGAAGGTCTCTAACCTTAGCTATTAATAAGATAACTTAATGCATAATAGCCTTTATCGTCTTTATAAGAGACTATAAAGCCTCTAAGATTAACTTTAGTAAGCTACTTTAATGCCTTTTAATTTAGCTTTTAATGTATTTAAATTAAGATCT
Source organism: Fusarium solani (assembly GCF_023522795.1). NCBI lineage: Eukaryota > Fungi > Ascomycota > Sordariomycetes > Hypocreales > Nectriaceae > Fusarium > Fusarium solani. The sequence continues at coordinate 166,066 of NW_027072153.1, forward strand.
AGCCTTAATTATAATCTTTAAGGTCCTTAAAGCCTAAGAGATTAATAATTTAGTTACCTCCTTAATTAATATTAATATCTATAGCTAAATATTAAGCTTTAAGACTATAATTTTTAAATTAAAAGGAATAAAATTAGCTTCTTTAAAAGCCCCTTTAATATTTCTTTTTATTATAATAGCCTTATATATAATATAAAAAGCTAAAAAAAACTTAGTCTTTAAAATATAAATTATAAAGTATTTAATTAAATATTTTATTTCTTAATTATAAGCTTTCTTTAATATATTAAAGTACTTAATATTAAAGGGCTAAAATAAATATAAAAAATAAAATAATATATAAAGCTAAATAATTTTCTTTTTCTTATAATATCTCTTAAATTTAATAAAATAATAATTTTTATAGCTATTAAGGATTAAAAGATAATAATAATTATTTAATTACTTAGCTATATATTAATTAAAGTATTTTAATTACTTTAAATTAATTTAATTATTAGTTTAGTTATTTTAAGTTATTATAATAATTTAATTACTTAAAAGATTACTTTTTTAATATTAATTAATAAAGTAATATTAGCTTATATTAATAATAAATAACTAAATTACTTAGCCTTTTATATTAATTACTTAAATAATTATAATTTATTTTTAATTTCTAAGTTATATTAATTTTAGTTTTAAATACCTTTTTAAACTTATAATAATTATTTTACTTATAATTATACCTATAAGAAAGCTAATCTTATTAAAATTATAAAAATTATTTAATTAAATATTATACTTTATAATTATATTCCTTATAAGCTTAAAATAATTATAAATAATTATTAAGTCTTTATATTTAGCTCTCTAATAATTATATTTATAAAAGAAATATATCTTAAGGTTTAAGTATTACTTAATAAAGTTATAAGCCTAATATATATTAATTAGTAATATATTATAATTAATAAGTAATTAATTAGTTATTTCTTTTATATTATAAAGCTTAAAAGGAAATCTATATAAATCTAAATTAAGAATAAAATATATAAAAATCTCTTTTTTTAGATTAAATAACTTATATAATTTCTAAATAATATTATATTAAGATTAAATACCTTATTAGTAGTAATATAATTATTACTTATTAATTATATAAGTACTTATAGCATATTAAATACTTAGTTTTAGGTTATTTTAAAGGGCCTAAAGGGTAAGAAGGGTTCTAGCTTTAATAGTAGTAGCTAATATATTAAGTTATTAAGAATTAATGAATTAAATAAATAGTTAGGTATAAGGTAGAAAAGTATAGTACTTGCTTAACTGCGGCGCTTACTTATTAAGTATATTATATTATTTTTACTATTAAAATTATTATTAAAATTACTATTATTTATATATTTATATAAGCTAAGATGTTTAAACTCTAATACTAACTCTAAGAACTAATCCCTTTGAGTAAACCTATAATACTAATAACCTCTATTTCTTAATATTATCCTTATAGCTATATAGCTAAATCTAAGCTAGCTAACTTCTTTAATCTTTTTATTTAATATTATAAAAGGTATAAATATTAATATTAAGGGTTATAAGTTATATTTTATATTAGTTATTATCTTATAAGTCCTCGAGGAATATAATATTTCTATTAATAAGATTTCTTTTTTTTAAATTTTTTTAAGAGCTTTTAATAAAAAAAGCTTTTTTTTAATAATATTAAACCTTTTATAAATATTATAATTAAGTAAAAAAAAAACTAAGAAAAGAAAATTTTATAATTAAAGATTATAAGTTTAATTTATATTAATTAATTAAGCTCTATATTTAATTTAATACTTTAAATAGCTTTATTTAATATTAGCTTTTATAACTTATTATAAGTTTTTTTAATATCTTTATAAAGCTTATAAATTACCTTAGTAAAGTTATTTTAATTATATTATAATTTATATTAATAGGTATTAATAATATTATTTTAATTATTTAATTAAAAGTCTTTATAAAAAGTATTAAAATCTTATTATTAATATATTATTACTTAATTAGCTAATTATAAATAAATTAATTTATTAATTATTATTATAATTAAATCTCTTTTAATAAAGATAATAAAAACAATTTTAGCTTTTTTAAGTAATTAAGAATTATAAGGATAATTAAAATATTAATATTAAAGGCGAGAGCTATTATATAAAGGGGTTAGATCTTAACCTCTTTAGCTAATTAAGATATAACTTATTTATTATAAATAGAGCTAATTTTAATATATTATTAAAGTTATTAATAATTATATATATAAACCTTATTAATTTAAGCTTATTAAGACCTTAGGCTTTAGGCATAGAGCCTTAATTATTAAAATTTTTAAGATATTAACTAAAATATTTTAATACTTATTTTAAGTAATATAAAATTTAAAAATAATAATAATATTATTATTAATAAAGCTAAGATAAGTTAATTTTTTATACATATTATTAATAAACTTAAGTATATAATAAAGGTTATAATTATTACCTTTAAGGATTATAAAAAGGCTTTTTTATTAATTAATTAAAATCTTAATAAAAGAAATATATATAAATATAAAATTAAAATAATATATACTTAATATAAGTATTACTATAAGTATTATAGTTAATATAATAAAAAGAAGTTATATCTTAATAATTATATTTAATTAATAAGTATTTAAAGAGATATATAATATAGTTCTTAAAATTAATAATCTTAGCTTTATTCTTTAATAATAAATAAAAGTATTATATATATTAATTATTTATTTTAATAAAGTTAAAGTAAAATATATATTTAGTCTTTTAATAAAGAAAATATTATATTAATAAGATATTAATATAAAATTAAAGGGTTATTATTAAAAAAAGATTTATATAAATATATTAATAATAAAATAAAAACCTATTTTAATATAATAAACTTAATTAATTATTAAGTTAAAATAATCTATAAATAATTATAATTACTTATTATAATTACTTTACCTTATATTACTTATAAGGCTAGCTTATATAAAAATCTATACCTTATAATAAGTTATACTATAATTACTTCCCTTTTATAAAGGTATAACCTTAGGCCTAGGTTATAAAGGCTCTTTCTTTATAGCTTAGGAGCTATTACCTTATAAGTTAGCTATTAATTACCTAACTTTAATACTAATTATTAATTACTAAGTTATATAATTAATTAATATATTAAAGCTATTATATATATTCTTAATTACTTAATTTAATTAATATAAGGCCTAGTTATTATAACTTAAAATACTTAGTAATATAAACCCCTAAGACCTTATATAAGTCTTATAAGCCTCTTATATATAAGGTATAAGACTTTATTAAATTAAACCCTATATAATAGCTCAGAGGGTAATTATATGCCTTTAATATTAGGCTAAGTAATCTCTAAATTATTAATATATTAGTCCTAATTAGGAAGGCCACGTAATAGCCTAAAAGGGAAAAAAGGGATTCCTATAAGAATAATAATATAAGTAATATATATAAGTTTAAGGATAAGCCTAACTTATTAATAATTAAGAGTCTTAGAGGGGCATATTATATACCTATAACTACTAAAAAGAGCTAGCTTACTACCCCTAAGAGAGCTAAGCATTTAATCCCTAGGTATAAGATAGGAAAGAAGAGAGTATTAATATAGCCCCTAGATAGCTAGCACTAAAGGGGCATATTAAATTAATAGCATAGTAAGTAATAAGGGAAGTATTACTAATTAGAGTAGCGCGCTATGCTTTTTAGCCTAGTAATTACTATTAATAAAATTAAACTCTTAACCTTTATATTATAAGTATTAATAAGTTAGGCCTAATATATATATTAAGTATATAATATATCTAAGTATATAATATACTTTTCCCTCTTATATCTAAATTTTTACTTAATTAATTAATTTTATAATTACTAATTATATTAGACTTAAATATAAAGGCTAGAACCTTTCTTGCCCTTTAGGCTATTTAAAATAACTTAAAGCTAAGTATTTAAGGGGCTATAAAGATCTATAAGGTCTTTAAGCTAAGGCTATATTATTATAAATAAGGTATTTAATTATAATATAATAAAAGCTTAAAGTAATACTAATTATTTAATCTAGAAGAATAAATCCTAATTTAATTTATTTATAACTTAGATTTATAAGGATTTTGTTTATAGTTATATTTTATTAAAAGAATAATTAATTAATTACTTATTAATTATAATATAGTACTTATTAATAAGTATTAGGCTTATAACTTTATTATATAATATTAAGAGCTTAAAATATATTTTTTTAATAAATATAATTATTAAAAAGCTAAATATAAAGATTTAATTATTATTTATAATTAATTTAAGCTTATAATAAAAATAATTATAAAGTATAATATTTAATTAAATAATATTTAAAACTTTAATAAAATTAGCTTTATAATAAGTATAATTTAAAATAAAATAATTATTATAAGTATAAATAAGTATAAAAAGCTAAGATTAATATAAATTAAAAAATAAAAATAAATTATAATTATTTAAATAATTAATATAAAAGGCTAAGTAATTTAATTATTTATTATTAATATAAGCTAATATTACCTTATTAATAAATACTAAGAAAATAACCTCTTAAGTAATTAAGTTATTATAATAAATTAAAATAATTAAATTAATAATAATATTAATCTTAAGTAATTAAAATACTTTAATTAATATATAAGTAATTAATTAATTTATTTTTATTATTTTTTAATTCTTAATAATTATAAAAATTATTATTTTATTAACTTTAAGAGATATTATAAAAAAAAGAAAATTATTATATTTTATATATCGCCTTATTTATTTTATTTATTTTAATCTCTTAATATTAAATACTTTAATTTATTTAAGTAAGCTTATAATTAAAAAATAAAGTATTTAATTAAATACTTTATAACTTATATTTCTAAGATTAAGTTCTTTTTAGCCTTTTATACTATATATTAAGTTATTATAATAAAAAAATATTAAATTAGCCTTTAAAAAAGCTAGGCTTATTTCTCTTAACTTAAAAAATATAATCTTAAAGCTTAATATATAATTATAAATTTTAATACTTACTAAGAAAGTAATTAGCCTTATAACCCCTTAGGTCTTAAAGACCTTAAAGACTATACTTAAGGCTAAATCTTAGTTTAAATACCTTAAAAAATAAATTAAAAGGTATTATAATAGCTCTCTAGAGTTAATTATTATAGCTATAAAGTCTCTTAAGAAAAAGATAAAAGTAATTATATATAAGGTTATCTTATTAGTTATTAAAAACTAAGACTTTTAATAAGTAAATAAGATATTAAGTTAGCGCTAAAGGGTTAAAAGGATTAAATTATAAAAAGAAAAGGTAATAATAATAGATTAAATAAGATAAGTAATTAATTAAATAAATATTAATATATAAATAATTATAAAATAATTAAGAGGTAATAATTAAAGAAGGTTAATTAGATTAAGTATATAATAATATAATATATATAATAAGCATAGGTATAATATAAAAATATATTAGGTAATAATTAAGATATCTAGGGAAGAATATAATAAGTAATATTTATTAATTAATTAATTTATTATATTTTTATTATAATTTAAATCTTTTAAGGTAATAAAAAGTATATTATATACTTAAATATATTATATATTTATTATATATATTATCCTTAAACTTATATATATTACTTATTATTATTTTTATAAAAATCCTTTTTTTCCTTTTTAAGTTATAATATAACGTACATGATAAGCAAGTGCACCGGACAAGTGAGTGCACCAGCATACTGTATAACCTAAAATCACAAAATCCTAAGTCTCTAAAAATAGCTATAAAATAGCTATGAAGTTAAAAAAAGCATTTCTATAAATATAACTCTATATAATATCTAAAAATGATTTTTTAATATTTTTAAAAAAATTCGTTTATAAAGAAATAGCTATATATACAGTGCGAATATGAGTTTTTCTAAACTAGCTTACTAAGGGATTTTTAAAAAACTTATAAAAAATAATAAATACTTTTCTCATTTTATATAATCAAAATCTAAAATTATAGCTTTTTAAGGTTTTTCCTTAATTTTAGAGAATTTTTTAAAGAGATTAAAAATTAAGGTGTAAATCCTAAGAACTTTCAAAGTGGTGCACTCACTTGTCCGGTGCACTCGCTTATCATGTACGTTATATAAAGCTAAATAATTTTATTTTTTTTATAATATCTCTTAAAATTAATTAATTAATAATTTTTATAATTATTAAGAATTAAAAGATAATAAAAATTAATTAATTAATTAATTATATATTAATAAAAATACTTAAGTTATTAGAGATTAGTCTTATTATTAGTTTAGTTATTTTAAGTTATTATAATAGCTTAATTACCTAAGAGGTTACTTTCTTAATATTAATTAATAAAATAATATTAATTTATATTAATAATTAATAATTAAATTACTTAGCCTTTTATATTAATTACTTAAATAATTATAATTTATTTTTAAGTTATATTAATTTTAACTTTAAATACCTTTTTAAGCTTATAATAATTATTTTACTTATAATTATACTTATAAAAAAGCTAATCTTATTAAAGTTATAAATATTATTTAATTAGATATTATATTTTATAATTATATTTATTATAAATTAAAACTAAATATAAATAATAATTAAATCTTTATATTTAGCTCTTTAGTAATTATATTTTTAAAAAAAATACATCTTAAGGTCTAGATATTACTTAATAAAGTTTAAGGCTTAGCGCATATTAATTAATAATATATTATAATTAATAAGTAATTAATTAGTTATTTCTTTTATATTATAAAGCTAAGAGGGAAATCCTTATAAATCTAAGTTAAAAATAAAATAAAAAAGGATCTCTTTTTCTAGATTAAATAACTTATATAATTTAGGAATAATATTAGCTCGGGCTTAAATGCCTTAATTATAGTTAAAGAAAGTATTATAATTAACTTTATAGATTTTTATAGCTCGCTAGAGACTTAAATTTAAGGTATTTTAATAAGCCTAAAGGGTAAGAAGAATTCTAGCCTTTTTATTTCCTTTTAATATATTAGGTAATTAAGAATTAATTAATTAAATAATAATATTATAAGTTAAGGGATTTTTAATTATCTTACTTATCTAATTATCTTACTTATTAAGTATACTATTATTATATTTATTTATTTATTATACTTACTTAATAAATATATTATAAGAAAGTATATTAAATATATTTTATATATATATAACTTCTTTTAAGACTAAATCCTAAGATAATTAGTCTAAGGTAAGACTATAAGGTCCTAACTTTAGTCCTATTAGTCCTAGGTAGTAAGACTATTTATCTCTTCCTTTAATCCTACCTTAGTAATTATTCCGCTAGATTTCCCCGCTCGTGCTATATAATAGTTATAATAGGTTATATATAGAATGCTATACTTACTAATAGCTGCGCGCACGGGCATACCGCAAGCAATGCTATATAGGGCATTTTAGCTATCTTTCTCAGCCTAATTACGCATAACGATTTTAAAAATAGAAAAATATCATAATAGTTTTAGATACGCGAGAACAGGTGGTCTAAAATGTAATTGAGTTTGAGATGTTAGTAGGAAAAAAGGGTAGGCCGATTCTGGGGTGGGGGCTTACCGGAAGGGCCGATTCTGGGGTGTGGGGCTTACCGGAAGGGCCGATTCTGGGGTGTGGGGCTTACCAGAAGTTTGTGAACACCACCAGCCGATATTGACTAGACACCGAAAATAGACACAGGTTCGCGCTCGCGGTGCCGTGAGAAAGCCATCCGCGGCTGGGTAGAGTGCCATGGAAACGTTGCAGCTACTAGCCGTTTGTAAAAGAGCCAATCATGAAGTAATGCAGACTTCGGGTTAGCGCCACCAGGTGAGAGCCTTTTCCTCCCATACCTGACTACCGGCAGTGCCGATTATTACCTTAGTAATATAATATTCTAGGCTCATTGGCATCGAAGTTATGAGAGCTATGGCTACGAGAGCGCTGACCGCATTAATCACGTAACACATTATTATAGCGATATGTATAATATTTGTGATGCGAAATTAGAACTGTGGTGCTAATAAATTTACTCTATCGGCAGTCTACTATGCTAAATCGGAGCAACTCTTAATGACAGAGCCTGAAACAGTCGAATGAGTTCATCTGCATTGCAGTCAAAGTCTCAGAACATCACCACTATAACACACACAATACGATTGCTGGATCTTGCCAACCTTGAGCGAGTCCCTTGGTTCGTGTAATATAAACTGGAGCTAGTTGAATCGGGAAATTAGACAGTTATCTCACGTCAGGGCTAGTATAATCGCCACCAAATAGAGCTTACTAGCCAATATAACATCAGAGGCTGATAGCCATCTCTGATGTAAAGGCAATTCGATCAGCGAGAGCCGGTAGTGGTGGCATTAAAAAACTTTATCCCTCTTAGAACCCTTTCATAGCCAAGCTGGGCTCTCATTATGATGATTCCCCATCTCGCGTCTCCCGAGGGGCGTGATATTCGGGCCCTTTAGCTCGGGGCATATCCGGCTGACACCGCTTTGTTCTATTCGCAGAACTTCAATATTCGTCATCATTAGGGTCCTCTATAGCCTCAATACGGCTATTCTCGTCTATAAATACAAGTCAATACCCGGCACCAAATGGATTAACTCAATAGCTCCCAACAACACCAACATAAGAGTCAAACATATCACTATTAGAGAAAAGTCGACAAGACTCTATCGCATCTTTCTACTCTTTAAATATATCAACGCCTCTACATCAACATTACAACACTCTTCAATATGATCTTCAACTACGCCACCATCGCCTTCGCTCTTAGCGTCGCTGTCAACGCCCTTCCCCAGACATACCCCAATAAGTGCGGCGACCAAGTCTGCCCCGCCGATAAAGCCAAGTGCTGCGAAGTCATTATCGACGGAGTCGCTGAGCTTGGGTGCTTTGCTGAATGCCCACCTGTTCAAGCTCTTCAGCGCCGCGAGCAACCCACCGCCACTACTGCTGCATCTCCGTCCATTCCCACCTTTGGTCCCAAGTGCGGAGATTCTTTCTTCTGCCCTGTCGGCCAGGTCTGCTGCCCTAATGCGCTCTACCACTGTGCCGATCCTGACAAGGTCGGCCAGCAGTGCCCTCAGTAATCAGCAGATAAACAAATATTTGCGAACTTTCTGAGCCAATAAATAAGACAGTCTGTTCTAGCATTGGACAAATATTGCAACACAAAGAGGGATCGGGTTATATTTTCGAGTTTTTCTTTCTGTTTGGTTGTATTTGTAGAGGTGTTACATGAAAGACAAGATATGGAAAGGGCTGCTATGACATTTGACAAGACTTATTGCTTCCGCCGCCCTAAGGGCATAGTCACGTTATAGAACACTTTCTTTAATCGAATTCATTATACTCTTCACATGTTTCTCCCAGCTTAAGTCTGCTACACAAATGAGTAACGGGAGAGGGGTGTAGAATATACTAACACTTACGCCTTGTGCTAGCGAGTCTCAAGTAATTAATTTCAAATAGGGCTTTTTTTTTAACGCTTGCAAGACTTAGGATATACGCCAGGTGAGTCCAAGACAGGGGCCTAGAGAACCATCTCTAGCCTACCAATCTCCCAGGGTTTTCATTATTTGCCCCTTTCTAAGTCGTCCAGATCTGTAAAAAAAAAAAAAAAAAAAGGCTGCAGTTCTATAGCATCAGCGCCTTACAGAAGGGCCAACTCAGTTATAGATATCCATCGGCCATAGTGCAAGCAGTATTGACTTTGACCAGTCGCGCGGCGTACCGTATCGGTCCGGATTGGTTCAAGTCGGCAGTGGATTGGATCGTCATACTGAGCAACGGGCCCAGACCTTGACTCTATGTTTCAACTTTTGCATTGACGACTTGATGTTCGAGGTCTTCTTTCACCGCGTTAGGGATCCGTAATAGCGCGGATCCTTTGGGGTAGTTGATAACGGTCTGGAAGACTTTACCGTCTCGGTTCTCATGCAAAGTCGCGCTTGCAAAGAAGCAATATATTCTTCCTCCTGACGACTACGCCCCCTCTGAGAAGATTGTTGCGGCAATGAACTCTCGGAAGCCGATTTCGCACACCGGAAAGTATCTTGCTATTGCCGGCCCCCCCATGAGATGCAATCTGACTTCAATCGTAGGGTACGGAAGGGTGAAGTGTTTATATTCGTCCGTGAGGGCCAGAGAGTACCGGTTCATAAAATCATATGCAGGCAGTCCCGGTCTTCCACGCCGTTTGCACTGATTTACCGCCTAGCTATAATTCTCCTCTCGCACCGCTAAGTAACTCAGCTAGCTAAATAAACCCCTTCTTAGCTTTTAGATTACTCGCTTGCATATGTCATAAGTATTACTAAATGCATAATAGCTGCGTGACTTTATTTAGGCACCTAGGTGCCCATATATTAGCCGCCTTTCATTAAGCTTTAATCCGACAATTATTTCAAACTCTAATAACTCATACCACTAGGTAGTAAAAAATATAGAACTAGGTTTATTTAGCTATAGCTATCGCGTTCTATATCTAATATTAATCTTATCTTGTTCTGAAAAACTTTTGTTCTCTAAACACCCCGTCATCCTTGGCCCCAATATTGCCATATGAGGCCCTCCCCTTGTCGATGACCTTGTTTGCGTCTTCCGGCCTCATGAACTCGATTATGACTGAAGAGGCTGATTTTGTGGGTGAAAGCTTCGTAAGCCAGCCTATGTACTTGATCTCTGCAGTTGGTATGAAGGGTTTGTTCTCGAGTAGTAACCTGTCTCTGATGAACTCAAAGTTGTCCATATCCATCGAGCTAGTGCGGACGCCGTGTGCTAGGACGCCGTAGGTCGGAATGCGCACTGTGGCACCGTTACCAATCCTATGCTCCCAGTCGTCTGCGACCTGTCTGAGTGCGGTCATGTCCGCGGTGGTGGCTGTTTTGACGCTTAGGTCGCCACTTTTAAGCTGGTTGGACGTGTTCGTTGCTGCTCTGTTAGATGGCGTGATCTATGTGTGACTTGAGGCTGCGTGGGCTCATCGCCCTGATGTTGGCTATGGTGACTGGGTCCCTGATATTCACAATGATTTCACGCAGAGTTTAAACAGATGAAGCCCTCTCATCCTGCGGGTTATGCATGCTCGACGCTAGTCCTCCCCTTGCCACTATACTAGCATAGGTTAGCGCGGTGTTGGGTAGGCCATGCTGGCTCGCTGACTTCATGTCCCGAATCATTTTCATGGTTGCTTTACCGATTTCAGTGGCCTCCTTTGCAGCAGCATTTGCCTCCAAGGCCATGTCCATAATCTGCTCGACTTTGACCATGGTTTGTTGGGCTGTCGTGTTTGTGTTGTCACAGTCGGTTTTGGGGCCGTTGATGGCGCGCATTAAATTTTCCGCCGCGGTCTTTGTCTCAGTCTGACCGCTGCGTACGGCTTCGTCAACGTGACCGAGGTCGGGTGTGATCGGTATTTTGACGATGAGTGAAAGCGCTCCAATGAGTGCGATTTTAACCCCATGAGGCGCGAAGGGTTGGCCGTTTCCACTGTCGATACTCGACAGCGCTCTCTGAAGGTATTTGCTCAAATTTGTGGCGTGCTCTCGGTGATCGGTGGGCCAGACACCCGCTAGTGATGATGTTTGTTTTTCTTTGGCGAGAATGGTTAATGATGCATCTTTAGGTTCCCCTCATGTACTGTTATGTGACAGGGGTCATATGGGGCAAGGTACTTTCGGGAGCATTTCGACAATTGAGGGGATAAACTCAAATTAATCGATGAGTAACAGGGACTTCAGTTACCATGCCCAAGTTATTAAGATGCGTGCAGGGTGCGGGCAACCCCTACGTGCACCGCCGGCGGTGTAAATAGAATTATGTAATAATCGCATCGCCGGCGGTATAAATAAAATCTATTATATAAGCTAAAAAGGGGTAATAGATTATAAATTAGCCCTTTAATTTAATAAATAAAAGCTTATTTATTATTAATTAAATAATTAATTATTTCCTTAATTTTAATTTAACTTACTATACCTTTCTATTACTATATTAAACCTAATTAAGGCTCCTTATAGCTTCCCTAATAATACCTTTCTTCCTAAGGGCTAATATTACTCTCTCGAGGACTTATATATAGTAGCTAATACTTAGGTAAGGCCACGAGGTTATATCTTTATTATTAGGAGATTAAGGAAGACTCTTAATAAAAAGAAAGTTATTATCTTTTAATATAACTAAAAAAGAGAGCCCTCTCTTAAAGTATTAAATAAGTAATAATAAGTTATTTTAATATATTATATAGGCTATTATTTCTTTATTATAGTAAAGGAAAGCTTATATAAGGCTAAATAAAGTCTAAGGTATTATCTTAAGCCTAGCTTTAATTAATATAATTATTAATTAAGCTTTAATTAAGTAATATATCTAATACTTTATTAGCTCTTAAGCTAAGAGAAATTAATAATTTATTAATTTATTAATATTAATATTTAGCTAAAAGAGATTAAATCCTTTTTATATATAACCTTTAATATACTTATTATATAAAAAGATATTTATAATTATATTATATATAATAAGTAAGAGCTTATTAAAGGCTAAAGTATTATATATACCCTTAATAATTAGGTTAAAAATAAGGGCTTTTAGAGTTAAATATATCTTAATAAAAATAATAAAGTTATAATAATATTATTTATATATCTAGAGTTATTAATATATCTTAAATTATATCTTAATATACTTATATTAGATTATATATATAAGATTAATAAATATAAGATATCTCTTTTTAATATAATTAATATTAATATTTATTAATAATATTTTTATATTATATTTATTTTTCTTAATAATAAAATTTTTTTTTTTATTTAAGTTCTTAAATAATTATAATATATATATAAGCTTTATAAAATAGCCCTTTTATTTATAATACTTATAGATTACTACCTTACTTATATAAATATTATTTCTTTCTTATTTTATTTTTCTTATTTAAGCGTATTACTATACTTATAATATATTAATAAGGCGGTTTTAAGTTATTATATATTTACCTTCTTTTAAGACTAAAATAATCTTTAAGGAAAGAAAAAATAAGAGGAATTTTATAGCTATTAATATAAGATAATAGGCTTATTAATTAAAAATATCTATAATAAAAGGCTTAACGAGTTTAAGTAGTATTATATTCTTAGTTATATTAATAAGGTTAATTATATTATAGAGACTTAGCTAAATCTCTATAAAGGGAGGTTTATTAAAGTATAAGTTAATAAATATCTATATTTTAAATACTATATTATATTATAATATAAAGGTATTTATAGGCTTATTAAAAAGTATTTAAAAACCTTATAAGTTAACCTCTTTAAGGCCTAGAGGAGTATTAAGCTAGTTAGAGTAAATTAGCTTATTAAGCTTATAGTAAATTAAGCTAAGTAATATATTATTATACCTCTTTAACTCTCTAGGGCATTAATATTAGCCCCTGCCCTTGTATATACCCCCTCTTCTATGTAAAATCGTAATTTAAGGCTATAATAATAAAGCTATATTTCTCTATTAAAATAATATATATTAATTAGCTACGCCTAGAATTAACTTATTATATTATTTATCATAAAATTATTAATTTCTTCTATAATCTACTTTATTATAAGTTATATATTTGCCTATTTCTAGTATTTTTATTACTTCTTCTTCTTATTATACCTTTTTATCTTCTTAGCTATAAGAAATTTACCTATAGGGTTATAATTTACTGCTTTCTTCTTAGTATACTGAGTTGGGGGAAAGAGGTGCTAAGCCGTTTTGGGCCATTGGGCAATTTCCTGTACGTAGAAAAAGGTCGGAGGCCAAGATGCCTCCAACCACGATCATTATCTTCGTGACGGTCAATGAGAAATAAGCAGCTTTTGGGGCTCTTTCTCTGGCCAGATTTTCATTGCCATCAATTGATTATTTGCCCTTATTATTTTATATTATATTTGCCTCACTGAGAAGTATGTGAGATCCCTCTTTAAAATCCCTGAGAAGAGTCACGAAGCGTTTAAATCTGGCTGTGGTTGGTGTGTTCTGTTTCTCTAATAAAATACTTCTAAGAGTCTTATAATACCTTTATTTATATATATCTCGCTTTCTACTAGGCTAATTCCGCCTTAAGAGTCTTATAATTATTCTTAGTCCTTTCTATTATTAAATTTATATTATATTTAAAGTTCTTAGGGTTCTTATAGAGGGAAAAAAGCTATATTTAAAGCCTAGTCTTATTCCTCGGCGTATTAAGGATAAAATCTGATTATATGCGGCAGCGTTTTAATATTCTTAGTAATATTTTTAGTTTAAGTAATAGCTTAGTAGTAATAACTTATAAAAGCGGCTTTTCTATATTAATAGGCTATATTCTAGCACCTAAAAAACCATATTAGATATTCTTCTTACTTATAGCTTTCTTTAAAGCTATTTTATATACTTCTAAGAAGTATTATTTTATAATAAGAGAGGTTATTATAAATAATATATATTTATATATAAGATCCTTAAAAGCCTACTTAAAATAGCTAAAAATACTTATATTAAGTAGCTATATAATATAAGAAAAATAAAAAAGTAAGTAAATAATATATATAATAAGTATATAATATATCTAAGTATATAATATATTTTTCCCTCTTATACTTAACTTTTTACTTAATTAATTAATTTTATAACTACTAATTATATTAGACCTAAATATAAAGGCTAAAACCCTTCTTACCTTTTAGGCTATTTAAAATAACTTAAAGCTAAGTATTTAATATACTATAAAGATTTATAAGGTCTTTAAGCTAAGGCTATATTATTATAGATAAGGTATTTAATTATAATATAATTAGATCCTAAAGTTATATTAATTATTTAATCTAGAGAAATAAATCTTAATTTAGTTTATTCTTAACTTAAATTTATAAGGATTTCTTTTATAATTATATTTTATTAAAAAAATAATTAATTAATTAATTATTAATTATAATATATTACTTATTAATAAGCGCTAAGCTTATAACTTTATTATATAATACTAAGAGCTTAAGATATATTTTTTTTATAAATATAATTATTAAAAAGCTAAATATAAAGATTTAATTATTATTTATAATTAATTTAAGCTTATAATAAATATAATTATAAAGTATAATATTTAATTAGATAATATCTAAAACTTTAATAAGATTAGCTTTATAATAAATATAATTTAAAATAAAATAATTATTATAGGTATAAATAAATATAAAAAATCTAAAATTAATATGACTTAGAAATTAAAAATAAATTATAATTATTTAAGTAATTAATATAAAAAGGTAAGTAATTTAATTATTTATTATTAATATAAGCTAATATTACTTTATTAATTAATATTAAAAAAGTAACCTCTTAAGTAATTAAGCTATTATAATAAGCTAAAATAATTAAATAAATAATAATATTAATTTTAAGTAATTAAAATACTTTAATTAATATATAAGTAATTAATTAATTAATTTTTATTATCTTTTAATTCTTAATAGCTATAAAAATTATTATTTTATTAACTTTAAGAAATATTATAAAAAAAAAAAAATTATTATATTTTTTATATTACTTTATTTATTTTATTTATTTTAACCTTTTAATATTAAATACTTTAATTTATTTAAGTAAACTTATAATTAAGAAATAAAATATTTAATTAAATATTTTATAATTTATATTTCTAAGACTAAGTTCTTTTTAGCTTTTTATATTATATATTAGGCTATTATAATAAAAAGAAAAATTAGGTTAATCTTTAAAGGCGCTAGGCTTATTTCTTTTAACCTAAAAAATATAATCTTAAAGCTTAATATATAGCTATAGACTTTAATGCCTACTAAGTAGGTAATTAGCCCTATAACCCCTTAGGTTTTAAAGACCTTAAAGATTATACTTAAGGCTAGATCTTAATTTAAATACCTTAAAAGATAAATTAAGAGGTATTATAATAACTCTCTAGAGTTAATTATTATAGCTATAAAGTCTTTTAAGAAAGAAATAAAAGTAATTATATATAAGGTTACCTTATTAATTATTAAAAACTAAGACTTTTAATAAATAAATAAGATACTAAGTTAGCATTAAAAAATTAAAAAGATTAAATTATAAAAAAAAGAGATTATAATAATAAATTAAGTAAAATAAGTAATTAATTAAATAGATATTAATATATAAGTAATTATAGAATTATTAAGAGGTAATAATTAAGAAAGATTAATTAAACTAGGTATTTAGTAATATAATATATATAATAAGCCTAGGTATAATATAAGAATATATTAAGTAATAATTAAGATATTTAAGAAAAAATATAATAAGTAATATTAATTAATTAATTAATTTATTATATTTTTATTATAATTTAAATCCTTTAAGGTAATAAAAAGTATATTATATATTTAGCTATATTATATACTTATTATATATATTAAGTTAAATTTAATAAAATATAATATAAAATTAAAATTAAAGAGAAATATAATTATAAAATTTATTAAAAACTAAAATCCTTTAAGAGTTAACTTATAATAGCTTTATCTTTAATATAAATACCTCTTTTAATTATTTATTATATATCTAAGAGTTTAATTAGCTTATAGCTAAATAATTATAAGCCTAGTTTAAAGGATTTTCTAGAAACTATTATTATTAAAGGTTAATACCTATAAATACTATATATAACTTAATTTATCCTTTAATAATATTAATAGCTTTTAATATAGAGACCTAATATCATAGCTAAGTAATAGACTAGGCGGTCTAATATAGTAGAACCCCGTTATATAACTAGGCTATTATAAAAGTAAGTAGGGCCTATTATAATATAAGTAAGCGCTCCTATGCGATGCTTATTCTTAATAACCCTACCTAGGTAAGTAAATAAGTACTATAGGTTTTTTATTTATAAGTACTCTAAGTATATAAAATATACTTATTATATTTTCTTATATAATAATTACCTTAGCTATTAATATAACTTAGTTATACTTAATACCTTAAGTATATTACTAGATATAACTTATACTCCTTATTTAAGATAATATATTTAATCCCTTATTAATATAAACCTAATATAACTAGTTTATCCCTTAAGAATATATATAATTATTATATATTAATATCTTTTATTTAATAAATTACTTATATTACCTTAAATAATATTAAATATAATAGCTACTTAAGTAACTCTTACTAATAACTATTAATAGGCTTTACCTATTAATTACCTACTTATTATACCTATATAAGCTACTTTAACTAATAAAAATATAAAAAATAAAAATAATAATAAGAAGGATATTAAATAACTCTATATATAAATTATTATTATAAGTATTAAAATAAATATTATATATAAACTTATTAAAAGAATAAATAAAATATAAAAAATATAAAATACCTAGTATATAAATAATATCTAAGAAATTAATAATATAATAATTATTACTATAAAAGGTAAGGATATAAGAGAAATCTTAAAGCTAAACCCCTTAGAGAAATTTAATAAAACTACCTATAAGTTACTTATATTCCTTATATAGCTATATGCCTTTATAACCTATTACTTAATATAATTTAACTTAGTATCTAGTAAGGTCTAATACGCCGCGGGGTAGCTTACTAAGTATATTATAGCCTAGTTTAAACCTATTATAAAGAAATACTTTATTACCCTCTTTATTAAACTCTTACCTAAGACTATTAATCTTTATTTAAGCTTTAAGACCTTTAAGGCTATATTTTAATAAGTATTTAAAATAATTAATAAAAAGATATAATTTAAAAAAGAGATTAAAGTATTTTAATAAACTTATTTAGCCTTTAAATATAAAATAAAATACTTCTAATTTACCTTAAAGCTTAATTAAGATTAAAAACCCCTAATATTATTTTTTTTTAATAATCTTAAAAAAAAAAGTCTAAGTAGAATTATATAAAGAAAACTAACTTAATAACCTAATTAATTATATTAATAAAGTAATTAAGATTAATAATTAATAATTTTTATAAAAAAAAACTATAAAACCCTAAGTTTAATAGTAATAAGGCTAATAACTTATAATTTAATACTAACTAATATAAAAAAAAATAATAATACCTCTTATAATATTAAAGCTAGTCTTATAATACTTAGAGCTATATAAAAGGGCAAATAAGATTACTAAGGCCTTAAATATTATTATTATTATAAGATAAATTATATTAAGAAGGTTTATTATAAGAAATAATAAGATATTTAAGAAAGATATTATTAACCTAATTAATAATAATCCCTCTTAGAAAGTAAGAAATATATTAATATAGCTTATTAAGCTTAATAGGAAAATAAAAAACCTTAAATTATAATTTAATTAATTAAACTTATTATAATATTATAAAGTAAATATAATATATTAATAAGGTAAGGTTAAGATAAATATAAATAAAAATTAAATAAGAAAGTATTTTATAGCTAAGTAAAATACCTTAGAAAGTAATTAAAAGAAACTTAAAATAAGTAATAATAATTACTCTTAGAATTAATAAAATAAGGAAACCTTATATTAGATATAATAAATAGTAAGAAGGTTATTATCGCGGTTACTTAAAAACTTAATTAGAAAGAAGAAGTAATAATAATAAAATAAGGATAATAAATATCCTTAATATTAATTAAATAAGTAAACTATAAAGAAGCTGCTATAAAAGGCTTTAACTATAAGAACTAGGTTATAAAATATAATAAATAATTAATATTATTATTTATTATATACTATAAGGATTATTAGTAAAATAACCTTATATAATATAATTATAATTTATGCCTATAATATTAAATTAAAGTATTATAAGAATATAATAAAACCTATAAATAATAGGAATAAGCCTATAACAATAAAAAACCCTAATAAATAGATTAGCTTATTAAGGCGAGTAATGCTAATATTAACTAAATTAGGTTTAAATATAAGATAAAGAAACTATAGAGGGAGCTATGCGAGTTATATACTTAATAATAAAAGGTAAGAAAAAGCAATAAAGAACTATAAAAAAAGAAAACTATTTTTATTTATATAATAAAAATAATAATTAATACTAAAATAACTTATAAGAGAGATATATCTAGACCGCATAAGAATATATAAATATAGTAGATATATAAGAGATTTATATCTAAGCTTACTATAAGGAACTAGCTAAGAACCCGTGATATTAAAAAGTATTATTTAACCTATAAGATAATATAAGGATATACCTAATATATAAGGAATACCTTAATATCTCCTAGATATTCTATTAATATTATTAATATAAAGAATATAAGGAGAAAAAGTAAGAGTAAAATTACTTTTTTATTGCCTTATTAGCTTAATTAAATAATAAACCTTATATATAATATAAGATAAAAGGTTATTAAGTATTTTATTAATATAATACTATTAGTATTATATATATATAATATTATAAAGACTTATATTAAGCTATTTAGAAGTATAAATAAATTATTTATAAGGTAAAAGATTAATAAAAGTAAGTTAATTAAAAGAAAGTATTAAAAAAATAAGAACTAATAGCTTAATTAGAAAATAAAAAAGACTTAAAATAAAAATAAAAATAATAATACTAAGACTAGTTATATAGCTAAGATAATATATATAATTATAAAGTATATAATAATAATAAATATAAGTATAATTATATTAGCTATATATTATTAAAAAACTAAGAAATTTATTTATAAAAGAGCTATAAGTAGAAAAATAACTTATAATACTATAGAGGGCCTTATATATTATTAAAAAAGGATTAATATAAAGATATTTTAAAATACTAGTATAAGTTAAAAGAGAATAGCTATATACTTTAATAAATAATAAAGCTAAGTAGAATTTATTTAACCTAAGGATAGTAAATAGGCTTAAGCTATTATAGAGGTATAAGATAAAGCCTTATATAATAATTAACCTTAAAGGGAAAATATTTAAGTATAATAATAGAGTTATTAATAATAAGATTAATTATCTTAAAGTTTTTATTAAAAAAAAAAACTAAGGAATCTTATTTAATATTATACCTATAGAGAGCTATAACCTAGTACTTAGGTACTTATAATTACGCTAATATAATTTATATTTTAATTAAAGGACTAGCTAAGTATTTTTTTTTTAATAATAAGGTATTTTTTATAATAAATAATAACTTAGAAGATAATATAAGATCTTAAACTTTTATTAAAGATATTAAAGAAGTTAAGTAAAGATAAATATAAAATACCTCTTTACTTAAAGGAATATAATATAAATATTATAATAAATAAAATAATAAAATTAGTAAATAATTATATATATTATATAATAATTCTAATAACTAGAAAAAGACCTTAAGTAAATTAAGAGAATATTAAAAAGAAAATAACTTAAGAATATATTATTAAAATACTATATTTATAAGAAAATCTTTGCGAAAGAACTTAAAATAAGTCTATTATTATATATATATTATAATTTAGAAATTAAATTTATTAATAAGAAATAACTTAGCTTTAATAAACTTTACTTACTTAATGCGGTATAATTATTAGTATTAAAAGAATATATTAAAGAAATATTATATTATAAATATATTAAGGAAAATAAGTTATTTATTAGATACCTTATTATATTTATCTTAAAGAAAAATAAAAAACTTTATCTTTATATTAACTTTAAAATATTTAATATTATTATAATTAAGGATTATATATTATTGCCTTTTATTAATAAGTTAAATAATTAATTTTTTAAAATAAAGTATTTTATTATACTTAACCTTAAAAGAGCCTATAACCTTATTTAAATTAAAAAAAGATAGAAATAAAAAACCGCTTTTTATATTAAATATAGATTATTTAAGTACCTTATTATGCTTTTTAGACTTATGAATATACTTATTATATTTTAATAAATAATTAATAATATATTATAAAAATATCTAGATATATTTATTATATATTACCTAAATAATATTTTTATTTTCTTTAAAATAAAAGAAAAATATATAAAATATATTTATAAGGTATTATAAATACTATAAGATACTAACTTATTACTAAAACCTAAGAAAAATAAGTTTTATATATTAAAGGTAGAATTTCTTAGATATATTATTTCTTATAATAAGATATATATAAACCCTAAGAAAGTCTTAGTAATCTAAGAGTAGAAGAAATTAATTAATATTAAGGAAGTATAAGCCTTTCTTAGTTTTATAAATTATTACTATAAATTCTTTAAATAATTTAAGAAAATTATAATATTATTAATTAAACTTATAAAGAAAGATAAGATATTTATATTTAGGGATAAGATATAAAAAGTCTTTTATATAATTAAGGAACTTATCTTAAGGAAATTAATACTTAAGATATTTAATTTATTTTAATTAATAAAACTTAAAATAAATACCTTAGATTTTATATTAAGAGCCTAGATTAATTAATAAGATAATAAAAGACTTTTATACCTAATTATATTTTATTCCTATAAGCTATATAGAGTAAAACTTAATTACCTTATTTATAATAAAGAATTCCTTATAATTATTAATACTTTTAAGGAATTTTAATATTATCTCTTTAGAAGTAAATACTAGATTAAGGTATATATAGATTATAAGAATATTACTTATTTCGCGAAAATATAAGAACTTAGTAGATAATAATTATAATATATTAAATACCTTTTAGAATTTAATTATATTATTATTTATATTAAAGAAATAAAAAATAGCTAAGTTAATATTATTAGCTAATAACTTAACTTAGATATTAAAAAGATTAAAGCTAAAAAATAATTATTATATTTTACCTTAGAGGAATACCTTAAATAAAAGTTTATTAAATAAATATAAAAGTTAATACCTTTATTAAAATACCTTATACTTATTAAAAAATATAAATAATAGGTTATAAACTTTATTAATTATATATAAGGATATTAATAAAAAAAGATAAATTATAGACTTATAAAAGAAAACTCTTTATCCTTAATAAAATATTTTAAAATATCTTTAATTATTATTATTATTAAGCTATATATTATAAGAGTTTAAAAGAAATAACTTAAGCTATATAATAATATTATAATAACTATAAACTTTTATATAAAATATAAGGATATATATTTTATTATAAGAAATACTATAAATAAATTAATTAATAAATCTAAGAATAATAAAAGAAATTAAGACTCTATAAATAGTCTAGAGTTACTAAAGCACTATATTAGACTAATAGAGCCGCTTATATAATAAAATAAGGTAATTTACTCTTAGAATAAATCCTAGAATATAATAAATAACTCTTAGACGCTAAAAAAATAAATAAATAATAAGTCTTAGATAAACTATAATATAGACTTATATATAAGATATATAATTATTAGTTATATAAATACTAAGGAATTAATAAAACCTTAAAATAAGTTAAAATAATATTTATTTTTCTTAAAATAAAGAAGATTATTATAATAATTATTAATTAATATAATCTCTATGCGAAAACTAAGGCATAATACTATAAACCTTATGGGAAATTATAATTACTCTTAGTTATATAATAACTATAGGACTTTATTACTATAGATTTTATTATTAAATTACCTCTATTAGAAAAACTAGCTATTAGAAACTTTTATAATAATATTCTTATTATTTTAAATAAACTTATAAAATTTTCTTATTTTATATTTTATAGAGAATTAATAATAATAAAAGAGTTTACTTATTTTTTCTATTTTTATATTGCTAAGATATATAGCTTATTACTAGAGATTATTATAGATTAAGGACTGCTATTTACCTTAAAATTTTAGCAAAGCCTTATAAAATACTTAAGAATTAATTATAAACTCTTTATTATATATTATAAGAAAATAAATAGATAAATAAAATATATAAATTAGATATTAGAATAATACCTTTAATATTATATTAATTATAAATAAACTAACTAGGTTAAGAAGCTACTAGTTATATAGCTAGCCTATAATATAGCTATAAATAAAAATATAAAGATTATAATAGCCTATATTAACTTTAGATTTATATTAAATATATATTATTAAATATAAGATATTATTATTAACCTTAAGGTAATCCTTATTAATAACTAATTAAAAAACCTATATATAGAAATAAAAATAGAACTTAAATTTATTAGAAAAAAGATAATAAATTATATTAATAAAAAAAAAATTAAGGAATTAATCTTCTTAGAGAGAGATATAATCTTACTTATAATAAAAAATATTAAAATAAAATAATAAATTAAAAAATTTAATTATAAATATATTAAACCTTATAAAATTAAGTAAAAAATCTTAAGATATAATTATAAATTAGACTTACCCCCTAAGGTTAAGCTTTATTTAATTTTTTATATTTTATTACTTAAATTAGCTAATATTATAATTATTAAAACTAGTAATAAACTAAAAGCTAAAATTAATAAATTAGAAGAATATATTATAAAAAGTATTCTTAATATAAATAAAATTAATAATAAAATAATATATTTTATTAAATAAAGAAATTACTTAGACTTAGAAAATATATAAGAATTATTAAAATACCTTATTAATATATAATACCTTTTAAAGGATTTCTATTAGTAATTTTAAAAGAAGGCAAAAAGAAATTATTTAAACCTAATAAACTTTAGTTAATAAGATTAAAATATACTAAGGATTATATATCTATTATAGCCTTAGACTCTATTAGTACCTCTAGCTTATTTAAATTATTTATTAATTTAAGGTTTTAATAAATTAGCTTAATCTCTTTTAAAATTAGGAAATAATACTAGGTATATAAATAAAATACATAAATTAAGGACTCTTTTAGCTCTTATTAATAAATTAATAACTCTTTTTATACCTATGCTAGAGACTTATATTAAGACTAAAAAAGCTCCTTTGCTATTAGCTCCTTAGTATTAATTTACTTTGCCTTATAAATAATCCTTAATACTAAGAAATTAGCTATTACTTAATTAGTAGTTATAAGGAATATATATAAGAATTTAGAGGGACCCTTATTATATTATAAGAATAGCCTAAATAAGTATATAAATTATATTTCTTATTACCTTTAATTATTTTATAAATAGCTCTATAAGCCTAATAATAAATATAAGGTATTACTTTAAAATTAATATACTTAATAAATTCTATAAAAATATAGTAATAATAAGTTAAATTAATAATCTTAGTATTTTTAAATTTCTTTTATTTTTTAGAAATATAATTAGATATTATATTAATATATATTAATAAGAATTAAGGAAATAAAAGAAAAGGGATTAATTAAATTAAGAATAATAGCTATTTATATAGCCTTAGGGATAAAATTAATAAAGGGGAGATATTATATTATAGCTAAGTAATAGACTAGGCGGTTTAATATAGTAAAACCCCGTTATATAATTAGGCTATTATAAAAGTAAGTAAGGCTTATTATAATATAAGTAAGTGCTCTTATGCGATGCTTACTTTTAATAACCTTACCTAGGTAAGTAAATAAGCACTATAGGTTTTCTATTAGTAAATACTCTAAGTATATAAAATATATTAATTATATTTTCTTATATAATAATTACCTTAATTATTAATATAACTTAGTTATATTTAATACCTTAAGTATATTACTAGATATAACTTATACTCCTTATTTAAGATAATACGCTTAATCCCCTACTAATATAAACCTAGTATAACTAGTTTATCCCTTAGAAATATATATAATCGTTATACCTAGGTATAATTATTACTTTATAAGATAAAAGACTAATAAGTAAAGGTATTATTAAATACTTTTCTAGCCTTAGTTTTCCCCTCTATAAGGCTATATTTATCTATAATATATATATAATCTAGTATGATATTCTTCTTAATTATTTAGGTCTCTAGATTACTAGAAAAATAATAGATTTACTTAGGAATTACTTCTTTAGCTTAGGGGGCCTTAATAGGTATAGATAGCTTTAATTTAATATCTAAGTTACGTTAGAGAAAGTAATCTAGCTAGTTCTTTTTAATTATAATATCTTTCCTTTCTAGGTCTGAAATCTCCTATATAATCTTATAGATATTACGCTGCGATAAGCCCTAGCTAATAGTCTCTTCTTTAAGAAGGTAATTAGCTAAGAATTTCTCTTATAAAAGTAATAGTTTTTAAGTCCTAATTTACGCTATATATATATCTTTTACGCCCTTTTTTTAACCACGTAATATACCCTTATCTAAGTTATATAATATACTAAGAGTATATATTTTCTTACTATTTTAATTCTTATAAAGAACTTTAATTATATTATTCTTATAAGTGGCTTTAAATAAACTTATAATAAAGATTTAATATAGATTAAATAAGAATTAGAAATATTATAATAGTTTAATTAAGGTAGGATTATTAAAGCGTATTGCGAAAAAACGCATGGGAGGGGGGGTATATAGAAAGGCGGTGAGCGATATTATATAATAATATCTATAGTTAAGTATTATATAAAGCTTTATAGAAGGTTAAGGCCTAATAATAATAGTTATTAAAAGAGTATCTTTTATATATAGAGGTATTTATTATAACTCTTAGTCTACTTTATGCTTATAGCTTAAAGCCTTTATTAGATTAATATAAGCCCTTTTAGTTATATTATTTCTATTTATATTAATATCTTAAGTGCCTAAAAAGCCCTTAGATTATAATAGAGCCTTATAAGCTATTTAATTATATAATAGCTAACTTAATAATAGTACTAATAAGTATATAATAAAAGCCTTATATATTTAAGGCTATTAAGAAAGTAATATAGCTAAAGGTATTATTAAAGTATTTTAAGTATTATTAATATAGCTATAATATAAGGTTAAAAGTATATCTCTTATATTATAAGTATTTATTATAGGCTTTTATTTAAACCTTTATAATTATATATATAATAATATATATATTTACTTACTTTATAACCCACTTATTATCCTTATTAAGATCTAAGATTATAGTTATTATAATAATATATATAGAAATATATATAATAACCTATATAATATCTTCTTTAATAGCTATAATATCTCTTTTAATAACTAGACTAATAATCCTTATTTTAATAAGTATAGTCATAGCGCCTATATTATAAGTTAATGACCCCTATGCTATATTTTAATAATATAAAGAAGTATAAAAGGCTTAATATATTATATTGCCTTAAGGAGCTATTAAGATTAATTAATAATATAAAAAGGCTATATAGCTATTTATATATTATTTTAAAGTAAAATATAATTAATATTATAACTATAAGTAAATAAGGAGGTATTATAAAAAGAGAAATAATATTAGGGATTAAACTAAGGAGGAAATAATAAGTTATTTTAATTAAGATAAGATTAAGGCTAAGTAGGTTAAATATAATATAAAGTAAGAGATAATAAAATAGCCGTTTATTTAGTAATAAGGGATATAATATATCTAGGATATTATTAAAAGAAATTATATATTATAAGAGGATTATTATAGAAGTAAGAACCCCCTCTTTTAATATTTATAAAGTTAATAAGAGATATAATTAATATATATTATTTAAAAAAAATATTTTTTAAATATATCTCTTATAATCTAATAGCTTATATTAATAAAGTTATAAATAAATTATATTATTAGGTTAAGTAGGCCTAATAATAATTAATTATATAAATAATAAATTTATTATAGCTAAGAGATTATTATTTTTCTTATTAATATTATTAAATATAGCTATTTTAATTAATATTTATAATATAAATCCCTATATTCTCTAAGGCTATAAGGGTTAACTAATAAGTAATTATCCCTATAATTAATAATAACTAAATTATGCCTAAGATTATAACTAGCTAATTCTAATTTTAATATATTTTATTTCTAGCTTAAAAGTTATATATACTTTAATAGGGGTTAATATTAGGGTTAACCCTTTATTATTACTATTAAAGATATTAATTCTAATATGTAATATATTACTTTTTCTTAACTTAATATCCCTATAGGCATAATAATATAATAATAAGGGCCCCTTAAGGAAGATATTAAGTATTTTAAGCTCTTATAAGGGCTTAAAGATTCTAGGTATATAAAGTATTAGAGGTAATAAGATTATTTAGTAATATATATTAAACCTATTAACTATATATAGATAGAGGCTTAGCTCCTAGATAAGGATTATTAAGGCGCTGCTTTTATTATTAGTTACTAGTAATAATATGAAATAGCTAAGATATTTATATTTATAAGATATATTACCCCTATTAATATTACTATATTATTAATAAAAATATAAAAGTCCTAAGAGTTTTAATACTAGCTTTAATTATAATTATATATCTTTATAATATTATTTAATAAAAAAATAAAGCTTTCTTTAATAAAAAAAGCCCTATTTTATATTATATATATTAAAGAAATTTACTTAAGAGTTATAATATTAAGTAATATAAGAGGAGATATTATATATTCTTTATAGCCTTAGGCAGATTAATATATTATTAATAAATAATTTATTATATATTAAATAGCTATATATATAGTAAGTCTTTATATCCCCTTAATTATATATGTAGATATTATTTTAATAGATAGGGGAGGGATATCTCTTGCTTATATATATATATAGATTAGGCTTATATAATAGATTTTATTTATACCGCCAGCAGTGCACGTAGGGGTTGCCGCAGGGTGCTCGGTGCGTTATGTAAGGGGCCTAGCTAATTAAGGAGCTAGAATCCCACTTTGATAAGATAGTTTAATTAGGGAGTTATATTAAGAGATATCTTTCTAGTGAAAGTGGACTATGGGCAATCACAGGGGTTATAAGCTAATAATAGGGCGAAATAACTACTTTTAGTAAAAGTAAGAGGAGCGATAGGGATATAAATTTTATTAATAGTTAATATTTATTTTTACTTATAATATAATAAAAAAATAAAATAAAAGTAAATAAAGTTATAATAGCTTTTATAAATATAAATATAAGGTAAGCCCTTAGGAACTCTAAGAAATCTTTAAAAAAATAAAAAATTATATATAATATTTTTATAATAATTAATAAAAATAACTTAGAAAAGGTACTTAAGTTTAAATAATAAAAGAGTTATTTTAAAAAAAACTATAAAAAAGTAAAAAAAAAGTTAAAAGATTAAAAATAAAAATAAATAATATATTTAATAAGTAAATATATTAAATAAATAAATATCTTAAAAATCTTAATTCTTAGGATAAAAATTATAATAAAAATACTATAAATTATTTAATTAATTTAAATTATTTATTATATTCTTTCTTAGGTATCTTAATTATTACTTAATAAATCCTTATATTATAATTAGGCTTATTATAAATATTATAATATTAAACTCCTAGTTATATTAACCTCCCTTGGTTATTACTTCTTAATAATTTAGCTATTACTTATATATTAATATCTATTTAATTAATTACTTATTTTTTATTTTTTATTATTCTTTTCTTTTTTTATAATTTAATTATTTTTATTCTTTAATATTAGCTTAATATTTTAATTACTTCTTAAAGGTCTTTAACCTTAGCCCTTAATAATATTATTTTATATATATTTCTCTTTATTACCTTTATAAGAGACTTATAGCTTTTATACTTAACTCTAAGTAATTATTATAATACTTTTTAATTTATTTTTTAAGGTATTTAAATTAAGATTTAGCCGTAAGTATAATCTTTAAGATACGTAAGACCTAAGAAATAAAAGATTTAATTTTTTCTTTAATAAGTATTAAAATTTATATTTATATATTAAGCTTTAAGGTTATAGCTTTTAGGTTAAAAGAAATAAAACTAACTTTTTTAAAAGCCCTTTTAATATTTCTTTTTATGATAAGAGTTTTATATATAATTTAAAAAGCTAAAAGAAACTTAGTTTTTAAAATATATATTATAAAGTATTTAATTAATTACTTTATTTCTTAATTATAGGCCTTTTTAAGATATATAAAATATTTAATATTAAGAGACTAAAATAAATAAAAAAATAATATAATATATAAAACTAAATAATTTTATTTATTTTATAATATCTCTTAAAATTAATAAATTAATAATTTTTATAAGTATTAATAATTAAAAGATAATAAAAATTAATTTATTAATTAATTATATATTAATTAAAGTATATAAATTACTTAAAATTAATCTTATTATTAATTTAATTATTTTAAGCTATTATAATAACTTAATTACTTAAGAGATTATTTTCTTAATATTAATAAATAAAGTAATTTTAATTTATATTAATAATAAATAAATAAATTATTTAGTTTTTTATATTTATTACTTAAATAATTATAATTTATTCTTAGTTTTTAAGTTATATTAATTTTAACTTTAAATACCTTTTTAAGCTTATAATAATTATTTTACTTATAATTATACCTATAAAAAAGCTAATTTTATTAAAGTTATAAATATTATTTAACTATATATTATACTTTATAATTATATTTATTATAAGTTAAAATTAATTATAAATAATAATTAAATTTTTATACTTAGCTCTTTAATAATTATATTTCTAAAAGAAATATATTCTAAGGTCTAAGTATTACTTAATAAAATTTAAAGCTTAATATATATTAATTAATAATATATATTAATTAATAAGTAATTAATTAATTATTTCTTAAATATTATATAGCCTAGGTAGAAGTCCTTATAAATCTAAGTTAAAAATAATATAATTAAAAATCTTTTTTTTTAGATTAAATAATTAATATAATTTCTAAATAATAATATATTAAGATTAAATACCTTTTTATTAATAACTAAAGGTCTTTTAAGAGATTATATATATACTTATAGTACGCTAAAGACTTAAACTTAAGTTATTTTAAAAGATATAAAAAATAAAAAGTATTTTAGCTTTATAATTAAATTCTAATATACTAAGTAATTAAAAATTAATAAATTAAATAATAATAATAAAAGTTAAGAGATTTTTAAGAGATTTACTTATTTAAGATATTTACTTATTAAGTATATTAATTAATATATTAAATATTTCTAATAAGTAAATAAACTAGTTAAGTAAGTAAATGAAAAATCTCTTAACTTATATTTTTTTTATTTAATTAAATAAATTTTAATTACTTAGTATATAATAATTTAATTATAAAGCTAAAATACTTTTTATTTTTTATATCTTTTAAAATAACTTAAGTTTAAGTCTTTAATATATTATACATATATATAAAGTAACTTAAATAATATTATATTACTAATAATATAATATTAAATTTTAATATAATATAATATAAAAATTATATTAATTATTTAATTTAATAAAATATATTTTAACTTATTTTTAATTTAAATAAAAATAAATTCCTTTCTTAGCTTAATTATATTATAAAAATAACTAATTAATTATATATTAATTATATTAAATTATTAATTAATATATATTAAGCTTTAAACTTTATTAAGTAATATTTAATACTTAAGATATATTATCTTTATAATATAATTATTAAAAAGCTAAATATTAAGATTTAATTATTATTTAAAAATAGTTTTAACTTATAATAAATATAAATATAAAGTATAATACTTAAGTAAATAATATTTATTATTATTCTTAGACTTTATTTTACCTAAAGTAAGAAGTAAAATATACTAATTAATATCTTAATAATTTTAATAATATAAGCTCTATGCTTAAAGCTTAAGGTCTTAATAGGCTTAAATTAATAAGGTTTATTTATATAATATTAATAATTTTAATAATATATTAAAACTAACTTTATTTATACTAAATAAGTTATATTTTAATTAGTTATAAAAATTAAAATCCTTTTTATATAATAATTTTTTTTTAATATTAATATTTTAATTATTTTTATATTTTATAATTACTTAAAGATATTAAAATCTTAAAAGATTATATTTTTATTATTTTTATAAAAAGAGGTTTAATTATAATTAATAATATATTAATTATAAGATTATAATTAGTATTTTTTATAAAGACCTTTAATTAAAGAATTATAATAATATAATTAATACTTATTAATATAACTTTTAATATAACTAAGATAACCTTACTAAGATAATTTATAAGCTTTATAAAAGTATTAAAAGTATTTATAATAAGCTATAATTATTATTAAAATTACTATTAAAATTATTATTATTTATATATTTATATAAGCTAAGATATATATATTATATATTTAATTAAATAAATTTAATTAATTATACCTATAAATCTCTATTTACCGCTAAGTCTAGCGCTAATACTTTTTAGGTTTATAAAACTCTAATGCTAACTCTAAGAACTAATCCCTCTAAGTAAACCTATAACGCTAATAACCTCTATTTCCTAATATTACGCCTATAGCTATATAGCTAGATCTTAGCTAGCTATAAGACTTCTTTAATCTTCTTATTTAGCGTTATAAAAGGTATTAATATTAATAATAAGGGTTATAAGTTATACTTTATATTAGTTATTATCTTATAAGTCCTCGAGGAATATAATATCTCTACTAATAAGATTTTTCTTTTTTCTAGCTTCCTTTTAAGAACTTCTAATAGAAAAAGCTTTTCTTTAATAAAATTAAACCTTTTATTAATATTATAATTAAGTAAAAAAAGCTAAGAAAAAACAAGGATATTATAATTAAAGATTATAAGTTTAATATATATTAATTAGCTAAGTTTTATATTTAAGTTAATACTCTAAAGGGCTTTATTTAATATTATTTTCTATAGCTTATTATAAATACTTTTAGCGCCCTTATAAAGCTTATAAATCGCTTTAATAAAATTATTTTAATTATATTAAAAGTTATATTAATAAGTATTAGCTATATTATTTTAATTATTTAATTAAAGGTTTTTATAAAAAATAGCTATTATAATCTTATTATTAATATATTATTAATTAATTAGCTAATTATAGATTAGTTAATTAATTAATTATTATTAGTTATAATTAAACCTCTTTTAATAAAGATAATAAAAGTATAATTCTTTAAGATTTTAGCCTCTTTAAGTAGTTAAGAATTATAAAGATAATTAGAAAGTTAATATTAAAGGGAGAGCTATTATATAAAGGGGTTAGATTTTAACCTCTTTAGCTAGTTAAGATATAACCTATTTATTATAAATAAAGCTAGTTTTAATATATTATTAAAGCTATTAATAATTATATAAATAAACCTTATTAATTTAAGCCTATTAAGACCTTAGGCTTTAAGCATAGAGCCTTTATTATTAAAATTATTAAGATATTAACTAAGATATTTTAATCCTTATTTTAGGTAAAATAAAGTCTAAGAATAATAATAATAAGTTATAAAAATAATATTAATTAAAGCTCTTTAAAGTATTATATTAATTATAAAGCTTAATTAATTAATATAAATTAAACTTATAATTATTAATTATAATATTATTTTTTTTTAATTTTATTTTATTTAATTATAATATTAATAAAAGATTTAAATTTATTAAAAAAACTTTTTTTATTAAAAGCTTTTAAAAAAGAATTAAAAAAAATTATATTAATAAAAAAATTATATTACTTAAGGACTTATAAAATAATAACTAATATAAAGTATAATATATAACCCTTATTATTAATATTAATATCTTTTATAATATTAAATAAAAAGATTAAAAAACTCTTATTATTAGTAAAGATCTAATTATATAGCTATAAGTATAATATTAAGAAATAAAAATTATTAATATTATAAGTTTACTTAGAGGGATTAGTTTTTAGAGTTAATATTAAAGTTTTATAAAGTTAAAAAGTATTAATATTAGGCTTAATAATAAATAAAAGTTTATAGGTTTAATTAATTAAATATATATAATTAAATATATAATATATATATCTTATCTTATATAAATATATTAATAATAATAATATAAATAATAACTTTAATAATAAAACCTTATTAATTATATTTACCTCTTTAAGTCCTTCCCCTAGTTGCTCTATAAGTAATAAAGCCCTAGTAATAGTAATTAGCTTAAGGACTTATTACTTATATATACCCTAACTGCTCCTCTTAATTAATTACCTTTTTATATAAAAAAGTAATTTTTTTAAATAATTAGTAAAAATAGCTATAAATATATAGCTTATATATAAAATTCTATAGAAGATTAATTAAAATAATAAAAAAACGTTTTTCTTATTATATATATATTTTAACTTAATTATAAAAATTTAAAGTAATTTTAATATATAAGACTAAGTTTTTAAATTAAGCTTATATAATATAATAAAAATATAAGTATATTTTAACAAGTTTAAAAGATATAAGAAATATTTCTTATATATTCTTTACTTATATCTATAAAATACTATTAAGAATTATTTATAACTATTATATTAGTTTTTATAAGTATAATTACTAAGCTTATATAATAAAACATTTATTTAATAAAACTTATTTTAGTTTATTTAAAGAGCTATATAGCTATAATCGAAAACTCTATATGAAAACTATTTTTTCTTAATTAATTATAGAATTTTTAATCTTACTAAAAAAAGGTAGTCAGTTATAGGGGGTGGTCAGTTATGGGGGGTTTGACATTAAGCTTAGACTATGCTTTCGTCTCGATACCGAGTTAGATACTTTCTTTTGCGAATTTTTTTAGCTTATAATAAATAAAAAATAGCTCTATAGAGATTAATTAATTACTTACTTTCTTCTCTATTATTTATATATATATCGCTAGATGCATCGTTATGGTTGAATTTTGACAAAATAAAATGCCTTTGTCGCGCGAATTCCATCAAGCCCCCTAGGACTCAAGCCTAGGGGGAGCCCGATTCGCATGTCCCATGTGTCCTGCGTTGGGGTTCTCCTGAGAACGGGCTAGACTTCGGACTAGAAGCACCGGACGCCCCGGTGGCAGAAGACTTATCTAAAAGGGGTAATACTCGGACTCTGCTAGTCAAAGGCCCGGTGGCGTCGACTGTCCCCGTGCTTCCCCAGAAAATCGGTACAGAGACTGCAGAGTCTCCCCATGGGGAACATGAGCTACCAGCCGTGAACCAGCTCCCGCCTCTCACGACCTGGACGATCGTTGTTCTTCATTGTCTCAGCCGATCAGCTGCTTTGTCGATCCTTGGCGAGGGGACATGTCGGTCTGACAAACTTAATTCCTCCAGGTGCTCGATGCCTCTGTCCGAATAATTCCCCTTCGGTTCTGTGGCGAGACTATCTTCCCATCAGTCGACTGGGCAAAACAGCGTCGTTTGGAGTCGGCAGTCATCCCAAAGCCAGCAACACCACATTGATCTCCTTCACTTTCGTTGACCACCAATTCATATATATATGTGCCCCAGATCATCGAAAATAGTTTTCTCCAGATCGACACCACCCACCTCGATTCGGATTCGAACCTTCTTCAACATTGAATTGCCTGACACCACTCCCTACACGATGGAGAAGCACGATTCGCCCTCGGTCAACCAAGTTGAACTCGAGACGACCTTGACCGAAGTTGCCAAGGTAGCGACAATCCATAACACCAAGCTCCAAAAGGCTGCTTTGGAAGGCACTGCCGATGAACACGAACTCAGCATTCGTGATGCCATCCGAGCCTATCCCCAGGCCATCATGTGGGCGCTTGTGTCGTCTACCTGTGTCATCATGGAAGGCTACGACACGAACCTCCTTTCCAATTTCTTTGCCTATCGTAAGTACTGTCTCGAACGTGAAGATGCAAACTGGTTGCTGACTGCGAACTCTAGCGTCGTTCTTGATCAGGTACGGCCGATACGTGGGAGTTACTCCAGAGACCCCAACGGGATACCAGTTGACCCCGGCTTGGCAAGCCGGACTATCTCAGGGCGGAGGAGTCGGCTCTGTGTTTGGCTGCCTGATGTGCGGCTACTTCGTGTCCAAGTATGGCTCTCGACGGGTGCAGCTAGCAGCTCTGGCTGCCCTCACTGCCTTCATCTTCGTCGTCTTTTTCGCCCCCAACTTGCCCACGTTGGTTGTTGGCGAGATTCTCTGCGGTATCCCATGGGGCATTCTCGCCACAACGGCCCCGGCCTACGCTTCGGAAGTTCTACCACCAGTTCTCCGGACCTACATGACGTCGTATACGAATATGTGCTTCATCATTGGCCAGCTGATTTCTGCTGGTGTTCTCAAAGGACTCTCCACGCGCACCGATGCATGGGGCTACAAAATTCCCTTTGCCTTGCAATGGGTCTGGCCCGTGGTTCTCATTCCTCTCATCTGGATGTCGCCCGAATCCCCCTGGTATCTGGTCAGAATGGGCAAGCTGCACGAAGCCGAAGAGTCTCTGCGCCGCCTACAGTCGTCAAAGGCCACCAACGTCGATCCTCAGAAGACACTTTCCACCATCATTTACACCAACAACCTCGAGCAGCAGTTGCAGGTCGGAACCAGCTACTGGGACTGCTTCAAGGGCTTTGAGCTCCGCCGTACCGAGATTGCTTGCGTCGTCTTTGCTGGTCAGATCCTGTGTGGAATCTGCTTCGCCTACAACAGCTCCTACTTTTTCTCCCAAGTTGGTCTCGGAACGAGCACGACCTACTCTCTTGCGCTTGGAGGAACCGGCTTGGCATTCTTTGGCTGTCTGATCAACTGGTTCGTCCTCATGCCAAACTTTGGCCGACGCACGATTTACGTCTGGGGCATGGGCGGCATGTGTTTTGTACTCATTCTCATCGGTATTCTCAACGTCTGGACTCACATCTCGGCCGTCGCCATGACACAGGCCTGCCTCACCCTCCTTTGGACTTTCATCTTTCAGCTGTCTGCCGGCCAGCTTGGCTGGGCTCTCCCTGCCGAAATGGGCTCGACTCGTCTTCGACAAAAGACCATTTGTCTCGCTCGCGACTCGTCTAACATTATGGGCACCATTGGCGGCACTCTTCAGCAGTACTTCATGAACCCGCAGGCATGGAACCTCAAGGGTTATACTGGGTTCGTCTGGGGCGGTACTTGCTTTTGCATGTTTGTCTGGAGCTACTTCCGTCTGCCTGAGACCTGGAACCGCTCGTACCACGAGCTCGATATTCTGTTTGCGAAGAAGGTGCCGGCGCGCCAGTTTGCGACTACCGTTGTCGATCCTTTTGATACAACTGTCATTGATGGCATCACTGGTAAAATCAACAACGAGGCCGTCTAATTCCTCGGTGTACAGTCTAGGGTATGAGTTGATCGGAGCTGAGCGTGGATATCTTTAAGGAGAGGTGGGGGTAAGCTACCAGAGTATAGCACAGAATAAACCTTTTATCACTGACTGATTGGCAAGCTTACTCATTCATTAATTTATTCCGGGTACTGCTGAAGGTAAGCTAGTGACGTCAGATACAAATATTTAACCATAACACGAATTCAGAGCTTTTAGTAACGTTCAGCACGGCTCACATTGAACGCCGCTGAAGGTAAGAGGTTTAAACCAGGAAGTGTATATATAATATACTATGCAGTATCCAGATGAGTACACCAGAAAGGAAATCTCCTGTTCCGGGTTCTTGATGGCCGAAACATGGGCAGCACGTACGGGAAACGACAACAAGTTGGGCAGCCACACTTTGCTGGTGGCATCGTCGTCTAGCACAATGATCATGCTGGGAGGCAAGCCCATGTCTCTTGTAGCCTCTAGGACAGCTGCATAGCTGTCTTTCTGGGTTACCACCGCTTTTGAGCCCGCGCTCTTGAGGTAGCTGGCAAGCTCATGGATTGTAAGGGCAGGATTGAGTGGGTTCACGACGATTTCCTCCGAAAGG
The DNA here is from genome assembly GCF_023522795.1 of Fusarium solani. NCBI lineage: Eukaryota > Fungi > Ascomycota > Sordariomycetes > Hypocreales > Nectriaceae > Fusarium > Fusarium solani. The sequence goes on from NW_027072153.1 coordinate 202,999, forward strand.
GCACCCCATATCACAGCGGGAACCTCGATGCTGTTACTTGCAACGACGCTGAGCACGTCTCCCTTGCTGAGGCCACATCGGGATTGGAGCAAATGGCCGATGTACGGGGTCAATGTGAGTAGATCGGAAAAAGTGTATGAGCGTTCAGTCGCGGCATCAGTTAGGATCACTATGTTTTGCCATTAATTCGGGCTCCGTCGTCACAAGGGGATGCCCACCGGAAGCTAGACAGATGAGTAAGTGTTAACGTACCATGCGAATCAGGGAACTTTCGGTTGGGTCGACGGAACAGAAAGGTCCAGAGATCCGTCTTTGGGAAGCTCGCATCAGCGCGCGTGTTTTCGACGGCCATTGCCTTTGGTTGCCCGGGATGGCCCGACGTTGAACGGATGGATGGGATATCTGGCGCAGATACAATCGTACCATTCTGCAAGGGTTCGGTGGGTTTAATGGTTTGCGGGGATTTTGGTCAGCAGCTAGCTACAGCCGATCCCTCGGTTCGAGGATGGCCGTGACGGTTTGCGCGGAGGATCCGGACCTTGGGGCTAGAGGCTGAATTAGGACATCGCCGAGTCAGTCCAAGTTACCGAGCATGCTGCTTCACGCGGATACGTCACTATGTCCAGCGCCTTGCGTCGGGAGATATATCATAGCAGATCTTCGTGAAGTTACCTAGGTGGCGATTCTGGCACAACGCACTCATCCTTTCCCATGGTCACTAGCCCTTTCAATCAACTTGATACCCTTACCACTACAAATCCAGCACCATGTCTTCCAGGGGCGTAGGTGCCAACTCCCACTATCCCGTCGCCATCGTGGGCGGCAGCTCTATTGGGCTCATGTCGTCCATCTTGCTCTCCCTTCAGGGCGTCCCCCATATCCTCTTTGAGCGACAGCCGAACACGGCCATCCACCCCAAGGCTACCAACCTGAGCCAGCACACAATGGAGCTCCTGTTCAAGGCCGGCGTGGGCGAGCAGGTTGCCAGTATAGCGGCCCCGATCGAACGTGTCGCTTACACCGCGTGGTACACCAGCCTGGGGCCGCAGGAGGGCACCTGGAGAGGCCGCTAGATCGCCAAGCGCGCCACCTCTCGCGGAGCGGAGCATGCAGAAATGGTCCAGAAAGGAAGCTTTGCTCCTACGTGCATCATCCCTCAGATCCGGCTTGACCCCATCTTGAAACGCAGGGCTCAAGAGCTGGCGCCCAACAGGGTCTTGTTCAACTACGACGTCCTGGACGTGGTGGAAGATGAGACGGCGGATCGCGTACGTCTGACGGTGCAAAGAAGGGACACCGGAGAAACGTTCCACATGACCTCTGACTACGTCGTCGGTACAGATGGCGGTCGCCCTATGCCTGAGAAGATTGACGCCAAGTGGAACGGCGAAACCGACATGGCCGAGATGCTGTCCGTCCACATCAAGGCTCCGCTCTCCGTCTATCACCCGGACCATACCGTCTACATTTCCTGGTTCGTGAGCCCAGAGCTCGGGGGCAGCATCAGCACCGGGTTCCTGTACCCGCTGGGCCCGTAGCCGAGCAGCCCCGAGACCGAGGAATGGGTCTTTGGGTTCGCGCTGTTCGGCGATGAGAAAGGCAGACGCCTGGATGAGCAGGGGGCGAGGGCGCGTATCAAGAAGGTGCTCAAGGTGGATAATGCTGTCATCGACGATGCCGAGGTCCTCAGCATCGGGAGGTGGTTCCTCAACGCTCGCGTAGTCGATCGATACCGCAGCAAAGGCGGCCGCATCTTTCTGGTAGGTGACGCAGCTTACAAGGTTCCTCCGTGGGGTGCCTTCGGCCTCAACAGCGGCTTCGGCGACGTCCACAACCTGATGTGGAAGCTGGCGCTCGCCGTCAAGTCGCCCAAGCAGGACTGGAATGCCCTGCTGGACACTTACCAGGACGAGAGAAAGCCCATTGCAGACTTTGTCGCCCGCACCAGCCTGGCCAACATTCGAACGCACAACGGCCGCATCGACGTTGCGCTTGGCGTTACACAAAGAGCCACCACTGAAGAGAACGTGAAGGAGTTGGAGACCTTCTTCCACGGGTCCGGTCCTGAGGTTGATGCGAAACGCTAAAAGGTGCAGGAGGCCGTTGCCTCCATGGATGGAGAATTCAAGGCCTATGGCTGTCACCATGGCTGGTTCTACCCGAGCGTTGACAAAAAGGGCGAGGGCAAGAATTCGTACCATGACGGGCAAGTCGATAGCAACTATGAGCTGAAGATCTCAGAGTATTTCCCCCAAGCTGGATGTTGTGTCGTTCGATGCTGGCGATGACGGCTGGGAAAATGTTGACAGGTCCTGGGAGACACAGCGCGGTGTTGGACGCACTGGCGCTGTATTGGTTCGGCCAGATGGCATCGTTGGTCTGCGATTCCCAGATGATTCCTTCACGCAGCGACCAAGTTTCTCCAACGGCCTAGACGCTTTGCGAGATGAAATCTTGCTTGTGTAAAGTCATTAAGCAGTAGTAGAACTAGCTTTAGATAACAAAGAGTGGTTTTAGAAATCACAGTTTAACACTGTTGTTGAATATAAGAAGGAGTTACTGAATGGACTATAAAATCATACTTGAGACCTCCCCTGTAAATAGAGGTGATGGTCTAACTTGTGTTTACTTAGTCAATGCTTGTACAAAGGAACGTGGTTCACTATCGTAATCTCGCCTAATCAGCGCCCCCCTTGTCTGATCATCATGCTCAGAGGTAGTCTCTAGCAACGGGTCCAAGGAGATATCTGTTCCCAGGTTGCCACACAGGCAACTACTTGGCTCGATAGTGTGTGATTCATCTTGATCGTGCAGAACACTCTTGGACGCTGGAGAATGGCTTGTCCGTCGAGAAAGGAAGTCACCGCTTCGAGCGCTCAGGCCACGACCCTCAACACGCTCTTCCACAGAGTTCAGGTTAGGTGTGAGCAGCCCTCTAAGGTCGACTGGGAAATCCGCATCATGGACCAGTCGACCCCTTGAGAGACTCATGTCCAGCCCCAAGACTAGGCGAAGATACAACCCTGGTCGGAAGGTAAAGATTCCCACCCAGTTAGTCCCCAAGTTCATCTTTTGTAACCTCGGCTTGTGTACTTGGGCGAGGTTGACGATATGGCGGATTATGGCCGTGATCCAATCGATCCCTTCGTATAGGGTCCTATATGTCGTCATACACTCAGAGAAGACACTGAGCTGAAGCTGCGTTGAGATGTAAGGCTGCTGCAAGCCGTCCATTGCTGGTGGCGATAGCTCCGAATCAAGCAAGGTGAGCAGGAATGGCAAGATACTGAACCCCATAGCCGAGTAAGGTATCCATCGAGTAAGCTTGAGGTGAAGCAGCTCACGTCGGGTTTCTGAAGTTCTCAGTGGGCCTCTGGCCAGCGGCAAAGTCATACCGGGACCTCCAGCAACCAAACAGAGCGCTTCGTCATGGCAAAGGTTGATGCGAGCGGTGTGGTAATACATGAACATGAGGTTCCTGTATAGAGTGACCGACTCATGTCTGCTGGGCTTTTCGATTTGCAGCAGCGCTTCCAAGTCGGCGGGGCCTTGGTGGTCTTGCAATCTCGAGGCGGCCACCAAATACCAGTTTCGTAAATCTGATTTGCATCTGTAAAGCCGAAGGAGAGACTCATAGTGCTCTTGCTTTGTTGATGGTTGCCCTGTGGTGGGTACAGAAGCGCAATAATGTCTGTGAGCTTGATAAAAAGCAGGATAGTCTGAGAGAGAATCTCAGCAAGTTTGGACTTGGTTGGGAGATCATAAACCCTCGATCGCTGGAGCTCATCCTCCAAGTCATTTGAGTCAAGGAAATCATGGCTGAAGCTGAACTGGTCTTTAGTGATTTGCACTGGGCGTTTTAGCAAGAGGCCCACGGAGCGGTCTCGAATGATGCAACACCACTAAAGCCTCTTCAAGAGGTTCTGCTGTTTGGAATGAGAGGTAGGTTCTGAAGCTTTGTAGAGATGGGCTTCAGCAAGTTTCGCATTCCCGATAGCGAAGGCTAGCCAAATAGTATTCAGCTTTCCCGATGGCAAAAGTGAAGCTGTCGAAAGAAGGATTGAAGCCTGGGCGATGATGAAAGGTGATGCTTCACTCTGCAAGTCATGGAGCAGATTGGCGCGTCTTAGGAGTCTAGCTCGCATGGATTGAAGATCTGGGTAGCCAAGAGATAAAACGGTGTACGGAGTAAAAAATGGGGAAGCTGCAAATAGCATCGCCTAGAGTAGTAAGAGAGGGATCTTTTCCTTTGGAGAGTTTTCATCTGCAGTGTCATAAATGTCCCAGAAGTCGCCTTCATTGACCACTGGCAAGGTTGGATGAACGTGAAGAAAGTACTGGCGAATAAACTCGTCAAGGAGAGGCCGGACTGGCACTTTCAGACACCCTTGTAGCTCGAGAAAACTAAAATCTGCTTGTGGAATCTGGTGAATGTTAGTGCCCATCAGGCACGAGTAGTAGCAGTAGACTACTTATGCATCGATTGGCGATGCCCTTGTCAAACTCAAATATCCATATGGTGGTTTCCTCAATGGAAGAACCATGTGGTCGCCTCATACGCGCTCTGGCTCAACCAAGATCATGGGGCCAGCTGTGACGGTCAAGATGGTAGATTCTCTGGCTGCTGCCTTCGTCTCGTTCTATACTTTAGGTCTCTCCCGAATTCCTTCCAATTCCTATTAGCTCGTATTCTCTATATATTTAATTTCTATCTTAATATTATTAGGAGCCTATATTATGCTTTGTGCTATGATCTATAATTTAGTTCTCGCTATATAGAGTGAGTTATATGCACCATCGAGGTTTAGGATGCCATAGATCTTATTAACGAGGGGTAATGCACTCATATTTGTGACTTTTCCTAGGTCTTAGGGAATAGGCTGGTATTTTGCGCTTTTGATACGCAGGAAGGTATCTCTGAGGTATTGCCGAGTTGCGTGGTGTAGCCCCAGAATTCGGCGGACCAGGCTCTTAGTGCAACGAGGTCGCCATAGTGGTCTAAAAAAGCACCGGGTGATGAGTTAGACCTTAGATCACTACTTCACTAGCCTGTCCGAGAGTCAGGCGGCGTGGACTGGACATTTTGTGGGGGCGCGTAGTAATGTTAAATGTTTGCAGAGAACATTTGCTTCACAAAGGTCACGTCCGGGTGTATACATGTTTAATTTGGCACGGATTTAAGTCTTTCAGGCATAAGGTATGGAGCTACGGAGTAACCTAGAGTCCCAGACAGCTACTTCGTGTAACTGTAGAATCCAGCTTAGCTCATTATCTTATCTTATCAGTACAGCTGTGGCGGGGTTTTTCAGGCTTCTCGGAGATAAGGTCACATCAGAAACAAGTCCACGTCACGGGACATATCCATATTCCGCCATCTCTGGTGTACTGCCAACAACTCAAAATCCCTCAATTACCAACGACAAAACGCTCGGATCATGCTAGCTGCGTGCCTCCCTTAGCAACCACTTTGCAGTATGAATCAAGACGTCGGCCTCGACCCTCCAGGCTCACCGAGCTCACCCAATCTGTCGGGTGGTGGCCCCCCATCTCAGCGCGAACCTCAAACACCACCCGACCAAACCGCCACTCCGACCCACCATACCCACGACGTGAAGCTTCGCACAGACGCGGTACAGCTATTGGTGTCGACGGAAAGTCACCTCTATGATACACGTCGCGTGGAACTCGAAGATTCCGCTTGGCAATGCAAGGGAACAATGAACGACGCGTCAATTCAGGGGCTTATAGAGGCTGTCAAGAATCGACGAACAGGTTCACAATCGCACACCAGTGACAAACCTGAACCTGCGCCGCGTTCCTTTCAAGGCTTCGAGCGGCCACTCGGGACCGGAGGAAGGCATGCAAACAGTTAAGCGTCAAGGATTGGTTGCATTGGGCTAGTTTTGGCCATCGCTTGTTGTTGAAGCTTCAATCGACTTATCTTCTGCTCTGCGCCCTGAACAACTCTTGCAACGACGTGTCGGAAGACGATGCAACGATCTGCATCGCTCCCTCGCCCAGCTGTACTCGTCTCGCGTCAAAAAGCTCCCCGAGCGTAGCAATCAGCATCTGCTTTCCATGTTTGCCTATAGTGATGTTCTCCAGGATGTGCACCTTTCCAGAGTTGACCCTAGCGGATGCGTCAGAGCAGATAGTGAGGCACTGCCGTGCACTGTCAAACTCCCTCGCGAGGCTTTGGGCCTCCTTGCCCGAGCTTATCGTGTTGCTCTGCTCAGGCGTCACCTCAACCGCCTGTAGCCTAGCCTTGGTGTCTTCTTCGAGGGCTCGAAGTCGGCCCAACGTGTCACTGAGTTTGTCGCAACAATCTTTCAGCGTCGAGAAGGTCATGATGCGCGCATGGGTCAGATCCTGGATAGATAACCCTGCGGACGTAGTACCACGCGTTGCCTCCCCTGTCCCCACTGGCAAGAGCCTTAGTCCGTTGATATGTGATAACACCTGTGAGCAAATTTCAAGACACTGCTCGGTTGTCTTGCGTTCATTTCGAAAGCGCTCTATGTCGACGGGTTCCGCTCTGGTGGGGATGTCGTTTTGTCTGGCCAAAGTCTGCAATTTGACGGTGATCTCTTCGAGATGGTCCTCAAGATCTTGCTTTGTGTTACGAATCATGTCTTTATATTCGTTGAGAACTTGGAGGGTAACCGTGCTTGATCGTCTGATCGTCTGGTCAGCCAAGTAGCTGGCACAGGGAAATGGTTATCTTACAGGTTTGCATCGGCGAGAGCGATAGCAATGGTGGCTTTATACCCAGCCAACATCGCCGTGAAACCATTGATGTCATTGTCCATGTATCTGAGCCTTGCCCAGTCTCTGAAGCTGGTGTTTCCCTGCCCCCCAGAGTGTTTAGTGCATCTGTCTATCAGGTTGCGAAAATCCACGCAGGCTTCAGTACACCGCTCAAGTGGAAGCTTCAGCGGAACGAGGATGGAAGGTTCACGTCCCGCAGAACCTTCCAGGCAATGGAGGACACCGGCGAGGGCGTCGAGCTCGTCTACCAGCTGCCGAACAGACCGGGGGTGGTCCCTGAAACTCTGGACCGTCTGGTAAAGCACTTTGCTAGACTGGATGGTGGCGGTAACAATGGCTAGAAGCCCAGAAACGACACTTAGCGGGTCCGCCATCACCAGTTATCATGTGTCAAGAACGTGAGGGAATAAAGAGTCGGTCGGCCTCCCGCATGGTGATCACCCCTCACTGTTGGTGCGGCCACTCCTTGTCCATGCAGGTTTGAGGCGACACCTATCACTCTAATCTGTATTGGTCAGCTGTGACTCGGTGGATCTTGCCTGGCCATATCAAAGCCCAATCCTGTTGCCCACCCGCCATGATCATTCCGCTTTCGCTCACGCTTTCTCACTTTTGGTAAACGCCGATTGGCTGTCTCGCAGATATCCAGACCAAGCAGCCACTAACCTAAACCACGTATTGTCCTTAAATTCGAAAATTATGTGTGACTGGCTGAACGAGAGGCCGATAAAGCCAGCCCGTGGCAATATTGAACAACAGGGTAGCCAGAGGCCTCGTCTAGACACTTCCCTTTAGTACAAGCCATACCCCTTTTCATCTTCTGATATCGGGGAAATGTCATGGAACTCCTATTAAGATTAACCTTTCCACCACACTTCCATAGGGACCATCGTCAAGTTAATCCCATATGACCTTAATCTTCCGCATGTGTTGTAGGAGATCGTCAAGGTTTTACGCATATTCCAGTTTCCCTTCACCCATACGCTCCTTCCTTACTATGCCCTCTTGCATCAATAAAACCAGCTCACTGTTGCCCCTCTTATCGTCATCGTCACTGGCCATAGACTCGCCCGAATTGGCATCATAATGGGCCGCTATCGCCTAACTCCCGCCCACTAGAGGCCCAGTATAGTGGTTCGTAAAATTCAGACCATTTACGGGGGTTCATGCCTAGCGTACGAGGGCGGTTATGCCGCACTGATCGGGCATAGCACCGCAAAAGAGGATATGGATATGCTAGAACTCGTAGTTAAGAGATAGACTCATATCGAGGATCTTCTACTTAGTAGCAGTCAGAGGCCGTCAGATATTAAGCCTGCGTATCATTCTGACGCTGATGTCAAAGAAGAGCGGGACGGGGGGATAAGTAGGAGAAGGAGGCTCCATCAGAAGCCAAAATCGCTGACCGAGAGAACTGAGAGGGGAATTGAACGAGAGAATGGAAGAGGGTAATGATTTATTGGTTAAGGGCGGTATCAATAACACCACTGAGTCGGTACCTGCCTCGAGCTATCTCTTGTATCACACAATCTTATGATTTTAAATCCACTTTGTGCTGTAATCATTCTGGGATGTATAGGTAGCCCTTGCTTTAAGGGTGGAGAAAATGGAAGCTAAAAGAAGACTCTAAGGCCCCGTGACGGCTATGTACGACTATCTACCAAGTGATGTCTAACTACCCGTAGATGAACCGGATGGCAGGTCCTGGTTTGGAAACGGGTTAATCTGTACTGTACGGTCAGAGTAAGACGTGGAACTGAGCTTGTGACCTCCCCCCAACGATCGCTGAACTTGGATACGTCTTGATCATTAGGGATAGGTCTAGGACGTGAAGGAGTGTGGTCCTGACTTTGAGATTCATCGTTCTTGCCGTATCGTGTGACCGGTTTGAAGGCGTCCTGGGAAAGCTGCCGTATAGTCTCGTTGTCGAAATGCCCACCGATCTGCCGCTGGGCCCACCCAAATCCGGTGTTTTTTCCATTTATGGTCTTTTCGTTCGCCGAGGCTAAGAGTTGAACGGTCTGATCTCCAGTGGCGTAATTTTCGATTACGCTCATGTTTTGTTGCAAGCGCATTTCGGCCCGGTTGCAGATATTTATCGATTGGCGAGTGGTTTCCAACTCACTTCGGAGTCTTTCGAGATCAGCTCCATCCTCATCAGTCATTGCCAATTTTGACTTGGCCATCAACCGGTCCATCACCTTCCGCTCGTATCCTTCTAATTGTTCAGTAGCAACTCTGAGGCTTCCCGTGCACTCCTGCAAAGATTCGTTGACGATTCTGTTGGGTAGAGGGCCGGAATCTAGGATCCTTTGTGAGTCCGTGCCTGTCCCAGCATAGCTGAGCTGTATCTCCTTGATATGATCTGAGAGCTGGCGACAGATTTGAAGGCCCTTCTCTGTGCTAACTCGCTCATTCTGTATACGACGTAAGTCGGCTGCATCGGTATCAGAAGCTGGCACAGTGCGTTCGATCATTGCCTCGAGTTTCTCATTGATGCTCTCGAGATGAGCCTCCAAATCATCAGTAGCGTTCCTGATTAGCTCTTTGTGATCCTCGAGAGTCTTCGTCGTGATAGATGACACGCGACTAATAGACTGTTAGAAAGCTCGTCCAAATATCCACGCAGATATGCAAAAACTGACAGGCTTGCATCTGTCAGGGCGATATTGATCGTAGATTTATAGCTAGCCAGCTGCTGCCGGAAGCCATCAATATCGTTACCCATGTACTTCATCTTAGCCCAGTCGCGGAAACTTGTTCGATCCGCATTGGACCGCGCGCAGCACTTGGTTAGCTCTTGGCCAAACTCCTCACAGGCTTCGCGACATCGTTGCAAAGGGACACCGAGTGCTGAGAAATCCACGTCGGTAGCAGCGCCAGCGGTTTTCATGAGCATTTCCAAGACCCCTCTCAGAGCATGCAGTTCTTCAAGGAGATCACGGACTTTCTTAGGATGGGTGCGGAAAGTGTTGACATCATCGTAGAGTGAGACGGTGGCCTTCAACGCAAAGGTGGCAAGTGCTAAGATCGCGGAAGCGAGGCCCACTGGCTCTGCCATCTTGTTGGTCGTCTAGTGAATATTTGGAAAAGGGTGCGTAAGGTGACAAGTGACCGTGGAAACCACTCTATGGATTCTCGAACCAAAGAGGAGGATAAGGGTATCGGTGCAATTTTTGATAGTATGAAGGATTTGCCTCATCATGGAGGCCATTAATAATCTTTATGCACAAGATTGTGGGCCCCGTATCCAGGACTCAACTGTTAGAGAGGGCTTAGTGGTCGGTCTTGCCGCGCGGCTACGTTCTGCTATCACCTGTGACAAGAGCTTGTGGATGCATGTTGGGCAAAGACAGTGGTTAAACTTGGTTTCCGGAAGGCTTGCCTGCAGTCCGTATCACAGCACCCCCACCCCAACCAGTCATGTTGCGAAAATGTCACACCACCGGCGTACTCATGCTAACGCACTCAAGTTTGGTTGTTCTATCACCCAGCAGTCTCCGTTGAGATGCACAACGAGATCTACGTCGCACTCTTTCTCTCCCCTTCAGTCACTCAACTCCGTTTCATTATTCTGTCTACATCTAATGCAGAACGCGCTGCTCGCAGAGCTTTCTTGGAGCACAGCTTGCAATCAGTCAGTGTCTTGGCCTACCCTCCCAAACGAAACCCCAGCGCATTGTAACGCCCGCCGCGCCAGGCGACCCACTTGGCCATCATAGCATGTCCGTGCGGGGCTTCCGTGCGCTTCAGGGGGACAGTACCGCGTTTGCCTCAGGTAATGTATAAGAAAAGCGTTGAAATTATTATAATTATAATTTCTTAGGTTATAAAAAGCTAAGTAGGTAAAATAGTTATATTATATCAAAGCTTACTAAAATCAGAGTAACAATAGCTATAACGAAGGATAAAGGATTCCTTTGAGGTACCCCGCTGAAAGGCCTGGGGCATATGAGCCCGTTGGCCCGAACAAAGCCTGCATGTGCGTGCTCACCCGAGCCTGAAATGCACCACAAATTTTACCAAGATATGAGATATTTGTAATTAGTAGCCCCCCCTTAAGCTAATCAACAGGTCAAGTGCATGGTGCCACGCTGACCGCTGTCGATGTCAGCGTCATTCTGCTCATCAGACTCGACAGCACCTCTTCTTGACCCATCGCCCTAATAGCATCCTCCTCGTCCAGCAGGAGATTCCAAAGTAGTGTCTCGGTATTGACAGCCAAGTCAAGAAAGGCATCGCATGCTCTGTTCAAGTTGAGGGTATACTCGAGTCCATTGCCGCCAGCATTTGTGACACATTTGAGAATAGACCAGGCTCCTTGCTGAACGGTCTTTAAGAGCTGCGCCTCGACCTCGTTCTTCGTAGCTTTGAGTAAATCCACGGCAAAGTGGTTTGTGTCAGTTGCGGCATCCCTTAGAGCTTTCTCATTCTTCCAAGATACGACGTCGGGCCAGCCTCTGCGCTGGAGACGCAACATTTGCCGCAGGATCAGCGATACGTCGTTACAAATCTCGCTCAAACCACTAGAAAGCAGAGTGTTATAACGCATTCCAGGTGAGCTGCCTGACCTTTGGCTCGAAATGACCCGCTTGGCACAGTTGCACAGTTTAAGCAGTGCGTCAGAATAAAGCTCTTGGTATTCTGGTAGATATTTGGTGCAACTGCGTTTGGTTGAGCGTTGGTCGGGACTTTTTGGTGGAGGAGAAATAGGCGATGACCCTATTATGGTATATTATTAGTACGGGTATGATGCGTTGCGACGAATATCAGGACGGCTTGGGGTATAAGTGAAAATTGTCACTCACCTGAGAGTGATTTAGAAATCTCCATGCACCGACGTCTCATTTCAGCCATCCATGGCTCGTCTTTCCAATCACCCTTCAACATGCCGCAAGTTTCAGCTCCGATCAAAATCTGCAGCTGCCTCAGAAGACTGGCATGGGAGTGGTAATTCATCGCGTGGCTTGGATGGAAGCCATTGACTCTTGGAATGGTAATGAATCCACGCCCTTCTGGAGGACGGACCCTCACTTTAACGGGCAACTTCGGTGTACTACCAAATCTCTCCCCGAGCCTGAGACTCTCAAATTTCCAGGCGTCTCCCTTGCGGTTATCGGACTTGCCCGCCTCCGGCAACCATATCTTGCCAGCACAGAGCAGGACAGCGGGCTCCTTGTCGCAAATGATCTGCGTTGACGCGCGAAATGACTCTTTAAGCTCGTCATTTCGGATTCTTGCAATGTCTTCAGATACATACGGCAGCATGTCGACGATGGTTATGTTGGTCCGAATATCGAGGGTCCCACAGGATACCGTCCTGAAAACGTCGTACAGGGCATAAAGGGACTCACAATCTTCGATCACGGTGTCGAGGCCCTTCTCAAATGGGTGATTATGTCGGGGTTGCTGTAGGGTGATGGCGATGCCGCCCTTGACTGCTGGGCCTGCAAGCTTTGCAGTGGTTTTTATCTCGTTGCTAGATCGCCCGAGGGACTGTCCCAAAGCCTCGATGCGGGAGACATGATTAGAGTGCCCTGTTTGATAGTGATTAACGGGCTCGAAGAGTCGTCGAATTCGGTGGTCGATAGCCACATCAAGGCAGACTCTAGGCCTTGTTTCCGAACTCATTGGATTTGCTTTGCGAGAGGATCGCAGTAGGAAGGAAAGAAAGGAAGAGGGGAACACATTTCAAGTAAACGCGGAGGAAGGTCAGAGCCTGATGTGTCTCTTGGCACCGAGTTTCATGTCGTTCCGTCACACCAACGGTCTATTCCGCTCTAAAAATGGATGCACATCCTGCAGGGTATCGTCATGGCACACCAAATAGCCGCCGTGGCTGCAAGATTCCCTCACGGTTCGCTCTAACATTCACAATGCACATGCGGCCCATCGAGCCAATTATTGCCCTGGCCTCCCACCCGGCTGCCTTCTTGAAACCCAATGATACGAGATTCAAGTAGGGCTTAGCAATTTTCCACCGCCATTAATTCTCCTCGTTCAACACCATACACTGGAGAAGACACAAAGCAAATGGCGAAGAAGCAGCCGAACAAACAGCGACGGCGTGTAATATGTCTAGCCTTTTTCAAAAGCCCCTCCAATCTTGTTGAGCATTGTTTGGAAACTGGGCATCAAGCCGATCAGTACTGTCAACAATGCCTCGAATGGTTTGGAAGCAAGGAATATCTGGCGCAGCATAGAATTGACAAACACTGAGCCCCGCGCAGTCGTGCCATCACCGAACCTCTCTTCAGTAGCGGACATAAGTGCTGGCACACTTTTATCCCGCCCCATGCCTGGATTATATACTTCTGGATACTGAGAATACAAACGCTCGTCACCGCTGGACATAAGCGCCGTTTACCATCTGCTCCTCGTCACTTGCCGTTCGCAAGACCGCCACAGAAGGGAGGGGTATATTCTGCTAGATGACCTGAGCAAGGAGTCTCGGAGTGGAAAGAAGTAAGCTAGGATCTTGAGGCAATATCTTCCTACCCCTGTTTGTGAATCCTTGTACCTAAAAAGAAAGGCAGTCGTTGTTGATTGAGAGATGGCAGGTATTGAGGGTGGGAGTAGTGAAGCGGTATTAATCTGCGCTATTGACCTCTTCACCGGAGAAGTATTGATGAATTTCCTCGTTGAGCCATGGGATCCCATTCTTGAATGGTGCGGCCATATAAATGGTATAATACCCTCAAGTATGTCGATAGCCGTCACTCGTCGGCAGGCTCTTGACGGCCGGGAGGCAGCGCGCGAAGAACCCCGGAAGCACGTCAATGAGTATACCGTGCTTGTGGAATAGTCTATATAACGATCTGAAGGCTCTACGAGTGGTACACGCCAGGGTTATCGATATTGCCATTGTTTCTACTGAAATTTCTTTCGGTAAGACTTACTGTTCCCACACACATAGACGTCACCGCAACCCTGCCCCCAGTGCGCTTCAACTCAGCCAAGGCTGTGACAATCTGACGCGCGCCTGTGCAGCCCAGAGGATGCCCGAAGGCTCTGGCAATGGGAACATATTAGCATCCCAACACCGTGATCTGCAGCAGCTCCAACAATAGTGACTTACATGGCCCCGCCTGGCGGGTTGACTTTGCGTGGGCCCAGTTCAAGCGTGTCCATGCAGTAGACCAGCTGGAGTTTCAATCAGCTCACAGATGGGGAAAAGGGGGGACGGGGTCAAGTGTCCTACCATGTACGCGAAAGCTTTATTAATCTGAAAGATTTCAACATCATCCTTTCGGATTCCCACCTTTGCCAGGAGCTTAGGGATAGCATAGACTGGTCCGACTCCCATACTTCGTGGCTCCAGTCCCGTCACTGTGGACAGCACGAACTTCCCCAGCACTGGCTGTTGAAGCCTCTCAGCTATATCGCGACGCATAATAAAGCAGAGCTGCCGCGCCGTCGGTGATCTGGGCCGCGTTTCCACCTGTCGTTGTGGTGGGTGGCCACTGCGGGAATGCCGACCGGACTTTGGAGAGAGCCTGCTTAGTGGTGCCGTAGTGGATACCATCATCATATTCGGCAAGCACGTTGCGCACCTCGCCGCTCTTAGGATCTATCCAGCTCGTGGCAATAGGCACGATCTCGTCTGCAAAGAAGCCTGCCTTCTGCGTCGCCTCTGCCTTGCAGAAGGATGCCGCAGCCTGCTCGTCCTGTCTCTCACGTGTGATGCCAAAGTCCCGTGCAACGTTTTCAGCCGTCCAGGGCATGGGCTGCGTGACATCTTGTATGGTAGGGTCTTCCATGAACCTCGATGGGAAGACAGGCGCCCCGTTATTTGGGTTGCAGCTCATCCTTTCCGCGCCAACGGCGATGCCAATGTTGATGCTGCCTACCGCGGCTTTCTGCGCCACGGCCTCGACGGCTAAGAGACCCGAGGAGCACCAGCGGCTGACAGTTGAGATTGCGGTGGTGGCAGGGTAGCCGGCTGCCAGGGCAGAGGCGCGCGTGACGAAGGGTGCGTCTTTGTGAAGCAAGTTGCCCACGACGATCTCCTCCACTAGATTGGGCTTGATTGCGGAAGCTTGTCGGACGTGCTTTTTTTTTTTTGTCAGCTAGGACCTATATGCAGACCACAATGTGAATGTCTTCTCAAAAGAAGATCTCACCTGTAGCAAGGGAACCAAGAGTCCCTCGAGTTGGGTGTGTTTAAGGAACCCTTTCTTGGCTTTGGTCAAGGGTGTACGCATTGCCTATGTTATCACCTTGCGGTGCAACAAGTGTCAGCACCCATGTTTAGAAGCGCATAAATAGTCTATGGGCACAAGATGGCATTATCACCGATACTAACCACATCACTTGGGCTCTTGCCAAAGATGTGAGCTGACGAAGACTTGCCACCATCTTTGCCATGGAGTTGGTGAGATATTCGGCTGAGTCGTTGGGTTGCGGAAGACATTTTTGCGGCCACGGTAAACGAGACTGAGGACGTTGATCAGCGTTGAAACTTCCCTCCAAGTAAACGAGAAAGATGTCCGAGAAAGATGTCCGAGCGATAGTGAACGAGGGATAGGTCCAAGGGTGCTAGTAGTCTATCTACTTACAGGAAGCGGAGAAATTGAAAAAAAAAAAAAAAAAAAAAAAAAGAGTGCCACATGGGATCCAGCCCCCCTTTTGGTGGGTGAGGTCTTAATATTGAAAACGACCTTGCTCGCTCTCTAAGAGCCTACACGTATTGTATTTGACTCCGAACACTCGACCAAGACACTCTTTTTGTCCGATTACTTTGAAGAGAGAAGCAAGTCTCGAAAAGAAAAAGAAAAGGAAACCCATCATCATGCCATCCAACCTGCCCGTCCAGGTCCCCGTGACTGCAAGCAAAGTGGCCCTCGCTGCAACCGCTACTATCGCTGGAGCTTTCTTTGCTCCACCAGGAGAAGGAGTTTGGCAAGCGACTACAGGATAGAATTCGTACGCTAGGCAGGACCCTTCGCTGCATCACATGCTGGAACTCGCAGACCCCGGGGCAGAGGCTCTGTGGTTTGAAGGACGAAGATGGAGTTATTCTGAGCTTATCCTAGGTGAGTGTTTGCATTTCTGAGAAGCCATGACAGTACCGACGAGACGGATATGCTGACATGGATGATGCAAAGAATCCAACAAGCTTGCTACGATACTCCATCAGAAAGGAGTGGTCGCTGGAGATGCTGTGACGCTGTCCCGCTTTCCCAAGACTCAAGACAAGATGGCATGGTCCCACATCTCCACATCCCCACGTTCACACACCCGCCTCCCTCCAACTTCGCATCCTCCCTCACCTTGAGACGCCACGCCACAGCTGCACAGCTAACCCCTCACAGCCGAAACCCTGCAGCATTGCTTCCAGATCGCTCGGCCCAAACTCGCCCTTTGCACCCCAGATCTGGCTTCCAACATAGCCGAGCTCGAGGGCTTCGACCATACCTTCCATATCTTGTCACGGTCATTGTCATCCTTCCCTCCCCTGGAGCTCCCTGCAGAAGCCTGCGCTGCCGCCAACATCTTTCAGCTACGTTCTACGCTGCTGCCTACGACGCAGGGCCTCGGCCATCTCGTCTCCTCAAAGATGTCGGAACTCTGATATTCACCTCGGGGACCAGCGGGAAGCCAAAAGCCGTCGCTGTCAAGAATTTCCTCCTGGTTGTCGTCTCAACGCCATTTATCGTTGACGCGAAGAATGTGGCGAGATATCTGCCCCTTCGTACATTCTCCTGCCTGCCTCTCTTCCACACCACCTGTCTGTTCACCGGCCTGTACTATTCCACAGGTCTTTCTGGTTCATTCTACCTAGCCCGCAAGTTCTCTGCTTCGCGTTTCACCGCGCAGCTAGTTGAGAGTGGTGCCACGCGAATGCTCTACGTTGGAGAGCTCTGCAGATATCTCGTCGCCCGCCCCCCCTCGTCATTCGACCAAGCCCATCGATGCATAGTGACGCTCGGGAATGGTCTTCGCCGCGACGTGCGGATCAAGTTCCATTAGCGGTTCCGTATTCCTGAGTCCGCGAAGTCTACCGCTCCACCGAGGGCATCACCAAATTCGACAACTTCACCTACCGCAAAGCGGGAGCAGGCATGATCAGCTTTGCTGGACCGGTCAAGCTTTACTCCGAGAAAGATTTCCTCCTAGCGAAATATGATCCTTCGACGCAGTCGCTATACCGGGACCTTGAGGCTGGATTCTGCGTGCTGGCCAAGGCTAGAGAACCAGGAGAGGCTATCGGCCGTGTTCGGTCCATGGATTTTTACAACAAGTACTATAACGATCCTGCCGCTACGCAGCTCAAGCTGGTATCCAGCGTTTTTGAAAAGGGAGGTTTATTTCAGCGAACTGGTGATATGTTGATGCACCAAAAGTCGGGATGGATTCGCTTCATGCTCGGTCTGGAGATACTTTCAAGTGGCACAGAGAGAACGTCGGTGTCAGCGAGGTTCAAGACCACATCAGCAAGCTTCCAGGCGTGCAGGACTGTTCTGTCTATGCTGTCAAACTCCCAGCATAAGGTGCCAACGTCATTCTCCCCTTTCCTCACCTCTTCGGCAAGGCTAACGGATCTTAGATACGATGGCCAAGCAGGCGCTGCTGCCATCACGCTCGCGGATCCCCAGGCTAAGACGGAGTTTGTCCAGCAGCTCTACCCATCCCTCCATTCCAGCGGTCTGGCCTTGTATTAACTACTTAAGCTGGTTCACTTTAGACTAGTGTAAGTCAAGTCGCTGTTCCCCCCTCCATAATGTGATGGTTGCTAACTGTTCCCCAACAGTATCGAGACCACTGCCACCTTCACGCAGCCAAAGGCAATCCTGCAAAGCCTCCCTTGTAGCCCCGATATCGATAATCAGCAGTATAGCCTTTTCTGGCTCAACGGCGAGCAGTACAGGAGAATCGATACGGATTCTTGGGCGCAGATTGAGTTAGGCAAGGCACGGCTGTAGCTGCTGATGCTTGGCGTAGAGGAGATGTGTCGCTGCATTGTCTAGTGTGCTTGTTTCTACTTGTTTAGATTTAGATGGCGCCGTCGTTTCGTCAAATGTCTGGCTCTAATGTCAATCTTGATTTCCTTGACACTGGCTGCTTAATGGTTACCAATGTCTCGCAACAAGAACACCCACCAGCAGGACAAATGTGGTTACCGTCCTCAATGCTAATACTGTAAACGTTGAACGATCGATAAATAAATAGTATATGTATATATCTAACCTATAGGTTATTATAGGACACAAGCATGCGCTTGGATCTACTCAACACATCATTCATTTTATCGCATTATCTCACATGAAAAGAGCTCTCAACCGATTGGCTTATTACACGCAAGTTGTGGCGAAAAATTCCCATCCCTTAACATTCATAGCACGCACTGTCCTTGTGACCTGTACGTAGATACTCGTTATGCCCACCACTCTGGTGCCCAACCAAGCAACCCACCCCCAGAACCGCCACTGGCTCCCTCCATCATTGCCCAGACTCCCACATTGCCCACTCCTAATCAACGATTGCCAACTGGCTAGTGAGAAAATCCCCGATGTAGCGGTCCCCACAGACTCGTCAACAGGCTAGAGTTGCTCGACACCCATCGTGGGATCTCCCCGCAGGGCCCCGCAAGCAGCATTTTGGATTGGCGGCAGAGAAAGTCAGCCGCTGTTTGCCTGGGGAGGTGTAGAATGAGATATAAGACTGACTTATGTTCTCGTTCTCGTACAAACCCAGACAAGCCCTTCCAGTCACGTTCACATCGTTCTCCTTTTTTTTTTGCCATTATTATCTACGGCTCACAATGGCCCTCTCCAGCTACCTGAAGCAGACCGAGGTATCCAGAGATTCTCTGTATCTCTATGGTCTGCTAGCCCTACTAGCATCCCCTCTCATCTGGCTCGCAGCAGACTATGTACGCATTCTTCGTCTGAGGCGGAATATGCCACCGGGACCCTTTCCACTGCCTCTGGTAGGTAACTTCTTCCAGCTTCCAAAGCACCAACCATGGATCGAGTGGGAGACATGGTCGGATACCTACAAGAGCTCCATGATCACAATCTGGAATGGCCATCGACCTGTCATCATCTGCAATGACATCTGGTCAATCTCAGAGTTGCTGGACAAGCGTGCTGCCATCTACTCTTCCAGGCCACATCATGTCGTCATGGGCGACATGATGAACATGTCGGAGACGAACCAGGTCTGCCAGAAATATGGTGATGCATGGAGGCTTCACAGACGCCTCATGGTACGTTCCTCCCTCGATCTCCCTGATGCCTCGTCTTTGCTTTCTAAGCCTCGTATAGCATACCATTGTTGGGTCCCAATCAGTGCGAAACTATCGTTCGCATCAGTCCAACGAGTCCAAGGTGTTGCTTCGAGACCTGCTGCTCAGCCCAGACGACTTTGACATGTCCATCGAGCGATACTCGTGCTCAGTTGTCTCCATCCTCGGATGGGGTCGTCGCATTGATCGCATGAACGACGCAGTCGCACAGGTAGCTCTCAGCTTCATGGAGGGCGTAAACTTTGTCGTCCCCGGCCTCTACATCATGGAAGCAATTCCCTGGCTCGCCAAGCTGCCAGAGTGGCTGTATCCTCTGCCTTCCATCATCCTTAAGAGCTCCAAGCATATGCAGAGGTACTTTGCAGCCCTAGCCAAGGAGGCAGCTGCCAACTCCACCGAGGACAATTTCTCAAAGAGCCTGCTGGCTGCTCAACGGGAGCACGGCATCACCGACGAGGACATCAGCTCTCTCACAGCCAACATGATCGGCGGTGGCGTTGATACCACTACGAGCTCCACGCTAACCCTGATCTTGGCCATGTGCGTGTTCCCCGAAGTGCAGCGCAAAGCGCAAGAGGAGCTAGATCGCGTCGTGGGCCAAGACCGCTACCCCGAGTGGGCGGATGAGGAGCACCTACCTTATATCCGTGCTGTGGTGAACGAGACGCTCCGCTGGCGTACTGTCACCATTCTCGGCGGCATCCCCCACGCGCCCATCCGCGATGATGAATACAACGGCTACGTTATTCCAAAGGACACCGCCATCACTGGCAACCTGTGGGCTATACACAGAAACCCGCGGGAGTTCCCAGAGCCAGACGTCTTCAGACCAGAGAGGTTCCTCGATGGGCTGGAGAGGCCATATCCTAACAAGAAAGGACACAATGCCTTTGGATGGGGACGGCGCCAGTGCAGCGGCCAGCCGCTGGCCGAGCAGGGACTGTTCATTACCATTGCCCGCATGATTTGGGCATTCAATATGCAACCTGGCTTGGACGAGAACGTAAGTTTGCTCAAGACCTATCGCCCATGGATCTATAGCCACACTAACGAGGTTTCAGAATCGACCAGCGAAGCTCGACATCTTTGCCTACTCGGACTGTGAGAATATGCGCCCTGAGAAGTTCAAGGCCCGCTTCACCCCGAGAACGCAACAAATCAAGGACTTGATCCTTCGCGAGGCTGCTGAAGCACGAGAGCTGTTGAGGCCGCTCGATGGCGAGACAGCAATAACCATGGCGAGCGTTGCCTGAGAGGTGTGGGCTGTTTCAAACATGCTTCGTTTCCTTGACAGGAGTGACGCTGAGAGGGATGCCATGAGACGAGATGTTGGTTTATGGAATGCCGGGATTTTCGGGTTTGATTTTCCTGTTTTCTCAGTCAAGCCTAGATCCACAGAATCCAGGCCCCAATAGCATGGTAGAGAACTATTTCCAGATTACAATGATCAACAGTCGATGCTGAGGATGTAATCTTACGGCCTGAAGTCTTGGAATCTTGCATACCTATAGAAGTTGCATCCATATTGGCTGTCTACGTAGATAAAAGCTTGGAAAGAGATGAAAAACCCTTCAATGAGTACCATACATAAATTTTGCACCACCCGTGTAGGCTATTTGCCAGACGGTCTTCTGGCTCAGTTATCCCATGGAGGGTCGGACTTCAACTATAACAAAGACCACATTGAGGGAGTCCAAATTTTCTGGTAACCCCTTGACTGCTGTTTCGCTCCCTATCATCCCTTCAGATGGAATTGTAAGGGGGACTCCTGCTCGACGACGCTGCCAGCGTGGCCTGTTTCTCTTGGCCAGCCTTGACAGAGGTGTCGAATAGAGAGACAGCTGGCAGAGAGATGCAGCTGGTCTCGCCGAGGGGGCACCAAGTGGTCCAAGCTGATGGCCTTTGGCATGTCTGGCACCGAGGGGAACCCCACAAGACACACCACGCATCACCTGGCTGCGCCTGGTGTCGAGCTTCGAGATATTATAGCAACGCTTTGCACCACAGCAGGGCGCAAAAAGCCTGAAGAGTCCTCTCCGGGCCCTCCCGTCAGCGTCTGGTCTTTTCTGGAGCGAGCAAAGTGTCTCAACGCAGTGGTTGATAGACTTGGGCTTTTGCCAGTGAAAATCATCCGTAGGTCACGTTCCACACAAAGAACCCCTCTCCGCGATAATCTTCCCGAGCCAGTGCTGACTAAAGGCAAGCGCTGTGCTCGTGCCGGCACATGGACAATGGATGTAGTCATGCGTGTGGGGAATCGTGGGGCCCCGCAAGATGGATCTTGTCCGAGTGCGCCGTGGATGTGGGGCAGTTTCGAAACAGCGCCTATTAACTAACCAGGTAAGTTAGCTTGGTGCAGTTCATGTATGATGCATGATCGGGCAGGACAGGAAGGTGTGATTAGAGGCCTTGATATCAACCCTCCTCACCACCAAAGAGAATCACTCGGTCTTGCTTCTCACATGTGCACCATGAGGTTTATCAACATGTCTTGTCAAGACCAAGACCAATCAGAAAAGCCCACCCGTGGGAGAAAGACACGCAGTCGAGCCTCCAAGGCGTGTCTCGTCTGTCGACGACGCAAAGTCAGATGCAACGTCTCGATCGTCGGAAAACCCTGCCTGAATTGTGCCTTAGACAACGAGACCTGCCATATTCCAGAAAAAGAACCTTACCGGTATGTTTCACAGGCATGCTGTTGGGCTGAAAGCTGATGGACCGTTTTGCACCCCCAAAAAGGCATGTTCCTAAGACGAGCGAACGCGCAACCTTCAAGATTATTCAGGAGCACAAGGACCTTGGAAATCAGTCAAGTAATGGTCATCCGCATGACTGTGACGCCAACTCAAATCGCGATCCTCAGACTGCAAGCACGTCCCAGGATAAGGATGACAGCTCGAGCATGGCTTCCTGCGAAGACAATGTCAAGCGTAAGGCGCCCATTCAAGGTAGGACCCGCTCAGATATACTCATCGCTCTGTTACGGTATCCAACATGTCACGCCGGCGATTCGTACGCCTCCACCCCACCTCCACGTCAATTTGACGGCCCTGGTTCCTTTGGACAGAGTACCCTTCAAAGGAGGGTATTTGCCGCCGAAGTTCCGTACTCAGCATACTCCTTCGTGGTTGCATCGAACCTGCCAGACATGCTGCCAGAAGATATCAACTACCTCGAACTCAAGGGATGTCTACGGATCCCTGCGCGGAAGCATCTTGACGAATTCATCAAGCAGTACTTTCGATACGTCCACCCTTTCCTGCCGCTCATCAACGAGGCCGTCTTTTGGAAGATGTACTCCGGAACCAGCCAAGGATTGGGCCCCAAGATGCCACTGCTGGTCCTCCAGTCCATGATATTCGCGGCCAGCGCCCACGTCTCTTCCGAGACCCTCGAGAGCCTGGGCTTCTCGAGCACCCGTATCGCCCGGCGTATCATGTACCAGCGAGCTAAGACCCTTTACGATCTCGAGACCGAGTCATCACGTCTCCACATCGCGCAGGCGGCACTGCTCATATCCTACTGGTCTCCATCGTTCGCAAAGGCAGCCAGCAGGCCAAACACCACGTGGCTCAGCATTGCCATCGAAAACGCAAAGTCTGTCAAGGCCCACATGTCCGGGCTCGAGTCTGCCGTCGTAAAGGATGAGTCCCAGGAGCAGAGGCGCTGCTCACTGAAGCGGCTCTGGGGTTGCTGCATCGTTCGAGACAGTACCTTGTCCATCGCGCTGAGGCGAAGCTGCCAGATCACAGCAGCAGACCGCAACTCCGAGGTCAAGTTCGTCCTCAAGTATGCGGATCTTGAAGAGGAATTGTCCCGGTCTGAAGTGTACGATGCGCCCACCAAGAAGTATCTTATCATGGCCTTCCTCCACCTAGCCGAGTTGTGCCGCAGGATGGCGCATGTTTCCAAGCTGCTGTTCCCATTTGAGAATGGCGCTCCTGAAGACGCCATTCTCGCCTCTACGACGGATGATAAGCAAACAATAGGAACGTTCAAATATTTTTTGTCGGGGTGGTGCGACACGGCCAAGTTGTGGCTTCAGTGCCCCGATCCGGGTGATAAACCCAAGCTGGTGAACAGTGAGTTGTCGCATTCTTCAGTCGCACTCTTTACCAACTTGATGTACATTTACTACTAGTATGTTGATCCTAAAGCTCGGGAAAGTGCAGACACACCCTGACAGCTGACTTTGTCGAAAAGCTCCCTGAGAATTGCTTTGGCCAACCGCCAGCTGCTGGCTTTTGCAGAAACGCAAACTCCTCATGGCAGACTGCCTGACACCCACACGCACAGAGAAGATATCCAGGACGCACAAACTGGAATCAGCTGGTGCATAAAGACACTGGCTGATCGGCAGCTCATAAGATTTCTCCCGGTAAGCGCGTAAGTCATTTCACAAAAAGACCACCGTAACTACTGCGCAGCTCACATCCACCACAGAATCGCTTGCTCCGCCTTGCCACTCGCCCTCCACATGATCAACGGCAGGCTCAACGGATCGTTTCAAGACTCCAGGCTAGTCGTCCTGTTTCAGGCCATGCGGACGTACGAGTACCTATACGACGGTGTGGAGTGGGTTGCCGAGACTATCAAGCTGATCATGGGACAAAAGCAACTGGCCCACCTGCTGGAGTCTGCGCTATCAAGAACTTCCTTGGCCAGTGAATCTTGGGAGAGCTTCCTTGCTTCAAATCCGACGGGCTATCTGAGAGTCGCTGTGACGATGGACCTCAGCTTTAGTCAAGGCCGCTTACCTGAAGAGAACGACTTCCCTACCAGACTTCGAGATGTCGAGGAGAAGCCAATTCCAGCGACTTTGTTGAAAGGAAATTTGACAGTCACATCTTTTCAACCAGAATGTCCAGCCCGAGACCCTCTAGCTGCTGAAACCGCCACGCTGGAGACCACGTTGGCGAGCCCCCTTGACCTGGTCCCACAGAGCGATCTTGCAAAGGCGCCGAATGAGGGTTACTCTGTGGATGATCTACTGAACCTAGAAGGGGCGGATGTAGTGATGGAGCAGAGTCTCGATTTTCCAGACATGTGTTTGTCCATATGTGACGAGACGGCGCTGGATCCCTTCTTAATCTCTCATGCCAATGAAGGACTAATGGAGAACGTGGGCGACGAGACATTGAGTACCGAGATGTTGGATAAGTCTGATTGGTTTTGAATGCTTAGCATCATTCTTCTTGTATTACACTCTTGCTATTATGCTCTTGGTATGGGCTATCACGCGTAGTTATTGTCGAGAGAGTCCCTGACACCCCATAAGCGAGATTGTATCAGGGTGTTGACACCAGCAGCACTTGGTGTCATTTCAAAGGTCAGACTAACCTTGCCTTTGAATCAATGAGAGATTTTACGATTGCTTGCTTTAATCAACAACGCTTTGCTTACCCTAGGTCACCAGCTACTGCGTGCAATACTCAGAGGACGTGGGAAGATTGAGAAGTAGTACGAATTCTGACTAGCACCCTTGACAAATTCGGGACTCGTATTCCGTTCAAGGGTAGAGGCTGACAGGACGTAGGACCCATGCTTGGGAATCGTAGAAGGATTTCATGTTCAGTCCACATTTCAATGTGGGACTCCTAGCTCCCCACACCAAGATCTCTCCCAAGTCCCACTTCTCAAGCTCACCCCCAGGATCCCGTGGGGCGTAGTTTATTGACTTGGCATCTTCCCACCAGAGCCTGGGCGAGCACTTCATTAATCGTAGATGAGCCTCATCAGGGCGATACACTGATCACCCACGAGCAACGCCACCCACGCGCAACGCTACCCGCCATCTGCCTTCAAGATGAGTACCGTCGACTTCCACGCCTTCAGCAATGTGATTGCGGGAGCTCTCCGATCGTCTGCCCATCTGGGCCACGGGATCAATCCCTCAACCCGCGAGCCCCTCTGGAACGTCCCCATCGCTACAGCCCAGGATCTGGAGGATGCTGTCTCTGCAGCCCAAGAGGCCTCGACAAAGTGGTCTTCGACTCCGTGGGAAAAGAGACAGGATTGTCTGGGCCGGGCAAAAGTCTTGCTCGAACAGCACAGGACGAGCATTGCTCAGTTGCTGTCTCTTGAAGGCGGAAAACCACCGCAATTTGGAGATCTCGAAGTCCAGCACGCCCTCGACTTTTTCAACTTTTACTGTATGAACTCCTGAACAAATTTGCCGTACGCCGTATCTTAACATGAGTTCATCTGGTAGCCACGTTGCCCCAACCGCAGCCAGAAATCATCCAGGACGACGCTGATCTTCGCCTCACGTTGACCTATGGCCCCATCGGCGTTGTGGGCGCTATCTGCCCATGGAACTACCCTCTCGTCCTCGCAGTCGGCAAGATTGTCCCCGCCTTGCTTGCGGGCAACTGCGTCATCACGAAGCCGTCGCCATATACCCCCTACAGCATCATCAAGTTCACCGAGATAATCTGCCACATTTTCCCCGCGGGCGTGATCCAGGCCATGCACGGAGGCGATGATCTGGGGCCGAGGATGTGTAACCATCCGGCCATCCAGAAGATCAGCTTCACTGGGTCAACAGCCACGGGTAAGAAGATCATGGCTAGCGCGAGCTCTGGCCTAAAGAACATCACTCTTGAGCTAGGAGGTAACAGCGCAAGTATCATTTTTCCAGATGTCGATATCGATATTGTCGCGCCCCAGGTGGCTCTTGGGTCATTCTTTAACTCTGGCCAGCTATGCGTTGCTAGTAAGCGGGTCTATGTCCATAAGGATATATATGATGCTTTCCTCAGGAAGATGGTTGAGGTGGTTAAGTCGTGGAAAGTAGGGTCTCCAACTACGCCTGGTGGCGTGATGCTGGGGCCTGTGCAGAATGAGATGCAATACAACGTGGTGAGATCCATTCTGAAAGATTCTATAGACAAGGGATACAGGTTTGCTCTAGGCGGGCAGCTCCCAGCCGACGCTTCAAGCTTCATTATTCCCCCATCCATCGTTGACAACCCCCCGGACGATTCTCTCGTTGTCAAAGCCGAGGCATTTGGTACGTTTGATACATCTATGTTTGAAACTCGGCCACAGAAGTTCTAATTGCCCTTTCTCAGGACCTATCGTTCCGGTTCTGTCCTGGTCAGACGAAGACGAGTTGCTCTCTCGAGTGAATAACACGACGACCGGCCTTGGAGGAGCTGTCTGGTCGTCTGACATTGACCGAGCACACCGAATCGCCTCTCGCATCCACGCCGGGACTGTTTGGATCAACAGCTTTGAGAAACCTCTTCCTCAAGCTTATCTGGCGGGCCACAAGGAGTCGGGCGTCGGTGGTGAATGGGGGAGGCACGGCCTCCTGTCTTTTTGCAACCCCCAAATCTTTCACTACTACAAAAGTTCTGTGGCATCTAAGCTGTAACACTGGTCATTGTAAATCTAGGAGAGTTACAAATAGTACCCCTTGGAGCATGCATGCAACCCATTTTTGCAAGCCAATGTCAGGCTGTAGCTATCCTTGTTCTCGTCTGTACTCTTCGTCAGAGGTCTCAGAATAAAGTCACTGTGTGGCATGATCAGTATCATGGGCATGACAATAGTCCAGGCCGTTAGGAGTGGCAGAAGTCCTAACTAAGCCAAGATAGCAAGACTAAACCTCTCTCTTTTTGTAGTCCCATTACTTAGATCCATTATCTAGTAAAGTAAAAACTCCAGATATGACTCTAAAAATCTATTCATCCCAACTTTGCAGTCGCAAAATCTCCAGGAGCCCTTTCTATTTGCCGTTCAAATCTACAAAAAAGAAGCCCCTCGCAAATAAAGCTCTACTGCGCCTCCACTAATAGCCTTCTTACCCGTCTCCTTCACCAAGACTTGAAAGACGACCTTGTTATTCTCCTTCCACATTTCGGTCTGTAGGGTCTGCCCAGGAAGAACTACACTTGTAAATCTGGCCTTCACACTCCTGTATGACCCGTAGGTCTGGAAGATATGCTTCCCAGCAATGCCGAGGGAGCAGAGCCCATGCAGAATGGGCACCTTGAAGCCACCCTTCTGACTGAACTCGGGATCAATATGCAAGGGATTCAGATCTCCGTTGAGCCGGTACAGCGCGGCCTGTCCTTCGTGAGTCTTCTCCTCAACCATGACATCCGGCGCTCGCGAGGGCGGGTTGTTCCTTGCCGTTGCGGCTCCACGGTCTGCGAGCACACTGTCGCCGCCGAAGCCGCCTGACCCACGGACAAGCACAGTAGTCTCGTTGAAGAAGACTTCTTGGTTCTTGTCTGTAACGGTCGTGAAGCCCTGGACCACCATGGCGTCTCTGCCCTTGTCGACGACCTGGATGAGCTTGGGGAACGTGCGCAGCTCTCCCGAGGGGGAATGGGTGAGCGGATCTCCAGGTACTGATCCACGTGGAGGAGCATGCGTTGGTCGTAGCCGAGCATGAGGTCTTCCATCTTGTATGGGAGCTTTGCGTTGAAGAAGGGGATGAGTCCGAACACTGGCAGAGCCGTGAAGTCCTTGTGGCCTTCCCAGACGAGCGGGAGGTTGCTGTGATGGGCACCAATAGAAAGGGCATAAAGGATCAGGTCGCGTTCAGTATAAGTGTAAATGGATCCTTGGGGCTTTGCTTCTTTAGCTCGTCGGATGTTGGCAAGGACCTTCTCGGCAGAGGTGGACTGTCACACTTCAGTTGAGCTCCTTGTGCTGCGAAAAGGGGTAGAGATATAGACTTACCTGGGAATTAGACGCCTCACGGGATATAATACGCATATGATCTTCTACACTGGTAGGATACGTAGGCTGAGAGGCGGCAAAGCTTGACAACTTGGCCAGAATGTCATCGAGACTTGTGCCATCGGTCACAAGAGACCAGCCAGGTTGCCTCTCCCACCGCGTCTTGCCGAACCAGCCGCTGCCCACCTCGTAGACTCCCCCTGTTGGGTCAGAAGGGGCAGCGTCGCCAGAGAGAGCAGACACAAGAGGTGCCACGTGGTCCGGCTTGAGTGCCTTGGACACTTCGTCACTGAGGATGCTCTTGGTCATGTTTGTCCCAGCGTTAGGGGCAATAACGTTTGCTAGAATATTATGCTGCGCGCCCTCACGAGCCAGCGCCCGTGTGAGGCCTATGATGGCTGATTTCTAAGAGGTCAAGCGTGTCAATAGTGCCTGCAGAGATGTATAGGGCCGACTGGTACTTACAGCCGCAGCGTAGTTAGCTTGGCCAAACGAGCCGTAGATGCCGGTCACGCTGGTGGTGTTTACGATGCGCCCATGTTTCTGCTTGACAAAGTACGGCCACGCGGCGCGACACGTGTTGTAGGTTCCTTGAAGATGGACAGAGAGAACGGGGTCCCACATGGATTCACTCATGTTGTGGAACGCCTTATCCCGCAAGATGCCAGCGTTGTTGACGACCACGTCGATTCTCCCAAAGGCTTCGATTGTAGCCTGGACGTGCTTCTGGCCCTCTTCTGCAGAGCCCACCGTCCCAGCGGCGATGCCGCCCATTTGGTGGATTTCGTCGACGACGCTCGAGGGGTCCGCGATGTCGTTGACCATGACGGACGCGCCAAGTCGAGCAAAATGTAGTGCATACGCACGTCCGAGGCTTAGTAGCTCATTAGACAATCTGGGGAGCTAGGAGACGTTGGGGGGTGGAGAGCTCACCCTGAGCCAGCACCTGTTATCAGGACGGCTCTGTCCTTGAAAGAAATGGATGCTGGATACTTTTCGACGGGCAGTTTCAGACCAACGTTGAGAAGATCTAGAAACTTGTTGGGACCCGATGGATACTCTGGTCTCTCAAAATCAACCACTCTCGACCACCCCTTGATGACAGCTTCAGGTCCTAGGGAATCGTCTGCGCGCAGCAACAAACCGCCTGATCTCTGCCAGCGCAGCTTAGCAACTCGACCGCCCCCAAGTTCATAAGCGCCTCCGTTCTCTGTCTTGTTTCGCTCGTGGACCAGGAACGAGACGAAGGCAGCAGCAGATGCCTCGTTGTCAGTAGGGCCACCTGGGAGATGGTATGTCAGCCATCTTTTTTCTCGGCTCTGAGAAAAGCACAGGACGTTTCATACCGACAGGGAACACGACGTTGACAAAGATGTTCTTTTTGGCGCCTTCTTTGGCGAGAGTGAAACTATAGCCAATTTGCGAATGATTGGTCGCTTTTGATCCTCGAAGTTAGAGGCTGTTTGAACCGACCAAGTGAATGTGAGGGATCAACTCACTGCATTCGACAGCCTGTTGTGGGAGTCCATGAAGAGCAGCGAGGGACGACACGTTTACCACGCGGCCATATCCCTGCGCTCTAAAGTGCTTCCAGGCTGCGTTGATGGTCTTTGTCTCACAGTCAGCTCCACCGAACCCTTCATGCTTGACGGTGCCGATCTCTTGATTACCTTGTAGCTTCCCTTGATTTGAACGTCTTTTGACACATCCCAGTCACGGCCATTTACACCGACAATGCTTCCTGTTTTTGGACTATAAACGGCTGCGTTGATCAAGATGTCAATCGACCCAAGGGCGGCAATGGCGGTTTCGATGATGGTATCGCCAGCCAAGACACTGTTCCCGTTCGCTACCGCAGTGCCACCACGGCTTCGAATCAACTCGACGACCGCCAGAGCATCCTATCCATACTGTTAGCGACTATTGTAATAACCGCAAAAAAGGGGGAAAAAAGAATGAAAGGCTAGGAACGGTCCCAAAGTCAGCCTACCTTGCCCCCATTGCGTTCATCGTTCACAAAAACGGAGGCTCCTATCAAGATCTCCGGTTAGTTGGAGGGGTTAGATGCCTAACATGGGTCTGGACTTTACCCTGTGACCCCAGGAGCTCTGCGCAAGCTTTACCAAGCCTATATCTCGTCAATAATCAGGGCAAAGGTGAAAGGACGACGATGGGCCTTACCCGCTGCCTCCTCCTGTAACGACGGCAACTTTTCCCTGAAACTCACGACGAGACATGTTGTAGAGTATTTCTTTTTAGTATATCTTAGTGTACACACTTGTTCAGCACAAAAATATACGTCTAGAGTAAAACACGAGCCCCAGCTAGAAGTAGTTATGATGTTTCTGTGGCAGCGTTTGTGGGAGAAGAAAAGGGGCCCCACGTGCGTGTGGTACGGACGTGGGGCCGTTCTCAGGGGAGCTGGAACTGCCCCGCAAAGTTAAAGTTGACGCTAGATGCTGCCTTGGGTAGGACGTCCGGCATGTACGGAGTGTTGAGGTGGTTCAGCGCTTGTTGCCTGGGGAGCTTGGGACTGCTAGTTGAGGGCGAACCGTGTAGAGTAGCTGTATCTGTACATGCTCTATCAGGCTCAAAAGATGGCGGCCCCACATCCAAACGTCTTCAGAAAGAAACATGACCTGCCCTGATTTTC
The DNA here is from genome assembly GCF_023522795.1 of Fusarium solani. Lineage (NCBI taxonomy): Eukaryota > Fungi > Ascomycota > Sordariomycetes > Hypocreales > Nectriaceae > Fusarium > Fusarium solani. Next base: position 233,364 of record NW_027072153.1, read on the forward strand.
ACGTCCATATTCCTTCCTGTGGAACCTCAAATGTGCTCCACCCTCTCTATCTCGGCCGATCCATAGCCTCATTCACATAAAACCAACAGCCAGAGCTACTGCGTGCTCTGCCTGTCCTCAAGATAACCCAGGGACGCGTCCCAACGAATGATCCGCAAAAGAGTATGACTTGACCAGTTTACCTCGCAGAACGCCATATTATTAGTGGACCACATCGACCCCTCTACTAATAACGTCTCGATGGCTAAGTCGAGAGACTCTGATGTGCCCTTTGCAGTGCCTCTGGTTTGGACCTCACCACGATGTAGCGTCTAACTCGTTCCGTCTGCCCTACTTCCATCACAACTCAGCCTCTGAGTTCCGAGCCTACCTCTACGGCAGTGGACTTGGCCGCTCTAATGACTTCTATCCCGGCGGCGGCAGCTACGAAGGGGGACACAGTTTTTTTTTTAACGATGCCTACTTCCACCTCACATCTTTTGCCTCTGCACACACGCGGTGGGAACAGATCAAATGAGCATCATGGTCGAGACCAGCAGCTACTACCACCGTTCCGAGAAGCGAAAAATATAACAAAGGAAGAGATGCGTCCTGGCTGGTGGCCATTCCTGGAAATCTGAAGCGTCTTGTAAACAAATGGCAGAGTTCGCACCGTTATCATTTTTTACGTTGGATAGAATCAACAGGCCCAAGATCCAGCCCTGTGATTCTCTGCGTGTGAAATAAACGAGCAGGGCGGCTTTCAAAATCAGAGATCAGTCACGCTGTCGCTCATGAGGCGGAGTATGTGACACAACTTTCCCGCCTTCCACTTTCCCACCTCCTCTAGAAGACTCACGAAGTCGACCAACACCCTCCTAGCTGAGTTGAGCCCTCCCGGAAGCACCATGCTGTTGAAAGAAACCGGCCCGCCCATAGACACGAACCGGACAGCGAGCGAGCTCTTGGCTGCGTTGGAGGACGAGGACACGTAGCCAGCAAAACCCTCCTCGGCAAGCTCACTCCAGTCGACGTCTTCCAGCAGTTCAAACGGCTCTGTTTCGCCGCCCTCCTGCAGCGAGTCCGGACCTACCAGGAGGTAGAGGCCAAGCACGAGCGCGGCGTTGAAGATTGCATCCTCTGACAGGAACGTGGTCCCATCGCTGACTTTTCTCCTTGACATGGCTGCGTAAATGTGGGCTGCGTGCAAACACGCCCGCCTTGCCGAGGGACTCTGCGCCCAGCCTACGATACTCTCGAGTGCCTCTTTCCCAGCATGGATACCCTCGCGCCCAGCAGCAATCTCCAAAATATCCATGTTGGTCGTAATGCTGATGCACATGACATGCCAAAACGAGACGTTGTTTGGATTGCTCCGTACCAGGTCAGCTTTGTATGTTGTGTAGATGTCTCTCAGCAGTGGCACCAGCAACGCCCCGGCTTCATCTTTCTGGTACAGCTCTCCTGGAATGAGAGGGGTCGGTGTTGGGTCCTGCAGGAAAAGTCGATATTTCACGTCAGTAAGCCGCAGCCACACGGCCGACAGGAGCGAGTATAGTCCGATCGAGCTCGACGGGACGTCTGCCGGTAGGAAGGTCTGGTTGGGTTGAAGGTTCAGCATGCTGGGCTTCATGCACTGGCCGGCCGAGTCCAGCCTCGCCCACCGATTCGCGTCAGGGGCTTCAAAGAGCGCTGTCGAGCACGGGGTGTAGAAGCGCATCGTGTCTAGGCGGATTATGGGGTGAGTTCCCATGCCAGAGGAGAAGAACGAGTCCACCATGATGAGGCAGGCGATCAATCTGAGAGAGCACCACATCAGCACTGCTCTAATTAAACAACTGCATCACGTCAGAGTACATGACAGGGCAGTCTCTGCGTCAGCCCGGCAAGTGGGCTTACCTCTTTGTTGACTCAACTCTTGCCCAAGCCTTCCAGGCTGAGTTGTCTGACCTTCCTTGGGGGAGCACCGAAGCAAGCGGCGGTCCTTTGCCAGCCTCAAAGAGACCATTCTGCTGTGCAACCTGTTTCAAGTCGTCCATGATTAGGCAGCAGTCCACTGTACAGGCGAACAAAGCCAACGTACCGAGAGAACTTTGGAGTAAAGTGCGTGAGTCTGCTCAGAATGAACACGTTCCTACTGCTGTGTTAGCGTACTTTGCACCCCGAGTCGGCCACCGCGATCGTGTACAGACCTCCATGGCAGCTGCGCATGACAGCGCCAACGTAGATGATGCCAGGACGACAAGCAAGGACCTAGAATCGGATCTTGACCACGGCTTGGAGAGAATAGTGTTACAGTTGCTCATCACTTTCTGAGGTAAAGTGTCAATGTGCTGCAATCTCGGGTGTCAAGTGGGCGAGATGGAGAGAGCAGTCTTGGTCATGAACTCACTGATAAGTGTCTGGCAACGAAGCCACGAGTCCTTGCCGGGTCCAAGTGAAAAAGGCCAATCAGGCATATAGGAAACACAACCATGTTCGGGCTGTGTTTAGGGGAAAAGGTCGGTTTATGGATAAACGGCATGAGCGGGTGGAACCTGTGGAAGTAGATTTCGATGCAGATTTCCAACATGTCGAGGGTGGGAAAACGTATCTCTTGAGACAATCGTGCCTGTTGTGAGAAATATCAGCACACCGCAACAAATCACTCACGTTTCTGCGCGGGTATTACCACTGAAGGACACTCCACCCCGTACTCTTGACTCATGCTCATCCGTCGCTGGTCGTCGAGCCTACCTTCAGCCGACTTGGGACCGGCGGCAACATAAGAGTCGTCGGTATGTTCAGTACCAGAGAAGAGATTGCTGCCTCTGTGGGAGACAGCATCTGACCACAGTGTCTGCATAAGCTGCCAGGGCTGGTCGCCCCTCTTGGGCCACAGCTGGGCCATCTCAGCAAAGCGCTCGTCGGGAATCTCAGATGTGAAGCTCGCGGTTTTCCTCCTCCTCTTTATGGGATGATCCAGAGGGGCAGTGACATCGAAGCTGAGTAAGGGGTTATTTCCCCAGCTACGCCAGTCGAGATTTGGCATCGCCAACTCTGTGTCCAAGCCGGGGAGCCAGTCTGGTTCAGCGGGTGGCCATGTTCTGTCGGCATACTGCCCCAGGAGATGGCCCAGGTCCTGGTCCGATAGAGCACTGGTGTCGTGGCCGTGCAGACTGTCGCGTCGAAAGGTGGTTGCGGGTTGCGTCTCGTCGGGGAAGCTCAGGTGGGCGGTCGCGGAATCTACACTGTTGCTCATGAGCGCATCGGGTTCGGCTTGGCTGTGAGCCATGGAATTGGAGAGCTCATGATCGGCGATGGAATTTTCCGAGATGGGCGGCATGGCGTATGAAAAAGAGAAGCGAGCTTGCATCTCGTCATCTTCCTGGCCAACTCTCGGGGTCGTTCCAAGACGACCCAGCGTGATCGGATTATGAATCTCATGGCCTAAGGGGGGTTTCTCTGATTGCCGGACATCGTGGGAGGGAGTCGGGGACGCGGTCTGTTGGTCCAGCGAGCCGAGGTCAGCCCGGGCGGAAGGTTCGGGATTCGGAGCAACAGGAATCTCCTGAGCATTCGGGATGACGATATCAGGGTCTAAAGCGTCGATGCTAGAGACGGCGGCATTGTTCGGGGCACTGTCAGAGCCACTGGGGGCCTCATCTACCCCGGGCTGCTGAGGGCTGTGACGGGACGAGCGTGAGGGCGAAGACGCGGAGCCCAAGGGCCACACAACGACAGCGTTGCCAGTTGGAGATTCGGGGTCGTGTTGCCTCTCTTGCAACCGCACCTGGGTTGATTTGGAGGCGTTCTTGTGGCCCTTGTCGTTGTCGCCGTGTCCTTTTAGATGCCGACTCAGAACGTCTCTACACGTCGCACACAGCAGTCAGCGTCGGCGCCCACAGGCAAGGTCAGGTTGTCACAACATACCCTCGCGAGAATCTCTTGTGGCATTTCTGACATTCAAAGGGCTTCTCACCCGTGTCTGGCAGACTCATCAGTGACTTGCTGCAAAGACGGCCACGGACCGGGATGGTTGTGCAAGACACATGCTACTCACGCGAGCGCTCATGGCGCTTTAGATGCTCAATCTTTGAAAAGCTGCTGTCACAGTATGAACAAGTTCTGGTTGGCATGGAGACACCGGCAGTTCGTCTGTGTTTTGAGAAGGCCCAGCTAAATCGATTCGCTCACGCGAGATGAGGATAATCCAATCGCTGCAATAAGAGATGAGGGAAGAAAAGCGAACGGGGAAAATAGGGGGCAAATAGGGGGAAAGGATAAGTGACCCCGGGGCCTCAAGATGATGACTATAGAACACAAGAGTCCTATTTTTACTTTTATTTTATTTTGCATGGAGAACAAGAAGCAAGAGGAAAAGGAAGAGGTGAAGAGGGGAAAGCCCAGCACTGACGTTCATAAAAACGGCCATCTGCACCAATGACTAAGGTAGGTCAAGTGCCTCCCCCGCGCTATCCCTTTCCTTCTTTTTCTGGGGAAGTGCGGGGTAGAGCGTCGCCGGATCTGAGGTACAGACTCTCTGGGCAAAAGTCCGCTGTAGGGTCAAGTCACCTGCTGACTAGCTCGTTGCGGTCTAGCTCAAAGCGCCCAAAACTAGAACAACCTGCGATTGGCTGTCTAGTCCCCGTCTGCCTCCAATCAGCGTCTCGCTAGCGCTCCACTCACGTGCATTTGTGATTCGCTGCTGTACCGAGCAATTGGTCGCGTCTCCGTCCAGTGACGAATGAGTTCTCCCGTGATTTTTGTGTCCCAATAATCCAAGAGCAACTGTTGCGGCTAAGCCACCGACGCCTGGAAAGTCCAGCATCTATTTGGTCACCCGCTCGACAAGTTTGCAATCTCACCTGCACTGCGGAGTCCTGTCAGCGTTGTCACCCTAAATGGCATGCGCTCTCACAAAGCCAACGATGATGATCTCTAGGGTAGGTACACGGGGCACGTTGTGTACCAACGATGGCGATCAACCTGAGAAATCACTCTGTTAGCATTGGGATATGATGCTATGATGCGTTGACATTGTGTTTTGTTGATATCAGTTGAAGCCCGACCGTGGGTGTGATAACTGAGCCAGAAGCCCACCGAGGAAGCCCACCCGGAAAGATGTAGAGAGAATCACTTTGCCTTTGAGAGGTGCAGGGTCAGAAGTTCCGATCGAAAAGAAGCCCTCGAGTGGTTCGAGGCGGAAGGCTCAGACTGTGTAGTAGAAGCCAAGGTGACGAACACCAAGGCCCGAAGTGGGAGCCTCATCACCCTGATATTTGACCTCTGCCCCCTCGCCTGACCATCTTGAAGCTGAGAGCGTCAAATCGTGGGGATGTTCCACTTCAGGCTAGCCCCTTTTAATTCGGTGGGGGTTCAAGTCTGGGGTTGGTGTGGTGACTTTGTGGGGTCGAGTCTGGAGGGTCCCACGGACCCACATTCACCACCGGACTACCGAGAGGATTCGGCTTCGTGTTCGGGCCCGGATATGGGGCACGACGGCTCTGCCAGGAGGCAAATGGCAGACTCAAAGACCCTCAGGACCCGTCTCTTTTTTTGCCATCTCTCTCAAATAGACACTGAGTCATTCCCGTCTTGTCTACGCATCAGTTTCTACCACACCAGTTTCGATCTTCTGGCTCAGGTATCCCATCAAGAGCCGGGCTTCAACTATATAAAAAAAAACCTACCACACCAGTTTCAATGGCCTCCATCAACGGCCTTGGCTCCCTTGAGGACAGCGTCCTGGTCCTTCCACCTGATGTGTCGGCCAGTGCTTTCCGTGAGGTGCTGTTGGAGATGGCCAAAGTTGTCGGGAACGACAATGTGACCGTTCATACACGCCAGTCCATGAAGCCGGACGAGCAGGGTCATTACTACAACCTTCCCAAGGAACATGACTTGTTCTACGTCTTGGAGAAGGAGCATTTTCTCGCTGGAGCCGTTGTGTGCCCTGGGAGCACCGAGGAAGTGAGTGCTGTTGTCAAGCTCGCGAACAAGTACCTCGCGCCACTCTGGCCAGTGTCGATAGGCCGCAACCTCGGTAAGTCAGCCGTTGGCTCCCATGGCTAGCCTCAACTCAGCAATGGATGCTGACATCTTTGTGACAAGGATACGGCGGTGCAGCCCCTCGCCTTCGCGGGAGCATCGTCCTTGATCTTGGAGCCCGCATGAACAAGGTCCTTGACGTCAGCAGCCGAGATTGCACGTGCCTCCTTGAGCCCGGTGTCACGTATTTTGCCTTGTATGAACATCTCCAGAAGAATGGGTTTCAAAACCTGTGGATTGACAATCCCGATCTCGGTGAGCTACTTGAGAGAACTCCGCTCGCGTTCCCCACAATGTGCTGACCGAGTGTCCAGGTGGGGGCTCCGTCGTTGGTAACGCCCTCGAGCGCGGTGCCGGATACACGCCTTACGGGGAGCACTTCTCCTTTCACTGTGGCATGGAAGTTGTCCTGCCCTCTGGCGAGGTGATGCGTACAGGCATGGGCGCCCTGCCTGGCAACAACACCTGGCAAACGTTCCAGTATGGTCAGTCTTTTTCTCATCTCTTATCCACATTCGTGCCACTCACATGAGAGAATTATAGGTTATGGTCCCTACCCGGATGGCATCTTCACTCAGTCCAACTTTGGAATTGTTACCAAGATGGGTGTCTGGCTCATGCCTGATCCTGGTGTGAGTTGTTACTTATGCCCGATTTCTCAAACACAGTGCGTGCTGACGGCATTGTCCAGGGTTATCAAGCATACCTCTTCTCGTTCCCCAAAGAGGCAGACCTGCCTGAGATCGTAGAGCGTGTTCGTGTTCTTCGCATCTCTGGTGTCATCCAGAATGCTCCTACCATCAGAAACACCCTCATCGACGCTGCCGTGTATGGTCCGAAGAGTGACTACACTAGTAACAAGGACGTGCTTTCCAGCTCTGAGATCGACGAAATCGCCAGGAAGATTAACGTAGGCCGGTGGAACATTTACGGCGCCATGTATGGACCGAAGCCTATGCGAGATGTGCAGTGGGAAGCTTTAAAGGCGTCCTTTATGCAAATTCCCGGGGTACGTGTTCTTGACATTCTCCTCCACGACTTCACCCTCTGAAACTTGCTTTAGGCCAGATACGAGTTTCCCAAGCCCAGGGCAGAGGGCGAAAAACGGACCGTTCTCCACATGCGGGAGGAAACCCTCAAGGGTTTGCCCAACACTTACGAGCTGGGCTGGCTCAACTGGTCGTGCGAGAGGGGGTCTCTGCTTGGCTTCTCTCCCATCTCGCCCGCGACGGGCTTTGACGCAAACAAGCAGTGCGAGATGGTCAAGCGTCGGTTTAAGGAGTTTGGATTCGACTATATTGGAACATTCGTCGTCGGGTGGCGAGAGCTACACCACATTGGTATGTTTGACAGGATCACCATCTCCACCCTTGAAGTTGGATCAGAGCTGACGCATCAAAAATGAAAACAGTCTGCCTGACATTTGACAAGACCGACCCCAAGCAGCGTAAGAAGGCTCACCGATGTATTGAGCTCCTGATCGACGACGCGGCAGCTGAAGTGAGCTTCTTTGAGACGTGGCCGGACTGAGCACCAGCTGACACAGACTCGCAGGGCTACGGCGAGTATCGAACTCATCTCTGCTACATGGATCAGATCGCCAGCGTGTACAACTGGAATGGAAATGCCGCACTCAAATTCAACCAGCAGCTCAAGGACACGCTGGACCCCAATGGCATCCTGGCTCCAGGGAAGAGTGGCATCTGGCCAGCCCGCCTGCGAGGTAGGGGATTTGAGTTGAAAAGGAGTATCGAGCCTGGCAGGCTATAGCTTTGGCTGCCACGGTAGAGATCCAGATTCGGACAACCGACTCGGGATCATGAGTGCCGCTGGGCGAGATGAGGTGTGAGTTGTGGGGCCTACCTACCGAGGGATGTGGGGAAATCAGACATCGTGGGGTCGCGGAGAGTAGGTAAGGTACATTGCGCTGTAGGCTCATTGAAGAGTACATCTACTTAGAGCATGGCCTAGCCTTAAGTACCTGGGCTATCCCAAGGCTCTCCGCCCTCTCTTCAAGTTAGCTCAGCTCTGTCTTTTCCTGTGCAAAGTCAAGTTCCCGCCTTAGCTTTCATCTTCTTAGTCTGCAGCGCAACGTCAAGTGAAACCATCCATCGTGAAGAAGATGTCTTCTCTCCCAGCGTCGATGCGAGCTGCAGTGGTTGTGGCAAGTTCTCCCCCTCCTGGGATCATGTCCACTCCAATCTGACTCGAGCAAGAACAGCGCTCCAAGGGCTGCTTCAAGTTCCAGATCACCCATGTCCAACGGCCGGAGCCGGGTCCGACGGATGTGCTCGTCCAACTCTCCGTGAGCGGCGTCTGCGGCACAGACATGGGTTTGGCGACCGGCGAGCTGGGCCCCACGCGAGACATCCTGGGCCACGAGGGCGTCGGCTACGTCATGCAGCTGGGCAGTGCCGTGCCGTCGGCGCAGGTCAAGGTCGGCGACAGGATCGGTATCTCCTGGCTTCGCGACGTCTGCGACGTATGCGAGTTCTGCCTTCACGCGGGCGGCGAGACGCGGTGTAAGGAGCAGCTCAACTCAGGCCGCAAGAGGGACGGCACCTTTGCCGAGTACGCCCTTGTGCCGAGCCGCTACCTGTTGCGCATCCCCGCCCACATCACCGTGCCCGACGAGCTGATCGCCCCGATCCTGTGCGGCGGCGTCACTGCTTACGCCGCGATCAAGAATGCCGGCGTCGTCGGCGGAAAGTGGGTTGCGGTTTCAGGGGCTGGCGGCGGTGTGGGCGCGCTGGCGGTTCAGTACGCCAAGGCCATGGGCTATCGTGTCCTGGGGATCGATGTGGGCGATACAAAGCGGGATATGTGCCTCTCGTCCGGGGCAGATTGCTTTGTCGATGCGGCCCAGAGCCAGGATTTACGGCGGGACGCTGAAGCTGCCATGGGACAGACGGGTGCTGAACTGGTGCTCGTCTGTGCAGCTTCAGGCGGCGCATATAATGCAGCGTTGGGCATTGTCGCGGCCTTTGGCACCCTGGTTAGTGTTGGAATACCGTCCCCTGACCAACTGGTTTCTTTCCATCCACTGCTTCTTATCGACATGGGCATCAACATTGTGGGATCTGCGGTCGGAACAAAGGAGGACATCCTGGAAGCCATTGGGTTTGTTCAGAGGGGTCTAGTCAAGCCCGTTGTGAATATTCAACGCCTAGAAGACCTGCCTGGGCTGGCCTCACGGTTTGGAGAGGTGAGTTGAGGTTCTAACTCGTGTCTATTTTGCGAAATTAAGCTTGAAGCAACTCTGGCTAACAGTTTTCTTTTCAGTATAATGGTAAGGCGGTTATTAAATTTGAAAACTCTTCTAGTCCCTGCAAACTTTAACCGCCTGCATCGAGAGGTTGTGTCAGGCGGAAACACGCCATAATGTGGTGTGCTGTACAACTGCTACGACTACATAGGTCTTGTTTAAGCTATAACTGCTAGGAAGATATATATATATATATATACGCGACTATCCCCTCTGCTGATATAAACCCAGCACCACCGGTTTATCCCTCGGGAATCCCACGATTATCACACCACCTGCATCGACCCGTTGCGTGAAAAGCAATCTCACTATGTAATTACATCTTTGGCAAGCCATCCATCTCAATCCGTGGCAAATCTGCTGTTGCCCCTGATCCTCTTACCGTACCTAAAGAACAGATATGGGAACGGCAGCATGGCAAGCGTCAGGAAGCCAAGGAGAGATGAGGCCCACTGATATCCGAGCTTGTCGTACATCTGGTTCCCGAACAAGGGGAATGTGGCTAAAGCGGCGACTTCCTGGTTAATAGGTTCTCAGCTGACTGGCCGGTGTCTGCGATGGACTCACCTGCGAACAGACAGCGCACAAAAGCATTGGCCGCAAGTGCGCTCGCCGCATAGAGGGGATACGCGTCGACCTGTGCCTCATCGTCAGCCCCAACCTTTCGTCCGCGCCCCCACACGGTCCACACAGCACAACTCAAGGCACTGGGCTGTTGCGAAGCTCTTGGCTCGACGACACTGCTTACTAGGAAGGTAAAGATACCGGTAAAAACCAGCAGATTCCTGCAAGAATGCACAGTTAGTGGCATAACTCGTGCAGTGTCCATGGTAGAAGTCCAAGAACACCACCCTTCCGAACCCCATCGGTGCTGGTAACCGAGACAGCACTAAGTTGTGGCGAGCTGCCGTCAAATTCAGTGTACAGAGGTCTTTGTTAGACCGGGAAATAGGCGCCCACCCTATATCCCGCTCGCTGCCATGCTGGCGGACTGGCGTGTAATTGAACGACAAAGGGCAATCGGAGTGGGGGCCAGCACTCACCCTGCACCAAATATGCTTGACCCGATGATGGGCACGATCCAGTGAACATGAGGGAAAGTTGTCCATCCGAAGGTGAATAACCCAATGGTAACAAGGAATGAGCCGCAGATGGCGGGTGGGAGCCGAAATTCGGGCTCGCTGGACACCTGAGTACCCGTCTCTTTCTCGAGGTGAGCGACAAGGCAGCAGCGAATGCCGTGAAACATCGGGTCCGCAGCCCCGGCTATGAGCGTGCCAACTAGGATACCCAGGAAGCTGAGGCCGACCTGCCACAGGTTGAAGTCGTGGGCGTTGCGGAAGACGAGGGGGAAGGCGCCGAAGAAGAGGTAGAGAATGCCGAGGAGGATGGCGGAGAAGACGCACAGGTTGAGGACCATGAACTCAAAGATGAGCAGCTGGAAGGGCCGAAGGAGAGAGAGGCCGATAGTCCTGGCAATGGACTTGTTGACTTTTTCCATAGGGGCTTTCCAACGGTCGTCACCAGTTTTCTTTCTCCTCGCCCTAGCCATGTCACGGAGAATGACGGGGTCTGCGGCCATTGATATCAGCAATCCAGCAGCAACTCGAGGATTAATTGGCACTCACGATACGTCTCTGGCACCAGGAAGACGACCAGAACGAGCTGGATAAACGCCCAGATGAGCAGGACGTAGTACGTCCACCGCCAGTTGACATGAGAGTTGATGAAGCCACCCAAGACCGGGCCTAGGGCGGGCCCAAGAAACTGGACCAAGGAGTAGAACAGCATGGGGGCCTGTAGTTCATCGCGGTTGAAGAGGTCGCTGACGGTGCCGCCGGAGACGGCGAGGAAGGCGCTGCCTGCCAGCCCGTCGAAGAGGCGGGCGACGAGCATGGTGGCGATGTTGTGGGCGACGGCCTGGGGAATGATCCAAAGGACGTACAGAGTCCAAGCGATGAGGTATATCAGGCGACGGCCAAAGAACTCGCTCAGGGGACCAAGGAACATGGGGCCGAAACCGATGCCCAGCACGTATGTGGAGATGCCGAGCGTCGAAACGATACGAGAACAGTTAAACTCTGCGTCCATCTGAGCGTACGTGGAGCTGTAGATGGAGCTAGCAGTTGTGCTGGGACAACGTTGGTATGACTTTTACATCGTATACTGGCGCATCGTATGCCGGCGGAAAAGGAATCACTTACAAGCACAGGCCCGCCCCTGAAAGAACGCTCAGGATCAACCATTTGCGTGCCGTCTTCATACTCCGTGGAGACATGGGGTCGGCATCGCCACCGTCAAATACCACCTCAAACGGGTCCTTGTCATTCGGGGTCCAGGAACCCGGGGTACCGGCTCCCCCATTGGCGATGTTGTTGTTCTCACCGGGGTAGCTGTCGCATCGGTATCCGTTCTGGGACACTGGGTAAAAGACGGCGGGAGCCGTGGAGGGCCCGATGTGGGTGCTTTTTCGGGCCCTGGTAAGCTCGAAGGCATGGTCCTCCGATTTCTGCTCCATATTGGAACTGGTGTCGGTCTCGGTGGTGGCTGGCGTGGTGCCCTGTCGCTTGACCCTTTCGCCATCGGCCTCGGCTGCCGTCATGATGGTAATATCAGGGTGTTCAAGCCCAGGTTTGGGTCATGGGCTTTGTGCTTAGAACCAAGTGATGAGTGTTCTTCTCAACGATACTGAAAACAAGGGAAAGCAAGAAGGAAAGAGAAATCAGGCTTGGCCACTAGGTGGTGATCCAAGTGTTGTGGTTTGTGGCCCTCAAGCTCGAATAATCTTCCTACAGATACCGACCTTATAAGGGCTGCGAAGTTCATTGCATTTAGATGGACTCGCATAATTTACGGTCCGAACAACAAACCGGATGGCTCTCAGGTCGTGTCAGACAATCCATACCTGTTCAGCTGTTCATTTACCACCGAGGTACGGGATACTGTGCTTGGTACGCGCTCCGACGATGACCCTGCAAATTTCCGGGCTTCGCTTGTGGTCCGGCCTGTGGCGCCGAACGAACGTGGGGCTCGGCCCGAACTTGACATCGAAGGACCATGTTTCGGAGATACTGAGGTATCGATCGATGACAGGGTACCGCTCCCAAAACACCGAAAGAAGGGAGCAGGGAAACCGTTCTTTATTGTAGCGGGAAGTCAAGGGCAGATTTAAAAGCAGGTCCTCGTTGTTCGGTCGCCTATGAATCTCCAGTATGTGAGACGGGGCGGCTCAACCCCAATTCGAAAAGGGGGTTGCAGACCTCGGAGGAAGGCATGTCTGTACTATGTAGGACGCCAATACCATTCACGCCTCTGTACGATAGAGCCTTTGTCAATGTTCCTTTGTGAATTATCTGAACGGCGGATTCCTCCTCAGGTTTGTGATGGCTTCGATCGCAGAGCTTTCACCTGGGGAATCCAGATGCCTCGGCCACATTGGTGTGAATAAGGGAGCGCACGGACCGCCAAGCCGGCGAAGTGGGCCAGTTCCAGCGAGGTTCAGCCAGTTCTGGGTGCCCAGAAGTAGGGCTCCCCGCAAGACCGGTTGAATCAACCAAAACAAAACAACCACAACTCCATCAACTTGAGACCGAACCCATCGTGCCCTACGCTTGCACGCACCGTTCAATCAACAACATTCCGTCTCCATCAAGGCTCTCGAACATGGAGCTTGGCGTCCCCAAGAAGCCTTCCTTCAAATAGACGCTTATCTGGATGAGCTATTCGATGGAGGAGAATAATCGGTAAGCTGTTTTGTCTGGTTTCCAAAGAGACTGTTGCGGAACCATTGTCTCATTGGCTTGACAGGTCTGTGACCGCTTGCCAGCGATGCCGGGACCAAAAGGTGAGAAGGAAAGCATGATACCGTGCCCAGAGCCGCACTGTCGCTGATCAGATTATCGCCTGTCACAGCTAAAATGCAGTCGCCAACGGCCGATATGTGTGCGATGCAGACGGTTGGGCGCCTGCTGCATCTATCCGGCTCTGGCAGACCGCAGACGTACCAATCCGGCTCGCCGATCGTCAAGGCCACGGACCTCTTTGCACAGCACAACAAGGCGTGCTCTTCACGGAAATAGCCCTGGCTCTCTGGATCGGGACGCTGAAGCCAACCGGTCTCTGGTGGAAGAACTACAACGTAGCAAAGTCACTACGGAGTTGCCTCGCCAACCACAAGATGCCACAGGGGACCAGGGCCACCTTTTCTCTGCCACTAATTCCCAAGATGAAGTTCCTTATCTGGACAAGCTCCCCAATAGCTTCAATTTCGAGGTATGTTGTACGCCATCTCCTGATTCACTACGCCAAAGCCTATAACCATCCCCAGCCCACCACTCGAACAACAGACAGGGCTAAGTATCGCGACTCCATGTAGTCATACTCGACACACCTCAGGAACACCGGCCCATCCATTTCGAGTGCAAGCCCGGATCGAGGCAGCGTACCAAATGCCTGTTCGCCGCTCCCTTCACGGGCTGTGGGGCTTTCTTTGCTCGAAATCTACTTTGCCAGAATCTACAACGCTTCACTTCTCTTTTGCAAGCCGATGCTCTTCCAGGAATACATTGAAGGGAAATTGCCAGACTACCTACTGAAGGGGATATTTGCGCTGGCTTCGCTGTAGGTCCTCTTTGCTACTTGACATGACCAGGAGGCTAACTCCACGACTGGGATAGATTCCTAGCCCCCCAAAATGCCGGCGATGCTCGAGGTGACATGTCCGAGTTTTCCGAGCTCAGAGCCCTGAGTGTTTTCCACGTGTGCAGCGTGCCATGGGCAGAGGACTCCATGAGGGATGTTATGGGACTGATCATGCATGAACCGACATTGCACATGGTTCAAGCGCTGGAATGTCTCACTCTGTACTGGTTCGGGCGTGGAGACGCGTGGAAGGGGGATATGTGTCACGGTATGATCCTCTCGAACCTTCTGGGCACACACACTAGCTAATCGTCTTGTTTCCTAGCCCTGGCGTATCGCAGCTGCCGCGCTTTGGCATACGGCCAGAGAAATAAGGGTCGCAGCGCCAACTCTCCGCCTCCGCTACATGCAGAGCTGGAACGACGGTGCTTCTGGTCATGCTGGGCTTCCATGTGCATTATTGCACAGCCAGAGCCGTATCTCAGATCGGCCTGGCTGGAGACGGAAGGAATCCCACTGCCAGGACGGATTGACAACACGTCAGTCGGTTGGAGAGTTGTTCTCGGCGTAACCATGACCACGGAGTGGAGGCCCTCTGTGTCGGGCCAGAGCCAAGACGCCACAAGGTGCCTACCATTCTCTGCGTCCTTGGTGAAGGTGGTGGGAGTGTGGTAAGCTCTGGTTATAGCCAGTCAAGTACCCAGGCTAACTTTGAGTTTAGGGCAAAGATCCAGCAATTCGTTGTTGAATCCAAAAGACTGACAGTCGCAACGAAGTTCGGGAGATTGTCCGATCTGTCGTCACTTGCCTCGGCTATCTACCAGGAGTTGCCTCGTCAGGATCACCCAACGTCGGCAAACACCACCTTCACAGACACCCACCTTTTCCACATGTTGGACGCACTGTGCTACATGTGCCAAATGGCTTTGCACTCCACTGTTGTCCCTCTGTTTTCTGGCTCATCGCTCGATCCAGGGGCAAGGCCCGAGGAAGTGCGAAACAGTGCAAGGAAGGTTCTCACCTACGCACAACGATTCGCGACATTGCTCGACTCCTATCTCCGAGCTCCACTTGATGTTTCCTACATCAGCCCTCTCGTTGGCTATGGTGCATTTATTACAGGAGGGGTCATCATCGCCCACGAGATGGCAATTCGGAACAGCTGTTCTAGCGGAGATTCATTCCGGTGCTCTGCAACTTCAGGGGGGGCTGGTCTATCGACTGTGCGAGCCATTCTTGACCTTTTGGGCGCGCTCTCTGTGTATTGGAGAGTTTTGCAAACTCCTGTAAGTCTATCAACTTGTCTCATGTCTGTCCTCGCTCGACCTTTATGCTAATGCTGATTTCTACGTTGCATCTAGAGGGAAAGGCTTCGTGCAGCTCTGGCACAAATCCCAACTGAAGCCGCATGTCAAAGCGCGCCGATGGCTGGGGCAACAAACATACCAGAAAATGTTGTCACGGATCATGTAAGGAATCAAGCCCTGGTCGGATCCGATCTTTCCGTACTTCACCAAGGTGGAATGCCGCTGCAGCCTTTGGCAACGATTGATAGTGCCGGAGTCGGGGCCCAAGAAGGCCTTGCAGGCTTTACTCCGATCTCAACCGATCTCAGGGGGCAGGATATCGACCAACCCAAAGATTCAATGGAGGACCTGAATCTGGACCAACAGGGACTGGAGTGGTGGAACTTGACTTTCGCAGAGGCTGGATTTGCGCATTTTGAAGGGCTGGAGCCCTTGAGTGGTTTTTTGGGGGGGTGAAGGCACAGTTCCAGAGCAGACCCGGCTTTGACCCAAATACCGACTGTACCGCAGCGGGAGTCTGCAGTGGGTGGCATGCGGTGTTGGCGTTGATATTCGGTGCAAACGACGTCTTGCATGCCCACTTTAGTAGCTAATCGTTGCACCGGTTGGTCAGGATTTACGGTACAATACAATGCTAGTAGTACTGTGTATACACAAGGCCTTTAAAAAGAGGATGGCCTGAAGGGCCCCTGAAGCTCCCGAGGTTCAGCACCTATCACTTGAGGCCAATTGCTAGGCTTAGAAGGCGAGGGCGGCGGAGAAAATCATTGTGCAGTCACGAATTGAACAGGGCACGCGCGAAAGAAGAATCATTTGTACTAACTACTTGGCTATCTACATTTGGAAGTCGAACTGCTTGTTCTTTCCTCCGGCTTGTTGATATCTTGGGAAATGACGAAGTTGTCGCGAAGGGGTGGAGCGTTGGCATGTAAGGCCCAACAAGACGTACCATGTCCGATATTTTCCCGCCATGGTAATTAACCCCGCCTCCAACCCAAAATCCCGAGCTCTAACCCCGACCGAATGGCGCTCGGCCCGAAATAGGGAGCGTTTGCTAGTACATCGCTGTTCCGAACTGGTCTTGACTCGATACGCAAAAGTTGGATATAAATGGGTTGTCCGCGTGAGCTCTCCTCCACATTCACGTCACCTCCACACTTGGTTTTGGCTCGCGATCCTGACTCGACACGCACGTCTCCTCTTCACTTATCTCACTCACCCCTTTCATCTCCATACTCGACACTTGGCAGTCTTTGCCCGCCATGGCCTTCCTGATGAAACATTTCTTTCCGCGTGATAGCTCCTTTGGCTACGAAGCCCTGAGAGCAGCCGCCTACAGCAACTACGGAGGCGCCGACGTGGCAGAGGTCATCGCCATATGCTCTCTCATCTCTCCCGGCGACGAAGAGAGCTGGATGCGCGAATGGAGAGTGGCAGCCGACCGCGCTGTTCGCGGTGCCGAGGCGAGTTTGTCCGCGGGCAACAACATGAGTGCGCAGGAGGCCTTCCTACGCGCCTCTAACTACTACCGGACGGCCGAGTTCTACCGACGACGGGATCCGAAGAACGACGAGGTGGCCGAAGAGCTGACCCGGCTGTCCACCGAGAGTTTCACCTCAGCCATGAAGCTGACAGCGCACAACTTTGACGAGATCCGGATACCATACGAGAAGACGATACTGCCTGGCTTTTTCGTCAGTCCGCCTGGACCTCCGGTCCCGCGCCCCACCATCATCTTCAACGGCGGGTTCGACTCGGTCAAGGAGGAAGCATGGTTCGCCATCGCAGCGCCAGCATTGGAGCGCGGGTTCAACGTCCTCGCCTTTGACGGTCCAGGGCAAGGCGAAGCCTTGAGACGTCAGGGCTTGGTTTTCCTGCCGGATTGGGAATGCGTATTGTCCCCCGTCGTGGACTACGCTCTCAGCCGGCCCGAGACGGCACCGGACAAGATCGTCATCTTCGGTTGGAGCATGGGCGGCTACCTTGTTGCGCGAGCCGCTGCCGCTGAGCACCGCGCGGCCGCCATCGTTCTCGACGACGGCGTTTTCGATTTTGGAAGCGCCTTCCACCAAGAACTGCCGGGCCCGGCCCGCTGGATGCTCAACCGGCACTGGGACTTCCCGATCGAGCTTATGACAAAAATCATGATGAGCCTCTCGACAGGCTTGAGATGGGGGATCCTGAATGCAAAATGGACCCTGGGGGTGGACTCGGCTGCCGAGGTGTTCCGTGAGGTCACCAAGTACACCGTGAAGGGCCTGGTCGAGAACATTACGACTCCGATGCTGATTTTGGATGCACCAGATGACCATTTTCTAAAGGGGCAACCACAGATCCTGTTTGACAAGTTGAGGTGTGAAAAAACCCTGGCCCAAATTACAAGAGTCGAGGGTGGAAGCACGCACTGCCACCAGGGAACCTCGTCAAGGCTGCACCAGGTCATATTTGACTACCTTGTGCCAAGAATGTTTAAAGCTTAGGTATTGGAGTTGTTGAGCTGATCCAACTATTGCAAGTTGTGTGTAATATACTATAACCTTAGCCTTCAAGGTGCGCGGCGAATCTGCCGGTTCTACGAGAAGCATCACATCGTCAACCTGGCTCGCAACGTGTGACGATCGTGGGGTCCCCAGGGGATAATCCGGTCGTGCTGGGTTTATGTTAGCAGAGGGGATACTAGCGTTATCTTAAATAGGGTATAAGTCACGTCTGGTAATATGCTCAAAGGTATTGAGTGTAACTAAGTTGTATTGATAGCTGAGGTAGCTCGTATATAAGAAAGTGCAAGTGAGCGTGTTCTATATACTTAAGTGTTTAGCCTTGGGCCGACTATGCTTGGGAGCGATGTCGTTCCTGGCCCGCGTCGGTCCTAGGCCGACATCGGTCTTATGTCTTGTCGGTCTTCCTCTTGATAGGTCCGTTGCTTCCTTTGGGTGTGGAGGCGACGTGACGTAACCGCGAGGGTCGTAATAGGACTAGCGACAATGAGGAGTGCCTTCATAAATTCCTCGCTCACGAGAATGCCATCCTTGGGCAAGTCTACAGTCCCGTTAGATCTGTAGGTATGAAGGTCGTTCTGTAATTCGACTGAGAAAAGGGTACCAAAGTATTGGTGCGGGATGATTCGGATGTCGATTGTATCTATGCTGGGTCTGATAACAACGAGATCTAGGTCTACCGGCCGGATGGCCACTATCTATCTATCTTCTGGCGCAGCTATCCCATAAAGAGCTAGGCTTCAACTATGTAAAAGAACACTATCAACACCTCATAGCATCATAGGCAGCTGCAGACATTCTGGCAAAGAACCGAGTTTGACTCAGAGGTAACGCGTCTCGCGGTAAGCCAGGTGTACTCAGAAGTAATCCGGGATCCAGGACGGGAATACAGGGTAGAGGCGGATGAGAAACACTCTCGCTCAGTGAGCAAATGACGATAGGGGATATCGGATGCCATCTTGCCCGGGAATTTGCAAGCCAGGGGCGGGCTGGCTCGACAGCGTACACGATATCGTTGGAGCCAACGTAGTTTCTGCTGAATGTGTTCTTTATTATAGTTGAAGCCCGGCCCTTGATGGAATAACTGCGCCAGAAGACAGAAGACAGGTCAAGGGCTCGAACAAGCGGTGGGGGGTGGGCTTCCGAGCAACCCAACGGAAACAACACAGGCGTAACTCCAGGAGGGCACTTCTTCTTAGCACTGGTATTACTATCTCAATTCAGGAGAGGCAAAAAGTGGATATTCAGTGAGGTGATTTAGCCGAGGACAAAGAATACGGAACGTCCGTCTAAGTTTGGGATCGTCGTCATAATGGTGTGCCAAGCCAGAGCTGAGCCGTCTTGGATGTGCTTGGCAACCTTGTGGTCGGAGCTACCGGCTCAGTGACGTTGCAATGCCTAGGGGAGACAAAAAACACGAAACTGGCCCATGAGCTTCAGGATAGCCATAACACCTTTAATAATGTCTTAATTCATATGAAGATTGACCAGATAATACTTTAAGATCTGCTATTGATGAATATTTAGATTTTAAATAATATTCTTTGTGGAAAAGTAGTTAAATCAGTGACCAATGTCAACACAATAGCGGTGATTTGGTAGCGTCCGTCTCCTGTTTTTTGTTACCCAGAGGAATGCGTGATGAGCTGAGCCTCGGCGCTGAGACAAAGTTTCCATCTAACGCCAGCCCCAACTCAATTTCTATCCAGCCAAAGCTGAGCCTAGAGAATTCGTTTGAGGGACATCGGCGTTGCGCGATTGTGTGGCGTCATTATCGAACGCTTACCGAAGCTGGTTCATTCTGCTTTGGCGTCATTCGTCCTGCTTGTTATGGGCAAAGCAAGATATCTGGAAAACTATATATGATCTACAATCCCCCCTCTTCATTCTTTCATAATCATCACAACCACCAATCACCCCTGAAATACAACCTGAAACAACTCATTACAATCAGACCTCTTCAAAAGGATATTCTGCCAGAACAACCATAAAGACCCACTTCTACCCAATCCCGACAAGCAACTCTCAATCAACCACACAAAACAAACACTGAAAACCACTTCAATATTCACAATGTGCCTCCCCGTTCCACGAAGACAGCCCCGCGGCGTCATGGTGGGCCCTCGTCCAGTCACTGTGGTTCACCACCATCATCACGGAGGCCATATGGGCGGAGGACGTATGGGTATGGGAGGTCCACGGATGGGCGGCCCTCGCATGGGTGGAGGAATGATGGGAGGAGGGCGACGTATGGGTGGACGTCGCTGCTGAGCGCCTTGCTTCTAGCCTGAGTATCAGCGGCGATCAAGAGCTTGAGATACATGTTCTTTTTGTGTATTATTATAGAGCTTTCAGGATGGGAATCGAATGTAACGCGTTTTATTTGAGTAAATATCGTTCCTGAATATCGTGTTCCTTGTCATGGACCGTTAGTTGCGGAAACATAAATAGAGGAGATTCTCGATTGATATGAATGCGCATTAGATAGTGACAAAAATTGATATAAAAGTGAAAAACACAAGATTTCGGAAACCATAAGTACGCTCTGAACATTCAATACTATTTATATCCATTATAATGGGATATTCCGGCGTGATGGGCGTTGCATGATGCTGAAGTGGCGCTTTATGATCCCGAAGTGGCTGTGTATCGGATCGGAAGCCGGGGGGGCAAAGCCGATCCGATCCGGCTTGATTTATGGAACGAGTCCGAAGCCAACGCCGGTTTCGATCCGGCCTCCCGGATTGAAGTTTCAAGTCTTGTGGCTCGGGTGCGCAATTCATCAGTCACGGAGGCATCTTTCCAAAGTTTTACCGTGGCCGTTAATCCCTTACGGTACCTGGAATACTTTGACTGAAATCTCTTTGGTTTTTGACTCCCTGAAGCTATTTGGAGATTTCCTGTAGTATAGAAGTATGGAACGAAGCCTCGTAGATCTCTTTAGATAACATAGGCTTCAAAAGTAAATATATTAGTATTAATATGCCGATATATCGTAGTTCTCTTTGTATCTCTTGTTACTGGTTAATCTTTTACTATAAAATATCAGCGAGGATACAACTTCTAACAGTGACATTTTCATACTGGGTGGAGTTGGCGATCCTCCTGAAGCAGCGCGGCCCGTTGCTACCCTTGTACCACACCATGGCTGCATGATACCCGAAGACATAAAGAGTTTCAACTTCGGCTAAGGGCTTCCCGAAAAGCTGCAATTAAGAGGTCTCTTGGTCCTGTCCTAGCGTTAGAAGAGATAGTCTTGGTCCTTCCTCGTGCCATACATATTTAACTTTCTATTCCTTCTCAAGAGCAGGCAAAGTCCCATATTAGCCTCCTCGAAATTACAGCCTACTCATTCTAAACCTACGCCTTTAATATTCCATCTCAATTACCATTACCTTACGTCAACATGAACTTCTCTCCTTCGTGGCTCAAGGCAAGTTTTTTTCGCCCCGGAAAGAATAACCAGCATGGGTCTAACAGTTTGAAGGTGGAGGAAGGGCTGGGCGGTACCCGTCCCGTGCTTAGAGGAGACGCGGAGGAGATGACTTCTCAGTTCGCCGGTCTCCAGGCTCTCCTGGCCCCAGCCGATCCCCAGCCGTACAGCACAGTATCGACTCAAGACAACACTTACGAAGGCACCAAGTATCGCATCTATAGTCCACACCGCGAAACCAACGCCCAAGACAGGCTTCCCATAGGCGTTTTCTTCCATGGCGGTGGCTTCGTCCTGGGAGATCTTGAGACTGAGGATGCGCTTTGCCGAGCAATTGCTCAGAATGCAAACACTTTGATCATCAGCGTGAACTACAGAAAAGCGCCAGCCCACAAATCACCAGCACAGCTGCAGGACGCTCTCAAAATGTTCCAATGGGTGTGTTGCTCTGATCTTATCCCATGAGTGGCCGAAATGTAAACGCTAACAACACCAACACCAAAAAGGCATACCACAATGCGACGGCTTTGGGTGGTGAACCAAACAAACTCTATACCATTGGTACCTCGGCTGGTGGCGCCCTTGCCTTTGCAGTGGCACGCAAAGTCGCACTTGGCTCTGCGGAACTGCCCAAGGACGCCGTGAAAGGCATCGCTGCCTTCAGCCCGGTCATGTTCCACCCGGATAATGTGCCGGAGAGATATCACTTACAGCATACAGCATTCAAGGACAACGCGAAAGACACCCCGATCATCGACGTGGCATCCCTGATGTCCTTCTTCAATGAATGCAATGCGAAAGCAGACGACACCGACTACTTTGTTGGCCTCGATCAAGCCAGTCACGGCCTTTTACCCACGACGTATATAGTGACCTGTGGTTTGGACCCTTTGAGAGACGATGGGAAGATCGTGGCCGGTTCGATGAAGAGCCAAGGCGTCCATGTCAGAACTGACCATTATGACGGTCTGCCGCATTGTTTTTGGATGTTCCCTACCCTACCTGAGACTAGAGAGTTCCTGCGAAATGCCTTCTCGGGCGTTAAGTGGGTTATTGGGAACATGTAAGAGACTGATGTGATCATAAGAATAGCGGACAAGAGTGAGCCTGGAACAAACATCGTTTTCATCTTGCATTTCAAGATCTCTTTGAAAATGTGTGATGTCTCTGCTACTGACCATCCGTCTCGCATAACGTGATTCTGGGAAATTTCAACCCTGAGATACGATGTCTCAGGGTCTCAAACACCCAAACCTCGCCACTTCCGATAATCAAGGTACATGGCTCTAACTCTCGCTTCGGGGCAGGGAATCATCTTGGGACCGGATGTCGAGTAGATAATTGAAGTTGACCTCTTAGATTAAATAAGAAGTTCTCCTTCATTTTCCTGCCCTAAATCCCATGCAGGGTGTCTCGCATCTACGGTGGGGAAGAGAGGAATATCTTTATCGAATGTCTCAAACATCAGTGTCCTCGGGTACATGGGCAGTATCAGATCATCCATGCCTTGGAGATCGGTGCTCAAGCCAATCATCGGCTCGGTTCCGGAGCTGATGGACGATAGAGAGTTGCCGTTACTGCAACTAGGCAACCTTCCCGGGTTTATGAAGGGTGCATGGTCCAGTCTGGGTAGCCTGGTACAGTCCTGCTGCTCCTCGTGGGCCTCCTCCCTTTCTACCGCGACAGGGTAGTCCGTCGTTGTATCATCATGGACAACGCCGAAAAGCCCTCCAACGAGGATGCTCTGCCGTTCCATCCTGCGAGATTCCATCTTCTCGAGATACAGGCTGCATGCTGTCTGGAGATTATCGACGATGGCCAAGTTCCTGCTCGCCACAGCATCATGGCGGCCGAAAATGGCGAGCAATGCCCTTGCACAAGATAGGCTCTTCTCAAGGGGGAACAGGCGGCTCATGTCGCCGAGCTGCGCTAACCCAATGACCAAGGCTGCCATGAACAGCGAGTTGACCACAACTGGCAACCGTTTTGGAACTTCCTCACTCGTCTGGAGCACTCGAAGAAGGTCTACGGTGCGGATGGCGGAGTCAACGCAGGCGCGGGTCACAACCAAGTCGGAGGAAGACTCGGCTACTCCATTCTCAGCTTCGAGTGGATCGTCTGCAGCCACCTTTGACAGGTGTCTAGATACGTTCTCAATCAAGAAAGGTCGTGCGAGGAGCATTATCGTCCAGTAGTAAGCCTCTTTTAGGTGAAAGAGGCCAATGTTGGGAATCGTCCTCCCTCCGTCCACCTCGATAAATTGAGTCGGTTGGATATCATCAACCGCCAAGCCTGTAAGAAATTTGTTGGTCCATTGCCGGTGGTGTTCGGTTATTCTCTCTAGGATATCCGTCGAGACCATGCGCTTCGAGTATACATCGGTGAGAATGTCCTCGAAGATGGCGCATAGGTCATTGCAGGCAGAGTAGTTGGCCTTGGCAGACGTATCTCGTGTCTCGTGCGTCGAGGGCGGGCGACCAAGAGACGCACTCATGAACAAGTCAAGTATGCGTAAGGCTTTCCAAAGCTTCTCGCGTGCCGTATAATCGGCCAGGTCGAAAAGGGCGTTGATGTCACGCCGATGGATACCCAGTGCGTAAGCAGCACGCACCGCAGTCCCCAAGTACATAAAAGCTGCGTTCCTCCGCGAGGCCGCCAGAAGGTACATGGTTATGAGGATATTGGCCCGAACAGTCGAGAGACCTGGTTCTTCCATGATGCCCGAGATAGTCAAGAATCGCCCGTAGTTGAAGTATCGCTCGGCATCGTCGTCTCGATCGTCTGGGCAGGCCTGGGCTCCGATGGCGAATATGAGGAATAAGATGGCGCTCACTGCCTTTGGCTCCCGTCCGTCATCTATGGCTTGTATCCATCGAGACCAAACTTGGTACAGTTCCCGTTCGTCATATAGATTGAGCAAACAGTTGGTGGCGCGTAGATACCAGGTGATGAGATACTGGGCGTCGGCTGGCTCAGGTCTGGTTGGTGGCCGGCTCACCATCTCTAGGATCCAGTCTGACTGGTTGGGAGGTGTCGTCTCAATCAAGAGGTGACCCAATGGATCCTCTGCAAATTGGCAGGGCCCTAGGGACTCGCGGACCAAGCGACGGATGATTTGTAGGAAGGCAAGATTGGCGGAATCGCCGATGAACATGACTTTTCCATGGCCATCTTGGATCAGCCTTGATACCTGTGGGATGTGGGTGATGTCGAGGCCGTTGAAGCCGTGCAAAAGAGGACTGCTACTTGAGTGGGCTGCAGCAGAAGGCTCCTCGTGGCTGGCTGTCCACCTCAAACCAGACAAATTGTCCTGAGCGGGGATGTCGTGGACTTCGGGAAGAGCCCCCGGTCTGCTGATGATCGGGTTGATGCTTGAAAGCCGCGGCGAAGAAGTGAAGGTGCAGTCATCGGAGACATGGCGACTGCGACAGCGTCCGCACGGGTGGCAGCCATCACAGCGTTCCTTGCGGCGTTTGCAGTTGTCACAGGCCTTTGCGCACCGGCGACGCTCGCTTCTTTTGACTTTCCGCGTGGGCATGGCAGTGCTCATAGTTCGGATATTGTCGTTTACGATGGGAAACAGCGTAACAACAGGGGCGGTCTGCTCATCGTAGGTAGTGTTGGATGCTGGGGACGGGGCAAACGCGGATCCAGCACGGCGTTTATGGGACGCCCGAGTACCAAGTGCCCGTTAACCGACATGGGTGCTCACTTGCTGTATTCCTAGGCATGGATCTAAGCCAATTACTGTTAGTCTGGATCAGCCCGTTGTGGTAGCAATAGTGCACAAACAGATTGCCATTATAGTATCCTGATGCTCTGATAGCACTCTAGCAGTGGGTGGAAGTCCCCGCGCAAGTAACTCGGCAGGGATTTAGTCCCACAAGCTCCGAGTACTGGTGACACTCCTACGCTGCACTCTCTTTCTTGGCATTACCAGGCATCGTGGAAGCTGCATTTTACGATGAGATCTGACTGATTTTCCGCGATCAAGTAGGATACATGCGTCTAGACGACACAATGCCACGAAATGCTATGGCATACTCTGCGGGCTACTGTAGAAGCCACGGGTGATGTACTTGACTGAGCCACATAAGAGATGAGGGGGCGGGTACTGGAGTGAACTTGAAGAAATCAAGAAATCAATCACCTTTATCGCCACTGGCTGGACCACTCAACTTTCAGGTACGCTACCCCGGAAACGGCTAGGATCCTCGCCACTCCGGGGTCTGGGGTCTGGGGGACCGCCCTCTGGGGGCGGGGTTCTTGGCCAGCATGTCTCGCAGATGAGAAGCTGAGGGGTATCCCGATCCCGGATTTATCAAAGAAGGGGTCCCGACGAGACCCGGCTTCCGATCCGGGGTTCTGGCAAGTGCGTCGCTCCGAAGGGCCAGCGCCCCCATGACCAGTGGGATTGTGTGTTGCCCTGCGTTCATTGTCGACTAGTTAGTCCTTTCCCTGCTTTGGATCTGTCTCCCTTGTGGGTTTACATTTCCGAAATGTGCATCGGGAAGAATGTCCACGTACTTTGCGGGCTGGCCCGAACAAGCAAACACCCCCCTAACAAGCGTTTCGGATCCAGTTCAGCGAGGCCATAACTGCAGTGAAATCTAGACTCGGCGTGTTAGTCTCGACCTTCTCCGGTGATGTAGCTGAGACTGCTGAGCCGATGAATCGGCGTGCTAGAATCATGGTCTCGGACACACGTCTACATGACAGTTTACATGTATATATGTAATGTGATTTCTTCGAAAATGCTCTTCTTCCCAACTTCCAACCAAGCCTTCATTCAATCGTCACTTCACTGCTGCGCTCGAAATTCTCAATTCAGAACCCCATTCTCAAAGATGACTCCGAGCCTCGAAGCGACCTACAAAGCCACTGCCGCTGGCACGCAACGGGAATCAGGTCTTGATAATCCCTCCAACTGGGTTCCCGTCTTGGAAAAGCCGGTTTACAAACCTCGCAAGCTCCGAGTTGTTTGTGTCGGAGCTGGCTACTCTGGCTTGATGATGGCGTACAAGTACAAGCACCAACTGGAAATGAAAGAGCACATGGATCTGGTTATTTACGAAAAGAACTCCGACATAGGCGGAACATGGCTGGAAAACAGATACCCAGGTGTGGCGTGCGACGTAGGTGCTACCAAGTAAAGCAAAACTGGATCATGCCAATTAACATCCATCCCATCCAGGTTCCAGCTCATATTTACACCTTCCCCTTCGAACCAAATCCCGATTGGACTAGCTTTTATGCCGCGGGCCCAGAAATTTGGGAGTACATCAAGAGGACCACGGATAAATATCAACTCGATGAGCGTGTCCAGCTGAACAGCAAGGTTACTTCAACCATCTGGGATGAGGCTTCGGGGAAGTGGAGGATTGAGGTCAACCAGAACGGAACCGTCATCAAGGATGAGGCAGATGTGTTAGTCAATGGGTCCGGCATCCTCCATAAATGGCGTTGGCCGGAAATCAAAGGGCTGGACTCTTTCAAGGGCAGACGACTACACAGTGCTGCTTGGGACACATCTTTTGATTGGACCGGCAAGCGTGTCGCCATTATCGGCAATGGTTCCTCGGCAATCCAGATCTTGCCCAAGATGCAACCAGCGGCGGCCAAGATTGTCAACTATATCAGATCGCCCACTTGGATTTCGTCCAACTTCGCGGCAGAGCTCACTCCTGAAGGAAAGAACTTTCAGTACACTGAAGAGCAGAAGAAGGAGTTCCGGGAAAATCCCGAAAAGCTGCGCGAGATGCGCAAGCTCATCGAGCATCACTTCAACCAATTTTTCTACGCCCTTGTCGTCGATACTCCTCAGCAGAAAGCCGCGGCCAAGGTGTTTCAGGACGAAATGCAAAGAAGACTCAACCACGACCCCGACCTCTGCGCCAAGTTGATCCCTGACTGGAAGGTGGGCTGCCGCCGACTTACTCCTGGCGAAGGCTATCTTGAAGCACTCCAGGAGCCAAATGTGGCCATAGAGTTCTCGGGCATCAAGAAGGTCACCGAGACTGGAATTGTGGCTGCAAATGGTTCCGAGGAGGAGTTTGATATCATTGTTTGCGCTACCGGCTTCGATGTCAGCTTCACCCCATTCTGGGAAGTGGTTGGTAAGAATGGTGTCAAGCTTGCAGACCAGTGGCGGGACGATCCAGCAGCCTACTTTGGTATCTGCGCTCCCAACATGCCAAACTATTTCATTTTCAACGGACCCAACTGCCCGGTCGGCCATGGGAGCCTGTTGTCAGTTATGGATTGGACAGCCAACTACATTATGAGGTGGATCAAAAAGATCTCAACGGGCGATATCAAGTATGTACCCTCACTCTTACCTCTACTCATACGGAGATGCTCATACTAAATCTCAAATAGGTCTGTCACAGTCGATACTGATGCAACGGCTGACTACAACGCCTACACCCACGAGTTCTTGAAGCGAACCGTCTGGACAAGTGGCTGCCGATCCTGGTACAAGAACAACAAGGTGGACGGCAAGGTAACCGCCATGTATGCAGGGAGCATCATTCACTACAAGGAAATTTTGGAGAGCTTCAGGACTGAGGACTTCAACTTTGAGTACAACAGCCGGAACAGATTCAGGTTCATGGGCAATGGACTCACAGTCCTTGAAGAGAAGGGGGAGCATCTCGGGTTTTATGTCAAGTAGAAAAGAAGGTTACCTGTAGTGAAACTTGGAAGTTATGCTCTTAATACATTAACACTTCTTAATATTCTCCTACGGAGGCAATTCTGTAGCCAGAACCCCGGTAACTCTACGCCCGACTCTCATCGCCCGATGGACATAGGGTAGTCTGTCGTCTCAATCTTCTCCGGGTAGACCAAACCACCCTGACGACGCACCTCATCCATGACATCCATCACAGCAATAGTTTCACTCAAATCCATCTGCCTTCCCTCCTTCCTCCCTTCAACAATGGCAAACGCCGCCTCATCAGCCTCCCAGAACATACCCTGGCCCTCACCCTCCGGGTTCATGAAAGTCAAGAATCCATTGAACCAACCACTGCCCTTGCCGGGACCGGGCTGCGTCCACTTCTTTTCTTCGACACTCCCGTCGTTGAGTACGATCCTTGTAGTGTTGGGGCACTGTGGGACGTCGAAGAGCTGCAGCTCGCCTAGCTCTCCTTGGATCCGCACGCAGGGTTGGGGCTTGGGATCGCTACGAACACTTCCAATCCGGATGGACGTTGTAGCGATGGCGTGGGCGTCGCCACCAGAGGCAACGTCTCGGGGAAAAGTCAGAAGAATGGTGGTGCTCTCGTCCGCAGATGTTTGCTCATACTATTGCTATTAGTACGCGAGGCCTTGAAAGTATATGGCTCAAGAACTTACCTTGGTAATAGCAGCAGCGACCTTTGGGGGAGTCTTCTTAGCCTGGGTCTGCCAGAATACCAGGAACGGCCAAGTAAGACTGTAAACTCCAAGATCCAACAACGCACCGCCAGCAAGATCTGCGTTCACCATTCTGTGCTTTCCATCGCTAAAGTTGGCCTCGGGGGATAGCCTGGCACTGGCATCTGAAAACACCCTGTAGATCGTTCCCAGCTTGCCCGAGCTGATAGTCTCTCTGACATAGTTCGTCAAGGGAAAGTATCTCGTCCAGAACGCTTCCATCAGCAATAGACCCTTCTCCTTTGCTATCTCCACCAGAATACGCGCCTGCTTGGCATTCACCGTGAAAGCCTTTTCGCACAGCACATGCTTGCCGGCTTCTAAGCAAAGCCTGACATTCTGGTAGTGGTGTGAGTGGGGGGTAGCAACGTAGATGATTTCAACGTTGGGGTCCTTGACGAGTTCATCGTACGAGCCGTAGGCCTTTGCAGTCGAAGGGGCTCCAACATCCTTGAGGAAGGATTCGGCGCGTGCGGCTGAGCTGGATGAAGCTGCTGCGACGACGGTGTGCTTGATGTTGCTGACGTCTCGAGTCTTGGGATCAACTAGGAGATCTTTGGTGCTAGGGCTTGTCAGTCAATGGCTTCATTTTTAGCGGAGATGAGCATACAATGTAATTGAGATTGCACCAGTGGCAAGGATTCCCCAGCGGATTTCACGTGGAGCTGCCATTTTGTCTAAGTTTTCAGATAGATGGGAGGACAGAGGAGCAGTAACTAAACAATGTCAGGGGACATTATGTTGTCAAAAGGATCTTTCTCCTGAAAAGGCGCGTCGTCGCCCTTTTTAAAAGACGAAGCCCCTCACTCCCAGGGGTTGCTTGGAAGCCCCCCGCCGCTTCTTCGAGCCCTTTGACCAGCCCCTCACTCCCGAGATTGAACCGATTTTGCCGTTGTCAAATCAGCTTGCATAGAGTTGTGGGGATAGAGTAACCGGCCGAGAGTCCGCGAGAGCTAATGCCATATCTCCGACACTCCGCGAAAATGGTGCGAGGGAACCTCAAATCCTGATGACGTCGACAGCTCATTGTAACCGGCCGGCTAAATTCAACCATCCAAAGCAGATGAAGCCTGGGCGAACTTAAGGAAAGATAAGAGTTCGGTGTGACTCATGGTTAATAAATCATCAAAATCTCTTCTCTTCCAGGATCTAACTCTAAACTCTGGTCGTGAACGCCATACACCTACCTACCTATTTCCAGCTACTAACTAGGACATTCCTTTGTCACACAAGGCCCATTTGCAGCAGCCGGTTCCCAAACGCAACTAGATAATAGTCCCCATATACCAATCCATGGTTGGCATACCGCCTTTTAGAGTACTGATTGTTATTAGCCGTGCCATATTTTAAGATGCCATCAAACGTCTGGAGAGTCTCATCTTCCACCTCGATGGCATTGATGGATCCCTTGACCAAACGCGCCTTCTCGGGTGCCTGTGCAAAGCCCAGCAACTGCCTGACGATGTCAATAGCTGCTCGGCGGTACCGCCCGGCGAGGTCGTCCTGGCCCAGTGCCGCCATCGCCTGGGAGAGCACTAACAGGCCGTTGGCAGCGATGGAACCGGCCGAAGAGTCGCGGAGAGGACTCTCACTGTCGTTGATGGGCGCGTCAAAGTCCCAAAGCGGCACGTAGCGACTATCTATGGGTAGGCATTCGGGGGCCGTCTCTAACCGGTACAGGAAGTACTCGGCGAGACCGCATGCTGCCCGTACGAATATCCTATCCTTTGTTGATATGAACGTCTGTGCATAGCCAAGGATGGCCCACGCCTGGCCCCGTGCCCATGTAGATTCGTTGTCATAGCCCTGGTGCGTGAGACGAGCCTTTAGTTCGCCGGTTCGAGGGTCGATGTTGGCGACGTGACAGGTAGAGTACCATGGCCCTGTGTAGCATCTCTTGGACAAAGGAATAGGCTTCTCTTCGCGGAGATGCGACCGGAGCAGAACGTTTGCATGCGAAGTGGCTATATCGTAGAGTTCCTGCCCGTCAGAACAGTGTTCAGCAGCGTAGTAGAGTAGGTCCAGGTTACACAGGCTGTCAATGATGATGATCATATTCTCTGTCTGGTCGCGGATTTCAAGGTTCTTCTTTAGCAGCAAGTCCCAACTACGGATCGCCCCCGAGGTAGGGACGTATCTTGCGGCTAGGCTCCGTGCAGCGCGGATAATGGAGTTGAGACTCTGGACATTCCCATTGAGCTCCCAGTCCAGCCTCAAGGACGGCATGACGATGAACCCGATGTCATGGGTGTCGGTACGGTTAGCCATGCAGTGGAGTGGCCTGGTCCAGGTGTCACAGAGGGTTTGAAGGTGCAGCCGGATTGTCTCGATACTGATGTTATCCGCCTTTGGTGCGTCCTCATTGGAGATGCAGATCTTGCGAGGAAACCTGATGGTGCGCTCGAGCAGTAGGGATAGTGTGCCTGGGAAGAAGCCGCAGGTCCAAAATTCGGCCTCGCGTAGTGTGTAGTTGCCAGAATCTTCTCCCTCCTGGGGCACGTACTCGGGGAAGTAGTCTGGGAAGCGCTTCTCCCCCATCAGAGACTTTGTCGCCGTCCGGTAGACCTTGGCGAGGATATTCTCGTCATAGAGACCGGCAAGTTCATCACCGATACTTGCGCCTTCAGTCAACTCAGGACCGCTCTGGATTGGTCCATCTGGTTCCGTGGGAGAGCTGATTGGAGTAGAATTTCCTACCAGGGAGTCCTCGTCGCTGGCTGGTTGCGTTTGCGGAGATTGGATCAAAGGAGATTGCTCTCCAGGAGGCTGCTCATGTGGAAGCTGGGGAAGCTGTGGCGTCTCAGGCTGTACTATCGGGGGGACTTGAGATGAGAAAGGAATAGGATTCTCGAGTGATCCTTGATGATGGACAACAGCGACTGGTTGAGCTGGCTCTTGTTGCAGCACAACCTCTGGCAACGGAGGCTCCTGGGCAATACCGTTACTCTCCCCTTCGGACATCTTGCTGCCTTCGACGTCTTCCGTAGGGATTGAGCTTGTAAGAAAATAATGCAGACAGAAAGGAGATAGCTATAATAGCTTTGGGGAGATATTTGGGGCTTGCCAAGTCAACGAAGTCGGCGAAATCAAGGAGCACGCGGAAGCTGGGGGCCGGCTACTTGATGCTTCCTGTCCAGTGGCTCTTATTCAAAACGAGAGCAATTCGGCTTACCTATCGAATCTCCCCGCTCCGTATGCCCCCACTCCTCCGGAGTTGACATGCTCCGGGGTCCGGCGCCATTGCTCCGCCATCCATGGTCCAAACGCCGACGCCAAGCATCCTACGACGATTTCTCCGCGACAATTCCTCCGTGGTCATTGCCCCGAGAAGCATCCACCTGCAGTTCAGAGTGGTATTCGCATCTCTGGGATGGTAGCCCAGCTCTGCACCGAGCAAGGCAAGGCCTGGACTCTGCGGGGAAGCCGGGGAAGGTCGCCGTGTGACCGCCGTCGCTGCCCCATAACCCCGGACGACAACGGCGGGGCCCCGCAGGCGCGAGTAGAGGGGTCTTGGTGATGGAATATTAAAACTCCATCTCGTCCCACCACTGCCACAGATTCTTGGACGATCACCAGATCCCGCAGCCAAAAACCCTGGGCCTCGTTTCTATCCATTTCCCCTGTTCACCTCAGAACAAGAAAGCAACACGGCTCGTCAAAGATGGCGACTCAACCGCACAAGGCCAATGATGACATCGCCATCCAGCCCGCCCCGGCGCCAGAGCAGGAGAACCACCACCAGCCACCTCCTCCGGCGGACGATGCGAATGTTGGCCCCAAGCAGGTGATCAAGAACGGCGTTGTGGTGAGCTCCGCCACAAAGCCTCCAAAGAGGGATCTCCGACTTGCCTGGCTCTACATCTTTGACTGGTACCCTAGCCACTACAGCAAGGAGGAGATTGCTCTTGTCAAGAAGCAGGACCGCATCATTCTTCCCCTCATGTAAGTCTACATTG
The DNA here is from genome assembly GCF_023522795.1 of Fusarium solani. NCBI lineage: Eukaryota > Fungi > Ascomycota > Sordariomycetes > Hypocreales > Nectriaceae > Fusarium > Fusarium solani. The sequence goes on from NW_027072153.1 coordinate 265,892, forward strand.
TGCACGCCAGCCCGCTCCACTTGGACCCAGCATGCTAACCGCAGTAGTTGCTTGCTATGTAGGCTTTCCCGACAATATTCTCAACCTCACAATCTAACCAGTTCTAGTCTTCATCAAGTGGCTTGACCAATCCAACATCACTAATGCTTACAATTCGGGAATGAAGGAGGACCTCAACATCCAGGGAATCCAGTACAACCTGTTCAGCACCTTCTACAACATCGGCTACCTTGTCCTCGAAATCCCCTCCATGATGATCATCTCCCGTCCAAAGCTAGCACGGTGGTACCTCCCTATCTGTGAGACACTCTGGTCTATCGTCACCTTCATCCAATCCCGCAATAACAGCGTCGAGATGATTTACGGCATGCGGTTCCTCATGGGTCTTTTCGAGACGCCTGCCGCCACTGGCTCCCTCTACCTTCTCGCGTCGTGGTATCGCTCAGACGAGGTATTTAAGCGCGCAGGTGTCTGGTATGTGTCTAGCAACATTGGCGCCGCCTTCGCTGGATATATGCAAGCTGCTGCGCATGCTGGACTTGACGGAAAGCTTGGAATGCAAGGATGGTCGGTACCCGTTCCCCTTCTGCTCATGCGTATCGATCTAATGTTTCCCCCTTCCCGTAGGCGCTGGGTCTTCATCGTGGATGGAGTCATCAGTCTCCCCATTGCGATCGCTGGCTTCTTCCTCTTCCCTGGTCTGCCTACTAGCCCTCGCATCTGGTGGCTCAAGGAGGAGGAGCAGAAGCTCGCCATAGCACGCATGCAGGACGACGGTGTCAGGAAGAGCTCCAAGATTGGCAAGCGCATGCTCAAGCGTGTCTTCACTCATTGGCACTTCTACTTCGCTGTGGCTACCTACGTCTGGTAAGTTGTCATCCACACGTCATGGAGATGCACTGCTAATCACATTGACTGGCAGCTACCAGCTCACAACCTGGGTTGCTGGTCAGATGGGTATTTGGGTCAAGTCTACTGGTCAATACTCGATCGAGTTGATTAACATCCTGCCCACCGGCACCCAACTTATGGCCATTGTTGTTGGAATTCTTGTTCCCCAGTTCGTCATGTGAGTCCCAGTTCAACTTCCCTGTGCTGGATTCTGGGAGACAGTGCTAACCCCCGACTCCTGTAGGGTGTACCCCATTTGGATGCCGGTCCTCTTCACCGGCACCGTCCTCATCTTTTCAAACATCTGCCTCCGGATCTGGTATATCCCCGTTGGTATGAAGTTCGCTGCCTGGTTTCTCATGGGTTTCAATTCTTGCGTCACCCCAATGCTCTTCCCTTTCGTCCATCTTATCATGAAGGATGATAATGAAGCCAAGAGTTTTACGACTGGCGCCATGGTTAGTTGGCCTCTTTGCTTTACATCTCGGGGGGACACGGGAATCCTTAAGCTAACAATGTGACTTTCTTTTCGATAGATGACTGTCGGCTGGTCCTTCTTCACCTGGTACAACGTCGTCGTGTTCCCCGTCACTGAGGGACCCCAGTGGACGAGGGGCTTTACTGCTAGCATCTGTCTCTGTGTCATCTGGGTCTCCTTGTTTCTGACTGGCTACGTGCTGTGGCAGCGTGATATCAAGAGGGGCCTGTACAAGCATGCCATCGAGGAGGAGGAGAATGAGGAGATTCTCAATGAGAAGGTCGAGCAGGTTCAGGCAGAATCCACCCACCTTGAAGAGAAGGAAAAGGACAAGGAACTAAGATAAGAGGTTTAATCGCTGGTCTCTGGAATATTGCCTTGATCCTGGCTTGCATTAAGTTGGTAACTGATCTGTGGTGCCTTTCAGGTCTGGGTTGGCACGCATATATAGCTATAGCCGTGGGTCTTAGTAAAACTTTTCTTATTTTTAACAACTAGCTTTAAGAGGTACTGGCACGATGGTGAAGGCAAGGCAGTCCTTGTGGCGTGATTCCAACGTGGGGCGACGACGGGGCGTCTCTCAGAAGACGGGAACATGAATCTTGAATTGCCGGGCCTAGAATGCCTCAAGCTCTCTCCTTTCCCGTTATGAGAATCGATTGGTCGACTCCAAGCTGCCATTCGACTCCCTCCTTCACAAAATCTTGCCCGGTGCAACTCCCGGCCCTTGCTTTCTGCCAATTGGGAGGCTTATGCGCAAGCCGCCAGGCCCTAGCCAATCACAATTGGTTCGTGCTGACACGCGACATATCGGAGAGATATCGGAAGCCCTTTGTTAGATGTTATCGGTAAGAGGTTATCCCGCCGGGTGATTGAAATGCACCGCACTGATATGGAAAGTTTCCAGTCTCTCATTAATATAGACTACGAAATCTATCTTTCTCTCTTGCTATGTGCATTCTCCAACAGGTGGTTTCTCTCTCTTCCAGGAGTGGTGCTTCTTAAAGATGAAACATGGGTTGCCAATAAGTCGACATAATAGTCTTGGTAGGACAGTGGCCTGGCATCTTAATCAAACATAAGTTCAATAATAGAACATAAAATCAACTTTCAATTAAGGTGGTGTGGAAATAGCTGCATGCAATCGGTTAGGGGTGAGGCGTGAGGGCACAGAAGTAATGCCAATCTTGTATCTTCCTTTTTGATAAGAAAAACAAATGAATATTACCTTTTTCCTTCATCCAACTAGAACCAAGGCTCAAGAACATCTTACTTTGCCTGCTTACCCAAAGCCGCAATAACCTCCTTGCCTCCTCGAACCCCCGACCTCACAGCACCATCCATATAGCCCCTCCATATCGGCGACGTCTCAGTCCCAACAAAGTGAATGTTTCCAAACGGCTCAGAGATAGACTTGCCCGCTTCGCCGGCCAAAACCCCAGGCCGCATGACCGGACCGGGAGCTCCTCGCGCCCACTCATCCTTGGTCCACTCCTTCTCTATGACGCTGATCGGATCAGGGACATTGCCGACGACTTTGCCGAAGGCGGCACGGAAGTCGCGGAGGACAGTCTGTTTCCTCTCGTCCGCTGACAGCTTTGACCATTTCCGACCTGGGTCTCCGGCGTGGAAGCAGGTGATACTGTACTGGCCGTCTGAGGGAGAGCAGGTATCACGGGTGAACGCGATAGGGCCGTCGGCGGAGCTGTACTCGCCGGAAAGGTTGGGCGCATGCCACCAGGGTTCGTCAAATACCAGGACTGTCTTTGAGTAGTAGCCCCCTCGGTGGACTCGCTGAGGGCTTTCTTGGAAGATGGAAGGTCAGGGTCGAAGCGAATCAGCGGGTAGAGCGGCGTGGGCACTGAGACGATGACCTTTTCTGCCCTATAGGAGGTGCCGTCGCTTGTTTCGACGACACAGCCGCCATCTTTCTGAGTGATGCTCCACACAGCTGCGGAGACCTTGACGCTGCCGGGGTTGAGTCCTTCCACAAGTCGATGGCAGAAGGCTTGGTTGCCTGTTAGCCAGAGTTAGCATGAGATAAGGTGGCCAGAGCAAGGTATCACTCGCCTTGTCGGTTCCGCAGATACTGTCCTCCTTCTTTGTGGTCAGACAAGACATTCTGCAATCCGGTACCGCGCTTCAAAATATCCAAGAAAAAGAGCGCGCTGAGCTCGTGGCTCTCCACTCCTATGAGACTTCGAGTGATGGCGTTGATGAGCATGGACGCTCCTGCGTCGTTGAACTGATCGGCAAAATCCCTGACCGTGATTGAATCGAGATGTTTGGCGTCAGGCCCCTCAGAAGGATTCTCGAGGTCGCACTTCTCAGCGTACTCTCCAATCGTAGCCAGAAGCTGTTCGGCTTGTTCAAGTTGATCCGGATCCATCTAGATGGTGTTAGTTGGTGCCTAGCACAAGGGACGAGGAACTTGCCTTTGCTAGCATGCCAAACGGAATGGCATGAACTTCTCCCTCGTGGTCCTGATACAGGCTGACTCCTCCTACGCGCTGCTCAACGAGGTCGAATCCAAACTCAGTGACCAGGCCGTAGATCGCGGACTGGCTCGTATCGTTGAGCCAGGCTGCGCCCATATCAACAACGCCCTTGCCATTGGAAGATGCTTTCACGGACAGCGTCTTGCCGCCGACGTGGTCCATGGCTTCGAGGACGATGTATGATAGACCAGCATTGTGGACTTCTCTTGCAGCTCTAAGGCCGCTCAGTCCAGCACCGACGATGATGACTTGGAAGGGTTGAGAATCTGATGCCATGATGCCACTGAGTTCTGTGAAAGATGATTGTTGAATTTCTTAATGGATTTAGGCTGATTGAGAGAGATGTTTTGGCCCTTATATACGCCTTCGCCAGCAACCGAGTTCAACTTGGTAAGTTGCAGCAACTGTCATCGATCTCCCGAAGCTATTCTTATCGAGCCGCTATCTTGCCGATGGACGATCAACAGCCACGATTCACCCCAAGCCGTCCACGGAATCCGCAATTCGAAAAGCCAAGAAACTTAGCCCAGTCCCACAACGTTAAATATTGTGACGAATGACGATACGTTAGCGTCATATTCCCCCACCATCGCGGCTAGATAAGATACGAGATTTACCTTAGAGATGGTTGCAAGTGAACAACGGCCGGAGAAGCCGTCGACCTCGGATGGGACCCTCCTCAACAAGCCCAGCCGGGGATCTTTTTTGATCTCAGTTGCTACAAATCAGGCGATTTCTTTGACGATATCCAAGCAGTATCTTGCCGAACTCGACCTTGAACGCCCGCTATCTTGGCGCCGTCACCATGGCTGCGAGCTCTGTCGCCTCCACCGGGGGACCACTCCCACCCCTACGCCCAACTGCCCGGTACCCGACCGCATTCAGGCTCCGGCATGCCCGCACAAAGACCGGATGCCTTACATGCCGCACCAGAAAGAAGAAGTGCAACGAGGCCAAGCCATGCTGTGCGGACTGTCTGCGCGGTGGCCTGAACTGTATCTGGCCGCGAGAGGTTGGCTCGGACTTTAGCCTCGAGACCCCTAGTCGAGAACTGACACGAGATTCTCCCGATGGGATTTTACGACAGCTCTCCGCCGTCAAATCGAATGCCGCATACACCTTGACTACAGAATCTAGTCTGTTTTTGCAACACTATCTCTCCGAGACAGCGGTGCTCCTTCCAGCAGGGACCCCCGCACAGAACCCCTTCATTGTTTATGTTCTTCCCCTAGCACAGAATGATACTCTTCTCATGCATTCGGTGCTGGCTGTGAGCGGCGCACACCTAGCGTATAAACTGCAAAACGCGGCTAGTGTGGAAACTGCAACGAGCCGACACTATCTACACACGCTAAGGGGAGTTCAAGAGATGATTGCCGGCGGCCAAGTCGACGAAAGGCGTTCCATTCAACGGTTAACGCTGATTCTGGCTTTCTTGTGCCAGTACGAGGTAGGTCAATTCGCAGATGCGAAGCGACCAGAAGCTGAACGGTTGATCTTAGGTTCTGACGAACGCACCCACAGCTACGCTGTCACTACATCTCCGCGCCATCCGACAACTATTCCTCTGCCTGCTTGAGAGAGGATACAACCCTTCAATACCGCTAGACGAATTGGACGATTTCTTGAGCTTTGTGTATGAAGGGTACACATTTCTTGTCTGCTGCAACAGCATCACTCCAACTTCCGAAGAGAATGATTTGCTGCCTTACGAGGAGTCACTGCAAGCTCTGAGACAGTCCTCTTGCTTTGGGTCCATCTTTGGTGGCGCTCATGGACTCTTCGAGCTCATTCCCCACGTGCAAAACCTGTACCTCCGTCGCCTGACCGAAGAAGCCTTGGAGATGACGAGCCCCTCTCCCGAGTTCCAGGTCTTATACGATGAGTTGAGTCGCCTTATTGAATCTTGGAGTATGGAATCATTACCTGGGTCAACCTCAACAACCTTTGAAGATGCCCATGGCACCCTGGACTCAAATCAGCGGAGCATGGCTGCCGAAGTTATCCGCAACGGCCTCCGCATCTACCTATCCACATCAATATGCGGCTCAGCACCGCCTACTCCCGAGACCCTAGACTTTATCGAAGAAATCGCAAAGACCGTCGTCGATACAGCTGCAGTCCTGGAGGACTCGCCATATGCCTCCCACACGGTCTGGGCTCTGGTCATCGCAGGGTCTTGTTTGATGGATGAGGAGTATCGCGGCAGACTTGCCGAGTCTCTGACCCGGTCACGATACAAAATGCGACATCTATCGGCTGTACGCAGGGTCTTGGAGTTGATGTGGGCTGATGATACGGAGACATACGGACCTTATGGGTTGCAGCTGATTATGCAGAAGCACGATGTGTCTCTGTCGATTATGTAGGGAATAAAAGCAGAAGGTGATCTGTTCAGACGCACCTTCAACATGCCTAGCTCAGTGAACGCCCTGAGGGAGGCTTAGCGCCGGCCCGTGACGCAAGAAACTCCCAATGTGCTGCGTGCAAGATGCCCAGCTGCTGCCCCCCCTTAGCAGTGTTGCCACTATAGCGCTTAGTCTCGATGCTTACGGCCAGCGGGTACTGCTGCAGCAGCCGGTCCACCGTCTAGTTGAAGCACGGCGCCATATCCGGGGCCAGCGCCTCATGTGATCTGTTGGTTGTCGGATCGCGCTCGGGCAGCAGCTGGAGGACGTAGTCAACACGGCTAGCGGCGTCGGGAAAGCGCTGATACGCTGAGTCGATGTTGGTCGTCGTGCTGTAAGACGTCTGGGTCAGGGTCAGCTGCTACGAGACAGGAGGCACAACTGCGACCTACCAAGACAGAAACTCCAAAATATCCTGGCCCAGGCCATCCCGCATATCATACACAAGCATGTCGAGTAGCGGGGAGTGCACAAGTTTGTTCCAGGCCGACTCGTCGCTGAGCATGCGGGAGCAGTCGCTGGACCGGGCGGCGATGCACAGAGCGCGGCGAACCAGCTCCTCACCACTGGCGCTATCATGCCGTGTCTGCTCGCTTCCAGTGCTTGTTGTATCGTCAAAAGAACATGTATTCGTGCAATCGGTCGAACTGGCCCGTGGCCTCGAGGTGTTCCTCTAGGGCCGCCTTGATCCTTCGCGGCATGATGCAGTGTCTGCCCGCTGGTGGTACGTCTCACATTACCCAGTCACCGAGAAGCTCAGTGCTTTTGAGACTCTCCAACCTTCACCGACATACACACAAGGAGAATTTGACTGAGTAGTCTCTGGCTACCGCACTTGACGTCGACTACTACCTCAACAAACACATACCGCTTGCCCGAGACGCATGGTCCAAGTACGGCTTGACAAAATGGTCGGTCGTCAAGCTCAGCCCCGACACCGGCTATGCACTACAGACCATCATGACTTGGGATAGCCCGCAAAGTCTCGGCAAGGCAATGCAGGAGGCGGGCGCCGAGATCATGGGCGATCTCAAAAACTTTAGCACCGAGCAGCCAGTGGTCATCCAGGGAGTAATTGCTGCTGGAAACATGGACTGAAGAATTGAGTTCCACGGAACAGGAGTATGGCATGTCAAGGAGAGGTTAAAAGGTCAAAGGCGAACAAGGCATTCAGCCAATACCCTCTGCTGACCTAGTAGCTCAGTGATAGGCATAATACCACAATTGTTTCCTAGAGTCGAGTCTATGGGGGCGCCAATAATTGTCTCATTAAGCAGTCCCTTTGTCCAACTATGTAACAAGCGATATGCCAACCAAGCTGTGATGAAGGGATTCCGTAGTTCTGAATCGGATGGGCTGGAGCGAGATGTGAATGTCATCAGAGCCATCTAAAACACTCAGATGGTTAATAGAATGTCGATGGCTACCGGACAGCTCTCCAAGAACGCCTATTACATAGTCCGAGGCTGAGATCATCGATCGTCTCATGATTCATGGCACACTGCTGGCCTAGATCTTAATCAAGGTCCTTTGTGTCAAGGGAATTACCAATGATCCCAGAAGACATGTGGCGGAGCGGGCTCCCAAGGTGGTCCTTTGTTAGACCGACTGACAGACCATGTCCAACTTGCAGACCGGCCGACCGGTAACTCTAGGGCATCAGACCGATGGACCAGAGCCGCTTGTCGGATTGAGTGACCTGGACCGGTCTGAGTCGGGGTGCTGTCTCGGGCTGCCATTGGCCCATTGATCAGCTCGAGCAAGCGAGAGCGAACGGTCTCTGGTCCATGGTCCGAAAATGGTTCTCCGCCAATGCAGGCGCACGTCACATGAGGGCTAACCAGTTCGTCAGGGAGTACCTACATTATGTCCGACGCTCTGACTCGTCATAAAGCCGATCTGTTAGCGGATCCGCTTGTTTATGTCCGATCTGTCGCCTCTGTACGACGTACTCCAATTTCCCCAGCCTTGCCGAACAACCCCATGGGGGACTAATTAGTCAAACAACAAGATTCAACAGCATTCCCCGTGGGGGGGCCATACTCACGCGATTTATCAATCTGGGTGCGTAGATAAGTCTGGCTGAAACCCCCTATCATCTACTTGCTTTTCTTGCCATCATTCTCATTGACCTCCATCAAGGACTCTTATTCGAAAGCACTTCTATTGCCGTCCTCATATCTTTCAAGTCTGTTTGACAGTGGTCACCATGTCGGATGACAAGAGTCTCAACCAAGCTGGCATTGATGACAGCAATGGCAAAACTACCACGTCCGATACTCCCGAACACGTCGAAGATGGCTTCTCCAACGCCCAGATCAGCTATGACAACAACGGAATAGCCGGGATCATTCGATCTCCCTACGTTTTTGGCGCTGCCCTTCTTGCCTCCTTCGGTGGTTTCTCCTTTGGGTACGATCAGGGGGTCATCTCCATTATCCTCACGATGCCTCAATTCCAACAAACCTTCCCCGAAATCGCCCCAGGCCACTCTCGATACGGATTCAACACTGGCTTTATGACGGGGATGTTGGAATTCGGGGCATTCGTTGGCTGTCTGTTCTTCCCTATTCTTGCCGATCGATACTCCCGCAAACTGGGTCTTGCTGTAGCTACGGCATTCTTCTGTGTCGGTGCTATCATCCAGACGGCTGCACACAACTATGGCACCCTTGTGGCCGGACGTACTATTGGTGGCGTTGGTGTTGGCACACTCGCCATGGGAGCACCTTTATATATCTCTGAGATTGCACCTCCCAACCTGAGAGGCTCTCTCCTTGTACTTGAAGCCATCTCGATCGTCATTGGGGCTATCATTGCCTATTGGATTACATACGGCAGCCGTGATATTTCGGGTGACTGGGCTTTCAGATTGCCTTTCCTTCTGCAGATGGCTCCAGCCCTCGCGGTTGGCATTGGCATTCAGTTCTTCCCCTTTTCCCCGAGATGGCTGGCCATGCGTCACCGCAACCAGGACGCCTTGGATTCCCTTTCCAAGCTTCGTCGTCTCCCTGGAACCGATGCTCGTATTCAACAAGAATGGAAGGGTATTATGCGCGAGGTTGAAATACAGGAACTCCTGCTGGAGCGTGAGCATGGTGCCAGGACTAACCCTGTCTTGCTCGAGTTCCAGCAGTGGGGTGATCTCTTCAAGCCCAAGTACATTCGACGCACGACTGTTGCGCTTGCTATTCCGTTCTTCCAACAGTTTTCGGGTAATTATGAACAGCCTTGGAGTCTCTCTTTTGTCCTTTGGCTAACTTGTGCATAGGTATCAACGCTTTTGTATACTACGCACCTATCTTCTTCGCTGCGCTCGGGCAGGATTACGAAATGTCTCTCATCCTGAGCGGTATGGTCAATATTTGCCAGTTTGTGGCGGGTATTCCTACTTTTCTGTTCCTTGACAAGGTTGGCCGACGCAAGCTTGCCATTTTTGGAGGCATCGCGATGGGTATCCCGCACATCATCATGGCCGGCATCGTCAACAAGTACAACAACAAGTGGGTCGACCACCCGGGCATGGGCTGGTTTGGCGTAGCTCTCATCTGTAAGTACATCTCACACATCGTTTTTACTCTTTACTGATCATCTAGATATCTACGTTCTCGCTTACGCTTCGTCTTATGGACCTCTGGCGTGGACACTGCCTGCAGAAGTTTTCCCTAGTTCCAAGCGAGCAAAGGGTGTCGGAGCTGCCACTGCCATGGTGTGGCTTGCAAATTTCATCATCGGCGTGGTCGTCCCCGAGATGCAGATCAAGCTTGGTTGGGGTACTTATCTTTTCTTTGGCTGCTTTTGTTTTGCGGCTTCTGTCTTTTCTTTCTTCCTCGTTCCCGAGACTGCGGGCAAGAGTCTGGAGCAGATTGCGGGTGCTTTTGGCGATAGACTCGAGGATGAGGAAGGTGAGTTGGAATCACGGGCTCACTAGAGTTGTTGATGTACGGAGGACCTTTTCGGGGTGTGCTCATTACAACGTGCAAATAAGACAAGTGCCTCAACTGGCTAAGTGAGAAGGATACCAAACCCTTTTGTACGAGTAATGTAGCTAGCTTGAATATTCCAGCCCTAGATGTGTTTTCTGTCGAGAAAGCAGTCCCCAGGCGGTCACATGGAAGATGTGGCGTGAGTAACCAAGAGCCGCTGGGCATGGTTCGGATGGCAGGGGGTTGAATCCTGTTAGCCATTCTTCGGCCAGCGGCCATTCAACATCCTTATTCCCTTCTACCTACGTAGGAAACATTTTGCGTCCTTTTTGCGCTCACAATACCAACATCAAGGCCAATACAACCAGGCGTCGAAAGAGTTTGGCAGGCCTTTCGGAGCTAGTCAAGTCTAGCAGACATTTTGTCACTTGGCGCAATCCTACAAAGCAGAGGGCAAAGGGGGATTGACTTGAAGCCATAATAATCAGCCAAACTGAGGTAGGCGTAGATCATGTATGTTCCAGTGATGGAATCATGAATCTTAATTAAATCCACACTACGTGCTTGATACCGCTGTCTAGACCCTCTCTCAGACTGGCTGTAAGAGTCCATTCGTCGCCTCGTAAGCCTCCGATACGGTACATTTCAATCCCACCTCCCTCTTGTCCCGCTACTACAACGTAATTTCCATCATCACTAAGCCGGAACCCGCGGATCGTATCGAGATTGGTCCGTACGTGTTTGGTCTCTTGGACTCTTTTGCCATCGTCCGAGAGAAGAATGATGACAATCGTATCACCTTGCGGCAGTTCTGTGGGGACGTTTTTCAGATGCGGTTCGCGGTTCGCGATATGTCTTTCCCATCTGTTGCTGGCATACAAGACGTTTGGGATCTTGGGGTGGGGAGAGAGTTCGGCCGAGTCCATCATGAATTGGTGATCGCGGTGAACAGTCGGTGGGATGATGTTAACCGAAAAGCCGTCGATAGGCTGGACGTCGGTGGCAGGGCAATTCGACAAATCAAAGGCAACAACGTTATGTGAGAGTTCGCCAAGGACATACATGATTTTCTCTGTCAGACATTAGTTGGCTGTACCCTGTGGTAAGTCAAATACAAGAGAATCTGTTGACGTACCATCAGGTGTGAAAACAGCGTGTCGAGCACCCGTTCCAGGGGGGCATTGGAGCCAGCCGCATACTTCCAGTTCCAGGTTGTTCCGAGCCAAAATCCATACGCGATCAGTACCTAAGTCAGGTGCATACAGCAGTCCTCTCTTGTCTTCAAGCACTTGATGTAAATGACATTGCTGTTGGCGACCTTTGTTAGGGCCGTGCCCAGCCGCTTTATAGGGAAAGTCGAGTAGGAGCTCCGTTCGAGATACATCCTTAAGCCTAAGCCCGTCGCTTTCGGTGATGGATACGGGATATAGAGCAGCAGATCCTCCAAGATACTATAGAGTATAAGCGTGAAATGCAAAAGAAATGAACTCTAGTCATTACTCACAGTGCCTATCGCCAGGGCGGACTTGTCTTGCAGCGTGATAACTAAAGAATGAGCATGGCTTGCCGAACGCAACAGACTCGAGTTCACTTACTGTGTGCAGGTGCACCTAGGGTCGGCTGCTGACTCGTGATGCGACAAGTTTCTTGTGCATGGTCGACTTCGAAAGTGAACAAGAGACCAGATTCTTCGCCTTCTGACAGCCCGACCAAACGATCAATGTTTCCGTGTGAAGATACAGGTTCTGCCCAGGAAACATTGTAAGGTGCTGGATAATTGGCGAGAACCTTCAGCTCGCCCTTCTCAAGGTCAACGGCAACCGTGGTAAAGTTGGCCCTGTCGCCCGAGAGCAGAAGCATGGGCTTCATGGTGAACAAAGCGGTTCGCTTACAGAGAACGGAGCTAAGTGATGTTGGTCAGAGTCTAGGGTAAGGAGTGGTGGGTGTCAAAGCTGAACTGACCAAAGCAGCAGCAGCAATAGAGATGTGAAAGTGGCCCGGAGTCAATCATATTCATGCTTCTTGTTGAAATCGGTTTACAACTGAATGTCATGAACATCACACACCGTCCCCTACCGGACTTCACCAGTGTCTAAACCCACTCACCAAATGACAATTCTGTTACCGAGGCAATGCGGGCCCCAATACCCACATCGGACATAATTCTTGGGCCCCAGAAATCGGCCGACAGGGGAGCAGATGTCCGATCGGGTCCACCTGTTCACTAAAGCCATGCCCGATGACATATGTCCGACATTTGGGATCACCCATGTCGTTTTTACCTAAAACGACAACCTCTTTGACGAAAGAACCAAGGTTGAGACTTTTACATCTTTCATATTGGCTCTTCTTCCAGCTTCGGTTGACCACGGCAGAGAAACAATAATCACACCTAGCATAATGGCCCCTTCCACTCATTTCACGCTCAACACGGGCGCCAAGATTCCCGCTGTTGGTCTCGGTATGTGAGAGTTCACGCGTGTCTCAACAATTATGTACTTCATTCAGTGCCTAACAATATGCGCGCGTTGATAGGAACATGGCAATCGAAGCCTGGTGAGGTTCGTAAAGCTGTGGCTTACGCCCTCCAGGATGGGTACCGTCATATCGACGCAGCACTGTACGTTCAAATTTACTTTAACGGCCAGCCCAATCCAGTTTCACTCAAGTTGACATGATACAGTATCTACGGCAACGAGAACGAAGTCGGCCAGGGCATCAAGGATAGTGGAGTGCCACGTGAGGAGATCTTCCTTACCAGCAAGCTTTGGAACACCCACCAGCCCAACGTTGCTGAGGGACTACAAAAATCCCTTGATGCTCTGGGTGTGGACTACCTCGATCTCTACGTAAGTCTGATTGTTCCTGGAGACCGTCAGATTACTCCAAACCAGGCTAACAACTTGCTCACCAGCTCATCCACTGGCCTGTTCGACTGGTTCCCGTAAGCACATTATCTTCCGGCTTTTAAACTATTGAGGCTCTAATCGCATCGATATCTATAGAACGAGACAAGTGACCTCCTCCCCGTGAACCCCGATGGCACTCGATCAGTTGATCGATCCTGGGACCAGAGCGAGACCTGGCGCCAAATGGAAGAAGTCTACAAGTCCGGCAAGGTCAAGGCCATCGGTGTTGCCAACTGGTCCATTCCTTATCTTGAGGAGCTTCGCAAGACGTGGAAGGTCGTCCCAGCCGTAAACCAGGTTGAGCTACACCCCTTTCTCCCTCAGCACGAACTCCGAGAGTATTGCGAGAAGCTGGGCATCCTTCTTGAGGCTTACTCTCCTCTTGGCTCCACTGGTGAGCCCCCTAATTTTGTGGCGCAATTGATGACACGGGTGATGGAACATTGTTGATCGAGACTAATGGATTGAACCTTGTAGGTGCACCTATCATGTCGGATGACGAAATCCAAAAGATTGCCGACAAGAACGGTGTATCAGCTGCCACAATTCTCATCAGCTACCATGTCAATAAGGGTGTTGTGGTTCTTCCCAAGTCGGTAACGGAGAAGCGCATCTCCTCTAACAAGGAGGTCATCTCACTGTCGGAGGAGGACTTGGCTGCACTTGACAGCTTGGCCAGTAAAGGCAAAGCCAAGCGTATTAACACTCCTCTCTGGGGCTTCGACCTGGGCTTCGCTGACTGGTATGGACCTGTGAAGTCAGAATGAACTGGGCGTGGAGACGTAGCAATAGGAACATAAAAGGAGAATTGAGTATTTATGCTTCAACTCATTAACCACACTTTTGTGAAATGCCATATCATCTGTAACTGTCATTCAATATTATCTTGACCTTTGTGATGTGTGTGACTTTCATTCACTCATCTCAAGAAAAGATGTGTTGTTCTCACGCGAAGGTGATCACGGTAGGTTTGATTATGAACAAGACCGAAACATCTTTTGGCACGTATATCGGGGAATCTAATTAGTTCTAGCTAACATAAAGGTATTAATAGCTGCATAGAATACGTCCGCAATGTCATGCCTGATGATCGCTCAAGAGGAGTCATCAGCGGTCAGGAGTATCTAAGGGAAAGGAACCAAACAAAGTTCACTGGAGACATGGCAGGATATATTCCAGTTCGTAATCACAATATGCTAGATCGCTAGCGTCTTCTCATCATTATCGCTTTTGACTAGATACTCAGAACCATGGAGCCAAACATATCTATGCAGTATAAGGAGCTTGAGTAATGCCTTCCTTCAGAGCCTTCAACCGCATCGCAAGCAACTTGGAATGGAATCGAGTGTAGGGGAGGTAGCCAACAAAGATCCAGAGATTAGGCACACCGGTCTCCCTGTACGCGGTCTTGAACTCGCCCTCATCGTCAATACCCCAGATAGGGGTGACTTGATCAGCAATCTTATCGCCCAGTGTGGAACGGACCGAGTCGATTGTGTTGGTGAAGCCAGTTGCAAAGACGACCAGGTCAAAGTCGCGCTCACGTCCGCCGCTCAGGATAACCTTGTTCTCAGTGAAGCGCTCAATGTATCCCGGCTCAACCTTGATGTTGCCGTTGATGATGTGCTCGCATGCACCAGCATCGAAGTAGAAACCACCGTTTCGAGTCTGGCCCAGGGTAGAATTGCCGGTATTACGTTGGCCACGCCACGTGCGCAGGCCACGAGCATGCAAAGCATCTAGCAGGGGACGGTCGAGATCCTCAAGAATTTTTGCGTTGCGCCTACCAAACTCCTCTCCTGGACCAGTGGGTGTGGCAAAGAACAGGCGATCCTGCTCCTCTAGATCAGGGCGCTTTTGTTCAGCATCAGGGCCGTAGTTGCCAATGATACGTGGGACAGAGTGAGTCAACGACATGATGTAAGTGGGGGACCGTTGAAGGAGAGTGACGTCGATACCACGTCGAGCGCAATCATAGGCGGTGTCAAAGCCCGAAGAGGAGGTTCCAACGACGCAGACCTTCTTGCCGACGAAATCGCGAGAACTGTCGTGGGCAGTCGAGTGTCGGATAGTGCCCTTGAAGTCAGACATGCCAGGGACATCAGGAAGCATGGGAGTTCCGCAGAGCGAGGTGGCCATGACGACCTGTTTGGGGTGCAGTGTGCGGGCCTCCTTGCCCTCCTTGTCGATCACAACAGTCCAGTTGCCCTGTTCATCCTGCTCTGCCTTGGCGACTGATGACTTGGTCCAGACGTTGAGCTCCAGAGCAGAGGCGTACCACTGCATATAGATGCCCTGCTTCTGGGAAGGGGTATAGGTGGGCCAGTGCTTGGGGTAGGGGAAGTAGGGCAAGTCGTCAGCCCAGTGAGGAAAGTGAAGAGACAGGTATTCGTATCGCTTCTTCCAGACATCGCCAATCTCTTCGGCGTGGTCAATAATGAGGTTCTTCATCCCCAAGGCGTTGAGTCGAGCAGCCAAAGCCAGTCCACTGAGCAAGCGTTAGTGATGTAGAATGGGCTTGCGTAATGGGGGCACATACTTCTGACCACCTCCAATGATCAACACTTCAGGCTCGACGGAGTCGACATCCTGAGCCCTCTGATTCTCCCAGCTGATGGCTCCAGTCATGTGTCCGTCAGCGGGAGGAATCTCAGGGAATTGCTTGAGCTTCTCCGCGACGGTGTGCAAAGTGTAGAGCTTCCAGCCATCCTTTGTCAGAACGGCGTTGGCAACAGCCGAAGCATTCACAGCCTCCGTCTCGAAGGAGACGATAAACTGCAATTGTGCGTAATCGGGGTACGGTCGGTCGATCTTGGGAGCAGGCGCAAGGAACTTGAAGTTGGTTGCTTTAGTTGTAGGGAAAAGGTCGGTGGCGGCCTTGAGGATGGCAGGCCTAAAGTTGAAGGTGCGATAATCCCAAGTGAAGGAAAGCTTGTCTCGCCAAACACCTACAAAGCCAAGTTAGCCAGTGATCAAGTTATTGTGGTCTCACAGCATACCATAGTCTAGGAACAAGTCGGCAAAGCCTTGAGCATCACCCTTGGCCAGGACATTGGAAAGGCTGTCAACAATGCCTTGGGCTTCCTTCTGCGGATCGGCATCGGCGGGGATGTCGATGCCGAGGACATCGGTAGTGGGGAGCGCATGGTTGTACTTAAAGTCGTACATGTAATCATCGGCGACAGGGGGTTTGTCATTGACCTCAAGCTTGACCTCGGCAACGCCAACCTTGTCCTTGAGGTTGGCGAGGTTGGCGAGGTCGGTCTTGGTGTCAATGCCAGACTGGGGGGTGTTGATGTAGGGTGCCATGGCTGCTGCTTTGCGAAAGAAGATGATGGTTCAGACAATTCGAACTGGAATGAGCAAACCTATAATAAATCCCAATCTTCTCTTGATCTTCAAATCCATTGGATTGCTCAATGGCCACTTGACATGCCCAAGTCTTGTCAAATCCGATGGCGTAGAGGTACCACCGGACATAATCGAATTTGGAAAAGCGCCCACAACTGGTCATGGCGTGGATTTGCCCCAGACTCGTGACCCAATTCGTCTACCCCCGCCCATCATCTCCGGTCCGTCCATTTCAGCAACACATCATCTCAACACGGCCGACACCGACGACCGGAGAAACTGTGTATCAGCCCATTGCGTCGGACACAACATGCGACGCCTCCGCGATGACGATGACGATAGGTCCGAAGAGGGATTCAGAGCCCGGAAGCAGCGCAAACAGCGCCCGTGTTTCAGTTGCGCAGGTGAGACGAGCTTTGCTGGTGTCCGAGCCGGGCATGGGAGGCTGGCTAATCTGGGGAACCTAGAATGTCGGAGACTCAAGATGAAGTGTGATCGACAAGGTAAGCGGCCATTGCCTAACTCTTTACCGCGCATTGTGAGATTATCCAGAGGCTAGAATAGTGCTACAGTGCCATGCTCGAATTGCCTTCGCCGACACCGAGTTGAATTTTGTGTTGCCGCTACGAATAACCCAGGGACCTCCAAGTCAGCTCTACACTCCATCCTCTTGTGTAAATCAGATGTCATTGAGCTAAATGAGACTGCAATAGCCAAGATTCCGCCGCACAGTCTGGGCACCAGAAGGATTCTCAGAATGATCAATTCCAGGAGGCCCAACAACCCGAACCTCAAGGTCGCGCAGGTCTCCAGGATCAGCAGCAAGGATACCAAGGGCCTCTCGAGACGAACACAACTCGCCACGAAAATTCTCAGCCGTTTGACCCGAACTTGAATCAACATACCATAAACCGTTCGCATCACGTCCCTTCGCACTCCAACGCCGGCGATCCCAACCTAGTCAACCCTCTTACTCTTCTTGCCCATGCGCTCGAACCATACACTGCTCAGGCTCCCTCTCCTCGTACTCCGGCTTCGGCGCCTTCTGGTAGGCTGGAGGAATCTGCACATAGCATCAATACTGGAACCAGTGCTTCCAGCAACCCTGCCCGCTATGCTGTCGAGGATGACCGGGAAAACGGCTCTTACGGCACTTTGATGCTGGGAAAGAGAGGTCGATCAAAGTATCTTGGCCCTACAGCAGGGAGTGAATGGTTGAAGGAGGTAATATTCCCTTTTATTTGATTAGTTCAAGCAAGCTTACTTGTCGTAGTCGGAAACACAAGATGTACCAGACACACCATGTATGACGCGTGCCCCTTCCCCAGCGCTCCCTCAAGACTTGCTTGCCACCCAGCCCAGTGTCTTAGGTATTGGTACTACCATCGTAGGCTTTCCCTTCAGTGCGTCGCCGGCTCATATCAGTACTCGGGAGCTGTTAGCTTGCCTGCCGTCGAGAGACGAGGCATGGACCTTGGTAGAGTCATACTATCGCTATTGCGCCTGGCAGTGAGTATTGCAGAACCGAAGACCTAGTTCGTGGCTAACAAACGCAGTCACAATGTAGCTCCCAAGCCATCGTTCGAGAAGACATTCGATCGAGTCTTTAAGCGTGCAGAAAGCGGTTCCTCTTCTCCGCCCATTAATGCCCAGGAGATCGCGCTTGTCTTCATCATCATGGCCCAAGGAACCATGTTCAACATCGAGATGCCCAATTGTGATTCTTCTGCTGAAGAATGGCTACACCTTTCGGAAAGAGCGTTAGTGAAAGGAGAGTTTCTGTCAAATAATACCGTCGCTGGACTGCAAACTCTGGTGAGCTTGTATTGAACCTATGGCTGGCTTTTGATCCACAGCTAATGTTGTAGCATCTAATGGCGCATCTACGATTGTGCGTAGAATCCTCCAACCACTCTTTCAGTGCTGACTTGTGAGCAGGCAACTTGATGAAGGCCGACGCGGTGATAGTGCTTGGCCTCTATGGGGCTTGGTCATGCGTTTAATCCAAGCGGTATGCATTGGTTTTCACTTCGGGCACTGGCCAAAGCTGACAAGATTGGACAGATGGGTATGCATAGGGACGGTGATCGCTGGAATCTGCCTCAAGATGTTGTCGAGGAGAGACGTAAAGTATTCTGGGAGTGTAATTCTGCCGACATCTTTCAGGCGCACTGCTTCTCACGGCCGTATGTCTATAATATCTGTATGCATATATGTCAATCCTGTTCCAATGCTAAGACTAGATACAGATCCGCCATAAATCCCGAGCATTGCGATACCGCTTTTCCATCTGAGCCTGTCAGACCCAACGGGGAAAAGAGCTATTCGATCCTCCGGTTTGAACTGTCTCAAATTTCCTCAGAGTGAGTCTGCGTCTTGCATCGTCCTTGGGTTACAGTGAAAGCTAACTGGACCTCAGGATTCTCAATATGGCCATGAAGGTGCGGAGGCCAGCATATTCCGAAGTCACCGATCTAGACCTCAGACTGTAAGGACTAGGTACTCTACAATGACATGTTTCCTAAAGCTGAATGACCACAGTTCCGAGTTTGAGCACAACATCCCCTATTCTCTCCGCTGTAGAGCAGCACTCTTGGCTACTCCGTCCCGCTACCCTCAACTCGAAACCGCGATCAGTGCCTCTCCAGAACCATCTCGCATGTCTCTTACCATTTCTTTCCAGGTCAGTCGCTTTTTTCCCATGGAAAATGCCGCGCTCACCTGAAATAAATAGCAAACAAACCTCGCCTTGAATGTCTCCGAGACCATCATCAACCTTCACCGACCCTATTATGCGAGAGTACTCCACGACGCCGACCACGGCGAGTCGGTATACAAACCGTCGTTCTACATTGTAATTGAACGCTGTGCCGTAGGAACATGTGTCAAGCACCGTCAACCGATAACGAGCTAATAATGAGCAGATAATTATCAGTATTGTCACCGACATCCACACTCGCTTCCCGGCGGTCACCACCAGGCAGTGGAACTTCTGGGTGAGAAAGTGTATCTTTTTGCCATGTGCTAATAATGCTTACATTTACTCCAGTATCACGTCTTTGGTTCAGCCTTATGCCTTGGTACCTTGGTCCTGCGCGACCCGGCCAACGTCATGGCTAGTTTCGCTCTTACGCAAATCGATGCCGCCATTAGCCTATTCACCTCACTCCTCCAGCATGGCGCCCACCCTCTGCGCTACAAGCGTAATTTGCAGTGGCTTCTGAATTTGCGCACTCGTGCTTTATCAAAAATCTCCTCGGTATCCGCTTCGCAGAGGGGCAATTCGCGGCGAGACACCGATGCGGTTGGACAGAATGATGGTGAGGACGCCGGCGGTGATAGAGAGGATGATGAGGATGTTGAATTGCTCGGATGGCGTACCAGGCTTATTGAGCGTATGGGTCAAGGACACCAAAAGACGATCAGGACCATTCGCCTTTCTGAGACCCCATATGTGTCACCAAACATGAACGTCACGAGTACGTCTGTGAATAGTTTCCATCCTCAAGGCCAGATGGGACTATCCGATATGGCCAACTCGAACCCATCTCTGCCTGCGGTGAATCTTGATTCTACAAATGAACTAGTAAGGTGTAGCCTTGGGGACTTCAACGTTCTGAGCTAACATGCTTCACAGCTTCATGACTTTTGGGATCCCGTGCTTCTGCAAGATGTCTTTGGCCCTTCTCAAGATCACCAAACTGTAAGTCAAGCCTCTCCCGCTTACAACACTTGTCATTTGTTTCACTTTGCTTTGAACACTGGCTTCTCGGGTCGCTTACACTCTTTACAGTCCTTGATGAATACATGGTGGGACAACATGCCCAATCCATCTCAATCACGGGGATGATCATAGACTCATGATGATATCGATATGAAAGGGTGCAAAAGGAATATTCATTTGCCTTAGAATTCTGCTTTTGATGATAAGAAAATCCAGAATCGAAGCTGGCCAATGGTCCAACACTGTTCATTACCTATCCTAATGTGCCCCATTCACCTTGGGTGTCTCCAAGATGGGTCGGCCTTCGTCGTCAAAGTAAACAGGGACACCATTTCGGAAAGAATACTGCAGAGCAGTTGCGATCTTGGCAGCCTCGTATGCATCTTCCGGTGTGCAAGTGAGAGGCTTGTCGTCGAGGACAGCAGTTGCGAACTCGGCAAGATCGTTCAGGAAGGACTTGTCGTAGAGGACAAACGCATCGGGAGTAGTGGCTGTTCGTACGCCGTGGGCATCACGAACCTCGACGCGGTTAATGGTCGAGTTTCCGTTGATGACAGAGTGTGCCTTTGTACCGCACACGCGAGTGGTGCTTTCAAAACCGTTCGTGAGGGTGCGCCCCAGGTGGGAGGTGAGAACTTTGCCGTTGGCGAATTCAACCAACGCCCATCCGTTATCACAGTCACCATACTCGGCGAGCTTTCCATATACAGCCTGTTGTCCCATCGCAACAACGCGGTTGACCTGTTTCTTGGGGTTCGAGAGTCCTGACTTGACGTCGAGGTAGTATCGGCCGATATCGATCTAATCAGTCACGTCACCGTCAGCGATGCTGCCTTGATTAAAAGCTGTAGAGGTGGGCCGACCTACATCATGAACACCCATGTCTACAAAGATACCTCCAGATTGAGCGGAGAAGGTAACAAAGAATCCTGGAAAGCACGGTCAGTTTATCCGTTGCGCAAAAGGAAGGCAAATGTGAAGCAGGGCTTGTTAGAAAACTTACCAGTAGGATCCTGTTGATCGAGGCAGTTGGTTTCGACAGCGTGAATCTCGCCTAGTGAGCCACTTTCGACCAACTCTTTGGCGGCACGGTATGAATCATCATCTCGATGCAAGTTAGCAACACGAGTTGAGGCCCGATCAGAGACATTGGTACAACTCACATCGTCGGCAGAAAGGAACAAGGAACTTGAGCTCAGGCTTGGACTTTGCCTTGGCAAGGACCTCTTCAGTAGTGATGACATCGACAGAGATGGGCTTCTCGCACATGACATGCTAGGAGCCTGTTAGTAATTCCGGCGAATTCAACTGTCCGAGCAAATACTAACCAGACCGAGATCAAGACCCAAGATGATCAAGGGAGCATGTGTAGCGGTTGCTGTAGAGATGAGGACAGCCTGAGCACCGCTGTTCTTCATACAATCCTCAGGATCGGCATAGTACTTGACAGTGGGAGGCAGGTTCTCAGCCACCCACTTGTCGCTACCCGGTTTTGTGTCACAGGCCGCAACTAGCTCAATTCGAGGTTGTTGGAAGGCCAGGATACGAGCGCGAATGGCACCGAGACGGCCGAGACCAATCAAGGCAATCTTGAGACGAGGTTGCGAGGCCATCTTGCGTATGTGTGTGTGTACGTAAGTGTGGGAAGCACGAGAAAAAGGATAGAGGGAGGGTGCGTATGGTATGATACAGGCAAATTCTCGAACGATTCGAATGCCCCAGAAACTCTTTTATTATCGTCGGTCGATGTTCTTTGTCAACAAAGTTATCGGGCAGATCGGACAGAATCCGGGGTTCCGCTCTGTTTCCCCCGATCTGTTCCCCAATCCCGGCGAAAGACGAGCGGCATCTCCGCTTGTTTGTGGGCAGTATCTAACTATCTTGGGCCTCTGGAGGTCAGCCGGAGCATCTAGAACACCTTAACCCCTCAGATTCCCCTCAATCATAGATGTCCGACTCCTCCTTTCCATTAGGTTTCATCCGACGGTTGAAGCTAGAGTCTGCTATGTCCGATCTTGGCACCCACGCTAAATCACTCGCACTAACCTTGTTGAACAGAAGACAGCCACCTCAAATCCACCTGAAGATTGTTATGTCCGATCTACGATGCCGAGGACTTGCATCGTCCAGAAGCTGGCTTTCGAGACTACTTGAATGGCCAAGAGTGGGAGCTTGGTTGCAAGAGTGTGTTGGCTTGTATATTGTCCAGACTTTCATGATACGCGCGACTATGGCACACTGTTTTCCTGCCCCTCTGTCACTCTCTGGGCCAAACTCCGTGAATTGCAACAGAACTCTACAACAAGCCATGACGGTGCAAACGATCCCAAACAAAACAATATTCGTTGTCAGCGGCCCAGCTGGCTCCGGCAAGTCGACAGTCGCAACCTACGTCTCTCAGCAATCCGTAATCCCGTATCTTGAAGGGGATGATGTACACTTTCCCTTCTCTCTTGACTAGATGTCTATTTCTCCAGCCTTGTACTGACTTGACTTATACAGTTCCACCCCCCAGCCAACATCGCCAAGATGGGCAATGGCATACCGTTGACTGATGGCGACCGATGGGACTGGCTAGTCACATTACGCAACGCGGCTACTGAACAACTAAAAAGTTCAAACGCTGTGATTGTGACCTGCTCTTCTTTACGACGCAAATATCGTGATGTCTTCAGAGTGGTACCTTATCATGACCCAACCGTGCAACTATGTTTCATCTACCTCAAGGTTGGCGAGGAACAACTACAAGCAAGGGTTAGAGCACGTGGAGGCCACTATATGAAGGAGACTATGGTACGCAGCCAGTTGGAGGATCTCGAAGAGCCTGCCGGCGACGAAGTTGATGCAATCACGTTTGATGTGCAAAGAGACCCGGCGACGGTCTGCAAAGATGTTTTGAATCGGGTTCGGACAATACTGCATTAGCACAAAAAGACACAAGGTGGTAGTAATTCAAGTCTAATACATGTCCGGTGGACCAACTATGCTAGATAACCGCGATACTTCCTCCATTCGCGCTGATCTTACTTCCAGTGACCCATCTACCTTCTCTACTGCATAGAAATCCCACCACATCAGCCACATCCTCGGGCTTTCCTAGGCGTGGTATGACTTGCTTTACCACCCAAAACTCTTGCAATTCTTGCCACACCTGTTCACCATACTGCTGGACTCCTCCCGTCTCTGTCAAACCCGTGAGCACGCTGTTGGCCGTGGTGCCAGCCATGAAGTCGAAGGCGGCATTCTTTCCGCCAAAGGCATTGGCATATGAGCGAGCCATAGCCTCGTTGGCTGCTTTGGTTGAGGCGTAGATGGCAACGTCAGGCTCGCAGTTGACGCTCTCGGCGCTACTGAGAAAGATGATTCTGCTCTCTTTTCTGAAGTACCGTCTCTTGACCAACTCATCCACCACCAGTGCCGGTGTCCGAATGTTGCAGGTCAACAATTTGTCCAATGTCGTTGCCTTGAGCTCGCCAGGGAAGGTGCGGTCTGTTATCGCGGCATTGTTGATAAAGATGTCCAAGTTGCCGTCGAATTCCCTCTTGATGGCGTCCGCTACCTTGACGTGTGCTTCCGGATTTTCCAAGGAAACGATTTGGTGAGCGATTTTTGGAGGCTGGATGTTCAAGTGGGCATAGCCAGACTCGATCTCGGCACGCAATTCATCGATATGCTTGCTGGCACTTGTAGATGTGGCCAGGATCCCTGCACCGCGTTTGGCAAGATGCAACGCAATTGCATAGCCGATGCCTCTGCTCGATCCTGTGACAATGGCCACTTTCCCTGCGAGATCTTGCCGTTGGTCAAGAGATGGTGGGCTCTGATGGTCTGTCATCTTGCGTTCAAGGGTTGTTGGCATGAGACGGGCGCTGAGTCTCTCGTGATGGTGGCTTGTCGACCTATACTGAAAAGCCAATATCCACGTCTGATAAACGAGGTCGAAACAGGCTTTTATGAACCCATCCACTCCTGTTCGAGTCGGACTAGTACAACTGCTCGGCCGAAGAAAGATGTTGGCGGGGGTGGTTTTAAGTCCGATGCAGAAGACCGGTGACGTCGGAGGAATCTGAGCGGGGTAGTGAAGCGTTGTTTCGTTTCTAGCTACCACCTCAAGCTCTCCTCGCTTCAACCTGGCACTGTCTCACAAGACGGTCAACAAAATACGATTGAGAATTATCTAATAAAGAACACTTCTGCTTAGGCATCGCTAAGGTAGGTGCGGAAGACGGCATCGGTCGCAATAACAAAGGGCAAGACTATCCATCTTTTGGCTCAATTAACCCATCAAGGGACGGGCTTCAACGATAATAAAGAACACATTGGGGCACTACTATCAATATATGACTGCATCAACGTAACCTGGATATCTCGGCTCCGTATGACTGTTACTATAAGAATTCAAAAACAAAGAAGATGAGTCTTGCGGTACAAGATACCACCTTCGCTTAGACCCACGTTTCCTTGGGTAGGTAGATTGAGACTGGATCAGACCTCACTGTCGAGCTTGCCAGTTATTTAAACCTCCATCACACTAACCAAGTAACTGTCCAGGTGTAACTTAAAACAGTGTAGGCATCTAATTCTTCTCAGGCCGTGGTCGAAGTCGGATTGCTTCCACACCACGTCAAAGGTTTTGCAACAGGCCACAGCCTAGGACCACCAGATACGGCAACTCGCCGATTTGTCAACGTCTATTTTCGGAATGTCAACAGGGCACGCCGCTTTGAGGGCCAGGGCAAGATACTTGATCGTTTAGAGATCTTGGGTGGCTTTTCCCAGTCCAAATCATAATGATGGTGGCAGTCGACGCACATCTTGTTACCCTTGCCTCATCACTAAGGAAGCAGGGGCGTGTCGAAGGCTTGTTGGATAATTGCTGGTATAACTATATAGCGGACTGGAAGTTAGGTAAGTCTCCTGAAGATGATAATAAAACTTCGGTTATTGTTGTTTTTTTTTTTTGTTGCAATCTCGTGAACTTGGTGAGGCTCCAAAGGAAGCCACAACGATAAAGAACGGGGCTTATCGATACATGCTGGCGGTTAAACCCAATCGAAAACCACCATAACGTAGAAACAAAACCACACAAGCCAATCCATGGAACCCCTTTCAATCTTGGAGCTCTATTCCGCGGCTCTGAAGACGCCATGTGATTGGCTTTTTCGTATTCACCGCCCCGGCCTGACTCATGTGCCCTGCGCCCCATTGGCCCAGAGCATACGAGGATTTCCTAATCGGGCTTTTGACAAGATCGTCGGTTATGCAATCCTGCTTCATGTCACCCGTGCAACCAGGCAGCGACGGCTGGAGTGGTCTACGTGGAAGGTATAAAGGAAGCTCTCGGGCTCATATTCCTCTCCCCTCTTCTTCATCTCCTTCAACGTACCGAGTTTGACATGATGGACTCTCATTCCTCGCCCAGCATGGAAGACGGCGTCATGGGCCAGGGCCTCTTCATCGGGCTGTTGGAGATGCTCTTCCCAGGCCTGACATACCTTCCCTACCTTGCCGCCTTCAGCTTCCTTGCCAAGTACATCCTCGAGTCCTGGTCCGAATCCATTACCGCCCGTTTCATCTCAACCATTGAGATCCGTGCCCAAGACGAGACATATAACTTCCTCATGAACTGGGTTTCCCGAAACAGCCTCTCGCAAAACAACTACCGCCTGCATGCCTCCACCACCCTTACCAACGAATGTTTCAATTGGGGTGATGAGGGGCAAGAGAAGCGTGATGTCGACAACGACGACGAGGGCGACCCTGTGGCGAGACAAGTCAGTGACCTGCGACCAAAAATATCGATGTATAATGCCAAGCCACTGCACTGGACGCCGGCTTTTGGGACGCACTTCTTCCGCTATGAGAACCGCATCTTAGCTTTCACGAGGTCCCTCGAGAGCGGGAACTATACCTCCATGCCCCGACAACCTGAAAGGCTCTCCATATCGTGCTTTGGACGAGACGCCACGGTGCTAAAGCGACTGCTCTATAATGCCCGCATTGACTTTCTGGAGAAGCAAAAGGGGAGAACGAGTATTTTCAGAGCGACCAAGTTCAGCGACGACGATGAGATGTCATGGACACGATGCATGTCGAAAGCGACAAGGCCGATGTCTACCATCGCACTTGAGGAATCTCTCAAACAGGGCCTAGTTAAGGACCTTCGCCGATACCTCGACCCCCAGACTAAGCATTGGTATGCTAATAGGGGCATCCCTTATCGCCGCGGCTATCTCTTCTCTGGCCCTCCAGGCACCGGCAAGACAAGTCTCACTCTTGCTGCGGCTGGCCTAATGGGCTTGGACATTTACATGGTTAATTTGAACTCTCCCCGCCTGGATGAAGACAACCTCGCCTCGCTCTTTCAGTCCCTACCCTACTCATGTGTCGTGTTACTGGAGGATATTGATGCCACAGGATTGACTCAGAAACGCGGCATAGAGACGACGAACACGAGGTTTCAAAGGCGGAAGAAGCGGGATCGAGAACGCATCTCACTTTTTCGGGTCTGCTCAACACCATTGATGGTGTCGCGGCTCAAGAGGGCCGCATATTCATGACTTCAAACCACACCGAGAACATCGATCCAGCGCTTCTCCGTCCGGGGAGAATTGACTTTACTATCAAGTTTGGGCTAGCGACGTCGGAGACGGCTATCACTCTCTTCACTCAGATGTACGATGCCCCGGGCTTGGAAGGTGAAGATCCCGGAGCGGAGAGGAAGGCCATCAGGAGAGACGAAGTGGCTGCGAGCACGTCTTTGAGATCACAGGCGCTGGAGTTTGGAAAGAAGATTCCCAATCTGGCCCTTAGTCCTGCTGCTATTCAAGGCTTCCTCTTGACACATCAAGAAGATCCCGATGGGGCTATTGCCGCTGTAGATGAGTGGGTACAACAAACCATTGCTGAGAAGGAAACCAAAGTGTCTACGCCCGAAGAGGTTTCTGAGTCTGGCGAAGAGTCAGACTCTGAAGGGGATGATGTCGGTGATGAGGGCTCTGATGGTCAGCCTTTTTGATGACTATTGGATGTAGTTAAGAGTGGTTCTGATAATAGAACAATATCAAACGTTGTGAAGTCGCATCTATTGGGTTCTTTGTTATTGTCGAAGCGCGGCCGTCAATGGATAATTGCGCCAGTTGATAGCGAAGTCGCAGCAGAGTTACTGGTCTAATTCGTATAGCGTCACAGCAGGACATCACGGCCTCCGAATATACCAATGCTTCATTGCTTTGTAGGTCTATCTCAACACACATGTCCCTGCTTTTTTCTTAGTTATATACCCCCTACAGTCCATCGAGTCGCATCCAATGCCTAATTATCGTAGTTACGAATTCAGGGATCCAGATAAGGGTATGGATAAGGATATGATGTATGACCTTGTGGCAATATCCCGTCGGGTAACCTAGACGGCACAGTCAGCGTTTTACTTCCGAGCCAGTGACGAGATAGCGGCTACACTGTCATTCATGGAAGCGTCCCAACAGCAGTGTTGCCTGGCGTACCAAGCGACAGAAGTGGTGTGTCAGCTTGGGGATATCAACTCGAACGGAATCACAGCCTTCTCAGATGACGTAGTGTCCTTATCAGGGGCTACGCTAGGTGCCGCTACCACTTTAACGGGAACAACGCTGGAAGAGACGTTTCCGGTGGCCAAGAGAGAATCACTGCTTTGACAGGCTTGCGTTATGGGATTGAAATCCCTGATGCGGGAGTTAATGGTGAACTAAACGTGCTTCCAGTTCGTCGTCGAGTGTCCATCCGATGACAACAAGCGACCGGATAGTCTGAGGGTAGCTGTACCTTGACAGCAACAGTACCCCTGGCAGAAGGTCGCTTCGCTGGGAACAAATCATATAACCACAAACCGAGATGAGACAGATGGCATAAAGTAGGGTAGTACAAGGGATGACGACATCATCAGCCATGGTTGAGGCACTTGAGCTTTGGGGTTTTTCTAACCGAGCCAGAAGTTACAGTAGACTATTTCAGAATACATATGATCTATGCTATATCTAACTTGTGGCTAGCTGAAGCCCAGGGGTCGCGAGTATGAAGCCACAGGCGACATTGCCCAAGAGGTTAGCTGGTATGAGGTGAATCCTGAAGCGACAACCAGGGCCAATCATGAAGCTGGTTATTATAGAATTAATAGATCCCTCAAGACCTGCAATTAGTGCCTACCTAAGACAAGTTAAAACCGAAATGGAAGGTCGGTTAAAACGGGCTGCCCATTGCGTAAGCTGGGCCTCGCCTCCAGACCTCATATATTTCATTCCAAACCTGTCGTGAGGCTCCGTTCATGGTTTTGAGCCTCTTCAAGGGTCTAAAAAGAAAGTCCTCGTAGACTTCCTATTTAGACTTGGGCCATTTCCAGAACATATTAGCACCTTCGGTGTCTGCAAGAGGATTTCCCTCGCCCTGTCTAGCGCAGCCATACTGCTCGTTAAACCCACACTTGGTGTAGAATTCGTCCTTGCCCAAGGCGCTAACCACGGAAGCGCAGATCCCCTCGACCTCGGCCTGTTCGAGTCCCCACTGCACAAGCTTCTGTCCTACTTTCTTCCCCTGCAAGTCTGGGCGCACTGCTAATCCTTCGAGGTACCACGTTTCAGCGCGCTTGCCGCTCCATATGTCCTCGAAGTAAGGGTACGCCCGCTCTATGATGTCCTCTTCCTTGGGGTCGCTTGCGCGGTTAGGCCAGATCCAAGCATGAAGCTTCATAGCAACAGAAGACAGAGGCTTGAGCAAGTTTCCTGGACAATGGCTTAGCTTGGATCAACTAAATGCACCATGAGAAACAAGAACTCACGAGGATCCAGGGCCCAACACTCCAGCTTTCGGCCACCGTCTCCCAATCTCGCCCATTGCGCAATCCCAGCAATAATGTCCCGACCACTATCATCCTTTTTCACGGCGACGAGCCATTTCCATCGGTAGTCCCAAAAGTTGACGCGTGCCCGCCGCAGCCAGTATAGGTCTACATCGTCAGGATGCTCGTTGCGATGAGGGTGTATAAGCTCGCCAAACAGGTTATCCTCCCAAAATGCCTGTGCCATCACGTGGGCAATCTCCGGGAGTTCCGAGTAACGTGCATCGCGTAAAACAATCTCAGACATGTCTTGCACGAGTATCCGTACCAGGTGAATGTTGTTGTAGGATCGATGGTGAAATGGTGCGGCTGGGGAGCGTGTCGTTCTCCTGATGATGACCTTTTATTTTCACATGCATCTTCTACATCCACCGCAATGCAAGTTTTAGGGGACTTATACCCTCTTCAAGAATTGGCCAGTCACTCGGCAAAATTCCACTCCCTGACCTGAAGTGGTGGCAGTGCGCGATTTCAGGGATCACCCATCATGTAACTGCATCCGACTGGACCGGGGCGTTTATGCCCTGGTCACCCGGCCGCTGCCGACCCTGGTGATGGATCCTGCAAGCGAAGTTGCCAACGTCGGAGGTGTTTCCGCGAGTCTGGCCACGCCCATGGCCAGGCTCATCAATCAACTTTTACTTTTCTCCCATGCTAATTAGCGGAGCCCTTCGACATGGCTGTTGGCGCTAGAAGACGCTGCAGCTGGTGACATGGAAAGTGATGAAATGGAAATCTATTCTATGAACACATGCTTTTCCCGTCCCTGTAAACCTTCGTCCCATCCAGCGCGTTCGTTACCTGTTGACCAGCAATTCTACGATTTATGTGTGACCCTCGTACGTGACCTGCCACGCAACCTCCTTGTTGATAATCATCTCCTGACTACCAGTCCTGGAGATTTCCTCTTCTTCTGATATGTTGTCTCGAATAGTATTCCCGTAGTTATTCGTCGCCGTCGTTTGCGTCGAGACTTGGTCCGGCCTCCAGTTGTGCGGTCGACCACGGGGCTCGCCATCGGAGTGGTGGACCCTAACGGAGGTCGATGTAACCCCAGCTGCCGCTGCAGACGTGGTAGCCTGGGAATGATCGTTTCCTAGTGACTGGAGTGCGTACACGTTGCTTGATCCGTATATGCTGAGGTCGAAGGCAAGCGGAAAGCCCATGCCTATGGAGAATGATTTCAAAAAGTTCTTCAAGTTCGGCACAGTCGCAGAAATCAGGGACCAAGCGATCATCGTTTGCTGGAAGAGTAGACTGTTCGTGACGGCGAATTGAGGCTCGGTCGCATCTGGGTACTTGCTGAAATATGCCAAATGAATGGCTGAGAGGGCGATAAGCGGTATGCGGAATGAGAAGGCCATGGCGACCTGACATTTGCGGGCAAACGACATGCTGACAGACCAAGACAGTTGCACAACGAGGAGCCAGGTAAAGATCTCGGTCAAGATATCGATCGTGGTGACCACGGCCCAACGCGTAACCTAAAGTTGATCTTGTGGTTAGGTGTCTGATACCGGGGTCCCAGGAGTTACATATCTCTTGCATACCTGGTTGGGGCATTGCTTGACGTTGTCAGGAGTCAACAAAGTATCGGCGCGGCAGTTGACGAGAAATGCGACGGAGGACCCTATACCCCATACTACACTGATCACCATGAGGCCAATACAAAATATTCTGTTTTTTCCAGTCTTAGTGCCGATGATGCGAAGAACGAGGGCGAGGACAGAGCATTTGGCGAGGCTCAGGGACAAAACGCAGAGAATAACGGATGCGAGAGTGGACTGGTGGTGGATGTGTTAGCTGGTGAGAGTGGTAGCGAGCCACGGAGAGGCTCACTTTGGAAGATGTCGCCCATTGTTCCGGCGAGGTGATGGAGTTGTACTTGGCAAGGCCATGACTCAAGCCAACGAATATGGCAATCGACTGAGCTAATTGTAAGACCTAGGTGACCACCACTTGGTTAGCATCGACATCAAATGCGCCTCAGATGAAGTCAGTCCCTTACCGTGGCTAAAGCAATCAAAATGTCATCGAACCCGAACATCTGGTACTTGATGTATGCCCTTGCAGTCGCCACAAGCGCGCTGTAGATCAGCGACAAGATCGTCACGATCCACAGCTGTCCGGCATGGTCGTTGAATGTAACAGGCGAGAACCGATGTGAGCCGTCCTCCGGTATTCCTATTCCTGGATTCATGGCTGGGGGAGAGCTGTTGGTCGGGTTGGAGAGAGGCGACGAGTTGACGGCATTTCACAATCGAGAAAAGCGTGGAGCAGACATTCTCAAGCGACAACGCAAGAGTCTTAATTTGTTTTTTTGCTTTCATCATTGCGGCCTGGCTCATCCAGTCAGGTCGGTACAAACAACTTCGGCTTGACAGGTGGTGAAAACTCCGACGCCCGTTAACGAATGTTCAAAGGTTCGAACTAATGCTGCAGGACGACGCCACTGGTATCCAGGCCCCTGGAATCAGGTCAGACAGCGGCCTATCCTCGTCCCGGTTAAATGCAGAGTTTGCCTTTTTCATACGAGTCCAGGGTGTGAAGGATTTTCTAGTTCATGATGGAAACGGGGGTGCGTGGGTGCGTTGCACCATGTTGCGCCAAACAAAAGCAACAAGATCCATCGTGTCGGCTGTTCTGCTGCATGGATTCGCTCGAGTCTTTACGGAACTTTAATAAGACATGAACCAACTCCTCCGAGAGTTCCTTCGCTTAGATATCCCGTACCGGACACCCGAAAGTCGGGGAATAACCGTGCTAATCACTGAGGGCATGGCGATCCCCCATCTGGTCATAGCTCCGGGCCGTCCAGGGCGACCCAACCACCGGCATCTGGAACTCTCCCGACAGCTTTGACTTGCTTTTTTACCCTGAAGGATGCCCCCTTACCACCTGCATGATGCTACACCATGGTCCCACAACTGCCTGTGGCACAGCACAGGGACCAGGATGAACACGCCGTGCACCAGGCAATGTGGGAGGACTCGAGCTGATGGGTCAGATTCACGTCCGGGTGAAGATGCCGTGATCCCTACCTGATCATTGCAGTTCCTCTCGTTGTGGCTGTCTGGTCATGCATGACTACCGTGCGATCCCCCGTTCTTGCATGACTTTCCCGCGCAAAGCCGGTTGCAGCTTCATATTCACCTCGTTCGTTCTCTTTCTTTTCTTTCTTTTCTTCAGTTATTTCTGGTAAAACTCGGTGCTGTCACAAGTCACCGGGAAGCATCTACAAGATGTCAATTGGCGACAAAGAATCCCCCGGCGCCCACGATGCTGCCATTGGCCTCAACGAAGACCATGTTGACGAGAAAAGAGGAAACGCGGCCGACCGCGCCGACATGTACCGTATGGGCAAGGTCCAAGAAATGAGGGTTCGTACACGCAGCTCTTGGTATTTCTTTCCGTTGGAATTGAGTTGACGTGACGTGGCATAGAGAAACTTTCGCTTCTTATCCATCTTTGGCTTTTCCATGATTCTAATGGCGTCGTGGGAGTTTTCTCTGAGGTAAGTCGTGCTCCCAAAGGCGCCATGGGCCGTTTGTCAACTGACCAAGCCTGCTACTCACAGTGTTTCTACCATCGGACTTGTCAACGGTGGCACCGCTGGATTGATCTGGATGTTCTTCGTCTGTTGGGTGGGCTTCCTGCTGGTGAATACGTCCATGGCCGAGATGGCTTCAATGTGAGTCGTGCCCAATCTCCAAGACACCCCGCGACACACCCATGTCCGCATTACTGACGCGGACCTACAGGGCCCCGACGACCGGAGGTCAGTATCATTGGATCTCAGAATTCGCGCCGCCCCAACACCAAAAGTTCATTAGCTATCTCATGGGATGGATGTGTGTACTCGGCTGGCAGACTTCGTGTGCCTCTTCATCCTTCATTGCTGGCACCCAGATCCAAGGCCTTGTCGTCCTGAACTACCCGAACTACGTCCCCGAACCCTGGCACGGCACACTCCTTACCATTGCTGTTGCTGCTTTCTCGGTCCTCTTCAATACTTTCCTGGCCCGGAAGCTGCCCTTGATCGAGGCCCTGGTCCTCATCATTCACATATTCGCCTTCTTTGGTATCCTAGTCACTCTCTGGGTTCTTTCCCCGACAGCCGACGCCAAAGCTGTGTTCACTGAGTTCACTGATGGTGGAGGCTGGGGCAGCCTGGGTGGATCGACTCTCGTTGGTATTCTTGCGGGCATTCTGCCACTACTGGGTGCAGATGCTGCCGTCCACATGTCCGAAGAGCTGCGCGATGCCAGTCGCACACTACCGCGTTCCATGATCATGACCACAGTCTTCAATGGCGCTTTCGGATGGATCATGGTCATCACCTATTGCTTCTGCATTGGCAATCTCGAGGAGGTCATCATGTCACCAACCGGCTATCCCTTCATGCAGGTCTTCTACAACTCGACCAAGTCGGCGAGCAGTGCTACCGCCATGTCATCCTTCATCGTTGCCATGACCGGCTTCTCTAACCTGACCATGGTAGCTACGTCGTCACGTCAGCTCTTCGCATTCGCACGAGACCATGCTGTTCCATTCAGCCCTTGGTTCTCCAAGGTCCAACCAGGATGGGACGTGCCTCTCAATGCCATCCTGACGACCTTCCTCATCTCGAGTCTCCTTTCTCTCATCAACATCGGCTCGGCTGTCGCACTGAACTCAATCACATCCTTGGCGACAACATCACTTCTCTCCAGCTACATCGTCTCCATTGGCTGCATGATCTGGCGACGATGGACCAATAACCCCCTTCTCCGTGGAAAGTTCTCCCTCGGTCAATGGGGTCTGGCCATTAACATCGCCTCCGAAGCCTTCCTGATTGTCATTTTTGTCTTGGCCTTCATGCCTGGCAACCCTAACCCCACGCCCGCAGAGATGAACTGGAACATTCTGATTTACGGCGCTGTTGTCGTTTTCTCCTTGATCTACTACTTCTTCCGTGGAACCGAACGGTATGAGGGTCCTGTAGCTTACGTGAGAAAACTTCAGTAGTCAGGACCGAGAAAACCATAACTGTCAGAGATAGTCTGAGTTTAATAAAGGCTGTGAGAAGTTGGTCTCCTTCATTGGATAGCTAGTGAAAAGGCGTCGAGGCGCCAGTCACCTCCGTCACTTACAAGATATAATAACATGCTTCTCGCAAGGGTGACCCATGGTAGGCCCAGGCCAACTTCCCTTTTTAATAGACAAAATCGTTATTGTTCACACGTTCTCTCCAGTCATCGCAAGAAGAAGGAGATGGACGAAGGTGTCATAGTCCAATGTCCTAGCATCATAACGGAACCTGGGGTTAGCAGAAGACTGATTGTGCAAAAACTAATCATCACTTGAAGCCGTGTTTTTAGGAAAGGAGGCTTATATGCAGCCTCAACACAAGAAACAATCGGTAAATTCTACGAATACAGCTTATTTGGGCCTCCGAATGAAGAGGCATCCGACTACTGAAAAGATGGCTGTGAACATTGATCGTTGGTCATTGACTACGAGAAGATGGTCAGGAACCAAACCTCTCTGGATCAAAAGTGGTTTCAGAACTCAAGCACACCACTTTGCATAAGCTCAAAGATCGTGGTGTGTGAAGCGGTCTGGAGCTATACAACCTGGTGATTTCGTGGGGATCCCATTCAACGGGAAAGCTCTTTATATAATTAGGCAATTAGGACTAAAGAGGAACATTGCCTGTTTATTGGAGAAGCTCATATCATTAGCAGTATACTTACCGGACTAGGGTTCCAGTCTCCAGGGTGGGATGGGTGATATCTACAGCTTACCTAAATGGCATGCATGGGCAACAGGTACCTAGTCAACATGCCATTAGAGCTGCACAAATAGAAACCTTGTCAGACGTCCAACTACTCTGTCCTAGGGATGCAATCCTCACATCGTCCCTATGTGAAATCTAACATTACGGAGCATAGTAAGTTTCCCCGAGCACTAGCATTATGGACGGAAGGAGACAGCATTGGGATGCAACGTTTTGGTTCCTGTAGACTCGAGACTACGTGGACACGTTTTGCTCTCTGTTCATTGAGCTACTCGCATTTTTGGACATTCAATAGGTGCCATCCGTCTGCCGACCTAAGCCACGTCAGGCACCTCCAAGTCATAGGCCAACGTCTCTGCAGCGACAGCTTCCCGAATTTTGTTGACCCTATACCCGAGATCAGTGCTTAATCAATGATTGTAAGAGGATAACGAGAACTTACACCTGATGAGCTGGGTGCGGACCGTAAGCGAGGACATCCGCTTCGGTATCCAACACAGCGATCAAGCCGAGATCGAAGCCTTGAGCACGGTGCGCAGTGCTGGCGAGGGGAGGCCCAAACTCGAAGGACCTCAAGCCTGGCACAACTCCAAGCATGGCCTTACCAGCAGCGCGCATCTCGTCGATGCTTTGCTGAGGCACATTGGGCTTCAGCTTGAAGAGGACTGCGAGGGTTAGTACTAGACTTTGGGGTCGTAGGTGGCCGTGAGGGAGGGTACCAACCGACGTGGTAAATGGCCATGTTTCTGAACAATAATTGTGATCTTGATAGTATTAGAGAGGTCTTGTGCGCATTGACGGTTTGATAGGGAGGTACCTAGGTAGACAATGTGAGGATGGTTTGTGATGGGTAGAGGAAAAATAACGCATCTGTCATTGGTCAGAGGGAAGCCGAGTGAGGGGTCCACGTCCCCGACTGATTCCGCCATCTTCTCGGAATTCTATTGGGGAGATTGATGATTCATTGGGTCATCTCGAGGTTCGAGTATCACAATCGGGGGTCTCATACTTACAGGCGAGTTAAACCACCGATGTCCCGACACCAATCTGTCCATATGTTGGTGACATTATACCCTGTTATCATCATGTGTTGGCAGCTATGTTCTTTGAGATTGTGGCTGATAGGCTCGTTTTAGACATGTCATTGATAACAAGGAGAATTGAATATCACTTCTGAGGTCTGGTGCTACATGATGTGAGAGACAAATCAACAGAACGAACCCTAAGACCTGAAAAGCAAAGATAATGATTTTCCTTGGAATTTAACCCTTATGCTAGTCTAGTGTCGGCAGACAAAAGCTCGAACAAGGGCCCAGCCAGACTCTTGTCCAAAGCCATGCTTTGCAAGTGTGCTAACTTGGAGGTGTTGCTCTGCTTGGACGTAACAACCTTCCATACCGCATCCTTGACAGCGAACTCGACTTGCGAGTCCAGAAGAAGCGCTTCAACCTCATCCTCAGGCGAGACCACGCTGATTTGGGGATCAGATCCCAGCTCGATCCTAATCTCATCATCATATGGGGATGTGTCAGCGAGTTGAACTAGTAGACCACTCTTGAATGAGCCATCTTGAAATGAGGCAGCAGCGCCGCTGTTTCTTTCAACGCGGACAGAGGCACTCTCGCAGGGAGCATTGTTGACGAAGACACGAACGTCCTCCGGTCGGATATCGTATACACCAGGGAAGCGAAATGCCCACAGCTTGCCCCAGCCCTTGGTGGTAACTCGCCCAGCGGCTTGCTCGTACTGAACATGCATTTGACGGTGTCCGGGAACAAGGCTGTCAGGATCCTCCACTTTCTCCATAATGCCAGTGGCATCATCTCGGGGATCCTCCCAAATGTCGAACTTCCCATCAGCACCAACTACGACAAGGACTTCGAGGCTCTCCGGGTTCTTGCAGCCGTTCTCGGGTACCCGAGCATGGTCGAGGGGATAATAGCTCCTTCTTCAGCCAGGACAGGGTAAGTGGTGAGGGCTCGGTGCAAATCAATGACACGCCCTGAGCTGTAAACTCTGCCAGAAAAGATGTCGACGAAACGGCCGCGTTTCTCAGGCAACCAAGCTGTGACCTTGGCAAGATTCGTTTTAGGGTCAACGGGATCGACGATAGGACATACAATCAGCTCAGAGCCGAACTTGTACTGGTTCAAATGCTGATAAGCCTCATCTTCCATCGGGTGGTCCCAGTACATGGGCTGAACGAGGGGCTGCGGGATGAGGAGCGAATTGGCCACATTGTGAGAATAAATATAGGGAACAAGCCTATGACGCAGCTGCATTGCTGAGCGCATAGCCTCACGAGCTTCTCCACGATACTTCCAAGGCTCCTTGCCAGACCACCTGCTGTCGGAAGAGTGAAGGCGGAGCAATGGGGACCAGGCTCCCAACTGAACCCATCTCGCAGACAGCTCGTCATCGCGATAGCCGAACATATGACCACCGATATCATGACTCCACCATCCGTAGCCAATGTTGGAGGCTGTTGCTGTAAATTCGGGCTGGAAGCGGAGGGAGTCCCAGGTGATGATAGTGTCGCCGGAGAAGCCCACGGGATATCTGTGACTACCCGGGCCAGCGTATCGTGAGAAGATCAACGGCTGAG
This sequence comes from Fusarium solani, assembly GCF_023522795.1. Lineage (NCBI taxonomy): Eukaryota > Fungi > Ascomycota > Sordariomycetes > Hypocreales > Nectriaceae > Fusarium > Fusarium solani. The sequence goes on from NW_027072153.1 coordinate 303,333, forward strand.
TTTCCTTGGTGGTCTTCTGGTGATCAACATAGTTGAAGTGGTTGAGCAGCCACAGAGGGTCGAGACCTGGCACCTTGGAGTGCGGACCTTGTTGCCAATCAATCCACCAAAAGTCGCAACCCATGTCCTCAAGGTTACGGTGAAGCACTTGGAGGAATGCGCGCATGAAGTCAGGGTCTGTGGGGTCGAACAGGATGGGGGCGTTCTCAGAGGTATCGTGGCCCAAAACAGCGGCCATCTGACAGTAGATTTCCTCGTGATGATGAATGCCTTCGTGGGGATGGTCGTTGAGGGTCATGCGCAGTCCCCTCTTGCGTAGCTCGGCAGCGAAGCCAACAGGGTCAGGAAATAGCTTCTTGTCCCATGTGTAGCCGGTCCAGCCAGCATGAGGGACCTCGTCGCCATGGACCAAGTGCCAATCCATGTCGATGACGGCGACTGATAGCGGGATCTCTTCCTGCTGGAACCGGTCCATGAGTTCGAGATATTCCGATGCGGTGTATGCATAGTATCGACTAAACCAGCAGCCCAGGGAGTATCGAGGCACGAGCGGTTGACGACCAGAAATGGCGTAGAAGGAAGCCATCGCACCGCGGTAGTCTGGGCCGTAGCAAAACAGGTAGCCGTCGATGCGGTCTCCTTCACGACGAGGGCTCACAAAGCCATCATTCTCAAAGAGCATGGAGTCGCTGTCATCAAGGGCCGAGTAACCCTGACGCGACAAAATTCCATGGCCCATGTCACATCGTCCGTCAACAAGATCCAAGGTTCTGGACGTACCACCGAGGTTACCTCCCTGCTCTTGTCCATAGCGCCAGTAAGAACCCCACAGGGTCATTTTGCCCACTATGCTGGCGCTGAGACCATTTGTGCTGAATCGTTTCTTGTCGTAGGAGAGATGGAAGGTGGAGGAGATGATGTCGAGCTTATTGTCGGCCTCGACGACGCGGAACTTGGGGGTGGGCAGGTTACGGTTGACAGCAAATGTTGAAGCGCGGTCTTCGAAAACGCCGTCTGCCGCCCACTCATATCGCAGAACACCCTCACTGATGACCGTGAATCGCCATTGAGACCTTTGGACAATCGACTCGGGGCGCGCGACCGGGTTGTAGTCTGCCTGACTTGGGCTCATGATGAAGTGAAGGCTATTTGCAAGACCAAGATCTTGCGACTTTGCGAGAGGCCTAGGGGACGATAGCCGCCATTCTATTATATCTTGCCATCATGACTGAAAACATCTGGTCGACCCGAGTGACGTGATCATCTCGCTCTACATTTTGGCATAATCCGCAGAGCCGTAGATGAGCGTTCTTACTTGGGACCAAAGAGGCAATGAACTAGCGATGCGTGATTCCAACTGGACCCGCTCGTTGTCGGGCGCTCGTCTGCAAGAAGCTCCATTGGACTGATGTCGGATCGTCTTTGTACATGGTGGTGGCTCGTTGTCGGATCGGAAACTGAGATGTTGCGTATGCGGATTTATTTAAGTACCTGGCCTCGTCTTCTAATGCACGTGGGGCAACCTACATCTGACGCTCGTGATTGTCAATCTCGAACTTCCCTGCCATTTCTTGGGACGTTTCAATTTCGGATCGACTAAAGGCCAGTGAGCCTTTGATAACTCACCATCAACCTCTCTCTCTCTCTTCGGTGATACCCCTCAACTACGGGCCGAGCACAAATGCCCCGCATAAGCCCCATGCAACCCAAGATTCCGATCCGAGTTCCCCAGGCATGCGATGCTTGCCGAGCTCGCAAGGTCAAGTGCAACGGTCAGCAGCCTTGTCCACAGTGTGAACATTTGAACTTGCATTGCAAGTTCTCGGGGCAAAGAGACAGCGCTGGCGGCAGCAAGGCACGACCGGCGCGTAGGCGAAATCGGGTTCTCGCGCAGCTGAGGAGCACACAAGCAGGTGGCCGACCAAGGCTTCGCGATTTGCGTGCTTCTATCGTGGTTCCATCCTTGGCTAGCTCTAAGGTGGGAGCATCTAATCCGTCACTCGTAGCAGTGATTGAGGATAGGGCCAGAGAGAGAACATGGCTTCTGTCGCTACTGCCCTTGTACGAACAATTGGTATATGTTATGAACCCAGTCATAACATGTGCCGAGTTGCGCGAGTCCATTGGCCGAATACATGCTGAGCCTGAAGAACATGGAGCTTTCGTGTACGCTGCCGCGGCTGTTGCCATACATTCCACACCGCTTACATCGGATCAAGACTCCCCGCAAACACCACTTGGTCTTGGTAGTGGTGTCTTTGAGTGCCGTACGGAGGCTAGCAGGTATAACCAGCTAAGGGACATGGTTAATAAGAGTTTTGCTGCACGCTTCCAAGGCCACAGCAAGGATGCTATGGATCATCTTGCGCAGCAAGATGTGACCGTACGCAAAATCATGACCTGCGTCTTCTTGGCTGTGTGTCTGATGGGTCTTCGACGCAAAGAAAGAGCTTTTACATCCCTTAGAGAGGCAATCAACATGATGCAGCTCTTGCCCTATGAAGAAGGAGACAAAGATCTCCCACGAAAGCAGCGACTGTACTGGCAACTGTTCATCCACGAGCGTTTTGCTGCTATTGCCCTTGGTTTACCTCCTGTACTCACGACATGTGGATATCCACAGCCTGACGTGACCCTTCCGACATATATTCAGACGGGATTTGGATCGCTATGTCGGCTGTTCAGCATCCTGGATAACGACTTCATGCACTACTGGACAAAGTACCAAGGCAGCTCCGAGAAGATGGGCATCATGTTCTGGAACCCTGAGCCTCGCCATGACGAGATAACGGCATCATGGATTGAGCGGAAGCACCAAGAGCTTGACGCACATGAGCGCAGCCAGCATCCAAATGATATCGATATCTTGTATAGTGTCGAAAATGACCGGGACAGTTATAGCAGCGCAAGTCCTGAAGACACCGGGCCCAGCTGGTCCACAAACGTTTCTGAGTTGCAAAACATTGATCTGCAAGTAACAAGACTATGGATCCGCACACTCTTATGGCAATTGGCTGCTTCACGCATGCTCCTGAGCAGCAGCCTGCGCTCAACAGCCCACCAGGCCATGTCTTTGACTTTTCCTGCACGAGACGTGGTCATCCAGCTGCGGGATCATGTTGGTCGATTGGGGAGTAAGACTAGTTTCAGTCCCCATGGTTCCGGCATCCTGGACAAATTATTTGAGATTACCAACTCCATAGCTGACGTCCTGCTTTTGGTGCCTAGAGACCAGTTGGATTGGTTTTACCACGGAAACGAGACTGGACCAAGCAGTGGAGATGTGGAATTCGGACACAAACAAGTCGGGGGTCAGTTACGTCAAGACTTTGAGTTCTTGGTTCATTTTCTATTCTCATTTGGTCGGATCGATCATATCCAAGGGAAGATCATTACGCAGAAGTATACATCTCTGGGGATGCAGAGTTCGGGCTTAGAGCTATCGGTATAATGTTAACAGCTATTGGAATTCTCATAGAATAGATGCAAAATAGTTGCTTACTGGCCAACTCCCCATACATGTTGGTTACACAGCAGGCGCGTGTCCAATGGGGCACCTCTGTAACTGCTAGAGGGCTAGCCAGGTTGCCTTGCGCGCGAAGAATGGTTTCAGGCCCATCCTACTTCGTTATAGGAGTGGCTTAGAACTGCGCGTAAGTTTTCAATGAAACGTCCAGGGGTGTTCAGGCATTTGGTTGGTAAACGTGCATCCCAGTGACATTATTCCTTTGTTTGCATCTAGCTTTCTTACAGCATCACAGCCCACGCAGCAAGTGCCCAAACAATTGCCAACATACTAACAAGGCTTTTTGGCGCAGCAACACTGGACTCGGGAGTCCAAGTACTTTCGATCTGAATACAGCTCATTCGTCCAACAGTTTTGTTGACTACATTTTTGCTGTTGGATTTCGCCATGAAGAGGGTGAGTACCGGGGTAATCTTGTGCACTTCATCGTACGCGGATTGAGGAAAAGGACCCCCCTATTGCAAGATCAAGAGTTAGTAGGTGCACTTCGAGCCAAGGCAGATATTTCTCACATCCCAAGATCTGAATGAATAGAAAAGTGGTGCCAGGTTGGCAGATTTGGGCAGTATAGGCCAGCAGTCGCTCGTGGCGTTTTCCTGGCCCTCAATGTTGGTGAGGTTGGAGAGGCTTATGGCAAAGACGCTTCTTCTGATGCCTTCGCCCGTGCCAGTGTAGTTGTTGCATGCGCTGATATTGCTGTCCTCAAGCTCCCTCTGTAAATCTCGACAGATACCATCAACGTATTTGTAAGTGAGTGCGGACGCCGCGACCTCTTGGATGCCGTCAATGCATTCCGGATCGATAATATCAGAGCAGGTGCCTGTGGTGTTCTCTGGAAATGTTTTCCCAGGAGGGTCGAAGAAGACAGCGCAACCGTGGACTTCATCCAGCGAGACGTTCTGGGGGTACCCGAGATAGTAGACGCTAGTGAACAACTCGTCACCCTTCTTGGTGGTGGAAATATTGACTCCTTTGACGATGGAGAAATCCTCTAGGGCATCTGGGACATCCGGAATGCGGGTCAGCCCGATGTCGAGGAATGTGTCGTTCCCAACCTGGCAGTGATGCTCATCATTGACCACAGGACATTGGACCGCGTCGCAGCCGACAATGATATCGTCTAGTTCCTGAGCAAGCGCCTGAGAGGCTAGTATGAAGACGAGCAGTGGGGCGACGAGGCCTGTCGGTGAGGGCATGTTGACAGAGCCCTATATCTAGTCATGAGGTGGGCGACAAAGTATAGTCGATGGGTCGCGCAAAACGGTAAACGACGCCTCAGCCAGAAAATCGCGAGATATCAGCCCCTTTTCAAGCACGTTAAGTGGGAAATTGGATGGTTAGCTGACAGGGGTATGCCACGTCTGTGAGACACTTCAGTCTTGGCCTGCCAAGATGGGCTAACCTCTTGTAGGAACAGGAGCACGGGAGCAAAAGCTGGCTCTGGTCCCTTGGTCATTATAACCGTCAGGAAATAATAAGGATGGAACAACTAGACGTACATCTTGAAGAGAAAAGGTCCAACAGTAAAGAATTGTAGATTTTCCAGCTTGAACGTTGACGCTTTTACAAGCAAAGAGGGAAATACCTCCGATCCGAAGCGAGCTTAGCGCTCTGCATGGACCTCACATCATTTTTCCTTAGCCCAGGATGCAATTCCGAGAATCGGCCCATGAGCTTTATTCCAACATCACCTTTAACCATGTGTCTCTGTATTACGGTCCGCCAACTGGCAAAAGAATATGATGAGACCAAAGCCGAAAGCATAGCTTCTGAACTTAATCACCATTTATCAGCCGTTCGATCGATCTTATCCAAGTCGAAATTACTTGCTCGCACCACTCACTATCACATCACGCCCACAAATCAACGTACGGCAAAGATCCTGTCCATACAATCGTTGGACTCGGATCGCATCAATGCCGTCTATGAAAGATTCAGGTTTGACTTGGAAGGCTTCTGGACGCCCTCTGATACCTCGGCCCATGTGGAATTACATCGTCGGCTAGCTTGCATCGTCATATTCCTAAGATCCGAGTTGAACGCTCCAGTCTTGGTGCCACCGCGCATCGCCCGCTTCTTCGAGGGCCAGAAAGATTCTGAACTTCGGCATGCCGGGAGGAAGTATATCAAGATGGCCCGTCGACTTGGCAATATCGGATCGGTCTTGTGGTTGCCCCTGGATGTCCCGGTTTCTACGTGAGTGAATAACCACCGTCCGAGGTTGAGAGCCTAGTTAACAAACTTAGATACGAGAGATATGTCAATATCAACGATGAGGAGATCTTTCCTCACCTCAAGGCTATTTTCTCAGGGGCTCCAAACCGTGATGAATTTGTGCGAAACCTGATTCTCGGCCAACTCAAAGGTATGATCGCCGCTCCCCTTCACTCGTCCTCTAGCTCATATGCAAAATAGATCCCTCTCTGCCATTATCATATCATAATCTCTTTGTCAACTACGCCGACTTTCTAGCGGATACGGATATACTGCTCCTTCTTCTAGAAGCTCTTGGTGGACACAACGTCCCCGATACTCTTCTACGGAGCGTGACTTCTCCTCAAAGGCGGTGGAATGCAGCCGGCGAGATACAAACTACCGATGCCAATCAATTTAGTCTACCATCTGAGTTGGTAGATGTGTTGTCAGATAATGCCCGGCTTGCCCAGTCTCTCACTTCTGTATACATCAAGAAGCACACACTCGACGATGGGACTGTAACATGGTCCATTGACCCTGTGTCTAACCCCCAGCTCTTTTCCACTCTTCTACCCGAGGCAGCGGAAGCTTTAAGGAGTGTTGCCCTTAAACTCTTGTGCTTTGCTTGTCCACCTTGCTACGAAGGCAATACCGCTTGGTAAGAGGCCCTTATCAACAACGTCAACCCTCAGTTACTAATACCTGCTGCGTAGGTCCCCACAAACCAAGAGTCTGGTATGGGACTTGATGCATAAATTGATCCAAGAAAACAACAAGATCGCCATCTCACTCAAAGATCAATTTCTCGATGCCCTACTCTACTTCTCCGAGCGGGACTCTTTCTCGATCCGTTGCCTAGCTACCCATGTTGCCAAGGCCTTTTTGCGGCCCTCGATGCCGTATTACTTGCATGCTTCGGTGACATTGTTCCAGAGTATCTTGTACCGCCTTGAAGGGGATTTTATAGAGTCAGATGCTCACATACGCCATTTTCTCTGCCAAACTCGCCGTCCTACCACCCGCAGGGACCACGCATTAAAAGGCAGACTTCACCTCGTTGTGATCGAGAACAAGATCCAACGCCACGACAGCGATACAGCGTTACGCATCTACGAATGGAAGGCGGAACACCCGCCTTCGAACCTTGAGCTTGAAGTCACACGTCGCCTCCAGGGTGTCGCGGCGAGTTTCTTTCAGTCTATGGGCGATTTTGACAATGCAAGAGAATCACTGGAGCAGTATTTAAATCTTGGCACTGTCCAGCCCATCCGAACGACGACACGGCGTCTCATCGTCGCCAGGCTAGCAGACATTTATTGTGAGATCGGCTGGTACGACAAAGCAAATGAACTTCTCGGAGCAGAGCTGGAGAATATGCGAGAACCTGACAAGAAGAGCCGGCCCTGCCGAAGACTGCTGTTGGCATCAGTGGAAGCCAACATTGGACAAGGCAGAACAGATATTGCTGCGTCGACTATCCAAGGCCTAGCTGCCATCGAACCAACGAGGCTAGAAGAAATGAACGACCAGTTACTGCGTATGCGAAGACTCATGGCCACCTCTCGCGTGGCTCACCAAAAAGGTCATTTCCAAGACGCTCTTCATCTATGGAAATCCACGCTGCAAGAAATGGAACAGTTCACGGCATTCTATGCCAAGTACGGCTTCATCCCGGTGGTAATTCATCTTTCTATCGCCCATGCCCAAATTGAGTTGGGTGAGGTGGAAGATGGCAAGAGGTCATGGGACATCGCGGCAGACATGCTCAAAAGCCAGCGGTGTGAATACGGTATTCCCATAGTGGCTACGAGGTGGTTGAAGAACGTTGCTGGAGCAATCCACCAATTAAAGGGATGGCCGTTGAGGGTGATGCTGCCTGGCAACAAACCCGATCTCACATGGGTGTAGGGTAGTGACGGAGCACACCAGACTGCTCCGTTATGAGAAGCAATGAACTCCCTAGGAACTATCTCATCGTGATAGACCTATAGTGACTATCTAATATGAAGTATTGATGCAATTTTGACAAGGTTAAAGAAAATTTGCGGAGTGTATCTTGTTTGAAGCATTTATAAGAGGTTGGTGTCTAAAAAGACCGCAAGTTGAAAAGTGATTTTCCAGTCATGGCAATCTAAGATATGATATTCTAAAATTCCCAAACTTCACCTCATGTGATCCACACTAGCCATTATCGATCTTCAAGAGTGTAAATATGACATGATTCTCTTCCCGTCGGTGTGGATTACGCGGCAATGAAGTCCAGAGTTCCTCATCTTCCCACCTGACCCCCAATGCCCCCATCCTAAAAAGCACCGTGACTGGCGGGATGAACGAGCGAAGAGTGGGCCGGAGGAATTAGCTTCTCACCGTGAGAAAACAAATGTGCCTCAGATCCCTGTCAGCGGGGACTGCTTTCAGCTAGCTGGTTTTGATGGCTGGGCATGAATTCACGCTGGACTTGGAGCTAGAGAGCTTCATAGTATGTATTCAGTGTTGACCAGAATACCTCACAGCCAACTCATGAGGCATCCGAATCCTTCACCAACAACAGAAGACTGAAGTTTATCAAAGCAATGAAAGCCATTCCCCAGAACGGAATTCCAACGAGATTGTTTGCCAAACCCCATCCCAAAACAGTGCCCCCGACCGTTGGGCCCAGGATGCGAGCAGCACTTGATGTGCTTGAAGCAAAACCATGGATTGTGCCCAGTAAAGATGGGTCGGGGCATGACCCGTCAACCAGCATCATTGTTGCTGGCGTAACAAAGACTCGAGATACCACATGCAACGATAGTACAGCCGTCATGCAAGCCCAGACAATGACATAGTCATCCGGTAGTAGAGTCAGGTAGGGTAGTATGCAGTAAACCACAATGCTGAGTGGCAGGAAGATCCGGTACGACCTCAAAAGGCCAAGTCGGACACTCAGTTTTGGAAATAAGAATAGCTGCAGGGGAATACCGATAGTTCCGATTGTGCTCGTCGCCATGGCTACTTTCTTGGTAGATAACCCAAGGCCTCCAGAAAATTGAAAGGGTAAATCGATTTTGGAAGGATCTCCCCTAGGAGTTGGCAGGAGAACAATCAAGGCCGAGTTGAATGTCGCGACGTGAAGAGCTTGAAGGAAATGTTGCAACAGCGTCAAGCAAACGTTCCTGGATAAAATCGAGGTAAATCGGGCTGGCTTTGCACTGGCTGATTCCGAATCCACATCCGTTGCCTCACGGATCTGTTCAGGCTCATCATCTGTAGCAATAGATTGGTAGGAGGGCTTGGCGTTGCGCCTCTTGAGAATGCCCCCAAGGAGACCCTCTCCAAGCCGTCGTCGCTGGCCTGGCTTGTCGTGCCGAAGCAGAGGATGAGTCTCGCCCAAAGCAAAGATAACACCAAATGCTGATGTGATCAATAGAAGAGCGCAAACAACGTTGGGGAGTGCATAGGGGAATCTGCTCATCCACTGAACGCCGTCACGGCCGCCGAAAAAGGAGCCTGGCCCGAATAAGCTTGGCAGCGAGTCGATAGGGTTGGCTAAGACGCCGCTCATCAGTGGTCCTACAATGTTGCCAACATTAAAACACATTGGTAGAAGAAGGAATGCACGAGAGCGGTATCTGCGGAGTTGAAAAATGTGAGTCTCAAGGAACGGAGCTCATGGGAACCAGCATACCTGTTGTCGACAACAACCTCTGACACCATTGTCCTGAGAACGGTAACATTGCCATTCAGTGCACCGGCTAGCATCCTCAACAACATGGCAGACCGATATGTAGTTGAGAACCCCATGCCGAGTGCTGAAACCGCTGAACCTAGGAGGCCAATGACGAGAACGCCCTTCCTCCCTAGCACCGGGCTATCGGCTGCCCGTCCCCACCACATCGATGTTACGCATTGAGAAGCGGCAAAGGCTGCAGTCAGATGCCCGGCCTGCTTCGCGATCGACGACGCATCCAGGGACTTGTCGAACCATTGTAGCTGGTAGAAGAGATATGCTGTGAGAGACCGCTCACTGATTGGCTCAGCGAGGCGGACCAGCATTATGACAGCTAGTTGGCCTTTGCTAGGCATGGATGCCCAGGAAACGGATAGTGGCATTTTTGCCTCATCGGAGGATTGTGTCGTCGGCTGTTGGGCAATTCCATGCTCAGAATCTGATCGCCCTTGCTCATGGAGCATGAGTGGTGTGTCTTCGTCGGGCGTGGCCCTAGCGTGTTGATGGCCATACATTTCGATGTAGGTACCCAGCAACGATAGGCTCTGATGTTGTTAGGGAGAGAAGTGACAAAGGTGAAAGACGGATTAAGTGAAAACCATCACCATCTCTCAACCGCCAAACTTTTCGCAAAGCCCGAGCCGACGGGGTCGTCCCTGGCCTCCCATCGGACCGGCAACCACTAGCGACATCGGACATGCAGGGAAGGCAGACTTCTCACAGTGAGAGAATGACCCCTAGTCAGAATCCCTGTCTTTGTAAACTTATCAGATCTTTCTTGTGGGCTCCAGGTGGAGGCTTGGGTTCGCGGCGTACCTCGTATAGGGCTAGTGTCGGTGGTATTGCCCCGTTGGCTCTTATCAATCTCATCTGATTAGGTTTATCCACCTCTGACTTAGTGGAGCAAAACTTGTTAGTTACGATTTCTTCGTTTGGTTCAAAAGCAGTGTTTTTTCCTCGACATGATCGACATCCTGTCTCTGAACAACACCACTCCCGACACTGGGCACTCTCTCGCCATCTTATTGCTCTTCGTTATTCATCTCTACCCCTGTTTTTGTCTTGTTCTCCCACCCTGGCCACAATGGCTCAACCTCCATCCCCGAGCTCTTCAAGCTCAAATATAGAGCCTGAGAATGGCCTGGCGCGACCCTATGGAGAGAAGATCGCAGGAGCAGTAGTTGAGGCATCCGGAGAGTCAGATGACTCCAGCTCTGATGGCCGTCAACCGGTCCCCCTGTCCTGGAAGATTGCATCTGTTGCCCTCGTGACGGCGATCGGCTTCGGGTCTCAATGGAGTTCAGGCATCACTGCTGCCATGAAAAGCACCATTAAGAAAGAAATGGGCATCACTAATACGCAATTCTCACTCTTGGAAGCTAGTGAGGACTTCATGGTCACGGCCCTCATGATGGTGAGCGGTATTGTTACTGACCGGATTGGAGGCGCTGGTAAGAGGTCTATTAGCATCATGGTGACATTCTCTGATAACATCTCTTAGGTGCCATGCTGTACGGAAACTTGATCTACTCTGTCGGCTCGATTTTGGTTGCAGGCGCAGCTCAAACTCGTTCCTACAAGTTCATGATAGCTGGACGAGTCGTTCGAGCTTTGGGCGACATCGCAACCCAGATCGCCCAGTACAAGGTATTCTCATCATGGTTTGCCCCCGGAAATGGCTTTGGGTCGACCCTCGGCTTCGAGCTGGGCGTCGGAAAGATGGGTGCGTTTGCCGGCAAGTCATCCGCCAATATCATCGCCAAGAGGACCGGGAACTTTGCCTGGGTATTCTGGGTCGCCGTCTTCATGAACATCTTTACCAACGTAATGACTGTCGTTTTCTATTGGTTCACCAAGGTGGCCAACCGCAAGTTCCATGGCATCAACGACCCGGCAACTGGCGAGAAGCTGAGCGAGAAGAGCAAAAAGTTTGAGATCCGCAAGGTGCTCAAGTTGCCGTGGTCCTTTTGGGCTGTCATGGCCTTTTCTCTCTTCGAAACAAGCACTGCCATCGTTTTCCTCCAGAACGCTACTGAACTCGCTGAACAACGGTTTGGAACTGACTCTATTGCGGCTGGTTGGTATAGCTCGGTCTTGCAGTATGCTGGTAAGAAGCGAAAATGGTCCCACCAGATCACATCGGATGCTAATCTCTCCGGGCAGGCTTCTTCGTTGTTCCTCTGCTGGGTATTTTCATTGACCTTTACGGACACCGAATTTCAATCTGTGAGTACCAAGTCGACACCTTTACAAGAACAATTCCATGCTAACCAAATGCCCCAGTGGTTTTCTGCGGCCTCGGAGTCTTCACGTCCATGCTCCTCGTCAACTTTTCTGGCGCCGTCAAAGGAACAGCGGCATCCTTCGGTGTCTTTGCCTTTGCGTATTGCTTTGGACCTACTACTATCATCGACAGCACTCGTACATCTATGTGGGATAGCACAGTATTTGGCTCGGCCTACTCGATCAAGATCACATTGAACAATGCGTAAGAGAAGTGACGACCATGACATACCAAGTTGCTAACTCGTATCACAGAATGAACATCATCGTGCGAGTCATCACCGGAAGAATCCAAGATGCTGACAACAACTCGTACGATAGAGTCACTATCGTCTATGTCATTCTTGCTGGATGCTCAGTCGCTGTCTCCTTGATCCTTGGTTTCGTGGCCTGGCGATCTGTGGATCTTGGACACTTGCAGTGGACGAGGAAGATGCGCATTGCTCGAGGCCATATTCTCAACTCTCGGAAGCAGAGATTCTACGAGGAGAATGGAGGCAGGAACAAGAAGATCTCTCTCTTTTGTTTTGCTTCTCTGATCCTTTTGATCCTGGGAAGTTGGTGTGGTTACTTCTGGGGCATTGCCACTGGAAACAATGGCTAAAGGGGGATGCGGATGGCGTTCTGGAGACACTCTGTTTAGCTTGGATCTGGAAAGGATGACTACATGCCTCCTGTTGCATAGTTTCATCGAACGAGGGAGCAGAACCCAACCTTTGATTTCAAAAGCAATTTATTAAGGCATCGTTGGCTACTATACTTGACCCTCCTGCTAGTCCGTCCGCCTGTTTTGGGATGCCACTTGAGCTTGCACCTTGGGCAATAATAAGTAGCGCTGTCTTCGGTGCTGAGTTACATTAAAACGATTAATATTGGCCTGAAACTCACCCCGAAACCTTAGAATTAAGTTTAATTGAGGGTCAACTATACAACCTCTCCTCATCGAGATCAACGAGGTTACTATTACTCCCCAGTACTGTCAAGGCGATGTGACCTAGTCGACAGTCAAACTCAACATTACCCAACCCGATACCCACTACCTTGGTGAGGCAAGATCTCCGTAGGCCGTCAAGCAGTTCTTTGCACACCTTTAAAAGTTGGGAGTCGGGTCTTCTGGGACAAGTGCCTGCGTTGGCGTAGAGTGAGTTTCCGACTACCGACGAAAGGTCATCTGTCCTTGCTATGTGTCGGCTTCCTCGACTAGGGAGTGCCGTTGGCGCAACGGTTGAAACTCAGCCAATGTCATCGCCTGTGCAGAAAATGTTCGACTGCTAAATGCATCATAGGAAATGCACACTTTCATCATTATTCGGGCATATAATCACGTTCTACTCTTCTACTGTTCAGTATGAAAGGCTTCACTCCCTAGGGCATGCTTCTAGGAAGCAAAGATTAGACGGTACGGTTCAGTTTCCACAATAACATATTATCAAAAAGTCGTGCATGAATGCCAGACATACTGACAGAAATTTGTGGAGCGTGCTGCAGTTGATGAGGTGCTGATGCTGGAAGAGCGCCGGTATGACCTACAGCTGGCGTTGCACGAGTTGCTTCAGCTCTTGCCGTGACACTGTTCCGGCCGAGGTGTTCAACTGATTGTAATTACAGCTACGGAGTAGTAAGTAGCTGTATCAGCTAGTAGGTAATCTTTGAGGATGGGCGAGCGCTACCATCACTTAACAGGGATCTAAGCCGACCACGGCCACGATCTATATTTAGTTACAATAATGCGAAAGCAGGCTTGCACTGAGTTTTCTGCCGAATCGGATAGTGCCCTAGCAGTGGGACTCAGCATGTGACTCGAGCCATTCATGGCTGCACTCGTGCAGCCCAAGAGGCTGCCGAGGTTACACTGCGGAGCTGGTGGTTATGCTTCCCTGGAGGCAGCCTGAGACACAACCACTCCTCGGGGGACTGAACATGTCAGCGACGTTGGGCACCCATGGTGCCCCTCCTTCCCCGAACGATGGAGGAGAGGCGGGCGGCGCCGCCGTTAGTCCTCCCGCAGCCCGATAACTTAAATCCCACTACACTCGAGGTCCCCCTGAAAATGGGTTGGATGGTAGAGGTAGAGACTGATCCTCGAGTGCGAAGCCAAGGCCGACCTCACGGCTTGAAACTTGGCAGAGCATGAAATTGGCGACGTCAGCAGCAATGACGCCGGACAGGCTTCTTGTGTGACAATGTACGTCCTGTAGTTTCCAGTTTCTTCTTCGGTCTGGTGCTACAGGCTGTAGGCACAACGATAACCAAACGATCCAGCCACATCCCAAAACGGTCGCCCACGTAGGTCCCACGTGAGCGGTGATGAGGTTGAGTCACAGCTGTGTCTGGTCTGCCTACCCGGGCATCTCTTTCTGCGCAGTTCTGTCGTTCGAAGTCAACGGCATGCTACATTGAAGCAGACAAACAGTACGCTTCGATCGAATCTACTTATCAACTGAATTTCTTTATCAACACACTCATTGACCTCATCACAACGATACGCCATTCCTTCGCCATCACTGTTACCACTGCCGTCACCAACGAAGTCCCCATGTCCGACACTCTTTGCCAACCCAATCCACGACGACACGGACGACAACAGACGGCACATCCCAAGCAAAGCTGGTTGCGGAGGTTTGAGGAGAGACTTAAAGAACTTTCTGAAACCTTGAGTCGAAAGGCGAGGAGGTAAGCTGAGAAAGTCGGAAGAGCCCTTGTCAGAAAGGCCGCTCTCCGAGAGTCGATCTGCAAACAACGGCGACGCTCTTCGGGCGGCCGCAAACGCCACTACCGTCGCGGAACGAAGCCACCGTCGTCGAACCTGACCCATCTGGTTCGAGCGATAGTCGCGAGAGAGATGTCAGTAAAGCCCTCTCGGGTTTAGACATCAACCAAAAAAGGACATCGACATTGCCATCCCATATATTCCAAGTGATGGTCGCAATAGCGATGTCAACGAACCCCTCTCTCGCCCAGAAGGCTCCAAGGCAGAGCTTGCATCAAGCCATAGCACCTCTGAAACTGAGAGTCCTGGCACGCCGCCGCAGTCGTCTTCTTCGGACAAGCTACCTGATTATCTCTTTGTGGGATCGTTTGTCCGGAGAAAAGGATCGAAGCATGACGCCCATCCTTATCTCATCATCCGAATCGAAGAGCACGAGAATGGAAAGACAATCATTTGGGCATGTCTTTGCACGAGTCGTCCCAAGCTCAAGAAGCTTAGAGAGCAATACGAGAATCGGGAGAAGAAACATTTCATCTACCTTGGGGGAGAAGAGGCCACCCAAGAACCCTTCGAACCCGGTGTGACATTACATTGCCAACGAAGCCCGAACTCGACATCCAAGGCGTAATGTCCCTTTACACCTACCTCGAACTTGACGAGTACGGCCCTTTTAAACCTGACGATTTTAAAACATTGTCAGGTCAGCCGTGCCACTTGACTACGTCAAGTTTGGACGAGGTTTTGAACCAATGTAAACTACATGGTTGCAAAAAGAGTCCTCTGCGAGCGTCCCCGCCGCGCAACCGGAAATACCCATGAAGAATCTTCGAGCTGTCACAAGTGTGCCTTGGGCCCAACAGGCCCCTCCTATCTCCAAGCGTCATCGCTGTCGGAGATAGGAGGAGAGAGCCAAAGGCTCACTGCACACTTCGTGTTCAGCACGTGGACCGCCGATCATCTCACCAGATTTTCGACAAGGTCTTGACCAACAACTCGGATACCCTTTTGTTCATTCGACATGAGTAGCCAATCTCAGAGGTTATGGCTTTGCCAATATGGGCGATTCCATTATTACTACCGTTGATTTCGCCACGGCAGTTTTCACATCGTCAAGGATGAGAAAACACGCCCTGATCCAATTGGTATCGAAAACGAATACATTGAAAAGAAAGAAAATAACCTTAGATCCGGAAATGAAGGATCTACCACTATCAGCGACGGTTTGGCCAAAACAAACCAGAGACGATAGAAACGCAATAAACCGGTTGCGCTGGAGGGCTATGTATTGCATCACATGGGACACATTCGCGGGGCTGTGGTCATGTTTTACATAAGGCTTAAGGGCCATGGCCTAGATAATTAAAGGCTGTTTTGCTGTGAATGTTGGCTAGTTTTTAGATTGACAATCAATAAATCTTTTGTCTGTCAAGTGTTCATTACTCTTCTCCATGTCCGCTCTGTTCCTCTCCCGTGTGCGCAATGGCGACACCACCGACAAACCTAGTTAAATGCCCTTTCGGGAATGGTTACGGCCGACGGATGGTGACCTAGTGCCACTGCAGGTCTAGACTGCTGAGGATCCGCGATCCATGCCGCCAGACACATAGTGGACTCGTACTGGACGACCGTAATCACAGTCGCCATCACTCCTTCAAGTCTTGTGCTGGATAAAGTAGTCAATCTTTAAAGTTGGTGAGCCGGCCAGGTGATATAAATTCTTATCAACGTCGCTATCGGCGCTTGACTTGGCGCCGTAATTGGACATTAATTACAAGTGAGGCTATCACGAGATGGTTTTTTGGTGTCCGTGCATGAGAAGGTGGAGGTTTTGCTGCTCAGAAATGAACTCACGTGCCCTCGCACGTGCCAAGCGCTGTGCGAACAAAAATGATTTGAAGTACCAAGTTCGCAATGACTGTAAGACACCCTGCCAGCTTCGACGAATAAACAAAAAGAAATTTGGAATTTCGGGAATAAAATAACCGAGGCTATCAGAAATGGCTTGGACAATACCAGCCAGAAAGGATGGAAACGAAATCAGGCTGCTTTGTTTGGAGGCCACAGAATTGCACACTCATTGGCACGCACGGGAACAGAATTCCATATGTGCACTTACTTTCGTTAACGCACTGACTTTTAATATATATTTCCTGCATGAAATAGACCTATCCTAGCTCTCAGAATCTGACTCCAAGATGAGCTCATGTGCTTCCCATGGCGCTTCAAGCTGTTTGGAGGAACAATTGGGTATGCATTTGGAAAAGGGAACCTCCTTGTGAACTAATCATTAGGCGGTTGGAACCTACTAATACACCAGCTGCCAACACGCCGGTGCAAGGGCCAGGAGCAGACCACGAGCCGCTACAACGCAACGTGTGAGGGCAAGCTGGCCGTCAAAGGTCATCACGACCCTTGCGCTGTTATGCTTCGTGCTACGCTGTTTTAAAATATTTGGGTTTCATGTTGTTAGGCATGAATAACTATGTGCTTTGCTATGATGGCCAATGCCAGTAGGCATCGACATCAACTAACACGGTCGGGATCTGAGATGCCGTGGCCAAGGACTATATCCGGTAGATATGGTAGGGCTATAATAGTTCGGTCCCTAACGGCTCCCATTGTCATCTTCCGCCATAGTTTCTTCATCGTCAGTGCAGTCTTCCCAGTCCTCCGAATCACTTGTAACGGCACCAGACTCGTGATCTTGACCCTCGACAGAAATTCCACTATCTTCCTCCTCCCCATGTCCATGCTCTATGCTGTCGCCAATAACATCCCTAAACAGTTCTGGCTCCATAGTGTCTCTAAGAGAAGTGCCTCGACTGAAGCTTGCCTCAGTGCCCGTCTGCTGAGAAGACCCCTCAGCCTGAAAAGCGCTGACGGCGTCTTCGAACGAGTCCAGAGACATTGTTTCGAGAGCTTTGGTTATTGTCTTGGACTGGGCTTGAATGATCTTGGAACTTTCTTCCATATCCTTGACAATTTCGATGACTGCCGGTTCCGTGATGGCATCTAGTTCCTTGATACGTCTTGCTAGTTCCTCGTCAGGCCTCAGCCTCTCATTCGCACGGAGTTCTGGAGAGTCCCTTGCGTCGCCTGGATGACGGCGATGGTGATGAGACTCCTAGGAATCTGTGCTAGTCTCAACCCCCCTTCGAGGTGCCGGTACCTGGCCCGGTGCGGTCGACTGAGGAGCTGACGGTATAGGTGGAGTTGCTGGTGTTCCAGAGCGCTGGTGGCTGCCATCGCCAGGCGAGGTCCTGTGGGTGGTTCCAGTATTATTGTCCACGAGATATGGCCTTCCTGAGGCACCTGCTTTGACTTCCCATCGAGCTGGTACTGGTGGTCTCAGCCCTGGAACGTTGGTCGGCACATGGCGAGGCGGTATTGGCGCCTTGAGCACTCCCGGAGGTGGCGACTTGTCTATGGACCATATGTTCATCGTAATCATCATCCCTGGCCTTCCGACCTTACCCCAGATGCTTGGCAGGATTATCTCACCATCTGGGCTCATCAAGTCATAATGTCCCTGTACCACATGCGGCCCAAGTACGTCCACCTGGATAAAGGCCTGTTTGATGAGCTCCTCCATAGCCTGGGGACCAAGATTAGTAACGCTCTCCCGCGAGAATGAGTGAAGTATTGTATATATGCCAGGGAAATAAAAACTTCCTTCCAACTGCATCTTTGAACCGGATTGGATCCTCCTGCTCTGGCGTTAGAGACGATGAAACTAGATTTTGATCACCACCTTAATATTAGGCCACAATGGCTAGGAGAAGTGTACAGATGGATACGGCAGCGAAATCTTGCTCAGTAGCCTGGCCTTGGTTGTGTGGCATCTTACTAAGAAGCTGCAGACAGGATGACTTGATACAAACTTAATTTGTTTATAATATATATAAATAAAGCTTGCTAATATTTGTAATTATATTTTATGTATTATTTAGCCTATAATCAATTGTTAATACTCTTTCTATTTAACTAATGTAAAGGAAAATGGTAAGCGGACTTTAGAGGTAGGTAGACTTTTAGTAAATTTTATTAGTACCTAGGCAGTGACTTGCCGCTTGGGCACATGGCGAATTGCCTTATTTAGGCATAAACACGCGGTCGGAAACCTCATCGTGGAGATTGCCGTATTTGGTTAGCCAAAGCTTGTTGGAGTGTGCAGGTTAATCAAGGCGACCATATTCTAAAGGGGACAACTACACGACAGACGTGCAAGTCGGCGTAGCGGAAGCTGGCAAAGGAACGAGCTACCAAGTTCATCTCTTTAAGTACTCCTTGTCTTGATAAGCCCACTCTTCCCTCAGTGTCCCCAGCCAACAAGTGGCAACTGTTCACCTCCTGTAACTTTTCTGTACACCGCAACCAGTCCTCATCATGTCAACAACATCCCCAAAATGGGCCTCCAAATCCATTGGAATCCATTGTGATATGGGTGAAGCGTTTGGAAACTGGGCAATGGCATGTCTCCCTCACATCATACTTGACATACCATGATTGGGGCTTTATCAGCTAACATTTTCTCGCACCTGACAGGGAGATGACGAGGCAATCATGCCGTACATCTCGGCCTGTTCTATTGCCTGTGGTTTCCACGCTGGCGACCCTCTGGTTATGTACAAGACGGTGAAAGCGGCCAAGAAACACAATATCAAAGTTGGCGCGCACCCGTCGTTCCCCGACCTGCAAGGCTTCGGCCGCCGAGAGATGAAGATGGATGCCATTGAGTGCGAGAAAATGGTCATCTACCAAATTGGCGCCTTGAAAGCGTTCCTAGATATCGAAGGTCTCCCATTGTCGCACGTCAGCGTACGTATCATGGTCTGATCCAGGCCCTGTTCCTTGTCTCTATAGATGATA
This sequence comes from Fusarium solani, assembly GCF_023522795.1. Lineage (NCBI taxonomy): Eukaryota > Fungi > Ascomycota > Sordariomycetes > Hypocreales > Nectriaceae > Fusarium > Fusarium solani. The sequence goes on from NW_027072153.1 coordinate 322,626, forward strand.
CACATGGTATGAATTCTCTGAACATCAGCTAACCCTCACGCTCTGCAGCCTCATGGCTCTCTCTATGGTGTCATGTGCAAGGACAAGTCAATCTGCGAAGCTGTTTGTCGGGCCAGCATTCAGTTTACTGACTCGGCTGGGCTGCCAGTTCCTATGATTGGAGCACCCAACACCATCATGGAGAGCACATGCGCCGAGATGGGCATCCCCTTTGTGCAGGAGATCATTGGGGACCTGGAGTATAACAAGCATGGTGATTGCATCATTTCACGCTCCCACGAGCGTCCGGACCTTGCCGCACTGCGGTCGCGGCTGGGTTATGCTTTGCGCACCGGGGCTATCGAGTGCAAGGAAACGGACGGCTTTGTTGATCTAAAACTGAGCGCCGCGCCGCTGAGTCTTTGCATTCATAGCGATACTCCGGGGGCGTCTGAAGTTGCTGCTGCAACGAGAGAGGTTGTGAATGCCTTCAATGAGGAATGGCGCGTTTAGGTGATGGTTACGGGATTGTTTCTCAAATTCTCTAAATGAATTACCGAGATCCAGGCATTTCAAATATACCGTTGATCGAGAGGCTTATCACTTGCCAACACCAGTGGCCACCTGTATCTTACTCGCGATATAATGCTATGATGTGTTGATATTGTGTTCTTTGTTATAGCTGAAGCCCGCTCCCTAGCGGGATAACCGAGCTAGATGATAGTTTATGTTACTCGCGGCCGATCTGCACCTGTTGCTCTGAGAGGTAAATGCTCTCCGATGAAGGGATTATTGAGAGTCGTGTAAGGAATCAAGGCGAGAGAATTAATGGAAAACATTTTCAAGCTGGAATTTTTCTATCGGGTGAATGGATCTCACGTGTGGCGTTTATTCGTTCACAACAAGAGTACCTCCCTTCCCAGTTGATGGACATTAGAAGCGCGACCAATGTGTAGACTAAACTCCTTGCCGTGGCTTAACCCTAATAGGCAAGGACTAGACAATCTCCAGGCGTAACAATATCACCAGGCAGAACGGTGGCTGCTTTGACCTTGAGACCCTCATAGCCTGGCGGAGTGCAAACCTTGACCTCCATCTTCATCGCCTCCAGAACGAGCAATGTCTCACCCTCAACAAGAATCTGATCTTTCTCAACGAGGACCTTGTACACGCTTGCATGCATCGGAGACTCCACCTGTTGAGCTGCTGAGGCGCCTAGAAAGAGTGTCTTAGAAACATTGTCAAAGATTGGAATAGTCTTGTTACTTGCCCTGCTCTTCCTCGTCCTGTGAGGCCAACTGATTCTGACGTCTTGCCAGCTGTTCTTCTTCCCATTGTCTGACCAGTTCCTTTTCTCTAGTGCACATTGTTAGTCACCGGCATGTCCTCGCATCATGGGAAGGACTAGTATATGAATACCTGTTCGCCTCGCGTTCACTGGCCTCATGCTGCTTAGACTTGAAAGCTGCAACCTCGTCCTTCATATCCAGGCAGAACTGCTGGTATTGCTCGATATCGAAGGTGGCTTCTTGGATGTCGAAAACGAACTGTCCAGCCTGAAACTTGGCGTACATGTCATCGAACTCGTCTTCAGTGACTTGGTAGAAGGACAGCTGGTCGAAGTTGCGGAAGATCCAAGGTTGGTCGCCGAAGCTGGCCCTGTTCCGGCAGAACTGGTCCCAGCCCGGGATGGTTCTAGCAAAGTTCACATAACCGCCGGGCGCGTCAACTGGGTCGCAGCACAGGTACGAGCCGCCAAATCCCAAGCCGCCGGCCGGTGATGAGGTACGCGAGGGGTTGAACTTGGGTACTGTGAGCTGCGAGCGAGGGTCCAGCGGGACTGCCAAGGGTGTGCCGCTGAAGAAGCCGACGCCAACTACCAGGAATCGGGTCTCCAGGACGATGCGCAAGACATCATCTCGGGACTCGAGGCCGTTGGCCTTGGCAATGAACTCGATGGGGTCTGGGAGATACGAAGCATACGGCCGCTGCAGTTTGATGTACTTTTCAATCGCTTCCCGATTGGCCCGGTCATCAAAGACCATGGGCAGCCGAATAACACGGCTGGGTAGCAGTCGCTTGCCGCTGTCGTTGAGCTGCAGGAACAGTAGAAGTCGCTGGACCAGTTCCGCTTGTGGGATGATGAGGCTGTCGTACTGCACCAGCCAGGCTGATAAGAGGGAGAGGTGTCAGTATGGGTGCTTCTGCTAGGGCTAGCCGCGACAAGGGCCAGGTTGACTCACCACACCCCATGGGTTGTACCAAAACAATACCCGGCACCTGGGCGGCGCTCACCAGTTCGACTAGTGCCTGGACCTTGCACCGTACACCGAGATCGAGGGTCTGGGGGTAGTCCACCAAGAGGAACTGGTCACCTCCCTGGCGAATAGTGGCATCTTGAAAACGTGCTAGAATCCCTGTCGTGGAGGCACTGCTAGTACTTTCCGTCAGAGAAAGATCGGTCACTGGCCTCCCCTGTACCGATTCTAAGCTAGAAACTTTAGCAACGTGCCGTAATAGGGCCTCTTGACACTTGTCGAGCTCAACGGCCTGTTGATAGTCAACCTCGACAAAGCAAAACTTGCTCCCTGGCTTGAGCTGTCCAAGCTTGAATATCTCTCCCTTTGGTACAACGTGAGACGTTACAAAGCCACCAAGGGAAGGGCAATCGGCGGGGAGAATGGCGGCCTCGTCTCCGGTCCAGATGACGCCGCCAACGGGGTAAGGGTAGTCGACCGTGTTGGACGGATGGGAGCCACCTTGACCACCAGATGTCCTGGACCACTCCAGCTTCGGTCCAATGAGGCGGATGCCGACACGGGAAGATTGATGCGACACAGTCCATTCGCTTGACGTGACAGTCCTCCAGTCGTTCTCGGTGATTATGTCTGCGGACCCGTGGGGACCTCGAAGGCAATAAAGTACAGACATGTCGTATTGCGGTACAAGGTAGCGAGGAAGCTGGAATGGGACGAATGGTGATAGCTTGGTTGAGGCCACAATGTCGATAAAGTCACCAATCGCCAGCGGCCGGCCGTTCTGCCCACCCATCCCGATGACAGGGCTCGTTGATTTGGAACCCAGTCGTGGAGCAATTCCTGGAAATCCGCCCTTGATGGCGAGATATGAACATGCTCCAGAGGTGACGCCACCAAGCTTCAAGACTGAACCTGATGGGACCTGTAGCCTAGTCCACATAGGTTGTGTCTTCTGATCGAGTGAAATCTCAATGTCAGCACCGGCTATAGCGACCACGGCCGCATCGTGGAATTTGATAGTGGGCCCATTGAACACAAGTTCTAGCATTTCAGTGCCTTCCTCATTGCCGACAATCAGATTCGCCACTATCGAGAGTCAGTACAGTTCCGCAGCCTTGGGCACAAGTTTGTGGTGGCAGCTCACGTCTGGCGTGGAGAGAATCGGCGGGGCCCGAGGGCGGAATACCGAATCCAACACCCTTTCTCGCTGGGTAATCCTGAATAGTGGTGTAAGAGCCTGGCGAGAGGATTTCAATTGCCGGATGGGTAAATGAGAACGAGTTGAGAAATGACGTGGTGGTATTGCCCATTCGAAAGTCTTGATGCCGTGGCCATGTCAGCGCCTGATCCTACCACGGGAAAGCAAACTTACCGTCCGAGTCTAAGATGGCCTTGCAATAGAGAAGATTGCTGGCGACTCCCTGCAATTGGGTCTTCTCAAGGGCTTTAGTAAGGACATCGGCTGCCGAGGACCTTTCGGCACCGTAGGACATGACCTTGGCGAGGAGCGGATCATATAGCGGCGATACCTTTGTCCCAGACATGACCCATGTATCGACTCTGATGTTATCCCCATCGGGAAATCTCACTTGCTGAAGCAACCCTGGAGAGGGAGTAAAATTCTTGATGGGGTTCTCGGAATACAATCTGGCCTCAATAGCGGCGCCATGAGGTCTGATATCGCGGTAGAGAGACAGGTCGAGTGGAGCTTCGGCCTGCCTGAGCATCATCTCGACCAGGTCAATGTCGAAACGAAGCTCGGTGACGCCGTGCTCGACCTGAAGCCTGGTGTTCATCTCGAGGAAAAAGAAATCTCCAGTGGCGTCGTCTACTAGGTACTCGACTGTACCGGCCGAACGGTACTTGACACTGCACGCCAACGAGTGGGCAGTCTCGAGCAACCTCTCCCTCAGGCCTGGCTTGCCATCGACAAAAGGGCTCGGTGACTCCTCGATGACCTTCTGGTGTCTTCTCTGAATCGAGCACTCTCGTTCACCAAAGACAACGCAGTCACCTCGGCCGTCGCCAAACACCTGGGCTTCGATGTGTCTGGAGACTGGGAAGTATCTCTCGAGAAATACGCCGGCGTTGGAAAACAGGGTCTGCCCTCTGCTGACCACTGCGTCGTAGGCGGACTGTAGCTGCAAGCGGTCGTGGCAAATTTGCAAACCCATGCCTCCGCCTCCGGCCGTTGCTTTCATCATGATCTGGCCGCGGCAGCTAGTTAGCTGAGGTCTTGTCGAGTATTTGGCCTCAAAGGTACAGTGAACTTACCGGGTACCCAATTCTGTCTGCCTCGGCTTCGGCCTCTTCGATCGACTCGACAAGATCCGATCCTGGCACAATCGGCACCCCAGCTTTTGCGGCCAGGATCCTTGCCTGGTCCTTGAGGCCGAATGCACGGATATGCTCGTCAGAAGGCCCCACGAAGCGGGCGCCGTGCTGTTCGACATGGGAGGCAAACTCTGCGTTCTCCGATAGGAAGCCGTACCCTGGAATGACGTATTGTATCTTGAAGGATTCGATGACAGCCGTGATTTCCTTGATGGAGATGTATGATGAAACCAGGGCCGCCGCATCCGCTTCAGACACGTGAGGACTCGCGGAATCTTCGCTGGTGTAAATGGCGACGATGAAGTATCCAAGCTTTCGTGCCGTGCGCAAGATGCGACATGCAATCTCGCCACGGTTGGCGATGAGGAGGCGCTTTGCGGCAGTCATGGTGGGTAAACCAGGTTAATTTTGCGAGAAACGAGACTGGCAATTTGTGCTGGTATCACTCCGAAGCCAGGGAGCAGGAGAAGTAGGGGGTAAAAGGGGTAAAGGGACCTTGTTGGGGCTGGAAAGCAGAGGGTAAGACAGGGATAATGAAGTCTTGGTGACGCCGCCAGCGTATAGCAGACTCCTCTCCACTGACAATGAGGTAGCTTGAACATGGGGAAGAGGAACGTTCTACTTGGATTAAACCGAGTATGGCAATCTCCACGAGCGAATCCACTTTTAGACATTTGATGAATTCCACGAGGCAAGGTTAAGGTTTCACAGAGATCTCGGCAGAGCCAAGCACATTCTAGAGGGTAGCAACAGATGCTTTACTGATTGAAGACCGAGGTTTTGGTCTCTCAATCGACCTTCCGGGCCCGGGTACTGAGTGGGAAAAGGGCGTTGGAGACATTCATAGGGAGGTGTATGCCACAACTTCCCCCTCATTGAAGCTTGGAGTGCATTAATTTGCCACGTTCCAGCTAATTTTCCAATTCTCTTCACGGCCTCGTCAGCCGCCGTCTACTTGCTGTAGAAATGCAAGGGCTTTCTCGCAGTCTTCGCATTCGTCTAAGGTCCAACCTGTGCCCACCCATGTTTTGTTTGCGTCTATCTCCAGAACATGGCGTACCCTCCTCTTTCCCGATTACTTCCCTGTGACGGGACTGGCGAAGGTTCTGTCCAGTCTTGATAATCGTGGACTGTCGCAAGTGGGGCTTCAGCCAACTGAACTTGGGTTGAACAGAGCTATCCGAAATAGGAAATCTCCACGACCTCATCGTCGGCTCACTGATCTATCCACCCCTGATCCTGGGCTAGCCCTCTTGCTGATCAGGCTCGGAACCGAGCTAGTCTTATTAGGATGGTATATTATTAACTCGGGTTTTTTTCGTTATCGGTGCAAGGGACGTGAATAACACTATCATTCAAGCAAGCTAGACTCTATCAAGACATCTAAACGATTAAAGGCGATTCATGATATTCCTCAATCCTGTCGGCCACCGTTGTACGCAGTCTCTTTGCAACCTGCCACAATATAACATTCTAGTTGCCCACATAACACCACAGTAACATCGCATTTTGCATGCCTTTTTTTCAGCTTGACTCTCACTTGCCGCCCTCATAACGTCCCTCTCGTCGAAACTGGCCCAGGACGAAAACCTTAACCACCGTCTCAAAAACTCAGCCTCTCTTCTCAACAAGCGACCGAGGAACAGCTTCACAGGCCCACCTGCTTGGCCATGGCGCAGCGTAAGACGACATTCAGGACTCCAGCCAGCATTACTAACATAGTCCTGCCCATTCTAGAGCCGACCGAACTCGATCTCGCCAAACTGGCCCCAGTCGACGACGTACCTCCCAAAGACTTGGCGACCGGTCAGGTACAGCTCGTTCAACTCGGCCACCAAGCTGCTCGCCGCGACATTGGATTTCTGGGCATCATTGCCATTGGCTTCAATGTCCCAAACAGTTGGGTGGCCATTCTTGCGAGCTTCTCCATCGCCATCGCTGCTGGGGGCCCGGTCAGCCTCATCTACGGCACTTTTATCTCTTGCGCCTTCTACGCCTGCGCCGCCGTCACCCTCGCCGAACTGGCTAGTGTCTACCCGACTGCGGGAGGGCAATACCATTTTACGAGTATCTTGGCCCCGGAGAAAGCGAACCGTTCACTTGCATACGTCTGCGGCATCCTGTCCAATCTGTCATGGACAATAAACGCAGCAGGTATTACCCTGATCGGCAGCCAGCTCATCACGGCCTTCCCGCAATTCTACAACGGCTATATCGCGAAACAGTGGCATTTATTCCTTCTAAGCCAGGCCCTTAACCTATTCGCCCTGTTGTACAACTTGTTTCTGCTCAAGCGCACCAACCGGATTCATGATGCTGCGTGTTAGTATCTGCATTTCTACGTTAGACCCTGCAGCCCCCTGCTAACTCATCAATCCTCGTAGTCATATTAACTTTAGTGACGTTCGTCGTCTCATGCATTACGTGCCTGGCCCGGAGCGAGAAGCAACCGTCTTCCTGGGTCTGGACCAAGTTTGAGGCCAACACAGGTTGGTCCGCCGGCGTATCATTCTTGACCGGGCTTACAACGCCGTGCTACATGTATGGCGGCCTGGACGCTGCCCTGCACCTTGCCGAGGAGACCCTGAACGCATCGTATGCGGTGCCCAGGGCTCTCATGGCTACCATCGGCATCGGCTTCCTCACTGGCTTCGTCTTCTCAGTGGTCATGGCATACTGCATCGTTGACTTGGACAGCCTCCTCGGTGAGACGTAAGTTTCAGTCTCAACCCTGACCTAAAAAGGCGTTTTCTAACGTGGCTAAAAGCGTGCCCATCTATCCGCTCTGGCGCGTTGCCATGAAGTCTGATACCGCCGGCACGGTGTTTCTCGTTGCTGTGACAATTATCATAGTCTTTATCCTCATCGCTGTACAACAAACGTCATCCAGACTGCTCTGGTCGTTTGCCTGTGACCGTGGCGTCTTCATGTCTAAGCAGCTGTCGTCACTATCGCCGTCTCTTGGCAGCATCCCGGCAAATGCCCTGATGTTCAACTCGATTCTTGTTTTCATCTGTGGCTGTCTGTACCTGGGCTCAACCACTGCCTTCAATGCCCTGGTCAACTCGCTTCTTCTCATGCAGATGATATCGTTCGCTCTTCCAGCAGCTCTACTTATATATCAGAAGCGCGATTCCAGGCTGCTCCCTCGGAATCGACCATTTAGGGTGCCTGAACCCGTGGGGTGGTTTTGCAACATTGGCACCGTGGTGGCAGCGACCATCGAGACTGTTTTCTTCTCCTTCCCCACCGCTTTACCTGTTTCAGCGGGAACAATGAGTAAGACAGGCCCAGAAGAGAGACCTAACTTCCATGCAAAAACAATGGGCTGACCAACTACTGTAGACTACGCTGTGGCAGTCCTCGCTGTGATTGCCATCTTGGCTGCAATTAACTGGTTTGCGCACGCAAGAAAACATTACCAAGGACCAAGAGTGGAGCTTTCTCTTTGAGCGGTGCAAAGCGCGGATTACTGAATAGTGGCAACGCATTTGTTGGCTCTGTTATACTATTTACTCTTATGTGTGACTTTCTCCCCCTTCCTACATGTATTTATCATTTTTACGGTTATGTACACGGGAAAGAGGATAATTAGATAAAGAGCTCTTCTCTGATTGCCTGATATACCAGCGTCAACTCCCCAGGCAGGCGCCCAGAGATATCGGGCTTGAGAGTTATTCCGAATAAGATAGAAGATCTGCAGCAAATAATAATAACGAGCGCATCGTCACGCACAGCTAAGCCAGTCTCAACAATTACCAAATGCCTCGGCTCCAGCGTCCGTTCAAGAGGTGATGACTAACTAGCGGCGTCCGTGACGAGGAAATCGAGATAAGACCCTTGAAAAGGACCAATGATGATGAATGCGGGGGAGCCGTCCAACCATCATCCATCCCTTCCATCCCTTATCTTTCCAGGCCTCCCGCCCAACTCTTCCTTCAACTACAGTCAGGGGCTGGGGCCACGCTGACTACGTGCAATCAATCATACTCGGCAGAATGGGTGACGACCCTTCCTCTACAGCTATGTTGTCGGTTGAAAGACCACCGGAAGCACCACCAGATGCAGCATCGTCGCTTGTAAAAGCACCGCAGACTGCGTCGCAGACACAGCTAGGGACGCGGAAACGGCAAAGGAAGTGGCACCCCCGCGTCTTCACAGGGTGTTTGAATTGCCGTAGGCGGCATGTGAGATGTGACGAGCAGACCCCTTCCTGCGCCAGCTGTAGCCGCCTGTCCCTGTCCTGTGCCTACGACAGCGACAATCGCTTTGGCAAATTCGTGTTTAGGGTTGTTGGGCCGCCAAGGGACTGCAGACAACCCGTGGCTCGGCCTTCTTTGCCATCCACTGAAGAATTTCAGTATGCGCGAACCCCTCGCAGGGCCTCGTCCGACAATAATCTTGATCAAGGCGCCTCAAGATTCGGCGACGAGGCTTCGTCCGGCCCAGCTACTCCCGCCAGCACATCTCCGCAACACGACAATCCCCCAAATACCGAAGGAGAAGTTGACTCTAGTTTGGTCGTCGGATCTGACCACCTGGCTTGGTTGGACGACATTCTCCATCTCTGGGAGCCTCAGTCGCCTTCTTCGTTCAGCGACATGATTTCCATGCCTTCCCCCACAGCAACTAGCCTTATACTGCGGCAAGCTGTATATTATAACCACTTTCTAACTGACGTCGCCACCATCCTCATCGTCTTCGATACAGAATCCAACGCCAATCCTTATCGCATATTTCCCCAGCTCGCAGGGGCATCCAATCTCCTTCAAGATACCATGGTGGCCCTCGGTGCCATGCACCTGGCCAATCTACCTGGGACTCGGGACAAGGCTGTGCATTACCGGGCAGCCATGGAAGTCTACGGCTCCGTCATGACGCGCCTCGGCGATGTCCTGCATGGGCAGTCTTGTTTTGAGCTGGAGCCTCTGGCCACGAGTCTCCTACTCTGCATGTTCGAAACGATGTACTCCACGGACTGCACCTGGAAAGTCCACCTTGCAGGCGCCGGCCGGATCCTTGAAGCCATATACAGCCCCGCCCTGCTCGGTATGACGGGACGAGGACAGCACGGCTGTAGCGCTGACGGCTCCGGCCCTGACTTGGTACGCCCCATGCGTCGGTTTCTAGCGTCACTCCTGGCTTATCTTGACGTTGCTGGCGCTTGTGCCACAGGGGAGGGCACTGTCATTCAAGGCGACTACTGGGAAACCTTGGGCGGCGGGTGGGAATACAACCTCGGTGCCCCGAGTTTTCATCCTTGTCGCACTCCTGCAGACAGAATCCTCGCCCAGATCCGCCATTCTTGGTCCCGCCTCATGTCGGTGCAGGCGGCCATCAGTGCCTTTGCCAAGATGCAGTCCAGTGGAAGTCTCGATGTCTCCCAGGAGAATATGATGCGCGATGACCTTGCCTATCGAATCTCGAACTGGCACAATAGTACACCGGATATCTTCCTCTACTTATCCAAAGATGGCGGAAGGCAGAGTACTCCTATGGACCACAGTGAAAGCCATGAGGAGCTCCTAGCAGCGGCAGCATGTGTTGAGTGCTACGCAATGGCCTGCAAAGTGTATCTTGATCGCGTCGCCACCCAAAAACTTAGCCGTGCAGCTCAAGATCCCACCATTGCTGCTGCCACCAGTCGTATCCTTACTCTGACCTCGACCTTTTCAAGTGGCCTCACCCGGCTTGGGTACCTTTGGTCCGTCTTCACGGCGGGCACCGCTACAATCGAGGAGGGGGAGAAGGCCAGCGTCAGGGAGTTCTTGACCGACATGAAGAATTTCGGGTTCAAGGCAAGTACCAAGATCGCCGCTCTGGCATGGATCGCTGCTTTGCTAATAACAAAGGATTTTAGCATGTCACACGAGCCTTGGATATGCTGGAGTATGCCTGGCTACAGTATAGACTCTTTGGCGAGGCTGATTATGATGCCTTCCAAAAGCTGGCTGCTACTGTATTGCTTCCTTGATTTTGCTATAATAGTTGGGGGCATGGCGTTGTACTTAGAAGTAAGGGAATTACGCAAGGTAAGAATAAGGCTGTATACTGATTTTATATTACTTAAAGCGCTTAGTAATTTGTGTGCAGTCTCACTACAGCCTTTGCGCACGTCGATGTATCCTGCATGGGAAGCTCATCTCGAGCATATGTAACCGTCCGTTCGCCACTCCGGCAAGCTTTCTGCATTGTTTGTAGCTTACATAACAGCTCACTTTCTAGGAGTTTTATACAAAACAGAAGCCAGAGCACATTTTGATAGATTCTACCTATTCAGAGTTTAGAACGAAGGTGAGCGTTCTCGTAGCCCTGGCAGCGCAATCCTGAGTTGTTTATTGACCCGAAACACTTCCTCAGCAAGCTCAGGGTAATCAAGATCTGACTTTGGCCGCCTTTCCATGGTCAGTTCCTCCTCCACCGTGAGAGGCTTGCGTTCCCAGATGTCTCGGTAGATGTTGTGATTGGTGATAGCAACCTCCGAGTCGACACGGACTCGATTTTGCGCGCTACTCAAGACGGGCAGTGGGTTTGGCTCTGGAGGAGGAGAATCCGTCTCGGCAAGTAGAAAATTGAAGAGGGCCTCTTGTTGATCGTCGCGGAGTTGATATACGCGATGAGTCTGACGACGTGGCTGCTGCGTCTTCGGCGCCACGATCAAATACTGCCACACCCCCAAGGATACGATCTTCAGCCCAGTACCCAACAATGTCGGCGACGCCCTCGGGGTAGATGTCTGCGTCGAGATATGCGTGATGGTTGAAAAGGGTTGGTCGCGGAGGCACATCGACGAGCCCCTCTATAGGCGGCATCCTCCAATTGACGATGCTGTCTATATCTCCTTGATGCATTCGTAAATCAAGTTGAAATAACAACACTCCGACCTGATGAAGTGTCACTGCCACAAGCTCAACTAAACGCACGTTGAAGGACTTGGAGCCAAACTCTGCAACCTGGTAATCCGCAATCACCTAAGGCACGTTAGCACCGGAAGATTAGACAGTATACAAGCATACCTTCGGATCAAACATCAGGATCTCGGGATTCCATTGTTCGTAATAGTCATGGTCTCTCTCCATGGCACCAGGGCACAGTTCATCATGATCTGAGTCTATGGGATGCTCGCCAAACACGCCGGGGTATCTACGGTCAAAACAAACGTCTCCTGTGGGAAGGCCATCCATGATTTGGGCATACGTGAACTGCACGAGCTCGGTAGACAAGACATTCTTGATGGCGCTATCCAGGGCGTTACGATGGTGGTCTGAGCGAACATGTCCAAATGGAACCCGTTGCGCATGTGCAACGCAAGCTACGCGTCGTAGCTTCTCGGTGTGGGCTTTGAGTTCTTGGGAGTCCATGATGCAGAGTCAAAAGACTGAATATGAGGTTTTCGAGGGTGGGAGCGAAAATGCGACCTCAGCAGCGATAGGTCCCGTGGAGGCTGGGGCCGCTTTATCCTGTCGCTGTGGTGTGTTAGCGGGGGCTACATGAAGTCCGGGTATTCGGAGCACTTTAACCGCGTGTCAGTAGGATCACGGATGCTTTGTTACTGCAGTATCTAATACCTCAGTTATCCCATAAAGGGCCGGGCTTCAAATCACAAAGAACACAATATCAACGCATCATACATAACACAGCATCATATCCCAATGCTAAAACAGTGACCTCTGTGCTTTGTACAATATCTAGTCTCCCGATTAACCGCAAGTGTCTTACTTTCACATCGACGGGGGAACGGAACAGCACAAGAGTGACTTGAGGGTGGCTCCGCTTCATTGCGTGGTCATCACCCTGCTTGTTGTGGATATCCCGGCCTCTTGCGGCTTAACCAAGGAGGTCATAATAAGTCTTGGGAAAGAAGAGGCAAGGGATAGCGTCGCCACGTGGGCCGTTAGATAAGCTACCACCGTATCTTAGGTAGGTACCATATACCGACGATTGGGCAGCATGGTCCCTAGACTTTCCCCCGCGTGTGCGGTGATGGCGATGCGGGGAGCCCGCCGACATGGCGCTTAGACTAACCCCTTTTTTACACAGGTGACTACTAACTATGGGACAAGGCGCATCAAGATATGGCAAGAACAACTGACCGCCCCGAACCGGGATTTGAAGCGGTTAAGCTAACTCTTAACCATTTATCCATGAAGAATATGCTACATGCCTATGTGCTATGCTCTCCGTTCTCGGCCCATTAATATCTAGCTCCATGCCAATATAAGAGTACCGGTAATCACTCTTCTCCTGCTCTAGATGAGGACGTCTGTGTTTCTATTCCGATTCTTTTCGCGCTCCCTGCCTGTTACAAGACGTACAGGCGTGTCTATCTTCTCCTCTAGACCATTCTTAACCCCCTCTCGCGCCCTTCAAACACACAAGATGGAAAACGTTCAGGTCCTCAGCAACGATGTCATTTACCACATGCTCATCAACCTCACCAAAGATGAGGTGATTACTTTTCAAAACATCATCGAGCAAACCTTTGAAGACTTCTCTGTCGGTGACGAACGCCAGTATCAACCCAGTCCCAGCGCCACATCTCGTCCAAATGGGCAACGAACTCTCTTCCGACCCTTCACTTCGGACTCTAGCGTCGGCGTCAAGTTCGTTGTCGAGCCTGCCCCTAGGCCTGATGGTACCAAGGATCCCCTACATGGTATCATTGTCATAGCAGATGGGCAAGGCAACGTGACCGGCGTTCTCGGTGCTGAGGAAGTAACCGGCTATCGAACGTCGATGAATGTCATGGTGCCCTTCTCTTGGAGGAGACATGTCGACAATATTGTCATCTTTGGTGGTGGCATGCAGGCTCTATGGCACACCCGTCTTATCCTGACCTTGAGAGGATCCGAGGTCAAGGCTATTACCTACGTCAATCCAGTTAAGGATCAGATCGATGACCTCATCGCCAAGATTTCCAATGAGAATGAGGCTCGTTGGAAGTCTACCTGCTCCTTCCACTTCATCAACACCACTTCCCCAGACTTTCAGCAACAGATTGAGGCTCGCCTGTCCGACACTGACTGTGTCTTCTGCACCACCCCCTCTAGGAAGCCTCTATTCCCTGCTCGTTGCCTAACTCAGCAGAGGAGTGACGGCCGCCTGCCACTCATCTCCGCGATAGGTTCCTGGCAGTCTGACATGATCGAGTTGGATCCCGGCCTGCTGCACCACGCTATCGCCACTAACAGCGGATACAACCCTGTAAGCGGAGAAGCCAAGGGAGTTGTTCTCGTCGATGACCGCGATTATGCCCTAGAGAACTCGGGAGAGGTCATCCAAAGCAAGATTGATGCCGAGGACATGGTCGAGCTTGGCCACATCATTGCTCTGAGGAAGGGAAGGATTCAGCCTCTGAACGACAAACACGTCGAGGACGCAACCCGCTTCATCTCGGAGGGGTTTGTAGTTTACAAGAGCATTGGTGTGAGCCTTACTGACCTAACGGCTGGCAATGCCATTCTGGCTCTCGCTCAGAAGAAGCAGCACCGTCTGTAAAGGAGTCGATGTAGAATCGCTCAAGTTAAATAAGGTCATGTCATATTAGGGTTGAAACATCTATAACTCAACGCTGTGTATTACGTCATGCTCGTGTTTCCTATCTACTGCTTTCCCTTCCATGCGGCGCGTTTGCGATAGATATCCTTGCGGAACACTTGCTTAAGATCAGACACCAACTTCCCGTCCACTCCTCCAGCCAAGGCAGCCTGAACAGCACCAACACCACATAGATCATTCTTTCGATCGATGAACCACGTAAGGGTAAGGCCTCCTCCCCAGGTAAGTGTATGAGCACCGTACCATCCATCAACATCCTCCAGAGTCAAGAGACCTCCCAGCCCGTAACCCACTTTTGTCTCTGGGTCAACACCACAACGGAAGAAGATACCTGCAGGGCCCGCCAGTGCAGCCTGGTGACCGGCCGTTGATTCGGGAGAGAGATGATTTTGGAACATGTCGTCAACGGTGGCGGGTTTAAGAATCTTTCCGTCGTTGGCGAGCAAGGATTTTAGGATTTTGATGTAATAGTTGCCGGGAATGAACATGCCATGGCCTCCAAAATCTCCCCTGCCACGAAGATTCATCTCTCCGCCACCACCAAGAACGGCACGACCAAGACCCTCCGGATCGTCAGGATTCAAGTCGACCAAACGATCCCGCAAGTCTTCTCGAGTGACTGGAAAAAACTGAGCGTCTTTCTTCAGTCCAAGGGGAGCCAGAATGCGTTCGTTGACGTGCTCAGAAAGTGTGCGCTTGGTCACTCGTTCCACGATGCGACCTGCCCAGTCCAGCCCAGGCCCATACATCCAACCTCCTCCTGGTTGATGTGCAAGTGGGTAGACAAAGAGCTCTTCGACTGTTTTCTTTCGACCTGGCTCAGGAGGGGAGAACTTTTCACGCCACTTTCCCATAAGAGGGTGCAGAAAATCGTAGGCAGTTCCAGCGCTGTGTGTGACCAACATTTCGAGAGTAACAGGGCCAGCGGCTGGTTCCAAGTTAGGTTCTTCCTCTTCAGAGAAACCTTTGAGAACTTGCTTTTCAGCCAGCTCAGGTGCGATGGTTGACAGATCTCCCTTGAGAGACAGGAGGCCTTCCTCGACGCACTGTAGAGCAGCGATTGTGGCAATCAGCTTGGTTGCCGAGGCCAGAAACAAGACATCGCCAAGTTCCTGAGGACGCTTCTCTCCGGACAGTAGAGTGCGCTGCCCCATCGCGTTGTTATACACAAAGTCGCCATTGGCGTCGGTGGCATAGAGAACAGCGCCGTTGATCTTGCCGGAATCAATGGCGGTTTGAAAGCTGGTTTCGATGTCTTCGGACATGACGGTGATGGAGTGTTGGTCTTGAACTTGAAGGTAAATGTATGAATATAAAATGGCTTGAGGTGAATGTTTTGGAGGGGAGGTTGATGAGCCGAGAAATTCCAGACTTTGACACGGCAGACCGCGATAGATATACTTCCCGCTCCGCACGAGATCACCGGAGCATGGTTATTCACTCGGTGCATGTTTGACCAATCAGAGTGAAGAGCTTCCGAACAAGCCAATCAGGAGCTTGGATTCTTAGCTTCCGTGCCGGGCCTCCCTTAGCCTCCGGACTCCGTATCCGGATACCGGCAGATATTGTTGTCTGACCACCGAAGGATTCATCCCGGCCATGGAATTACTTACTAGAAACCGAAAATTTTGAGGTCAATTCAGAGCGAAGGTATAGCAGTGTCTACTTATCGATGGATAACCCGTACTACGGCTGATGCCTTTGCTCGCTCTTGGCCTTTTCCAAGCAAGCAATGTCAGGTCAAAAAGATCCCAGATTTCCCAACCTTACAAGAGACAGAAATTTTCCTCGCAGTTCGACTGACATGTGTCAATGGATTTCTTTGTGGGATTATAATTCAATCTCCTCTCGTTCTGAATTCTTTCTACTTCAAACTCTCCATGCCTTTTTAATCCTGTGCATTTCTCGCTGCCAACATGCCAACCACCTCTTCGGTAAGTTTTTCTACCATCTCCAACCCCGGATCATGATCCGGATTGACTTCAGCAATCGTCAGTCCGCCAACCTTTTCACTCGTCAAAAATACCCTCAATGCACGCATCATCTCTTCAAATTTTACGCCGGTGAAATTTGGCACGTTGGCCAGTGGAAACATCTGCGGATCAATGGCATCCACATCCAAATGTACCATGATGATATCAACGTTATCGTTGAGGTATTCCAGTGCCTCTTTGGCCCGTTGCTCTGGCTCGCGGGCCACCGAGGCTGAGCTAACAACTTTGTAGTTGTTGTCGAAGAGGTACGCAAAATGCTCCGGCTTGTTTCCTGAAAACGACGTGTTGGTGCCGAAGAGAGTCATGTTGGAGGCGTTGCAGACCGGCTCGCCAGAGGGTTGAGAGAATTGCTTCATGCTCTTTAGTGCCCCCGGAGTTTGTATGAGATGGGTCATGTTCATTCCTGCGAAGGCACCGGTAGAACTTGAATCAATTGGAGATGTCAAGTCGGTGTCGGCGTCGATATAGATGAGGCCGACCCGCTTGGGAGGAGACTGCGAGTCTGCATGCTGCCAGAAGGCAGAAAGGATAGCCGGTAGCATGCAACACTCGCCACCAAGAATGAGCTGAAAGGGGGCCTTGCTGGTAGAGGGGCTGAGATTCTGTGAGATGGCGCGGTAGACTTGTTGGCATACTGAGATATTGAGTTGCTCATTACGCACGCCTCCAGGTGAAAGGCTTGTGATTGAGTATCTTGCAGGCGATTCCAGTGCGTCATGCTCTGACACAGACTGGAGTCCCGCATCTCGAAGCTTGGATGCAATGCCCACGTCTTGAAAAGCTTCAGGAGCCTTGGACTTGCCAGGGATGATAGAGCCACAGTCTGCCGGAACGTAGGTGATAGAGACTGAACGAGAGGCCGCCATGATGACTAAACAAAGAAGGTACTAATTGAAGTTTGAGCTCTGAATTCGTCAGTACTATGGGCTCATTCTGGTTTTATAGCCATCATGCGATCCACAGTCCACGGTCAATGGAAGGGCGTGGTTGAGTAATTGTGGTTTTGTAACCCACGTTCGAGCGAGCATCAATTGTCAGCATTACGCCTTACAATGGACCTGTGTCTTGATTTTGGTTTTCGCGTCGTTTTAGCTTAGCACTGACTTGGAATACCATTGCTTTAGCCCGTCAATGCCCGCCTCATTATGTTCAGGGCACTCTTCCGAACTCAAAGGGAGGATGAGGCGTGAAACGACAATGAATCCAGCAACACTGTAGGGTACGGCCGATGACAAAAGGTGGAGCACTGAGAGAAGAGAGAAGAAGTACGTACCTTTTTCTACCGGTTAAGCCTCGGCTCGGAGGATGATCAGCGAAACTCGCCCCCTACCCCACAATTCACAAGCGGGGCTGGCAAGAGAAATCATGACGACATGAAACGGGCAAGCGCGTCAGAAACACAACCACGACGCGATTGTATCTTAAGCCCGACTTGAATCAGTAGTTCGGGCCGAATTGGGGACAGTGATCAAAGGCCAATACTTTTTATTTGCAGGCAAACCGTAGCCACTATGGCCTCAGATCAAGGGCAATGCCAGGTAAGATCCAATCATTCTGAGATACGACGGATGCGGGGACTGACCACCAACAGGCTCTACAGCTCTCTGATGACCAGAGATGCCAGAAGGAGGCAACTCACGCCGATGGTCTTTTTTGTGGATTCCATTCTAAACAAGTCTTTGCCTTGTATAAGGGTTACAAACGACGCAATGCCCTCCTGGATACTCTAGACAACGAGGCCCCCAAATACCTCAAGAACGCTCGGGAACCCCTTGCCAATGATAACTTTGAGGCAATCGAGGATGAAAGGACTCTACGAGAAGTCCACTCTCATCTCTTCGACAAATATGTCTTGCTAGGAAACGTAATTGACGCACGAAAGCTTCACCACAAGCATTTCTACTCCCTCAACGTCGATTATGGCCACCAGGCATACATTGACAAGCTCATCAGCCAACGTCACATTGTTCTCAAGGCCATGCAAAGGGTCGAGAAGCGAACCACTCAAGTCTTGTACCAGAAAGAGAAATGGTTCGCCTGGGTTCGCGAGGTTCAGGAGGAGGAGGAAGCCAATGATGAGAAGGAGCAGAAGAAGGTCAAGCAGGAAGCTGCACTGTTTAAACGCCACGTCAAGAAGCTGGAGGGTAGACTCGCCAAGGTGCGACAGAAGGAGGAGCAGAAGCGTCAAGATGCGTACCTCGAAGATGCATACAGGGAACGCATGGCCATGGCGGCTGAGGAAGACGATGAAGCCTGGGATCCTATCGAAGACATGGGCCACCTCAAGCGGAGCCGTTATATCGATTTGATCAAGCATTTCCTCTGGCTGAACACGGTGGAAGAGGGGGAGGAGGAGCTTCCTCCGCTGGAAGAGATTCCTCCTCTCGAGCCCTCACCCCCTCCTGAGCCTGAGACGCCCTCCAAGAAGACGAAGAAGAAGGCAAAAGCCAAGGCCGCCAAAGCTGGCCGCAGCTCTGTACAGCCATCCAGCGAGACACATACAGGCCAGGGAAGGCTCATCGCAGCATTGCGGGAGGGCAAATATCCTATCCCCGGCGCTGAGCTACCAGAGCCGGACAGGAATAACATTGAGACCGAAGAGGAGATGCGAAACCGGCTCAGCCATGGAGTCAAGAAGAACTATGACAATGTCTGGGGCTTCCAGATCGTCGGGACACTGGAGAACCCCTACGAGACCCACGAGAAGACGGCACCAATGACCAACGACGAGATTGAGTCAACCGTCAGCGACATCAGACAGATCAAGCACCTGCTGTTTTGTCGTCTGCTTCTTGGACAAGCCTCCATGCTGCCTGCCGCCCTCCGTGCCAACAGCGTCGAGGAGTTTCTCAATGACCCTCAGGTCGCTGAATCAGATCTGCGAGATCTCTGCCTCAAGGTCGAGGAACCTACTCTGCAGAACATTCGAGATGCGTGTGCAGACTTTGCCCGCGGCGATGAAGCAGAAGAGGGAGAAGATGCCGATGAGGCTGAAGAAGAAGACGAGGACGATGAAACCTTTGAAGAGCTGCTCAACGGCGATAGCCGCTATAAGAATCTCCATACCGAGGACTGGCTCCTCGAAAAGTTCCTTGGCCAGCTGGAAAAGAAGAAGCCATCCAAGAAGAAGAAGAAGCAAAAGTCAAAGAAAAAGACAAAGGTCACCGTCTGCGGCAAAAGCATCTGGAACCACGCCAGCGAGAAGGCCATGTCTCGAGACGGCTGGCTTCAGTTCTCGGTCATGGCCAAGGACTGTGATCTGAAGCACGCCATCCAGCTCTGTCGAAACTGGAACGAGTTCTCTGATCTGAACCTCCTCACCTTGTGGCAGTATTTCCCAGCTTCGAACTGGGTCTCTTGGGGTAACAACCGGCTCATCCAACAGCTTCAAGAGCTAGGCTTCTTCCCTTACTTTGTCGATCTTGAGGCCCAGCAGCATAGCCGGTACAACCAGGTTGGTGGCCGAAGCTCAAACCGACGCCAACATGACATTGTCGAGACGCGAAACATCATCGTCGGGCACATGAAGCGCAACGACCCCATCACCCGCCGCTTCCTGCAGTACCTGTTGATGCGGACGGGAGAGCTGCTGATCATGGTGCGAGATGGAAAGACAGGGCGTGTTATCACCGCGCCTCCCGAGGAGCAGCTCTGGACGTATCGCATGAAGCAGGGTCTTGGAAGGGCCTCCAAGAATGAATGGCGCAACGTCTTGGAGGTGGGACCTTTGTACTTTGACATGACTGACATGCTGCGAGAATGGCGGTTCGGGTTCGATGACTACTACGACGTCTTTATCTGGGACTTTGTTCCTTGCCAGTCATCCCTGGACATGTACAATGTTGTAATCACAGTACGTTTCCTACTCAACCCTAGTATTTGCACAGCTGACAGATCACCATAGGAACTGCGAAATGCATGGCGCATCAAGCATCCCCGCGATGTGTATCAGCACATGAAACCGCTCTTGACCACCATGACAAGAGAGAAGGATACGATGCGCACTCGTCTGATCAAGCCCGACGAAAAGGTGGAAAGCCTTTGGGACACCATTATGGACGAGAGGAGTGAATTCAGGCTCTTCGACATTAAGGGGCACAGTGTCAAGTGCCGCACCGGCACCGAGCTGGACAGTTCACCCTACATGTTCTACAACGACGTCAATGTCCTCGAGGATGAGATCCTGTTTCCAGATGAGCTTGTTTCGAACAAGAAGAACGTGCCCTTCCGGGAGATCAGGAACGGTGTTAGTCGCATCGAAGACGGTGTTCTGCCCAGCGCTATCCGCCACCTCGAAAAAGGCATGGAGGCGTTCACTATGGGCAAAGATCCCATGAAGGCCCTTAAAGCTGTCAAGGATCGTGACAATAACAGTATCTGGTCCATACCCAAGGTTTGGGAGACTGGCCTCAAACAAGCTCGCAAGGAAACGCTCTCGGACGCACGACGCAGTTTGCTCAAGCGTACCGGCCTGTCTACCACTCAAAAGAGCATGTCTCTTGACCAGCGACTGAACATATCGGACCCCATGGAGACGATGGAACGAGATAGATCTTTCGGTGAGTCAGCTACTCAAACTTTTGACAGTGACACTAACAAGACATACCAGGTTTCAAGGATTCATTCCACGCAGGAGACCTTGAACCGGGAAGTAACGAGAACTGGGACCAGGTTCAAGAGAGGATCAACGCCATGCTCGCTACTCCCCATGCCGGTCCAACTGACTGGGTCTGGTTCCTCGCCGAGATCCTCGACTGGCTCGACCTGCGAGCAGACTACAAAGACTACACTCATGACCCCGCTTTCCCCTGGCCACACGGCTTCATCATCCAGGATCTAGTCAAAGCCTTTGCATTAGTGGCCATGTTCTTCCCAGAAGCAGAAGCTGCCACACTCGTCACCCAATTCATCAAGTCCAAGCAATGCGACGACTTCAGAAACACTCTTCTGTTTGACCCCAAGGAACGAAGCAAGACATTGCCTGATCGCAGATCTCGGACGAGTTACAAGTTCCGTGATCCCGCTTTCTGGACCGAGTGGAATGAGTTCCTCAAGACCAAGTCTTTCTACGCCGATGTGTATCCCTTCGACTGGAGTCTTGCAATCCGCCCCATTGTTGCTCGCTGTTAGTCAAAGCCCCTATCCCCATTCGTGTACCATTACTGACAGCTTAAAGTGTATGTTGCAGGAGTCATTGCACCTGCATATTTGCAAAACGACTCACAAGTCGTCTTGGGGATGGCTACAGCTAAAGCCGAGCCTCACCGTCCCGGCAAGCTGGATTTCTTCATCAACTACGAAGACCGCTACGATAACTTCCCCATGGTTTTCCCTCCCTCTTTCGTGCACCCGTCCAAGTGGCCGCATGTTTTGCCCACAGCAGAGAGCTTCGCCGAGAAGAACGAAGGCGCCCGGTTTGCCCTCATCCGTCTCTGGTCGGCCCCGCACTTCTACCCTCTGATGGTCGGCTTGGGGAACCGACAGAACACCAGCTTCCTCGACAGCGCGGGTCGATCGTGGGAGTGGAAGTTTGTGCCCAAGGACATGCCCGGCAGCGAGTACAGCGCGCACCACACGACGGAGAGAAGGCTGCAGTTGCTCCAGAAGCAGTTTGAGGGCCATGTGATAAGCCGTGCCGACTTGATCCTTGTCATGGGAAAGGATGCTGATGAGCTGCTCAAGTACTGCACGGCTGTCACGTTTGCGATCCAGACGAAGCCGTGGCTGAGGGAGATTGACCTGTGGAAGAGTTTCATCAATGTCGATTTGGAGTTTCTGCAGGGGCTGGACCCGTATTGGTTGGACTAAGAGGGTGAAGAGCAGAATGGATGCTTGCCTGAGCGATACGAAACAAAATGGGGTGCTTCGTGTTCATCGTCGGAGGGAGGCATAAATAAGCTGAGTCCATATCTCGAGAGCACGAAGTGTACGAACCGTAAATGAATCCTTGTTGCTCCCACGCAAAGGTTGCAACTAAGTGCTGATGGCTTAGACTTAGAAGGAGATGACGCCCTAGAGAGATGTTACCCTCCACTGCTAGTTCAAATACAGTTCTGTGGTCATGCCTCGTGAAGTCATTCGAGTCGCGGCTTCTAATAGCTCAAATCTCACCAGGTGCCTGTTGTTTTGGAGGCTTGGAGTCCAGTAGTTCAACATTCTAGCACGCGCTAGTTGGTAGGGCTGGTGCAAGGTGTATTCTGTGGCTGATACTGGCATCCATTGAAAGATGATACCCAAATGATACCTAGCTGTGCAAGGCTGAAACCCGATTGACTGGGCAAGGGCGCAAGGCACAATCTCAGGCGCCATTTTGTATCCTTCTAGCCAGAACCTTGTCTAGGCAACAGAGGCAACAACAGCCTCGAGCTAAGAAAGGGCGTGACATCGCACCATAGGCGAGGAGTCACTGTCAGGGGCGAGATAGTACGCTTATGCTATACTTTTGCGGAGATAATTGTAAAAACCGACAGTTTATGGATCACGGCTTCTTATAGCTGTAGGTTATTAAGCGCAAGGCACAGGAGAGTTGGTTATAAGGGTAGGCAGCAAGCACTTAATAAGCCACTGTGACTGGGCTGTGCATTGCTCAGCCCCGCACGTGGTGGATGTCACAACTCCCCCACCTTGTCCCTGTCAGATAGATAAAGCATCTCAACTCTTTCAACCCCGTCCCAGCGCCCATCGCAAAGAAAAAACAAGACGCTGTAGTAGCCATGGGGGAACGTATCATCATTCTCTACAATGACTCGATCGACTCTGATAACTGGGCTGCCCAGAGAGCTGTCATCAGAGCCACGTCCAGGGAGTCCAATACGCGCATCATCTGGATTTTTGAGCCTCGTCAGGTATCTCTGGGCTTGAACAAGTCGGCTGAGCAGCAGAGCCGTTGTTTAAAGCTCATCATCAAGCATTTCCCAGATCATGGAAAGCCCTTTAAGGTGCTTCTCGGTGGTCTTTTGACTGAAAAGGATGTGCAGAGCGTCCCAGGACTGAGCGAGGAGGACAAAGAAACTGTGAGTGAGGACTTTGTTGGATGGCGCAAATATTGAGGCTGACATGAATTCTTCAACCACAGCTTCGCTTAGCCATCAAGCCTGATTACGGGCCCGAAGAAGATGCATTCTTACACAGAGAACTTGTCGCTTGGGATCACGCAGCGGCGCTAAATGAATGGCTTCACGCTCCTGTCGAGGTTTTCATTGATCTCGACGGCTTTGAAGAAGTCCACAACCCAGTGAATCTCTTCTTCCACCGACAAGAAGAGCTGGTCGCCCGCAGCGAGAAAGAACTTCTTCGCTACGGAAACATCATGGAGGAGCCACTACCGCAGCGACTAGACAGCCTCAGAGAGTGGTATAAGACCTGCACAAAGACAGCAGAGAAGGAAATTGGAGGCGTCGGAAACTCAGTTAAGCAACTCGAGCTTGACTCACTCTGTGAAACCATCAAATCTGCAGAGAGCGTGCTATTCCTCGGTGGCGCGTCTCTCGGAATTCTTCAGCGGTTCATCGACAAAGGTGTCGCTGACAAGGTCAAATGCCATCTGCAAATTGTGAGTGCCCCGAGAGTCGTTTCTCCCAAACACCTTCTAATTATAGTATACAGGGAACATGCGACCTGGCTCTTAATTTATTCCCCAACCAGTTCAACATTGCCCTGAACCCCACAGCCGCCGAATTCGTCTTCCAGCACTTCAGCGACTTCGCCGATTTTATCGTAGTCCCATCGCATAGCGCACAAAATGCCCAGTACTCTCTCGTCGGACTTAAGAAAGAAGGCGGTCCAACGATGGAAAGAAGATGCCTCGGCTTCAACTGCGGCGAAGAGCCCCTCAAGATGGCAAGAGACCAAGTATCACTGGACAAGAACTACCCCGACAGGAAAGCACCCATGTCAGACCTGACAGCATTCCTATATGCCCTCAAGCCCGGGTTCGGCGACGCGAAACAGGGCTACGTCCAAGTTGAAAACCAAAAGGGCACGCTCATCTTCAGGAGGAGTGACTCGGGCATCAAGATGTACGATCTGGAAGCGCCGATCAAGTTTGAAGCGGACGAGGTTGTCGCTCTGCTGGACTCGCTGGAAAAGGACAACGCCTAGGATAACATTGGCTGGGAAATGAAATTTTTGGTACCCGTCTTGTAATGATTCGGTGAATTATCACGTAAGTTAGACAAATGGGGTAGTGCGCAACTTTCTTCTTTCCTTGTATCTCCTTGACTTTTATTGTCCTGGACCATTTCTGTCTTGCTCGGTCTGCTAAGCTTTCTGCTGCGGAATGGGAAATGCTTTATACCCATATAGCTAATTTCAGCTTGTTTCATGTTACTGCTGCTAGAACGGTTGTTATTTCCGGGCGTGATAGCATAATGACCTCGATGGATAGTCTTGAACGGATATTCAGTCATGTGCTTATATGCTATGAAACGACATGACGAGTAATCTACAGTTCTACCTCCATCCACCGTCATTCCGCCAAAGAACTATCCCTCTTCACAGCAAGGAAACTCAAACTCCACAGTTGTCGGATATTGCTCTCCGTCCCCGAGGTCAGGGCACCCAAGGGCGAGAATTTGTAGCCTCCGTTGCTGTACGTCCAGCTCCACACTTCAGACTGTAACTGGTCTGAGTTACCTTCAATGAGATCCCAAAGGTAATTGTATGCACTCCTCAAAGCATTGTAAACTCCCTCGTCCCGGCAGAATGAGGGAACGTGACGGATGAGACAAGGGGCACGCTTCGCATGGCATGCGAGGCACCTTTGTAGCTGTCTTTCTAAACCCTTTGCCATCAGTGCTAGTTGCCAACCCCAGATGACGGTTCCATGGTACGCCGAGTTGGTGAAAATGCCAATCAAGTCGTCATCGCCGGAAAGAGCTGGGTTCGCAACAACTGCTCCCACTGGAGTGCTCAGGCCAGCAGGAAATGGTCGAAGAATAGCGTTGGCGGTTGCGTTAATAAGGGTTGTCAGCTGCTCGTCATCCTCAGAGTCGAGGAGGAAGAGCCGGAATGCTGTGTCCGTATGGGTTACAGCAATCTTGTCTGGGGAGTCGACAGTTTTGATGGCGAGGGCATAATCGACGACCTTTCCAGCGGATGAGTATTTATGAAGGGAATCAGCGTGAGTCGGACCATTATAGAAATCACTCTTTCTCGTGTAATCTTCCAAGAGAGATGTGGCCTTGTCAGTCGTGATGTTGTACTGGAACAGTGGCAGCGTCTTTTCCTCCCACACCTTGGCTCGCTTGGCAGCAGCAGCTTTCCATGCCTCTGTTTCGGCGTTGTTGGGATAAACATCTGGCATGCCTGCCAACTCCGAGATGGCGTATAGTGCTGCTGGCACCAGCGCGCAGTTCACATCAAAGGGGATTCGAGCATTCCCCAGGCCGGATGGGGAATCTCTCCACTGTCCCGTACCCTCATTGTCTTTGAGCTGGATTAGGTTCTTGATAGATGGGTCCTTCTCGAAAGCTTCGGTTGCCTTCATGATCTTTTGTGCGCCGACGTAGCTGAGGCCTCTCCAGGTCAAGTCTCGATTCTGAGCGTTCACCTTGCCAGCTTTGGTGTCTAGCAACGGCTTGACTCTATCCGACGAGGTATTAAGGTACCTCGCCATCAGGATAGGCAGGAAGTAATCTGTATCGACCATGTGATAGTCAAAAACAGCATCGGTCGAAACAATGTTTTTCTGTAGATTCTGAAACGTCGCATAGTCGCCGATGCTCTCCTCATGGCATACAGAGCCGTCCTCTCGGTTGATACGTTCTAATACGGCTCCAATGACAGCCTCCATGGCGGAACTATTGCCGGTGCTAAGCACAGGTTCGAGAAGAAGGGCTGCAATCATGCTGTCCCGACCAAAGTAGGTCAGGAACCTCCAACCACCAGCGAGAAGCTTCTCAGTGTACGAGAAGAAGGATAGAGACTGGACCTGTGATGGGTCTTCCTTAATCAGAGATTGAGACTCCTTGTTCAAAACCTTCTGGGGGCTCAACTGCTCCATCTGAGGGTAGTTGAAGGAGGCAGAGAATCGGTAAAGCCCTGGCTCGAAACGCGCCGTCTTGTCGTGGACCTCAACCTTGCCCTTCGAGCCCTCCCAAGGCTCGAGCGACAGGGTTGTGGTGGTCGTGTTGTCCAGCCAGAGCCGAGAGAACTGAACACCATTCTCCTTTACCTTGGTGACTTTGATGGCATCTTGGAAGAGCGGGTTGAGGTTGCCCCCTTCGGTGTAATCTCGAATGTTCCTGACGCTCCCGAGAATAGCCAGTGTGAGGTTTGCCGAGGAGTTGAGTGAAAGGACACCTTCAACACCCACAAAGGGGTAGTCCGACTTGTCGTTCTCTTGATGCACGGAAGCCAAGGGTATCCCAAGGGTAGAGTTGACGAGCTCAATAGCTAGACTGCCCTTCTCACCGTTCTGGGGCTCGAAGAAGGTGCATATTCCACTATTTCCAGCAGGCCATGCCACAATAAGCCGTGGGGTGGTGATAGAGAGGTCGCTGCCTGACACTGGACTGGTGACAACGACCTGCGCATCAACATTGCAGTCTGAAAAGAAGAAGTTTTCGTATGGAGGGTCGCTAAGGTGCTGGCTTGTGACTGGGCACGAGTCCTTGTCGCCGACAACGAGTGCGGAGAAGAGTGTGAGCCACGACGCTCGGTAGAAGAGTCGCATGGTGAACCGCTGTCAATCGAATTCGCTCAAGCTGCACGATTAAAATTACCCTTTTGAGTGTCTTGCTGGAATAGAGCTTATAAATACCCAATGTGTTGGTCCCCTGAGTCAGCGTCATCGTGCATACGGTTGTGATCCTTTGACCGTTTAGGCTGGATATCGCGACCTTCATCAGCCTGCTGTCCAATCAGCCGTCTTACTACTCCCCAGCCCATTTTCGATCTGCACGGATGTGACACTGGCTGTGGCTGAGGTCTGTTCACGATGAAAAACAGGGGTCTACGCTTTCGATAGCAAGGTCTCACTGCCTTCATCTTAAGATGGATCATGCGGCATAAAACGTGGGTTCAATTTCTCCATCACGGCGATTTTGACCATGTCGTGGTCTTTTTTTAGTATTGAAGGTCAGCCAGGAAGGGCTATCGTGGACACCGTACATTTGCAATAGCAGGTTTTTATGTACTCTCGATGGAAAGTCCCTCGCGAGTCGTCACAGTCGCTCAGTCACTGGCTAGCGCAGCTTCTAAGGGAAACGGAAATCTAATCCGTCACAGCGTATGAACCCGTTTCATCTCGCCCTTCTTTTTACTCCATGACAATAACAAAGCTCATGACCAACTAAGTAGTTGACAAGTCTAGTACACTCCAGGCAGAATCCTCCACTTGACAGTCTTCTTGTACTGGACCCAGTCGTCCCCATACTTCTCGGCGCAGGCAGCATCATCTCTACCCTCGCGATGGATGAGCATGAAGGCGAACCAAGCTGAGTAGAAGTAAGTGAAGAGCATTCCCCATCCAGCCACGCCATCTTGGGTCACGACTCTACCATCAAGCATCTTGGTGATGCCAACACCCGTGACGGCGCTGCCAGCTGGGAGAATGACATACCCAGCGATTCCGGTGGGCAAAGAGAAAGGCAGAGACTGCAACCAGTCGCCAAAATAGTTGATGTGACGAGCCATGCCCCACCAGCCGCCAGTGAGCAGCCTGGTGCCTCTCTTGGTCTGGATGTAGGTCATGTTGGCAAAGGCTGGGTGATCAGGGTTAGTGCGGAAGAGGTTCTTCTGAGAATTGGCCGCTCGGAAGATGTACAAGCCCACGGAAAAGACGGCGGCAATGGCGGCGAAGTTGAGCCATCCCAGCTGAACAGGGTAGACGGATAGGTAACGGCACTGAGTGGAGTAGAGGAAGGGGACCCAGACGATATCGCCAAAGCCGAGCATGAAACCCAGTCCGTCGGTGGTGATATCCATCATGCCCAAGAGTCCAGACTCGGCGTATTGGCCCTCAAGCACGTAATAGGACTGAACCAGGGCGATGACGATGATGCTATCGGAGATGTATCCATAGGTGCGGTACTGCTTGGCAATGTATGCAAGATCAAGCAAAGCCCATCCAGTAAGGCCAGGGCGCATCTCGAGCCATGCCTTCAGATCGACCTCTCCAAAGAACGGGAAGGTGATGCGAGGGTTGAGCTCACGACCGATGAAAAAGTCGTAGATGAGGTTGCCGGTATGTCCGCCCTTAGCGAGCTCACGCATCTCAGGGTTTCCCTTCTTGACGTTGAAGCTGTCGACGTAGACATAGATGGAGATGATGAAAGATAAGATGATGTTTGCGTTGAGGAGCTGGAGGTAGTTGTCGGTGATGAAGGTCCAGACGGGAAACTCGGCGCCGTAGATGATGGTACCGACGGCACAAGCGGCCAGTTGAACGACGGTAGAAGAGAAAGCTGCAATAGAGTGTGAGCTATGCCTTGCAAGGGGAGTTCAGGCAACTGAGCCATACCATTGAACCGATACTCAAGAGGACGACCAGACTCGCGCAACTTGGTACCATAGACTTGCTTGGCTGGCAGCACCCGGTAAAGGAACAGGCTCAAGAGGTAGTAAGCGGCCAGCCAGCCCGAAGCCTTCCAGCTGCAGAACCCCCAAATGCCATTCTCTGGCCAGGGAATTTGGTCCCTCAGCTTCTCCCAGGTCAGAGTGCGAGGGTCCAGGAGGGCAGGCGCCGGACATCCCGAGACGTCGTTGCAACCCAGGAAGAGGACGCTCATCAACACGGGAAGGCCAAAGACGATACCGGTGGCGCCTAAGCTGTTGAGATAGAGTTAGAATGAGATAGCGAGAGATCGGGATAAAGATGTACTCACGGGCCGCCGAACTCGTAGGTGGTCATGTTGGGCAGTCAGACCGTGATCACCAGAGTTGTCGGCGCCAAAAAGGAGGTTTCAAAGAGTGCTGGATCAATTTCCAACAAGGCAAAGACTGACGATGCGAGATTGAGGGACTTTATCAAGACGAAATCAAAGAAACAAGTGTCTACAGGAAATTTATGCTTGATCCTTCACTTCTTTGTTCGGCCGGGACCTAAAGCCAAGCAAAAATCGGCCCATGGAGTTGGCATCGGAACGACGTCTCCCGGCCCACAATTAATCTGCCTCGTATTCGTTCCCCGCGATGTCACCGCTAAAGGCCTTGCTCTGATTGGCGAGGACCTCGCATCCCCTGTAGCATCCACTACGGCTCGCTAACGTTTCAGTGCCGATTGGCGCGGAGACCACAACAAAGGTGCCGGGTAGGATGGAAAAGATGACAGGATTCGGTGAGCTTGTACGTGTCTTCAACGTTATTTCTTTACAATTAGAATACAGAACTGACAGATACAACTATTTACCGCCCAGTATTCGGTCAATCTCTTCCTTGTGTGACGAAAAGTTGTCGACCAAGTTGTCCCACATCTTGGGCTCATGCTCATGCTTCTTCCCGCTGTTCCACGCCCATTCAGTGATTGTAAACTGGCGACAGCTCTCAAACATGAAGGCGATAGCACCCTTGGAAATCTGCATCTCGGGGGGTGGCTGAGCCGAAGCAGCCTTGAATTCCTACATAGAGTTAGATGTCTAGTTGGGATCTCATTTAACAGAAAATACTCACCTCGTAGGCCACGCCGTGAGGCACAAAGCCCGTCTCGAGTGACACACCACCAGGTTGGAACTCATCAGAACGCCCGCCATACTCGCCATAGATGAGTCCCATCAGCTCTGAGGCTGCGTTCCGATGGTAGTAGGGAGGCCTGTAGGTATGTGAGGCGACATCCCTAAGTGACCCCATGTCAGTATTAGCTTTCAAACAGACGGGGTCAGAAGCAAACTAACCATCGGGGACTGAAGATTAAGAAATCGAGCAGAGGCGCTTGGGGATCCCGCGACTTGGCCGTCAGAACGCAAAAGATGGAAGGATCAATATGGTCGACAGAGATGGATCCAACGTTGATGAACTTTGTCAGGTCGTACTTATACGGCACGTAGTTTCCATGCCAAGCAATAACATCAAAGGGGCAGTGGTTCTGCGTGCTCTTGAAGAACTGTCCGCCCAGCTTGTAAACAATCTCCCAAGGGTCGTTCTGGGTCACGTTATACTTGGCCTTGGGATGCAAAAAGTCTCGAGCGTTGGCCATGCCGTTGGATCCAAGCGGTCCAAGTTCAGGAAGCTCAAAGTTTGACCCCCAGATCTCGAGCAGGTATCCTCTGGTCGGACCCTCGACCGAGACCTTGAACCGTTGTCCGCGCTGGATGACACAGATCTCACCAGGCTGAACATACAGGGGTCCAAATTCGGTTTGGATGTCCAAAGCACCTTGTTGGGGGACGATCAAGAAGTCTCCATCAGAGTTGACAAAAGCACGGTTCTCCATACTCTTGGTTGCGGTAAAGGTGTGTGTTGCCAGACCTTCCCTCAGAGTGGGATCGCCAGAGCCGGCGATTGTGC
The DNA here is from genome assembly GCF_023522795.1 of Fusarium solani. Lineage (NCBI taxonomy): Eukaryota > Fungi > Ascomycota > Sordariomycetes > Hypocreales > Nectriaceae > Fusarium > Fusarium solani. The sequence goes on from NW_027072153.1 coordinate 353,194, forward strand.
GAATTCCAGACACGAAATCGGCGCCATCGACAATGTCAAAGGGAAGCTTCGAAAGTTAGTTTTGTATCCCCAACAGAACTGAGCGGCTACATACCCAGGCAAGCTGTGTTGGTGAGACCTTGACCTTGGGGTTCAAAGGCAAGAAGCAGCTCTCAGTTCCCTCAACTTGTGGCAGGTCAGTCTATCAGAGAGTGGTTAGCACGGTTCTCAACCGAATAATTGTCGTCTTACAAATCCCTGATGTGCCACCGCTGGTCGCGCTCGGTAGAGCCAAGAGTTCTTGTTTGCATGTCGAGCAGCGCCAAAAGACGTTGTGAGTTGCTCAGCGTAGAGGCCGAATCTCACCACACGAGGGCTGTTCTGGCCTTGGGGGATGGTTCCGGGAATAGCTTCAGATTCAAAATGGTTATTGAATCCGGCCTGGTACTCATAAGGATCATTCTTCCTTGTCGCAAACGAAGGGATTGAACCATCCTTCTGAGTCTCAGCCCAGTGAAAAATGTTTTGATAGTCGTACTTCTCGGCCATTGTGAAAGCTATTTACCCGGTCCTTTGGGATAGATCGGTGTATGTCGTCTGAGTAGAAGCAACCGAAATATGACACCGTCACGCTACCCTCCTCATATACCAGCATCCTGCTAACCCGAGCCGTGCTTACCATTCAATCAGTCAGATTGGATTATCCACCAGGGGCGGGGTACAATGCGGGGTGCATGGTTCGGAAGATTCGTCGGTAGATTGCATCCGACCGCGCATTCTTGGAGTTTTGCTCATTGCCATACGGAAGATGGGATCGGGTCTTGCCTGATTTAGCAGAAATGATGCATTTTCATTTTCATTCTACTCATTCTTTGGAGCTTTGATAACGACCAAGACTTGGGGAAATTGCTTGAAATGCCTGGGTGCTTTGGTCTGACGAGACGGTGAGAGGCCAAGATCTGCAAGTCCCGTAAGCGGCCCTCTGTGACAACACGTAACACCGCATGGGGCCTCGGCAATTGACTCGACTCCATTATTGCGACCCAAGAGAAACTTTAACGAGAGCGAAACACGATTTCATTGCTCGTCTTGAGCGTTTTCCTTTCTGGCACAGCCACCATGACAGACTCTCTTGTTACACTCCAGACGTCATCCAGCACCCTTCAAGGGGTCCAAGACGAGCGGTTTGGGCGACCCGTCTGGCATTTTCGGGGCATTCCATATGGCCGCATTCCGAAGAGATTCCACAAACCGGAATATGATGCGCTCCCAAGGGAACTAGATGCGACGAGATTTGGGTAATTGATGAATTTCGGCCGGTTTGTTTCTCAGTTCAGCTAATCCCCGCACCTGTGATTCAGTCCGCAATGCCCTCAGCCAAAGGTCGACGTTGGCCACCTACTTCGTCTGCCTCGAAATTTGGAGAGTCCAACCATTGAAGAAGACGAATTCAACTGTTTGAACCTGAACATCTCTCGCCCAAAAGGCGCAGACATAAAAGGCAAAGGGCTTCTACCGGTGCTCGTATGGATTCATGGTATTGCTTCTAGCCCCGAGACATGGATTCAGGGCTGATACAGCTCCAGGAGGCTCTCAATGTGTGACATTTGCATCAGCTGCGAGTCCAGTTTGCGGTGGGCAGATCTCTTCTAGCAATCTTGTTTGAGCATTAAACTGATTTGTGCACTGAGATCCCACAAGGTTTGTGGCCGAATCAGTCAACAGCGATAAGCCCATCGTCATTGTCACCTTCAACTACCGCCTCAACATCTTTGCCTTTGGCGATGGCGTAGGAGAAAGAAACCTCGCCCTCCAAGACCAAAGGCTGGCTCTTCAATGGGTATCGGATAACATCCGAGACTTTGGCGGCGATCCGGTCAGTAAACAGGCCCCCTTGCTCATAACAGTGCTCGACGAGGCTAAAGCTGTTCCCAGGAGAAAATTACACTTGCCGGTGAAAGCGCAGGTGCTGTGTATGTGCACGCTCATATCTTATCCAAGACGGCCCCGAAATGCGTCCGCCAGGCCATATTGGCATCGGGGTCTCTTCATTTGTCGCCTCCCCAACCGCTGGAAGTTGGCCAGGGTCTTTTGAAGCGGATAAAAAGTGAGCTACACGCCAGGGGGGACACAATACACAATGGTAGTGCAGATTCGTTAGTCCAGGCATTGATCAACTGCGGAGTAACCTCCATGTGGCTTCAGGAAGGGCCCGACCTCAATGGTTGGGAGAACAGAACGGAAAACATCGATGGAATTATGATATCCGATGTGGAATACGAGGTTGGTTCACCGCTACGAGATCGAGAAGTTGTTGCTGACTTGATGAACACAGTCTGCTATATGGAGGAGCGGCGTTGATCTCCTAAAGCCAGGCGAGATTCTTGAAATCATACGCGCTTGTCACCAAGGCTCCTCTAAACTTGAGGAACTTTACCACATATACCCAGAGCGACCGACCGCCTCTAGACTAGGAGTCCTCGATCTTATCAACGACACAAGATTCGCCCTCCCCGCATTAGAGATTAGCAACACATGGCGCAAAAACAACAAGAGGGTTTACCAGTACATAATAGATGAAGCCAACCCGTGGCAAGCATCTAGTCGCGCTCATCACGCCGTGGATCTCATCTTTTTATTTGGTGGAATCGATCTCTCTTTCAATCCTGGAGCTGACAGAGTTGGGAAGGAGATGCGCCAAGGGTGGTTGACGTTCATGTACGGCGGCAGTCCATGGTCAGAATCATCTATCCAGGCCTTTGGACCTTATGGAGCTGTGGAAGAGCTTGACATGGCGAGGTACAGGGCAAGGCGCAGAGTTCATTGCTTCGACTACTTGCGGACAATGGGGGCTGCGCAGTGTCGGTTGTTGAGTGGTAGACTTGGCGCTGGCAGGGTCAGTTTGTTGAATTGATTTATAGTCTGGTACTATCTCCACGCAAGTTTCGAATGACAGTCCAGATTCCCCTGGCGTCGTTGTTCCGCGGAATATGAAGAATGGACGGTAGCTCAATGTGACGCAAATCATGATCAACGACTTTCAAGAACACCTCCGTCAACTCAAAGATTACTGTGAATTACAACCCCTCTTTCAACAACTGCCTATGGTCCTGGAAAGTAGGATTGAGTCCTGGCCCCTTGTGATGACACGTCGCCAGCATACCTCCGATGGTGCCGAGAAGAGCCGGGTAAGAATGTCTCTTGATAAAGTCGCGTACTCTTCGGCCAAGATATCTATGGACGAATCACAACCTCTCTAAAAACAACAATCGCTTTGCGAACACATCCAATTCTGTATCACGACTCCACTGGGATAGTCATTCCTATTCGCCATCATGGCTGCACCCATTTCAAGCCCTCAATGTGTACCTTCGTCTGATACTGATGTTGGGTACGCTGATGGAAAGAGAGTGGGCGATACTATCAAGTATCCAGATACGCCCTTCTTCCGAGGACCTCTTCAGCCATCCAGACTTGAATGCGATGTGGTGGAACTCGAGATCTCCGGAAACCTCCCTAAGGACATCAACGGCACCTTCTTTCGCGTTCAGCCTGATCCTAGGTTTCCTCCCGTGTACGAGGAAGATGTCAACTTTAGTGGCGATGGAATGGTCAGCGCAATCCAGTTCCGCAATGGCCACGTCGACTTCAAGCAACGCTATGTGAGAACCGACAGATTCAACGCCGAAGACAAACATCGAAAGGCCATGTTCGGAAGATACCGCAATCCATACACCGACAACGAGATGGTCAAAGGGATCATTCGAACTGTTTCAAACACCAATGTGTACTTCTGGCGCGGTACGCTCCTGGCCTCGAAAGAAGACGGACCTCCTTTTGCGATGGATCCAGTTACCCTCGAAACTATTGGTCGTTACGATTTTGAAGGCCAGATGAAAGCCCCCTGCTTCACAGCGCATCCAAAGATGGATCCAGACACTGGGGAAATGGTTGCCTTTGCATACGAAGCTGGTGGCAACGGCCACGACGCTTCTTGCGACATTGCGGTCTGGACTTTCGAGCCCGAGCATGGGAAACTGACGCATGAACGTTGGTACAAAGCTCCATTTTGCGGCATGATCCACGACGCTGCTTTGACCAAGAATTACTTGATCTTGCCCATGACTCCTCTCAAGTGCGAGTTAGATCGTCTGAAGAAGGGTGGCAATCATTGGGCATGGGACCCGAACGAAGACCAATACTACGGAATTGTGCCTCGAAAGGGTGACGAGGACATCATCTGGCTGCGAGCAGACAATGGTCAGTGTTCCCTTTAATTAGTGACTTGATTCACATATTGACAAGAACCAGGCTTCCATGGGCATGTTGTTGGGGCATACGAAGATGAAAACGGCCACATCGTGTGCGACTTGACCGTAGCCGACGGCAATGTCTTCTTTTGGTGGCCCCCAGATGAAGCAGCGGCTGGACCTCATTCCATGCAAGCCAAGGCGCGACAGAAGCTGATTTCAGACACTTTTCGTTGGGTGTTTGACCCGAAGAGCAAGACAAACACAAGAGTGACACCTTTCAAGAAGTACGGAACCAACGGAGAGTTTTCGAAGCAAGACGAACGCTTCCTCACAAAGCCCTACAATCACTTCTGGCAGTTACAAATGGATCCAACTCGCCCCTATGACATTCAACGCTGTGGACCACCAGCTGGTGGGCTATGGAACGTCCTCGGCCACTACAACTGGGAGACAGAGATCAAGGACGTCTACTTTGCCGGCCCAACTTGCACCTTTCAAGAACCCGTCTTTATCCCCAGAGAAGGATCCAAGGATGAAGGAGATGGCTATCTCGTCGCAATTCTCAACCACCTGGATGTTCAAAGAAACGACATTCTGGTGTTTGACGCATTGAACCTGTCGCAGGGCCCACTCGCGGTGGTGCATCTGCCACTTCGGCTTCGGATGGGACTTCATGGAAATTTTGTGGATCAGCGGGAGATTGAAGAATGGGAGAAACGGAGGAGCAAGAACGGGGATGTTGGACCGGCAAAGATTGCAACTGAACCGCTGCCTTGGCAAGTTGAAGAGGCGAGGGCCGAGAAACGATGAGGGGCAGTCAGTGTGGGCATGGCAGATGGAATGCCTGGGGTTAGAACCACCAAACTGTTATCACATTCGCTATTATCCAAGTCAATTTACCGGATCTTGAAACCGAATTAGGCATCTAAAGAGTGGCGTAGCTATCACATGGGAGCTCCAATACTCCCGATTATCCCCTCCATCGCATCGGCTCCATCGACCCGATGGCAACGGAAATAGCCTCGTCAGCCGCCGCATACACGAATGACACCGAAGCGCGGGGTAGCGCCTTGGCAAGCGGGAAACCATCTTCCAAGAACCTGTATGAATAGCCACTCCTCCACCGGACGAATTAGAGCACACCTCAAATCCGTGACAAACACTCTACCAATCAATACAATGGCCGACGAAATCAGCGAGCTCAAGCGCACCGTGGAACTCCTTCGGAACGAGGTTACTCGGTTAAGTGGTAGGTACAGTTTGACTGTGATATTACGTACTGGCTGACAAGGTATGTCAAGACCAGGAGGAGATTCGAAAGCTGCAGTACAAATATGGATACTACTTGGACAAGTGTCTGTATGAGGAGGCAAGTGACCAACCGTCAGTGTTATAAACTCCTACTAATTGTGTAGGTGGTAGAGCTTTTCTCCACCAGCCCAGATGCCTACGTGCAGTTTCTAGGTGGACGGTACTTGACCAAAGAAGGAGTCAAGAGACTCTACATTGATCGATTCTCCAAGGGCTTTGTTCAGAGAAACGGCCCCGTACACGGCTTCTTGCTTGATCATCCCCAGATGCAGGGGATCGTTGACGTTGAGTATGGCACAAGCTCAGACGGGATTGTCGCTCGAGCCAAGGGTCGCTTTCGATCATTGATGCAAGCTGGTGTCCATATTAGCCAGGCAGAGAAGCATCCGCGAGGATTCTGTCAGTGGTTTGAAGGAGGCATCTATGAGAACGAGTATGTCAAGGAAGCCGATGGAAAGTGGCGCATCCTCCGTCTTCGATACTTTCCATTCTGGCACGGAGATGTCGAGGATGGATGGTCAAAGAAGACGTCGGGTTTTGTTCCATTCCCCAAGAAGACGTTTCCTGAGGATCCTACGGGACCCAACGAGATTGTATCGTCGGATCAGCAGATGCTCTGGCCGGATACGAGGGTCGTCCCCTTTCATTATCAACATCCCATTACTGGGCAGCAGGTCAAGGATGAGGATATGCAGGCTCCTGCTTTTGGAGAGGCAGCTAAGGATGCACTTCCTGCTTTGAAGCTAGAGTAGATATATTATAGATGTAATCTTTCTTCTGAACTCCTTCGTGCTGAAAACTTGGTGTCCATACTGCCAAGGCTCCGTTCCGTGATCATACAGTACCTATCTCCTTTGCCACTCTACCTCCACACGCCATTCAATCCGGGCATATAAACCATTTAGCAGACCTCCACTGCCACATACGACCATACCCACTGGAAAACTCAGGATCCCGTCTGATCTCCCATGTATAAGCCGGTGAGGGGTGGATTAGTAGTTGGATCGGTGACGACCAACGAATCCCCACTGTTGTATGTTTTTTGCTGGCCTCATCGCCTGTGATCTTTTTTTCGGCTGCCCTTATTTTGAAAGAAATAAGGATGAAATATTTCAATTAACCTTGTCCTTGTGAAATGACTCAACCGTGACATGAGCGTCAAACTCCCTCCCTCAACCGGGACACATCCTGTTCCGTCTCATCTAACAGTAGTCGTCTCTACCCGCGCCGCCATCATTGCAGAACCTGTCACAATGGCTGATGTATCGAATCCACCCATGACCGCCTTCGCCGCACTTGAAAAGACCATGGTAGATGTCGTACTCCTCGCTAGGGTCGCTAGGGTCTCCAACTCTCGCAAGCTCCGCGATGATCTCAGCCTTGTAGTTACCTACGTCTCAAGCGTCAGGACCAGAGTTGTTTTTAATGAAGCTCCGAGTCCGTTGGGGGAAATCTTACCTTGCCTTAAAAGGTTGTAACCACAGTAGACCAGGCCATCCGTACAAGCTGCGGCGATTGTAAGAGTTGGGAAGAGAATTGCAGAGACAATGGTGAGGGCGATGGGCTTGACCATTTTAACAAAGTATACCCGAGGAGAAGGGGACTGCTGAGGTTGATGTGATAGGGAAGTGTTGACTTGTTGAGAAATCCAATTCCTTCAGGCTCTCATATTTTTATATGCTGCTTTGAACGAACGGTTCCTCCTGAAGCACACCTAGTTAGCCTATGTGCCTTGGCTCCCTCTCAGTGCCGGCATTGGCGTATATCTTGCATATCATCGGGGTTCGACGTCGGCGATATCTTGTTCGCCGATTACCTTCCCGCTGACTGGCGTTCGTGCTGTGCACACATGCAGTCAGCCCCAGTCGGAGGGCAGATTGAACGGATGATAGGTCGGCAAAGCCTCCGATTAATTTTTTTTGATAATGAGCTACTTGTGCGCAGAAAGAAAGAGATTGGGCAATTCATATCAGGGTTGGCATTGACGCAGCACAATGGAGATGCTTTTGGGGTGAATTATGCCTAGCTGCGCATTGAAACCGCTTGTCGGTATTACCTAGTCGGGCATCAAAGATGGGGGTACGTGGATAGGAACTTATCATAACACAAAATGTCTTATCCACCCTTCGCAAAGTGTCCCGGTCGCTCGACTGGACCTCTGCAAACCGCACCTGATACGCGAGCCTCAAGTGTCAATCTATCCCGCTCAGCCACCGTGTTTGGATCCTTCCGCACAAGTCCCATTGCTATAAGAAAGAAACAAGTCGCTTGTAAAGCAAGAATGATGCCAAGGGCGATGGTGATGCAAACCAGAGCTATAGGAAGGCGAGCGACCTGTACGGCTCTGCGGGTGCTCTCCTCCTCATTCTGCAGAGGCTCGAATATGCCGGCAAGATAAGCCACGGCCATCTCACTGACAGACACGGATACTGTAGACGCTAGTTCGGACACATTGCGAGAGATGACGGCGGCCAGTCGAAGACTCTCGTAGATTTGGTTCTGGGCAAAGTTGAGCGTGAGGGGATCGGCCACGACATACGAGGGAGCGTCGTCAGCCATGGTCGCGATGAGTGTCTCGGGGACGATGGTTCCGTTTTGTACAGAATATGTGACGTTGTACACGTTGACACTGCAGTCAAGAAGAATCGAGATGGCACCGCCAACCATCTTCACCACCTCGGAATCGCTCGACAGGTGGGTCTCGGTCTTGTCGACGACACTCCAGATCCAGTAGTTGAAAGGATTGGGAGTTCTGCCGGGTCCCAGAATCACATTCCCAGCCCACGCTTTAGCGACAGAAAGAGAGTCGTCGCCGGCGCTCTCGTCAGGGGGGCAGGAATGTACGACCCCAGTGTCGCTATTCCTGCTGAGTCGTAGCCTACACTCTTTCCCTTTTGAACTGCATTGTGTGCTGACACCAAGGGTCTTGGCTGAGTAGTCGAGTGCTCCGTTGATGTCCTTGGGCGCTAGCAATGCGACTTGGTTCTGTACAAAGCGTTAGAAGTTGCACTATTCGCACTGCATCATGGAAACCCACCTGACTGTCGTAAAGAACTTGATTCAAGCTGGACGCATTGTTGACAGTCTGGATACTCTCAGTCGAGTTGGTGAGAACGAATCCACCAGTAAGAGGTTCTACTCCACAGGAGTAAGACACACCGTTTGACATGCCTTTCGTATCTAGGCAACCGTCTGGTAGGACCCTTCCGAAGTGCTGCATGGGGACTTGAACCGGAGTGATGATGTCGTGCGTCTCCATGGAGGCGAGGGCAGCTAAAAGTGTAACAAGCCCTGCAAACAAGAGGTGCGAAAATGCAACCACTGAGAGAATTGAAGTCGTCAGGGTGAGGTATTCCCCGAACTCGCTTCTCGGTCCACCTGGAAAGTGTCGTAATAACCCTAGACCTCTGATTGAAGACTCAGTCGGCTTGCAAGCGTGCCAGAGAGCCATCAAGGCAGTCATGGGGCTAGCGAAGAAAAGATGCGAAGTAATGATGCCTTGCTCATCTGAAACCGTCGACACCCCGTGGTTCCGATAGCGGGACACGCTCGCACGGTAGCCAACCCAATAAGAGCAGAGCTTCATGATGTGACCAATATTCCATGGCGCGACGAGAGCAGCTACCTGAAGCGGTACCAAGAGACGCGTCGCTTCGTATAGCACTAGGATATACTGGCTGTTTGTATCCACAGAGTTTGATCCGAGTAGGGCGATGAACGTCACAACAGTAACGACCAGCGGCACAATAGAGAAAAGCCATAGCCGTCTGATGTCCGAGTAGGCTCGCCGTAGGTCATCGCCAGATGAGTCTTGTTGATGGTCCAAATTGTTCACCATCGTCGTTTTATCGTGTCGTGCGGCCGAGGCTATGGGTGCCAACGTAAATTCGACGTCACTGTCGAGGAGAAATACTCCCCCCTTAAATTGAAGGGCCAGATCACCCACAATATCTCATCATTCTCAGATCAGCCATTTTGCCGCATTCGAGGTGTGATTAAGAATCGATAGTTAAAGCCATGTTTTGTCTGATTCGTGACATGTCCTCAGCCTGCTTCGCCAAGATGCTTGTACTGGTCTAGAACGGCTGGGCAAATAGCCGACCTCAGCTGAAAGTGAACTTTGCCCCAATCAAAAGATTTGTCTCGCAGAGCCAAACTCAATCAAGAGTCAATAGTGTGGCAAATACCAAATGAGGATGGCGTCTAGTTGCAGCCTCACAGCCTGATCCTAACCACAGGTTTGAGACCAGCTCACTATTTCACAAGGAGAAATGGTGCAAGTAATAATAGATCAGGAGCAGATATGAGATTCACAAACGGGAAATCGAGGTTACATCAATTCGTTGCTCTGAGTACTATGGTTCAAGTGGGAGCTTAAACAGCTTGATTGCATTGGACCTGCCCACAGCCTGCTTTTGGTCCTCGGGGAGTTCTGCACCCTTCCACCAGTCTTGGGCTTCTTCGATTGTGTCATATGGGTAATCTGTCACTATTATTAGAAGGCTGCTCTTCATAGAGCTCAGGGACATACCGATTGAAAACATGCATCTGTCAACTCCTAGCTGCTCAACACAGAACTTCATCACGTCGGTGGAAAAGTTGCCCGAGGTGGTGATGGAGATGTTGTGCTTCAGATAGTAACTGTAGTCATGCTTCGATGGCCTCGTGGCCTTCTTGACGGGCTTATTGTACCAATGATCAGCTCGCCAGAGGTTGAATGGGATCCTAGTATAAGCGTAAGCAGAGTAGATGTCTCCGGAGTAAGTAAGAACATACCCTTCTCCCATGTGCCCAATCACCACTTGTACTCGGGGAAATCGATCAAAGATTCCGCTCGAACACAATGCGTAGATGTGGAAGCTAAGGTCCAGGTGAAACTGAACAGCTGCTCCAAGAATCTGCTTTCTGGGTCCGAATTTCCCGTCTGGCTGTAGTTCCACATCGATTGGATATCGGGGGTGCAGATAAACTGGCACGTCCAGCTCCTCAACAGCTTTCCAAAAAGGAAGATACTCTGGAGTATCGTAGTACTTCTTCACACTTGAATCAGGCCCTGCGCTCTGGAAGTCGTTGATCAATGCGCCAAACATTCCCAACTCTTTGACGGCTCGCTTGAGTTCTGCCGCTGCTTCGGTGGCGTCATGCATAGAAAGCGCAGCCAATGCTCCAAATCGCTTTGGGTTTTCTGCGACTTGCTTTGCCAACCAGTCGTTCGACCTCACAGCAAGATTCGATGCTTTCACGGGGTCTGACTCTCCCTGGCAGCCTGGAGACGTGAGCGAAAGCAACATGTAGTCGACGCCGTTGGCATCCATCGCCTTCAGACGTTCCTCATGAATATCTGCCAGCTTTCTGGTGAGAGCATGATGCTGAGTTTGTCCTTTCTGGTTGGGGGCGTAAATGTTGGCGGTTTGTGAGAGCCATTCCAGGTCTTCGGGATTGACAACTGCTTCTTCGATGGCTACTGTTCCTTTTGCCATTCTTTCGGTGAATAGAGTGAGTAAATTGAGAGGTTTGTGATGGAATTGGATGGAAGGATAGACAGGCAGACGAACATAGAGTACTCGGATATTGCTGAGTTGCTCATTTGTCTATAAGCTTACAAATGTCAACTATCGGTAAATGTATCCTCCTGTCTGGGAATAGTGCTAATAATGCAAAGGGTATCGGATCGATGATTCCGATGGATTTTGCCGATACCGAGAGGGGGGGGGCGAATATTGAAACGGGAGAATGGACTGGGGTCAAGCATCGGCTCTGAAGAGCATGGCACTAGGACATCATGAACTGGCTAGGCAGTGCTTCGACAACAAAGTTCCGATTAAGAATACAGTGGCTTGTTCTACAACTCTACTTTACATCTGTAACTATCGGCTACATTGCATACAGAAATCAACCTCTCTCATGTCCCTGGTACAAAGCTACAATCAACCGTGCTATCAACCACAGAGAGCATCTCGTCCAAATTCGGAATGTGAAAGTCTGGGAAGAACGTCCTATCGTACTGTTAGTCTATACCAACACTGTGTCAAGTAGTCAAGTGCACTCACGGCTCTCCCTGCTGAGCAAAGTCTAAGAATATGAGACCAGCGGGCTGATCATCAACCAGATTCAGCCCCGGTTCGCTGCTAAGAACGCCAAATTCCCGTAGCTGAGCTATCACCTCTGGAAGTAACATTTTTGTCCAAAAGACCTGTTCCATACTCTGCAGGGTGTGAAGACACGTTTCAACATTTCTCATGTGAATTGAAGGGTCAGAGAGTTTCAGACCAAGGAGAAAGACCTGCATATCCTCGAGAATCGATCCACAATCGAGTAGAACCAAGCTGGATAGCAAGCCTCGCTCTCCGAGGAAGAGAATCATCTCCAGTGATTTTTGTGCTGCATCCAGACACCTGGCACTGAAATCTTGAAACGACTTCTGCTTTGGGCTCTGCCCTATGTTGTCCTCTTTAAGAGCGCTGTAGAGAAGGAAAGGCCGGGTGGCATAGATCATGGCACTCCAATATCGGAGGTGCAACACCGCAACTGAGCGCACATGGAACCTGGCAACTTGGTTGGGGTGGCGGAGGTGGAATGGGATCTCAGAGTACCAGTTCTCGAGGTCTGAAACCGCCTTGGAGACGGCGCTTATTGAGATAGGCGCCGACTTTGCTGTTGGCTTTTGATACAGAAGCCTTGTCAGACCTCGTCGGAGGTGAGCTAGTTGACAGGAAGTTTCGAGATAGTCGTGCGGCATGCTAGACCCTGGGCCCAGAAGCTATCTCAGTTAGAATGGAACAAATCAACAAAGTGTTCAACGAGCGTACCTGCTCACATGGAGACTTGGGTAGGTTCGGGATGATGCTTTGATCAATGGCCGGCGGGTTCCCATAACATAGTGAAGTGTCAAGATCGAGGATGTAGAGTGTGGAGAAGAGTCTCAAGTCGATTTGTTCTTGCAAGTCAACGCGAGAGCTCTCATCTCGAACATGCCATCCAAGTGTGAAGGCCACCCTAGCAGCCGCACCGATGTACACATATGCCGTGCTTCCAAACATGGAGCACGAAAGTGCAAGGCCCTAGATTCGTCAGTCGATGCAAATGAGGGTAAGCCTCAGATCAATCTTACGAGGAGGCAGAGGGCCCGGACGCTATCCGAGTCGGCATCATCAAACAATGCAGGAACCACAGCCTTGGCCAAGGTAAGATATGTGACCGAAGGCCTCATGGCCGTATCCGACCACTCCTTCTGCATCTCACTTTCGCATGTAATAGCAAGGATCGAGTACAAGCTACATAGCGCAGCGGGAGTTGCAGCCGTAGCATCGCCAGCATATATCCGATCCAGGGTGGCATGCAGCTGCTCGGCGGAGAAGAGCCAGTACACGGCATGCACCTCACGGAAGAACCGAGCTATGCAGTTGTTGCAGAGCTCTCTGTGGGGTAGGTTGACCTGACGAGGAGTCCGCTTCACTCCCAGCGATGACTCGGGTAGTGGGGGAGGGATGGAGGGTGAGGCTGTGAGGGGAGCAATGATGTCACTATTTGGAGTATTCGGCTGACGAGGCTGTTTAATGGACCGGACTGCAGAGTGAAAGAGGTATGACGAGCTTGGTCCGACATGTCCTGGCTAGTTGTCAGCATCGTCAAGCGATATGCAGCATGGATCGTGTACTCACTCTGAACACCTTTCGAGTCGACTCTTACCCGTCCAACTTCTTGATAAAGCTCAGAGATCTCGTTCGTAATGTCTGAGCTCTCATTGACACTCTCTGGTGCGGTTGATTGAGGACTGACGATCGGATAACTGGGAGTGATGCCATCGCTTGCTGAGGGTGTAATTGGGTTATCCAAAGCGCTGTTTTCCAACGATTGCACAAATGCTTTCAAGTTGGGCAGATTGAGTTCAGTGTTTGGCAAAAAATGCTCAAGAATCTGTGTCATATAGCGAAACTCTTCTTCAGAGACGCGGTAGTATGGACGCTGTCGTCGCCGCGATGGGTCCAAATGACAGGGAGCCGAGATGCTGGCACAAAATTGACAGGGTCCGGGAACTGCATGTCATGTTAGGACCCTCGCTCAGATCAAATCGTGAAGCAATTGTGAGACCAACCTGGATCAACACACTTCACGTGTCATTGTTACTTGGTCAGCCTGTCGTCATCTCACATGTTAATGCATATTGGCCTCACCTTTGTTTTCCTCGCCTTGCACCGATCGCAGCTCATGGCCGCCCGGCGCTTAGTCCTGCGCTCACTGGTCTCTTGAGGTGTCGACATGTTCGAATAAGCTGCATCAAACCGACGTCCATGGATGGGAAGAGCGTCCTCCATCAACCCTCATGAATCTGAAGCCTTACCCGTCTCCTCCCCAGATTCCCTCGGCCCGTATCCAACTGCCGCGCTCTTGGTTTCACTGCATTCCCCCGCAAATTGAAGCGGGGGTGGCGGCATCATGGATCTTAGATCCGTTGCCGTCTTTGGCTTAAGCCATGTCACATGAATTGCCGAACACCTCAACATACATAATTAACGAGTAATAATAGCGCTGGAAATCCGGGGTGGCTCCTCCATTGTCTCGTTAGCCAGCGTTTCTCTGCCTCTCATCACTTCGTTTCCCCAGGATCATATCATCAACCGACACAATGCCAGCGCCACTAACGCTCAACACCCCCAAGATGCTCATCGATGGCAAAGTACGTGCATGAGTCGTTCCAGCCAGTGAGACACACGTTATTGACACCTCTTGGCCAGTTGGTTGGGGCCTCAGACGGAGCCACTTTTCCCCTCTTCAACCCGGCTACTGGTACCCAGACTGCGGAGGGTAAGACACCACCATCTTGGCATTGCCCACTGGACTCGCTGCTAACGCTAGCCTGCGTCGATAGTTCCTGAAGCAACCGAGCAAGATGTCAACACGGCTGTCGCTGCTGCGAACCGCGCATTCCCCGCCTGGTCGGCTCTCGATCCGGCCAAACGTGGCGCATGCCTGAAGAAGCTGGCCGCCTTGATCAGAGAGCACAACGATGAGCTCGCTCTTCTTGAAGCCCAGTCTATGGGTCGCCCTGTCGACGACTACTTTGAAGGCTTTGCAGCGGCTGGCAATTTTGACCACTATGCTGAGGCCTGGTCTCAGATTCAGGGCACCGCCTCGCTGAACACGCCGGGATATGTCACGATGACGCTCCGCCAGCCGTATGGAGTTGTCGCTGCCATCATTCCCTGGAATGTGCCTGTGCTGTTTTTCTCCAGCAAGACCGCGCCCGCTCTCATCGCCGGTAACACAGTGGTGCTGAAGACGAGCGAGAAGGCTCCTCTTGCTGCGGCCAAGGTCGCTGAGCTGGTTCACAAGGCCGGGTTCCCTCCAGGTGTCTTCAATATTATCCATGGCCACGGCCTGCCTTCTGGCGCTGCGCTCGCTGCGCATATGGACGTTAGAGCCCTGAGCTTCACTGGCTCCGGCCGCACTGGACGCCTCATCCAGGAAACCGCTGCCAAGACGAACTTGAAGAAGGTTATTCTCGAACTTGGTGGCAAGTCTCCTGTCATTGTTTTCGAGGACGCAGACCTTGAGTTGGCCGTCAAAGACACAATGCACAGTGTTCAGTTCAACAGTGGACAAGTCTGCATGGCCAACTCGCGAGTTTATGTTCAAGATAGCATTGCCGATAAGTTCATCGCCGCGTGCAAACAAAACCTTGCTGCTGTCAAGGCAGGCGACCCAACAAAGCGTGGCACCGTTCACGGTCCTCAGGCCGACAAGATTCAGTATAACAATGTTCTCAAGTTTATCGAGGAGGGCAAGAAGTCTGGTACCCTTGCTCTTGGAGGAAATGGCAACCTTGATAGCACTGGAGGTTTCTTTATTGAGCCAACCATCTTTCTTAACACACCCGAGAACGCAAAGATCATGAAGGAAGAGGTCTTTGGCCCTGTCGTCAACATCAATGTTATCAAGACGGAGGAAGAGGCGATTCGCAAGGCCAACGATACAGAGTTCGGTCTGTACGCCGCAGTCTACACCAAGGATATTGATCGCGCCATGAGAGTTTCCAAGGAACTCAACTCTGGTTATGTCGGAATCAACTGCACGAGTCCCAGCACTGCGAAGGACTTGCCTTTTGGAGGATACAAGGCTTCGGGCCAGGGTAGAGAGGGTTGGCAGCATAGCATTGATAACTTCTTGGAGACCAAGAGTATCATGATGAAGGTTGGGGCGAGCGATTCCAAGTTGTGAGAGGAGGTTCAGACAGAGCGAGTTTATAATGAAGTCATGCACAAGACATTTTGCCCATCATTGATCCAGTGACTTCCAATCTCTAGGTGACCACGAGCTACACAAAATTACAAACACGATGTTAGTTATTGGGCCAATCCCTCCACTTCTCATATCAAGAAAGAGAATGTTGAGCACAATAGTAATGAACATGGGTCTCAAGTCAATAGTTTGTCTCATGACTTCGTTCTTTCGCAAACAGGGCGCTGGATATAGAAACAGAAGCGTTCATTGATTGATGCAATGCTAAATCCGATGCTGAATGAAACTACAAAATGCTATCTGCCCATCTCAGTTTACTACCGTAGCCTTTGCTACCCCTTGATCCAAGAAAGTCTCAGCCTTGTCTGCAACTGGACGTGTCTGCTCCTCAAGGACGCTATCAAAATTCTCCTCTGCGTACTTCTCAGCGTCAAACCCATGGATCCAATCCTCCCTGGGAAAGCCAATGCTAGAAGGGTTCTCCTTGACCTTGGCCCAGTCTGTCTTGTGCCACAGATCGCGCGTTGACTCGCCAGTCTTTTGAACGGCTCTCACACGATCGTATCTACAAGTACTTGTTAGCTCTGTCTTGAGAGTTTCTTTCAACAGGTTGGGCTCGTCTTACCTCAAGCCTTGGTGCGTTCGCAGAGCACCGGGGACATTTCCCTTGCCTGCACGCTTCAAGCAGACTGCAATTGTCACTCCATCCTCCATCGCCTGAGTTGCACCTTGAGCACTCGTTGGCAAAAATGGGTGAGCTGCATCGCCGAGAAGAGCAATGCGGCCCTTCTTGCTGATCCAAGTTGGTAGGGGATCGCGATAGACCAGCTTCCAGTCCACAACAGACGGCGTCTTCTCGACAATGGCTCGACAGGTCGGGTCCCAGTCCTTCAGCACCTCCAACACCTCTTCAACCTTGCCAGGGAATGACCATGACTCGTCAATGTCGTGATCGTCCTTGTGTGTCAAGACCCAACAGCAGTCCTTGCCGCCCTTAAGCGTGGAGAAGAGGAAGTGGCAATCCTTTCCGACCCAACCGTTGAAGGTATCACCATTCTCACAGAACTCCTTTGTCCTTGGGTCCTTGATCATGTCCTTGTTTGAGAACCTGTAGTTCACTGATCAGCATGAATTCTTTCATGGGACATCAAGGTCTTACCATGCTCTCCATACTGCGTAGCCGCTGCTCTTGGGCTTGTCGAAATACCCCAGAACAAGCTCCCTAGCCTTTGAGCGGACACCATCGGCTCCAATCACGACGTCGCCAAGAATCTGAATCATCTGTGAGTAAGCCGCCTTCAGGGGTCAGATCCACAGGGTATCCAGCTCACCTTCTTGCCACTCTTGAGCACAATTCCAGCGCCCGCCTCGGTCTCAAAGTACTCACTCACCCGCTGGCCAAGGTGAATGGGAATTTTGAGCTCATCGCGGGCGTAGTTGAAGATGACCTCATGCAGCTCACCTCTGTGGCCGTTCAAGACGGGCGCATCAGGGCTGGGAGGGGCTCTCTTCTGGTGGTAGACAACCTCTCCGGTGTCATACTTGTGAATTCTGAAGCCATACTCCTGAATGTTGATGCAAAGTGGACGGAGTTTTTCCACAATTTCTCCGTCAGACCATCGGTAAAAGATCCTTCCGGCATTGGCGCCAAAGGAGATGATATCCCCAAGGACCTTCAGTTCAGGAAAAGATTCATAGATCTCAACATCATGACCTTGTCGGTGGCATTCAATGGCAGCTGTCAAACCGCCAAATCCAGCGCCGACAATGATGACCTTGATCCCTGACTTTGTTGAGGACATTGTTGTGATGAGTTGATCGAGTATGGTTGGATATGACCCTGGCCTGTACAGAACCTTGCTTGCTGAGAACTGATATTAAAGCCAATAAATGCAATCTACATAATCTCGATTGCTCAAGGATTCGGGTATCAATTTCCTCTATTGCCGAGGGGGCGTTTTCGGCGTCTGTCAAATTCCCCTCACTTCGGAACCATCGCGCCGATGGAGGCTGGCTTCTTGGCAACTCCATGACATTGCCGAGGATGATAGTGCGAAGGGAGGGAACTTGGTATGATTTACTGATCAATTAATAGATAGGGGTCTTGCTTTGAGGTGCATTATCTAGCACAGCGCAAAGACACGTCACATCATGGCCTCCAACCCTCAGTTTGACAACAAGACCACTGGCACGGAAGTAGCCGCAGCCTTTGGCGATGAGATCCGCGGAAAGAATGGTGAGTCTGACTCTATTCAAGAAGATTTCATTC
This sequence comes from Fusarium solani, assembly GCF_023522795.1. Classification (NCBI taxonomy): domain Eukaryota; kingdom Fungi; phylum Ascomycota; class Sordariomycetes; order Hypocreales; family Nectriaceae; genus Fusarium; species Fusarium solani. The sequence continues at coordinate 371,245 of NW_027072153.1, forward strand.
TTCTCACAGCTTTTGATGGTTTGTAGTCGTCATCACTGGTGTCAGTCCTTCCAGTATTGGTGCTTCTACCGCCCTGGCAATAGCATCACAGGCTCCAGCCACGCTAGTCTTGGCCTCTCGCACCCAGTCCAAATTGGAAGCTGTGGCTGCTGAGATCAAGGAAAAGCATCCAGCAGTTCCAGTCAAAATTATTCTTCTAGATCTCTCGTCAATTGAGTCAATCAAGACAGCGGCTGCTGAGATTGGCGGTGCCTTGGATCACATCGACCTCTTGATCAACAACGCTGGACTCAACCTCCAAACACGAAATGCGGTCACAACTACTGGCGGTATCAAGGTCGATCAGCAGCTCTTCACAAATCACGTTGGTCCATTCCTGCTCACAGAACTCCTCCTCCCAAAGATCATCAGCGCCGCATCAAAGGGTCCAAAGGGAAGTGTTCGCATTGTCAACGTCAGCAGCCACGGTCATCGCTTGTCTCCAATCCGCTTCAGCGACTACGCATTTGAGAAGGACCTCTACAATGGGGTTCCGGAAGAGGAGAGACCCCCAACTGCCGTTATCCCAGGGTTTCTCCAAGCCAAGGACGGTTACCCCGGGTTCATTGGTTACGGACAGAGCAAGGCAGCCAACGTGCTTCACTCTGTGGAGCTAACGAGGCGGCTCCAAAAGGCTGGAGCCAACGTGTCGGCACTATCGGTTCATCCGGGAACCATTGACACGGGTCTAACCCGCAGTCTAGACACCGAGGGGCGAGGGACCATGGGGGGAACAGCGCCAGGGGGTGTCTGGAAGACGATGGATCAAGGAGCCGCAACAACTCTTGTCGCTGGTTTCGATCCGAAGCTCACTGAAGGATGGACAAAGCCGTACTGGTATTTGGCTGACTGCCAGCCAGCTGATGAGAAGTTGGCTGCTCATGCTCATGATCCGAAGGCGGCGGAGAAGCTATGGAGCGAGACAGAGAAGATGCTGGGTATCAAGTCTATAGTTTGAGGTTACCCTAAAGTACTACGAAGCCACAATAGATGTTCCATTTCTTTGAGATCCAATGTTTCACTCTTATCTCAGCAAGTTTTATGACATACGTATCGTAGATTCTACCACTCATACCGGGACATGAATCAGGCCACTTCACAGATCTTTACAGGATGTTATCGAGATCCGAAGTAGCATTTTTTGCTTTTGCGAAACCCTGAGGGTCACGAATGCCTGTAGACTCATAATTGCGGTGAACCGTCAACCAACAAATCCGCCAAGCGAAGCGAGACCCCCCTTGCCCCAGATCCAAGATCCGTCTCCATCCCCCCAGTGGCGTTCCAAGATAAACACACGCGTATAACCCATGCCCTCTCGGTAAAAATTGCTTAGAAATGTCAAATACCCCATATGACTGAGACCTCGTGACGCGCCCAAGTTCCTTGTCTCTACTCCATTGCCATCGGATCAATGGTCCCTAGCGTGGCCAGCCTCCTCCTGCACCCCGCACGTCGGGTAACACTCGAAATCTGCCTTTTTTCATCTTGAGCGAGATGAGTTGGTCTTTTCTCCACTTCCCCACGGGGTATTGCATGTCCCGGGAATGCGTGCGTTGGACACGGTCCCCTCGTCTTGAGATGGAGTATGTAAGGAACGTGCTCCGCAGATCCTTGACCCTTCAGTCCTCAGCATCATCAACTTCATCAAAGAACAATACATTGAACTCGTTGCAATGTCGGATCCCTCTAAGGATACCATCCGGGCGCACTGGAAGTGCTTTGTCGCTTGCGGCATCATCGTCCTGTCCCCCTTCCAGTATGGACTTGACTTTGGCTTGATCGGTGGCCTTCAGGCCATGCCTGGGTTCCTCAAGGTCGGTGAAATCAGATCACTCATGTTTATTACCTTTGAGAAGATCCTATGATACTGACAGGTAATGTTTGCAGATCTATGGCTACCGAGCTCCCGAAACCGCGATCGGATGGAACATCTCGACTACACGACAACAACTCATCTCATCCTTGATGACCCTTGGTGCTTTCATCAGCTCCAGTCTTGCTGGCTTCGTCGCTGCCAAGCTTGGTAGAAAAATGTGCCTCTGGATCGCATGTCTGCTCTGTGCGGTTGCCAACATCATCATGATGACCACAACCCACATTGCCCCCCTCTATGTCGGCCGTCTTCTCATCGGTCTGGCCAACGGTTACTTCATGACCTTCTCTCAGCTCTACATTCAAGAGACTAGCCCCGCCAAGTACCGAGGTCTCTTCCTCAGCATCTTCCAGTTCTGTACCTCGTTTGTGAGTACTCTCCACGATAGGGTTATGATGTTGATACTAACCACTTCATAGGGCACCCTCATCGGTACCATCATCGACTGGGCAACTGCGAAGCGACCCGATAGATCCGCCTACCTCATCCCTCTTGCCATCATCTACGTCGTGCCCGCGTTTCTTTTCGTCGCCATGATCTTCATCCCCGAGTCCCCTCGATGGCTCATTCTTCAAGGCCGCTACGATGATGGTCTCAAGTCACTCAAGTGGTTGAGGCCCGAAAATGCCGATGTTGATAAGGAGCTCAACGAGATTCGCGACGCTATCAACAACGAACAAGAGACCGCTAGCGGTGTTGGTATCTGGGACATGTTCAACAACCCCATCGACAGACGACGAACTCTGCTGTCTATTGGAGCTGTGGTCTTGCAAGCCGCCTCTGGGTCAATGTTCATCATTGGTAAGTACTCGAAGCCGATATCCAACACGCAGGGACAGAACTGACCATCTTGACAGCTTACAAGGCCTACTTCTTCGCCATGGCCAAGGTTGACGATCCTTTCGCCATGAGCAACGTCCTCAGCATGGCCGGTCTCATTGCCATTATTGCAAACTCCTTCATCGTTGTTCGATACGGACGTCGTCGTGTTCTCCTCACCAACGGACTCATCATCTCGGGTTGCTTCCAGCTTATCATCGCCGTCACATATGACAAGAACCCTGGGAGCCACGTTACAGGCCGTGTTTTGGTCGCCCTTTCGTGCCTGTACATGATGGCCTACAATGTAAGAGCTCTTTCAGTGATGAGTTGCACGCTTCTAACTGATGTTTCTAGGGAATGATTGCCTCCTACTCTTGGCTTGTTGCGGGAGAGATGCCATCTCAGCGCCTCCGCAGCTATACCTTTGGCGTTGCCGCCGCTGTCGGCTTCCTTGGTGCATGGCTCATCACCTTCACTGCCCCATACTTTATCAACCCAAGCTCGCTGAACTGGGGTCCACGATACGGCTACATCTGGTTCCCCTCTTGCATCGTTTCCGCCATCTGGGTCTTCTTCTTCCTTCCCGAGGTCAAGGGCCGCACCCTGGAGGAAATCGACGTCATGGTAAGCGCTTGTCCCATCCGTATTCGACGATCAGCTCAGTAAGCTAACACAATTCTCCAGTTCAACAAGAAGCTTCCTGCGAGGCACTTCCGAACCCACAAGCTCGAGGGCGAAGCCGGAGGCGAGGCCCAGGGCAAGTCAAGCGTCGAAGTCGAGGTCCACGAGGCCGAAAAGGTTTGAGGTCACGTCTCACAGGTTGGGGACCAACTTGGGGAGATTTGACATCAATTAATGTTTATTGGAGCCACCTGCATGGCAACTGGGATTCTATTAGTTCCATGAGTAGTAGTTATCCTTCTTTCGAGCACTTGATCCTTAAACCCGTGATTAGTAGTGCAGCTTTCTTGTGGAACTTGTCCTGCTATGTGAATCGTCGTCTTCCCTGATGTCGACAGGAGAGCTAGCAACTGTAGTGTGCGTGGTTTTAATAATGCCACCATCGGTTGCTCTATCTCGGATCTCCATCTCAATGTCGCTGTCCTGGTCACCAGCCTCGATTTGTGTTGTATTGCCTTGCCTGAATGTCCCTTGGGCCCCTGATAGACCATTTGAGAACTTGACCTTGGTCGTTCCTCCAGCAGTTTTGGACTTGTCCCCTGTTGACGACTGTCGGTAGTAGATATCGTCGGAGCCATGTCGTCCGGTAGACCGCACAATCTTTGTGATCAACTCGGCCATCTTCATCTCAATCTGAAGTTTAAGAAGGTAACAGACGGGGTGGAATGACAGGTACCTAGGTTATGTTAGGTATAATGCTATAGGAAGAGTCAAGTCTGACTTACACCAAGCTACTCTTCATGGACATGAGGCCAACCAAGACGACCTGAAGGGCGATGTCAGTGTCAACCATTGAGAAGGAGTACATCGATAGTAACTGACATCCAATGACAGAGATACAAAGATAAGAACCAAGTTCATTCGGTAAAGAGGGGTGTATTTGGTTAGACCATTCTCAATCAGTCGTGACCGAACAAGATAAATAAAGTAGCCGTTCAACGCCCCATCGACCAGGGCAAAGATGACCTTCTCGCAGCGGTCCCAAATCTCGTTGAGGTGTACCCACGTGTCGTTAATCTGGAGTCGTGCCGGCATCCAAATGATAAAGACGCTGATGTTGATTGCCAATATGATACCAAAGACAAGCCACTTGAGCTTCGCGGCTTGCCCAGGTACCACCATGAGTAGGCCAAGACGGTTGAGGATGATCTGGAGAAGGAACTGGACTTGCAATGCCCAGAACAAGGCTAAGAAGGTTAGATGGGCACCAAAAACACAGGTCAAGAGACATACCGACGCAGAAGTAGAAGCCGAAGCTATGGCTGATGTCAGTGGAAGAAAGGAAGAAATATCAATAAAGCATCGACTTGCCTTGGGTCTATGTATTGTCGTTGAAACCCCCATGCCAGAGCACCAAGCACCATACTGCTAAACCACACGGCCCACACCATGGCCACATATGCCGTGAGCCGTCGAGCACGCTTCCATGACCGCCAGCTCTGCTTGCCAGCCTTACCCGCCGAAAAGACTGCAACGCCAAGAGAGAAGCCCCAGAAGATGCTGGCAGTATTCATGTCAACCTCGCCGGGAACCTCCCGGACATAAGAGTCCGGGATCAGATATCCGTACTTGCCCATCGTTCGTTGGTGGATAAACGAAAAGTGGACGAGAACGGGAATGCGAGAGGATCAAGCTTCAGCAAGAAAGAACCGGAGGGGGAGAAAAGCAAAGTTAAGTTATTGTCTCGGCCCCCTCAAAGCACGGGACTCTTTGGCATCCAGAGTCAAAAGCTTGGCACGGTGAGTTTGAGCAGGGGAATGAGATCAATGTCATGCTCGACGGCTGGCGCATCATCCAGCCGGCAGATGCTAGCGATGCAACATAACTCGCATGGGATGGCGTCGTCGCGTGGCATGTCCTGCAAGGGTCGGGTACAAAGCCGAGCTATTCACGACCAGCGAATTCAGGGCGGAATCGCCTCGCCGTTACGCTTCGGGTAAGATCGAGGGACGTCTCAGCTCGATGCCAACGACAAGCCGTCACCCCGCTGAAGCAGTAGATCATCCCGTTCGGGTGAGGATCGCCCAATACGACACGCTACTCCATGGGCACCCCAGGCCTAGTCTACGGGGAAAATTCCTGGGGTCTCGGCAAGGATTCTAATCAAAAGGAAAACTGGACCGTGGCGCTGGGCCAGTGACAAACCAGGCTAGGGGACTCGCTGCTAAAGAATTCTGATCTGCGGGCCATTACGAAAGAGTCGAGACGTAACCTATCAGGCCCCCATGCCTTTCACTCCAGGTGAGATGAGCTGTCCGAGCGCAGAGGCACGACTGACTCAGTGACAACCTCCAACGAGATCTGGGCGTTGTACCATGTCGACCCGAGTGCATGATCTGAGCTAGACAGCGCCAACAGACATGCGCCATTGAAAAGATCTGCGCTATCCCGAGTCGTGGTTGGTTGATTCAGTGAGCTACCGCAAGGTCCCTTTGCTTTCAGCCTAGCTCACAACGTCCGCTAGACGCGCTGCCCAGGGACGTTTTAACGCAGGGGCAGAGCCAAGCAAAACACACCGAGGTGCTTGGCCTTTGCGGGAGCTATTAAGAAGCGCTGACACCGAGATCTCGCCGTTTCGGCCGCTCCTGATTCCCGTTTGTAATGATTACGCGAGGGAAATAGCAGATGCTAGTTCTCTTGACACAGAGGCCGTCAATGCTAGTCTTAAATTGCCACGCGGTTTGGCAGGCTATTGAAGCTAAGGATCCAGGGCAAATGTAGACAGAGGAAAACTTGAGGCTGCTCCTTCCGTCTCCTGCTTAGTTATACTCCAGAAGGAGGATCGAGAACGTAGATCTCGTGTTTTTCTTCATGGGCTCATACCCTTGGGGTCAGGTGGTCTACTCAGCTACTGACAGCTTGACGGGGGGTTCCTTGCCATGCAACCCTACCAAGACTCCTCCTTCCATCATCAGTGCCCATCATTTCAGAGTTTGGTTGCTTTTTACATGCTGTGTTTAGAATAAACCAAGCACACTCACTCGGCATTGACGGAAGAGGAGATGTGACAACAGGTGGTAAGCTGACCATTTATTGTAGCAGAAGCCACCACGCTGCTCTATGTAGAGCCTAAAGACGCCTAAATCTTTCTTGAAACACTGACCTAGCCTGGAAGATTTGCTAGTTTGAGCTGACAATAAGAGCCGCCGCCACGTGGTTCACTAGAGCCTCACACATCAGTCATGCACATGCCAACCTCGGTCCACACAAGCTCGCGCTCCTCGACGTTGATGTTCCTCCCACACCGAAGATAAAGTTCAGGCATATGTCAATCATAATCAATAGCACAACCTCCTTTCCTTGTCGGATGATCATCATGACTCGGCAAGCAGATACAATGCCACCTCAGTGTGCTCCGTTCAGGGTCTTCGGGAGTCGGGAAGTCACATGTATGCCGGAGAAGAGGGAGGTAATAGCAACCCCTCCTGTTAACAAAATCGTTACAGATAGCGCGATTGGCATGCATTCAACGCTCGAATAAGTAGTAAAGTAGGGAGCTCCCCTGTGTGACAGTGCTAACGTCACATCGCTATCCAATACTACTATCTAGGATTCAATAACCCCCTGTGGATGGAACCCCGCAAAATCGCTATTCCCCAGACTGGAATCTTTTGTCTGCCATGCAAGAAAGGGCCCCATGCTATCGGCAGAAGGCTAGACACGATAGTAGTGTGGAGGTCGCTCCAATCGTTGGTTGATGCGGAGGTATTCCCGCATTGTTCATTGTGCCTCTACATATTTTCCTAGATCATCCCAACTTGAGCCTCTTGGGCTGTAGTTGCGATGCTATTTTTTGGCAAATATGGATGCAACAAAGGTGACCGAGAGTGTAAACCACTTCAGAAATTCGCAACAGTGCCTTCGAACCTTTGGTGACTCTGCGCGTTAAAAGTAGGCATTCGACAAGCCGAAGTGAAACTCCATTCAGCTAGTCAAAGTAGAGTATGACACCCTGGACCAGAAGCTCATATTGTTAATACTGGTAAAGTCGATTGTTTTGTATATGAAAGAGGTACGTCTAAACTCATAGTCTTTTATCCCAGATATCAAGCCATTATCTTCGGCATTCAGAGTTCAGCGAGGTGGTCCGGGCATTCCATCTCAGGTCTCTAACCGACAGGCTCAAGATGTCAATGCATTTATCCTGGTGTGTTCAACATTTCACCTAACGGGTTCGGGCTTTCAGTTTGTACAGGAGTGCCATTTGATACTTGATCCGTCTTCGTACTTGCCGTTACTGGGGGCGGTAGGAGTTATCACGTCGGGTCTACCCTCCACTATTTTCTTCTTACTCGAATAATATGCTAGGCCGGCCAGAACTTAGAGTCATGAACATTTTCTAGCTTCATAAGCCTTGACATGCAAGAAGACATGGGATTCCCTCAACTCAGTACCTTAGGACTATGTATCGGCCGCTTTACGTTGTTTCATAGCAGTAAGCTTTAGTTCCGTTCTGTATTAATAACTAAATTCGTTCTCACTATACCCGATGCATTACTTCGGTGACGTGTCACAATGATCAACCACAATGTCTCGGCTTGTTTTCAAATTCCTCCAAATGAAATGTAAGCGAGCTCCAAATCTCCACCCTCAGCAGCAAAGCGCTTTGCTGATCTTCGGACTTCGGAGTAGAGATAAAACAACTATGGTTGTGTTGGTCTCAGAGTCCATGGCGGCATCAAGATATGGAACTTGTTGTCTTGATTTTCTTCCTTGACGGATAAATATGACTCGCTCTCCCGCATGATTTCAGTCAAGACCATGGTAAGAACTTGTCACTGATTTGAGTCTTCTTGCCTTACCGCTCTTTTCACATCGGCACGGCCAGCTTCTTGGCCTCGCTTAAGCAACCGACAGATCCGAATGGCACATTGAGAATATACGCATCAAAAAAGTCACTTGCCTTGAGCCACGAATCCGGCTTCAAGTGGATTAAAAAACAAAAGTTATAGGCGCCATTATAATGCCTACAGACATGTATTGAGTATGGTTTAAAAGGGCCTAAGTGTATACAAATAACAACACAAGTACCAGATATTCCGTGTTAGTTTGTTTCTCCTAGCTGGTTAGAGGTGTGATTGTGATGGTACAATTAGCGAGGTGGATTTTATTACTGGGTTAGTTTTCTACGAGTGATATTAAACCTCGTCAGTGAATCAAAACAACTATGATGGATAGACCCATGTTTTCAGCTCTCTAAAAACTCGATCATTTTCATGATATGATGTGTCTTGGTGGGTATCAACTGTGCTCAATGTCTCGGAGCTTAAAATTGCTTAGTCTCGGGTAGGTTGACTCTGGAGGTGGATATGTCTGCACAACTTGCATTACGCATTTATGAAAACACATCTTATCTTGCTTGCTTATCTCCAACACCCATACCCGAAGCTACGCGCGTTGAGGCAGCCAAGAGTGTGCCATCTGCTGATTTCTCCAATGCAAAGCAAAGACGCAAAATCTAGACTATTGAACCTAGCAGCCCAGATCGCCAGCAATAGCGCTCCCTCCCGCGTTAGCGAGCGGAAGCTCCCGCTAACTGTCAATTGTGGGAGTTTCGATAGCTCCCTGGAAGCTGCATGAGGCGCGTCCCATTGCAGCTCAGCTGAGTCCCAGCGTCAACGTCCCGCCCAGTAATATCGCCTACAACCTGCAGCTCTAGCCCTACATGCTTGCTTTCTTCCCCGCTGCGGAAACGCCGGCTGATAGCTGAAATGCCTGCTACTGGGGAAAAAGTCTGCCAATACGAGGCCGAGTTCGAAAAGGGCTGTCTGGGGTGAGCCCTCAACGACGGCCTGGCCCAATCGTTTTCGAGACATTGAAAATGGGGACTCGTCCACAACTGGGTTCGGGCTGAGCTGAATTGCCCAGTAGGGAACACCATGCTGACAATCCCGTCCAGATAGGCATGGCTCTCCCTGCATGACGACGCAGAGCATACGGTGTAGCGGGTCGAGTGAGATGGCTTCGCCGCTGAAAGTCTCGATACGGCAGTGACTGAAGCTTGACGCGCAGTAGCCAAGAGCTGAAGAGGCCGCTAGTAAATTGGCGAATGACAGTTGACGCATATCAAGATTTTGACTTGGAACCAGCGGAAGTCGAATTCTATTTAACCACCCATCTCGCACCCTTGAGGTTGACTCGTCTATTTTCTGCATCAGAGTGTTACCAGCTCTTCTAATCTATCCAAAATGTCCATGGATTCTCAACGCCCTCTTCAGAATGGCCATGCCAGGTCAGAGTCTGACAGGGCAGACGAAATTGCCAAGTTGAATGAGCAACTTACCAGTGCCATGTACTTATCTGGTTTTCATGGCGATGCCCTCATTGGAGTAAGTTATGCGGCGAGAATCTTGAACTACAACGCTAACTTTCGACAGGATAAGCAGAAGCTGAGCGTTGGCATCCTGAATGACCTCAAGCGCATCTTTACATTCGACAATGCGCCGGACATTATCGACATCATCGTCAAACTCTTGACAGGGCGGCGCGTGGATGTAAGTCTTTTCCTACGCTCGTATAGTACCTACGCTAACTAGAGACAGATGAAAACCGGAGCTAAGCTCGTTGCATCCATGTCAAATGACAGCAAGCTACGAGGAAAGCTCATCGAGGGTTCAGTCAAGACCAAATACGAGCGAATGCTGCACCCTCCCTTGACGTATCTCGGCTCAGCGTTCAAGTACAGAACAGCCGACGGCAAGTTCAACAGTGCTCTGAACCCCCAGCTTGGTCAAGCTGGTGCCCCCTACGCCAAGACAGTTCCCTCCAAGACACACCCCTTGGGAGCTTTGCCAGATCCAGCTGATCTCTTTGATCGTCTCATGGCTAGAGATGAGGGAGGCCGCAACAGTGGTTCTGGTTTGTCTAGCATGCTCATCTACCACGCCACCATCATCATCCACGACATCTTCCGAACAAATGATAGCGACAAGAACATCTCAGATACGTCCTCGTACCTGGACCTGTCGCCCTTGTACGGTTTCACGGATGAGATGCAGCGCAAGGTCCGTGACGACAAGTACAAGCTTGGATTGCTCAAGCCCGACACTTTTGCCGAGGACAGACTTCTTCGACAGCCTCCTGGAGTGTGCATCTACCTTGTCATGTACAACCGTTACCACAACTACGTCGCCACTCAACTTCGCCGCATCAATGAGAATGGGCGCTTCTCGGTGCCACACAAGTTCGAGGCGGCTCCTCTCGCTGGCTGTGCCAAGGAGTACGCCAAGGGCGAGCATGCGCCGACCAACGCGGAGCTGACCAAGTATACGGAGGCTTGGAAGAAGCAAAAAGCTTCTGAAGAGAAGAAAAAGTCTTCTGAGCCTGAAGAGAAGACCAAGGACGCTATTGAGTTTGAGAGGCTGACCAAGGTACTTCGTGACAAGCTCGACGGTGCTCTCGGCGTCGCCCAGGCAGAGCAGACTCTTGAGGCTTGGATCAAGGCTCATACCGATGCTTGGAACAAGCTCGACGATGACCTCTTCCACACTGCCCGACTGTAAGTTCACATCCCACCCTTCTTCTCACTCTGATTGCTAACACAAGATAGAATCACTTGTGGCATGTACATCCAGATCTCGATCCATGACTACCTCCGCGCACTCATGGGCTTCCACAACTTCAACACAAACTTCACTCTAGACCCTCGCCTAGACATGAAGGACCACAAGAACGTATCTCGCGGCCTGGGCAACCAAGTCACAGTCGAGTTCAACCTGCTCTACCGATTCCACTGCGCCATCTCTCTCAAAGACGAGAAGTACGCCGAGGATTTCATGCAGCAGTACTTTGGCAAGGACGGCTCATGGAACGCCAAGGATCTCTCGCTCAAAGAGTTCATGGAGGAGATGGGTAAGGCTCGAGCCAGGGATGCGGGTATCCCACCGAAGGAGCCATGGGAGGAGACCTTTGGTCTTCCACTGACCGAGGAGTTGTGCTTCAAGCGAAACAAGGTTACTGGACTGTTCAGTGACCAGCAGATGATTGACGAGCTGACAAAGGCTATGGATGATCCTATCTGTGAGTGTGCAGCTTTGCATCTCTGAGTCTCGGCTAACCCATTATAGCCAACTTTGGCCCCAGGAACGTTCCCAAGTGCTTGAAGGCTGTCGAGATCCTCGGCATCTTGCAAGCTCGCAAATGGTAAACCTCGAGCGCCACGCAACTGACATGTCCATTACTGACTTCAACTACAGGGAAATCGGCACGCTCAACGACTTCCGTGACTTCTTTGGCATGGAACGCCACAAGACCTTTGAGTCTATCACTCGCCACAAGGACGTTCAGGACGCTCTAAGGGACTTGTATGACCACCCCGACAAGGTGGAACTCTACCCAGGTGTCTTCTGCGAGTCTGATGGCAATATGGGTGCCGACCCTGGCCCGAGCGATGTCGACTCGGCCTTGTGGGCTGCCATCTTCTCGGATGCCATCACTCTGGTTCGATCTGACCGCTTCTACACTGTCGTAAGTCCAGTACTCAGTCCGTCCTGTTGTCACTCTACTCACCAAACCAGGACTGGAACACCAACTCTTTGACCAACTGGGGCATGAAGGAGGTCACTCCCGACAACGACGTGCTCAAGAGCTCCATGTTCCACCGCCTTCTCCAGCGTGCATTCCCCGAGTGGTACCCTTACAACTCTATCCGCTTCTTCCACCCCTTTTACACGGCCCAGAAGAATGCCGAGCTTGCCAAGCAGCAGGGTTTTGCCGACGAGTTTGACATGCAGGTCAAGACTAAGGCGACCAACTGGTTGGGAAAGCCCACTGCGTTCGAGTACGACACCTCTGACTCGAACCCACGACGTCCGTCGAAGCCTGTGTACTTGTTCAAGAAGTCAGAGATCAAACAGATTCTGGAAGACCGCTCGGATAACATTGTTCACCCAGCTCGTCTTAGGCTGAAGGACTTCCCGGATGAGATTGCTGCTGTGCTGAAGCCTGGCCAAGGAGCCAGCGATAAGGATACAGTCTCGACGAACAACACCACGCCCTCGGATCATGAGGCTATTGTTGGGTACCTGGTTGATCTCATGAGAGACATCATCAAGCGCGAGTTCATCATCATGGACAAGAGCAAGGGAGTGTATCAGCTTGATGTCGTCCGAGAGTGAATTCCACCCAACCGCATCAACATTAGACCATGCTAACTGCATCCAGTTTCGCCATCCCCGTCGTCACCCGCTATGTCTCCGACTTCCTCGGCTTTGGTCATCTCGTCCGAAGCGACAAGAACGATAAGGCCCCGTACTCCGAGAACGAGGTCTACCAACACATCACCAACTGCCAAGTCTTCCTGTCCTACAACAGCGACGAGACCAAGCTTCTCAAGAGACGCAAGGCCTTCAAGGACTCCATGACCTTCCTCCTCAACCTGACCAAGCAAGGCAACATTTGCAACGCGGCTCGCTGGCCCCCTACGCGCTGGATCCGCAATGGACTGGGATTCATTGCATCCTGTGGTAAATCCGGGTCAAACCCCATGGAGGCTCTCGGGTTCAAGGTTGCTCAAGATGTTCTCAAGAATGAGAAGAACGCTGGTAGAGCTGCTGCTATCCTTCTCCTGACCGGTCTTGACAGCGCCTACAACACTGTTCTTGCAGTAAGTAACCCTCCGTGATCATTCTTCAACAAGGGACTAACACCGAGTGACAGTTTACCTCCGTGATGGACACATTCCTCCGAGAACTCTATGACGGCAAGCCAAGGCCCGGCTCTGAGTCGAAGCATCCGCGATGCGACTGGCTGGACATCCAGGATGTGGCTTTTGACGACAGCAAAGATGCTCATGACTTGGTCAAGAAGATCGTGCTCAAGGCGCAGAAGGCCAGCGTCAAGTTGCCCATCATCCGCAAGGCGACCGAGCCCTTCACATACAAGAGCGCGGATGGTAAACTGGAGACCATCGCCACCGACTCGACTGTTGTCTGTGACATTGTAAGACAGCCAACCCGAGTTTCTTGTTCCTTTACTAACATGAGTCAAAAAATAGAACAGGGCAGAGAAGGCCGACAAATCTGGCGGCGATGACGAAACGAACTACCTTTCTTACTGCTCAAGCTTCTCCGAGGCATTCTACATCAAGTACCACCCCAAGCACGTTGCTGCTCTCAGTCTCGTCACCATGGTCAAGGTTCTCGCACAGCTCAAGAACTTGCGACGCGGCCATGATACGCAGGGCATGAACAAGAAGATCAACGTCGACGCATCTTCAGAGGGCTACTCTAACTACATGGCTCCCATGCGCATGTCGGAGATCCAGATGAAGGTCGAAAAGATGGAGGATGGCGCTTCCGAGGAGGAAAAGAAGGAGCTTTCTAGGCTTTTCAACGAACGGCCCATGAGGCCTGCCATGTCCACTTACCTGACGCCTGAGTGGGATGAGATGCTCCCCTTCCCGACCAGTAAGCCCCCTTGAATGCAAGCAGAAGCAACGAAAAGACACTAATATCTCGACAGCATGGAAACTCCGCTTCAACGGCTACGGAGTCTCAGACTACAGCAACGACGACTGGGCCGTGCTGAGAGTCTACAAGCTCCGAGATGACATCCAGCCCATGTACCAGCCCAAGGGCCCCAGCGACGTAGGCGGCTCCTTCGCCACTCCAGTGTGCGTCTGCGAAATCGCAGGAAAGCAATGCCACTGCAATGACAAGGACAAGAAGGAGAAGGAGGATGGAGAGGACCACAAGGACGGAGACTGCAAGAAGGTTGATCCGTCGGCTCCCCCTTGTGACCATCTCACCATCCACAAGCCGGCAACCTCGGGATGCAAGCTGGCCTGAAGAAGTTTCTTTTTGAGACGTCACGAGCTTCCACTGATGACGAGGAACTCACTCCATGTGAAATTGATGGCAAGTCATAGGCTCGGTCCACGAGTTCAGCCTCCACGTTTTCTCCACTGGAAATCTCGCCCCCTCCAAGTTGCGGGGTGATTTGAGTTGTGGCTTTTGTGTGGAGATTACTGCATTGGGCAAAGGTCACCGCGGAGTTGTTTGCAGTTTTGTGATGAGCGTGTGGTTGAGAAATGTATAAATGATATCTCAGTTCTGTTGTAATGTAGCCATTAATCAAGTTTCTCTCACAACACATTCAACTTCATCTTTGAGCATTTGGTTTTATTTCTTTTCTCTGTGTACCTTCATCATGCCTCACGCACAAACCACAACCAAGACACCCACCATTGACAATGTCGAGTTGTACGTCAATGACGGCCTACTAGCTCCCAGCGAAGTCACCAAGCTTCGCGTTTCTTACCCCGATGAACCTCTCGAGGAGCTCTACCAACGCTACATCACAGAAGGCTATGTCTTTGTGAAAGGTCTCCTGCCACGAGAGGACGTCCTTGCCGCCCGTGAAGCTTACTTCACGTCAATGGCACCCAGTGGAGTTCTCAAGCCCGGCACAAAGACCGTCGATGGCATCTTTGACGACTCTGCCGACCCAGCCGATTATCCCGGAATCGGAGCTGGCAGCTTCAAGAACTCACGCCCAGGCGAGACAAACAAGGCTGAGATTTTTGTTGATGCAGCACTCAAGGCGCACACTGAGCCTTGGTACTCTGGATCCGAAGATGGAAGCGTGCGAGGATTCTGCAACCATCCTGCCTTGAAAGACTTTGTCGCCCGCCTCACCGGCTGGGGAGATGCTACTCTCGCGGTTCGCCGCACTTTGTTGCGCAACAACACACCTGGTAACAAGGCGATTGGTGTGCACTACGACCAGTCCTTCATGCGTTACGGAGAACCTACAGCTATGACGGCCTGGGTTCCTATGGGCGATGTCAAGGTCGACGGCGGAGGCCTGATCTACCTTGAAGGGGGCGACAAGCTGGGTGCAGACATCGAGAAGGACTTTGCCCGCAAGGCAAAAGCTGCTGGAATGAACGACGAAGAGATGCGAAATGCCTTCAACTCCAACATGATGAGCACTGGCTTCTTGTCCGAGGGACCTGCCGACTTTGGCAGGACCTATGGGAAGAAGTGGCTGGTCAGCGAGTATGAGGCTGGAGATGTTGTTTTCCACACTCCTCACATGGTGAGTTGATTGACACACATGAAACAGACAAGTACTCATTTAATGACCAGATCCACGCCTCTACGATCAACCACGACTCCAGCGGTCGCATCAGACTTGGTACAGATCTGCGGTTCGTCAACTCGAAGCGCCCTTGGGACACAGTAAGTCAGATACAGCTTGTGATTGGGGAGTCATGCTAACATGTTGAAAGCGATGGAACAAAGACTACGAGTTTGGCGACGGGCTGTAAGCTCTTTGTCGAAAACTTGAACATCTCTGAAAAACATCCCTCGAGAGTTCAACAGGTACAGCCGTGTGCACCACGGTTATGCATAGCGTCAAGATCGAATAGATGATTACATTTTTTTGGCATTGCTATCTTACATGAGCTTCATCTCTTCTCAAAATTGTCCATTTCTTCCCACTCTTTCTCCAATGTCTGGATCAATCTCCTTGTTTTCCATTTGATGACCTCATCAACCTTCTGGAGATATTGTACTGTGTGTGCTCTCTCGCAAGGTTGGCGAATGCAGTAGCCACCTGTCGGACTGGTTAGCAACCATACACCATGTTTCTTTCAAGACGCGAACCATACAGAGTGATAGCATGTGCGCTGGTAGGTAGAAGGCATTAAGTACATGCTCGTTGGATAAGGCCAGCCCCATGAGAGTGCACAAGTAGGACGCGATTCGTTGCTGTCCAAGATCAGTAACCCCTAAATGCACTCGATGGGACACGGATCCTACCTCCCAGTCGTGTCTAAGCCTGGCAGCATGGTACCCGATGTTGGGGTTGACCGTGTTGCATTTATGCAAACATATAATGGCTTTCGCAGCATAGTAGTATTGCATGGCAACAACTGTATTATCCTGTCAGTCATGGAACACAGGGGCAAAGATCAAGACCTACCAGGAACAGAGGCAGCGATACAAACAACAGGAAATGGTCTGTCCTCCTTCAAGTCCGCCGGCTTGTAGTAGATGGGTTTGAATGAGACAGGCTTCATCTCATACCACTGGTTGACCTCCATCTCGACAAGCTCCCATGGCCCAGGCGAGACACCGACTGCTTGTTTCTCAGAATCATTCAGTGGAAATAATAGCTTCATCATCTTGGCAAACAGGTAGACCGCACGATTGGCATACGCAGAGTCGTCAGTTCTCCGAAAGACGGTAGATCGTTCAAAGTTCTCCAGGCATATCTCAACAGGTTCTCTGCGAACCAGGTACACATAGATGGTCTGCCTTAGGTGCACCCAGCTTGCAGCCTCAGCTAAGCCGCCTTGAGTAACGAAGCGCGCAACAGCCTCGTGATTTAGGAGGTTTCGAGTTCCGCTGAGGTGGTGGTAATCCGAGTCGGACTCGTTGTCGTACTCTTCATACAGCCGCGCGATGACGACGGCAGTTAGAAGTTTCGAGTCCCATGTTTCCGGTGGTCGCGCAAAGGCTTCGATGAGTAACTCGATGCATCGGTTGTGATAGTATGTCCCTTCAAGATCGGACTCGGAGTTTGAGCATCGAGCGTCGTAGCGGCTTGCAAGGGCAAGGAGGCCATTCATGATCATCGGTTCTTGAAAGGCCAGGCGTGGTACTTCGAGTGTAAAGTGTCTGGCATCGTCACAGGCATCTGACTGTACAATGTCAGTACTGGTAGGTCTCTTCCAAGCACCTGGTACTTACAGAAGGAGCCAACTTGTGTATGTAAGTGATGAACAAGAATGCTTGCCTCTCAGTGAATCCATATGTATCTTCTGGGTTGATACTTTGGACTCCCGAGCTGTGAGCTGAAGAGGGTGTTTCAGGGGGAGGTAGTTGCGACGGAGGCGAGTCGCCTAGGATGTAAGGGATCGAGGAAACGGGGTGGTTCAGGGGTTGTTGTAGGGGTAAGAGACGGGTGCTGCCGGATGATGGGGCCTCGTAAGGCGAGGCAATACCTTCACCATGGCTAGTCAATGGAGCCCCAAAGTCGGAGTTCTCGGCGTAGCTTTGGGGAGAAGCAATATGTCTTGGGTCATCTGATCCGTGGCCTTGTGCTAATCCCCCTTTTCCTGAGCTGGATTGGTTATCTTGGTTCCTTGAAGCGTCTTCTGGGATAGAAGTCCCTGAGTTAAGCGGCGAACGGAGAGAATTGCCGCTTGTTGGGGAGTTGGACCGAACTGGATCGACGAAAGTGTTGGGCGACTCGGACAGCTCGCCGTCGATGCCTTGAGGTGTTACAAATGAGACTAAACAAGATCAACAAAATTCTACAAGTACTTCAACCACCTCAACCTACTGGTAGATGGCACTCTGGTCCATGTCCTCGACTGCTCGGCCACCTCCCGATGTTCTCGAGTATAACTGTGCTTGAACTGAATGTCATTCTCAAAGCGACACTCCCGCCCTGATTCAGCGCAGGCGCCACACTGAGACGCCCCCGGCTGAACAACGCATTTCCTATGCCGCCTTCTACAGGCGTTGCAGCATCCTCCTCGCTTCATCCAGTCGTCTTGTTGATAGGAAAAATTGGGTATGAAGGTATCACGAGGTGGGGAGGAGGGGGCGGATGAGAGAGGTAAAAGACCCCGCGGGGAACATGTCCTTGTTGGGTATAGTTTCTCGGAAGAGGGAAAGCCCGCTGGTCCAATTACGTGGGGATAAATGGTCATGATGGACTGGCCCCTGTCACTCAGATGAAGGGTTCGTCTCGTCTCCAGGTTTTATGAACGAGTCTGTGCATGCTGAGCTTGCATTCCTTAAGCTAAATGGATCTTACTTGTCGCCAAATAGACTTGAGAGACAAGACGCAGCAATGCTGACCTGAATAGTGGATTGTGTTCATTTGGCTAACCTGGATTCAAGAACCCACGGGCCACACCATTGTCAAGGCCGGCTATTGTTTCCCTTTCCATGGCTCAATTCTGTATCAGCCGAGCTCAAGGCGTTAGATCTGATAGCAGCTGAGACACTCTCTATCAAGCTCTCCCTTTGGCCTGCCTGATACCAGAGCGCGCCCTCGGATTATTTCTCGGGAAACACGACCCGGGTCATCGCCGGCTAAACGGTTAAAATGCTCATCCATGACGAAAGTGTTATCATTTCCTATTTAGACGAAAATATTACCCATGTTTGACTCGGCCCAACCCGTGTCAACTTCAACGTTGCCCGCGGATTCACCGCTAAACTAAACTCTGCAACCTAAAGACACTCGACTTGGCCATGTCGACAACGGTAATAGAGACTCAAAATGAGTCCATTGAGCTCACTAACTTTGAGCATCGCACGGATAGCGACAGGAAGGGAGGCGTTGAGGAGCTCGCACAACGCCCCACAGCCTCAGATGAGATTCCGCCTCCCAATGCCCAGGCAGAGATAGAGAGATGGAATCATCCAAGGAGCAACATTGCAAGACTGGCCTTTGCCTTTGTTTCCTTTATCATCGCTGGGATGAACGATGCGGCCGTCGGTGTACGTATTGCCCCCGCACAATTGCTCACTAAACTTGGGAAAACTGACATGAATCCTTCGAACAGGCCTTGATTCCATATGTGAGTTCTTATCACTATTAAGTTGATGTCTCTCACATCCTGACGTGATATAGCTGGAAGAATACTATGACCTCACCTACACCGTCGTCTCGTTAATCTTCCTGACGCCGTTCGCCGGCTATTCAGTCGCCGCCTTCACCAACGCCCGAATTCACGTCAAGTTTGGCCAGCGAGGCGTGGCAATCATGGCTCCCATCTGCCATATCATCACTTTTATTGCTCTGGCAGTGCATCCTCCCTACCCTGTCCTAGTTGTTTGCAACATGGTCAGCGGTTTCGGCAATGGCCTGACTGATGCGTGCTTTTGTGCATGGATTGGCAAGATGGACAAGGCAAACTCAGTCCAAGGCTTTTTACACTCTTGTTACTCTCTGGGTGCTCTGTTTGCACCTCTGATTGCTACTTCAATGGTTGATACGGCTAAGCTGCCGTGGTATACCTACTACTACGTCATGGTGAGAATTTATGCTGCCATCCTTACATGAACAGGCTAACGATGCGGCATGTAGATTGGCATCTCAGTCGTCGAACTAGTCGGTCTGACTGTCACTTTCTGGCATAAGACCGGCGAGGTATACCGAGCTGAACATGTTCGTGAGAACGATTCAGGTGGCGCTGGAACCCGAGAGGCTCTGAAGTCTAGGGTGACATGGCTTTGCTCACTCTTTTTCTTTGCGTATATGGGAGTTGAAGGTATGTATCCTTGAATCCTCTATAAATCCCTTGCGCAGATCTCTAACAAAATTTCCAGTTGGTCTCGGTGGCTGGGTCGTCACCTTTATGTTGCGAGTACGGAAGGCCTCAGCCCTCGCATCCGGTGCCTCCAGTTCCGGCTTCTGGGCCGGCATGGCCTGCGGTCGCGCCTTTCTCGGTTTCGTCACAGAGCGATATGGCGAGCGTCTCTGCCTTTCCATCTATCTTGCGATCTCTGTTGGCCTTCAGTTGGTATTCTGGTTGGTGCCCCAGTTTATCGTCTCAGCTGTCGCCGTTGCATTCCTCGGGTTCTTCTTGGGTCCCATGTTTCCTGGAGCCGTCATGATGACAGCAAAGCTACTCCCAGCAAAGATTCATGTCTCTGCTATAGGATTCGCCATGGCTATTGGTGGAACGGGTGGTACAGTGTTTCCCTTTGCCATTGGTGCGATTGCCCAGAGCAAAGGTGTTCAGGTGTTGCAGCCCATTATCTTGGCTCTTATTGTTGTGGTAACGGCAGTCTGGCTGAGTTTCCCACGGATTCCGAAGAAGGATTGAAAAGGAAAGCTTGAAAAGGCTGCATCGTGAAAGGGGCTTCGTACGGTTCAGGGTAGACGCCGAAATGGGTCTACTCACCATGCAGTTTCGCTTTCGGGGGTAGTTGACAATTCGAGGTAGAGGCTTTAAACGGAAGGATCCTTGTTTACCTATGGATACCTATTGATAGAATGTCGCAATGGAATAGGAAAAAATCGGCGAGGTTGTTTTCAGATAAGTAGGGCTATCCGTTTTGAAGCCGGTGTTTTTCACTTGCAGAGGCTTTCCTCTCATATGCTGATTGTCAAACATATAGCAAATAAGTAGCTACGTTTCATCACGATATTGGCATCAAGAGTTCATGCTAAAAGACGTCGTTCGTTGTCGCCTCATGCTTCCCATAAGTGGACAGCTCTCCGATCTCCCTCCACGCATATCAGACTTAGAATCATGCTTACTTGACGCGTTTGACTCGAGTACCTAACCTGGCGCGATGTGATTTACTCAATTACTCGTAGATCATCGCAACTAAGAAACTTAAAAGATCACCAACCTTGTTCAATTCACGCTGCATCCCCGGATTTACCATCCCCTTTATATCGGGTAGAACCCCGATCCCAATACCACCCCCACAATCTGGGGGTGGATCATCTCAGGCACGAAGACCAATCACCAACGCCACGAGTCCCGAGATTTTCGGCCAAACTTGCCATTTCCAGCCTTCGGAATTCTCAACAGCGAGTTCCATCGGCGGAATCTCCGTATACCTCGATTCTCATTGGACTCTGCGGTTACTTATTCTCACGGCTGACCGACTCTCATTGCTTCTTCCTCATTCATCCATTTCCTTTTGCCCGTCCCAGTCTCTTTCAGCTTTCCACAATGTCCAAGCCAATCGTTCTTCAGCTCGGCGACGATATCCGCTGGAACCATGAGCTCTACGACGAGTTCAAGTCCCAGTTCGAGATCCGTCGGTCTTACAGCATGCCCCGGGCCGAGTTCATCCAGGCCCTCAAGACAAAGGCCTTTGGTGACTTTTTCGCCATCTACCGCCCCTTCTGGAATACGGGAGGTGAGATGGGCAACTGGGATGACGAATTGATTTCATTATTGCCCTCATCTTGCAAGATCTACGCCAGCGCTGGTGCTGGCTTTGACTGGGTTGACACGGCCCGCCTGGCCAAGCAAGGTATGTTATGTCTCAAGACAAGCAATAACAGCTACTAATATTGTCTCAGGCGTCACATACTGCAACGCTGCTGCTGCCTGCACAGAGTCAGTAGCCGATGCAGCAATCTGGCTCATCATCTCCGTCTTTCGACAATTGAGCTGGTCCAGCATCGCAGCCCGTTCAGGCGACAAGGATCAATTTATTGACGCAAACCGGAACCTGGCCCCCATCTCTCGAAACCCCAGCGGTTTCAGCCTCGGCATTATTGGCTTCGGTCGCATTGGCCGACGCATCGCCGAGAAGGCCTACAAGGCTCTCGACATGAAGATCCTGTACAACGACGTCATTCAGATGCCCAAGGAGGTTGAGGAACCTCTCGGTGCTGTCTTCCACAAGTCTGCCGACACTCTTCTAGCCGAGGCAGACTGCGTGTTGGTCGCCACACCATTCGCCGGAGAAGCCCTGCTCAACAAAGAGGGTCTGGCCAAGATGAAGAAGGGAGCCAAGCTTGTCAATATCGCCCGAGGCAAGCTCATCAACGAAGCCGATCTCGTTGCCGCTCTTGAGAGTGGTCACTTGTCAGCTGCTGGTCTGGATGTGTTTGAGAATGAGCCTCACATCAGTCCTCAGCTGGTCAAGATGAAGAACGTCGAGCTTCTGTCACACAACGCCGGTGCTTCACTGGACTCGCATATTGGTTTCGAGAAGCTGGGAATGGAGAACATTATTTCTTTCAACAAGACCGGAAAGGCGATTTCACCGGTCAACGCTCATCTGATTAAGCAAAGCAAGCTGTAGATTTAGTTATTTGTACTAACAAAAGGGATAGGCATGAAAACATGGATCAATAAAGGAACATCTTTTTCGCAATATTAACCCTTCTAAACTGATCGCCAATCATTTTTCTGTTCATCAATATTTAATGCTTAAACTCAAACAAACGTCCAGCCTACAAAGCCATCTTAAAAACCACAGCTGACAGTGAAACACGACGCTGACGGAACCACTTTACTCAGCCTCAGTCTTTCTTCACAACACTCAGTGTAACAACCCCATCTCAGGTGAGAATCCTTCAGCGATAATCTGATGAATCCTTCAACAAGGTAGCCGCCCAGTGGCTCCAGACTGAAACGACTCAAGTCGCCCTACAGCCCAAGAAACGAGCGATGCTGCTTACTTGGGTGATCTTATCCACTGTTTCAGGCACCCATAATATCACTTAGTATTATGCGCAGCAGTCGAACCAACTTGGTCAATGCATCCACTGACGAGCCATCTCAAAACGGAAGGTCATCCATAAGGCTGCGTCGCGGATCCATCAGATAAATTCGGCCCGGCTCAAACAGGCCACGGGTTGAGATGAAAGGAGCAGGGGGTTTAAAGGTTGACTGCGAACAGTTGGTTTCGCTAGGGAACCCTTGTATGAGAACTGTGTCAGCTTCAGAGACTGCAGCGAATCGATTCCTGTCACTGGAATGTGTCGATCGAGCTTGGGCCAATCCTTGTTTCATCCTTCACCTCAGCTAGATTATCAGAGGTTTCCAAGATCCCGGTGACATGCCCACACTCGAACGTTTCCGGTTACAATCCCTGGGAATATCATCGGGGACAAAACGTAGCATGGAATGCGTATAGCCCGTTTGAAACAGTTCTGCTTTCAGGTTTGGGTATATAGTCCTCTATAGCATCATGGTTAATTGAGCTCAGTAGATTCTTCGTTTCTTGTGCTTTGTACCTTTCTTTTACCTTTTCTTCATTCATTCATTTCTTCAGTCGTTCTCTACGAGAATGCGTCCATTCTTTGTTTTGGCTGCCCTCCTGGGCACTGCCCTTGCCGCTCCTTTCCAAACCTCACCCATCTTTCGACGCCATGAACTCACTCCCAAGGGTTTCATCAAAGTCAACCCCGGAGGTGCAAATGATGTGTCCATGACCGATGAGAATATGCTTAATGGAACGTATCCCAAGAATAAAACTCATGCCCTCACGCGCCGCGCCGCTGAACCCGCGACCTTGCCTCTTAAGCTTGTCAACAACTTTTCTGGCGGAAACGTCAGGGCCTACATCTCAGGCTTGGATTCTGATGGGACGGTTGTTTTTATCGGTGCTGATGGAGGCCTTGTCTATCCTCGCTCTGGAGGCTCCAAGATTCCTGTGGAGATCACAGATAACATTGCGATCCCCCTGCCGCCTCAGGGTGAGACACTCGACTTTACCATTCCCATCTCGATGAGTTCCGGTCGCATATACTTTGCAGATGACGATCTGCACTTCTTCATGGTTGATATCGGAAATGGAGATGGCTTGGTTCAGCCTTCCACAAATAACTTGCAAGATCCCAGCGCGGGCGTCAACTGGGGCTTCGTAGAGCTCACTTATACCAATGGTGTGCTTTACGCCAACATTAGCTACGTGGATTTTGTCGGTATTGTCCTTGGTATGATGCTCTCTTTGACAGACGGAAGCACTCAGACTACTGCTGGACTTGTCGCCGACGCTGCTAGCAAGATCTGCGACGACATGGTCAAGCAGAAGGACGCCGATGGCCGAGCCTGGACGTTTCTGTGCATCGCCAATGCTCTAGGAGATCCGATTCGCGTCATATCACCTGGAAACCAATACGATCTCGAACCCATCACATTCGAAGACTATTGGACTTCATATGTCGATGAGGTCTGGAAGAAGTACTCGACTCAACCCCTCACAATCAATACTCAGACCGAAGCTGGTAGTGTCAGCTGCCGAGTCTCGGGCGAGGAACTCGTTTGCGATGGCGATAACCGCGGATACGCCAGGCCCAACACCAAGGACATCTGGGGTTGCAACAGTGGTCCTTTTGCAATCATCGAGGGCGACAATGCCATTCACACTGCCGTTGTCCCTCGACTCTGTGCCGCCTTTGTTCGCTCCACCCTCTTGGTCGACGGTGGCGATGTGCAGCCGAGTCTGGGAGCCGACTCTTACTACAAGAACGATCCTACAAACCACTACAGCCGCATCGTGCACTCCTACGAGGTCGACGGCAGAGGCTATGCCTTCCCTTACGATGACGTTAACCCAGATGGCAACGAGAACGCTTCTGGTGTGGTCTCAGGTACACCTAACACTTTGACCATCTACGTTGGTGCTCCGCCATCTTAAGTGAGGGGGACAAAGAAACGCATTTTCATGACTTTTGGAGGCTTCCACATCTTCTTGGCTTGTTTGATACTTCTTGGATTGCTGGATCTCTCCGAGGCTTCGAGAGCGAAATGTACACTAGATTAGCTAGGATCAGCTTATTAGGTCCATGTATATACACGTTGATTCAATTGTAAGATTTCCATACAACAAGCTGTCGAAGGGTGCCTGGTCCAACATCAAGCCTCAATTCTGTAGCCCTCAGTACAGTGCCAACACTTCTACCACTTACTCTTGCCCAATGACTTCCAAAAAAGGTAATATCTCCCTTGAGCTTCTTGTTCTCGTAACCCAAACCTCTGGCGTACTCCCACACAACGATCTGAAGAGGATCTGTGCGAATGTACTGATGTGAACCTAGGGTCTTACGAAGGTCTGATAAACGTCTCAAGAATTAGGCAGCCAAACACTACAAAAGTATCCTCACACACTAGGAGAACGCATGTTATACGCTTGATCATGCCAATTGGGCAGCCACATTCACCGCTTCAAGCCATGACCAATGATAGGGAAACTACAGATTCTGCATGCGTGCAAAAGACCAGTCGGTTTCAGGAGTTCTCATATTTGGGTATTTAAGGAAAATCTCCCCCTCACTTCGTCACCTTCCCATCAGACACGCCCGTCAACAGAAAACAGCCCTTCGGAAACACACCGAAGGACCTTTGCAGTTGCACCCGCATCACGACACTAACAAACAACCCACAACCACATCAACCGAAAAGATGCCTTCCTGGCCCTCTTCAACCTCCTCTCCCGAGAACAATGAGGACGAGATGCCATGGCATGCAGCAGTTCTTCCGGCCCTAGGGTTCGTGAAGCTAACTAAGATGGCCATGGTTGTTTCTCCAGGGTGGGAAAAGTACGTGGAGCCCCCCTCAACGCGTATCCTCAATACAGCCAACTGGTGGTGTACCTGGATGCGAAGGTGCTTGATGAGAACAGTTGGGCGTGGAAGAGGTTGCAGGAAGTTGATCCCGACTTCAGAAAGATCCGGGCCATTCGCGACTACACGGTCACACTACCCAACTATGAGCAAGCCACGACCTTTCCCAATGAGTGGAAGGATGAGACCTTCTTCCATAATTGGATGTGTGTCAATATTCAGCCGCTGCTTATGTGTACCAATGAGGGAAAGCTGGAGAGGGCAATTCACGTCCTCACGAACACAGACTACGTGGCGAGATGGCAGGCCGAGAAGAAGAAGCGCAAGGAGAACCTTGATAAGATAGAGAGGCTACGAATAAAGGAGGAGGAGAGGCTCGTCAAAGAACAGAAGAGGGAGGAGGAAATACGCCTCAAGGAGATTAGGAGTCAAAGGATGCTCGAAAAAGAGGAGAACTACGAATAGATATCCATCGTCTTGATTAGCAAGACGGGGTAGCTATGCTATGGCGAGCTGATCAGGTGTGGTGGCGGACACACCAGGCCGCGATGGCGAAAGCTTAGAGGCTTGGCTAGGGAACAGCCGAGCAGCCTTGCCTCAGGTCATGAAGCCTTCACTAGGAAGGACTTGAGTGACATTTCCTTGATACTCTTCCCTGGAGTTTTCTGGAGTTTCTTTTGACTTCTTTTCCATAGAGAAACCTATGATCGCAGTTCAACACGGCGACGAGGCCATTAATTTACGTTCCTTCTAACAATTAACCTCGCCCCTCTTTAATTGATAATGTGCTTATACCTAGATGGAACTCTCGGCTTCCTCGTTTCGAGTATCGTGATTATTGATAATACATCTCCAAAAAACGAATGAAAAAAGAAAATACTAATGATATAGCTCTAGTGTCACTGCCGCCCTCGAACGCCAATACGGGGAGTTTCGGGTACCTAATAAGTGAAGACATAATTGATGATGAGAGATGGTGTAGTTATAGCCCGGTATGCACGTAAGTAAATACATCCATTGTCACTTCTAGCTTGAATGTACTAATAATAAGTTGTTTGATAATATCACATGGCAAATGTTCAGATGTGAAGCAAAGGCCTCATGAAGGTCTGTCAACGGCTTGACTTGAACAACAACACAGGACGGAATCGCCAGGAGCACACCGACTGTACGTTCCAAGATGCCAATTAAAGAAACACGTTCGCCGCTCCACAGGATGATGATCAGTTTACAAGCTCTCACACCACTGACCAGCTTGTAGTCACTGCTGTACATTTGCTTGTACTTTCGACCAACGACAGCACAACTGCAAAATCTGTGTACTCTCAAGAAACACATCACTTCCAGTCATTCTCAAGCTTTGATATATAAGGAAGCTCCCGTCCTGGCTTCACGCGCTGCTCGCCAGAGACACCTTGGCACAAACGCATAAGCTTTGGACAGAGACCAAAGCATCTTGCCAGTCCCACTTCCGACACACCCAAGTCAGCAACACCCAACCAACCGCCACAATGCCTCGCTGGCCATTTTCATTTGCACCACTGGAGAACAAGGACGATAGAGCCCCTTGGAATGCCGCCATCATCCCGTATCTCGAACTCAAGCAAGTGTTCGACTTAGTGCCAGACATCCACATTAGCAAGGCAAAGTATGACGACCATCATGAAGTCAGCTACTTTACCCAATTCGTCCGGCTAAAGCTTTATCTAGATGCTAAGCTGCTTGACGAGAATAGCCGTGTGTGGAAGGAGTTGCAGGAAGCAGACCCGGGCTTCAGAAAGATCCGACACATCCACCACTTTGCGGTTTACGACTCGGACGTAAAAGAGGATGGCTTCCCCGAGGAGTGGAAAGACAAGAAATGGTTCGCAAACTGGGTCCGCACGAACGTCATGACCCAGCTTAGAATTCTCGACGAGGAAGCATTGAAGAGAGGGACCGACGTTATCCTGCACACGAATTACGTGAAGAAGTGGGAAGCCGAAAAGAAAAAGTATGAGGACGACCTTGAGAAACAGAGGCTGGCGGGTCTCTCGAAGGGGGAGCTCGCCCTTGAGAAGAAGCAGAAAAAGTGGGAAGAAAAGCTAGCCAAGGACGTGAAGAATCTGATCTATGATACATCAAAAACACTGATCGAAAACTCCAAAGAAATTAGGGAGAGCCTTGATAAGGAGAAGCACGCCAAAGATCAGAAAGAAGATTGGGAGACTCGCTGGGCTGCCCATATGAAGCACCTGGAACCCGAGGGTACAATAAGATCGAAGGAGATCAGTGAGAGGGTAGAGTACGCTTATAGCCAGTCACTTAGATGGGAAGCGAGGAGAAATCAGGAATGTGAGAAGCTGCACAAGCTCTTCAGAGAGCAGGACGAGCTCTTCAGAGAGCTGAAGCACTACGAGAGTTTCCTCATGGACCCTTGAATTGGCATGCCTTGAGTGGTCTCTACTTGATTTTCCTTGGGTTTTGCTAGAGTTCAGTGTTGAGTTTTTATTCATAGACAAACTTTGATCGCTGTTTGATATAACAGCAAGCCTTTTAATGTGCCTTGACTTAAACCTATATGATTCTCTCCCTTTGCAATTGGGCAAGTGCGCGATAAACTTTCAAATTCTCTCGTTGACGCTATTGTCATCATTGCCCATAATGCACTTCTTCAAGAGAGTGCCGACCATATGGCTCTTGTGTTGCCACTCTCGAACGCTAGTCGGGCGACCTGTGAGTGAGTGGAGGAAGACACAGCAACTAACAGGGATGGTCTAACAGGTTATGCAAAAGAAATAAAAGAATTGTCACTTCGAGATTGGATATGTGAAATGTAGCGCGTCAATCATATCATACAGGCTCAAAATTCGCTCCTTAGATCAATAACCAG
Organism: Fusarium solani; assembly: GCF_023522795.1. Classification (NCBI taxonomy): domain Eukaryota; kingdom Fungi; phylum Ascomycota; class Sordariomycetes; order Hypocreales; family Nectriaceae; genus Fusarium; species Fusarium solani. The sequence goes on from NW_027072153.1 coordinate 399,546, forward strand.
ACTCTACAGTCAATTCATCACCTCCAATCCGCTCTGAAGACCTCTAATGGCCACCATAGCACCCCACGCACCAGGATCAGGCGGCAACTCCGTGCTGTCTCCAACACCAACATACGTCGCTCTTCCAAGCCGGGGCTTCATCGTCTTTGTCGCCTCGGCTCCCTGAACAGCAGCCTCGACACCACCGACGAAGCCAGCTTTGGCGATGATCTCGGCAAAGGGGATCAGGGTGTCCATGACGGTGCGGTCTCCTACCTTCGCGGGGGTGTACCTGCTCAGGTTCTCCAACGCCAAGGAAAGGGCTTCACTCCAGAGAGCGATAGGACCCTGTGATCGAGCCATGTGGCTGTTCTTCTCGACGGCTGTTCTAAGGGAAACAAAGAAAATGCCGAGAATGCCACCAAGAGTTCCACCCATCTTGCTCTCAACAATGTCCTCGAGCTCTTGAAGAACAGCAACAACTGAACCCGGTCTTGCCAAACCCTTGTCCAGGGCTTGAATCAGCGATGTCGCTCCAGTCTTGAGCGTCTCTCCGCAGTCACCATCACCCATGACGGTATCCCACTTGGTCAGATGAGGCTCTGCCTGGATAATTGCATCGCAGGCACTCCGCAACATTTTTTCCAGGAGATTAGCATCAATCTTGAGGTCCGTCTCATCATTAATGATCTTTTCCGCCTCCTTAGGCGGTTGCACGATTTGTTCCTTGCGACTGCACCGTCTGGTCTGTGACCCAGCCATAGACTCCCAGAACGTGTTCGTCTTTGTGTCAAAGAAGTCCAGGATGCGATCAACAGAGTACCGACAGTTTCTTGCCGCAGCAGAAACATTGATGACAGATACGGAAAAGGCGGGCGCATTGAGAGATGTCTCCAAGAATCCAGCACAAGTGCGCGAGGGCTCGATGCCCCATTCGTTAGCCAGTTGCTCAAGCACTTCATCGAGAAGGGCTCCCAATTCCAGATGAGAGATGCCGCCAAAGTTACTGATCAGAAGAATCGTCTTGTCCTTGGGGGTAAACTTGACATATCCCCGTGTCGGGTCATCCTCATCCAGACAATGCTTGAGGATCTGCCGCACAAGCTCTGGCGTAGTGGGGGCTGGTGATAGCTTCATGTAACCCGGCTCATTGTGAGGACCAGTACCAAGCTCAATCTCGTTGACAGCCAATGCACCATGCTCAGTCCTCCCAGGCACATGACAGTGGTCGAGGGTAGCAGCAATGGACACAATCTGCTCCGAGAATGCAACGCCAAGGTTGTAAACGTCATCTAGCGAGTGTCCAGCACCTGCAGCTCCCCCCATCACCTTGAGGACGCCGATCTGTCCTGCAAGACCTCTCCGGCCCACTATTCCTCCCCTGCGACCGACCGAGACGTCATCCCCGCAGATGATCATGCGACACCTGTGTCCCCTGGCAATGGCCTTTTCATTGGCGAGTCCAAAGTGGAGGCAGTCACCGGTGTAGTTTGTGATGACGAGAATGGTTCCTTCGTCGCTAGGGACGGCTTCTATGGCGGCCAGGATCTGCTTGGTGCTGGGGCTGGCAAAGATGTCGCCTTGGACGGAGGCGGCGAGCATGTTCTTGCCAACGTATCCAATCCATGCAGGCTCATGGCCGGAGCCACCACCGCTGACTATACTGACATTGGACCGTCGGTGTTCTGTATCGTAGACAACACGGTTCGTTTCGTCGAGTCTGAGGGAGGTGTTGTAGGAAATGATTCCTCGAAGCGCCTTGTTGACGAGGCCCTCGGGAGAGTCAAAGAGATGCCGTGTAGACATGGCCGTAGGATTAACTGTGATGGTGCTTAGAGATGAACAAGGCACACTCAGACAGAGAAGACGAGATAATCAGCCCATTTGTGTGCTTTAATAGAACCATCGTCGGTGTTACTCTCTTGATGGGACGGAGCCGACTCTCCAAGTCAACTATTACCACCGGAACTGTACGCGACAGAGAATTCCGGTCTTCCCAAGCTCTTGCCCGTTAACAAGATACTTCTTCCTCTCACTTGTGTCACTTTACTCTCTAAAGCCATCCTGGTATCCCGACTCCCAAAGGCTAGGTCTGCCCAGATGACCTCCCCGGTTATCCCAAATAGGAAATCCGCACCCCACACCAGCCCGGCCCCCGTCGATCGGCCCCGGTTCGGCTTACTCCGAACACTCATCTCGGCACGACATTACCACGACAGCAGAGAAGTTCGGGTCGGCAGAGCAGAATCCTACCCCGGAATTCCCTTTTGGAAGATGGTCTAGATCATCCTTGGGCGGGGTTGGTCAGTCACATGGCTCCTCTCTTCCTCTGAGTCGACGGCTTGCCCAATTCTGCGACATGGCTGGGTCACCACGAGTATTAAAATTGCACAGGAAGCCTACCCTTTTCTTCACCCTGAGACGAGAGGTAACAAGAAAAAAAAACAAGTCGCTTATCCTTTCCCGAATCCGAAGCAATCATGGCGCCAAAGTGGAGAATTGCAATGGGCTGCGATGTGAGTTGTCCCATCATCTCGTCTTTGTAATCAGAGCTCACCTTCTCTCAGGAAGCAGGAATTTCCTATAAAAACGCCATCAAACAAGACTTTGAGTCCGACGGCCGCGTAGAAGAGGTCCTCGACGTCGGCTCCAACCACCATGCAGATAAAACCCCCTATCCACTCCGCGCAGCGGAAGCAGCCCGTCTAGTCGCAGAGGGAAAGGCAGATCGAGCACTCCTCATCTGTGGTACAGGCCTGGGCGTGGCCATCTCTGCAAACAAGGTGAAAGGCATCCGGGCGGTAACGGCCCACGATAGCTTCAGCATCGAGCGAAGCGTCAAGAGCAACAACGCGCAGGTACTGTGTTTTGGCGAGCGCGTGATCGGGCTGGAGCTTGCCAGGAGATTAGCGACCGAGTGGCTAGACTATGAGTTTGATCCTTCGAGCAACAGCGCCAAGAAGGTGGACGAGATTGTGCAGCTGGAGGCGGTGGCGGCATAGTAGTAGCAAATAATTGTACGATACCGGTAGTTAGACACGGCTTCATTCAACAAAGGCAGCATGGACTTGACTTGACCTGGCTCGAGAGATAAGATGGAATCTGTGTGAATTAAACTTTTGCGGGGTGCCTGAGATGTCGTTTTCGGACTTGATCAGGGGGTTGGCGTTGCTGGCCAGCCAACCAGACGACTTTCCGTGTCTTAGATCCCGGCATGCCAAAAGTGGAATCCGGGTGGTAGTGACACACCTTCGGTTCGGTCTCGGGTCGGACATGATACGACCTTGTCATGCATCTCGCTCGAAGAGGTCTGCTCAGAGGAGAGTCGCACAGAACAAAAAATGTGTTGTCCTTGATGACCAGGATGTTAGCTAGTGGGTAGAACTCTCGTCCTATCAATGCACGAGGACCTCCAAGCTGTACCTTGTCCCAGTGTTCTCCTTCCAACAGCCAGTCTGTGGGGTGGGATGTCTTATTGTTTAGGCCTTGTGATCACAATACTTGCTCCTGAAGCGTAAGTGAGGTAAGGATGATATATTGCGCTGATGGAGAAAGTTATAGTCCCCCTAGGGTACTTGCTTAGAGGTCATTGTGCACTAGTGGGATACGGAATTCAGCCCTGGCCGACGCTTTCCGACCTACAGGGCCTCATCAAAAAGGAAGGTTTATCTATGTACATGGGTATGTTCAGAGGGGGACATTTTAGTGACGAAACAAGTAACATTATATTGGGAAGCTATCTAAATCAAAACACTAGGCATTGGCAATTTCTCCTCCTAAACATTCCTCCGAGGTTTTCTTGGTCATTAAGGAGGACAGGTGCCGGCGCGACATCCCCAGCCGTGTATTCGTGTGTCAACAATAGATCGCAAGTTACTTACAATGCCCGCAATATCATACATTTTGTGTTTAGTCGGAACCCTAGATGCATCATCAAGACTCTTGAAAATGATCGTTTGTTATATGTAAAGCTTGGCTGCCAGGTGCTAGCCGACGAAGAGCCCGGCTTCGATCGGGAGCGGGATAAGGGGCTGCAAAACAGCATGTGATGAGGTTTCGGCAAAGCTGAAAGCTTATCAAGGGCTTCACGACTGGGAACTGTAAGAATTATTGTAGATGATTTGTGCAGGGAGATTTTCGAGGCCTTGATCGCATATATTCTGTGTTGATAGGGGTTATAAGTACATGAGAAAGTCTGAAGATACTACTGTTAGTTCACAACAAACTGCGAATAAAGCCTCTGAGCAATCTGCTCTTCATCATTTGTACGACCGAAGCTCTTCAGGTTAGGGATACATACATGGTATGAGGCTACCTAGTCGAGGATCGTCCTAAAGAGACCAGCGCACTCTTGCCCTTTGACTTCACAACTGGAACGAGGGACTTTGTCGCGCGTGAATTACAATGTTCATCCAACTAGCAACTTGACGTTTACAATGTAACTAGCTATTTAGCGTCGTGAGAAATGCAATAGATCTAATATCGTAGCTAGCTGACGAGGACATTATCAAATTTGGTCCTCCCTGGATCGCCACAAGTTAAAAAGGTGGCATCACTCCAAGACAATTGCACTTACCATTGGTCTATAGGATATGAAGAAATAAGGTTGATAAGCAAATACAATGGTCCGGATACAATTATCCTAGAGGAATTGGTAATAGTCAGCTGATACTCCCACACAAAGTGATAACTCGCAGAGTACTTCAGCCTAGGTAGTATGCAACAGCCATAGCAAGAACTTTAAATATCAATTCTGACTCTCACGACCGCTCTAAGCCCCTCCAACTCCAACCTGGTGCGATTAGCGGCTATTGTTGGACGTGTATTTGCAATATAGCCAAGTGTATATAGCAGGGGCATTAAGGCTCTCAGCTGGTCATCAAGCAGAGCCTCCGCCGGATAAGACTAGCCATGTCAAGTAGTTCCTACATTGGGGGCCTCAGCCTTTTCTGCTTTTAGGGACGGCAAAGGAGCGGTGGTACTACCCTTGTAGGCACTTAGGCAGCTAGAGCGAGTCTGGTTCCCGTCAAGCCATGAAGCCCCTACGTCATTGTGATTGGCGAAGAGTGAGCAGTAGGCACGAACTACTCCATAGTAAGTCAACTTATTGGGGTTGTGGATTTTAGTCTGGGTATCTGTATAAACCCTGTTTTGTTAGAACTATTTAATGGTTGTTTTTTTTTTTTTTTTCAACCAAAAAAGAAAAGAAAGAAGAAGAAAAAGAAGAAAGGAAATGAAAAGAAAGCCCCTCCTCAGTCTCTCTGCTTCCCTCTAGACACATGTACTGGCCGTGACCCCTGAGTCGGCCCTCTGACATACCTATACAAACTGTCCAATCTACTTACCCAAGCCTTAATTCCTTTCGTTCCAATATCTCGCTCTTGAATGTCGCGTGGTTAATAGTTAACAGACCGACTCGCTCCCAATGAGCAGTCGCGCCAATCGCCGACTGCGGCATCTTTTCTACAATGAGCACATAGACGCTGTTGCCTCTGTCATGCGAGTCTGGCAATCGACCCAGCACAATGCCTAGCCATGACTCCTCAAGCAGCCTTCGCCGTAGACTCGTATCGCACCCGCCCTCGCAATCTCCTGACGAGGGAGCCCTGCCTTTTTGAGTGAGCGCGAAATCACCTTCCCACACGTCGTCCCCAGTACACACAGTGCCTTTCCACTTCATACCCTTGCCTCCGGATTCTTGTCGCTCGTAGAACCGGGCTCTTACGATGTTCGCCGTGATATCAAGCATATGATTCTGAGAAAAGACGGAGCTGGACCGGCTCTCCTTGGCCGCTGCATTCCTTAGTCGACCATAATATTCACTCCAGGGCATAGGGGTAATGCCGTCCGCAAGCACGATGGACACTTCCACGTCAAATCCGTCCTCAAAGTCGATCCCACTACCCTCTCTTAACGGAAAGTCTACTACACCATGCCACCCCGTCCACGACCAGCTAGGGAACCCGGGGCGTCGGACGCCCGGAGACTGGAGGGTCCAGCAGAGACCATTGAAGAAGCCGGCAAGGGCGAGTCCGGTGTTGTCGCTGTCGCCGTCGTTGCTAGTGGCGAAGCGCAGTCTTCTGGAAAAGTGTTTCCTTGAGACACGGAGGATGGGCACGCCGCAGACGTGATAAACCTGGCTCTTCTCAAGGGTGGCATATATCTAGAGGATACCCAGCATCGCATTCAACGCATCCGACTGATACGTCAGCTTTCGCCTCGTGTACTTGGCTAGCCGATCGAATAGGTCTCTGCCGCCCTTGTCCCTAGACGCAATCTCTGGCTGCCCGCAGACCCATGAGGGCATCATCAGACGCCTGTCCAGCTGGCCCATCTGCCGCTCGACGCTATCGGGGAGGCGGATGGCCTCACAGGCGAGGAGGTCACAGCATTCGAACGACATCTCGGTCTCCGAGAAGAAGAGGCGGCGGCGAGCGAGCAGGCCTTCCTGATAGGTCCACCCCCGCGTCATCCAGGCCGAAGATTCGATTTGGTGCGCGGGATCCGGGGGTATCAAGGTGATAGCGTGGCCCTTGATCCGTACGGAGGGCTGTGACACTCGGGGGCATCGGCTGCTTACGCCAGGGAGGCCAGAGGACGATGCTTGTCCCGCTATGGCTACCAACGTCACCTCGGCATTTGCGTACACCAGGACCATGCTCTGAAGCTGTTCTTCCTTTACCTTATCGTCCCCTTCCTGGAGGATGCAGTACCTATCCACCCACAGGAACCCATATCCGAGCCCCAGCGCCACAAGGATGGCATCTTCGACGACGGCCTCGACACTCTCTCCTATATCAACACCATCCCGTGGGAGATCGCTGGCGCCAAGTTTCAACTTGCTCTTCTCTCCTGAGCCGGCAGCAGGAGTAAGACCCCATACGTAGCTCAGAGCCACATAAGAGGAAACCTGGTCACCCGGCCGGACCACCCTTCTTGTCGTGCAATCAATGAGACGAAAATGCGGCACGCGGGCCAGCGTTCGAGGGTTGCACCGCTCCGAATGCTCCTCGCGACAGCACGCAATCCAGGCCTTGGCAGCGGCAAAGTCGACTCCGTCTTCCACCCGAGCAATGGTAATGGCGCGTTTCTTGCGTTCGCAGTTGGAACCGAGCCGGCCGATAAAGCCCAACTTGAGAAAGAAAGAGGCGAGCATATCTCTCCAATGATCTTTCTGTATATGTCGCATCGAACAAGGAACAACACCGAGTAACATATTGTCGATCCAGCGATCTGTGAAGCGTTGCCATGAGACTAGCCGGCCGTGGCAGAGCCATCTTGCTGTGCTGGAGAATGCGACTAGGACGAACTGACCGTCATCATCTTCTTCTTCTTCCTTGATATCTCCCTCAGCAGCAACTCGCCAACAAGGACTGACGGCCGCAATCAGTCGACACATGGGGCATTCCCTCGCCTTCCAGGTTTCGTCTATTTTCTTTAGCTCTGCAATGACACGCCTTGCGTGGTTGGTATCTTGGACAGAAAACGCTTTGTCTAGGTCTATGGAGTTGCACTTTGCCAGATCGAGATGTTCTTGTTGCGCGCCCAGTGGCAGGAGGATTTTTCTAGCGAATTGATGTCCGAGTTGCAAGAATGTTATTTCGTTGCCAACGTCTTTCCCGAAGACTAATGAACGCGAGCATGCGGAGCTGCTAGACGAAGGTCGCCGTTTCAGGCTAGCTCGTATATTCAACGATTCCCCTCCTTCGTGTGGCAATCTGAGATCCTTCAGGTCATCATCTGAAGAGCTGTGTTCAGACTTACCAACGGCTGCAGCCGGCTCGTTGCCTTCGTCTAAATCACTTCTTTTGCGCAGCAGCGACATGATCATCGTATCACCCATCTTTCTCGCGAATTCCATGGGCGTACGTCCGTCCTGGCTTCGTTGGTGCACGTCTAGATCTTCCCGTTCAAGCAGAAATTGCACGAACTCGTTACCATACTCCCCTTGGATGGCCCGAATGAGCGGCGTTAGCCCCTTCTCGTCTTCGGCATTGGGATCTACCGCCTGGAACTGGAGAAGCCGCTGCATAACCTTCTTCCGCCCGTCAAGTCTTCCAAAGGACGTCACCTCTCGGAATTGCGCCGGAGCAACAACCCATGAGAGAAGGCTTCGCCCGGCGGTATCCCTTGAGTCTGGGTCGATGCCATCAAAGGCAAGGAGGAGGTCGGCTAGGTCCGAGTAGGCTTCTTCGCATACCGCTGATAGTAGCGTCCTCCCCTCAAGATCTGCGACGTCTGGGTCGATGCCTTCTGCCCGGAGCAACGCCCCAATAGTTTCGACGAATCCATTCCCTGCTTTGATGCCTAGGCGGGAATTGTGCTCTGCTGTGAAGGCCATGCGCAGCGGCGTCCAGCCTCTTATATCCCGAGAGTTTGGGTCAACTCCTTCAACCGCCAAAAGCCTCTCAACGATGGCCGTGTGGCCTCTCCAGGCGGCCATAGCCAACGGTGTCCGGCCTTCAACATCCCTTTTGTGTGCCTCTATCCCAGGCTGGGAAAGCAACAAGTCAACCATGCCCATGTGTCCGCCCTCTGCGGCCAGTGACAGCGGCGTACTTCCCAAATGCACAGCATTCACGTCGAAACGTCCCTTCTTGAGAAAGGTCTTCACCACGTCGGTGTGGCCCTTGCTAGCAGCCACGGCCAGTCCCGCACTCTTGTCACCAAAGCCCAAATCTGTCCTGGGATGCTCTAGGATTGCCTCGACCAGACTCACGTGTCCATTCTCGGCCGCATAGTAGAGCGGAGTGTTGCCCTCCTTATCTCTAGAGTTGGGGTCGATTCGAGCGTCAGCAAGCAGCCTCCTGACCACGCCATTGTAATTACGAGCGTAGCCCTTGCCCGTCGCTCGAGAGAGCGGTGTTCTCCCCTCGTCGTCTCGGCAGTCTGGGTCGACTGCTTCATTCATGAGCAGGGCTTCCACCACGTCTTCGTGTGCACCCACTGCTGCCAATGACAGGGGAGTGCGTCCCTTGGCATCTTTATGGTTTGCCTCGATCCTTTCGTCCGTCACCAGCATGTTGACAATGTCTCGAAGTCCGTTTTTTGCCGCCAGGGAGAGCGCGGTGCCATCGTCGTGGCTTTCGTCCGGCCGAACGGCCTCAGTGTCAAGCAATAATCTGACGACATCACCGTGTCCTTTCTTCGCTGCTGCCATAAGCGGCGTAAGTCCTTCCAATTCCTCGTCTCCGCTGTCTAAATACATAATATTTAGGTCAACGCCGTGCGTTTTAAACAAACTCTCGACAAGCTTCGTACTCCCGATACTGGCTGCGGCAACCAGCAGTTCAACACCAGGCTCGTGGTAGTCGGAGCTTTTGTCAATGCCGTACTTATCGAGGAGCCTGAGAGCGATGCCTTCATACCCGTTTCGTATGGCCAATCCAGGAACTGATTGGTTCCAAGGAACCTCGGCGTGAGCGTCAATACCATCCACTCGCGCCAGCATCTCCGAAATCTCATTGAACCCATTATTCAACGCACACGCAAGAGGTGTATTTCTGTCATGTCCATATGTTCTGTTTTGTCGTCGTGGTCGGGGTGGCTTGGCCTCGGGTTCAAGTCGGATAGCTGCCCGCACTCTAGGAGTACTCTCACCACAGCCACATGGCCGTATCGCACCGCGTACCACAACGGAGGGGCTCTGTTCAGGTCTTTCCAGTTAGGGTTCGCACCACGCTCGAGGAGTCGCGACACGGCAGACACGTGGCCGTTGTCTGCGGCGTGGGACATGGGGGTTCGACCTTCGTAGTCTCTCGCGTCAACGTCCAACCGCGAGTCCGCCAGAAGCACCTCAAGGATATCATCGTTGCCTGCCTGTGCGGTGTACGAGAGCGCCGTACGGCCATCATCATCTCTAGCGTTGATACTAGTAGACCCGTCATTTTGGGCGAGAAGCACGGCAACGAGGTTGGTCGCGCCAGCGCACGCCGCAAGATGAATCACCTCTGCCCTCTTAGGGTAATGTTGGCTGCCGGATCCCATGACCTGTATCTGGGCTCCGGCTTTGTCGACCTGCAGGGCTCCCTCCCACCTCGCCCGTTTGCTAAGGAATTCTCGGATGACTGTGTCAGACAGCAGCTGTGTGCTGATGCTTTGAATGTGCTGTCCCCAGTGGCACGTAGCGTAGCGGTACAGTGGGTTCAGCCGCAGCCGCTCAACGAGGTCCTCATCTGTCTTGCAAGCGCCGCCGTCGGATCTTGCCAAGAGATACTCGGTGCACGTTCTTCCCACGTCGGCCTCGGCAAGTGAGAGATGCCGGCGGAGATAGTCTCGGGTCGTTCGGCCATACAACTAGATACAGGAAGTGCCGTTGATGCAGTCCGGGCGTGCGAGCCCGCCGCAGGACAAGACAACAGATTCAACGCCTGCTGGACTGTCCTCGAACCACAGCCCAGGGGTTTTGTCGGTGGATATCGCCAACGCCTCTTGTAGTTCCGGTATAGAAAGGGGTCGCTTCGCAAATGTAAGCCACGAGAGACAGCGCTCCGCCAGATGTACGCAATGGGGATCCTGCAAGGCGATCTTATCCAGAGTGCTACGGTACACATAGTCATAACCGTCAGGGCCGGTTGGCGCCGGGGCTATGAAACCAAGTCTCTCGGATGGTGGCATCGATACGAGGAGCTCGAGGTAGAGTTTAGCCAGCAAAAACCTAGAAGATAATGTCAGCCGCCCTGATCAAGGTTCCTTGTCAAATCGGAAGCGCATACCGTCCGTCTGCCGCTATCACAGTTTTTGAAATGACATGCTTCCGACTCTCAAAGTCTGATGGCAGCTCATCGGTCAGGTACATTTCCAAGTCCTGCTGCCGTGCACGTATTTCAAGCTTCGCAGTGTTTTCGAACTGGTCTTGAATCGCCGGGGCCGGAGCCCATCCGCTTCGCCATGTCACCAGCACGTTCAAGGCACCCTGTTCCCTCTGAACCTCAGCCAGGAGGGCGAGTAATGCTATACGGGAGGTTTCGGAGCATTCGTCCAGCGCGTCAAGGATAAGAAAAACCGTCGAATAAGTTGCATGACTCGCGATCTGTTCTTTTAGATAGCGGGAAATGCTCGCCTCGGTGGGCCTGGTCCAAGGAATCCAACTAGAGTCGTCCATCCATGGCGGACTCTCCGGCCTCTCTGAAGGCAATCGTCTTGAAGCGAGCTGCTCTGAGATGCAGAGGGCTATATTATCGTATGTTTGCTCCTCGTGCCGTCGCGAGTCGAAGAAGATATAGGCAATGTTGGTGGCCGCCTGTTGACTCTGCTCCTCGATTGAGACGTCATCTGGCTCATCCCCGAGAAGTCGATCCTCCAAGTCTTGGACAAGAGCGGAGGCTGCAACAGACTTGCCGGCCCCAGGCTCACCGAAACAGAACAGCGTCTGCGAACTAGATTCGAGCCATGTCCTGTACTCGGCTGATTCCAACAACCAGTCAAGTGTTCCAGGGTGCCATTTGCTGGCATAGTCAGCCAGCTGAGGGCTGTAGTCGGTCTTTGTCGGCCACTTTGTACCGGAGTCTGAACCCATCGAGACAGCTTGAGGCAGCAAATGCGATGAATTTTTGATTCGAAATGGAGGCATTCCGAGCTCTACGGCAGGTAATATTTAGGCACCTAGGTGGCGCTGTGTAGATGCCTAAATTATGTCAGCAAGTTCTTAAGGGATGCCTCTCATACACCCACAGCCGGCTGTGCATTTAATATCAGATTCTTACTTGCATAGCCGGCTGTGCGTGTATGGAGAGGGCCTGGAGGACTGTCTAACTAGGCTTACGACGTTGCTTCTCTCTTCACCATAAAGTAATAACGCTTAAGATATCAGTTTTAGTAACTTAAAAGTATATATTTATAATAAGGGCTTCTTTTTATCTACTTTATTTTAGTTAAGATATTTCACTAGGGACGCATTCTAACAAGTAGCTAAACGTAGGGATGCTGCTTAAATATAGCTATTATATTAGATTTAGTTTGTATCTTTAAAACTATTAATGGTGGCTTGCGGCCTGCACCCAACGCCTAGGGACAGGCAGGGCGCCGAACCGACACCTCTCCGCCCGCGGACAAATTAAACGACTGTGAAGAGTCTCCCCCCCCCCCCCAAGGCAAAAGAGAACACGCTCTACTTTTTTCACAAGTAGAGATGCCTATAAATCTTTACGAGGGCCCTGCGAAGTGCCAAATGGCTCCGCGGAGTAGCTATATGCAGACATGTATTGCTTGTTCTTGGCCATCAACCGACTTGCAAACTAGGCATACTTGAAACTCAACAAGAAAATAATATAACTCCCCCCTAGTGCCCCTCGTTCTCGATCCCCTGCTAACCAGTGATGGATTTCTGTGCAGTTTCCCTGGCAGCCTGTCCCACCTCGGTCAGAAGCTGGGAGACACTCTCTGGAACACTCTGACCGGAATAGCCGCCAGAAATCTCAAGAGTGATAGTCTCGACCTCGTCGCAGACACGGCCATCGATGAGTGCCATACGGCAGAGCGTGAGGATTCCCTCGGCAAACATGGCCTTCTTGTACGCCTGCCTCATCGTGACCGCAGCGCGGTTCTTCATCTCATCGATGAGGAGCAACAATTTAGTCGCTCTCTCCTTGAGGTCAACAAACCCACCCAGAAGCGCAGCCAAGCCCTTGTTGAGCCCATCCGTCGTCACTTGGAGTGTAGGCACCTGCTGAGCCAGCTGCTCCAAAGCAACGCGTCTGACATTGAGCTCGTTTTGCCTGTTCATCACCTCGATGAGAGAGTTGTGCGCTTTCAGCCACTGCTCCTGTGCGTTGTGCAATCTTCTCGTCTCTTGTTCGATTTTTCGAATGTTTCCCTCCACGTCGCCGAAAACAAAACCTCCGAGAAACTGCACCTGGTTTTAGTTTGAGATCGCTTGGCGGGGTTCATCACTCTTACCGAAAAGCCTTCTGGAAGCTGGTTACCTGTGTTCTCTCTCTCATCCTGGGCTCGTTGCAGGGCATCTGCAGCCTCTTGTTGCTGTCGAGCCCATACTTCGACGTCTTGCTGACTCCGCTCGGTCTGATGCTGGTTGGCGTCCATCTCCATCCTAGTCTGCTCTAGTGCTCCCTGGATATCCCTCTTCAACTGCTCGATTTCATCTGTCTGAAAGGAGGCGACCTGACATTGTGAGCACTAAGCATCGATGGCGGACTTTGATGTCACCTACTTGTATATGGATACTGCTCAGCTGCTCAAGGCCGGTCTGGGAGGCCGCCTGGCAGTCACCGAAAGCCCGGGAACACTGATCAAAAATGGTCATCTTTTGTACATCGTCGTCCTGCCGCCCATCATAGTCTCCGCGAATGAACACAGCAAGCTTGTAGAGCTGAAGAAGGGCTATCTCTAGCCGGTTGACGGCCATGTTGAGATGTTCCTTGACTGTAGAACGGAGCGTTCCATCTTGGGCGGCCAGCTTCTGCTTGCAGATTTCGAGTCTCCTGGTCAGTTCCTGGTAAGGACCTGGCGAGGCAGCGAGAACTGAGGCTGCTTGAGAGACGTCGGGCAACGCAGACACGAACTGAGGGAACCCAAATGGGGGTTTTGCCACAGCCCAAGGTGATGCAAACGCCATGATTGCTAGAGTTTGAGTGCTTTAGAGAGATAAGGAAAGCAGTGTATTGAGAGAAATTGGTTCAGGAAAGTTGAACGACAAAGGTTCAAGCATCCAAATATATGTGTTGCTAATACGGTCGCACTGAAGAGTCCGATAATTTTCCTGTACTTGAAATTGTATAGCATAGTCTCTGCCTTTGGACCTGCTCGCCATGCTCACTTTGTGACTTTCACAAGAGATTCCAGATCCAGATGTGCGGGGATGCTCTAATGCAGCTGAGGAGATAGTCTCTTCCAATATAGGTTTGGGTTCCGCTAGTCGCATTCTTAGCCAGCCAAATTTGGATAGTTCTGTATCGTATCCATCAGCTGATGGAACTATAGTTGTTTTGTCTCAGCTCTCAGACAATATAGCTAAGGTGGGGTCGCTTGCATAAGACTATTGGATATGTGCACAAGCTGGTATCGGCGCTTAACCAAGTTGTACGGATAGAACGGTCTCGATGCTAGACCACTAGCGAGTAACGGAGGTAGAAACAATTTCTAGAACTTCAGCTAGCCACAGAGATGGGAATAACCTCGACGCTAGGTTTTCAGCCAGCCAGAGTAATGAATTGAACAGACAAAGGCAAAAGTCTAGATCGCTCATGCAAGATGACGAAAAACACAGCCCAGAACCACCAACTGAGCATGGGAGAGGCCTCCATAAAGAATGCAGGATGTTACCCTCGTGTGGGTCAGTCTTCTCAAGAGAAGTCGATATTAGCTGTATAAATGCTTTGCCTTCGACTGTCCGAGCACAGAGGCCTACTCTGCAATCATAAATCTCTCTTTTCCTATTCCGAAAGATCAACGTTCTCGAAGCAACCATCATGGCTCTCTCTCCGCAGCAAATTGACCTCTTGGTGAGGAAGGAGGACGCTGGCGCCGCGGCTGAACGCATGATGCGGGAGACGAAGAACTCCCTTTTGTTCCAGTTCCGATGGGAGGACCTTCTAATGTCAAGTCCAGTGGCTCTAAATTGCATCAGTGCTTGCATAGTTGCTGCAGGCTCTCCAGATGCCAATGTCACCTTGACGCCTCCCAGGGACGGTTTCAAGTACTTGGTGTAAGTGTTGTCTTCCAGATTGCTGAAACAGTGACTGAACTCGACGCAGTGACTTTGGTGGCAAGTACGGACTCCAGGCCAATTTGGTGAGGTGCACCGACTTGGGTCGATTCGCCTTCATTGAGACAGAGTCGAGCATGGGCAGGATCAACATGTTGGCGCAAAGGTTCCACCAAACGGTGAGTGCGACGAAAAATGAACAGTTCAAGATGCTAATTAGCTCTAGTTTGATGATATAATGCAAATCCTTTGGAACCCACAGGACGCAAGGAGGATGCTTCGAGTACAGTTGGATACATTGTGCCGTTCATCTTTGGAATGCGTCGAAGCTGCCAAGTCAATCGATGGGAAGTTTGAAGAGTGGCTCTACCATGCTTGTGAACTTCACCTAGCCTGTGTCGCAACGCAGGCTTCCAACGAAGACCAGCTGTCTGTGAACGAGATTGAATCGGCTGTCACCAAGGCATCCATTGATTATCGGAAGCAGACTGGGGATGAGGCCAAGGCTGCAACTAGGAACCTGGAACAGTCCTTGGACGCGGTAACTGAGGCATACAAGAAGGCCTCGGATGATTTCCCCACTGGGTGAGTATTGTCATAAGCTCCAACCATGGCTGGACTTGGGCTAACATCTTCAGTTGGGATATCCTTGGTGAGCGCATTGTCGAACAGCTGGCCGATAGCTTGACCACGGCCTTGAACCAAGCCATTCCCGCCCTGGTATCCAACTTGAGCCCTGCTGCAAAGGCTACAGCGTACACCGATATGGCGAAAGACATAATCGGGAGGGATGGCAACAAGAATGCGGCGTCCAACAATAGCGTGGCGCCCACAGCTCCGAACGCTCCGAGTGCGACTAGGCCGAAGGATGCAACTGACCCTGCTTACAACCAGGTTGGGCGTGACCTGATTTATTGGGATCTTGTTAACGCTGTCTTCATTGGCACGGACGGCGGTGTCGACTGGGACAAGGCGAAGGGAGAAGCAGGCCAATCCACCGCATTTGCGGCCAAGATGCTGGGTAATTCGCAACGACTGTTTGCCTCTTTGGCCACTTCTGCAGAGCCCAGTCAGCAATACAAGGTAGCTTTGGAAACAGTCTGCAAGGTTAGTCATGTATCACTCACTGCAAGTATCCAAGCTCATGCTCATTAGATCGCAACTGGTATTGTCGCCGAGCTGGACAAGGCCAAGGACATCACGTATACTGTGCCAGCAAAGGATTCGGCTCTTGTCAAAGGTTGGCAAAAGGACTTCCTGAACGCGTATGCAAAGGCAGTCGAGCTGAACACAACCGCGAAGTCTCTCCCAGGATCGACTGCTAATGGAGTAAGTTTTCCCCTAGCACCGCATATGACGCATGCTAACAAGGCGAAACAGAGCGTCGTGCCAGCCAGAGGCGTTGGCCAAGATACTCAAACAGCTCAGATCCATTCCAAGACCACACAGGCCCAGGCAGTTCTCGAATCGGCCAAGAATCGGCTCAACGCTGCATCGGCAGCCTTGACTACCACTCAGGAGACCTACCAGAAGTCCACTGCACTTCTTGGTGAGCAGCAGAACAAGTTGGGTGAGCTCAATGCCTCGCTGGACCGCCTCAAGGGTTCGAACCTGAAGATGGTAAATATCCCCATTAGCTATTGCAGTCCGTAAAACGTTGACTTACCATTACTTTCAGGATGCAATCAAGTCGATCCTCGCTCATTGCATCACGTTGGTTATGAAGCTCAAGAACGAGGTTACAAATCTCGTGCGGTTCTTCAAGGCCATCACGACAATCATCCAGTTCGTCGCTGAGAAACATGCCAACCCATACATCGAGACTATCAAGGTGATCACCAGCGGTGGTGACGATCCAGGCGAGTCGTACAAGCTCGGAGCGTATACGTTGACGGACCTGCAACAAAGTGTAAGTCGATCCCCCTATATTGGAAACTTGGCTGACAACTCTCTCAGTCGTGCTTCAACAGCATTATCACCATTCGGTCTTACTACTCGGTCTTTGGTGACATTGCTTCCATGTGGAATCAGGTCTCGCGATCGTCCGTCTTCCCGGGACTGCATATTATCGACCAAATTTCCTCTTTCGACCCAAGCGAAGACTCTAGCATGGTTCGCAGGAGAGCAAATGAGCTCCAAGAATGGTCAAAGAGGGCAATCGACGATATTTCGAGGAAGGCGAAGGACGTAAGAAGCGACTTAAAAATCCTTGTTCTGCCACTAGGCTAACGCATTTACAGAGACAAGCCAAGCTCACGGGAGCGATGGAGTCGCGTGTGGCCGAGATCAGCGAGAAGACCAAGAGGCTTCCATCTGCTGCACCTGAGATCTCCAAGGCCATCACTTCTGGAGCAGAGACAGCTCAAAAAGCTGCTCAGCAAGGGATTCAAACCGAAGCAGACCAGAGCCTTCTGGTGAAGCTGCTCGCCAGGGGAGAGGCGTTCTGAGAGGCGCTCGAACACTGTTCAGCATGCCGTGGGTTTGGTTTTGCCATGCGATCTTCTGGCTCAGTTAACCCATCACGGGCCGGGCTTCAACTAGAATAAAGAACACATTATTAACATATCATAGCATTATATCCCAATACTAACATAGTAGCTTTTTTTTAACCTTCTGCTGCCTATAGTAGAAGACTTATACCTAGCTGCATCATCATAAAAGGTTAAACCTCTCATGGGGTATTTAACTACTCTAACCTCCGTATGAGAAATAAGAGAGGATTATCCATCTCTACCTTCTCAAGACTGCAGTTTCTCAACACAAGGTTTTGCCATGCAATGAGTCCTAGATGGGCGATGTTAAGCATTGAGTAAGGGGTCTTATTCAACCATGTCGTTGAAGTTTGGCAATTTGATCAATGTTTTTACTCAATATGGATCGGAGTATTGCGAATACTGAGCTCTCGTAAATACACTTATCTCATACAAGACACCATCTCCCATCTCCTGTTTGTCAGCTGATCCCATTCATGCTCCCAGAACCACACATGGCCGATCCTCGATATTCCACCATGTGAGTGCCTCTCAACCAAAAGCACACTGAGTCGACCCTTTCCCGACCTCTATCTAAGCTGTCTCGTCCAATGACGATGCATTCGGCCCACCTCCTCAAGCGATCTTCTGCCTTCTTTCCCTTCCAGTCCTTAATAAACTCCGGATACTGGTCCCAGATCACGTCCATTTTTGTATCTTGATCGACCCACAAGCCATAGATGTCCTCCCAGTCGCGATCCTCTGGAACGCTCGTGTCTTTCTCAAACGAGAGCTCCGCCACACTCGTCCACAGAACCAACAGCGAGAACTGCGTCTCCGGCACTAGCAGCGCGGCAGGTATGTCTTTCAGGCTAACCATTGCACGTGTATCTCCTCTCCAATTAGGGCTCTTCCACCGCGACGGTTCATATGCAGCTTGCGAAGGCTTTTCTTCATGGGCGATGTGCTTCAGAATAAGATTATCCTCTCCCGTGTCGCTGCTCACAATGTGATAAAACTCCAAGCCGGCAGTGGGACCCACGAAATCGCTAGGCTCGGCCCAGATCTCTCCTACCCAGCCGACCCACGACCAGCTCGGAAAACATGCCTGGACCGTCTTGACTACTCCATTCTCATCGCCGCCTCCGACCTCGATACGACAACGTCCCGTTCGTCGATGCGGCCGTTGTAGACAGCACGGCCAGGCAATAGTGACAGCGAAAAACTCTTTAGGCAAGCCTAGAGGAACTCGAACCCAGTTACCTCTGTCACAGCCCTCAAGACTCCCCCTATCGCGTCGAGACCGTCACTCTCGTTGGTAAGGTCTCGCTTCAGGTAGTTACCTACAAGTGTCTGATAGGTCATGTCGAAACTCTTTGCTGAGGACGGGTTCCAAAGATCCTGTAGAAGATGGCTATCGAAGGCCGGGTCGTAGATGACGGTTTGTTTCTTCTCACGCCATTGAGGGAGTTCCCAGCATGCATCTTCTCGCCAAGTTGCTTGCCGGCATTCCCAATACACTTGTTCGGGAGTAAAGATGAGCCAACGCTGTGACAGCATAGCCTCTTGATAGGTCCAGCCGCGCGTAAACCAGCAAGAGTCTCCGACGAGTTCGCGGCTTGTTCGTATCGGTTCATGCGTTTGAACAAGCCATGTGGGCTCGTTGTCAGTGTCTTGGTCGCCTCCGATCAAGAATGGCTCCTCTTGTTGAAACCGCGTCCCGGCCCGGACACCTGGCAGACCGCTGAATGCATTGTCTCCCGCCGCATTGACAATAGTAAGAGTTGCACGTCCGTAGATGATGTCCATGCGTGGCACAAAGTGCATCTTGTCAGTGACCGAATCTTGGATGATACACAGACTATCAGTCCAAAGATACTTCTCTCCGACCCCTCTTGTAACCTCGATCGCATCCGCAATGGTCTCTGGGGTCCACGATGCCTTCAAAGCGCCCTCCTTTTTGAGTTCCCCAAGCGTAGCATCCGTTAGGGTGCGGAATCTCTTTTTGCCCCAGACGTAGCTTATCGCTACCCATGAGACTTTCTCAATATCTTCCACCTCTACAATAGAGTATGTCTCGACGTTAATAAGACGAATGAATCGCAGAGAGCATGATCCAAGTGGAATTCGTCCAGGCTGGCAGTTTCCATCGTGAGTCGCATCGCAGAAACTCTTCCACTTTCGGAAAAGTCGCAAGTCCGCCATAAGGGGTCGTCTCCTCCCGATGTACGGTTCTGTATCCGGCCACGACAACGGGTCATCCACATCAGCATTATCAGCAGTATCGAAAATGTCAACCACCCTCGCAATGTGCTCTTCGCATTTTTGAAACTTGAGCTCAGGCTCAAGCCATTCCTCTGAGTCATCAGGATCTTGCACTCGGATCCTTACCCGAAGAATCGACAGAGTTCCTCCCGTATATGTTCCGTAAGATGCATCTTCTTCGTAAAGCCTCCATTTCTCTGAAAGCTCCGTCGGCCAAATGGTGACACCCGATGTCGATAGGTCTATGTGGTCGAGAGAAACGTACTTCTCTGTGGCCCATTTCTCAAAAGCAGACCAAACCTTTTCACAGAGGAGACAATTATCCACAGATCCTTTGATATCGGATAACGTTTGCGGTCGCCTTCTCCCTGAGACGCGATTTTCCCTGCCTTGGTCGCTTTCTTCTTCGTCAGTTTCTTCAGCATCGCTTCCTGCTCTATCATCTTCGTTTCCATCTTCCATCTCCAAGTCGAGAGATGCCTCCACGGCTGGATCCTCATCAGACCTGTAGGATGCAATCAGTACAAAGCTTGTCATGCAATTGGTTTTGAAACAGACATACCCTTCATCGTCAAGTTGGATAGAGCCAGATGACGACTCCACGTATCCCATCTCATGCATCCCGGCACGGGTACAAAACATGCAGAATTTCGACATTGCAACTGTGGTCTTGAGTCTTTTGACCTTGGGAGATGCCATGTGAGCCATTTCTGACCCGCATAGGGCTGCAAACTCAGCGCGGACGAAAGTACAGAGCACTTAATTAAGCAAAGAATTTGGAGCTTACAGCAAGATTTTATCAAGAGTAATAAGTCTAGCCTCGAATGTAGAGTAAGGAAATAAAGGTCAAAATGTCGGGTCCCAGGCACACCAGGTCATGAAGATGGAGGTCGGGGAAGAGATGCGGGCACGAATATGATCCTATGATATCTTGACAGGTGGGTCAGGCTCACTGTTGTGTGACAAGGCTGCCTGGTTCAACGAATGGAGCATCGCCAGTTGAGTTTTCTCAATTGGCAGTGAGGCTTTGGTTTGCTCCATTCACTCTTCGTTCGTTGCTGGCGAACAACATGCAACGAGTCAAATGAGAGCTGAGGAGTCAGTGCTCTTAAATAGACTATTATGGCCATTGTCTGACTGCTTCATTTGCCGTTTTGGGAAGCGCGCATCGAAAATACCCAAAGATCTTTATCAGGTTTTGTCAGTGCACGATGAGTTGACAGTGAATCAGTCTCGACATTTTTCCATTTTCGCCTCAAACTTGGAGTTTCGCTCAAAACGGCAATGTAATAATGCCTTCTCACGGTTTGCCAGATATTGCCATTGCAGGAAGAATTTAATAGCATCATAAGGTACAATCTCTACCTTGTCCTCACCTTTCTCTCTCTTCATCTCAACTTCGCATCTCAGTTCAAGCTTGCACTTCATCCATCTCAACATTCCATACTCTGCACGAGTCATTGTGCATCCGCTTCACTCAATCATCCTCCCTTCCCAAGCACTACCGTTTCGTGGACATCTCTCGAAGCCCCAGAACTCTCCATCCTATCCCCCGACTTGATTGTTGCATCAACCAGCTTGTACGTCCAACTCCTCAAGTGTACGACTTTGCTAACTGAGTGAAAAGCCCACCCAGCATCCCTCACCTAGATCCAGGCTGCAAGTCTTGACAACCAGCACCATGCACGTTCAGAGCAAGGTAAGCTGCAGAACCCCAACGCTTAATCGTCACCACTAACAACACCAGTACGAGATGCATTTCCCCTTCTTGCGTCTCCCCAGGGAGATACAGGACGAGATCATCAAGTATCTCTTGCCGGCCATGGTTCTCCCAACGACCGAAGAACTTCCATGTTACAAAGACAAATGGGGCTTCCCGGGAACCTTGGAGCGCATTGAGCACAAAAATTGCGCCTATCTTCGTGATTCCTGCAAACAAATCAGGAACATTGTCGACAGAATTCGCCCCATCAGGTCAACCCGTGGCTTCCGTTTCGATCCCAAGCGCGATACGCTCAAAGTTTGGGAGATGACAATCCCCGACTCGGACCCCTATGGGGACGGGCACTGGGACTGGTCGATACCAGCTCGCAAACTCCTCACCGTTTTCCCGTCTGCACGGAGCCCGATTAATGGCGAGTCAACCGGAGTGTCCGACCCAATTTGGGATGAGGATGATAACTTCGATATGGAATTCGACATGGACACCCTCTCGGAATATTTCCCAATGATTGAGGAGATCACCCTGGTGATTCAGTCTGCCGGGTGGGAATGGCACATTGACGGGTTCCAGATGTATGGACCAGATGTTGTGGACCGCAGACATTTCAATGACGACTGGGGCCGCGCGAGAGTTGGGAACCTCCGTGATAGGGATGCCGAAGACCATTTCATGACTCGAGGAATCAGAGGCAGCACCCCGTACCGCTGGAAAGGGTGCGGTTCCAACTTTTTTTGATCTACTCGATATGCAGACTATCGAGCCAACCAGACTTTCCTGGTACGCACCCTACATCGGATTCTACGGGTACAGCCGGGGCACATATTCCATGGGGGGCAACTGGCCAGGCTTTCGTTACTACACCGACACGAAGGAGGTCGAGTTCAGTCCTTTGTCCTTTTCCGAGATCAGCTTCGCAACCGACAGACAAGACACGCCCAAGCGCGAACCCGAGGGTGGACGCGATGCGCAACTGGTTTCGCGAGTGTGGATAATCCGCCCTGGAAGACCAGCGCCTCCTGTTGAGCCACATCATTGCTGGGTCAAAATGGAGGAGTGGGAAGAGGGCGATCCGGACTGGATTTGGCAAGTGGCAAACACTTGGAAGATGGTCAGCGTAACGCTCTCCTCTTACAACATTGACAACAAGCACGGTCTCCATCTCAAAGAATACGAGAGCATTGTTAGCTCCGAGAACTGGCAGTTGTAGTTGTCTTACAGGGAGATAACTGGGAGGCTAGGAGTTTGGGAGAGCTGGGGCTCTTGCTAGTATCGGAGTAGATAGCCAGCTCCAATCTACTCATCGCTGACTTTGTTGCTCAAGATACCTCACAGACTGGCTTCCTTGTGATTTGGCATGGTGATAGGTTGTTCGTAGGCAGGCTGGCTGTTGAACAAACGAGACACCAGTGCAGATGATTCATTAGCTTATCCTACCCTGAGGACAATTAAGAAAGGATCATAAGAATTATAAAATAATAAGTAACAAATATCTAAATATTGATTTCTATTATGCTCTTACTTTGCTTATTTTACTATATTTTTTATTAATTATATTCAAGAGAGTTCAGTATCTTTGCCGTTCTGTTGTCTCGTTAGTCTGTTGACCCGCGTGGCGGTGGACATATCTAGCCAGGTGCACGAACAGAGATGGAATATACGCAAGATGGACAAAGATTTGATTCTTTTTACCCTCCTCTACCACTCTAAAATGACTTTTCAAAGACCTAGCATGCCAGTTACGTGGCAAACCCTCCGGCACGACGGCCATTCCTTGCAGAACGCTAACAACAATTCCCAAGCGACAAAGTTTCATAAAGTCCGTAGCTCCCTTCGCGGAGCAGATCATCCACAAGATCGGTCTACAGCGAGCTCTTGGCAGCCTCAACCCGCTTCTGGGCTAGACCGCCCAGCTTCTCAGCAGCGGCGCCGAGGCTCCGAGGATCAGCGCCTCGGACCATGGCCTGGCCGTTGACGGCGACCTGGTTTCCCTCCTTGAAGAAGAGAAAGGTGGGCATGGCGGTGACGCCGTAGGTGCGGGCGACGTCCTGGACGTGGTCGACGTTGACCTTTGCGAAGGCAAGCACGTCGGGGACGCTGTGCTTGGTGGCGAGGGTCTCAAAGACGGGGGCGATGGCCTTGCAGGGGGGCACCAGTCGGCAAAGAAGTCGACGGCGACGTAGGTTGTCGAGTTGAGCAGGGATTGGAGCTCCTCAGATGAGTTGATGTGGTGGATCATTTTGGCTGTTGACGGGTGGCGTGTGAAGAGGTCTAAGCGGTATCTTTTGCTCGGGAGATGAAGAGATGGAGGCTTCTTTTCGAGGAGGATTTTCTTGCGATTTCTTGGCTTGTTTCTTGGATCGTTGAGGCCTTCAACTTCTTTATATTTTCCCCTCGGCAAATGCATGGATCACGGCAGAATCCCGCAGACCAGCTTTGAAATCCCGAGTCCACGTGACGTTACGCCATTTGCGCAGCTGATTCCTCATTCTGGCTGTGTAAGCCACAGCTAACAGCCACAGTGATCATTATGTAAGGATGCCGTAGCCGTGGCGCATTGCCGAATGATTTGTGATTTTAGTCAGCTGTCGGCGACCAGATTTGAAGTACGCCGAATGATTCCAGAACCACCAGCAATTGATACCGGAGCAATCTCTCAGCCATGGGGAAGATAGGGCAACTAAATAAATTCAGCTAGCCTTATCGCCTTTATTGACTACTCACGTCAAATCACGCCACCTTTTTCACGACTAATATGATCTGACGGCGCAACTATCTCTTGCTGTATGTCACTCTTATTTCTACTAAATTACCCTAGACCATTCTGCCACTTTTTGTCCGCGACTCAATCAGGTCCCAACTTGTCTACATCTCGTGTGGCTCCCCTCCTGAAACCCTCGCTTCTGACAGACTTGACAAATGACAGATCCGGGGAGCGCTTCCGTGTGCATCCCCCTCACTCTTATCACATCGTGACAAACGGTAACAGTAAACCCACCTGAGGAGTAACAGGGAGGCCACTTTATAACCTTGCCGTGCGGGAAACCCACGATGCCCCTCAAAGAAGGCTCAATGCCCCCTCAAAAAAAGCCACGAGACCCGTCACGACAGGCACGACAGACGAATTGATGTGTCGTCAATGACATGTCTGCTCCAGACCCCAAGATGGCCCGGATCAACGCTCCGCCGAAAAGAGATTGGGTTTTGCTAGCCTCGGATCAAAGTTGCCAGACACCTGGCGCTAGTTGACCCCATCACGGACATGATTTCCGCTAAGAAATAGCCGATTTGCACAGAAGACAATGCATACAATAGATCGATCAGGTACGAGACGGAGGCGGGAACGCATGATGGCCATTTGAGTTTTTTTGTCGCAAGAAGAAATAGGGGGCAGGAATTATAAGGGGATCTGACACAACCAGTTACAAATGGCCCGCCAAGGTGTTTCCATTTGTCCACTAAAATCCGGCATTATCACAGAGAGATATAGTGGGAATGGTCCATCGTCTTGCGGCGCAGAATGACGTGCCCCCTCTGGTTGGACAAGGGAGCTCGGCTGTCCCTAATCGGCAGGTGGGGAGCCGCAAAGGGGAAATGCTTGCGTCGGTCGGGCTGAGAGAGAGGCAAGGCAAGGTTGTCCGCGGATCGCATCCCAGACGTTACCCTCCGTCGGTACCGTCGCAGACAAGAACGGTGGCTTCGGCGGATGACTCGGACCTTTAAGGGAACATTCTTCCGCAAGTCTGCAGCGTGTAGAACGGCCGCCGCAAGAGCCACTAGAAGGGCTATACAGCGCATGATAAAGATTTCCGTTCAGGGCCACCGTCGTCTTGTCGCTACCCCCTGTGGCCTGCAGGTTTTGTCTCCGAGAGGTCCAAGAGCCCAGACCCTTCTTGGTAGGTCGAATCGAAATCTCGCGCGCCGAGGCACGCCACATGGGCGTTGGCCAGGGCTTTGTAGCGTCCCCACGTGGTGGGGAAGTTTATGTGGAGCGATTTACTCGAGTCAGCAGTCGCCCGGCCAGAGTTCCCGAGTCAGTCAGTCCATAAGAGAGTTAGGAGGTTCGAGAGAAGGTCAAAGCAAAGCGAAGCCACAAGGGGGTGTGCGTGCTTGTGCTTGTGCAGCGGAATTTATGCCGTACCTACGTAAAGATACTCGAGTGCTTTGACATTCATATCGCGGAAAGGAGGCAGACAGATAGATATGACAAGATAACAAAGATGGTCACATCTCAACATGCAACAAATGCTTCCATTTTTCTTCTCTGCCTTTGCCACCCCGTAAGCCATGTCGCCACCCTGGCCCTCGACATGCTGCAGCCGAGCAAATCTGTTGGTTCGTCGGCCTGTAGCCACCCTCAAGGAACTCGCGGGACGCCTCTGCCCATTGGCCAACCCGAGGTCCGTGGCGCCCACGGCTTGATTCGGTTGACGGAGCAGAGAACGTGGCACCATGTCTCGCTCAGCCGCGATAGCGTTCTTTTTCTTCTTTCTTCCTTGTCTTTTACCCCTGGGCCTTGGCCTGTACCGTTCCTGTGGGACGGGCAGGACGTCCGCGCAGCCCCGGCCCATTCACAGCTCGCGATTATCGGCCGAGGACTGGTGATGTGCCCAGTCAAAATGCGAGTCTGGAAGCTCCAGAAGCCCAGCTCTGGCGTCCAGGCTAAGCCGACTAGTGAAGAGCTGGACTGGCCGGATCAAGGAAAGCCCCTGAGGGTCCTGCACCCCATCCCAAATAAAAAGTAATGAGGCCATCCCTCTCTCTCGCCCACCCCCGCGTTGCTTGCTTTGCGCATTTCCTTTTTCTCCTCAAAAGAAACAGTGTCTTTGCGGAGAAGGACGAGCCATGCGTCGTGGTAGCATCGTCAACCCTCACTGACGCGACACACCCGCCGATCCCCCTCATTTTCCGAATCGATACCCGTTGATGATCACAATATTGTCGAGTCAAGAGTTTTGATCGTTCGTTCCTTCGTAACTACCAACCATGTCGGCCTTTGTGACAGAGATATGGACGTGGTATGCGTTGACGTGGGTGATTGTCATCTGTAGGATGTACGTGAGATATTGAGCCTCTTCCACTGTATTACCTAGCTAACCATGGCTTGCGCAGGATATCACGACGCATGCTACTCGGATCCATCAAGAAGCTCCAAGTTGAAGACTACCTGATGCTATTTGCCATGGTCCGTCCGCCCCTCCGATCGAATGCGCGAAAGCGAATCCTCCCCTCGTTCTAACACGCCGAAATAGATCACCGACACGGTCCTCATGGTCGGCATGTCGATTGTCTCTCGGACGAGCAGCAACCTCATCGATCCCAACGATAAGCATGTCATGTCCCAGGCAGAGATCGATGAGCGAGTCCGCGGATCCAAATGTGTTCTCGTGGTTGAGCAGATGCAGATCATCACCATCTGGACGATGAAGTACTGCTTGCTGCTCATGTACAACCGACTTACGTACGTGATCTGTGTGACGTTTCCTTTGAGGAATTGCGACCCTAACGTTCTGTAGGATGAGTTTGCGACAAAACATTGCCGTCAAGTTTGTCGCCGCCTATGTCACACTCGGACTTGTTCTTATGGAGATTCTCTACCTTGGAGTTTGGTGCCGACCCTTTAACCAGTTCTGGGCTGTGCCTCCCAAGAACAGTACGTGCCAAACATGGTCCTCTGTGGGAGATCAATTGCTAACGGTCATCAGCCCAATGCGCCACCCAGACAAACCATCTCATTGTCAACACCGTCCTCAACATCTCGTCCGATGTCATGATCATCTTGATTCCCATGCCCATCTTCCTCAAGTCCCAATTGCCCCTGAAGCGCAAGATCGTCCTCATTGGTGTCTTTGCCCTGGGTGCCTTTACAGTACGCCGTTCTGCCACCTGACGTCTCGGATTGCTCACTCACACTGTTTCAGATCCTTTCCGCCATCCTTAGCAAGTTCTACAGCTTCAACGAACCCTTTGGCTCCAACTGGACCTTCTGGTACGTCCGAGAGTCGTCGACGGCCCTCCTCACGTCCAACCTTCCCTACATCTGGACCCTCCTCCGCCGTCTCTTCAACCTCGGCTCCTTCAATGGCTCGTCCTATGGCAAGCGCTCGACGAACCCTTCGACCGCCTTCCGATCCAACTTTACCAACCACCGCTCCGGCGTGCGCTCCCAGGTCAGGGCCGAAGGAGGCACCCTGCACCGCCTCGACAGCGAGGAGCAGATCAACGCCACCTACTCAATGCCTCTCAAGATCTACCAGAAGCACGAGGTCGAGATCAGCAGCGAAGAGGCTGGTCCCGAAGATCGACGAAGTCCTCCGGGCGTTGTCCCTCGCGACTTGGAGGGTCACAAAGACCTGAGCACACGTAGTTCATCACGCGACGACATGGAGACTGGCTCAGAGAGGTCAGCCGTGGGCGTCGTCAAGGTGTTCCACGGAGTATGAAACAAAGGGGAAATGAGGACCATTTCTGCCTACGGGATAAACTTGCGATTGTTTTGTTTTGTATAAGTGATTGAAACGTGAGGGTATCATAATGACTGGAATGGATACCCAATAATGTACAAATATGTTTAATACATAAACCCTGTGCCCATTGAATGGCACTGATAGAATAACAACAGCAATGTCGCTACCCCTGTTTCTCTGAGTTGCGGTAGGGACCGTCTGAGGTGAAACGTGAGCAAGGTCCGTCTATTTCGTCTATATGGACCCTGGTTGAACAAGATTAAAGGAAAAACATTACGTCGTATCGTTCGTATCGTCAAAGGTTGTGTAGTCGAAGGTGGTCAGCCAGCGCAGTAAGGGCTCTTCTTCCTGATCCATTCACCCCATCGCCAGAGTACACACGGGACGAGCAAGCAGAGAAACATGGCCGTACCAGCAAGCAGACCGTTTCCCCAAGCAATACCCAGCTTTTCGTACATGGCAGGGGCAAAGAGGGGGAAGCTGAAGCCAGCCATGGTTCTAACGAATGCTGCTGCCCCAGTAGCACTGGCGGCGTATCGTTCGTAGGAGTCGACGATGTATGTTTGAGCGCATTGGAAGGACTGAATCAAGCCTGCTGCGAAGATGGCTGCACCGATGTTGGGTATAATCCAATGGAGTTGGAGATGTGCTGAGACACCGTATAATACCAGACCAGCTGGTGTTACAAGTGCCGTGGGAAACATTAGGGGCACGCGGAATTCGGGTCGGCCGGGGTGGTTGTAGTGGTTCTTGAGGGTAGCGTAGACCTGCAGATCAACTGTTAGTAACCTTTATGGTAGGTATGAGCAGCATTGGAGAGTTACCTTGTCGATCAGAGGTCCAGAGATCTGAAGACCTATCACAAACCCAACGCCTAGGGATAGATAGTTTAAACTGGCTCGGCCAGGCTCTTGATCGTATTGCTCTTCCCACACCATGGGGAACGAAGCAAGTCTGGAGTGGTGTCAGATGAGAAGACATAGCCCGAGGAGGATACTCACACTAGGTACATGAGTCCATAGAGATAAGCTCTGTACAACGCCGTGATCTGAATAGCTGGCTGCGTAAACAACATGATGAACGGCCTCATCAGATTCTTCCGTAGCGACTGTAAGAACGTTCGATCGGGATTCTCAAACTCGGTGTGCAAGGCCATGTTGCCAGTCTCCTTGCGCAGCTTGTCGGCCTTTTTCTTGAGAATCTTGGGAGGGTACGTCTCGTTCAGGAAGAGGAAGGCGAGGACTTGGACGAGGGCGTCGGCCATGGAAACTACCCAGAAGACCCAACGCCAGTTCATGTACTGGGTCAGGTAACCTCCGGCTGCCAGGATGTTAGTAGATGTTAGAAGTTGAGATAATATTGTGGTATACTTACCGATAGGTCCAACAGCAGGCCCAAGGAATGGAGCAAGACTGTAGATGGCTGTTGCCGTTCCTCGTTCTTCAGCTCTCCAACAATCACTAAGGACACCTCCTCCAAGCTATCATGCCAAGTATTAGCGGAGTCAACATCAAAATGGCAAGTCAAACTCACAGCTTGTGGAGCACTCCCACCAAGACCACTCAAGAACCGAAACACAAGGATCTGGTTCTTGGTCTGGGAGAAGCCACACACGGTGTTGAAGATGAGATAGATCATATTCGCAGACTGGAGAACAACAACCCTCCCGTACATCTCAGACAAGGGTGCCAACAGAAAAGGACCAATGGCGTAGGCGAGCAGGAAGATGGACATGATGAGATAAGTCTCAAAGTCCGACTCGATGTCAAACTCATCCGCCAAGTCGGGCAAAGCCGGGGCGAGCATGGTGGACGAGACGGGGGAGATGAAGGTGAAGCAAGAAACAAGTATAGTTGAAAGCCACTTCTTGTGCTTGGTCCAGTTGTGAGGGTTGGCAGGATCCTTGTTGCCATCCCAGGTCACCTTTGCGTCAACGAGTCAGCACATTGCATGGAAGGCGTGCTAGAAGCTCAAGACAAGGGGGGGTTGGCTAGGCGCTTACTAAGTTGGGGTCTTCTTCTGGTGTTTCTAGAAGAGTTTCCGGATCCGACTGCTCCTCTAAATCGCGCACCGGACCGTACTGTTGTTGACCAGCTTGATGTGCAGCATCCGGAACTTCGAGAAGAGAGGGCATTGGTCGTGGACGACGTAGAGGAGTAATGTCGGGTGGATCATGTCCCTCTCCCTCGTCCATCAGCCACGGGTAGTTGTGGCGTGATTTCTCATAGTTGGTGAGAACGTCGAACCTAGGACTCCAAGACCTCCAGATGGAAGACCGGGAGTTGGCTCGGGACAGAGTATGGATGCTCATGGTGGGTAGTGTAGTAAGAATAGCGAAGGTGTTATTCTAGACTGAGCTGCAGTGCAGGGCACAGAAGAGAAAAAAGGGCGTTTGTGAAGAAACGAGAGAATGGTGTTAACGAATGAATCTGTGTGATTGATGCTTGACCTGTCTCTCCCTTGAAATGATGATCATCACAGCGGCATTTTATCTATTCATGCCAGAGCATCAATCCATCACATACAAGCTGGCAATCACCTCCAGCCCCCCCATCCCATCAAGATCCAAGATTACGATCAAGGCACAGCCCTTCGCTAAAGGAATAGAAAAGAAGAAAAAGGGTCCACACGCGCCATCATTCCGCATCAGCTCTCGTGGCGGGTCTAGCTGCACCGCCTAAATGCCATGCCATGACCAACGCCGATGCCGTCATCAAACCCAATGAGATGCGCTCTTCTCGCATAAATGTTTCAAGAGCACGAGACTGACAGGCTTTTGCGGGCCTTTGAAACAGCTGTCACTGGTCGTCTCTTTGTTACGCGGCCCCGCAACGAAGCTCCATGATCCCTGTCGGTCATCATGACAGATTGTTCGTCATGGTGGTGGCTGATGGCTCTTATCACAGCCTCTCTCATGCTCTCGACATCCTATTCGTCGAGAAAGAGATGCCAAGAGGGACAGATCAGTTAAGGTTTGCCAGAGTCGATCTTGGCCCCGTTTCAGCTGTTCTAAATATGAATGCCCTCCTCAGCTGCCGCTGCCGTGGAGGCATCTGATTGGGAGCGGTATTCCAGTCTTAAACGCGGGTCACGTTAGGCTCGACGGCCAAGCATTTCTTGACCAAGAAGCTAAATTCGACCCCGTCTGCCACTTTACAGTACACTCGGGATGAGCCAAGTCCCCGAGTCTACCATCCTGCCCCGGTACAGAAATAAGCTTGTCTGCATGCTCTACCGAGGACGTGAATACCAAGACTCGATGATCGACCTCAGCCTTCTGCCACAGCATTGGCAATGACGCGTCCACAGTCCTACAACTTTGCCCGACTCACCTTATTCAAACCGTCCTGGCCCTTTCACTCTATCTGTACCCAGTGGCTGGGGCTGCTCGCGTGACGTGAGTGGATGTCATTGTCCCCGCGACACTTTCTCGACGATTCCTGTGTGAGAAGGAAGACATACGACATGTTGCTATTCCGGGCAATGCCCTCGATTCCTCTCCCAGCGCCTTCTTCTTGGCGGGTAGGACCCTACGCGAGAGAGGCTGAGCGAGAGAGGCGAAACGTGCTGGCCTCGAGAGTCTGTGAATGAGGATGAACACCATGACCTAGATGAGCGGAATTAGAATGGTTGGATTGTCAAGAATATCTCGTCGTACAAGGAATCTGTTCCATCTATAAAACGATGCATCTGCACCCGTGAATCCATCTGGGAATATCATCATCAGTCCAAACCAACACTTTACTCTTCAACATTCGCTTCACCCTCAGCCCTACAACTTGGCAACTTACATTCGCTCTGAATAATTACACTCCTACACTCGCTACCCACACTCTACCTCTCAAACTCTCTTATCACACGCTCTTATCTCACACACTCCTCTTGACTCTACCTGACTCAGCAATGGGCTCCATCCCAATGCCAAGCGCCATGAGAATCCTCGTCTGCCCTTCCGGCTTCAAAGGAAGTCTCGAGCCCGGCACGGCGGCCGACTGCATTGAGGCCGGCATCCTCGCCGTTGAGCCTCACGCCTCGGTCCGTAAAGTCCCGCTCGTCGACGGGGGAGAGGGCTTCACCCGCGCCATCGTCTCGGCGACCGGAGGCACGCTCCGCCAGGTCCCCGTGACTGGGCCCGTGGGCGAGCCCATCTCATCCTTCTTTGGCATCTTGGGCCGCTCCGGTGGGGAAGACGCGGAAGCCTGCACTGCTGTGCTGGAAATGGCTGCTGCCGCCGGTCTCAGCTTAGTGCCCCCCAGCCGCCGCGACCCCGGCAGCACCACCACATTTGGCGTTGGGGAGCTCATTCTCGCTGCCCTAGACGCTGGGGCCACCCGTATTCTCATCGGATGCGGGGACTCTGGAACCTGTGATGGTGGTGCGGGGATGCTCCAGGCTCTTGGCGCGACTCTACTCGATACCAACGGGCGCTCTCTGCCAACCGCTCGAGGCGGTGAATCCCTCCTTGCCCTCGACTCCATCGATCTGTCTGGGGTCGATCCTCGCATCTGGAAGACCAAGATTGACGTTGCTGTCAACTGGCACAACGTCCTCTGTGGACCTGACGGCGTAGCCAACGTCTTTGGTCCGCAGAAGGGATCTACCCCAGAGCAGACTCAACGTCTCAGCCTCGCCATGGAGACCCTCGCGGGCGTAGCCAGCCGCATCCTCTGCGACAAGACTCTCCGACTAGCCCCAGGTGGTGGCGCATCGGGAGGTCTCGGAACAGGTCTTCGCCTGGTTGGGGCGCACCTTCGACCCAGGTATGAGATTGTGATGCAATACATCAACCTCCACAGCATCTTTGACGAGTGCGACCTGGTCCTGACGGCCGAGGGTGGCATCGACGACCAAACCCCACGGGGCAAGATCCCCGCAGAGGTTGCCCGCCTGGCCAAGAAGCACGGCCTCCCCGTCATCGCCATCGCGGGGACGATTGGGCCTGGCGCCAGGGTCAACTACGACATCGGGATCGACGCTTTTACTTGTATCATCCAGCGGCCCATGACATTGGACGACGCCGTTAGCGAGGCCGAGAAGCTGACCAAGGAGAGCGCAGAGTCGGTCATGAGGATTGTGGAGGTTGGAAGGATGCTGGGAAAGACGTATTAACGATTAATGATTACTGTATGTTCATGACTAGCGCAAATGCCTCAAATATTGACCCCATAATGAAACACTGCCTCCCACCGTTGGTGATACCTTGCAGGGGAAGAGTCCAAGGGGGGACTCGGGGGAGAGAAGATGACGCGGGGAAGATCCCCTCTTCTGCGACTCCTATTCGCCAAGAGACCCTCGGCAGTCAAAACTAGCTCCATGTTCACTCCGCAAACTTAATGTTTAAGCTTAACCTCCTTCCGTAATAGGAAGGGTTCTCTCTGCGGGCGTACGGGAAATGCCGCATATATTTGGCGTCTGTATGGGCACTCGTTGGCTCCAAATCATCCCCAGATCAAGCGTAGGCGACCAGATTGCTCCCTCTTATCGAACCACGTGCTATCGACCTTGGCTGGCCCTCATTCGACAGTGGCCTCTTTCCAGAAGAAAAGAACCACCCCGGGAAGGTTTGGTGGCCAGATAGAGTTCAAGCCCGCGCCAAATACCCTGGCTTTTATTGTTTGACATGATGCTCTGATTGGTGGACGAGGATACATGGCTGTCTCACTGCCTTGGCGACTACTCCTACTCGGCTGATCTTCGCTCCTTGGCGCATCATTCACAGCTTGGCTGTTGGTTCCTTCTCGTCTAGTCGTATGAGAGCCAAGGACGGCACTTGGCTCGGAGAGAGCTAAATGACTGATGTACAAGGTTTCTGAGGGGAGATACAAGGGGGGTCATCTAAGGGCGTCCCCCCTTGTACCCCAAGTGCAATCTAGATAAGCGCTACGACCAAAAACACGCACCAGAGCAAGGGGGGACCGCCTGGGGTAGCAGGATTCTAGACCGTCTGGAATCTCGCAAGCTTCGAGATGTTCGCCCGCACGACATGCTTGAACTCCATTACCCCATTACTCCGCACCCCACATCCCGGGACGGGTCGGCGAGATTTCCGGGGAGAAAGACAAAGAGGGTTAACGAGAGTCACTGGGTTTCAGTAGGAAGTGATTGACACTGGAGGGGAAAGACGTTGGAGCCGGACGGGGAGTACATAATGGCTTCGTCTTCCCCTCGAAAAAAACGGTTTCTCTTCTCCTCAAGGCACTCAACCGTCTTGACTGCCCTCCTCTCCTCTTCAGAGTCAGCTAGACACTGCTGCATCTTATTCTCAAGTCTTTGCATCATCAACATCATCTTGACACATCTCTGATTGTTCATGACCATGGCTACTACTGCATACGATGAAAAGACCGACGTTCGTCGCGACGTCGAACCTCAGATCTTTCAAGATGAGAACCCAGAGAAGCCTATCCCCAAGGTCGAAAAGGTTGATTACTCTGGCGCTCACGAGAAGACGGACCCCAAGGAGATTGCTCTCGTGAAAAAGCTTGACCGATGGATGATGGTGGGCCACCTTTGCGAGATATGCCTTGAGTTGGTTGCTTACATGTGTAGCCCATGCTTTGGAGCATGTACTGGCTCAACTATCTTGACCGAAATGCCATTGCCCTGGCTCGTCTCAATGACCTCGAGAAGGATCTCAACCTCAAGGGCACAGGTACACGATTCCCTTGCACAACTCCTTATCAGTGCTGTACTCACATGCATTCCCCTGTCTAGAATACCAAACCTGTGTTTCCATCCTGTTCGTCGGCTACATCCTCGCCCAGATCCCATCCAACATGTTCCTCACCCGAACGCGCCCCAGCCGCTACATGGTCAGTAACCAAGCCATCTGCTTGATAAAACACCCTCAGAAAACTAACCTAACTCAAAGGGCGTCATGATGATGCTCTGGGCCGTCGTCAGCGCTCTCACCGCCGTGGCCAAGGACTTCAAGGGCCTCCTCCTCACCCGCTTCTTCCTCGGTCTCACTGAAGCCCCGTACTACCCCGGCGCCGTCTACCTCCTCTCCATCTTCTACACCCGCAAGGAGGTCGCCACCCGCATCGCCATCCTCTACACCGGCAACATCCTGGCCACCGCCTTCGCGGGCCTCATCGCTGCGGGCATCTTCTACGGCATGGACGGCCTGGCCGGAATCGCTGGCTGGAAGTGGCTGTTTATCCTGCAGGGCGCCGTCACATTCGTCATTGCCGTCGTCGGTTACTTTGTGCTGCCTGATTTCCCGCAGACCACCTGGTGGCTGACGCAGGAGGAGCGTGACCTTGCGTACAACCGCATGGAGCTCGACACCGTCGGTAACAAGGGTGAGACCTCTACTTTGGAGGGCCTGCGACAGGCTGCTAAGGATCCCATGGTTTGGGTTTTCTGCTTCATGGGTTAGTGCTACCTTGTCCCCCCTTCCCACCAGAACTTGCTAACAACACATGTCAGCTCACCTACATCTGGCCGCCAACGGATTCAAGAACTTCGTACGTTAATTCTGAGCTCAAAAAACCAGGTTTCGTTGAGCTGACGTTGAAATTAGTTCCCCACCGTGGTCAAGACCCTCGGCTTCAACACCACCATCACCCTTGTCCTCACCTGCCCACCCTACCTCATCGCAGGCGCCAGCACCATTATCGTCTCGTATTCTTCCGGAAAATTCAATGAGAGGACGTGGCATATCACTGCATCCAAGGCCGTCGCCGTGATTGGCTTCGCCGCCGCCGCTGCCACCCTCAACACCGCCGGACGATACGTGTGCATGGTTATCTTTACTATTGGCACCTACGCCGTAAACAGTCTCATTCTCGGTTGGTGTGGCTCCGTCTGCGGCCAGACCAAGGAGAAGAAGGCCGTGGCTATCAGCATGGTGACCATGATCATGAACATCAGCTTCATCTGGACGCCCTACCTCTGGCCCTCTAGCGATGAGCCCCGCTACGCTATTGCCATGTCCAGCAGCGCCGCTTTTAGTATCGGTACCGCTGCGCTCGCCTGGGTGGCCAAGGTTATCATGATTAGGCGAAACCGCAAGCTCCGCAGCCAAGAGAGTGAGGCTACCGTCTTTTACGTGTACTAATCACGAAATCACGAATCTACGAAGATGGAATCAAGCGAAGAGGATGTTGGAGTGCGGAGGAATCCCTGGAGGGGCCATGGGGAGCTGGAAGATAGGACACTCCTTGACGTTATGTTGATATGAACCACTGGCAAGACGCCATCGACTGAGCTGTCGCCAACCAACAGTTTGTACAGTTGTACATAGCAAATCAAATCATTGGATTCAACAGCGCATACCAACCTCCTGAAGACCGTGCGCCCCCATCTGTGCATCGTCGTGCAGCCAACACACATCCCTGGGTATCACACCCTTACGGGGAATCCACCATGGAGGTTTGTTCACCATGCAGGTTGCAACCACTGTGGACCCGAATCTGTATGAAGGATCGTTCGAGACCCTGCTGTTCTAGAAGTGATCTTCCATTATACGTCGAGCCTATTGCGGGGAAGGTAGCATCAGAAGTCGGCGACCCCGAGACACCCCGGCATCTCAAGTCTTGGCTGTTGGGGAATACCACAGCGAGGAGATGCCATCCCCTGCTTCCACGGAGAAAGTGTTGCAACTTGTTGACCTACCAACCCCCCTTCTTATGGCATGACGTAGTGAAACCTCAACCAAACCCACCATCCCCCTTGGACCATGTTGGACAAAACTCCCCGTCTGCGGAGTCGGTGAGGGGTTCACCTTACCCGGTTGCTCCCGATGCAACCTCGCATCACGAAGTGCCGATCTCATTCGCTGCTCCCTTCCTATACCAGGCATCAATTAGTCAAGGGAACCTCTCAGCTGCTTCACTTAATCTCGCAAACCTGCAACTCTATCTCCATCCTTAACCCGTCTACCCATGTACTGTACGCATGTCTCACGGTCAGGCCGAAGTTACCCCAGAGAGTGAATCCCTGGGTCTGACAGCTTGCAGGTGTTACGTCACACCGAGATGGTTTTGAGTCTCAGGGATGTAGATCCAAATTGTGCCGTTGTTGTTGTTGTGTCGCCGGATAAGGCAGGTCTTCTTGCCATGAGGGTTGCTCGCTTCAGGTGTTCTTTCTACACGGGGGAGCAAATTTGCTGATGTTCACGCCTTCTCACGATCGTTGGCAAGTGTCAACACCAGGCCAGGTGACCTTTTAAAAGTGAGAGATGAGCTATCAGCAGTGAGGGTTCTTGTCATATTCGTAGGCACAGCGAACGTCGAATCCGGTGGTGCATGCTGATCATCAAGGTCTGTACCCTAATGCACGTTACTAAGCATGAATCTGACTGAGTTCCCCAGGTTCTCCCCGCTTTCACTATGTGGACCAAAACAAAGCCCGGTTCATCTCTGGGGGTGACTCCAGGGGCGGCACGACGGGTATGGCTTGCTTCAAGTTGGCATCGGGGATACACGGAAGGCGCAAGTGTTAGTGCTCTTCTACCCGAATACACCCTTGACGCGAGCCTTATCGTGTCCTATGTGTCGCGTATCCCGTTAGATTACGCGAAGATACTCTTGGGTATGAAATAACTCGGGTTGGCCAATCCACTACTGGCAGAGGCTCTTGGCAATACCGGACCTGCAACTTCCGGGCTCTGGCGCCGGAGGAGGACGGAGAGCGGCCGCCGTCGACAATGATATGGTTGGCCATAGCGTCGCCGGCGCTTGGGGGTCTCTGAGACGAGTCAGTCTGGACGACGTCCAGGCACCCTGTAGAACCCTACTCCGCGGACGTGGTATCTGCCGCATCTTTATCTGTTGGTGTGAGATTGCTCCTCCTGCAATCCCTTGTCTGGAACAAGATCTAGATGTTGAGTGAGACCTATTCCAAGGGGTAGTATTGGTCAGCGCCGACCTCCCACACGAAACTTTCAATAGTACCTCTGGCAAAGGCAATAGTTTAGGAAAGCATAAATAGTGGCGTGGACGAGGCGCCTTCCACGGTGCATGAACCCACCTTCCTGCCTGTTACATGAGGCTGATACGCGTGAACCACAGAGACCTAGATCTGGACCGTGGCGGGAGGATTCCTCCGGGGACTCTTCCGATAAAAGTGCGGGAGCGAATGTAAATATCTGAAGACGTTTTATGTCGTTGGGCTCATTATCTGGATCAAGATCGACAGCGGGGTCTGAGTCGGGGATCCCCATGCCACGAGCGCCCCCGTTTCCGTTGTTTGTGGAGTCTGGAGATGCAGGCAAGCCCGGGGAACATCTCTGGTACATCAGTGCGGGCGCAAGAACGCTGACTAGGGGTGTGTCAAGCCCACAGGGCGGAGATAGTGCCCCAGGTTGATGCGTAGACCCAATGGTGATCTGGGGACTGACAAATTGAGGGGGGTTTAATCCAGCAGTTGGGGAATAACCATCACAAGCGGGCGTTACGACGGGGGTTGAGAAACTGTACTTCCTCTTTCTAGCAGTGATCACGTCAGATAGTTAGTTGGAGGACGGAATCCATCGGAGGCGGTGGCTTGAACCATGTTGATGGTTGTCGTCCGTGGTCACTATCGTTGAAAGAGTCTCAGATTCCAGGGGCAAGGGAGATGCCTTTCGTCAGGGAGCCACGCAGCGAGGCCCTGCGTGGCATGGTTGGTGTTCATTGTGCCTTTGAGCCGTTGGGTCTGAGCTGAGAGCCCTGCATGTGTCTGGCAGACTTGTGGGCCCCTATTTGATATGAACCTGGTTGTAGTCACAGGGTTTGAGGCCAGCTTGCTGATCCATCAGTCCCGCCAAAGAGAGTCTCCAGTGAATAAGGGAAGCGATAGAGCCTGTGCTTCTCAGCCAGGCAGTCTCCTTTGTATAAAAAAGCCCACTGCACCACCACCAAACTGCCTTCCGGGAAGAGTTTAAGCCGCGTGCCTGGCACACCATACCTACTCACGGCTGGAGGCACCCCGATGCTTTCCTGAAGAAAAGATCAGGTGAGAAACCCCTTGATACCTACTATATATTTAATGCCTGCCTGACTTCGACGTAGATAGAGACGTCCAATTTTCCATCCGGGTCTCTCATATAAAACATCCCAACAGACAACACTACTTGGCCCTTATTGCGTTCGGCGATGATTTTTCTTTCCATAGTTAGCCTAGAATAGCCTACTACGCAATGCGAATATGAAATTGCATTATTTCCTTTCCCGCCCACGATCCTGAGTAGTTGCTGCTTTTACCTGAGCCGGTAGTAAATTCGTGAGCCAACATGACATGTGAATTACCAGTTCAGGTTTCGGCCCTCGATAACTAGTTTTCTTTTTAAGATTTGTCAAGGTATGTAATAAGACGATTCATGCATGTTGCACCTATTGAAGGGTATGTTGGCCGGGTTGAAAATGAGGCTGAGCTGACTGCAGCCTGATCTTCAAAACAAGGCTCTCGCATACTCACGCACATTCAAACTTCTGACTGTCAACCGCTATGTCGTTCGGGTACGCTATAGGCGACGTTATAGCCGTCTTGGGCCTGATAGGACGTGTCGCCATCGAGCTACGCAACTACAAGGATGCCCCCTCGCATTTCCAGCAGCTCCGTGTCGAGCTGGACCTTGTCCACAGCACGCTGCAACATGTGTTACGCCTAGAGCCAGAGAGCGAAGAGGAGCGTCAGACCTTGGATCAGATTCGGGCAATTGTAGTTCATTGCTCGCAGCCTCTACAAGGCATGGCCGACAAGATGCGGTCCAAAGAAGGCAGCCTCGGCCATTTCCGGACTACGAGAAGCCTATCCAGCATCGGAACAAGACTCCACTGGTCCATGGTGGCTCAGAGTGATGTAGACGCATTCAGGAAGACTATCATGTCTGAGATGGCAGCTATCAACATCCTCTTGAGCGTGCAGCAATTGTCCGCACGCCCCTCGACTGGTGGCTAGAGTCAAGAGCTAAAGTATTACAGGACTCGGGTCAAACACCTTGCATCACAATCACGCTGTATAGGGACCTCCCAGGCATCGGCAGTAGAGAGACACGCAAATGCCATCGCTGACCATGCCACGTCCATCTTGAGCATAGCATCAAGAACGCAAAGCACCATCGAGGTCCTGGCAGCCAACACAGCCATTCAGGCGGAGACGTCTTCAAGACAAGCAAAAGCCTTGGACCAAAACTTGAAGGCTATCGAGACCAACATCGATGACCTATCACGGAAAACTGGAAAGACTTCAGCAATGATCCAGCGTCATGTCAAGCGTCTCTTTCGCC
This sequence comes from Fusarium solani, assembly GCF_023522795.1. NCBI lineage: Eukaryota > Fungi > Ascomycota > Sordariomycetes > Hypocreales > Nectriaceae > Fusarium > Fusarium solani. Next base: position 439,324 of record NW_027072153.1, read on the forward strand.
TGATGCAAGACATCAAGGAAATGTTTACTCTGTGAGATTTCCCAGTCAAGTGTAGCACATTTTAGCACCTTAGCAACTAACTTGGTCATTCGATTTGCAAAATGCTCACAGGAAATGCGGGAGGCAATCGGTCGAAACACGTAGGTCTTCCTGACAATGCTGAAGAAGGTTGTTAACCATTGGATATAGCCGCATGCTTCTCGCCATCACTGGCCAGTTGAAACGTATCATGCGCGCTATCGAAGCTATCCCGCTGCATCTCACTCTTGATATCGTAAGGCTTGATGACGCTCACGGAGAGAGCTGGCCCCTACCGCTGCAGGCATGTCGCACTTGGAATGTGAGTCTTGTCTGTAGGAAATCACTCTTAAAAAATCAATAAGAATTAATCGCAGCAGGCATTTTGCGATATGCTTCGGCTCGTTGTATATGCCAATAAGAGGCCCGGAGCAGATTTTATCGTGCAGAACCGGTTCTCCATCATGATGGCACAAAACGGTATGGAACTTAATGAGAGAGTCTGGGGGACTTTCATAAAGCCTGGGCTTCACATCGAGCAGGCCATGGTTGTCTCACGAGCTGGCTGGGAAGCCGAGGAACTTACCACCAGTCAGAGGCGAGCGACCAGAAAACCATACGATCTTCTAGCTCAGTTAAGCCATCCAGGGCCGGGCTTCAACTATAATAAAGGCAAAATTATCAGAAAACCACCCATTGGTCCCCAGTTGCCCCCCATGCAACTCGAAGAGGAACCTGAAGCCTTCCGCAGGGTTAAGTTCTACCAGGCCTCACAGCCTATTGAAAACCTTGGAGACGCCCGATACCGATTGGACAAAGACGCCAGGGATCCAGCTGCGAATGCATTCTTTGGGTTTACGTGCCTCCAGGATGGGGAAGAGCGCGGCGACGCTGACTTGTTCCGAAGGGCAAAGCAGCACTTAGAAATCGCTGTCACATCAGGTAAAAGAACCCAACATACACAGTTTACGCTCGCCATGAAACCAGAACTGACACTAAGATACTATCTAGATACTTTGAACTTTGAAAATTGGTACCTTCTTGGTAGAGCATGCATCCGGTTGGGAGACTATAGAGAGGCCTATGAAGCTCTTCAGCAGGCTGCTTGGCGTGGAGGCCGGTGTCCCTCAGTCTGGAATACGATCGGGGTGTTATACTTCCAAACTAACCAATATTTCGGCTCACTAGATGCTCTCGCCAGAGCTAGTCGCTTACGTCCGAGACTGAGTGAGATCTGGTACAACCTGGGCGTTTTAGTAGGTCTCCCCATGCTGGTGTCCATCAAGGAACTGACACATATATAGTCCACCCACTGTTGTCAACCTAGTGATGCAGCAGACGCCTTTCAAAAGCGCATTGAATGTAATCCGGAATTGCTAGATTTTTACGCACAACTCCGATCTCTCAACAGCGTAATTTCAGGAATGTCAGCTCCTAATAGTCAAGTATCGAGTAATGACTTAATGACTTGATTGTCTATATGTATGATAGCCCGCTACGGATGCGTTACGATGGGGTCCCAGAAGCTGAAGGGGACAACCCCATACGTGAGAGGGGAATATTGGAAGAGGACGATTACAGCGACGATGACAGTGACTACGAGGATAGTGACTACGAGGACAGTGGCGGCGAGGGTGATGATTCCCGGACTCGGCCAGCTGAACCTTCTGTCTCGGAGCCGATGGCCTGACGTATTATTGGTTGTTGGAAGGGAAACTGTTATTGGATGATACCCGGGTAGTAGACGGATTAACGACTGGCAGGAGAGATGTGATGAGTGCAGTTGAGATGAGGATGGGGCTCGATGGGAGTTGATGGGCTCGGAGTTATAAAAACTTAACAAGGGAATGAGAATGAAAAGAAGAGATAACGAACAGAAATCCGAGGCATTCGAGATTGATCAGAGGCAAGAAGCTGCAAGGTCGGATCTGTGGTGGCTCGCTCATGGTGTCTTCCAGGCTCCCACACATCAAGCCCTCGCAGCTGCTAAGCCCTCCCAAGCCGCGCTTTCCTTCAATAACGCGATCCGGTGCTGCCCGGTTAGCTCAATCGGTAGAGCGTGAGACTCTTACGAGTACACAATCTCAAGGTTGCGGGTTCGACCCCCGCATCGGGCTATTCCTATAACATGATTGAGAATTTCTTTTTTGCTGGTTTGTTCTTTTTTTGCTGACCTTTGTTGAGGTGTGTGGGCTTGTCTTGTCTTTGTTTGGTCATGGGCGGCGGATTGGACATGATGGCCGAAGGTGTGAACTCGAGTGGTGATAAGGAACGACGGCGAAAGAATCGTCAGGCCTGACATTTTCTCTGCTATCTTTGACTTATTCATCCCTCTTTCTACGATCCATTCATTTTTAAGGGAACTTTCTGAGCCTTGCCGTTCTCGTGATACTCTTTAAGATCTGGTAAGGGGCACACAACTCAACGTTTGCCTCCAAAAGACCGTCCATTCCTACAGCCTTCAAAATGATGAAGCAGCAGAAAAACCTCCATAGCCGCCTCCGAAGTGTGTGGTTAGTTGCAGAGGTCCTGTCGTTCGGTTAGAATAGAATCACAAAAGAGTACTCATACTTTACGTTAATATTTTATATAATATTTCATGAGTTTATCCTAGTTTTATGTATTTATCACCCCATTTTCAGTAAATGTTTTTAAATCATTACCTAAATTCTCATAAGACAAACACTGTTCTGTCAAAAGGGCCAAGGATGCAGAGTGTCCAAATCCTTGATTCTATATCCAAGGCCGTCATGTCGCCGAACCTCTCACACTGTAATAGTCCAACAAAAACCTGTCTCGACTTGCCTCACGAGTTCTGTGGACATTCCCTCCCCCAACCGACCAAAGCCTGCTGATAACCTGCTGAAGCGTGGGCATACTGGGTGGCTGTTCTATGATGGCGGCTGAACAAGCACCGTGGAAGTTGGTGCCCAAAGCCCTGAACTGCAGCGATGTGATCAATGTACCGCATTCTCATTCTTGTTGTTGAATCGGCGGATGGCTACCTCGCGGTCAGAAACGCTCACCTGCACACCTCGCGTAAAGAAGCCAGGAGTTGCGCGGCGAAACAACGCTCTTGTCGGGTAGCTCCAACGTTGTGAGCATGCCACGACGAAGGCAGAGAAGGCGCATAAGTGGCGTGATGGTGGCTTGGGCAAAATCAGTCCCGTAATTGATCCTTTCGGTGTAGGCTTGGAACAGAAGTGGGTTGAGCAGAAACAACGGTTCAAACCCATTCTAGACAAAGGATATGTATTCCTGGCGGAGTTTCTGCCCACAGGGAGAGAGTGGCTCGCTGCCTTTTCCACTCCCGAGAGAGTCAAGACCGGGACCGAGGAGTCGCTCCATGCTGATCTTGCCGAGCTCGTCATTTAATTCGCCGCCAGCCTTGATGGCATCGCAGGCGTCTTCGTTGTAGAATATCTCAGGATCAGCGGGTTCCGCTGCAACATTGTATGTGAAAGGCCACTCGTGTCGCCAAATAAAGTTTAGAGGCCCCAAGAAGGCCCGGATATGATTCAAAAATGGCGTGGCTGAGATAATGCATAACACTTTAGGGTCGAGTTCCAGGGCGAGCTTGTTGGTCGTGGAGCAAGGGCTTTTCGCGGCGTGGCCCTTGTCATATTATATATATCACCCAGTCGAACTGTGCATTACGAACGAGAAAAAGACGATTCTTCTCTCCGAAAGTTCTAGGCAGATCGGAGGGGCAGGGGGGCATGGCGATTGTCGATATTCATGTGTTGTTGGTGGTCGTTGGTGGCATCCTCGTCGTTGGTGGGGAGGCTCTTTTGGTCGGCGATGTCAACTTCGTGGTTGAGAGCGCAACCTTCCTTGTCGATCTTGCCCGAAGCGTCACCGTCGAGCGTCTTCGCGTTCTTGCATCGAGCCATGCAGCGAATGGCGGCCGTGTAAGGTATGAGGAGGATCTTTCCAAGGATCTGTCGTCCTGCGTCCTTCGTGCGATATAGACTGTTCGTCGATCCACGCCTGAAGTTCCTTCGTGCCATCCAGTATGGAGTCCTTCAGACCTGGTTCAATGGGGTGCAATTTTGTGCCGTAACGCATCGCGACCTTGAAGTAGGAGTCGAACCAATTGATGAGCTCCTTGAGGATCTGATGACACACAGAGCCAGGGCAAAGAATGATGTTTGGCTTGATGTGTCTCTCGTGTTCGATGAACGCCAGATTCACCGCATTTGACACACGCTCGGTTCAATGACAGTGTAGCGGCGACGCCGTCCCGATTTGCAAGGTCTTGCCAATTCGCACAGGCCAGAGTGTGTAGTCGATTCAGATCTTCTTGTAGAAGGCCTCAAGATCCCTGCCATTGGGAAGAAATGTGCTCCTTAGATGACGTGTCATCCGCACAATCTCAAACGCGATATCATTGTGGTTCTTGTTGGACTCCTGCTCAGAGTCCTTCCTGGAGTCTTGTCGGAGCCTCTGTCGGGGCCCTCGCCGGGGTCTTCCCTGGCGCGTATGCCCGGGTTTCCTTACCGGCGGCTGCGTAGAGCACCTCTCGCAGGATTTGATGTTCCTCTCCCTTGGCGATTTGGTTCAATCCGACGGCCTTTGCATCAATCGAAGAAGACATTGCTGCCTCCAGGAATTTTGGGTCAGTCTCCAGGTACTTGTCATATTCCACGTTGAAGATCTACTTCAGCCAGCCCCTGAACGGGTTCAACTGGACTGGGTCAAGTGGCGTGTATACGATGTTCGAATGCTGCTTGAGCTCGGCGACAAAGCTGGCGGTCTGGTTCATCTGGGAAATGGCCTCCACAATGGAGTCATTCACGTGGTCGCCAAGAGTCAAGTCATCGTCCTTGATGCACTTGCCGTTGGCAGGAAGTTCCCCTCGATATGATTGTGGGAAGACCTTGAAGAAGTCGGAGACCGTCGCCATCTTGTCGAGCTGATCTTGTCGGGCGTCAAATCCTGCGCTTTGCAAGGTTGCCTCGAAGGTAGTGTCGTCGAGGCTGAATCTGACTGACGCTGGCAGATCAATGTTTGCCTTGGCAGCAATCACTTCTCCGTCAGTGATGAGGCCGAACCACTCGGCAGGCTTTGGTTTCGGGCTGGCCGGGTGGGTCTGCTGCCGTGATCGTCGATTCTTGAATGCTCGAAACACAACCATAGCAGCTTGCCAGCTGTTATGGCTGTGCCCCCACAAGTCGTTAGGCCCCTCTGCCACTGGATTGTTTGAGAACCTCTCTGGAAAGGAGGCCAAGAGTCGGTAGATGGTTGCAATGTGGGATCAGATGGCACCCAATACCCTCGAGGGTGGTAGAAGGTGCGCGGACAATAAGAACAAGTCCAGTGGTCATCTTGTCGAGCGTCGTCTTGTCTGTCGCCTTCTTGTCCGCCGTCCTCTTGCCTAGCAATGTTCCTGGCGTGGAATAGAGCAGTGCCTGCAACCTATGGAAGATATCGTTGACTTTGAGGGTGGCATGGATCATACCCGCGGCGGTTGGATGACCCCTTCTGTTGTCCGTGTAGATGCTGAAGAGGGGACAGGCCACTTTCGTCACTGCAGAGATGGTTAGCTCTTATTCGTTCGCAGTGAAACAAGGTGGACATACCATCGCGATCCAGCCATGTGTACAGCTCCAAAGTGGCCTTGAGTCCCACCAGACCAGCAACCCAGGGTTTAGAATCATGGGCGCCGTGGTTGAGAAATGTGACACCAGGCAGCCGATTGTCCACCATTTCGTGTTCGGCGATCTGTTTGGCAAGACGCTTGGTGAGAGAACGGACAGGTGGGCGAACGAAATCTGACAGTTCGCTAAAGGAAGGCAGCAGAGAATCGCGGTGCTGTGGCAGCCTCAACTGCCATTCCTCTTCCGTCAGCCTCTTTCTGCTGTCCTTCCGAGGGATTAGCCGAATGCTCAGTGGGCGTAGACCTCGGCGGGCGGGCGGGCGACAAAGCAGGGAGGTTCGTCAACAATCTGTCGTCATCTTCAGGTTGATCCTGCTCCTCGCAATCTGACTTAGGCGGCACACTTTCGCTGGGCGAAAGGGAAGCTTCTGTCCTTTGGACGATGAAGATTGCACGGCATGTGTATTGCTCTTCCTCCTCTTTGCTGGTGCTGACGACTTGGTGGGCCCGCGACGTTTAACTGGTTTCCGCGGCTGGGTTGCTTTCCGCGGCTGGGTTGCTTTCCGCGGCTGGGACTCTGGCGGTTGGCTTGACTCCGGCATCTGGGTCGTCTCCGGCGGTTGGGTCGACTCCCGTGGCTGGTGTGCAGATCCCGAGGGCTCGGCAGGCGACTTTGGGCGGTCCATCGCCCGGTAGCGATCAGGGGCGCGCTTGACGAGAATATGTGGTAGAACTAAGAGTCATTAGCCAAAGAAGAGCAGGGGATGGGCAAGAGGGTAAACAAGGGACGGAAGACTGACCGAGGCGTGAGGAGGAGCCAGGCCTGGTATGGATGAGTTGAAAACGATAGGTGCAAGGTTGTCAAGGTGCTACGTTGAAAAACGTCTCCATAAGTACGAGGCGCCTCTCCTCGGAGCGGGGGAGTCTGCTTACTGACATGAACAAACTGCCGAGACAGATGAAGGCTGCCCGCTGGAGCTCATCGAGAAAAAACCTCTTCTCGTGGATGCTGAGGATGTGGGTTTCGGCCTTCTCGGAACGCGCGATGACCTTGTCAAGAAGACAGTTGCGAAAGAGGAGGGAAGAAATGGTGATGCGCATCAAGAGGAAGAGGGAGAAGAGAATCAAGAGAGTGGAGAAGAGAGCCCGAGGTGAATAAGGGGAAATGGAGAGAAGAGGGAAACCGGAGTGAAGAGTGGGCGGTGCCGCCTGGAGAAATCGTTTGTTGCACAGTACTGCAAACGCATGCTGGTTGCCTGAAGCACGATCAAACTTGGTATCCACCGTTGGCACCCGCGCCTGCCTGTTTTCGAAGGGCAAACGGAACGACGTTCCGCTGCGGTGCCCGACTCCGGACTTTTGATGACCTTGGGCAAGTTTATGATGATTTTAACACATATGACTGAATAAGATTAGTTGATTTTACAAGAATTTTAAGTAGTTTTAGGCATAGGTAAATCTAAGAATCATCCAGGCACCCGCGTCGTCGAACGACAGAAGTCTGGTGTGAGCTCCAGGGTGGCACGTGACCCCTCTCACACAAGGAGCACAGTGCCCCATTTCCAGCTGAAGACTGAAATCGAGGCCATGCGTCCGTTCAATTCCAGCAACGGTGCCCTGCTCACCCCTGTTGGCAGATAAGTCGCGGCTCTGGTTTGCACCAATCTAACAAAAACCACAGTCACCGCGATCGGAGTGTTTCCTGCAACCGTTTTCCGCCGCCCTATTTCAAGAACAAGTGAGCAACCCTTCCTCCGACCCCAACCACTCTCGCCAATGTTCACCACACATCCCACGCCTTGGCAGACCATTTCGGCGTTCAAGTCCACGATTTTCCTGCAAATCCCAACGGCAAGAGTACCTGACAACCCAGAGGAGATACAGTCTTGAAAAGACACCGACGAGAACCTGAGCGTGATACGCATCATGTTCCAGACCATGCGAAGCTTCCCAAAACGTTTTTGCACCTTCGATCTCGACCCAGAGCAGCCCCATGAATACACCTGGGGCTTCCATCACGAAGACTGGACTCGTGCATCTGTGGTTTATTCGCAACACAAGCGACGTCGGTTCGCGAAGATGTCAGATGAGTTCAAGACCACTCGGCAGAACAGCAACACGCCATCCTGGCTTTGTCCCATACGAAGAACTCAGACGCAAAAAAGCTGCGAAGCAAGATTTGGTCAACCTTGTCGTCCGCCAGGACATGAAGAAATGAGGCGCGGATCAGTTTCCAGCACATGCCAACCTTCGAGGGCGACTAAGTTCTGGACCTTGCATCTTGCAAGCAACTTGTCGTCCTGCTCAACGATTTACCTCTTCATCCTCCTGCTTTTTCATCGTCGGCAAAGGGCAATATCGACTGTGCTGGCCGCTCTGGACGCAAGAGGGTGCACCAGGCATGACGAATGAACAGGCCATAAAAGCAGGAAACACGCAATGATGATGGAAAATATTAAATCAGAAAGCCATAGATTAGATAGAAGCCCAAACATAGTAAAATAGTTTCTTAATTGATACATAAGAGAATTCGGCGTAGGGCCGTGACGGTAGGGGAAAAACCTCAATCGGATACAAAACCCCTACAAAACTGTTGGACAAGATCAAAACCTCTTTGGTGGCAAGGGAGGAGCCCTAGTTGTTTTGCCGACGTAGCCCGTCCAGCTTGAAGCCTCCAGGCTGCAGCTTTTGGAAGATTGAGTCAGGGTCAAACTTTGCTGCGACTTGCTTCAAGAACCTCTTGTTTTTCTCCCCGTAGGAAGCAATTACGTCTTGTTCCAAGTGCGCGTAGTTCATATACTTGAACCGATGGTATCTGTCGCCTGCAAGCTTCCGGATGCCCTCGTTGAGCCTCCGATATGTGTTCAACACCTCGCGGTCGAGGGACTCATCATCCCATGCCATGGAGAGCATAATGTTGATGAGCGGCTCATCGGGGCCTTCAAGACCCATCGCATTCGCCGTGCCGTTGCGGGCAGCCCAGTTCCGCATGCCGGGAGTGATGATGTTGAAGTCGAGTCCAGCATCAACTCTCTTGGAGATATCTTCGGTCGTCTTGATCCAGAAGTCGACCACGGACTTGATCAGATCAATGTCAAATTCGATAGCTTGAGTCCAGCCGGCATTTCTGCGACCTCTGGAGTCGATTGCCTTGGCTTGTTCGTCAGAGAGATCAGAGTAATTTGCTAGTCGCAAGGTGTCGACAACACTCGGGATCGAACGAAAACTGTCGAAGACTGGCGGGTCTTGGACCGGCTCTGGATAGGCCATGAAAGTAACACCAACGACGGAACCGTTTTGGCGGGCAAAGTCCACATACAAGTGTGCCTTTCCGTCGGCGGGCAGTCTTCGTATATAGGTATCATAAGCGTCCCAGAGGTCATCGAATGTGTCTTGGGAATGAATCCGAAGACCACCCCACATGCCGTTGTAGTCATAAAGTTTGGTCGTAAGGCTGACGACAATGCCAAAGTTGTGGCCTCCACCGCCTCGAACCGCTCTAAAGAGATCTGGGTTGGATTTTGCGTTTGCAGTGACAAGTTCGCCGCTGGCGAGAACAATATCGAACGACTCGAGGTTATCCGCAGCCCAACCTCGGACACTAGCCAAATTTGACAGACCGCCTTCGTCAACCGTTAGCATATTGGGCTCATCGACTCGTTCGTCCTTAGTACTCACCACCAAAGGTAAAACCTGGAACGCCGACGCCAACATCCCGACCACCTACGGCGATTAATCCTTGGCCTTCGAGAAGCTTGAAGAGCGGGCCCCATCGGACACCCGGACCAACTATCAGGCTCCGGCGGTCTTGATGAATATTAACTTGGTTCAAGTTCACTAGATCAAATTGGAAACCCCCATCAATGCTTGATCCTCGAGAGTTGTAGGAATGACCGCCTCCTTTGATGGAGAATAGACAGCCAGCTCGTTTGACGTGAACAATTGCAGCCTGGACTTGTTCGGCCGACGTGGGCTGGAAGAAGCATGCTGGGTCTCTTGACCGCTGTTGTTCGCTCCAGTATGATTCCTGTGCCTTTGCATAGGCAGAGGAAGATGGACTAATGAGTTGCTCTGGGTACAGCTTGGCGACAGAAGAGCACTAAGGCTATTATTAGTACTGAACTGAAATAATGAAGGCACAAACTGAGACTTACTGCAGCCGTACATTCCCCCCTCGTGGACACTTCCGGGGAAGAGGCAAAGACGGCTGAAACAGCAACTGCCGCTAAACATAATGGCTTCATCTTCGGGGAGTTGATGGATACTTGGAGTATCGGGGCGTATCTTGAGTGTTCAAGGCGGGCTCATTTGTTTAGAGATGTGCATCTACTCTGATCCGACTGAGGCCTCATGTCTTTATACACATTCCATCATTCTCTGTAGAGCCATCTGCGGACCCGAGCAACCCGTTGTATTATGGTGCCCACTCAGCAATGACTTGTCCGCGGCCTCCGTGCAGGGGCCTTAATGTACCTGGGGAGCCTCAATTGAACTGCCGATCCGGCAACGCACAAATGCAAATCTTTCCGGGACAGCCGGAACTTAATTTCGACGTGTTAACAAACACGTCGCATTATTGACTACGAATCTCTCGAACGGTTCGGTATTAGCATCACGGGCTCCGCGGGCACGCCAAGACGCAGTCGAGTTGTGACGAAACGTCAAGACAGACGTTGAGCTCCACAGAGGACCTTGGACAGCTACCTACTCAACCGTCTGCCCGAGGGACCGAGTTATACTGTTTGCACCACTACCCTTCTAACGACAGATCGACTTACAAACTGCAACAAAGGTGGCGCGCACGGTGATTCTTGTTTCTCAAGATACGGTAGTTGCCAGACTTTGGCGGAATCGTGCTACAGCCCAAGCCAGTGGTGAGCAGAGTCTCGCCATCACCAACGACGCGTTCTCGCATCTTGTTCTGAACGAGCGACATTACTCAAAGAATTCCATGTACGAAAGGCACAAATTCATCCGAATGATCAAGCGGGAGAATCTTGTTCTTGTTTCAGCCGCGCCGATTGCCGACAGCACACGCGACATGGTCAGATACACCAAGCTCATCCGGGATCCCCGATATCTCTTTGAGAAGGACGATTAGATATCTCCTGGGGCCTGGTGCGGCGGCCGGTGCTGGGACGCCCTGGTCCGCGGTAGGCCGAACGGCAAAAGCTCAGTATATCGCATCTTCTTCCGAAGGACGAAAGATGTTTGGCCCGAATCCACATCCTTTAAGCCTCGAAATTCTTCAGAGCAAGAGTACCTTGATGCAGTGAGGGCCGGACGTCCCATTTTCCTGCTCAACCCTGGCCTCTTCGAAGCTTCCGCGAAGCAAACAAAGTACTCGGCCCATTTTTGGTCGTAGGCAATCCACATCATCCATCAGATAGCCATGATTCCATCACCAGATATCGGACAACGCCTGTCTCTACTCTCCAATGAAATCAACAACCACAAGCTGACTTCCCCGAGCATGCGTGTGGTGGCGTATATTCAGGGAAATGGTGCTAGAACAATCAAGAGGCACAAGAGAGGTCTGCCAACTTCACTCTAATCCGCTAAGTTAGCTCAAAGAGAAAGGCTGAACTCGCCAATGAAGACGGCCCCTTCACTCCCACGACTTCTGGTGTCATAAAAATGTCCAGGGTTAACAAAGACGACCCAACCGGCGGCCTCGATTAGCATTTTTCACTGACCCGGTATGGTCTATAGATTGGATTTCCATCGGACAACTTGAACCGGCTGCGGTTCATCATCTGGCAGTCACTAAAGTACGTCGGGGTGCTGGCAAAGGTAATCGAAAAGTACCACCACGGAGAACGCGTGCTTGTCTACACTAACAGCCCGCTCACGTCTTGGCAAGTTGCCACCCTTGCCTGTGAAACGATTGCAAGAAACTAACTTTACTGAAGCATGCTCAACGCCGTTATGACTGCGTCAAATATCCCCGCCATCTGTTGCTACTCTCTGGAACCTTCTATCTATTTGTTATGTAGTTTGCTAGGCTGTTTGCCTATGTGGCTTGCCGATGATGCCTGCCTGTGAATGCAAGCTAGGCCGCCTAGCTAGGGATCAGTTACAAATACCCGACCCAGCTACGGCTGTGACCTTGATCTCTCTCCTACACACACCATAATAAATAGAACAAGTCCATCCTTATGCCGCAGAAGAACAATGATTCGCTATCTGCCATTTTAATGATAAGAATATATAATACGGCGCCCTGCTCACATCGCTTTAGCTCAGCGCTTTCGGTGCCAACTTCCGCCACGCTTGCTCGACTGCCATCATCGTTGAGCCGCCACCAACTGTTCTTATACATATACAAGCCATGGGCAGGCTCTTTCGAGCTGAACAGAGCGAGCACGTCTATATAATCGATCTCCACCTGCAATTCTTATACGACTCTTTTCTGGAGGCATCGAATCTGGAGAAACACGCCCACACGCTGGCAACACAGGCCGATATTGATGTCCGGATCAAGGGTGACTACGACTTGTATGTGCATACGAGATCATGCGGAAGCTCTTCGGCCACCATGCCAGCAAGGATCCCCGACTCCGAGTGACATGGGACAAAAAGGACAACCCTCTTATTACTCGTGAGGGGCTGTTCTACTCTGCACTGGCCCAATTTTCCATGGAGAACCCAGATCACGTTCAACATCTGGAAACGAAGGGCAAAATCGCCCACATTACAGCATCTTGGAGCCCTGGGTCCGGGTTGACGAAGGAGCACGTTGATGGGCTTCTCCTGAGCCTGGGCGAGGCGGGCGTGAAGCTTTACAACTTTGTGCTGGATATCTTGGAGTGGAGCAAGCTTGAAGGAGAGGTGGTAGAGGAAGAAGAGACACAGAACTAAGCGGAACTTGAAGATGAGGATACAGGGTCGAATGGTGCGGACACGACCCAGTCTACCCTAACAAAACCAGGCAGCAGTCGTGAGAAGAATAGGAGAGACGTTGGCAAGTGGCAAATTTGAAGTGGTTCGGTGGTGGGAGGATCCTGGACTCTTTAGACCTAGAAGTCCTATCAGAAGCGTAAACTATCGTCAAGATTCTTCTGGTTCCTTTACTCTGCACAATATTTATATCTATTTCAGGAAACTTTCAAGTGGTGCTGAAGAGGCATGAATGTCCCGGTCTTCCAGGGTCCGGTCCAACTTGCGAAGACGCTTTCCCTTCAAGTGCCTGTTTGCCTAAAAGAGAGCTACAACGCGGTCGTAGGAGGACTCTTGCCATTGATTGGTTTAATGAGAGGCTGTGGCTCGTCAGAAAATTCACTACAACTGCTGTTCGTGGCTTCCACGATGAGTGAAGACAGCGGTACTTCTCTCGTCACGTGCGTACCACGTGAGTTCTTCGCGTCCCCAAGATTTGAAGGCTGGCAGGAAAGCTTCCTCGCAATAACATCTCTAGCTATCTCTTGAGCTTCGCATTGAAGACTCGGAATCCATTGTTTCATCAACCCTTTCCAGCCATTCATCAAACTGCCGCTCCGCAGACCCCACACCCATCGCTTTCACTGTCGCCCCATGCCCGCCTGGTCTGCCAAGACCTCGAGTTGCTGCTTCAGGATCCTAGAAGCCCGCCAGCTGGCGCCGCCGATAACGATTCCTCCCAGCCTGGTCGATGCTGGGATACACCCGAACGCATTCTCCCGCCATCCCCTGCCATTTCTGCACTACTTCAAGCTGGCCACACGAGGCAGATCGCGTGCAGATGTGAACCACCCACGACGTGCCGTGAACGGCAGGCAACAATCGATCAAGACTCCCGCTATTCCCAACACCCTCTTGTTTGATGCCGTCAGCCTCGAGGTCAACTCTGCGTTGATTCATAGGCGGCATCGATACTTTCTCGACTCACCACTCACATCGTCGTCTGTCCCCCCTCCCCACACCGCGTTTCCATTGCTCTTTACATGGGTCAGTTCCAACATATTGGCACTGGTGTGACTCCAACGGCAAATCACACGCTCCAACCTCAGCCCCAGTTCGTCAGCCCATCAAAAGAGTCCTCCTCGGTGGCAAACCACCTTCGTCAATACCGGTAGGCTCGGCTTCTGAGCCGAAAGCCCCTCGGATCAGTAGTGTCCAAGTCACCAATGGCTCTCCGCGCCCGACCGGGGTACTGTTTCTCCATCCTCGCTCTGGCACACTACTCAGCAGTATCCAACCACATGCACTGACGGTGTAGCCTGTAGGCGCGTTGAGCGGGTCGCCTGTTGCTTTGGAGATCCCCGACTCGGAGCCAGCTGCGGAAACTGACTAGGACCTGGAGTCTGCCGCAGATGTCAATCCCAGCGACGTTGCCACCAACAACGAGGTCGATTTCGACTATGAGAGACGTTTTGGGGAATATTTTACCCCGATTTACTGTTCTCTGAGGAAATTGACCCTAGAACCATCCGCTGGCCACGCCGCAGAGCAAGACGCCGTACGCAGTCTCGACCACAGTACTGGCTTGTTGCATCTGACGACTCTGGTTTGCAGATGCTGCCCAACGTCCATGTGGAGGAACACGGGGACGATGAGTGGGCTCTCCCCTCGTCGTGCGTGTCTGTTGATGACGAAAACGATCTTTCCATCCACGCACAGGGAGCTCAGCCGACGAAGATGACCCGCTCGCAGTGGAGGAAGAGGCGGTTAACGCTATGGACATTGGCAAAAGCGTTGCAAGGCGTCCGAAGGGTGTGAGCGTGGCTCGCCTAAGGAACACGCCAGCGCCAGCGCTGGAGACGGCAACGTCGTTGTCAATGGCGGTCGTTTTTTTTCGCCCCCCTCTGAAGCCAGAGTTCGGCAATGCCGGGTCCGGGATCTCCAAAGTTCTTTACCAGTCGTGGATTGATCAAACAAAATTCTTTCAGATCCTCGAACGAACTCGTGAGGCTTGGCAGAATGACCACGAGGCACGACACATGGCATATCATGGCGCTCTTGTCAAGGACATATTCGGCCAGGACGACTGCTATTCTGGTATTTTCCGTGCATTCCCAGATGTTGACTTGAGCCCAGCATTACAGATCGTCCTCTCGTGGGGAAGTCGTACCCGGAGGGACAGCAGGGGTTTTGTTTCGTCGTATATGATGAAGTTCAGCAAGGGGGGAAGAACTGGGAGAAGTCGGTCAGATTGATGCTGGATGTTGCCGAACATGAGTAGATGGATTTCATGACCAATGCTACCGACTTCCATTCGCTATGCGACTGGGAGCACTGTAGCAACCCATACCACCAAACTCTGGCTTCCCACTCTCGAACGACCATCAAACGACCATGCTTCAACGACGCTTACGACCAGGTGAAGCAAGGGCTCGCGATTCCCCATCACTGTTCGGTTCACGACCCCCCATGCCTTCTGCAGAGTTCAATTGCATCGACTGAGGAAAGATTACTCAAGGAATAACCCACCTCAGCCTAACATTCGCAATTTGAGAAACGCGAACGCGATCATGGTCCCCACCACGGTTCATCAGTGGATTGGGAACAAGCGGCAGGTGGAGAAGTGTTCCAGCCGCCTTCGATCGAAATTGATGATGTGCCCGTGGTGGAACTCCCCCAGGAAATGAAGTTGTTCCAGAAGAACTTCACAGAGTCGGTAAAGGCGTTTATGATCCAGCACACGAGGCCGGCGCTATAGCGTATTTGGGATTGGTTGAAGGCGCATGCTGTGACGGGGGGCAGGTATGTAGTGTGATGGGGTTCAAACTGGGTTATATTGCGAAACTGGGATGGGATGGGTTCACGTGGAGTCATGGGGTTTCTTTCGGGTTCAAGTCCCTTTGTCACTGGGTGGGTCAATGATTCTGACAGCTGTGGGTGATAGAAATAGGTAGGATGAGATTCTTCGGGAGTTTTTGCCAATTGGGACATGACGCGGTAATGGGCTTAATCAATTCATCAATTAGGTTTGTCAAGATTCCTCTTCTGCATCCTTGTTGTGTCCCGGAAAGCCTCCTCGGTAGTGTAGCATCAAGGCGCATCGTCTCGCTCTCCCCGGTCCATAAAGCTGTACGATCTTCTGGCTCAGTTAAGCCATCAAGGGCCAGGCTTCCTATCATAAAGAACACATTGTCAACACATCATTTTGAAGAGTCTCAAGGGTTCAGACTGCATTGACGTCCGTAGCTAGACAGACAAGTCAAGAGATAAACGAGACACCAAAAGGTTGAAGAGGGTTACCGAATTCATCTCAAATATCATAAGGAAATTAAATCAAATTAGAATAAAAGTATAAAAATTAAATCATAATATTAATAATACCTTAGCTCTTGTTTATTTATTCTTATAACATCTTACTTATCATCTTTAGGAGAGGTTGAGCCAATGTATTTACACATGTCGTGTCTTCTTTTTGCCTTGACCCGGGTGCTAGCCCTCGACGCTAAGCTTGGCGAGGTAGTGTGCACTCTGGGGAGACAAGACTGGGATTGCAAATCCCACCAAGCTTGTGCAGTATGAAACTCGAAAGGGCACAGCCTGCTTTGGAAAACTTGGCCAATGGCTTTAGCGATTGCTGCTGTTGAAACACTGAGAGTGATTGGTTGAGAAAGTGAGGCGAGGGCTGCAAGTATGCCTTGGTGGCTGAGCGACATCAGGCTGAGAAGTCATCAACCGAGGGAGGGGTTTTCTCTCATTATCAACATTTTTCTCCCTCACTTCAACCTCAGGACACACCGAAATCATGGCAGAACCTATCTCTTTGATTGCCTCCGTGGCCGGCCTGCTTGATGTTTCCCTCCGCTCGTCCAAAGCCCTCCATAGTTTGCAGTCCCAGCTGAGGAACGCACCCAACTTGATTCGGGCTCTGTCCAATGAAGTTGAAGATCTCAAGGCAGTTTTGGCTCGGGTTGAAGACACAGCAAAGGCTTCAAAGGCCAGCGGCCAGCATGTCCCAAACATCGCGGCCACCGTAATCGATCTTGAAGCGCAACTGCTGAAGGCAAAAGTCATCTTGGCTGATCTGGAGACCTTGACCAAGAAACTCGCAGCGGAAAAGCCAACATTGAAGAGAATCAAGTGGTGTTTGAAGCAGTCTCAGGCTTCAGAACTGCAGACTGACCTCAAAGAAGTACGGACCAAAATCAACGAGCTTCTCGTGGCGCACAACAGGCAAGTAGTCCAATTCCGAGCGGCTGTATACTCCATGACTAACTCACGACGTAGCTGCATTTCGAATCGGATTCATCTGGAAGTTTGTGATGTTCGTCTTGAGACGCAGAGGCATCAAAGCGCCGTCATCCAGAGGCTAGACGCGAGCTCGCAGGCGACAAGCAACCAGCTGATTTCGGCTCAGCAAACCATCAACCAGAATCACGCATATATGGTTGCAGCACTTCAGACCCTTCAAACAAAGACACCAGACCTGCCACCAGGATGGCACCAGACTGTCCTCGATCAGCTTTCTGCCATCCGTGAGGAAACCAAAGCCAACCGAACGCCGGCTGTGATGAAAGGGGACACAACGCAAGGCCCTTTTGTTGCGCAAAAGAATCCAGCAGAGACGAAAACCCACCCAGTCACAGGTCAAAGCGAGTCTGCATTCCCTCCAGGGTTCATGAATTCTTCGTTCTTTATCACGCTGGGGATGATGAAGTCCGGGTGCCAATCCAGTTGCCCATGCAGATGCCACTCTCCAAGGCCAAGTCTCTCTTGGAGGCTGCCTAGAGTACTTGACGCATTCATAGGGTCTCTTTTCATCGGTTATACGAATAGTCCTATGGCGCCCTCGAGTTGCAACTTGAAAGAGTGCTCCAAGGCCCGATCCATCAGACTCAGGCTTGCATACAGCTTTCCACTTTGGTTCCTCAACCACACCGTCCACATGCTCATCGAGGCATCGACAGCAAGACCCTTCACTCTTGCCCTCGTGTCATACCGTCGGATCGGATATATGGTTTCAGATAAAAATATTCTTTTCCAGGTCAGCCGTGGAAGTCTCTCTGGGGTGCGAAAAATTCTTCAGACCAATCGGGCAGCCTTACTCGATACTGCTTGGGATGGCCGCACGGTCTTGTTGGCGGCTCTACGGGGAGAGGGTTCCTGGGAGCACAAGCTTGAGACGATTAAACTGCTCCTCCAAGCCGGTGCAGACCCTGACCAAGAGGATGATTACGGAAACTCAATGCGGCTTGAGATGGCCAGACGGATCACAAAATCTCCAGGCCGATATCATCAGCTGCAAGAGCTCTTTCCAATGTCCAAAAGTGCTGACATGCTTGAGCTGACATTTCTTCACAAGATCATCGTAGGCCAATGTCACGTTGACCTTGCCACGACGTTGCAAAGCCGAAGTCCAGATATTCTTGCTCAGATTGATGTGCCAGATATCATCGGGGAGACTCCGCTGATGTACGCCGTCCAGCGGGGCCATGTGGACCAAGTCAAGGCTCTGATCGACGCTGGCGCGGCCGTCAACATCAAGAAGAAGACTGGAGGCTCGGCCTTGAGTCGCGCAGCAAAACCGGAAATTGCGGATCTGCTTATCAGGGCCGGCGCGGATGTTCACGCAACAAACAGAGATGGTATGACCGCCCTTCACGTATCAGCTCAAAACAATCGGACGAAAGTGATCGAAACGCTACTATCCGCGGGTGCTAGGGTCGATGCTCGGATTTTTTCTACTGGGTCAACACCTCTCCACTACGCTGCGCAATATAACCGCCCCGATGCAGCTCGACTGCTGTCTAGACGCGGCGGAGATATTGACGCGAAGGACAGCTTTGGAAGATCACCTCTGAATGTCGCCATAAAGTTTAACTCTCACAACACGATCGCTGCTCTGCTCGAGTTAGGAGCTGATCACCTCCTCCAAGATCATGGCACACTTTTCCTTTACCATGCAGCTAGATATGGGGATAAGAAGACTTTGAGAATATTGCCGAGTTTTGAACTTGGAGGTATTGATATCAGCGCCGTCAACCAATATGGACGGACGCCGTCGGAGGAGTTTGAACGGCGCTCCAAGATTTCAAGCAGTCTTCGATCAGCGTTCCATTCGTTACTCGAGGTCGTCAGTCGGAACCAATCGAGTGAGGATACTTCGGAGGGCCAGCGTGGCTCTGACGACGAGACATTCGTCGACGCGGCTGAGTTTCTATATGACGGAGACTCGTAGAATTAACAAAAAGCAGGACGACCTTTCAGTGAGGTCCCTTGGACTTAACCTTGAGGGTGGTTGGTGTTACTGAGTCTAGGCTTACCTAGGGGAAGGGGTATATAGGGTTTATTTCTTCTTCTTTTTTTCTTTGTTCTCAGATTTCCCTACATTTTTGTCGGTAACATGAGCACAACCTGGTGTATTACGTTTACCGCGAATCAACCATCAGAACTCTTGCGTCACCACAGCCGTGGATGTTCCTCTCCAGGGTTGTGATTTCCGAAGTAAAGCCTCGGATTCCCAAAGTAGTGCTCTTTGTCGCCACTCTGACCTACCCTAACCCTCCTACGTATTCCCGTCTGACCACTCAGAGTCTTCGAGTAGAACCTGGGGTAGCGTGACAGGGGACGAAGTCATCCGCAACCCTCTCCGACATGTTACCGACCAAGATCGACGTGGCAACCCCTGGCCAGTCCAATAGATGCTGCATCAGTCACACTCCCTCGCCAAGTTCCTTGCTGCATTCCTTCAAGAAAAATGAGGGGTTCTCGGCCGGGAACACGGGGTTGACAGGAGTCCGTCCGTCGAAGCTCCGCGGTGGTGTGTTGAAGTCGGCGGATGCCATGTCCGAGAATGCGTTGTAGTTGATTTCCGCTCCGCGTCGTGAGAGTCAGAAACGGGAGGTTTTACGAAGCCAAGTCCGCATCGTTGTGTGTGTGTCGATGCAGGGATATCGACCAACTACGAGATTAAGAATGGGGCGGAGGTTTTGCGTATTGGGACAACTCACGCGATGCTGATGTTGAACGGAGCAATTATCAAGCCCGGATACCGTTCAAGATTCGCGAGCGGTTGCGAATTCCCATAATGAAGACACCGAGTTGCGCTATTTGATCATCGCCAATCGTTTACCGCATTCCTAAGCGATGCGGGAAGTCGAACCGACAGGCTAAAAGCGGGTAATCTACTCTGTACAATGGAATCTCTAAATAGAAGAACATCTTCATGATTGAATAGAAAACACGCGTATTGGCCCGCGGGTTCGGGAAACGGGTCTCTCAAAGAGTCCGACGTCGACAACATCAATTAAAGAACGGTGGGCCATGGGGAGACACATGGCGATTAAGCTCATGGCATCACGAACAGTGGTGCCACCCGACCCTCCAGGGCGACGCTATGTGGTGATCTTTCTGGTCACCCGGCCAGGGGGTCCCCAGCCCATTGGTCGCTCCTCAGCCCTGCTCGTCAACCCTGGCTTTTAGCGCCTGGTGGACACGACTGAAGGGGGGCCAGATCTGTCCGAGGACCTCCAAGTCCCCCGAATTTTGGCGTCTGCGGATTTCGGTTCTTCTTTGCCCGACTTGCGCACAGTGTGTAAGCGGACATCGCGATATTCCCCTCAAGCAAGGCCAAGCAAGGGGTGTGGGTATCTGAAGAGGTATTAAACCATGCAATTCCCTTTGTATATAGAACTGGTAGGAAGGACTGTCATTATCGATCGTATACTATCATCCAAGCCTCCTCTCCTCGACAGCTGCCATCTCCAAGTAGAATGGTTGCAAACCTGGGGTTCGCGGGGGGTATCGTTGGTATATACAAGTCGGCTCATCCAATGCCGTCCTAGAATTCCGCTCCGGCGGACAATTCAGGTTTCTTGAAGAGAAAAAGATGGCACTTGGCAGGCGTGTGATTGGGATGGGTGGTCTGATTCCAGATCAGAGTGTCGAGTAGCGACATCAAGAGACGTCAAAAAGGGCCGTTGGAAAATGTGGGTTGCAAAGGAAAGGCCGGACGTTGTTCCTTTTCAGAGGATCAAAGGCCCTTTCACTTGGTCGCCGTCGTATATGGCTCTGGGCTTGATCCTCTCTTGATCTCATCGTCGTGAGAACTAACAGGAGACTGCTCGCACTGCTCTCGGGGGCTGCTCTCGGGCGTTGGGAGTCGGATACAAGTGCAGTGTCTGAGCAAGGCCTCGCATCTTGCAAGCCTCTCCAGGAGATCTTGATTTGGACGTCTGCGCTTCCTTGGAGGAGCGGGCGTGCTGGGGGTGCAAACTGCTTTGAGCTTTGATGGTGAGTCTTCTAGAGATTGCCATTGACTGTCGAGGTGCCTTTACCTTGATGCAATTGGAGCATGGGCTCTTTCTATCGCACTTCTTCTTCCTTTGCTGGCAGAGAACACAAGCAAGAATCCTCTTGCCTGCCGCCTTCTTTGGTTGATCTGGGTTATTTGACGACATCTTGGTGGATGCTCGACCGTACCGGTCCACCGAATTCGAGACTGTGTCGGACATTTTTCGTATACGCTCTTTCCGAGAATTCGCATCTACGGGATTTGCGAGATGCTAGTTTTACAGAAGATGTCGGCTTTAAAAGTTTAAGCAGCATCAGCTTAAACTTTGGGATATCCAACTACCGTCTGAGCCCTTGGATGAGACCCCAGGATATCACGAGGGTCCACCAGGCCAGACCTTGATGCCCCATCAGGTAACAGATCATGCAACAATCCAGTGCACGGCTAGGTACAGGGGTGGAGAGATGTTATTGGAGGTTCGCAGTCCTCGAGGAGGGGTGGGCTCTGCCACACCCGGGCATCGGGTTCTAGATACGCCCCGAGGGAAATCTCCACTGTATCGTGACATTTGTTGTCGAGCAAGGGTGTCAGCTCGGAGTTGAACAATGCCAGGGAAACACTTTTCCTGACGGGTCGTTAGAAAACGCCGCTGGACCGCTGACACTCGTCGCTTTCGCATTTCGGATGTTGCGGTTTGCTTAAGCCCGCCTCTCCCTGAACTTCATAAGGCGAGGCTCCTCTGCGACTTTAAGCTCATGAGACATGGTTCCCAGTCCAGCTTAAGCACCCAATAGCGGATCCCGTCATATTCTTATTCTTTGGGGTACAAGGGTCCTTTACGACCCAGAAACCGAGTTTTCGGATGAGTCTACTGATGCACCAGTGAGGCCTTCACTGTCGTCCACCACTTATACGGACGTGTAAGCATCTATAGTTCTCACTCCAACTACAACACGAGCCCATCTACTAGTACTCTTGAACTCTACACATACCTTTACTCAAGATAGCTGTCTACTCATTCCACAATGGCATCCAATTCCCCGGAGGGCACCACCTTCCCGCCGGGAGACATCAATCTTGACCCAGCCGCCATACAACCTCCCAACCCTGAGACACATTCCAACATGGGGACCGACTCGACCGCCAATGACTCAGCATTGAAGGATACATCTACCGGCCCTGAAGCACGCAAGGAGACCGACACCCCAGTCCAGACAAGTACGGAAGATGAAGATGAGGACTCGGAGCTGGAACGCAGGCACAGCATCGTGCGTGACCTGGCACGACAGTACACTCACCAAAGCCAGATGTCCTCTGTTAGCGGAAACCCCTTTTTGATGGAAGATGAAGAAAGCCCCTTAAATCCCAGAAGCGAAAAGTTCAGGGCCCTCACCTGGGCAAAGTCAGTGGTCAAGCTCCTTCACGACAACGGCCTGTCATCTCGAAAAGCTGGCGTCTGCTACCAGAACCTCAACGTCTTTGGCTACGGGCAGCCTACCGACTACCAAAAGGATGTTGCGAATATCTGGTTCGAGGCAGCTAACTGGCCACGACAGTTGATGGGGTATGGAAAGACGCGGATTGATATTGTTCGCGACTTTGATGGTATCGTGCGGAATGGAGAGATGTTGGTGGTTCTTGGACCCCCTGGTGCTGGATGCTCGACGTTTCTCAAGACCATCAGTGGAGAGACAAGCGGTATTTACGTGAACGACGATGCGTACTTCAACTATCGAGGTAAGCCGTGGCAAGTGTGCATCTGTGGACGGCAAGCTAAATGCAACGACAGGAATCACGGCAGAGGAAATGCACATCCAGCATCGTGGTGAAGCCATTTACACGGCCGAAGTCGATGTGCACTTCCCGCAACTGAGCGTCGGCGACACCCTCGATTTTGCAGCCCACGCCAGAGCCCCAAGAGATGTTCCAGCTGGTATCGACAAGGAGACCTTCGTTCGCCATCTCCGTGACGTCGTCATGGCCATGTACGGCATCACCCACACAGTCAACACCCGTGTTGGTAACGAATACGTCCGCGGCGTGTCCGGCGGAGAACGCAAGCGCGTAACCATCGCAGAAGCTTCACTCAGCGGCGCCCCCCTACAATGCTGGGACAACAGCACCCGAGGTCTCGACTCTGCCAACGCGGTAGAGTTTTGCAAGACCTTGCGCCTTCAGACGGAATTATTCGACACTGCGGCTCTTGTATCGATTTATCAAGCCCCACAGGCCGCGTATGATGTTTTTGACAAAGCGTTGGTTCTGTACGAGGGTCGACAGATTTACTTTGGTCCTACCAACGAAGCGAAGCACTATTTTATGGATCTCGGCTTTGACTGCCCAGCCCGTCAAACAACACCCGATTTCCTGACGTCCATGACAAGTCCCCAGGAGCGAGTTATTCGAAAAGGCTTTGAAGCTCGCGCCCCGAGAACCCCAGACGAGTTTGCAGCAGCCTGGAAGAATTCCGCAGCCTACACCAAGCTTCAGCAAGAAATCGAAGAGTACAAGCAAGAGTTCCCCATCAACGGACCTGAGGCAGAGCAGTTCCGACAAATCAAGCGTGCCGTGCAAGCCAAGAACCAGCGTCTCAAGAGTCCCTACACCCTGAGCTACGGACAACAGACGTCTCTCTGTGTGTGGCGAGGCTTCAGGAGGTTGGTCTGCGATCCGGCTTTGACGCTCTCGATGCTTTTTGGAAACTTTTTCATGGCCTTGATCGTTGGAAGTGTTTTCTACAACCTGGATCAGTCGACGGGTAGCTTCTACCAGAGAGGTGCCTTGGTCTTTATGGCTTGTCTGTCGAATGCTTTTGCGAGTGCCCTGGAAGTACGGCAGATCCCCCCCCCTCTTCAAAGACCTCAATACTAATAGTGATGCAAGATTCTCACCCTCTACTCCCAACGTCCCATCGTTGAGAAACACAACCGCTACGCCTTGTATCACCCGTCAGCAGAAGCAGTTGCCTCTATGCTCTGTGATTTACCGTACAAGGTCCTGAACGCCATTGTTTACAACCTCACGCTGTATTTCATGACCAACCTGCGTCGAGAACCGGGAGCCTTCTTTTACTTCCTCCTCATGACGTTCCTCGTAACGCTCTGCATGTCGATGATTTTCCGCACCATCGGTTCAGCTTCAAGGACTCTTTCGCAAGCCATGGTTCCCTCGTCCATTCTCATCCTAGCTTTGGTTACGTTTACTGGCTTCATCATTCAGATCGACTACATGTTGGATTGGTGTCGATGGATCAACTACGTCAACCCCCTCGCATACGCCTTTGAATCGCTCATGGTCAACGAATTCCACGACCGAAAATTCGAATGCAACGTCTTTGTCCCCGCATACCCTGACGCAGACCCAATAAATCGCGTCTGCTCGACCGTTGGTTCCGTCCAGGGCGAGCCAATGGTCGACGGAGACGCCTACATCAACCTGTCCTTCAAATACTACCACGCGCACAAGTGGCGCAACGTGGGAATCGTCATCGCCTTCACAATCTTCTTCCTCATAACCTACATGGCCTTTGCCGAATTCGTCAGCGCCAAGAAGTCCAAGGGCGAGGTTCTCGTGTTCCGAAAAGGCCACAAGCTCGCAGGAGGAAGGGGAAACGATGCCGAGTCAAGCCCAGCCGGTCGCGGGGCCATCACCGAGAAGGAGGGTTATGGAGAGGGACAGCCTTCCAACTTTCAGTCGACTAGTGTTTTCCATTGGAACAATGTGTGCTATGATGTCAAGATCAAGAGCGAGAACAGGCGGATTCTGGATAACGTTGCTGGTTGGGTCAAACCCGGTACAATGACGGCTTTGATGGTACGTCTTCCTTTTTGAATGTGTAAGAATTGCTATTTACATGTTGTAGGGCGTTTCTGGAGCTGGAAAGACCACGCTTCTCGACTGTCTCGCTGACCGAACGAGCATGGGTGTCATCTCAGGAGACATCCTAGTCGATGACGAACTCCGCGACGCATCCTTCCAACGAAAGACCGGCTACGTTCAGCAACAGGACCTTCATCTGTCAACTACAACCGTTCGCGAAGCTCTCAACTTCTCTGCTCTCATGCGTCAGCCAAAGCACATCCCAACGAAGGAAAAGCTAGCCTATGTCGACGAAGTCATCAAAATGCTTGACATGCAAGACTATTCAGAAGCAGTGGTCGGAATTCTCGGCGAAGGACTCAACGTCGAACAACGAAAACGCCTCACGATCGGTGTCGAGCTAGCCGCAAAGCCCCCAGTTTTGCTCTTTGTCGACGAGCCAACGTCAGGTCTCGACTCTCAGACATCGTGGGCCATTCTCGATCTGTTGGAAAAGCTTGCCCGAAGCGGTCAGGCTATTCTATGTACCATTCATCAACCTTCAGCTATTCTCTTCCAGCGCTTCGATCGACTGTTGTTCCTGGCCAGTGGCGGAAAGACGGTTTACTTTGGCGACATTGGAGACCATTCCCGGTCCATGATTGACTATTTCGAAAAGAACGGCGCGGATCCTTGTTCGCCAGACGCCAACCCAGCTGAATGGATGCTTGAAGTCATCGGAGCAGCCCCAGGCTCAGAGACGGAACTCGACTGGCCCCAGGTTTGGAGAGATTCGCCCAAACACGCCGCAGTCCAGGAACATCTCAAGGAGCTATCCCACCATCACATCGAAAAGGACACAGATACATCCTCATACGATGAATTCGCAGCCGACTTCAAAACCCAGCTTGTCCAGGTTACGCGTCGTGTCTTTGAGCAATATTGGCGAACGCCCTCATACATCTACTCCAAGGCAGCCCTCTGCGTCCTCGTGGCTTTATTCGTCGGCTTCGTCTTTTACAACGCGCCAAACACGACTCTCGGCTTGCAGAATCAGATGTTTGCCATCTTCCAGATCCTAACCGTGTTTGGACAAATGGTGCAACAGACCATGCCGCATTTCGTCATCCAGAGAGATCTCTACGAAGTGAGGGAGCGTCCATCAAAGACGTACGGCTGGCAGGTCTTTATCCTGAGTCAAATCATCGTTGAAATCCCCTGGAACACGGTCATGGCCGCTTTGATGTACTTCTGTTGGTACTATCCCATCGGACTGTATCGCAACGCAGAGCCTTCTGATGCCGTCGCTGAACGAGGCGCCCTCATGTTCCTGCTGCTTCTGGCCTTCATGATTTTCACCTGCACCTTTACCGACTTTGTCATCGCGGGTTGCGGATCAGCAGAGACGGGCGGCAACATAGCGAACCTGCTCTTCATGATGTGTCTCATCTTCTGTGGTGTCCTCGCACCCCCAAGCTCCCTCCCTCGCTTCTGGATCTTCATGTACCGCGTCAGTCCGTTCACATACTTAGTGTCTGCCATCTTATCCACAGCCGTGGCGAATACAAAGGCCGAATGTGCACCCAACGAATACATCCAGTTCCCGCCACCATCAGGACAGACTTGTCAAGAGTACATGGATCCTTATATGAGCAAGGCTGGCGGTTATCTGACGGACCCCAACAACACCAACGAGTGCACCTACTGCACCATCGGCGACACGAATCTGTTCCTTGCTGGCGTTCAGTCTGACTATGCAGACAGGTGGAGGAACTTCGGTCTGATGTGGGTGTATATCATCTTTAATATCTGCGGCGCATTGGCTCTCTATTGGCTTGTCAGGGTTCCCAAGAACAAGAAGGGCAAGAAGCAGAAGAAGGAATAGGAGTGGTAAGGGGCTTGAAGCGCGCAAGATCGCGGCAACATAGACGGGTTCATTGTTTTGTTTTATTTAGTTACCATAACCGTTACTTTCAGCAAGTGTATTTCCTAATATAATAACCAAAAGATGGCTGGTTTCCCATGCGTTGACGACTTCTTTTGGTAGACTTGTGAGCGACAAACTAGGATCGGGCGTGATTTACATCTAGCTATTTGTTACCATCCAGGTCTTGGTGTTTTTGTCGACAAAACAGAATCAGGCGCGATTTATATATTGCTATTTGCGACGTACTTACCCTCTGGTAAGCGAAAACAAAACCTTCGGGGAAAGAAGAACATTGATCACAGTTGCTAGCAGGTAGATATCAATAAGTAGTTCATAGTAACTAAATGCATTATTCTACCACACCTGTTACTCCTTTCACTGTGTGCGTAATTAATTATCTTATTATTGCGAAGATAAGACTCCTCTATCCTATAGTGGGTGATACCTACTCGTGTTTTGCAAGGAGAATATCGACGCAGAGCATCGCCGCTTTTATAGAGGGTAGCTTAGGCTCGCCTCAGGCGCAGCTCAGCCGGTCCTCACCCCAGCTCAGGCGCCCCACCCAAGGATCTAAAAATACCTTCTATGCAAGCATGGGTATCCAAAACCATAACCCTCTAACCCTAGTCGAGCGCGCAGTCATCAACCTGGAGGTGCTAACGGATGGGTCTGGGAGAGTCTTATCTCACCAGGAAGGTGGGACAGCTGTACTGCCCAGAATGTCTGCCCAGGATTCGTTTATGTTCTCTATAAGAGGGCGGCGCTGTCGCCTGTCGTTTTCAATATCAGAGAGTTTATCCGCGGCAGTTATCTTGCCTTGCCAATTTTGTTCTCCTACTCTTGCACGAGAGATTGCCCCGAGAAGAAACAACATATCTTACTGTATATGTGTTCCTTGACGATGTGGTTCATGCCCTCTTTATTGAGGAGGATTATGATAATCAATAATGACTAGGTATTTGACGATGTATATGGATAAAGACGCGACAGTCTGACCCGTGAGCTGCCCAATCTCAAGCCATGATCATTTGCGGTGAAAGGCATATCCCTTAGTCCACGCCATATGCTCTAAGGGTATCACACCTTGAAAAATCTAGTTTCAGACGCATGATGACATTCTAATTTCTATTTGCTAGAAGATCGCGGTCTCATGCTATCCTTAACTCGACATGACATAGTACGAACTAAGGAAAACGACAAGTTTCAAGCTCCTGGGGTTTGCTCATTCCATGGTACTTAACCATAGGAAATACCTAAATCTTACTAGGTTGTAACGGTTATGCCAATGACCGCTATACCATAGGGCAAAAGATTAGTTAATAATCGCATTGGTTGCAATTATTATAGCACGCAACAGCTCTTTTAAGCACTATACGGGGGACCAAGCCGTGACACTACACCTTTCTACGAGGTCATGAGGATGAACCGGCCAAGGTCTTGATTGACTCTTCGAGACCACTTGCTCTCGCGCGCTGTGCAATCCACATTGTCCCCGCATTCTTGTCTATTGCCTTGATCACTCTCAACCTCACCGGTTATTTCATTGGAGATGAGTTACAAGGCGACCATGATGAGGATGACCTCAAGCTTGGGTTGCTGCAGATTGGCGCTAAGGTCCAAGTAAGTTTCCAGAGGAATGGGTGGGCTATTCTTGAATCTGACCATTGTTCTATTGTTAGGAGCTCCTCGTAGTGGCGAGTTTCGGATCTGTGATATTCCATGTCCTCCGATCCGAGCTGGTGTGTGGTGATGGTGTACCGCTTGGCCTCCTCGTTTCAGGATGGACTTTTGCACAGGTCAAGTAAGCACCTTTACGGAGAGGGAAGCATCCCTTGCGCTGACTCATTACTTTTCCAGCTATTTTTGGTCGGCCGAATTCTGGGGAGGCATGCGCTGCACCCAGATCATGTCTCGAAAACAGCGATGGAGGCGACGTGGTTTCGTTGCTCTCGTTTTGATTGGAGGCTCATTGGCGCTCCTTGCTGGTCCAGCGACTGCATTGCTTATGATACCCAGAAGCCAAGATTGGCCTGTCGGCGGTGGAATATTTTGGCTAAATGGTGAGGACTGAAGATTCCCTGGCTGGACTATTCATAACCGTATAACTAGGGAGCAACGACCAACTATGGCCTACGAATTTGGACGCTGGATATTACGCTGGCGTCAACTGTTCAGATCAAACTGTTTAGTTCTTAGATAATAGGTGTCCTGCAGCAGGCTTTCTCCCTCTATATCAGCGTTACAACACCTGGTATAAGCGTCAAAACACGGGCTATTCGTTTGAGTTGCGTGATTCAAATCTTAGGAAGAGCATGTATGCGAGGCCGTCACTAATATCAGATGCCAATACGTGGTCATTCACGGCTCATGCGGCCACTGCCACCTTACAGGATGCAATGCGAGGCCTCCACAACGACGCCCTCGTATATATGAGTGCTACTCACCCTCAAGAACCTCCCTTCCCAGGCCACTTGATGTGGGCAGAGTTGATGCGATTCGAGGTTGAGACAAAAGTGCCCGCTGTGCGCGTGCTCTGTGAGCCTCAGGGTATGCTGGACCTCTCAGCCGACAACCTGACCATGAAGTTCCCCAACATTGCTGCATATGATGCGTATTGGTTGGGCCGACCACCGCCGATGCAAAGATCCCCCTTTCCTGCGCCTAAAGTAGATCTAGTCGATATTCTGGAGCCTGTACAGCGGCACCTTTTCGCGCGAGGCATCTTACACAACCAGAAGGCGCTCCTAAGCGATGATATCTTCAGCCAAAATCGTTCGACGCTCATCATCCCCGTCGATATGAAGGAACACAGTGAGTCTGCGCTTGGCCTGGCTATGTTCTTTGGAGCTGCGTGGAATCGAACAGATGTTGATGGCAACTTACTGCCATCAAACTCGGTGGCATGTTCTGTCGATGCTCGGTGGGCCAACGCGAAGACAGTGATGGAAATGACAGCGAATACCCAACTGGATCATGAGTATACGTTAGGCAGGGCGAGGAACTTGGTTGAAACTGACTTGCTATTCTCGCATCTCATCGGATACTATCGCTGGAAGCCTCCGCCGATGCCGGTGGTTAGAATGTCTCCTAGCTGGTACGACTTACTAGCACCTGTGTTGCCCGATGCTCAGTCATCTGCAGCGGCCGGACTTCCCTGGATGCCAGCCTCAGGATCGAAACAAACCGCTCTTGAACCGGTGTTGAGCATGACTTACAAACCGGTCGACAGCGGACAGACGGAATTTGAGGGTCTTCTCGCCACGACATTGGCAGATGGCCTATCTCGTTGTGGCCTCATACCAAACCATAACGGCAGCCGCTTCCTTGAGGCCTGGCAATTTGGTGCTTGGGATACTGAGAATGAAGACCAGGCAAGGACAATGATTCGAAAGGGAAATCCAGTGGAGAGCTTTCCAGAACCATCGATTCTCAAGTCTGGAAATATAACCCGGATGGAGATGAAAGCTACTTATAAGGGCTACGTCATGTCTGCGACAGGCTGGTTCGACTACCTCTCCATCGCCGCACTGCTGTTCCACGCTATCATCGCGCTGCTGCACACTATCCTTGTGGTCTATCACGGCAAGACAAGTGGTGCATGGGATACAATTCTGGAGCTGGTCATCTTGACATAGATGTCGTCGCCGCCTCAGGAATCTCTCCTCGTGAGCGCGTCGGCCGGCATACGATCGTTCAAGACGGTGAAGCTGGTCGCATGGGTCGAAGCGCCGCAACAAGGAGGAATAGGACACGAATCGGGAGGAGAGCTTCAAATGAGATTCAGGGATCATATGGATCATCGAGATGCCGACCTCAAGCCAAGCGTTGGGAAGGTGTATGGTAGTTCGGTGACTGAGGATGAAGTGCGACGTCTACATCGAAGGAAGGTGTGATTTTATATCCAGGTTTCATTTGGCTTATTGGGGTCAGCTTTGCCGTTTCGGTGGTCAAGGCGGCGAGGTTCTTGAGCAGAAGGTTGTCGATCTGGTAGTTCTTGAGGAAACTGTTGGAGAAAAGATAGACTGTTTATTGAAGGACCTGCAGCAAAGGTTGCGTCTGTGATAGCTGCTGTATAACATATAAGCAACTGTAACTCTTCTCTTTCCTGTGAGGCCCGTTACGATATTCCGGTGCGCTATTGAATCTTCGCTCGCTTAAATAGCAGCAAAACTGATCAAAGCATGACTAGCGGTGCCTTCAAAAGAGAAGAAATAGCAATACTACTCTCAGGATAACTGCCGTTGAGAGATAAGCCCTGGCCTTGTCATGGCTAATCCTGAACTCGGGACCCGCCGTCGCTTTCTTCGGTTCCGTTTCGAGGCCCCAAGTATAGGATATCATGCAACACCTGCTTCCACGCACTATCACCACCATTTTCTACATTTTCCAAACGCCACCAGTACTTGACCTTCACTAATAAGCCTCTCTCACCACCATCATCCGTCCACATATTTACTCTTAAACCTGTCCAGTTCTCTGCTTTCGCCCTCGCCTGTAGCTCCTCCATAGATGAAAACCCGGCAGGAATGATGTGCCTTGCGTCTCCGAATTCGTTGGCTTCATCTCCTGTAAGGGGTCGAACGGTGTAATAGCTGGCTTTGGTTGTAGTCGCCTCCGTGCCTTTAAAGTCCCAGCCCGCTTCTCGGAGAATGCGCTCAACTATTTCTCCGGATTCATCCAGATATCGAACAATGGTGTATCTATCTTGAGCAGCGTAGCTAGGGTCTTGCCGGCATATCTGGCGGCAATCTGCAGAGTAGAAGAGCCCCTTGTCTCTATTATCCTTTGTCTGTCGATACTGGTGGTAGATTTCGCATAGGTGCTTGAACAAGGGAGAGGTTTCGCTGAGTGCCATGGTGACAGATGTGTAAATTCAGCAAGTAGGGATATGACAGAGGGGTGGGTTGCTGTTCTTTATACGTATGTCTAAGCACGTGATGTAAGATTTTAGCTGTTTAATAAGTAACCGAGGTCTACTTGTTGGAATACGAATCGTCGATATGAGCCATTGAGGTTACGTTAGTAGACATATGCATCTCTTCATTGAAGTTTGTATAGGTATCCAGCCTATCTGGAAACATATTTACAACCAGACTGCCCTGATCTAAGATGCGCCCTCACATCTTTGAAATTATCAAATTCCTCGTCTCGACGCTCTCACGGGGAGGTGCGTCAGCTTCTGCCAATGGGTTCTCCACAGATACATGAGGATAGTCTCAACCCGGATGTTAGCCCCAAATGTTTATTAGCTGGGCAAGCCTACTTATATCTCGCGTTGGACCCCGATCGACTGTCGTATGTCATGAACAGGAACGGTTCATCTGATCGCTGTTTAGGCAACCAAAACCAACGCTGATTCTTACTGTGCTTTAGACTGTATATCTCCTGGTTCCACGTTGGGTATATCCTGTTAGTGGCGACAAGGTCGGTTGGGCCGATCGAGGTGTAATCGCATATCGTAGGAGGAAGGCGGTTCTAAACCCAACTGGTACCATAGAGCAAGGGATCTAAGCCTGGATACTTGTCTAACGCATATTCCCGCCTTTGGTCTCATAATGATACGAGTATGAAAGCAGGCTCTGTCTCTGTGGTTGCGATTGGTTATAAATCCTCCTCGGTGAGAAGCTGAATGATATCAGTAACATTGCACAATGTCCTACGAATTGCGTGGCGTGATCAGTGCTCCGCACGAGTTCCGGGCGCTTTAATCTCCATAGCCTCTTTGTCTCGCCGCCTTGCCACGTACCTTTCCCTCAGCTCGTTACTGGCAGTCTTGAAACGAGCAGAATGCGGATAAACAAGCCAGCGTCTGACACACCCGCGCCGGGGCATGTCTTATGAGTAAGCACCTGGCCTCAGTAAGCCTGATTTGACTGAAATGGGCCTTAGTGACGAGATATACTCGGAGTCTTGGAACGAGGCACTTCGGAGGTGCGAGAGCACGCTAGAGCCCTAAGACTATAGCCGTACTTTGTAGGTCTAGTCTCTTAAGAACTTCCGCGATGAGTTGACAATGCTTCTTACCAAGCACCCAGACAAACGATCGAGGGTTATAATCGATTTAATCTATCCCACCTTAGATCGCTATAAGAAGTTTGCCTAGAACTTTGTTAAGATGATGGAAAAGTTAGTTAACACTTCTATGATATAGGGTCTTCTGTTTCTCGTTTTCAAGGTAAAACCAGTCACTGAAGGCCGTCTTTAATAAAATGCTGAGTATGTTGCGTCAAGCTCGCGCTGGCTAGTTCGAGTACAGGCCCCGTTAGCCCTCTCGACCTCATTACGACGTCGCTCAAGAAGATCGGCTACAAGCTTCGAGCGATAAATATGTTCAGTGAAGGCATTACTGACTTTGGAAAGGTCAAGGATGATACTTTTGAGATAAAAAAGGAGATTGTCATCTTATAGTTGTAGATCATTATGATCTTTCGCAACGAAGGACGGGAAGACGAAGGCAAGTTACACCTGACCAGCCAACGGCTTGGCCTTGTAGTCGAAGACTTGTGGCTAATGTCATCACAGCCCGACTCGGACTTGAGGAGAGTGCAATGCAGACCCTAACTGCCAAGCTTGATGCCGTGTATAGAAATATCGACGCCGCGGTTCAGCGCATCGAAAAGGTGGCTGAGATGATGGAAAGACAAGCGCGTACTTTGTACGACAGAACCATCTACAACCGTCTGTTGGCACTCGAGGTGTCTAAACAGGAGAGTGCCACTTTGCCATGCAACACGCTCCCTGTGGCCGAAAACCGTCGATTCTATGGCCGCCAGGACATTCTAAAAGAGCTCGACCGTTATCTGCAACCTGCAGATACCACCACTCCCCTTTCCTCCATCGCGCTATACGGACTCGGCGGCATCGGGAAAACACAGACAGCGCTTGCTTACGCATACCAAAAACTCGACGACCTCGACGCAGTCTTCTGGATTCCGGCAGAGAACGAGTACTCTATCCAGCAAGGTTTCAGCAAGGTTGCCGTCGATGCCCTTCAGCTCGAGAAAGCACGGCCTCGGGCTCATCAGGAGAACATGATACTGGTGCTAAACTGGCTTCAAAAGACATATATGACAACACAGCTTTCCTCGCTCAAAGTCTAACCGTATTCTAGCCGCCAAGTAGCTTCTGATATTTGACAATGTTGACCAGCACGACGTCCTCGACAACTGCTGGCCTGCTTCCCAACATGGCGCTGTTCTTGTTACCACTCGAGACGTCCTCGTAGCCACGCTTCCCATCGACACTGGGCGCGAAGTAAACGAATTCGGAGTCGAAGAGGGAGCGGGGTTTCTACTTCACATGACGCCCCAGAGAGCACGCGCCGACGGCGAACTAGAGGCAGCCCGGGGAGTGACCAAGCAGCTTGGTGGCCTGCCTCTTGCCCTCAACCAGATGGCGGCGCTCATAAATGCTAGAAACTATTCTATTAAGGACTTTGGTGCGCTGTACTCCAAAAATGAGCAACGCCTTCACAAGCAGCGGAAGAACGGCTGGAAGTACATTGGCTACCAGCATGGCCTTGACACCATGTGGGAGATCTCATTCTCCAACCTTAGAGACGACGCTCGTGCCTATCTGGGGGTCTCGAGTTTCTTCTCCCCGGTTTAGTACCGTCAGAGATATTCACAGCCAAGGAAGTTGAAGCACTCACCCCTTTGCTTTCGTTTTATGAAGATGAGTTCAGGTGGGTGATTAACTTCTACAGAGGCAATGGTATGCTGGCTGACAAAATCAAGCCTTAATAATGCTCTCGAAGAACTAACTCATTATGCTTTGGTAAGAAAGAATATCGAAAAGGACACATTTCGGATTCATCGATTGGTCCAAGCAGAATACCAATCCAGGATAGAGAACCCGCAGGAACAGTTTAAGGCTGCTACTCAATTGCTGCTCAAGAAGTTGAATGGGTTCTATATGAGCACTATATCCCTCAGGTTCTCTCGCTTGCTCGGAACTATAACGAGTCACGGGCTAAGCCACGTCCTCTCCGCCCTAACATAGACTTTGTTAGGCTCCTTACTAACGCTGCCAAGTATGTTATCAACCCTTGGGGGCTAGTGGCGGGCTGACCCTTGAATAGTGCGATCCACGATAACGACACAACCAATTCTGTTCCTAGGTTGCTTTATACCGCCGACTTCGCGTTTTATGCATGCCCCAAAGATAGACAAGACCGCCTACTCTAGGCATTCCTATAATCCCTACAGTGCATGTACTATTTCTGCACATCCGAGTTTAATAGGTCTGAGAAGGAAATGAGCGAGGGTCTTAAGATACGACTCGAGCTGCTTCCCCACAACGACTTGCTTCTTGCACTCGCTTACAGCTGGCTCGGAATAGCCGTAGGCTGCCAAGAGCGTTACTCGGAAGGCCTTGACCTGCTTCTCAAAGCTGGGAAAGTGCTCGAGGGCCCAGCTAGGGAGGTTCCCAAGAGAAAGCTCATCTAGGGCTATAATACTTCGCGCAACTACTATTGCATGGGACGATACGAGGAGGCCGATCGTCTCTTAACGACAGCATTAGCGGATGCCGACAGGCTCCAGAGCTGGTACATGCAGGTCTAGTACGTCAAGAACCCCCTCTACCGTCATTCAGTGTTATTGCCAAAAGACGCATGTGTTTTCTAACAGGTCTCAGTGGCCATCTCACCTTCGCTTCCCTTCAAACGAGAATGAACCGACTTGGGGACGCAAGAAGCCATGTTGACAAGGCCAAGAAAATCCTAGAGACCTCTGGTATTGCTGCGCGCTTCAGTTGGCTGAGTTCGTATTGCGCCTATCGCTCAGGAGATGTAGCGATGAAGCAGGGCCGCTTTAAGGATGCCATGTAAGCGAATGTCTTCTTAATTACCAGTAATGATAGGTTGCTAAGCACTCACGCAGCGAGGAGACGGAGAAGGCAATGGCTATCGGGAAACGGGTTAAAGTTCCCCCAGGTATCCTTTGTAGATGCACCCATGCCTACTCAAAAGTTTTATCAACTGATCCTTCGCGGAGGGAGGAGTCGGAGAGGCAGCGGTTAGAAGCTAGACGGTTGCGATCACAACTGCCGGACGGTGGTGGCGACTTAGATGATGAGAGTGATGCTGCCTTTGAAAGGTTTGTTAAGATGGATCATCGATGAAGGAAATGCTATTTAGAGGGATATAGAGAATGAAAGTACAAGTAGTCCCTGGGTAAGAGTCGCACGTATGTCAAGGTGCGGCCGCAGGTCTTACTAAAATACCTGTCAAACAAGAGGTGGCATGGCCATTGTCAGACACCGAGTTACCACACCCCAACCATCTGGTTATCACGCAGCTGCTCCCACCTGCAATACCTGAAACGATAACCCGAGCCAACCTGGCAACAACGTCCAGAACCTCGGCTGACGAGTTGATGCTGAATGGATTGAGCTCCTGCTGTAGATGTTGTGTATGATTGCGAGCCGTTGAAGGCTTGACCCATATCATCACTTCATCTTCTGTATTCGTGTCGTCGCTAGAAATCCAGACAGCACAGTCAATAGATGGTCCAGTAGCTGAGAGTACCTCTTTGCCGCAAGGCGATATAGCGACTGCTAGAGAAGCGGGAGAGGTTTTACCGCGGTTTCTGCTGCCCAGCATCATAGATTATTAATGTCATGTTGGAGCTGCCATGTGTATGGAAGTCAAGAGATAAAGGGGGTTGCTCTGGCGGTGCGATGAAGCAAAAGGTAGGCAGGCATTGTCTAGCTTATATGCTCGCAGCTGAACCACATGAGACCCATGGGCTGTAGGAGCACATACCGGTATTTTCCACTGTCTTCCCTTGTTCTCCAAGATCAAGGCGTGCCGGACGGAGTGTCAAGGGCATAACGAAGGGCACATAGGAAGAGTGACAAAGTCAGGGAATAGCTAGCAGGTAGCTAGCTAAGGAATCGATGAGAAGTCTGTTGATTCTTACCCTTTCTCCTTCCTGGAGTCCTTGGGCCTCTATATAGATCTCCTCTACGGCGGACTCCGCCGTCAATCGGTCCATCTCGTACGCCATGAGGCCGGCTGCTCCGCTACTGGCCCCCTGCCTCTTCGATAATGCCTTCATCACGACGCATAGACCCTCGCACCGGTCGGGATCTCCGTTCGGTGCTGTGGTCGGCGTTCTCCGACTTTCGTATGTGACACGGAGGAGGCAGACACGCAACCATTTCCTAATCGTGCCAATCATTCTACTGCCGGGCTACACCTATGAGGCTGTGTTAGATAAACTCCATCCTCGGTTTATCTTCTCGTATCTCATTAGGGATCCACGATATTCGTTGGTAAGGCAGAGTTCTCGGAGATGCCAGATGAGGCAGGTCTTGATGACTATTGGGTTGTTGACGCATGACGCGTCGTTTCCAGTTGGTCAGATAGGATCGGGTAGGAAGTTACCGCTTAATGAGCCTCGAATTATTCCCGGCTAATGTAGGTTAGAGAGGAATAGCCCCTTGTTGAGGCGCATAGCAATGGGAGCAAGAGTGACGATATTAAGAACGTTGGGAATTTTGGTTATTCAGCTAGTTAGGATATAGTACTTATACTAATAAATAACGAGTTATAAATCATAATTATCTCCGCTTAGGCAGACCCTGAAAGGGCGCTTAATAAATGTTCTTAACGATTAGTATGAGACGAAAGCAAGGCAGCTTTTAGGTTAACCGATGAAGTATGGGCAAGTAGAAGTGAGGTGTAGTTAGGAGCAATGTTACACACCATCAGGAGAGCTTTTTAAGCAAGGATGACGGATGACATAAGAACCACAGTCCACTAGGAACCCTGACCACCCTAATTAGAAGGACTCAAGAACTACGTAGAACTTTCTTAACTAACCAGAAGAAGAAAAAGCTAGATATTTATCATATATTGCCTTACATCTAGACATTACGGCAAGGCATCTATCTATCCATAGGTATATAGCAAAGAGGAAACTAACTTAGCGGCTCTATATATATTAGCAGTCGAATCCCAGGAATATACTATGCTACCCTTATTAATCAAGGTCGTATTTAAGTATTATATACTTATTATTCGTCTAAGGATACCTAGCCGTTATCCCGAGGTGCAAGCATACGCCTCCTAGCTCACGCTCAGAGATATAAACTCCGCTAACCACCGAGTCTTCTATCTAATGCCTTTTCACCACGACCACCCAGGGCCACTTTCCTCCTATACTAACTTCCGTCTTAAGGAATTAATAAGCCGGCATTTTTCCTTCCGATTGATCTCGGCCGCGTAAGGGCGCCTGGCCATCAGACTGACCCTATGACGTTCCAGCGCCAACGAGGCAGAATGAGGTAGTCTATCGTTACGAATATCGGTTTACCTGCGTTCTATAAGAGTGGTAGAGTAACCAGCTTTCACTAGATTTACTATCTATCTACTCAATATTCTAGATCAGTAACCACAGAGGTCTAGAGCTAAAGGGTTTCTCACCAGCTAGCATAAAATAGATATTATTACGAAGTCAATATAAATTCTAGGATAACCTCAAATAGGATAACTAGTAACGAAGTTTATCCCCAATTCATTAAAATAAGTGTCGAGCGAGCTATATATAGTAAATGTGCGAGTCTCTATGAGGTTCCTATGGGGTCATCCTATTCTTATCAACTACCGGGGGCTGAAACCAGAACTGCCGACCCACATCTCATATTAGCTCACCCCGAGCTCACCGGCTCAGGTAAAAGCGGCGACTACTCAGGATCGTGGGCGAGAAAGGAAACAGTGCAAGTCTATATTCGCATTGCGTATTAGGCTGATTCAGATATTTCTATCCGCCACTCGTCCACCAAACTAGTCACCCCTTTCAGTGATTTTCATCTCATCGAGATGATGAGACTCCTCTCTGCCAAACGAACTGCCCCTTTTATTATGCCTGTTATTATTTCATCCTCTCGATGATAAGATTCTTCTATCCCACAGTGGATAGCATTAATGGTAAACTACTTAGGATCACGCCTCATTCACATTTTGCTATTTGTGAGCTACTCTCGAAGAAGGGGAAAGATCTTTAAGGAAGTATAAGGGGGTAGTTCTTATTGTCCAATAAGCCAAATATTCAGACTTCACAATCGCGAGCAAGCAGTTAGAGATTAACAAGTAGTTCAAAGTAACTAAATGCTAACCCATTTTTTGAAAAGCAGAAAACAACCTCCGCCGCCACTCTTCCACCAAACCGGTCGCCCCTTTTGTTGTGTGTGATTTTCTCATCACTGCGATGATAAGATTCCTCCATCTTACCATGGATAGCATTGCTCACTCAGTCGCCCCCTTCAACCACCTCTCAGTCACCCCCAGCCATCCCCCTCAACCATCCATGCCATTCAAAGCATGTCGCGACCCTTGCCTGGCATCACATAGTTGTAGATCCTGACACCGTTGGGTAGGGCAGGGCAGTTTCCCACGACGCGGTCCATGGAGAGCTCCTTGCCTGGCTCCCATCGAAGAGCAATCCTCTCCATAGTCTGCTTGGTGAACTTGTCAGCAGTGGTCGGGTTTGCCATCAGGAACCGTCCAACAGCAGCGTAGAACTGCCCTTCGAGGTTCGACTCGGGCATGTCCATCCCGGACCAGTCCATGCGAGCTCTGGGGTACTTGCTGAATCCAGTGAGCTGGGTCTGCTGGAGAATCTCAAAGGCGCAAATGATTCGATGCTGGCCAGTGATTCGCTCGTCGATCGGGGGCACTGTGAAGTCAGTGGACAGGGATTGGTGCAACTCAGGAACCTCGATGATCATCGTGGCTTCCTGCTGGGCCAGCTGAAACTCGTCCTGTGCATCGTACGTGTGGTTGATGTACATGGTGACCCATCTAGGCGTCTCTGTCTGTCCAATGTGGTCGAGTGATTGTCGAGCTCTGTACAGGGTCCGAATGTCATCAGGGAACTCCACAATGACCCCACGGTGGCAGGCACCGTAGAAATCTCCTCTGCCCGCGCCAAGCCGATACGAGGTGACCAAGGCATCGAATTCCGAGTTGCCAGGGTCGTTGAACTTGGCAAGTCCAGAGGCACGGTCACCACGGGAGTGGGATGAGTCGCAAAAGTCAAACGTGTTGAACCCGGCATGCTGAAGCATATCGCGCACCTCTCTAAAAATTCATCCATGGTTAGGCAACGTAGGCAAAGGGTGGCGATAAGAACGACTTACCGTGCAGACATAGGATCCTTGACGTAGATCAAGAGGCGGTGCCCCTCAGCCTTGATGTTGGTCAGGCTCTGGATAATGATGCCGATCTTTTGGAGCAAGGCATCGGCTTGAGCCCGGCAGGCCATGTAGGACTGCATTTGACGTGGGGTGATGCTTGCCGCCAGGAGGTTGATGGGGTCCATGATGAAGTGGGAGTAGCCAGGGAGAAACACGGACTGTAAGGGAGTTCAGAGAGTAAGGGAGCAGATTCGATCGAAGAATAATCTCATCAACGCGATGAGGAACGGAACGTCCCTTTCAGAGACAAGAAGGATGATGAAAAGAAGAGAAAGAAGAAGAGTCTGAGGAGGGAGGTCGAGGGCGTTATATACCCGAGAGAGGGCGTTTGACAGTGATTCACAGTCGAACGGATCAGTAAGCGAGACCAGCAATGGCCATCGAGCCTGGCAAACAGCCGATATCAATGGAAAAGATTCTGATTGTTCTTATTCAAATTGGGCATCGAGGCCACCAGCTGTTTGCACTGCTGGCTATCGATGAGCCAACGCAACTTTGTATCACCAGGGTAGTAAACAGCGAATTCGGCTCCCTGTAATGTGAAGGACAATACAACAGAACGCCATACAACAGTCTTGGTCTCATGGGGCCGGAGGCCCAACCAAGAGCGTCTTCTCCCAGAACCTGGGT
Organism: Fusarium solani; assembly: GCF_023522795.1. Taxonomy (NCBI): domain Eukaryota; kingdom Fungi; phylum Ascomycota; class Sordariomycetes; order Hypocreales; family Nectriaceae; genus Fusarium; species Fusarium solani. The sequence continues at coordinate 479,668 of NW_027072153.1, forward strand.
TGGTCGGAGCTTCTTCCTCTTCTGAGGATTCAGTGGTGTCGTTGACAGCGCCAGACTCGCCTGAGGACGTGGGCGACTGAGGAGGGGGTTGGGGGTCATGGCCAGCGGCTAGATGTCGCCTGGATCCGAAGACATCTTGGTTCCGGTTGACTTCTCCTGATATCTTGTGGGGATGTGCCACCTTCGAGATGATGTGGGTGGTAGAACTTCAAACCCACATGTTGTTCGCTCATTGGCAGACCATGCTGCGGGTTGCCTCTAGGGCCTGACGTGTATTGTCAAGTTAGCCTACTTACCTTAACCAGATGTTTCCCCTTCTCCCCATTGGCCGCTGAGCGTATCGTGGTTTTGGCGCAACCAGCAAGCACGATCAGAGTGCCCAACATATTCTTCTCTGTTCCATGGACCGCTTCTGATGGAGAACGCCCACCACGTGCACAAAGTCCCTACACGAACGATCCAGTCGATCGCCCTCTGCTACCAGCAAGGACAAGAGCCAATCGCGGATCATATTGACAGACGTCTCTCGCAATCCATGAACGGCGTGGTTCTACACAGCCTCAATGGCCGAATAAAACTTGCCTTCCCTTTCGATCTTAGGCTTGTCCCCGTTCAACTGATTGACCATGCCTCGAGGATAATGCCTAGGCCTCTAGCGAGTGTCACCTAAAGAGATACATAGCCATAAAACAGCACGAGACACCGAGGAAAACACGAGACAGGACTCCATATTAGCTTATCCTTCCCTCAGGATAGTTAACAAGGTATCATAAGAAAGAATAAAAAGGCTCTAAAGTATTCTAATTATTAGATAATATTTACTATGATTTTGTTATATTTTAGCTAAATCTCTTTACAATATTTAAGAAGTATTTAGTAATATTCTTTGATATTCTGGCGTTTCGTTCATCTCTTGGTTTACGTGCCTGGCCACGGACGTTCATCTACCTGGTGGGAGCATCTGGGTCAGGTCCTGCGAACACGCGGCCATTCGCAATTCACGCACCAACCTAATGGACATGAATTTAATTACGAAAACAAGTACATAAACTAAAATGGTCTCAAGTCTTCGTGCATATATATCAAAATGCATCAGACGACTCCTGACTGTCCGCAATGACTGAGTGGCTCAGCCCGGTATTGAAATTGAATACACTTTTCTCCTTGGGATTCTCCCGAATACCAGAAGATTCTGGATCATGTCCTTGGCCAAACTGTCTTCCAGGTGACCATACCCGCCGCTCCACTGGTGGCTTGCCAGCAAACACAGGTGAGCCAGAGGGTGCGTCGTTACTTGGCTTTTCAAAATCCTGCGACCGTTGCGGTGAGCCTGAACATCGACAAGGCGAGCTGGTGCTGGTTCGACCCCTCGAGGTGTTTGGCGTCGGTGTGGTCTCGGCTGACGCAGTGATTGTGCTTCCGGAGAGCGGTGCCGAGTCGCGACTTTTCAAGCTAGGACGGCCACCTCTCGAAGATCTTGGCCGTGGTGTTGCGATAAATCTCTCATGGCGCCGCAGGGTTGTCGTTTCTTCAGAGAATTCATGGTCCGAAGACTGGGCAGTTGAAGCCTCAGCATCAGAAGCCTCGGCGACCGTAGCGTCTTGATCAGGAATTCCAAGGGATGACGTAGCCAATGACTCCCTGTAGTCGGAATCGTTGGGATCATCGTTGTCAATCGGCGGCTTCTGAGTTACGGGGCTTGTCTGTTCAAGTTCGGTCTCGATGGATGCCTGCGTTGCCTTGATTTGCGAGTGACGGGTGGCAGGCAGCTCCTGGGTCAGATCGAGAGCCACCAACTTCTCCCTGACAACCCGATCGACTTCATTAGATAGAAACTCCCTCTCCGATGAGCAAATTTGGTGCATAAGCAAGCCCAAAAGCAATGGTGTTACCTTTTGATGAGCCGTGTTGTCAAGCTCCATGGTGGCGTGGTCCTCTAGTAGGGCCTGAACTATAGGCAGAACTTTTCGACGTCGCTCGGTGGTCTTGTGACGACGAAGCATTACCTCGCTCCATGGGCTTTGAGTAGCTTCACGGTCGAAACTTGACCTGCAGTGTACATGACCCCATTGCTCAATGTATGAGGATATCAAAGGTTTGAAGGCTCGCACAGCCCAGGTGTGCGTGTTCTCCAAGATGATCTGAAACCTCACAACGTCGACAATTTTGGTCATGTCGCCGCTCCAAATGGTTCGCATGATCTAAACACTCTATTAGCACAAGTGAAAAGATAGATGGTTGCACTCACATAACCCTTATCACGCTTTTTAATCATCACCTCTTGCGTGTCCCTACGGCTACAAGGCGCATCAAAGTTCTTGGCAAAGTACATGAGCCAGACCGTAACACGGGGCCCGATGGTCGTCACTACCGGAATCGGTGGGATGTGTCCGTGATCCGGCAGCTCGACGGCGTACTGCGCTGAATCTTGGACCAGTCTGATGGCGCATGCCGCGGCATTAGCGGCCTGGCAACACACTACGCGTCCAGATCTTCCCTCTATCTCTTCCTCCTTTTTGTGCTCGATAATGAGCCAAGGATAGCATTTGAGATTTGCCTCCATGGGTGGTTTCTGAAAAATTCGAACCGGGGTTGGCTGCAGGCCAAACTCATGCAACTTCTTCAAAGTTGACCATGAAAAGGGCTCCATGATGGATGTTTCTTGATGGCGGTTCCATTGCCGAGCCTCGCGATCTACTACCGTCGGAATTCCGATCCGAGAGTCAGAGTGGTATATGGGCAGGTAGAACGCCTGATCTGGTTTTGGGCATTTGAGGCTCTCAAAGGACCCAATGCCAGGGGTGCTATTCGTCTTAAATAAGTCCCACAACTCATTGGTTTCTCTTTCATTCGAGTCAGTTACAGTATAGGAGGAGAATGAGTAACCGGGCACACCTTTTCACGCCGTCGTAGTAGTAGTTACATCGAGAGGCTCTTGGTATTGTCGTCAGCCCCAAGTGTTTAACTGTAGAGGGATGGTTCGTGTACTTACCGTCGGGAATCGTCTTTGGACACCGAAAGACTATCGCTAAGAGGCTCAAAGAAATGTGTCTCGAAAAAGTTCTCCCATTTCTTTTCCAAGTAGCCGCCATTAACTATACTGGTAGCTTTATTGAAAGCATTGCTGGCCGCCTTCAAAGCAGGATCTATGTCTGAGCCGTCGCTTGGGCGCTTGATATGTCCGTTAATGGAAACAGCATCGAACAAGTCTTTGTGACCACGGAATGGGCAGGAAAAGTCCAGCATGCATCTCCGCACGCGCCCTACGTGCGGAGGTAGCACTGTGTCGAACAAGTGTATCTCTTCATCATAGAAGATGTTCTTCTGGCCGAGCTCATACCGGTCCCAAGACATGTTGAAAAGGTGATGGAGAGGACGAGGAAAGGAAAATTGGGGAAAGGTGAAGGGCAGCTGACGCAGTCCTTGCCCCCTCTTTTTGTCTCGACTGCCCAGGTTGATGTATGTTGGTTGATCGATGCATCTTACAACCAACTGCATAGCATCCCGTTTCAGCTGGCGACTAGCAAGGTTGTCGTTGTATGTGATGTGGAGAAGGGTGCGGCGATATGCCCAGATGTGGTGTGATCTCCGCGCCCGTATCGGCAAAGGTAAAATGACAAGGGCTTGCGTGATGAGATGCAGTTGCATGGGGTTATTACCATTATTGCTCCCTACAGGACTGAGAACAATTACTCACGAGATGGACCAGGCTCATTTAGTTTCTGCACAGGGAGATTCAGCCATATAGTGCCAGCGTACCAAAAGGAACAGACTTATCAATGCGCGCATTCACACTTAACTGCTTTGCCACCTTGAAGTAGCTGTTATAGGACCTGCCCGGACTGTAGCGCCTGTATAAGCTGACTCTGAGGACATGAATAGCGTCTATGAGAGCGCGACCATGTAGAATAGTTTTCACTTGGACGGGGGGTAGAATACAGGCCGAGCCTTGGTGGAATATCTCAAAGGAAGAAGTCACATGTCATTTCTGCTCAGCTTTGACGCAGCACACAGTTTCCTTGTTCACGAACCGAGACTACTCTCAAGGCATGGTCGGTAGGCAGACATCAATACTACACATTTAAAGGGTCTCTCTTGTTACCTCAAGAAGTTGAACGGCGTCGTTGCGCGTCCTGTCTACCTTGGTATGAAGGGGCATCAAGCAAGCCACAAACTTGTCTCCTACTCGGCGGCTCCTCGTATTAACCCCTTGCAAGGAGTTACGATACTTATCTCGGCCGACAACTAGGCATAAACACGCACCCATCCACTGCGGCAGAGCAAGTTCAATCTCCACGCCCGCGACAAGACGAAAGACTCCACATCACACAATTGAACCGAGGGCGTTCCTCAGCTCCCGCTGCAATGGCCGATCGAGCGAAGCATAGACTACGAAAACGACACCGTCATGTATTAATGAATGTGCTTTTTGCTGTTGTGGCTGATGGCTTCTTGTCATCATTGTAGACAATAATAACGACAACAGTTCCCCAGAAGGCAGCTACGTATGAGTCTTCTACTGCAGGCAGCAGAAGGTTAAAAAAAAGGCCAATGTGTTAGCATTGGGATATGATGCTATGATGTGTTGACAATTTGTTATTTGTTATAGCTGAAGCCCGGCCCTTGATTGGTTAACTGAGCCATAAGATTGTGTACCAGAACGAACTTTTTGTGTCAACTTTCAATGCCCTTCTCGCCATCCCCTGTCCAACCTGAATATCTATCTGCCTGTGAACCACGATGTCCAGTAGCTGCGGCCTTCCTGTGCTGTGGACGATGCTACAGGAGCCTCTTGCGGATCTATCACGACCCTTCCCACCATTGCAATCTTGAAGTCTCTAGCGATACCTCCGCCGTTGATCCCCTCAGCTTCATCTTCGATCATGACCCCGTCGGCGTCAACATTGTCGTCGCCGTCCTCAAACCCTTCACCCTCATCATCAGGAGCTTCAGTCTCATCACCCACACTTACAAGAACCACCCCATTCTCCAGTGGCGGCAGCTTTCCGTCAATGTGATCCATCGTCAGTTGATGCCCAGGCGCCTAGCTTAGGGCGATAGCTTCGATGTTTTCGTCGGCAACCTTGGTGAAAGCCTCATCAAGGCAGCCATGTGAGGTTAAACGATATAAAGACAAACCTTACATGCAACATGCCAGCTGTTCTGTTCCCAATAGAAGATAAATACCCTCCCGCAGCGCCCATTGGCAAAAATCTTCTTGACATCACTTCGCAAGCTGCGTCATTGAATCACTGGCGTCAACAAGTTCTTGACGACGATAAACCAACTCCTCAGACAAGCACCCCTCCCTTCCTTTCGCCAGGTCGCCTACAACCCATAGAGCGATTTCAGTCAATCCTCAACGTTCGCAGGAACCGGGTGACCCACCTCTGCTACTTTCAGAACATCAAGCTTCGTGCGCAGGACCGAGCAGTGGGACAATTCTTGGATCAGGTGTACCATAATCCCGCTTTCACACTTTGAGAGAACATGGAAGGCTCTTACAGGTTCACACAAAACACAGTGAACATGGGCACCAATTCATCTTCCCAGGGGTCTGCTGGGCCATCAAAGACCCCCAAGCAAGCAATGATGGACGAGATGACAAAACTCATCCGTCAGAACCGTGTGCCTGAAATGGCATGGCTACTTCTACAAGCCTGCCCTGGAGATTGGGACTGCGGTTGGGGTCCACTGGTGCGCGGCACGCTTACTCGTGCAGTAAGAAAGGAACTGCCAGCAGAGGAGCTCAACGAGGCGGCTGCTACCATTCGCTTCCGGTGGGAGCTGGCACAATACGCTGACCATCTCGTCAAAACTTTTGGTCTCCCAGTCCCAGACGGAGAAATGTGCATCCTTTGGGATTTTGGAAAATGGCGTTCGGAGCTAGCAAGTGGACAACACAGGCATCACAGCTCTGTTTGGGACATGGTGGTGCAAGGGGGGATAAAACCAAACTTGTTGGATCATGACGGATATCCATTTGACAGGTTCCTCCACTATGTGGTGGCTGCGGTTACCTTGACGAACCTTCCGGAGGATTTGAACAGAGCTTTGGCTACCAGATTGGTCGAATACACGGCTGGGGAGCAGGGATTCCTGCAACAACGAGCCCTAGCGAGACCTGCGACTTGAAAATGTGCCAGAAACTGGTTCAAAGAAATTAGAAGGAAGACAAGACGCCTGAGGTAGACCTGTTTCTAGGCACAGAAACAAATCAAAGTATTTCTTTTTTATCTTCCTAGACGTCCTAAGGAGATGACTCTCAGCTCCCGTCTGCTCGTAGAGATAGTTGATCCCCCCATTGACGGGCCAAGAAGGACTTGGTCAGTTTCTCCACATCCTGGGTCCTCAAGATCACGACAATGTTCAGCTCAAGTGTCAACTAAAGATTCCTATTTCGGATTCGCGTAGCTCTTAGGATGTGTAAAGATGGGTTTAATGACACGGCCCTCAAACATTGTGCCCTGAGTCAAGGGATTCGTAGCCAGCTTCAGAAACGCTAGTAAGAGCATCCACATGGAGAACCTTGTCTGTCTGTTCCCATAAATCTCTTTCATCTCGCTCGAAGCCGTCTTACTCTCCTCATTCGTCAGATGATCCAGGAAGCTGACATGAAAGATACCACCCGTGCGTCTTTTTTTTCCCATTCTGTTGACCTCACCTCTGGGCCATTGTTAACCTGACACGGTCAGAAGCTCTATTCATCGCTTGAGAACCATCCAGGCGTTTGGCCAGCCACTTATGACACTTCCACTTTCTAGGTTTAGGATATGTCGGATAATAATTATGAGAAACTATGGGATTAGGTACCATATGTGATAGGGCTTAGACAAGAGCTCTCCCCGGCTCCTTCAGGAACAGGCCCCTTGATCTTGGACAGTATGTGGAACGTGTCTAGAGGACCTCTCATGCGCATGAAATCCCAATTGACATAATGGGTAGATCCCATGGGACAAAGAGCGTTCTTGGCATTAATGATATCGACGAACAAGTTGGGATATTCCAGCATGACGGCATGGCTGCAAACATCTTCAAGGTCCGTCCAACAGGCGTATATCGAACGAAGTAGCCAATACATCCAGACGGTTGTGGGGGTCCTTGAAGCGTAGAATATCATCAATGCGATCGAAAGCTGTAATGGATTCGCAAAGATTGACGACGTTGACGTTGGAAACGTCTCCAAGAACGTTTTTCAAGGTTATAAAAGCTGTTAGTTATGCCCAACTGATGGTTTGGAGTAACCTACATCGAGGTCAAATCGAGCAAATACCACGACACGCTGGTTTTGTTCCTGGGCTGGTGCAGCTTTGCTACAGCTAACTTGAGCCTACAGGGAATCATGTCCGCCGTGTAATCCAGTGTAGCCATAAATGGTTCGGACAGGACAAAGTTAGTACAGGCAGCCATTTCCATCCGTACAGTGGAGACCGGCTGGTTGATAGCGGGTGGTTTAGACAGCTGCTTCTGTGTGGCCTTTTATGTACTGGAAGGCGAAGTCGGATTTCGAACGTTGAAGGAGCCGATGCATGTTGTAACGGCTCGGAACGTTAGCTGTGTTGCCAAGAAGGCAAAGGTGCTTCGTAGGGAGAGCAGGGTTCTCATCGCACACAGGCGCCGTCCGAATATGTTTCCATGATGGGATCACGTTTCTTGGAGTTGCCGAGCCATGCTGGCCCTCACGGGTAGCGGCGCGGCGGGCGCACTTGGGGCGAGCCGAAGCCGAGGTTGCCTGGTTCAAAGTCGAAGCCTGAGTGACAAGAGCCAGCGTTGGCTTGCTAGGAGGAGGAAGGGCACAAAAGCTGGCTTGCTCCTTGTTGGCTCCGGGCGCGATCTGACGAGCCTCGTTAGCAACATAAGGGACTGTCGCGTTTGGAAACGAGTCCCTCGATCTGTTGTCACCGAACCTCCATGTTGCGCTGCGGAGCCTATCCTTTAATGGCATGTCGTTCTTGACTGTCGTCCGTTCCTGTTTGCAACGTTAGCCAACATTGGCCTCATTCGTCTGCCGTTTGGATTGGCCCTTGAAGACTTACTTCCATCTTCCTACGTTGGCCAACGCCTTTCCCTGTTACCTAAGGGCCTATCTATCTCCCCCACCTTCGTGATGATGATGCAATGCAAGGCTGGCGGCCATGGCTGCAACCTCTTTGGCGGTGGAAGCGGCCCGTGTCGCTACTTTGACAGCGGTACTGTCGAGGTGGCCGCCCAGTTCTCGACGGTTAGTTGAGGTGATGCAGACATGCCTGGTGAATCCCGGTATGTCGGCGGCGGTGCCGTGATTGCGCCGTGGGAATTGGCAGAGTGAAAGACCATCAGATCGAACTTGTCGGATAGGCCCTCTGTCTCTTGCTCCCCGCAGTTATAGATGCTTCCATATCCGCCAGCCTAGAGAGCAGAAGCCGCATTCTTCAACGGGCTCTTTGTCTTCGAATCAGGCCTGTGTCCCCAGGTTTCTCTTTGTTGAGTTGGGTGGCGTATTTACCTTCGCCACTGGCGGCGAATTCTTCGTAACCGGGATTGACAAAGGCGGCGTCTTTCTGAGTGTTCCCAATTTCGATTTCGTCGTGACTGCGAAATGCGTTCTGAAGCTGAATGTATAAAGCCGTAGTGTAATGGGGGGTGGTCGGCTTTGAAGGTGCGATGCTACAGGGTATTCGTCAGGCGAGTTGCCAGGTTGTCTGGGCCATGCGGACAGCTCTTGAATGGCGACTACTGAGTTCAATGCTATGAATGAGGAGCGAGATCAAAGTTCAAGCTCCTGTTTGGTGGTAAACGCGACAATGACCTTGAGGGCAGCAGCCGTCACCTTGGCACGTGAATGGTCACGTGCTACCCGAAATGCCCTTCCATCATCCGGGTCTCAGCAACCCCAGGCCTTGGCGCCTGCGTGACATGTAGAAGATCTCGTATTCCCCAGAATGCCAAACTATGATCAATCGCAAACACATACGAGGAGACAAAACGTCAAAACCAGGCTTTAACAAGACGGAAACGGTCACAAGGCGGGCAGAGTTCATTAATTGCGGCTTCGAAGCGAAGAACAAACAAGTGCAGAACAATCAAGCAGTCTCTATTGCTATTCATCAATGCCATGGTATATATACACTAAATCCACATTCAAATCCACGCTTACAGCCTAGCAGAAGCACTTCCACCTGAGCAGCAGCTCTTACCACCAAAAGCCAGCTGGCTAACCTTGTCAGTCTGATCTAGCGCGCCCTTCTTCTCAGCCACCTGGGTGGGGGTGATGGAGTAGCTGGGCGGCACGTCCATGCAGGGGTTGTTGGTGAAGAAGTTGCGAGGCCGCAGGAGCAGCGTCATGGGCTCGACGGGCATGATGGGGAAGTCCTCGGGGGCGGGGATGTGCGTCACGCCGAAGGTGTGCCAGAGGACGATGTCGGTGTTTTCGGTTGGCTCGTTGTTGTTGGCCATCCATTGGGGGAGACCCATTGAGGGCTCGCCAGAGGTCTGGGGGACGTGGCGACCAGCAGGCCAGAGCTCATCGTCACGGTCTAGAAGGGTCAGTATGCGTATAGATCATTGCGAGTGGAAGGCAACTTACAAGGAGTGACGTGCACGGCGTGGCGGGCAAAGCCAGCACGCTTCCACACCAAGCTACCAGGCTTGGGCAGCAGACCAGGAACCTCTCTGCTCACGAGCTTGTAAGAGACAGGCTTCTTGCTGTAAGGGTGAAGCTTGGACTCGTTGACCATCTCCCATGTACGGCTCGTGGCGCCGTTGTAGTCGGTCTTGGCCTCGCCGCTGGTGCGAAGCTTGGTCTTCTTGGCGTAGAAAGCATTGCCGTAGAAGTTCTCGGGACTGCCAACAGGAGCATCGCTGGGGACTGTATCAACCATGTTGACCGTGTTGTTTGTTCCGTCAATCATGGGGTTGATGCGGAGACAGAAGAGATGCTGATGGTTGTGCGCGTTGACCTGGGGGTACACCTCAGTGCCCCAAGGACCAGCATCCTCACCAGGGTTGAGAGAGTAGGTGTTGAGGATACCAGTGAGCTTGATCTCAGGCTGGATGGTTCCGTCCTGGTGGAAGACCCATTGGCAAGCATACTCGTAGTTGGCGGCAGTAAAGATCTGCTGGACGATGAGCTTGCGAGCACGGGTGACGGTGACGGAGTCATCTCTGAAGTCAGTGTGCTTGAAGAGAATACCGTTGTCCTCCTCGTGAATGCAGATGGCGTTCTTGATGGTGCGGATAGAACCATCGCGGGTAGCAAAGTCGGCATCGAGGTAGTGAATGACACCCTTGCAGTCGCAGCCGAGAGCCAGAGAGTTGGTAAGGTAACCAGCACCGTATTCACCGAGATCAAAGGCGTGCTTGCGCTGGTGAGGGTGCTCGGGGTTGCCATAAGGCACAACCATCTCAGAGAGCGAAAGACGGTAGAAGACGGGACGCTCAATGCCCTTGTCGTTGAAGGTGATGTGGTTGAGAACGATACCCTCCTTGTAGTTGAAGCCAATGTGGAACTTCCAGTTCTGCCATGACAGCACACGGCCGTTCATGGTGAAAGAAACACCCTCGGGCTGGGTAATGTTGATAGGCTTGATATCCTTTCGGTATCCGCCAGCAGCCTCGATAGCACGGGGGATGTAGTCAATAGGCTTCTGCTGGCTGAGAGGACGTCGGACCTTGGGGATATCGATGTGGATGATGGCCTTCTTGGCGCCGTCGAAAATGGGGCAGAAGTCGAGGGGATACTGGTACTGGAAGGTATCCGGGTCGGGGCGGTAGTACATGAGGGCTTGCTGGAGGCGAACAGAGTTGCCGAAGCGCTCATCGTAACCAATGGTCCAAGGATCGCAGTAGACCTTGTGCATGTCGGACGCGGGGATGCCAGAGATCTCACATTGCTTGATGACCTCGGGATCCTTTCGCATGATGGTCTCGACCTGGTTGAGCTCCTCGGGGGTGATCTAGCTATGTTAGACAAGGCTGTTGAAGAGCGCGATAGCACTTACAATAGGCTGAAGACCATCCAGCTTCTCCCACTTGGTCACCTTCTTGACCTTGAGGTCAACAAGACCATCATAGACCTTGCCGTCAGGAAGGATGACGACAACATCAGCAATTCGAGCAGGACGGTTGCTGTCGGAAGGATGCTCGAGCCATCGAAGCATCTCAGCCTTGCGAGGCTCGTGCAGAGAGACGACGTTGAAGTAGCATGGTCCGGAATGGTACTTCTTGACAATGTCGACGGAAGCCGAGATCTCATTGGCAGAGAGAGGATCGAAAGGGTGAGGGAGTACCATGGCTGCTGCTGTTGTCTGAGCTGTGATGATGTGTCTGGGCAAGATCAACAAAGAAGCAGACACATGGCTCCTTGATATACTTTTTAGCCATGCCTCCTCACGAGCCGGTCAAGCCTCAAGTGATGCCTCGTCTGGGAAGCCATAACGTCGATACCGACTCTTTTTTCCTTATCGGGCTTATCTGGTCAGGAACTTGGGAAGCAAACATTACGGCAACAGGACAAAGTCAGAGAGACAGACGGCACTTGTCGTGTGGCTACCTGATGGGGACTAGCCTGCGGGGGATACTGCTTGATCGCGGGGTATGAGCCGCACGGATAGATAAACCGAATTGGTCTCTAGCGGGTTGATAAGGGTTGGAGGCTGAGGAAGAGTGAGAGATGGGTGAGATGGCTGGATAGTGGCGGTTGAGCCCCCGCTGCCATGCATCTCGTGACGGACAAGATAGCCGGTTCTCATTGATCAATTGATTCGTGTCTGACCCTCCAAGGGGACCAATTGAGGGTCATGTGGTGGCGGGGCCGAGCATCTGGGACTCTCATGAATTTGTTCAAAAGAGGCATCGATACCCTTTAGCTCACCAGGTCGCGTAACACGAGTCGATTGACTGTATCAGTGAAAGTGTCGATTGACCCGGAATGTCTTGTCAATTGACTGACAATGATTTGACTCTGCTCATCTTGTAATTATCTGCGATGGCCCCGGTTCTGTTATCCATACCACGTCTCCCTCCTCTGACGGAGGTCGCCTCCTCGTCCCGTCGCTGTTGAACGGACTGTCCTTCTCCTCTACTTCTTCGACGGTCGAATTCCTCGGCTGCAAGGAAGAGCTCGGCTTCGTCCCCAGCAGCTCCGCCGGGTATGACTTCCGAAACCCCCAGCGCAGCCAGAGCTTGACTCTTGTCCCGAGCCTGAACCTCTTCCATCGGATCCGGAGCTCAGATCGATCGGTATCTCGTCTTGCGGGCGCATACCTCGCAAACAAGAGCAGAAGCGGCAAAATGAGGATCCAGCAGATTGTGCCCACCCTCAGAGCTCCCCTCCCCACCATCATCCTCCGAAACCAGAACCACGATTCGACGAAGCCGAGAAGGAACAGACTCGGAAAGACGACGGCGAGAGCAATAACCCACGGTTTGACTGAAGATTTCTCGTTCAGCCAGTCGTTGACGGGATCATCACGACTCGTGCCGGGCTCGAGATTGCCCCAGTACGAGTCATCTGTGGCCGTCGGGTTACGGCAGTCGGCCAGGTAATACGTGGCGAGCCAATCAGACGACGCGTCTGCGGCATTTATCCGCACGGCGCCGTCAGAGAGGTACGCCGTGACCTGGGTGTAGACGGCTCCGTTGTCGTGTGTGCCTGTTCTGCTGGCGAGGCTGGTCGGAGAGAACTGAGAGCGGACTTCAGAGGGAATCATGATTCTCGTTCTGGTCGAGACTGTGAATGGCGTCGGGCAAGATGCAGGCGCGGTGTAGACGATGCCTTGGTAGTAGTACGTGAAGGGGCCGTCTAGGCTGATTTGGCTCGTCGTGAGTAGGATGTCTGTCGAGGCGAATTCCCCAGGTTCAAAGTATCGCATGACAATCTCGAGGCCATTGTAGCTTCTCGTGAACGTCGTCTCTGAGATGGCTTCACCAGTTGGTGCGACGACAGGTCTGAGCGGTAATGTTGAGGTCCTAGTAAAGGCCTCATCCGTTGTCTTTGAGATGACATAGTTGGAAGTGACGGTGAATTGAGCGACTGCAGTTGTCGCCAGCCACAGACCGACACATGTTCTGATTGAGAAGGCCATCCTCATTAACGATGCATGTTGAGAAATGAGGGCGTCCAAGGTATGAATACCATCTTAAGGGACCACGTTCCGCATTGAATTCCGCGATCGGCAACAGAGAGGATCCGCCAAGACCAAGGCATTCAGCTTTGTTTGCGTTTCATGACAATTCCGCCTTGCGAGTTTAAAGATGCACGTCCATGTTTGTCGGGCGACAAGTGAAAACATAGCCACCCTTGGCATGCGGTGTTGAGTGAATGTGTTGGTGTAGGGTAAAGCCGTGATGGTGAGAGATCGAAGACATCACCAATGAGGGACAGGATAAGACAGGTCATGATGCCTTCATGTTTTATTCAGCTCAGCAAATCGTACATACTAATGGTTATTTCCTTTTTTACGCCTATTACCTTGACGTGTTGTTCGTAGCTTGCACAAGACGATCTAATTCCACTCCCTCTAACAACTCCAAGCCTTCCCGCACCAAGGAAAATGCCACATATGCTAACAAAAAGAAAACACAAACTGATCGAAATCGAACATCGCACTCTATTATCGTACTAAGGATTCTCGCTCCTTTCATTTACACTCTGACCAGAAGGTCCAAGACCACCAACGCTAGCCGCCACGATACCAGGCATGCCCACGACAGACATCATGGGCGAAATAGGCGGTCTGTTGGAAGATCGCGAAGATCCTCTCCTGCTCCTGACCTTGCTCCTAGAGCGAGACTCGGAGCGATGACGGTGGAGAAGCATCAGCTCACGAGACTTGGCCATGGCATCGCTGAAGGCCGCCATGCGTCCGCCGCGGACCTTCTTCAAGAATTCGAGATCATCGCGGATACCAAACAGCGCATCACCCAGGTCGTAGTCTTCTGGGTTTGTAGGGGTCTCGTCGCCATCCTCAGGTGACTTCTTCTTCCTCCGCAGGCGAAGCCACTTGGGCCACAGCTTGACCAAAACATCCACCATAGCCTGGAACCAACGATCGGGGAAAAGACGGATGAGCACACCAATAGGAATGGAGAAGAAGCCCAGGACGACAGAGATGGCCCACTGGGGACCATTGAGGCGGACCACCACAAAGGCGTCGCCTCCAACGTATATGATGATGAGCTGGCCGCCGACCATGATGGCCATCATGAGCATGAAGAGGTGGTTGCGGTGCAGGCCCTCAAAGATGTTGAGACGGTTGTCGATGCGTCTGCTGTTGACGAGCTTGAAGATTTGCATAAACACAAAGACGTTGAAGATGAGGGTTCGCAGTTCCTTCTCGGGGTAGTCGAGGAACTTGGGGCCTGCGAACCAGAGGACGAAGCACACGATGAGCTGGTAGATGGACTGGCCGATGATCATCTTCCACATGGTGATGGTGATGAGAGGCGCAGTACGGGGCTCAGGCTCGCGGTGGAGAAGACTTCCGGTGGGGGGATCTGTAGCGAGGGCGAGAGCGGCAAAGGTGTCCATGATGAGGTTGACCCAGAGAAGCTGCACCGCGTTGAGAACTGACGTCTCTTTGTCATCCGAGACTGCGGAGATGAAGGTGATAAAGACGGCAGTGATGTTGACTGTGAGCTGGAACTGGAGGAACTTCTTGACCGAGTCGTTGATGGCACGTCCCCAGGCGAGGGCCTTGACGATGGAGGAGAAGTTGTCGTCCATGAGGATAATGTCTGAAGCTTCCTTTGCGACTTCAGTTCCGGTGATACCCATCGAGAAACCAACATCAGCAGCCTTGAGAGCTGGCGCATCGTTTGTGCCGTCACCAGTAACAGCAACAATCTGACCCTGAGCTCTAAGAGCCTTGACGAGAATACGCTTATCCTCAGGGCTAGAACGAGCAAGGATGTGAAGGCCCTTGACGACCTGTGCCCGTTCTCGCTCGTCGAGCTTCCGGAACTCGGAACCTTCCATGACGGCATTCTTCTCCTTGACGTTTTCCTCGGTAAGGATACCACATTCGCGTCCAATAGCCCTGGCAGTCTCGACGTTGTCACCAGTGACCATCTTGACAGAGACCGAGGCGGTAGCACAATCTTGAACAGCTTCGGGGACACCCTTTCGAACAGGATCCTGAATACCAACGACACCCATCCATGTCAGGTTGTTGACAAGATCCGTCAGGTCAATCTCCTTGGGACCCTCATCCTCGTTACCCAAGCTAGGACTCAAGCTCAGAACAGGCGGCCACGACTCAAAGTCACGGTACGCAAGAGCCAGAGTTCGCAGAGAGTTGGTAGCATACGCAAAGATCATGTCTCGAATCTCCTCCTTGTGCGAGTCCGAGAGTGTTTCCGTGCTAGGGGCCTTTGTAGGATCACCAAGAACAGTCGTGCACTGCGCGAGAACAATCTCGGAAGCACCCTTGATGAAGAGACGGTACTTGGGCTTGTCCTTGGTCTGGCCGGGGACTTCGACAACGGCTCCCATGCACTTGCGTTGCGAGTTGAAAGGGAAGAGGCGCGTCACGGGATGGTTCGATCGTTCGACAGCCAGAGGACCAAGACCGAGACATCGACGAGCCCAGTCGAGCAGAGCCGTCTCGGTCTTTGTTCCTACAAAGCTCTGCTTACCGTTCTCCTCAGCCTCGAAAGCTGTAGTGTTGACAGTGATGGCCGTCTTGAGAAAGGTCTGATACTCGGGGTCGAGCTTTGATGAGAGCTGGTTGAGAGAGATCAAGTCCGTGCCTTGAGCCTCGTCCTTCTTTGCGCCCGAGCCGTTGTCTTGCTCAAAGTTGGATTCGCCGAATACCAGTTGACCTTTCTTACCCAGAGAACCAGCAACAACCGTCATGACATTCTCGGTGAGGGTACCAGTCTTGTCGGAGCAAATAACAGTGGCGTTTCCCATAGTCTCGCAAGACTGCAGATGTCGTACCAGGTTGTTCTCCTTTGTCATCTTCTTGGTGGCGAAAGCAAGAGATAGCGTCACGGCGAGAGGAAGTCCTTCGGGAACCGCAACGACGATGATGGTGATGGAGGTGATCAGGATTCGGAGAAAGTTCTGGCCCTTTTGCTCGCCGGTGTCGTCGTTCTTGGGAAGTCGGACCAGAAACTCGATGAGAAGGACAAAGAAGAGGAGCAGACCAGCGGCGCTTCCCAGCTTTGCAATGTAGCCTGGAACAGTTAGTGATGTACTATATACCGGGTCATATCAACTTACCAGCCAGAAGATTCAGCTTAGCCTGCAATGGGGTCAATCCTGGGTCATCGCGCAGAGACATCATAGTCTTTCCATGGCTAGACTGCTGTCCAACCGCCGTAACCAGAAACGTTCCAACTCCGTCAAGAACCTTGGCCCCCGAGATGATAAAGGGATCAAGCTTCTTAAGCTTGGGCGAATCCTCGTGCAAGAGCGCATGAAGAACAGCATCCGCAGGAACCTTTTTAATGAGATCCGATTCTCCAGTGGCTGAAGACTCGTCGCAGCTGAGATTGTGTCCACCGATGAATACACCGTCCACGGGAATGACATCACCAGGCTCAAGGAGCATGACATCTCCTACCAGGACATCGTGGATCGAGATGGACATGGGCTTGCCCGATCGCGTCACCTTGACGAGACGATCCTCCTTCTTCTGATTCAGCTTACGGAACTGTCGTTCCTTTTGCCAATCGTTAAGAGCACCAACAACGACGACAATCGTGATGGCGACAATGATGGCGACGCCTTCCACCCATTCGATCTTGGCGCCTTCATGATGAGTAACTCCAAATGTCTGGTACAGACCCAGGGCGAGCGATACGACGGCAGCGATGCTCAGAAGAATAAGGACGCGATCCTGCAGCGCGATCCAGGCAAGTTCAAGCAGCGACTTGGACTTTGGCTCCGGTAATCGGTTAGGCCCGTAGACTCTTGTTCTGTCGACAAACTTATCCTTCCCATGCGAGTCTGGCTGACTAGGCTGCGTGTCGCTATGTTCAGGCGCCTTGGGGGAGTAATCTGACGGGCTGGTCGCTGCAGTCGCGTCCTCAAAGGACACCGAGTCCGAGAGCTTCCCCTCGTCGAGACTCAGGCCCGCGCGACTATCTGTTCGCAGGCCCTTTTCGAGGCCGGGGAGTCCGCCGAGCGCCGCAAAGGCCGACAGGTTCTTTGGGTTGATGAGCTTGGAGAGGTGGCCAGGAGAAAAGGCAAAAGGGTTGTTGTCGACATTGTAGAGGTGCTCCTCGCCCGGGTCGGCCTTGAGGATCTCATTGATGTCGCCCTTTTGAGCCTGTCGAAAGACGTGGATGTCGCGATCGTGGTCAGACCCGACCTTCGTGGTAGGCGAAGAGGACCACGATTCGGACCTCGACTTGGACGGGGGCACGGCCAGGGTGTTTGCGTCGTCGAGGGGAGAAGAGATTACAGAGGCTGGATTGCCTATTCGTGAGGAGAGCTTGTCAGTATTGATTGACGAGAGTCCCGCGGGCGATCGCACTGGAGCATTACCGGCATCATCGTTTCCAGCGTCAATTGCAGCAGTGTCTACCGTGATGGTGGGCGCGCGAGGGCGCCCTGCCGGCTGGGGAGCGCTGGAGTCCATGTGAGCATCTGGCGGGTGAATGAACCTTTCAGGTCATGGAGTATGGCAGTGTCTGTCTGTGAAGATGAGATGGGAGAAAAGAGGAGAAAAGAGTAGATCAGAGAGAGAGAGAGAGAGCCTGGGGGCGTACGAGAGAACAGGCAGACCAGCACCTTGTAAATTGCACATTCACACGTCACAACCTCCGATGATCAAATCACACCACGAGCCTGGTCTGATGGGAAAACAAGAGAAACGAGAAAAAAGTGCAGAAAACACAGCCACAGCCACGTCCTACTCAAGCGCAATGCCAAGTTCTCGGCGCTCGACGTGATTGGCGTCTCACGGGGACTCAATCAATTCTTGGTTTCTGGGAGAGCAGATCACGGCGTGGACCGTGAGGGGTGGTCCAATATCTTGGCAAAAGGTCTCTCTTACCTACTCTACCGGGCGAGTTTGTGCAAAAGTGCTGATTGCCTTGAGGACTTATGGATACTCGCTGTGATGGCTAGAGCCTAACTGAGGCATATAACGCGATGTCCCCACGGGTAAGCACCGCATCTGTAAGGTTCTCTCAACGGCTGTTAATGACATCTACAACAATCACTCGATCTCAAATGGCACGTTCCAGTGGCAACAGAGAGAATATCCTTGGTCATTCGCCCTGATGTGGCCATTCGCCGATGTGGCCATACCGCCAAGACCAATCACTCCAGCGACCTTGGCCAAGACCCAGCAGAGACGATGTCAAGCCCGTGGGTCCCGCCACTTCTTTTAAGCTTATTATGTCTCCTCAGGCGCTAGATGGAAGTACCTAACAGGTTGGCCTCTAATTCATCTTGTCTCTGGGTCGCACATGACGGCCTGATACGCGACACGAGACGGGGCAGAGCTTTGGGCAATCACAATCTCTTTTCTCTATTCTCTTTGCCATTTGGACGACCTGCTGAGACACGACACTCGTGCTACTCGTCTCCTCACGCTAATTCAGCACAGCCTCCCTTGGTATGTCGGTGACGCGGCGTGATTAGCTCCAGGTCCCACAATGTGCAGCTTTCTGCCCAAGTGTCAGTTGCAGGGCGCCAGTGACATTCAACGTTTCGTATTGGTAGAACGGAACCGCCCATTTTACTGTACCGTTATTCATCATCTGTAATTTCGCACATCATGTCGAGCAACCTGGTTATCCGACCCGCAACGCGCCAAGGTATTGTCACTGTCAAAACTTCCCGACACCAATAACTCATGTAATTCCAAGATGTCCCGATTATCCTCGGCATGATGCGTGCAACTGCCGCTGAGCAGTGTGCCTCCTCCAACGTGAAAGCTACTGAGCAGGACCTCCTCGACAACATCGACTTTGGAGACTCAGACACCTCCAATCCTCGTGGCCGCTTCACCAAGATCATCCTTGCCGTGGCACCAGAGGGCATCGCCGGCATGGCAACCTACTTCCTCACGTTTGCAGCCTGGCTTGGCCGATCGGGAGTCTGCCTGGAAGATCTCTACGTGGCCCCAGAGTACCGCCGCAGGGGCTACGCGCGGGATCTCATCCAGGCCATCGCAAAGGAGGCCAATGAGCTGGGGTGCTCTCGGATGGAGTGGCAGTGCTACAAGGATAACCACCGGGCTCTGCAGTTCTATCAGAGCCTCGGGGCAAAGGTCATGGATCCGATAGCCTACCTCCGTCTCGACAAGGAGGACATGGAGAAGCTGGCAGAGGAAAAGACAGCTTCCTTCCTGAACTAGCTCTAGTGGCTGTCGTCCCCTGCCATTTATTAATTAAGCTTATTTCCCACATCTTGATGCTGCATATCACGGCCCATGTCTATGGCGTGACGTCATTGGCTATGTTCAAACAGCATGTTTACATCCATGGCAAGGACCACCACGGACAATGCAAAACGCCGAGGGCGGAAGGTAAAGTCCATAAAACAAGCTTTGATCTGACGTGTTTATGAGGCGGAGCAGAGGCTGTGTTTTTTCAAGGGGCAAAATTACCGGATGAGGAAACCCGTGCGACGGATGGACAAGTCCGGGAGTTGCGGAAAGGGGCAGGTCAGCGACTCGACTCAAGTGCGACAAAACATGAGAGTCAAAAGGTTTCTGTGTTAGTGTGGGGCAGTGCTCGATATTTTGTGTGAGCATTGAGTTTTGATTCCATCACAAGGTGTTCAAATCCCTCATGGTAGAGTTTATAAGCCTCTGCCGGTTGTCCGCGATGGCCGTCATCATCTTGTGATTGTAATAAAACTCTTCATTTCACGAGACAGCATAGCCACTCGGCAAACTCATGAGGTATCCATCAGCTTATCGGTCTCACTTTCTAGCTGATGTCTGATACCCTAGAGGCTGTCCAATTGTGACATGAAGTCGAGCAAATTCAAGCGAACCTGGTGAACCTTCAACTATGGATACTCGTTCAAATGAAATGTTAGATTGGAATTACATGACCAGTATTTGGCTCAGATATTTCATAGTATGCATGCTGTTTTTCTAGATGATTGCAGGTGGCAGTTCTTGCTGTTGAGCGATCAGTCTATATGGCCGCCTGAGGTGAAAGTGTTCTTCACTCACCACGATTGTCGATCTTCCTGATAGGCCGAATGAGAGCTAGTTACAGTACCTATCTGGAACACTGTTTTAGATATAATGACAATATTCGACGTCAGCAGGCCATGAAATAGTGCACTACTCACTGTGTCCAGCCACGGGCTGATATTGCCGCTCATTGAGAAGCTTCGCTCAAGCAAACTGACAAAGAAGACTCACTTTCCAAAAGCATCATTCGTCTATAAGATATCTAGGTACAGTTTTATCTATCCAGGTGGCACAAACTCCTACTCCTTGGCCGCATCCTCAGCCACCTTGACCTCAGGAGCAGGTCCCCTCCTCAACCAAGGCACCCTCCCAGTAGCCGGATCCATAATACAAGCAAAATGCGTAAACCCGTTCGAAATCCTCCTATCCATCATCCACTCCCGCAGAGTCTCCTGCTTGACAGAGCTCTTGTTGTCATCCATGACAACAGCCTCATCATCGCTCGAGGCTTCCGTGCTGCAGTGGTCACTCCACTTGTCGCTGATGACGTCCATGCGGTCGTTGGAATCTCGGAGCCAGAGTTCAGGGTGGGGGGTTACTGGTTCGGAGCGTAGTTCTGTGCCGCATCTTGTGGCATCGCACGAGTCGTGGTTTGTCTGTACGATGAAGCGGTCATTTTCTCGGAGACGGCCAGTAAGGAGGTCTTTTTCGATGACGACGGCATGGTTTCCGTCGCATAGGGTAAGATAGCACGGTGCACTCCGCACACTGGCGAGTTGCTTGGCGCTTTCGACGAGAGAAGATGCC
Source organism: Fusarium solani (assembly GCF_023522795.1). Classification (NCBI taxonomy): domain Eukaryota; kingdom Fungi; phylum Ascomycota; class Sordariomycetes; order Hypocreales; family Nectriaceae; genus Fusarium; species Fusarium solani. The sequence continues at coordinate 500,562 of NW_027072153.1, forward strand.
GTCTCTGTCTTTTGCTGATTGAAGAGTGTGTGCCGTAGGATAGAAGATACAGAAGGCCGGAAGCCAAGAATAACGAGGAGTTGATGCTTCTTAAGATGAGAGTTGTCGCAAAGATGCAATGGGCGATAGTTAAGAGAGAGAGACAAATTCTCCCTTCAAGTAGGTCAGCACTGAACACTTCAAGGCACAGAGTACATACTTTACTCCTGTCAACACTCCCATGAAGCCAGCATATGTAATCGACGTGGCAATGACATGATCTGGATCCTTGGACGAGTCTACATACTCGAGCACAACCACCAAATCCCTCAACGGATCCAACCCCCAGTCAAGAGTGCGAAAGTGCATTAGACGCTCATCCTGCACTTGCTTCCCCTTGACCTTGACGCAGCCAGCTGTGCAGCCCATCATGACATCCAGAAACACGTTGAGCGCCACCACGAGAAAGAGATCGCACCGAGCAACCTTGGCAAATCCTCTTATCTCACGCGTTTCCTCTTCATCGTGCACGCGTCGTAGAAACACCCTGGCGAGAAACTTGGCGATCCGAGCAAGCCACTTGGAACCCAGCATCGACTCGAGCAGCTCGTCAAAAACATGGCCAAGAGTACGAATCCGAGGTCCAAACGTAGCAGCGACGTCTACATATCGATCCTCAGGTGATCGGGCGAGGTCGATCCTGAAAGTTGGAATGTCGCTGTCTTGCGGCATGGTTGGTGATGGAGTCATGTAGATTATCAGATTGATAAGAAAAAAAAGATGTGCGAGGGGTGGGCGTACCTGAGAGATTTAAAGTGACAGCTGGGGCTTTTTCAGCTTGACACATCCTGGTCTGATTCCAATCTCGGGACAGCTCGGCCGTGACCGGAGATAAAATAGTGGCCTTGGCTCTGTTGAAAGAGACCAAAGAGGACAGCTAGACGAAGCAGCTAGACGGGATCAAGTAAAGGACAAGAAGCATGGGGGACGGAGGCACGGAGGATCTAGGCCATCCGACTACGGTGGGAGAGAAAGGACAGTTGTGATTTAACAAAGAATACAATATGGCTAGCCCGGATCAGCCGGGAATAATAAACCCTCCAATCTGTTATCAATCATTGCAATTCGTGACATCTTGATTACACTCAAGCTTCTGGCTTCTGGCCATATACAACGTGTCTATACAAGTTAGCAGTCTTCAACAACACCAGATGGAGTCACTTACATGGGCCACCAAGCGTGGATACGTCTGTCCTTCATATCCGTCCTCACCTTCGTCAAAAACACCTCTACCTGCTCAGAACTCCATCCCAAGGCACGCGTAAACAGTGCCATGGACAGACCCGACAGCTCGCCAGCGATATTGTGACAACACCAAAAACCCAGCTCCTTGTAATGCGGATCCGCCGGCCACCGGTTCGTAGGCCACCTGTAAATCACCTCGGTGACATTGACGAACCCAGCATCAATCATCTGCTGCTTGTACTTTTTCGCGCTCTGCGCACCGCGACCAAAGACGTTTGTCGCCTCAATCATGAGACTGGACCACTGATCAATGTAGGATCCCTTCTTGAGAGTGCCGTCGTCGCACTCGGCGGGAAAGGTGATGTCCTGACACTCGATCCATCCTCCGGGGTTAAGGTTGTCGAAACTCTGCTTGAAGAACTTGGGCCAGTCGCCGATGGAGCCGACGAGCATGCGGCCGTAGATAAAGTCGAACTTGTAGCTGTAGGTCCATTCGTCTTCGAGGTCGTCGACTTGGAATGAGAGGTTGGCAGGGAGGCTGGGCTGGTGAGTGAGGGGATCTCATTGTGATGTTAATGCAGGGGGACGTACAAGGTTGGTTGGATAGGACTGAGATCAATGCCAATGACCTAGCAAGTGTCAATATTGACTTCATCATGAATAGTAGAGTGTCGAGCTATACCTCTGTTTCAGGATGCTCATCGGCTGTTCGAGGTTAGCAGAATACTACTTCAATGAACAAGATACCTACCAAAGTCGATAGCCCAAACACCAGTTCCAGTTCCAGCATCCAAACATCGTCGAATAGGCTTGTCGTCCTTACCAATCGGACTCAGGTACAGCTTCCCTCCAAGCGTAAGCGTGAACAAATGATGCTGAAGATCTAACACACGTTAGCAAGATCCCCAATGCAACATCACCATGGCACTAACCTAGACGTTCTTGCTCGGACTGATCGCATGCCAAGCAATTAGCACCATGAACCAACACACGCATCGAGATAGACCCTTGTCGCTCTTACCGAATCGTTGGGGAGTACGTAATTGACTTGAGAGCAAAAGTCAGCTCATTGTTCTCTCATGAGTATCTGGCAGACTCACTCGACTCCCTGAAGGAATGATATGTCCGCCCATTCTCGGTACGATACTGAAGAATGCTGGATCGCATCGATGCCGTAGAACTGGCAGCATCGTCCTGCACATGAAGATCAGCGACAAGCGCCGACGAAAAAGGTGACCCTGGTCAGTCGCTCAAGACCTCACTTACGCCCAGTGCCGAATCGTTATCACCAATTTCTTCATGCTCCTGGGATTGCTTGCTCAGTATCCACTCTTATCAATACGGCGCGTTCACTCTCACCTCGGCCTCGATAGGCTCATCCTCGGTGGTGGCAGCTGCTCGTTGCTCAGGCTTGGGACTACCCTCTTGACTCCCCTTCTCCGACTTAGGAGTGCCCGTCATGACGAAATCGCGCTGTAAAACGAGCGAAGAGAAGATCAAAGTCGACAGTCAATCAATCTACTCGGGTCGCGCGTTCGTCTATCGACGTGTCAATGTCAGATTGCAACAAAGAGCAAAAGAGGTCAAGATTTCCTCCCCTCACGCGATCGATCCAATGTGCAAGTACTGTAATGCTAATAAACGAACCGTTTGCGTGCTAGACCCAGTTGTCCTTCACTACTGGAATAACTGTGGCCCTAGGGTTCCTAGCAGCTTTTTACTAGATGGGGTGTTTAATTATCCGCGCCTCTCAAAGACGTACGACGAACACGGTCGCAGAGAGGGGCTTCAGTGACGCGTTCGATGCAAGCCGAGGCTGCCCTTCTTATCCGGGGGAATGCCTCTACAGGGAAGGAGATTCGTTCGTGACAGAGGACTGTGAGCGTCCCCGGCCCATATCTGCCCATCGAGCTCCCCGTCTCGCCCCCTGTCTCCTCGGGGAAGCCTTGCCACCTCTAGACCCCCAAGCCAGCCATTCGCAGAAGGACATTCCACTGTGGTGCACGCTAACGAGAGGCTTGAGCGGCACGCACCGCCGGCGCCTGGGCCTCCTCCCGACCCAGGGCGTTCTAGAGGCCTTTAGCGGGCTGATCTAGTGAAGCTCTTCCGTCCTATCGGGGCGCTCGAGTTTGTGATGGCGGCTCACTCGGCGAGGGGATCCTCATCAAGTGCTGGGCAAGTCCCACGCTAAGACATTCCAGCTGCGCGAATGTAACGAGGGGATTAGTATTCATTAATCCGTCATGGGAGGAGAGCAATCCTCCTCTTTCTTGGCTTTCTCTGCGGCTCAGCTTCTCCAGCCCGTGACCTGGGGATAGAACCATCAGCAGCCCTGTATCTCCACTGTGAGACATCGCGGAAACGGTTCCCAGGATGAGCTCGGTCGACGGATTGCGGGGTCTTGTCGATGGCGTGCGCCCGTCAATTGCCATCGCTGGGTTGCTGGTCGGAGTCTTGATCTTCTGGTCGGGCATCTCAACATGGAGGCAGTACAGTCGTCTTCGCGACTTTAAAGGACCTCGTCTTGCTGGATTCTCGAAATGGTGGCTCATCAGGACTGTCGGCAGTGGTAGGGCTTACCTGGACTTCTGGGAGGTTACCAAGAAGTATGGTAAGTTGCGTCGCATTGTCCTGACAGTTGCTTTGGTAGTCAATTGCGCTTCAACGAATGCTAACAATGCGCCGCAGGTTCTATCGCCCGCGTCAGTCCCAACGACCTCCTCACCGACGATCCCGACCTTATGAAGCACATCCTCAACGTTAGAACCGAATACCGCCGCTCTCCTTGGTACGATGGCATGCGCTTCGACCCAGCCAACAACAACATTCTCTCATGGAGGGACGAGGATGAACACTTTAAGCTGCGATCCAAGATGTCCGCCGGGGTATGCTTCTCCCACAAATATCCTCGCGCACGAACTGACGGTTACAGTATGGCGGTCGCGAAGTCGAGAACCTGGAACCCAAGATCGACAAGAACATCCTCGCACTCATCAAGCTCCTGCACAAGTACGCCGACGAGAATAAGCCGGTCGATCTAGGCCGCCGAGCCCAATTCTTCACTCTGGACGTCCTCTCCGACTTGGCTTTCGGCGAACCGTTTGGCTTCTTGGAGACAGACTCGGATGTGTACGAGTACATCAAGACTACCGAGGAGACACTGCCCATGGTCATGGTGACCACTGTTGTTCCCTGGTTGGTCAAGGTCCTGAGCTCCCCGATCTTCAAGAGCCTTTTGCCGTCTGAAAAGGATCGGCTTGGGTTTGGGAGAGTGATGGGGTGAGTTATCGCGGCGCCCCATGTATAACAGGACTGACGATCTCCAAGCATCGCCAAAGCAATCACTGCCGAACGGTTTGGACCCGATAAGAAGGTTCGGAAGGACATGCTCGGGTCTTTCGTTGCCCATGGACTCACTCAAAAAGAGGCCGAGTCGGAGATTTTGCTCCAGATGTAAGTCACTCCATCCACATTCCCTTCGAGCAATCGCTTACAATGCCGCCTCAGTATCGCCGGTTCTGATACCACCGCCACGGCCATCCGTTCAACCATGCTTCACATCATCACCAGCCCTCGCGTGTACAACAAACTACGCACCGAAATCTTAAAGACGACATACTCGGAGCCAATCATCCCAGACTATATCGGTCGCGAACTACCCTACCTCCAAGCCGTCATCAAAGAAGGCCTCCGCATCTTTCCTCCCGTCGCCGGCCTCATGTCAAAAGAAGTTCCACCCCAAGGAGATACTTGGAAGGGTCAATTCATCCCTGGTGGAACAAGTGTCGGATACTGTGCCTGGGGCATCTTCCGTCGCGAGGATATCTGGGGATCCGACGCCGGCGAGTTCCGCCCCGAGCGCTGGATCGAGAGCCCGCCTGAAAAGATCAAGGAGATGGAGAGCGCGCTTGATCTCATTTTTAGCTATGGACGATGGCAGTGTCTGGGACGGCCTGTGGCTCTGATGGAGCTAAACAAGATCTACGTCGAGGTGAGTCCACTCTAATCTCGCCATCTATAACCCGACTCCTACTAACGTTTGACGTTGAAGTTACTCCGACAGTTTGACTTTTCCATCTGTGATCCTACAAAGCCTTGGAAAGTCTTTAACTGTGGCATCTTTTCTCAGTCTGAGCTCTGGGTGCGGGTAGAGCCTAGGGTTACTGAATCGTAATGCATAATGAGCTCATGGTCGAATCGGTAATGTTACTGCTAATGTCAGGTCGCTTCTGACTGTCTATAGTAGAAGCTAGGTGTTTATATCTGGTTAATGAACCGTGCATTCATCGCTATTTAATACTTACACCCGCCCTTGTCAATTGATCAGGTAACATCTGCGTGCACATTGTGAACCCAAGTTCGTCCCATATCGGGAAAGATGTCTTCTCAAACAATGCCCAAATGATGCTTCTGATCTTGGAGTTAGAAACTAGGCCGACTTGTCCTCGCTGTGACAGCCTTTAACCGCCAGGACTGTTGGCTGCATGTCCCACCAACGGCCCAACTTCAGGCCAGCACGTCACCTGATACAAGGAGGTTACCAGTCTTTGTTTCATTAACCGCCCAAATTTTGACAGCATCAAAAACACAGCACTATCGAAAGAGCCATTCAGCCATGTCGAAAAGTCCCGAAGCAACCGCATCAGATCAAAATGCAACCCCCGAATGCAAGATCTGCCAGGCTTTCCTCGAGGCAGCCGAAGAAGTGAGATCCCTCAACGAGAAGAAACTCGCTTTTTCCTCAAAGTACACTCGAGAGCATCGATCTTGGAATTTTAGAGCTGCCGAGGTACACAACGGGTGCCAAGTCCACCTCGGCTTCCTCGAAGCCCTTCTAAAACTAAACGTCGAGACGAATGCCATGGACTACTCTATAAAGAAGCATACTGGCATTCAGCTATCCGTAGGAAGTGAAGTGGTGCTTCTTCACAACTGCTATGATGGAAAATCGATTTTGCGAGCGCCACAGCTTCTGCTCATCAACGACCTATCTCAAAACCCCGGCATTCCTCTGGGACGGCCGTTGGACCGTTTCATCGACCCAGCTCTGATACTCAAGTGGAAGCGAGACTGCGACCAGTATCACGGAAGCAAGTGCCAGGACAAAAGCACGCGTCTCCGCCGTTCGCTCTCGTTTCTTGTTGATACGAAGCACATGTGTCTCGTTGAACCCGCAGATGGCATGGAGTATGTCGCTTTAAGCTACGTCTGGGGTCAAGCACCCATACTCAAGACAACTCGAGCCAACGTCGATCTCTTACGACAGCATCATTCCCTAGAGCAACTTGGGGATCGGATCCCGACCACTATTATGGATTCCATAAAGCTAGTGCCCTTACTGGAGGAGCGCTACCTATGGATCGATTCCCTCTGCATCATCCAGGACGACCCAGTCTCTTGTGGTCAACAGATCAACCAGATGGCAGCCATCTACGACAATGCCACACTCGTTCTAGTCGCAGTAGACGGACAAGACGCAGAAGCCGGTCTGCGCGGTCTGTCCCAGCCAAGGCTTCTCAAGCCTATCCTTCAGCTGACACCCGAGACGCGCTTCACCGTCAAAGGACTTCCGTACCGTGCTTCAGCCCCTTGGATGACCCGTGGCTGGACCTTTCAAGAGAGTATATTCTCACGGAGAAAGATCACCTTCTACGACAATACTGTGAGGTGGACATGCCAGTGTTGCACCTTTTGCGAGGATATCGACGAGGCACCTGATAAAGCACGTTCAACTCCCCCGTTGCAGGCTTATGGTAATAACCTCCAAACATTCAATGCACTTGAACTCTCCAGGGCTCCAAACCTGCGCCTCTTTGCCGACCTGATTTCCGTGTACAACCAACGATCATTCACCTTTGAGGAAGACGTAATGAATGCTATTTCCAGTACGTTCAGCGTCATGCAGCAAGCTTTCCCTAGGGGCTTCATCTACGGGCTGCCCGTGTCCTTTCTCGACACCTTTCTAGCGTGGCATGCCTTGAACTGTGGTCTGCGTCGCCGCAAGGGGTCGCGTCAAGATGCCGCTTGCCCATCAAGCTGGACGTGGGCTGGGTGGAAAGGCAAACTGGCTGGAGGGGTCAGGAGGAGACTCAACCAACCCAGTGCCATATCTCGAGTGATACCAACACTAACATGGTATGTCCCTGAAACGCCAGATTCCCCTGGGCGTCTTATTCCATTTCAGAATGATGCGTATCACTACCAAACCCGCTTCATGGGGGAAAAGGATAACCTCCCAGAAGGGTGGAAGTGGCATCGTGGAGATTACTATGAGCACAAGTCGTTCCCCAAGGTTGAATTCAAGCACCCAGTCCCGATATGTGAGCCGGGGGGCAAGGAAACTCAAGAAGTTTCGTAAGGTCGATATCTCTGTGCAGATACACATCAGGCACGACTCTGGGCAGCCAAACCTCGCAGAGACGGGATTCCAGAACCAGAAGGGAGTGAAATAACGACTCTGATAAATGATTCTTGGAACAAGGATATACTCTTCGAGCACTCGGCTGTGCTTAATGATAATCAGGGGGCTCTAGTCGGAATTCTCTCCATAGACTCGGATGATGATTATGGCCGCATATGGTCGACTGAATCACCGGGCGTTGCCATTGACGTTGTGGAAATATCTCGAGAAGATTATTATGGCGAAACTGGAACATGGTCCTTCTGTAATGTTCTCTGGGTTGAGTGGGAGAACGGGGTTGCATATCGGAAGGCGATGGGAAGGGTTGAGAGGGACACCTGGGAAGGATTAAAGAAGGAGGAGATTTCTCTAGTATTAGGGTGATTGCTCTATGAGGAGCAAATCCCCGACCATGTCATTAAGCCTGGCGAAAAGCACAACACAGTCACATTTCCACCTTGAAACCAATTCCAACCATTGCCTCAAACGTGTCCACTTCATGCAAATCCCTTAGTACGAGTACCGGAATGCAATCTTTTCCTTATCCGTCATATCCGACAAGGCGAGTGCCTCATTTTCCTCCTCTGTGGCGGCCGAAGAATGAACGACTCCATGCAACCTATCCCTGCGAGAGTTCTCCCGTCTGCACAAAAGTCCGTATACAGAGATGGACACTGCCGAAACAACAAGACAGATGAGGAGCCCGGTATATCCTTTCGTATAGTTGGGCGCGTCATTCTTCTGAAAAACCTGAGGTCCAATAATATTGCCCAGACAATAGGAAAAGAAATAGACAGCGTTCATAGTGACCTTTTTTGTATGGCCAGAAACGTTGGCCATAGGTACTGATGTGGACATGACGTACGACTAAGAAACTCGTCAGTTCTGTCTACTGTGGAATCGGCTAATACTTACCCCCCAGTAAGTGTAGAAGACATAGTACGCAGCCAGAAGGCCTGTCTGATTATCTCGTGGTAACTGCCACATGAGGATAGCACAGACCATGGGAACAATATTGGCCACGGCAATAATGGTGCACCGCATGTTTTTGAGCTTGGCACAAAAGACAGCAAGAATGATTTGCCAAGTCGTCGCGACAACTCCAGTTGGCATACCAAGCAATGTCGTAATGGGAACCGAATACCCAAGGCCAGACACAATGATGGAAGAAAAGGTAACGAGTCCACCGTTGGGGATGTTCTGTGCACAGGCAAATAGTGCAAGCAGGTATGTCTTGGGGTCGACCAAGAGCTCCTTGATCTGGTACCACTTGACTCTCTTATCTTCGATACCGGTGTTGTTCTTCTGAACTCGGCGGATGACGATGTATCGTTCTCGGGGAGACAGCCACCAGGCGGACACGGGTGAGTCGGGTAGGAAAGCAAGGACGGTAGCGGACCAGAGAACGGTTATGCCTCCGAGGACGATGAATAGGAGGCGCCATTGGGCCAAGTGTGTATGGGTCTGCGAGATTGCGTACGAGATGATGCCAGAGAAGACTGACGAGAACTGGTTGCCCGTAGTCAGACGCCGGAGTTCTGATACTATAACAAAGCACTGGGGTTATCGTACCTGATTGTACCAGATTGCCACTCGGACTGGTTGTTCCCGATTTGTGTACCACATGACAGTGAGGATCGACGCAGTAGGGAAAGCCCCTGCTTCAGCGCAACCAAAGATGAAACGAACCGTGGCAAGTCCAGCGAAATTGTGTGTTGCAGCACTGCAGAAGAGGAGGACAGCCCAGGAAAGAATACAAGCAGCCAACAGTTTTGCCACCGGCAGCCTCTGGATCAAGATGGCTTGCGGGTACTCGAAGATCAGAAAGCCAAAGTAAAAGATGCTTCCGACCCAAGAATATTCATTACCGACGAGTTTGAGGTCATGTTTCATGCCCATGATGGCTGCATTGGAGATGACAACCTCGAGGGAAAAGTCAGCTTTGGTAAAAGGCTTCTTGCACAATGACCAACCTTATCCACGGCACTCAGAATGACAGTTCCTGCAATGATGGGTAGGACGATCAGATCAATCTTCCAGAGAACTTTGCGCGCTTCTTTAGCAGAAATCGGGACGTCTTTGATGGCAGAGTCGAGGTTCGCCAGAAACCTGACGGCTACATCTTCACTCAGATGGACGTTCTCGACATCGCCGGCTTCACGGTCCTGCTGAGACACGGCTTTCGACTTGGTCATTTCAAGAGCATCCTTGTTCGACATGGTGAAAGTTTTGACCTTGATTAAATAAAATGGCAAGTAAAGAAACCACCGAAGAAGTTGTGTTCAAGCTCAAGACCGCAATGTTTCATGAATTATATACAAAAGGCCGTGCCGGTCACAGACATAATCCCCCTCTCTATCAGCGAGTAAGTTGCTGTCGGCACCGAGGATCCGGGACAGGTAGTTGACGCCTCCACGTCACATAGCGCCCCGAACGACCTTATCATTTGCGGGGGCAAAGCTGGTTGGTTCCCCACGCGCAATCCAGGGGCCCAAAGAGGAAAATGCGGAGAGAAGATCGGCCGTTCTCAAACTTCGGCGATAGCAATAGTTGGTGTGTTACCGGCACGCCATAGTTAATACACTACGTCGCTGAGGTTGCCGGTAATGGGGGCAGAGAGATGACAGATCACTTGTAAACCTCAGGTATAGCCCTAGTTGGTGTACTGCCGGCAAGGCACAGATAAACGTGACGGTGACGGTAATCAGGACAGAGATAAGACAGATGAGTCTTAAACCTCAGCTTTGGAAGTACAGTACATAGGTAGTTGGTAACCTACCGGCCCGGCACAAACAGTGCGACCATGAAATTGCCGGTAATTAGGGCGGAGATAAGACAGACGATTCTTAAGCCTCAGCGATAATCATGGCTTGCGTCCTACCGGCACAACATAGATAATGCGACGCCGAGGTTGCCGGTAGTTTGGCCGGTGATGACGTACCTCGTTCCTTGGTGCCAGTACATCAAAAAAATATAACAACCGCCCTTTGTCCCCCCTGCGTGCTCTGTCCAACACCGGTCGCCGTGCCGGTCAACGTCATGACGGCATCAGTGGAGGAGAAGTGTCTCAGCAATTCTTATCGACAGCCAGAATGACGTTCCCTTCGGTTAATCTCTAGCGACCGCCGCAGCAAATCCTATAAAATGATTTGGTTGACTCTGACATTGACGGGAAACTCATCTGTATCGCAACCGCCACCATGAAATCGCTGTCTCCCCAATTCATCAAGCCCTGGCTTCCCAAGTCATCCCCTCCCCCATGCATCTTTAAGAACGCCACCATTATTGACCCTGTCACCGGCACCTCTACTCCATCCCAACACATCTTCATTCAAAATGGCACAATTGCTGCCATTACTTCAGACGACACGACGCTCCCGGCAGAAGCCTCAGAGGCTACCATCATCGATGTTGCTGGCAAATATATCTGTCCTGGCCTCATCGACGCCCACGTCCACATCGCCGCTGCACCAGGTGACTCGGATTTCTCAAAGGTCATGTCCACACCGGAGCACGTCTCCATGCTCCGCATGACCTATGTCTGTCGCGACATTCTCGCCCGTGGCTTCACTACTGTCCGCGACTGTGGCGGCGCCCCGTATGCCCTCAAGCAGGCAACAGAGGAATGGCTGGTCCCTGGACCCAGACTTTACATCAGTGGTCATGCATTGAGTCAGACAGGCGGTCACGGTGATTTCAGAAGCTGTCATGACCATACACACTGTGTATCCGGGTTTGTCTCCGGACTTGGGAGGGTCTGCGACGGTGTATCGGCCTGTCTGGCTACAGCTAGAGACGAGATACGCCGAGGAGCAGACTTTATAAAGATCATGGGCAGTGGCGGAGTCGTCAGTCCGACGGACAGACTCGAGGGCAAGCAGTTCAGTCCAGAAGAGATCCGAGCTGTAGTTCTAGCTGCATCGAATCATGGGACGTACGTGACATGCCATGCTTATTCGCCTGATTCCATTCGCATCGCTATCGAAAACGGCGTCAAAGGCATTGAGCACGGTAACCTCATCGATGAGCCAACAGCCAAGCTCATGGCGGAGAAAGGATGCTTTCTCACTCCAACACTCGTCACATATCAAACCTTAGCGGATCCAGCGTTGCCTCAATTCTTGAATGAGGATTCACAGGCAAAGAACAAGAAGGTCCTCGCCATGGGAATCAACGCCCTCAAGATCGCTAAGAAGGCAGGTCTCACCCTTTGCTACGGAAGTGATCTTCTTGGACCACTTGGGATATACCAAACCCGGGAGTTCAGCATCCGTTCAGAAGCTCTGAGCAATCTTGACATTCTCCAAAGCGCAACTATCAATCCCGCAAGGATGCTTGGCGAAACAAACACCTTGGGCCAGGTCAAGACGGGGTTCAAGGCAGACTTGCTGATTCTAAACAGCAACCCACTGGATGATATTACAGTGTTTGAGCGTCAGGAGCAGGAGTTTGTGGCGGTGATCAAGGACGGCCGGGTATGCCTGAGTCGCACTCCTCAACTGTCAGGGCTTCTTGATGCCTGGAAGACATTCTAGATAGTAATCTACAAAAGTTGATATTCTCACTTGACCTACTGTACTCATTCCTCCCCGGATCAGGCCCGGATGTACAATTTGAGAGTCTGTGCCCTTTGGATTAATTATTGTAAAAAATGATGGTATTTTTTTTAACAACAAAAATATTATTTTACTTAATCTTTGCCCTATGTGTATTAATTAACTAATTTAAAGCTTTTATACAACTACTTAGCCTTGGTCACTTTCTAAAATCCAGATCATGACATCCCTTGATATTGAAAGCAAACAGACCATGGCCACAGCGGAGACAACCCCCAATCTCTGCCTCAGGCACCCCCGCCAGCCCAATAGCATCACCGCCATTACCAACGGCAGCAACAAAAACTCAAGCCATCATGTCCGACTCCAAAGATGGCTCGGCGCCCGACTCGCTAATATCGATGGAGGATGGCAAAAAGTACTGGGAGGGCATCGAGGCCGACGTCAACGGCATGCTGGGCGGTATCCCCTCAGTCACTAGAATCGACCTGCAGGGCTCGAGGACGTTTCTTGCGAGGTTGGGGATCGGCATCAAGACTGGGAGGAAGATGGTTTCTAGGGCGCTTGAGGGCGGAGCAGGGTGGGTGCATTCCTAGACGCGGGCTATCGGTTTCTGCAAAGAGCGGTCGAGATTTTTCAAGTTGGAGTTGCTAATCATTCTGCAAACCAACAGTATCGGCAGAGTCACTGAAGGACTTCTCACCCAAGTGGCTGAAAAGGTGGACATTATCGAACCCATCACCAAGTTCACAGACGTTCTGGAGGGCAAGCCTGGGGTGTGAAATATCTTCAACGTCGGCCTTGAAGGTTGGAAGCCCGAGGATGGAGTCAAGTATGACTTGATTTGGGCGCAGTGGTGTGTCGGCCATCTACCAGACGATCTTCTAGTGGAATACTTTGAGCGATGCAAGTTTGCTCTGGCGCCGGATGGAGTCATTGTAATCAAGGAGAACTTGAGCACTAATGGTGTTGATGTTTTTGACGACCTCGATAGCAGTGTTACTCGGTAAGTGCATGGCCTAGTGAGGGATGAAACTTTAACAAGAATAGGGAGGATGAAAAGTTTCTGGCTTTATTCAAGCAGGCTGGTCTGCAGGTTGTACGATCTGATCTCCAACGAGGATTCCCCATGGCCGGCAACACGGCTTTGATGCCCGTCAAGATGTATGCGCTGAAGCCGGCGGAGGGTTGACTATAGAACAAAAAGCTCGAGCTAATGATACCACGATGACCTCGTCTCTCGCATTTTTGCATTTTTCTGTTTGCTAACAATTTTGACCGCCACCGGTTGACGCGTGTCACCGCCGAAAGCCCAGCTCGGCCGTGACGGCAAACAACCGACTTGGCAAAAAAAGCACCCTCGATTAAGGTCTGAGGCGGTGCACTTGGCATTTGATATTGCAAAAGCAGGGGACAGTTTGATGAATCCCCAGGGCCCAATAGCGCATTGACCTAACACTTTTCGTAAAAAAGGGCTGATAAAACTCAGCCAGTGTAAACAAAGCCAGGTGAGGCCATCTGCCCTAGTCCAGAAAAGAATCTTGGCCGCTGACGTGCTCAGCACAAATTTTTCACCCCCAACTCTCTCATTCACCATCTTCCCAGAAGGCCTCGACTGACGTCCAAGACCCTTAGGGACCGTGCGTCCAATGGCGGGATCCTTGGCGATGCCATATTCACGGCCAAACCGCTCTCTTTTCGAGATGACGTCTGGATAAGCCGGCATTCCGGACAAGGATGACCCCCACCGACGGGCCCACCGCTGCCGAGCACGCCATCCGCTTCAGGAGAACGACCATCGGCTGGTCGGCCTTTAAATAGAGGACTTTTCTTCTGCGACCTTTGAGTCACCTTTATCTGTACGGGACGTCGGCGTGTCACGCGAGAAGAAGCTCAAGAGATTCAGCAACCTTGAATACACATCCAACATGCCAGATTCTAGCGATAACCCCGAGGCTGGGTCAAAGGAATCAGTTCCTTCAACTTCTTCCATCTCTCGACGATTCACTGCAGAAGTTGATGTGCGATGGGGCGACATCTTGCTTCTCGTCTGCTTCTTTGTCGCCGGTCTGGTTGACAGTGCCGCTTTCAACTTGTACGGCTGTTTCGTCAGTATGCAGACAGGTTTGTACCCCTTCACAGCATCTTGAACGATGGATACTAACAACCCCAGGAAACACCATCTTCGTCGGCCTAGGTGTCAGCGGTCAACCCGAAAACCTCCCCGGAAAAGCCTGGTCCCGCTGTTTCCTCGCCATAATCTTCTTTGCCATCGGCGCCCTCTTCTTCTCCAACTTCCACCGCTACTTTGGTCCCCAGAAGCGCTGGGTCCTTGTCACGTCCTTCCTCATCCAGTCCGTCCTCACCGGTCTCGTGGCCCTCCTCGCCACTACCGGTGCGGTCCGAAACAGCCCCAATGACAGGACCACGACGCACAAGGATGGGTGGATCATTGAGAGGGTGCGCAACGACTTTCCCTACTCCGATTATGCGCCCATCATTTTGCTTGCTTTCCAGAGTGCGGGACAGATCGTTGCCAGCCGAGTCCTCAAATACAACAGCATGCCTACGGTTGTGCTGACAAGTCTGTACTGCGACATGATGAGCGACGCCAAGCTGTTTACCGCGCCCATCACCGACAACGCGGATCGGAACCGACGAGCTACTGGAGCCGTGTTGTTGTTTGCGGGAGCTGTTTCGGGTGGTTTCCTGTCCAAGTCTTGGGTTGGATTCGCTGGTGCTCTCTGGATCGCTGCATTCCTCAAGCTGTGCATCAGCTTTTCGTGGGCTTTGTGGAAGCCAAAGGCGGCAAACAAGTAGAGGGGTAGAGTTGAGAGTTGTGTGATACCCCGGGAGTTATATGGACATTAGGAGTTGGGAGCGATAGACAAATGATAGATAATTGTTAGACAAGAAGATGATAGATACATAATTACTAGATCTTTCGACAGCTTGAGTAACCCGCTGTTGGGCCTCGGATTTCTATTCCATCCATTGATCCATCGATGTCAGCATGGGCCGCCATTTACTCATCGCAGTGTTCCATCATGTTGGAGAAGTGGCATGTGAAGGCCTGCCCTGCTTGGGCTTGCCTCCAATCCTCTATCATGGTCTTCTGCAGCAAGATGTGCGACCGAATTGAACCAGCTGGCTTTTGCATCAGGTGCTCAAATCACTTTAAACTAACTATGAAGTTGTAATAAAGTAAAAGGTCATGGGACAGGCTCATTTTGTCGTTGGTGTGTGGTTGGAGGAGCAGTCCACATCGGGTGGAGGATCTCGGTCTTGCAGCATGCAGGCCGCGGCGATCAATGCAACCCACCGAAGCATCACTGTAACGCAGCGAAATGCACTGGAACAAGCGTGACGAGGTCGCATTGTGTGTTGATGGATCTATTCATTTCTTCATTTTTTTTTCGCTCTAAATTATGCATTCTAAATAATGTTCTTCAACTCTTGTCCAGCCCGGAGCCGTCTCAAGTTGTCGGCAATCAAGCCCTCGGAGCCCTGTGGTCGCCCGCCAGCAGCGTGCGGCGACACGATGACGTTAGGCGCCTTCCAAAGTCTGCTCGGCTCGGGGAGAGGCTCCGTCTCAAAAACATCAAGAGCAGCTCCTCCAATCTCTCCCTTCTCAAGAGCATCCACAAGAGCATCCTCATCAATCGAGGTGCCTCGTCCGACGTTGACGACCCACGCGTGCTTGGGCAGCAGCTTGAGGCGCTCGGCGTTGAGCGCGTGGCGGGTGGAGTCGGACCCGGGGAGGATCATGACCAGGGCGTCCGTCTCGGGGAGGAGCTCCGCCAGGCTGTCCTCGCCGTACACCTCGATGCCGTCACGGACACCCCTTCGGCGCGCGATGCCCCGAACCTCGGCCCCGAGCCCGAGGAGGTGCGGGGTGAGCGTCTTTGCAATGTTGCCAAATCCCCAAATGAGCACGCGAGCGTCGCGCAGTGTGGTAAAGGCTCCTGCAGGTCGATCGGGCTGTGGGCCGCCGAGGTGGCCTGGCCACTTGCCCTGGAGCTGATAATCGCGCATCTCGTAGAAACGGCGCGCCGCGTTGAGGAGGAGGCCGAGGGCGTGCTCGGCGACTGTGCGGTCGTGTAGGCCTGAGCCGGTGGTGACGGTGATCTTAGAGGTGTCGAAGCCGGCGCTGAGGACGTCGTTGGGACCCGCGGCGAGAGACTGGATCCAGCGGAGGTTCTTCATCCGCGCAGCGGCATCCTTGAGGTTCTCGGCGCTGTTTGTCCAGGTGACGAGGGCCTCTGCGTCGATGAGGTCCTCGGGGATGGGCTTCTTGACGTCGTAGGGCTTAAGCTCGACCGAGAAGCCCTCGATGCTCGAGACGTCGAGCTTGAGCGAAGTAGGGTAAAGCAGCTTCATGGCGGGCAATTGAATAGAGAGTCTAGAGGTGGTCGCAAAGGATCTTGTGTTTCTCAAGGCCCAGGACAACCGGGTGCAGGCAGTATATGTACCGATTCGCAACAACGGGCGCATCATGGGGGGATTCAATGGGATCGGAAAGAAAGCCGTGAGCCAAAAAGACCAATGGGCTTGTAGATTTTGTCAGGTCCCGACGCCGGAGGAGCAGCTACCCCGCCGTGGGGGCAATTGGGGGGTTGATTTTGGTGATGCTTAGCGTTGGAGTTGAGGGTCGCGATTCGTGTCGGCTTGGGATCCCGCGGGAGGACAAGCTAAAGACCCCAAATCCCGCGGGGGAATTATGATTAATAATGGCAATTCCATTCAATCACGGCCTATAAGTAGCATAATCCCTCAGCTCATTAGCTTGAATAGGTACGGTGATACGTGAAACCGAGAGCTCATCTGCGTCCGACCGAGCCCGGAGGGAGGAGCTCCCCAATGACGTCACAGACGATGCCATTTATGTCAAGAACCGCGCAGCGTGTTGGTCAAGTTACTCGGTCAATACGGTATCTTTATGAAAATCTGACTTGCCAAACTTTCAAGTGACAAACATTTGTTAGAAACCAACCTGACTTCCCTGACTAGCTAATCTCCCCTCCGAGAACAAAACACCACTACCAGAAACATCCACAACCGGCGTATTCCCATCAACAGCCAGATTCACCTTGATGAGACACTCCCTCCCAACTTGAAGACCCTGCCAGACCTCAATGCTCGCCTTGTTATCAACCAACTCAAGAAGACCCTCATCACGCAAAAACTCGGACAAAGGTCCCGCAGCACTTCCAGTGGCTGGATCCTCAGTTGACATGCCGGGGCTGAAGAATCTCGCTTGATAAGTATTTACAGATGCACCCTCGCGGTCATCCTTTGCAAATAGATATAATCCATAAGCGCGTTCATCCGCGAGTTGGAGCTGTTCGAGGAGCTTTTCTCGCTGCACTGACGCACGCTCAAGCGCTGCGATGGATGCAACAGGGACGAGGAGATGATGAGTAGTCGATGTAGACATCACCCGCGGGATGACATCCTGTTTTCTGGATACACTAGTCCCGGAGGCTAGTCCAATATCTTCAGGCCCCAAACCGATAGTTGCAGCAAGCTCAGGCACATTTGGATGTCGTCCATGAGCCTTAGGTGTCGCCTGCGTAATGGAAACAGAAAACTCAGTCGGCTCAGCTGAAGAAACCCGGCTCTTTAGAATCTTGACCGGCGTCACAGATCCTCCTAGCTCCTGATAAAAGGTAAACTCCTCGACACCTTCTCCCTTGCTGATCCCCGACTTCGAAAAGTCCAACAGTCCAGCATGTGCCAGATACCACCAAGCTCCTAGGATATTATGACCAACTCCAAAGACCTCTCTCCCGTCTGGCAGAAACGAACGTAGCTTGTAGTGGGCTTCTGGGAGAGATGGGTGGAGAAAAAAGGTGGTTTCCGAGAGGTTGAATTGGCGCGTGATCAACTTCATCTCAGTATCGCTGAGCTCTCCCTTCAAGTCGTTGACGACTGCTAGAGGATTACCCTTGTAGGGTGTCTTTGAGAAGACGTCTACCACTGCAAACTGGGTCTGCGCCATTGTAGGTCTCGAGTTTGATCTTCTTGAGGTCGGTAATAGAAAATGATGCTTGCTCGGAGTCTGATAGATTAGTGGTTGTCCAATTCCAGGAAACTGGGGATATTCTATTTATACTAAATCCAAGTACTGAGGATGTCGTGATACTGCCTTGATTCTACGAATTATTAAGTGTCATGATTTATCAGCAGGTAATCAGTCGGGCATGATGACCCGAGGTACGAGAATTACTCAGCTCAGATGGGGCCAAGCTTCATGTCAAACCAAGACACTCAAGTCTTAATTCACTGCTGAATGGATAAAGACAATTGACTTTATTTGGAATGAATTTTTTAGATTATGGAAAAGTAATCATTCCAGGCATCTTTCTGGGTGCCGGCCTAGGGTAGAGGTGCCGCTGACTTGGCCAGGTACCTATTTGCCAAACATTTCTTGGATGCCTAGGATAAGGGTTAGAGAAGAGTCCGTGAAGATTCATTTTGGTTTAATAGGTGATTCTCTTATTTTTAGCGTGCCATTCAATTGAATTTGTGTCAAATAATCATGAGAATTTGCTAAGGGTGGTTAGTCGCACGTCGAACATCCCCATAAAGACCACGACAATGCTCAAGGGCAGAGCATTTCAGGGCTAATAATAAGGGTGCAAAATGATCTGAAAAGCTTTTCCGCTTTAATTTGCCCCAGACTGATCAGGTAAGCCTTGGACATGCGGCTACTGTCAAAGACTCAGCTGTTTTTGAGGTCTGGTTCCTGTGCTATCTGTGCGAGATTGCTCTGGAGCAGTCACTGCGCTTTTCTTATCTATATGCGCTACTGTTAAAGAAGCTATTTTATTCCATTGACATATTTTTTATCGAGGCTGATACGTCCGGAACTTCCGACAGTAACTCAGTTCCTGGGAGTCAAGGTCGAGTGTTGGGATGTTGATATTCACCAGCGGTGGGTTGCATGATATCAGGCTCAGAAGAGGGACCTAGAATCAGGACCCGCGAGGGAGGTCCTGAGAATTGTGTTGTTGTGAGATGAGTGGCAATCCATATCTAGGATAAATGGGTGTTGGTGTTTGAGCCTGAAGAGGCGCGTCACCTTCATCTAGTTAAAGGTTGTGAATTTCACGATTCCGCCTCGATTCTTGTTACATATTGTTGTTACCTTATAAATCACATTATCTCTACTTCATTGTGATCTGTAGCAATGAAAAGATTGAGGAAAGTAAAAGTTGGACAAGAATCAACTGCTTGGAGACGATGGAGGCAAACGAGCTGACACAACCCCCACAAGCACTCGAAAATTTCACAACAGCCAAGCCAACTAGACCACCCATACACCGGGATCTCCCAAATGAGCGACGGCCCAATAAGCTGGTCAATTGGCTCATCGCCGATGACAAGGTCCTGTTCCAAAACGGAAGGCGAGTAAACAGCGCTCTTCACATGGGTGCCTCGAATGGACCACATCCTCCCGGAGAGGCCGATCTGTCAGTATTGACTTGCAGAAGCCAAGAGGCGATAGTCCCAGTCGAAATGGATCTGACTTGGTGAGACCAAGAAGTGATTATCCTGGTGAGGCAAATCCGAGAGCTATTCACCAGGTTAGCAGGCTGGCAGGTCAAGTGGATGACCGTAATGGGTACACGACCTAACGCACGAAAAGTCAAATCCAATTAAGCTTAAACGATAAGAGGACAAGATTGTCGCTAGGACGCCGTAGCGTCCTGAGTGTCTCTGGCCACAGCATACGACGGCGTTGGACGACATATGCCGCACGACAATGGGAACAAAGCTGTCAAGGCGAGCAGAGAATCAGCTCGCTTCTCAATGGCAAGTAACCCAATGGTTCGTGGGCTAATGCAAAAAACTAGGATGCCCCAGACGCCCCCTCGTAAGCCACGCCCCATGCCCGTCGAGATCTCGGTATCCCAGCCAAGGTGAAGCCGGCAGCTTGGCAGAGGACGCGTTCATCCCACCATTGGACCTTTCTTACCTGAAGGACCTGAAGTGTGCGCATCGCCAAGAGAAGCCTCGGTCACAAACTTGGCGTGGGCTACAGCGTAGGTTATCTGAGGCTGTCTTGGCTCGGACGGGCTTCAAGGTAAATACATCACGTTGTCGTTGTAAAACGCCACTGAGGCGTGGGATCGACGGTGGTATGAGGGACTATCTTGATGGTCCAAACATACGGGAGAAGATGTGTGCTAATCTCTAGCTTGGAAGGCTCTTCTAGCTTGGGATATTGGGTCTTGTTGATCCTCACGCGGATGAGAACCATTTCGAGACAATCCGAGCAGTCTCCATCTCGGCGATGACGACCGTGGCTCAGCCCAGGATCCATAAACCCAAGACGGGCACTCTTTCTAGAATCATCAAGGCCAAGAAGATAGTTGAACTCTACCATCGACAGACGAGGAAGCTTGGTACGCGGCACATGCAAGATGGGCCGACAGGTAATCACTCCTCGGTGTCCCCATACGCAGTGGGCGCACCTTGGCGCGGGATTCTTGGCGCGGCAAGATGGCGAACCAGAGTGTCAACGTGCCGCCGGGAAGAGCTTGTGGGTGGTCGAGTGTCGAAGGGGCTGCAAGCGTGTCGGGACGTTGCGACGAGGGGCGGACTTCTTGGCGCGCTGGAGAAAGGAGGGGAGGAAGAGTGGGATTTCCCTCCGAGGAACGTGGTAAGCGATCTGGATATCAGACTGTGTAAGCTCGAGTCGAGGAGCGGACGGTTGACTAAAAGAGAAAGGACCGTTGACTCTTTCTGTAGCATGATCCCTCTCATCTTCCAGAAGCCAATTACACCCGCACATTCCCGTAGGTATCAACAGAGTGGTAGCACATGAAAGCAAAAGTACACCCGTAGTCCTAACAGAGTAGAAAACCCCTGCTCGATCTCCAGGCTTGGCAAATCTGGAGTTGTGGGCTCAGAGCGAACCGCCCCGTACACGTGGAGTGATTCCAGATCTCATTGGCCCACACCGCAGAGCCTCTCCCGATCTCTTCATTCAACGACGATAACTGATGCACGTGGGTTGTCTCTGGCACCTGAAGGGCTCGGGGAAGATGGTGACCCCTGTGAGATTGTCAATCCCCTGAAGGATCGATTTGCGCTGGTTCGCTTCAACCTTGGGCTGCCCTGTGCGAAAACGTCCCATCCGCCTTGACCCTTCTCCTCTGCTCAGACACTCGTCTCCCACGTCTTCAGGTCAGACCCGATGAGTCCCCATTTTTTACGGTTGAACGTCTCCATGTCTGATGCCATCCGTCAGTGCGTCGTTCGTTTCGTAGACGCTATCGCAACGCGGACAATTAAGCTAGGATAAGGACCCTGCGTCTGTTCATCCACTATCGCGAAAAGACTCGGGTTCCGTTTTCTTGGTGCTTGCTCAAGAGGTCCTTTGTTCAGTCAGTCTTGGCTTTCTGCGTGTCGAGTCACATCCGAGAAAAACGCCATATCCGCACCTCCCTTGTCGCCTCACCCGTCTTGGGCGCATCCCGCGAATGCAGCAGGGCGCAGGACAGTCGTGTGCTTCAAGGCAACTCTGTGGGCTGTCGTCGATCCTACGTCCTTTGTCCAACGCCCGTTTGCTATTTGCGGGGGTGTATTCGTCAATGGCAAAGTTCTACGTATCTGTGAAGAGGCAGAATCTGATCCTCAGGATGGACTGCCCGAGTGGACTCCGTCTCAGCCCATCCAACGGGCATCCAGGACACGAGCACGAGAATACCACCCCGTCGCGTGCCAAGTCCCTCCATTCTCGCACCCTGTCGCGTGCCAAGGCTGAGAGATCCGTTACTCTCGTCCTTCAAGAGCCGCCAAGGCTGGAGAATGCATCTCAGCCTGGCAATGTCGTCCGAATGGGTTCACCGAGCTCGACGGCTAGGCTCACACACCTCGACCAACGGGAGCGTTCTACCTGCATGTGGCCCCAGAAGCATAATAATAAGCTTGTTTGCCAAGACTGTGCGCTTCACACCCCATGAGGTGCTCTCCTGTCGTCCCCCGTCGATATAAGGACCTGCTGTCATCATGTTGGATTCTTCTGCAAGCAACCATCAACCACTCTTCTCTTCACTGCCTCTTCTTCTAGAAGCCTTTTGACACAAAAGGTTCTTCAATTTTTTAATTGTTGGCACGAAAAAGCCCGAGTGATCGGCCACCGTCGCAATGGTGCTTCACCAGTTCGACTACATCTTTGCCCTAGGCACAATCTTTTCGTTCCTCGACGCGTGGAACATTGGTACGTGCCTATTATTCCCGGCTTGCTTCCTTGAAGCTTCCATCAACCTTCTAGTTCTAACCCACTTCAGGTGCCAACGATGTCGCCAACTCGTGGGCCACATCGGTCTCGTCCCGATCCATCTCCTACCTCCAGGCCATGACCCTGGGATCCATCCTCGAGTTTGCAGGATCCGTCGGTGTCGGCGCCCGAGTCGCTGATACCATCCGAACCAAGGTCGTCGACATTGACCAGTTCGAAAGTGATCCCGCCCTCCTCATGCTCGGCATGATGTGCGCCATCATCGCCTCCTCCCTGTACCTCACCTTCTGCACTCGCATCGGTCTTCCCGTCTCGACTACTCACTCCATCATGGGCGGTGTCATTGGCATGGGTATTGCTCTGGTTGGTACTGACGGCATTCACTGGGCTGAGTTCGACAAGGGCATTAGCTCTGGTGTCGTCTCCGTCTTCCTCGCCTGGATCATCGCCCCCGGTCTGGCTGGTTGCTTCGGTGCCATCATCTTCCTCATCACCAAGTATGGTGTCATGCTTCGAAGCAAGCCTGTCTGGAAGGGTCTCTACCTCACTCCCATCTACTTTGGCATCACTGCTTCCCTCCTTACCATGCTCATCGTCTGGAAGGGTGGTTCCATCTCCATTTCCTTCACTGACGCCGAGACCGCTGGTCTGATCATCGGTGTCGGTGCCGCCTGGGCTCTCATCATCGCCATCTTCCTCCTGCCCTGGCTGTATCGCATCGTCATTGTTGACGACTGGCAGCTTCGCTGGTGGCACATCCCTATGGGCCCTCTCCTGCTCAAGCGTCCCGCCCCCCCTGCTCAGCCTGAGGGTGCTGAGGGTGGTATCAAGGATTTCTACGAGGGTCACCTTACTCGCGAGGAGCTCGAGGATCTCCGACGTGCTGGCCGCCAGGGCAGTGACGAGTTTGAGCGCGCCCAGGAGCAGACCAGCAATGAGGGCAAGAAGGTCTCTGAGGAGACTCCCGAGGCCGTCGCCGAGCCCGTCGAGGTCAAGGAGAAGCGCAGCATCATCGGTCCCAAGCCCGAGGCCCCTTGGTACAGCGGCGCCATGATCTTCTGGTACCTCAAGTTCCTCTTCCTCCAGGGTGTCGACCAGGACATCATCAACATGCAGAAGAAGAAGAGCATCCTGACCGGCGACCTCGACGAGATCCACGCCAACGTTCCTCACTACGACAACCGCGCCGAGTACCTCTACACCTTTATGCAAGTCATGACTGCCTGCACCGCCTCCTTCACCCACGGCGCCAACGATGTGGCCAACGCCATCGCTCCCTATGCCACCATCTACCAGGTGTGGCGCTCTGGCAGCATCGAGTCTAGCAAGACTGATGTCCCCGTCTGGATTCTGTAAGTTGCTCGACATTCACACTCATTTGATCAGAGGTTAATGATGAATAGCTGCTTCGGTGGTGCCGGTATCGCCCTCGGTATCTGGACCTACGGTTACAACATCATGCGCAACCTGGGTAACCGCCTGACTCTGCACTCTCCCTCTCGAGGATTCTCCATGGAGCTTGGTGCCGCCATTACCATTATCCTGGCCACCCGTCTTAGTAAGTGTCATTAACTGTATGGTGTAGTGCATCACTGACCATCAACAGAGCTTCCCGTTTCCACTACCCAGTGTATCACCGGTGCCACCGTCGGCGTTGGTCTTTGCTCTGGCACTTGGCGCTCCATTAACTGGCGCATGGTCGCTTGGATCTACATGGGCTGGATCATCACCCTTCCCACCGCCGGTATCATCTCTGGCTGCATCTGCGGTATCATTGTCAACGCTCCTCGCTGGGGCTACGCCGGCTAAGCCATTCACCTACTCACTTCACTCATTGATTAACGTATACCCCCGAGAGCGCTGCATGGAAATACCCTTGGAGGGGACGGACCGAGGATAGCTGGACTGGTAGCTCTGGAGGTGACCTTTTCTTGAACTTACTTATCTATACATACATGTACGGTACAGAGAACAGGGCACATAGGCTCAATCTCATGTCGTTTACCCTGCCCAACGCGGCATCTTAATGAAAAGTTGGTGTATTACAACGACGTCGTTTGGCAATTAGTGTGAGGGCGTGGTGAATGCCGTGTGAGGAGGCATGTTCGAGGACAATGGGCGTTTACACACTGCGAGTACACGTGCTCATTGCATCAATAGACGCGTTCGTTCACGTCCAAAAACACTCGTCTAGACCGTTGACACTGGCAAAAGCTGACGACAATCGGCTGCCAGTGTCAATACGCAGTGCAGTCGCTGCACGCAAACGCGACCCACGCTCCAGGTATTTCAAGCCGAACTTGCTCCCGCTTTCTACCCAACTCCTTCATCACCCTCATTTCCAACCCACTGCCTGCAGACGAGCGAGACTTTTGCCATTATTGGACGACTCCCGCCTACACCTAAGTTCTGCCACCGCGTACTTGGTATTCTCGATGCCTGTCTTTTTGCTGGATCTACCCAACGAGGTACTGGACGGCATCGCGGCCCTCCTCCGTAGGGAGGACATCAAAGCGCTGCGATCGACTTGTCGAAGGCTGTCGCTTATTGCTTCCCACTATCTTTATTCCACACTCTATCTTAGCTGCCACGACTACGACCTGTATGTGTTTGAGCTCGTTGCCGCGAACCCTCAGCTCATCGGCAGAGTGAAGGAGTTGATAGTCGACGACACGACCGTGTCCTCCGCCCTCCTTGATCGCAGGGTCTTCCGCCACATGGCAAACCAAGCCAGTCTTTGGCCGCTCAGAAAGGTCGCATATTTCCCCAATGACAACGATGAGCCATGGGATGCGGATGGTCGAATCTGGCCTTCAACCCCCGACGACGAACTCCATGCTCTCTTAGTTCAGATTTACCAGCATCATCACAGCAATCGGCTGTCTCGAAGTGATATATCAGCTCTTCGAGAAGCCCTCCCAAGAATGACTGCACTACGCACCCTCGTCCTCACGATCCGCACGGCAGACGACACCCCGGCAGAAGGGGCCCAGAGCAAGTGGAACTCAAGTCCAGTGGTGAAAATCTGGAGACAAGTAGGCCAGAGACGGCGTGAACGCCCACCGTTTGCACCCCGAGTTGATTGGTGGCATCCAATTGAGGATGGCGACTTTGATTCAGATCAAGTGTTTGGACTCGATTGGCTCAGGGACGGTTTTGACGAGCACATACTTCTCAACGGAGCACCCTACGCGCCCGATTACCCACGTGTCCAGGAACTAGTAAGTTGTAACATGGTCTAAACTTTGACTTGCCATGACTGACTCTATGATACAGGACTCCGACGATGAGATTGAAGCTGTGAGCCACGATACCATTCACTGACCAACGTACGATTGCTGACCCGGAGAAACAGGACGGACATGTCGCGCGTTCGGATGACGGCAGCGAAGCCCAGGAGGTGGCGCCTGTAAGTCTTAGGACCATCCAGCCGACAGAGAATGGTTACTAACTCAATGATACAGACTCCCCATATCCCAAACAGCTATCTCACTCCCCAACCGCAGACGATGATTCCCACAGGAGCCCGAACCTTGCGCCGCGAGAGTCGGGGGCTACAGATCGTCCTCGATGTGCTGAACAACCCGATCGCCCAATCCCGTATCGTCGAATTCAGAATCGACAGCTCTCTCGATACAGTATCGAATGTCCAGCAACCTGGTCTGGGCATCAGGTTGTTCGATTTCTGGCCACCACCGTTCGCCTTTAGACTTGCGACTGGCTTTTCCGGAACCTTCCTTACCAAATGCCACCTGGTCATTGCCAACGGCCGAAATCATACAGACGGCCAGCAAATAATCGAGCAAGGACAACTTGGTTCGGTCCTAACAGAGATACCACGACTCCAGGAGCTGAAATTGGAAGCGCACAATATGGCTCTGATCGGGGCCATACCCGACGGCCTCACCTTCCACAACCTACTCCGCGCCGATTTCGCCTGCGGACTAGTATCCCGGCTAGAGATACGGCAGTTTCTCAAGGCGCACGGAGAAACGCTGGAGGAGATTCGTCTGAGTTATTGCAGCTTGGATGACGATGATCCCAGCTGGGCGGACGTCGTAGCTGACATCATGCGACTCCAGCGAAACGGCAAAACACATCTTCAGACGGCCGTAATCACTTCTGCCTACAGCTCCATCCCCTTTTCCGGCTGCGGATATAACAGGACAAAGACACGACCCCCTACTGGGGAGGAGACATATTCCTGGACGATGGGCGTACACGAAGATGTTGTGCCCTGCCCCACGGCAGATCTTGGCCACGAGGCACTCCCAGAACCATGAGCAATCTTATGGGGCTTTACAGAACGAAACTGGCGATATGCTTCATGCGGAAGATACCTGATGTCTCGGTGCTTTGCTTCATGTTTAGCAACCGACGTTTGATCTTCGGATCACTTCTCATGTCACCAGAAAGCAGCCAGGTCATCGCTTTCTCCGGCCCGGTTCAGTCAACCTGTTTGTCGCACTTGGACTCTTCGTCGTCTTTTACCATTCCGCTTGGTTCTTCCACGTTCGGTCGTCTCGTATCGCCGAATCGTCTTGTTCTATCCTGCGCGATTTCGTGTCATCGTCACTGATGATATCCCCACGGGCTCAATGACTTGCACATGCATCGAGAAGCCTAAGCTTGATCTCAAGATCGCTTCTGTTATGACCAGAAAGCCGGTCAGCTCATTGCGCCTTCGATCACCCAGCTCGTCTAGTCTATTGGTCACACTTTGACCTGCTTCTACTTTCGCTATTCGGTTCTGGTCTTGTCAACCCAGTCATCTCTTCACGCTTTGATGTTGAGTCCATTCCACGTTGCGATCGGATTTCCGCGCCTGTCTTCTTTGCATTCTATTTTCTTGTCGTCTGTCTTTTCTTCTCTTCTCACTTTCTTTTCTCTTTTTCCTTTTTCTCTATTGTCGTGTTTTAATCTCGTTTTCTTTTCTCGTCTCTTCGCCAATCGCTTCGCGTTTTTACTTTTGCCTTCTCTTTCTCAATCGTTTCCTGTCATCGCGTCTTGTACAATAATGTATCACCAAGGGATTGGAGGTTTAAGGACAGCTGCGTTTTATTTGCCATTCGACATTTGCTTAATTATTGCGCTGCTCACAGTCAAAGCTCTGCCCATGAAATGACCACACGCGACCGTGTTACGACCATGGCTTTTGTTCCACCACGGTCGCATCATGAACTGCAAACGAGGGTACCGAACACTGCACTACCACACTCAAGCGCCTGCCTGTTCACTTTCGCCTTTTTTGGAGGCAAGTGAATGAACAATGAATTACTACCCAAACAGGAAGTGTGAATAGAACATGAATGGTGAATGCGCTATTCTTTGAGCACCCACAGCATGGCATCAGTGCGACAATGCTATTGTTCATGAGAGTGACTGAACGGGAAGTATAACCATCAACGAACATGTAAACACAACTTCACTTCTCCTGAATAGAAGAATTCACAGATGGTATTAATTTGATCGCCTTCCTCTCTTCATGAGCCTTCTCCATCCACCACCATCAACACCAACGAACCATCGAGAACACAAAACACCACACTCATCATCTCACAACACGCAGTAACAATGCGATCCCTCATCGCACTCTCGGCCCTCGCCATCTCCGGCGCTTGGGCCCACGTCATCATGGTTGAGCCTCACCCCTTCAACCTCGACACTGCACCCTTTGTGCAGGTCGATCCTCTCGGCCCCGAAGCCCCCTTCCCTTGTCAAGGCCGCACCCAGCACGCCGAGCAGGTCACAAAGGTGACTGCTGGAACCACCCAAAAGGTCAAGTTCTGGGGCAGCGCTGTTCACGCCGGCGGATCGTGCCAGTTCAGCATCTCCCACGGCAAGGATCCCTCCAAGGATGTTGAAGGATGGCGAACCATCTACTCCATCATCGGCGGATGTCCAGCTGAAGCCCAAGGCAACATCCCCAGCATCGCCAAGGACCCCCAAGGTCGTGAGCACGGCCCCGAGTGCGGCAACGATAGCGGAAAGGAGTGTATCCGCGAGTTCGACATCCCGATCCCCAAGGATATGCAGAACGGCCCTGCCGTCTTCGCCTGGACTTGGTTCAACAAGCTTGGAAACCGAGAGATGTACATGGTCTGCGCTCCTATTGAGGTTGTGGGAGGAAAAGACGACAGTTCATTCGTCGACACTCTGCCTCCTCCCTTTGTTGCCAATATTCCGGGACAGTGCACCACTGGCCAGGGCGTTCTCGGATTCCCTGAGCCTGGTGACTTTGGCAAGGTGCTTGAGCCTGCGAGCCAAGATGAATCTAGCAAGTGTCCTGCCGCCGCCGAGCCCAACTTCAAGGAGCCCAACTTCAAGGAGCCCGCCGGCGCAGTCGCTGCCCCCAAGCCTGGGTCTCCTTCGAAGCCTGCATCGTCAGTAGCGGCTCAACCCAGTGTCCCTGCTCCCGAGAAGCCCAGTGAGGGCGGTGATGTTGTCTTTATTACTGCTCCCACCGGTGCGACCAGCGCAGCCGGTACTCCAACTCAGCAACCTGTTGCACCCTCTGCCGGTGAATCAGCTCCCGTCGCTTCTTCTATCAACAAGCCAGCTCCTTCCAGCCAACCTGCTGTCAGTGCCCCAGCCCCAGCCCCATCCACCGACGACTCTTCCTCCGGCAGCAACCGTCCCTGGTGGGCCGTTGGCATGGAGCTCTGCCCCGTGCCTGGACAGCTCGTGTGCATGTCGCCAACCTTCTTCGGTCTCTGCAACCGCGGCTGGGCTCTGCCTCAAGCTGTTCCTCAGGGGACAAAGTGCCTTGATGGCCAGATTGTCGTGGACGTGTGAGTGAGGGTCGAATCTTGTCTGAGACCTTGTTTCGGGTCATGAGAAGGCGTTCGGAGTTTTAGGGGAAATTTAAGCATTAACTAGGTGTTTTAGGTGATAAATAAACATCATATGATCAAACAATACACGTGTTCGCCTTCTATATTCGTGATGTGCTATCTTTTGCTTATTGCTGACTGTGATATCTGCCTTGGAGGTTACACAGCTTCTGAATCATTACCCCAACAACTTGACCGCAATTCCTCGGCACAACTGTAGATCGCCATTTACTGTGCATATTTAAAACTCAAATTGCATTCAAATCTGACGTGAGCATTCTAAAAACTCAAACCCTTCAACTCCTTGCGCCGACGTTCCCAATGAACTTCATCTTCAGATCCCCACAAGCCCGTTGATCAGCTTCTCTGCCACCTTCTCGTTAATCTTATCCAACTCCTTGCACGCCATTATCGATAGGACAATCGTGACGGTGAAAAAGTCGTCGCACGGTACAAATACCGAGACCTGTTTCTCCATTGGTCTTGTAATGCCTGCACTCCCGTACTTGGCAAGCTTACGTTCCGCCCGGTCGTAGAGCTCATACGAACTACCCGTCATCTGGTTCACCTTCCACTTGAACTTGCCCATGTGGGGTGTCTCAAAGGACCAATTCCCCGAGAGGCTATTCTTGACCACCATGTGCTGGTTAAAAATGGAGAGGTCAATGGTTGTCGTCGTAAAGTGGATAGTTGCCGTGCCGATGATGTTTTCGGGAGTTGGGGGACCTCGGTAGGCAACAAAGTTGGGCTTGTCGTCGCGCTTGGAGATTGTGTATAGAGGAGGTGCTTCTTTGGGTGCTCCCTCTGGGATGATCAAGAATAGATTGCTGTCCTCTGAGGAAGGTCGAATTGAGAGTGTACGAGATCCATCATTGGCAGCTTCCGAGAGCGAAGAGCCGTACAGGAACTTATTGAGGAGATCTCTCATGGTTGCGATGAGTGTGAGTGAATGGTTGGCTGTCGTTGAAGTTGTTTCTTTAACGCAATGTCTACCAAAAGAAATACGAGCAAGGCCGAGACTCTCAGATAATTATATACTCTTTATAAACCCTCGTCTACAAGATGCTATTCGTGGCATCCCCAAAACTATAAGGCTGACCCCGACCGGCGATCCTCCTCAATTCGCACCAAACGATGCGCCAGCACTGCCCCCCTGGTTAGTGGTGACCCGACCCGTCGCACAAGGCTGAGCGGGTGGCGATTACGTGGGCCTTGACGATCAACGGAACAATTTATGGTGTGCTGTGCCATACTCGATCAGGCAGCTCGACCTTTATACGGAGTACGAGAGGTCGCTGATTCGCTACGGCACATGTCAGCATGCTTTAAACCCATGGAGCAATGCCCACGAAACAGAATGGGCATTTGGGGTCAGTCAGCGGCATTCAAAAGTGCGTCCATTTCCCACTCTCTCTGCTCATCTTGCGATCACAACAGCACTATTCCAAACTTGGAGCAACCAGGCGCTGTCCAATCACATTCCCACTCTGTCAGATCCATCGCTCATCTGCCAAGGCACACCTGAGAAGCTTGGTTGGGACAAACCCTTGTCGCGGATAGCCTCTCACGACGTGGAGGGAGCGGGGCTTCAAAAGTCACCCCAAAAAAGCGGCATATCCTTCAACACTCCGCTCTTCCCTTCCCTCCAAGGTAAAAGTCATTACTGTATTCTTTTACGCCTCCACAGAAGATCACTCGCTTCTTCTTTGGGTAATACCGAGCGCCCAGACAATGCCGGGTGTTCCGTCTGGCAAGGGCTGTGATGCCTGCAGGAAGCAGAAAAAAAAGGTTCGTTTCGTCAGCCAAGCACAGTAAAACTTCATGACGGCTTTGATTCTTTCTAACCTGTCGATCTATAGTGCGACCAGGCAAAGCCCGCATGCTCGAGATGCGCGAGGCTCAACATCCCCTGCATCGGCTCGGGAAAGCAGCGATACAAGTTCAAGGTCCAGACGTTGGAGATCGGCTCAGACAGCGGAAGCCCACAGATCGTCGACACGGACGAGGGCACGTCCAGTAGCAGCTCCCAGAGCTCTTCGTCCCCTTTGAGCTTCCAGGCTCTGGTGCGTACGCCCAGCAGCCCGACAAACACCATTACCAACACTCTGATATCACGCCTGGAGATCACCGACCTGCGGTACGACATTACCTGCTACGGAGACTTTCTACGTCACATCCCCGCCCGCCTTGGTCGTAACGAGGCCCTGGATACGTCTGCAGATGCCTTGGCTACCACGTTTTCCACCCTCCACAGACCACAGGGCCACCAGTCGGTAGACGCCCTTACAAAGTATGTGCGCGCACTCAAGTCCCTACGAGTGGTCCTTAGCGATCCCCGCAAGGCCCGAACCCCAGAGACCATGTGCGCCGTCTACCTCATCATGATCTGCCAGGTGGGTGTCCCCTTCAGCCCTACGGTTCCTTGGCTAACGCGTCTCAGGGCTGGCTCGGCAGGGAAGATGATCAGCACACGAGCCATGGAGAAGGCTTGGCATATCTGCTTCGGGCGGCGGCCCAAGAGAATTGGAAGGCCGGTTTTGAAACGGAGATGGTCCTAACATTTTGTGTGCCAGTGGTAAGTTTCAGTCCCCCCTTTTTACATCACCTAACTAACGGATTCCACAGATCATAGAAAGCATCACAAACCCCAAAGTAAGACTAGACAAATGGTTCTGGGACATACTCGACAACTTCCGAAGATCCAACCCCCCGACGAGTACCGCAGAAGGCGCCCAAGCACGAAACGTCAGAGAAAACTCGGGAGGAATACCAAGTCTCCGCATGCGGAACCTCGGCATGATCCCAGACTTTATAAACCAACCGGAGCTACACCGGATGGAGATAGCATGCGCCTATCACAGACTGCGTCTAGACATGGAAAAAATGTCGCACATCGTTCAGGCTGTTAGCTTGCCTCCTGGGTCTTCGCCTACGGTTATGCAGCTACGGCTTTCACGATCTTATTACTCGGCGTACTCGGTGTTGCTTTGCATCATCATTATAATCAACCACCTCATGCAAGCATTTGACCCATACAGCTTGTCCCTGGTTTCAGAGGGGGCACTGTTCTGCAGCGAGGTCATCACCATGGCTCACAACATTAGCCAATACCGACCACTCGGAGCAAGCCACGTGCCGTTGACTCTCGCAATCGCATGGGGAGCAACAGACGAGCCCATCATGAAGGGGCAGCTAGAAGCACTGCTCTCCGAGTACCAAGAAGACTGGACGGTGACAAAGTGGCTGACGATGGGATACTGGTGGAGGAGCAAGTTTGCAGAGCTCCGTGAGCGATTGGCACCAAGGATCCAATCTCAGGAGCAGGAGTTGGCGTTGATCAAGGAAGGTGAAGCGGCACATAATCCTGAACAAGCTCCAGAGCAGTGCTGTGTTCAATGAGATGGGTGTCTGCATGATAGTCACTGCGGGGCGGTGACATACTGCCTGCGGGCGGTTGATGTTGATATGTATCATGACTGGGATTGGTCTTGGGGAGCAATAAAGGAATATATCAGGAGTACATTGGGGTAAACAGGTAGGGGGCATATAGATTGGACCCTGGATAAAACACGGTTTCAATTCGCTACAGTAAGGGTTGTGAAGTGCATGCAAACACAGTCTCTGTCTAAGTGTACCACGTAGGCTCAGGATACTCCCCAAGCAAGTGATACCTCCCCAACTCCCGATTCTTATAAGCAACAGGATCATGCAACGTATGCGTCCTAAGATCCCTCCAGAACCGATCCAACCCAGCTTTCGAAGCCGTAGCCCTCGACCCCGTAACCTCAAACACGCCAGCCGTGACCTTGAGACCAGTGTCGGTGGTGACCACCTTGAGGCTGGCGACCCATTCGGCAAACTCGCCGCGCTGCTCGGCTGTGACTTGGGATCGGTTGGTGGAGTACTTGGCGTAGATTTCGTCGGTTTTGGCGATTACTTTTTCGGCTAGGGCTTCGGCTGCGCGGATGTGGGCGAGGAAGTTGCCGTAGGTGGAGAGGATGTAGAATTCATCAGTGGCCTTTTCCTTGTTCTGGAAGTTTATTAGAGATTGGTCTCTTTGTTCAAGTTGTGGCACTTACGTCGCCTCCGTAAGGCCAGGCTCGGGTACTCTTGAGGGTATACTGAGATGCGTACTCGAGAGCACCAGCAGCAATACCCAGGTACAGGTTAGCAAAGTTGAGCTGCACACTACCACAGAGTTAGTAAGTACACTTATATCTCCGAGATAAGTACTTACGTAGGAAGAAGCAAGCTGGCAAAAGGAATAGCCAGAATGTTGGGATCAGGCTTCTTGGCCTCAGCATCCCATCCAAGGGCGTCACTCCAAGGAGCCGACACATTCTCGATGTTGACACTTCCAGACTCTGTCAACCGCACACCAATATTATCCCAGTTATGCTTAAACTGGATGCCAGCCTGCTGTGTAGGCACGACAGCAAAGATGTGCTCTTCCTTTTCTCCGTAGACGCCCTCCAGGACGGTCAGATCTGAGATGACGCCTCCGGTGCTGAAATTCTTGAAGCCGTTAAAGACGATCTTGTCACCATCAGAGGTAATCTTAAGATCGCTGTCACGGGGGTTGACGGCTCCTCCGACAAAGTAGTTGTTGGTGATGATGAGCTTTTGCGCTCTATCGGCTTGCTCAGGGCTGCCGACGACGTTGGCGGCAGTTGCCCAGACAAGATGATAGCCCAGCAGCATACCAATCGAACTGTGGTTATATCAATATATATACTAATTCAAATGGTAAAAGTAGACTCACCCATCCTTCTTAGCAACCTCACGGACAGCCCTAAACCCAACACTCCAAGGTTGCTCACCACCGCCATACTTGGCCGGACCAAGAATCTTGAGCAAACCGGAATGCTTCAAAAGAGAAACTTCAGCCTTGGGAGACTTGTTGGCCTGCTCACGGACGACAACGTCCTTGGCTAGCACATCGGCAACATCTTGGGCACGCTTGATCCATGCCTCTGCGTCCTTGGGAAGATCCGACCACTGAGCCTCATACTCGGCGTAGACGGCAGGGTCTGTACTCTCAAACGTAGGGGTAGCCATGGATAAGGTGAGTTTGGGGAAGGTATATAGGTGAGGGTATTTCGGTGAGGAGACTGGGCAAAGCTATGCGAGTGGCAACCTTCGACTTGTGGAACTTTATAGATGTTGGGGGGAGCCATCAGCCACTCAACTTCGACTCCTTCGTGCATGGCATTGCGTTTCTCGAGGTCTGCATCTCGTTATTCGTAAATGCAGGGTCCACGCGGCTCCGATCGACCTCGGCACTTTCAAGGTGAGCAAGTATTCAGCTGGTTCATGACGAATCTTGATCTACAGATGGTGTCAGGTACACGTGGGATGCAGACCTCAGCTCCAGCAAGACTCGTATGATCTACGATTCTCTGAGAGGAGTGAATTGATGTTATCATTTGAGGGATGTTGTGATTGGTGTTGTGAGAGTTGACGTCTTATGGAGCTAAAATGGTGAGTGATAGATTCGGCAGTGTTCGGTAAAGGTTGACTACCCTGGTATTCGTGAAGGATGGAAAGATCTTATCAGTAATTGCGGGACTTGATGTATCTCATAACATCGCTATTACTATGCCGGCGCCTGTTGTTGGCTTGACAGATGCAACTCATTCTGCTTACCTCGACCCACCCCCCTTTCCTATCAATACAACTTATTTCTGTCGTATAAATGAATCCATATACTCTATAAAATCAAAAGCTCTTTACATAAAAGTCCCGAGTTTATTTCGTCCAAGAATTCTCCCTCATCATCAGCCCATGATAACCAAGACCTAGCTGACCCACCTTCGCGAGCACGCGATCGGGGTAGCATTATTGTGCAAGCCGGTGACCCGACAATCCGACGGCACTCGAGCTTCCCCTCAATTGCGTAATCCTAGATAATAGCTCTTATCAGACGTAAAGAGATGACCTCCATCTTGGCTTTATGAGGTTATTCCTGCAGCTTCTCTTGAACTTCTGTCTCTACGTTGAGGTCAACCAACCAACACCATGTCTACCGAAACGTCTGCTGCGGCTGCAAAGCCCAAGAAGCAGCTAATCATCAATGCTTTTGTAGAGTCTTGCAGTGGTCATCAGTCTCCAGGTCTCTGGAGGCACCCGGATGATCGCTCCTGGGACTTTAACAACATCAGTCACTGGGTGAAGCTCGCGCAGTTGCTCGAAAAGGGAAAGTTTCACGGCATCTTTATTGCCGATGTTCTCGTGAGTTGAACCAGACTTATCTCATACTTCGTGTAACTGACAATGAAAGGGATCTTATGATGTCTACAAAGGACCTCGCAACCCAGATCCTGCCATCATCTCTGGCGCTCAATGGCCGGTTAATGAGCCCCTAGCCACTGTCCCTGCTATGGCAGCTGCCACAAAGAACATTGGCTTTGGTGTGACTGTTGCGACTACTTACGAGCAGCCATATCATCTGGCACGCCGTCTGAGTACCGTGGACCACCTCACAGGGGGACGGCTTGGCTGGAACATTGTGACGGGCTACCTTGACTCTGCTGCCAGAAACTTGGGGCACACAGAGCAGCCTAGCCATGATGAGAGATATGCCATTGCCGAGGAATACGTGGATGTCACATACAAGCTCTGGTAAGACATCTTTCTAAAAGTCATTGGATTTCAACTGACCGTCGCAGGCAATCCTCATGGCGTGACGATGCAGTCAAACTAGACCGCGAAAAGGGAGTCTACACGGATCCTTCTCTCGTCCGCCTCATCAACCATGAGGGAAAATACTACAACGTCCCAGGCCCTCACATCTGCCAGCCATCCCCCCAGCGCACTCCCCTCATCCTCCAAGCCGGCACCTCTAAAGCCGGAAAGAACTTTGCTGCCAAGCACGCAGAAGCAATCTTTGTAGCTGGGCACAGTCCTGCGGTGGTTGCCAAGAACGTGGCAGAGATCCGCGCCCTGGCAAAGGAGCAGTTTAACCGAGACCCTGCATCTATCAAGTTCTTGGCCATGTTCTGCCCCATCATTGGAAAGACGCAAGAAGAAGCAGACGCGAGATATAAAGAGCTCGTGAGCTACGGTTCTGAAGATGGAGCGCTGGCTTTGTTTGGTGGATGGACGGGTATCGACCTTGCTCAGTACGGCGACGACGAAGAGCTTCGATACGTCGAGTCCAATGCGATCCGCTCGGCTGTCGAGTCGTGGTCCAAGTCTCTACCGGGTGTGCCAAAGTGGACAAAGCACACTGTAGCAAACCACATCAAGGTCGGCGGACTGGGAGCCACGGTGGCCGGAACACCGGAGCGTATTGCCGACGAGATGGAAAGGTGGATTGACGAGGCTGACATTGACGGATTCAACCTGTCTTATGCACTCCTGCCTGCAACATTTGAGGAGGTTATTTCTGATTTGCTGCCTGTGCTGAGGAAGCGAGGTCTCTTTTGGGATGACTACGCTGTCGACGGGGGAACTTATCGGGAGAACCTGTACGGGAAGAAGGGTCTTGCGAGGCCTCCAGCGGATCACCCGGCAGCACAGTATCATTGGACCAAGGATCAGGCGTAAAGGATTCTATAATCAGATTCATGACAACGCAAATAGGTTGCATTTGCCTTGCCAGCTTCAACACTCGGTGCCTGACCGGGGCAGACCCTTGTGCGACTCAACATGGTGCCCCTGAATACCAATAGTAAGCTCGTAATATATACGATTCAGCCTTGTGGGGTACGTCGCTGCGTATAGTACGAAAACTGTCGGTTAATAGACGATCCTATGGAGGCTGAGTCAGGATGACAGTTGACCATTACTACACTGGGCATAACCAGCCGCCAGCCAACCGCGTGTCAATTGGGGATTCTCTCAACATGATACATCGACACGGAGAACTCTTGAGTGATCTAGTATATTTAATGCGCCAAGAGTAATTGAGCTGAAGAAACTGCATCCTATCTTCTCACTGCCGCATCAACTTTGACCTCCTCTCATGATGCTCTCCCAAACCAAGTTGCCCTTCCTCATCCACGACATCATCTCAACCTTTGCCGGTCTCACCTTCATATTCAGGCCAGAAGCTCAACTCTTACCTCTCACACCATCCGCCTCTCTCATCCTACAATGCTACGGTGGTCTCATCTTGTTTACCAACCTTATCGCCTTTGTCTTTCTGACCAGGCCGTTTGACGAAACCTCACGCCTCGTGGCCCTTGCATTCGCGTTTTGGCACTGCTGGCCTACACACAGAGCTATAGTTCGGCTAGTCTATGGGATCGAGACCAAGGGAGAGCTTGGAAAGACGCTGGGAGGTCCAGCTGTTCACTTGGGTGTTCATAGTGTTCTCATTGCAATGTTTCTCTGGTCCGGGTTGATGGCATAACACAAAAAAGGTTCCAAGTGTTTGAATGGGGGGGTATGGGCCTCTTTGATAGCTCGTGCAAAGCATAGAAACTAGAGTACAACTACAGGATTCAGGCGGTGGAGGATTAGTGAAAATAACCTACCAAATAGTGACTTCAGGTTGTCGAGCGGAGGTACTCCCCTTCACAAAAATCCAAGCAAAGTTCAGTAAACCAAGCCAAATATACCTAGAAAGCCAAATCCTGTTCTGGAGTCGTCACTTTTGCTTCCTCAGCCAACAGAACATTCGAACTCAAGCATGCCATTGCACCCATAGAGGCAGCCAATTTTCCTATGACTGCCTATTTTCACTTGGCCCCTAGACGTTTCTACCGCAATACGAGAATATGTTGAGGTGGGCCGTGTAAGCAGGAGGCGAAGCATGATACAGACAAGCGGCGCTCCGTTTTCCCAATATGGGCTGTCAAGGTCAGCCCTGCATAGTAGCATGACATCACAAGCTCGGATATTTCATTGCTCAAATGGAGACCAAGAGCCCTCTTGTAAGCTATAAGACTCATAGCACATCTCATCGATCAAGTTTGCTATTGATACTGCTTTGCTATCCATAATGGCTCCTCTCATACCGCGCGTACACCTCTTTGAAATTGATGACCAACCATGGTGAGTTTCGAAATCGACCATCTTTATAATCTTCAAGCCTTCTCACATGATGCCAGGTTCCCACCCTCTCTGCGTGTGATAGTTCAAGCTATCCTCACAAAGACATGGTCCATGAATCTCCCCATTCCTAGCCGATCCCCAGCCCAAATCGCAGCGTCAAAGTTGATCCAGCACCTGGATTCGTCCCTCTCATCGCTGAGATTCGTCGATTTTTGCGCTGGGGCCGGTGGTCCGTCACCGCTTATTGAGCGACAAGTCAACACATATCTGCGCAATAGTAACCGTGAAGAAGTCGACTTTGTTCTGACGGATATCCACCCAAATATTGACGCCTGGGCACGCATCGCCAGTCAAAGCCCACGTATCACGTATGACAGCCAGAGCGTGGATGCATCTCGGGTTCCTAAGAGGCTCACCCAGTCCAAAGATGGTCGAGACGTCTTTCGTCTATTCAACCTGGCATTCCATCACTTTGACGATGATTTGGCTCGACGCATTCTGAAAGACGCAGCTGAACGGAAGCAAGGCTTTGCTATATTTGAGCTCCAAGACCGCAGTGCCTTGAGCTTCATGGCAGACCTCCTTCTTCCAATCGGTGTCATTTTGTCAGCACCTTACTACGCCTCGAAATGGAGGGCGCCATCCGTCTTTATCTTCACATGGCTCATTCCAGTTATACCCTTGGTCTTGATATGGGATGGGATTGTGTCTTCGCTACGTACAAGGGACCCGGGGGAGGTTGAGGCGCTGCTTCGTAGTTGCGGTGCTGATGCAACTGGATGGGAGATAAGAAGCGGAAAGGAAACGTTCTTGTGGCCTTGTGGGCACCTCAACTGGATTATCTGCCAGCCGGTAAAGAAATGATTCAAACATGGTTTTTCCATCTTTATTCAAGCTATCCCTACCTACTAGGTAGACCTTCCTTGCAACTACAACATACAGAACCATCAGCCAGTAAAACCTAATAGTGTTCTTAAAGCCATCTCCCTCTCACTAGTATTCACACCAACTCTACAAATCCAGCTTCTGATCCAACAAAAACCTCACAAGCCCCCTCTGCAACGCACAAGGCGCAGCACCCCCATGATCCTCCCCCTCAAACTCCCACTTCCAAACCCCCCGCACGTTGGGCGACTCCTCCATCCTCGCCGCCAGCTCCAGCGCGTTATCCTTCATCCTCCTCGCCGCAGCCCACTTTTGCTTGCGGTTGAACGTCTCGTCAGAGTCGCCGGGCTGCCGGATCAGGGTCTGCTCGGCGCCGCCAAACATGACGAGGAGGCGTGGGGCTTTGCCCGTGGGGGGTTCGCGCTCGTGGAAGCGGGCTTCTTGCTCTCGGACGATGCACTCGTGGTTGAACCAGATGGATGGGCTTGCGGCGATAAATGTGTCGAACGCCTCGGGCTTTGTGAAGAGCGCGTTCAGAGTGAATAGTCCGCCATAAGAATGCCCAAAGAGCGCCCTTGGTCCTGAGTTGACCGGCGCATCCGGGAACAAAGTCTCATCGACATATGGCGCAATATCACTCCGGATAACATCTAGAAAATCGTCTGCTCCTCCAAACGGACCCAGGGTAGGTTTTCCATCAGGTCCAGGGGGAATATCGTATGTCCCAGCTGAAGATGGAATGGTGAGATCTCCCGTTCTGCGCTTGTCAAAGACGCATGTCTTGTTGGGATATCCAATAGCCACAATGATAGTTCTAGTATGGTTTGTAAACTCTAGACGGCGGACAATATCCGTAGCCGTAAAGAAATAAGCATTCCCGTCAACGACGTAGCTATAAATCAGTCAGCATCTTCAACAGTAGAGTGAGGCCTTTTGCTCACATTGTGGAGACGCTTTTCCCAGCGTCATGCTCAGGTGGGATCCGCTCCTCGCTCCAACAAAGAGGCCAAGAAACCTGAACAAGGTAATCACCTCTCCGCGTCGGAAAGAGAAACTGACACGAGTTGTGAGCGTTTGCGTGCTCAAAGGCCAAAGGAAGCTGCGTCATGATGGCGATGATTTTTGATACAAAACAATGTTGAAAGGTTTAAGCCAGCAGCTCCTGCACGATGACATGTCGAGCACTGCCACGCTCCCCCATGAATTGCATAATAGTCGACCCATGCATCACGGTATTGTATTGGCGGAGAGTAGCTCGTCCCTTGGCAACCCGCGACTCCCTACCCAAACAGGACAAGTCGTTCCGCTCGCTTGAGTAATCATAACGGGATGTTCGTTATTTGTGATAATCAGATAAGATTACGCCCGGAAACGAGCCAACGGGAGCGTCAGGTGTGGATCGGGCAGGGACTGGGGGAACCCGATCTCGGTACGAACATGGCGAGGATGAGGTAACGTTAAATGATAAAAGCGTGGGTATGGTTCGCTTCCAGGCTGTTGGTTGTGCGTGGGATTCAGAGCACGGTTTCTTCAACCATGGCATCCTCGTTCGTGTCAAGAACAAACCTCTGAAGTGCAGACATGACTTTCTATCAGATCAAGTTACCGTCGCCTAGCCGGGAGCGAAATGACATGTCACTGTAAAACAGTTAGACGTCTTTCAGCATGAGGTGCACGCGTTGATCAAGAACTCGTGTCTGTTCGATTTCTCACTCTAACTACCTAGTTGCTGTCCACATGATGCGCATAATCAAGCATCCTTCTCGAGGCCGACTAGCTTGATAGACTCTGTCCAAAGCTTGGATGCCTTATCTTGGTCGTAAATCCACTCAGCGTAGCCGTCGTCGACAGACATGTAATCCGAGTCTGGGCGTACTGGGCCAGCCTCGGCACAATCGTACAGGTACTTGCCGCCCTTGCCCTCCCAGTCCTTGCTTACCGCAGCATAGACGGTGGTTGCGGCACCTTGGGCGACGCTCTTGAGCCGCTTCTGAAAGCCCGGATGGTTTCCCATAAAGTCCTTCATTTCTTGAGTCATGTACTTTGCGAGGTTCGTATTGATGATGCCGGGGTGCAGAGAAAGAGCATGTAGTCCTTGGGAACCGTAGCGCCGTTCGATC
The DNA here is from genome assembly GCF_023522795.1 of Fusarium solani. NCBI lineage: Eukaryota > Fungi > Ascomycota > Sordariomycetes > Hypocreales > Nectriaceae > Fusarium > Fusarium solani. The sequence goes on from NW_027072153.1 coordinate 541,832, forward strand.
TCGTTGGCCAGGTAGATATTGGCCGTCTTAGCCTGGCCGTATGCGAGCATCGGGTCATAAGAGTCCGGCTCGTCAAAGTTCAAATCTTCAAAGCGAATTCCTCCGGCGCGATGACCCGTTGAAGAAAGGGATATAACGCGAGAGTTGAACTCGGGAGTGGATGCGGCCAAGAGGGCAGGCTTAAGGAGCTGGAATAGGAGAAAGTGGCCGAGATAATTAATGGCAAGCTGCGTCTCAAAACCATCCACCGTCTTGCCCTTCGGGGAGAACATAACTCCCGCGTTAAGGATCAAGAGGTTTAGCTTGTCGTTCTGGGCAAGGAGGTCCTTGGCCGCCTTTCTCACCGAGTCAAATGAGTCGAGAGAAATCTCAACCACATGCAGCGGCGCATCGTTAGCATCCGACGCCTGGATATCGTCGATGGCCTGCTGGCCCTTGGTACGATTTCTAGCCCCGATGTAGACGGTGGCTCCGGCCGAGTGGAGAGCGCGGGCTGTCTCAAGACCAAGGCCTTGGTTCGCGCCGGTGATGAAGACGCTCTTCCCGACGAGTTTGCCAGAGAGGTTCTCATCCTCGATGATTTGAACGGCAGTAGGACGGGCGTCGTTGGGTCCCTGAGGGTCGGCGTGAGCTTGGGCATATCGAGACATGATGAAAAGGATAGAGTTGATTGTGAGAAGATGTGATTTGGATGGATTGATGTGGTGATTGTTGGCTGGCACTTTGGCGGGCAGAAGGCGCGTACTTATACAAGCTCAGGCTATGGTCTCTTGTTGTCACCATGACGTCTCTGTCAGCCACAATATCAAACACGATAATAAATACATGGTAGCGTTAAAACCTAATGCCGAGAAAGGTTATGCTCTCACAAGTCCGCTCAAGTCCGCTCTCCGCATCTGGTTTCGCAGCACTCGCGTCAACTAACGTTACGGTAAAGTCAGCCAAACCTTGTTTAGAGCTATTGTCTTAAACATGTAAGTCAGGCCACCATCAGGGGCTTAGTTGACCTCCTTTCCCCACTGCAATCGGCAGCAGCATCATATCAGGCCCCCTGCCAGCAGATCTTGCGTCTGGATACCACAGTGCTCATTAGACATCCTCTATTCATCTCCACTCATCACCTTCACCGACCACTCAGCCAAGTGTGCCAAATCCGAGTCCTCAAGTATACTCATGACACAATCCGCCAGTGGGCGTCCCCAGCCTCGGCAAAACCAATATGCTGACGAAGACCAGCGAACCAAGCAACAGTAGTGCGACAGGATGATGACGGCCAGAGGATGACGGGCCCTGACCAAGTCAAAAAACGCCTGGGAAACCTCGGACGGCCAGATAAAGAGGATCTTGATATCCATAGAACAAGACTCGCTGGCAGGAGACTTATCAAGGTCGGCAATGCAGCTGATGAGGCGCTCGAGAGCCGACGTCAGGGCCAGTTGGACAAACGGATCTGAGTCAAGGCCCATGGACTTGACTACTCCATCGAGGTCGGATACCCTCCGCAACAACTGCTGGAGATCACCTCTGGCGTATTGAAAGCCACGCCGCTGACTAAAGATGGCTTGTAATGGTCCAGTTCGGATAAGATCGAGGGATGAGCGCATAATTGCCATCATGCCGTTGATCACGGAGAATATATCGACCAGGTTCAACAGCGCAGAGCAGCAGCTATCCTGATGGTGCTCACAGTTGGGGGAGAATGCAAACTTGCTGATGACGAGGAATATGGATGAGACCCAGAGAGCGTGGCAGTTTTGCCGAGTGACGGCCTGCCCAAGGGTCCCGCGCAGGCCTCGAATGGCCAAGCTCTGCTGCTTGTTGGCGAGGGCGAGATAGTGCGGCCGCTTGTCCTTGTTTAGGTACGCCAAGTGGAACGAGGAAAGGGCCATGATCATGCGCATGAGGTAGGGGTGAGAAAGACCCTCCCGCGGAATAACGACCTGGTATGTCGTCACGGCATGTCCCGAGAGGATGGAGCGGCAGGTCACATTGGTGTAATGGAAGATGAGCTCGGCATTGGATAGCCAGCACTCGGATGCATCAGCTGGATCTGCCGATAAAAACGGGAATGGGACGAGAGGAGTCCCTGTAGGAGAGGCCAGCGGTCCACTATCCCCTAAGGGTGATTGTGAAGGCGGGCAGGTCTGTGACGGTGTCAGTCAAGGAAGTAAGCCGAGAGATACCCTTGGTGGCTTGCCTTAGCGTCGTCATTAATGGAGGAGCAGTCATTAACCGGCTGTTTGAGGCTCGCATCGTCGAGGCTGCAGGGTATTCGGTGTCGGACGCAGGATGTACAAGGGACCTTTTCGTCGCACTGACACTCTGTTAGGAGGCGAGGCTGCACCGATAGAGATGAGGAGTACCCTCCTTGACCTTTCTCTTCTTACACCGCAGGCAGCCGTTCCGGGACTTTCGGAACCCAATCCGTTTCCTAGGCCGGCCTGGGATGGTCTGCACCGGCGGGGGCTGTATTAGCGAGTTCTCGGATTCGACCATGGCGCTACTGTGTAGAATTGCGACACCGAGGTGGGCTCTCGGATTTCTTTATATGTAGTTGTTAGGCTGAGTACATTGACCCTGTGCGGATCCTGCGGAGTTTGGTTGCGGAGTCAGGATCCGAACCCGACGACGACACCGAGCTGTGAGCAGGGAATAAGGCCGCTAGACAGCCCGGATTTCCCTTGTAGACGTTCATCTCTGGCATGAGCAAGACAAAGAGGTGGAGGACACTAATCAAGACTCTTCTAGGTTCCTACTCTATGCCATGACTGTATTGGTTTAATCCCGATCTTGGCTCCCATCTCGGTGTCCGGCCCAGCTCGGTGTCCGGTTCCCCTCGGACTTGGTTTGCCATCATCTTGATAGCTGTACAGGTGCTTCATCGATGATGCAAAAGTTTGTTTAAACAAAACGAACCGCATTCATCACAGAAGTCGACAGATCCGGGCTCTGGTCATCTGCCCAACGTCAGAAAAGTCATGTTTAACAAACGAGTTTTAAACGCGTGCTTGCAGCTAATCTCGAAACGATTTAAGCAAACCAAGGCTTTCTGTACCCATCAAGCTCATCAATTACAGCCAATGAAGGAAATTCTGGGTCAAGAAATCATGGACCTCCTGACTGTGCCAACAATGACTGGTAATCTTGATCGACTAGTTGCGACAATGTCTGCTTCGTCCTTTCGGCAATGTGTTTCCCAAGTGTGCTTCCCAGTCCTCCAACGGTGCTAGTAGACGGCATACAATGAGAGATAAAAGTATTATACGCCGAGGCTACCGGAATTGGGCTGATACCAAGCAAGAGTGTCTGGAGTCTGGAGCTCCTTGAAAGACTCATTCACAGCCCAGTCATGGTCGGCGCCCTGCACTTTATAGGGCTTTCATGTCTAGCAATTGGAAAGTCGACAAAATTACAGTCGGCTGGCATAATAGCACAGCCTTTTGTGTGGAAAAAATAGGCCTGTTGGCTGGATATCCATGATCAAGATATACGAAGGATGGGATGATTAGGTCAAGAGTGTCGCTCAAGACTCCATAGGGACATCAGCATCCTAGCAAAAAAACCATGGCTACTTGTACTACCAGATAACATTAACTACCTCCCTAATATTGAATTAGTGATACAAGATGAGGATAATCTCCCCAATACGACGGTTGAACACCTTCCTCACTTGGAACAATTATGAATCTCCTTGAGTGGCACAAAGAAACCGCCGTACACCGGTAAAGCCAATTATTCATGCATTGCATACATTAAAGTGCATAATTTAACTCAGCTGCCCCGGGCTTATTTTGTGGGGTAAACTACCCTGCACTTTCACCTCGATTTATGGCCGGCAGCCGAACCGACACCGTCATGCCGAGGTCTCTTATCTACGGATCGAGTCTTAAACAAGATAGCCAACCTGGGCCTTTTTTCCCTCCTTTTCATGACGAAATTCATTCTGAAGTTTACATCCAGGCCACAAGGTATATTTGGAGGCTCATTCAGCGGACTCAACCCCTGACGCAAATGCCGCTGAGCTAATGCCGCCGAACCGGATGTCGGTGGTAACAAGCTTCAACGCCGACCAGACGCTGCTCGCGTGTTTATTTCAGGTTCGGCCCAAGCGGGGATGACAGTCAGTCTGCTGCCAAGCTCTGCTGCCGTCTTGGCTTCTGCATGGGGATGATCCAAGGCGCGCGCCTGATTACGCCGGCAGGGACCCCTACGGATGCAGGACCGAGTCAGGCTGAAGCCGAGTGAGGTCATTCTTCAAAGGTGTCAACTTCGGGCGTCAATAATAACTTGAAATACGATAGGATGCGAAAAAAAATGGGCACTATGATCAGCTCAACATCAAGTCAACTCAGGGACCAGGTAGCTGGGAATGTGCAGTGGCGCAAGACACCCGGAACCAATTGTACGACGGATCACAAACGGTGAAAGGATCCGAATGAAGAGTGATTGATTGGAATGTATACGACGAGCGCATATGTAGGCGTGGGCACGGGTGATGTTTTAATTCAAGGGGTGTTGGTGGCTTACCCGTTGCGTATTGCTTAGCCTCGCTGGAATGGAATGACCTCTTTTTTGTTTTGATCTTATGTCTTATGACGAGCTTCCATATCGAGCCAGCAAAAAGCGTTCTTATCATCCGTATTCATCCTTATCAACTTGGACGGTAGCAATCTCTGGGGTTTATCGATCTGTGCTGGGATGGTTGAGAAAAAAAAACACGGGATACATGCATAGATATTCTTCTAGTGGATACAATTTCAGCCCGTCCAATCCTCGATCAGGCCTTTTGCATGTGGCCCACGGCTCTGATCAATCTCTCTAGCGGCTCTTCTTGGCGGTGGCCCTCAGCTTGCCGTCCAATGCACGTGGGAGTTGTCGCATCATTCTACGGGACCCCATGTGATTGCTTTATCCAAGATAGCGTTCTTATTGCACTTTAAAATGCCCGTATCTGCTGTTTCTTCCCATCCCGTTCTGTTGGGTTTGAAGTGTCTGTCCAGTCCACAGCCTCTGCTGGACTCTCTCACCACGACACAGCCACAAGCCCCTGCATGTTAACGAATTGGCTTTTTTTCTTCTACTCCAGCTGACAAGGTTATTACGTCCTTGTCTAGTCCGACGTCATGGCCAACTCGGCCGATAATATGACATGCATCCTGCCGCGGCGATGGCTGCTGCTGCTCCCCACCCCGATAAAAGCCCACACGCGGCCCTCGCCAGACAATGACCCTTTGACACCGCTGCTGCTCGAAAAGGGTTTACTTTTACCTCTTGCATCACACGAAAACGACGACGAGATGGGCTGCGCTACGCAATTCACAAAGAAGACGCTGCCCATGGCTTTGGCTCTGCCGTGGGTGGCCAGCATGCTCATGTCTTGGATCCCCTTTACCAAGATTGGTTTGTGTGAAGCGCCCACGTTCCTGTAAGTTTGATCAATCGCAAACGCCTGAATCATTACTGACGCCCTCAGCACTCTCGCCGCTGTCGTCAGCACTCTGGAGGTTCTCAGCATCATCGCCGTCTTCATCTACACCTCCATCTCCCCAGCCGCCCTCAACGCCGAGCCCGTCGAAAACGGCCGCTCCAGCACCCTGCAGGAAAAGTTCCTCCGCGCGTGGTTCTGGTTCCTCTTTGTCAGCCCTCTCGTCTCGAGCATCGTCGTGGTGTTGATGGCGAGCGACATTTCTTGCGACGAGGATGAGGACTTGGATGTGCACCAGCCCATCTGCAAGGTTGGAATTCGACTGATCAAGGCTACTGCCCTTTGCCGAGCTGCAATTATGTGAGTCTACACGATTTCTTGATGCTTCTCGTCTAACATTCACAGCGCCATCTTCCTGTTTGCCATGTCTTCGTGGCTGGATTCACGATCACCCAAACCTATTGAACTTAAGAGCCCAAGGAAATCATCCAAAGATACCCCCGGAGAGAGCTGAGTTTATGGCATCAATCTCACTGTAAATCGATACCCAAATGAATTATTAGATATGTCTAGATAACGAAAAAAAACATCATCATACCCAAAATGCCCCCTTCGGCCTCACCGCATCTCTCAAGAACTCTAACCAGCCCTTGCAATCTCACGATGCCCCTTCTTAGAATCTAGCCCCGAAAACAAAGACACTAACGTCAATAACGCCCCTCATGTCCACGTCTTCGGCAGTTGTCGTCGTCATCCGGGGGTTTTCCACAACCCGAACCGTCCCCCACATCCCGCCTGTCGTCGTCACCACAAGGTCTGAGCGAGACATTGTCGCAAGCAGAAGGACGCATGCCACGGCAGAAACTTTACAGGGAGCCCAAGTTTGGTTCAGCATTTTCACATCTCGCGAAAGGATCTCTCGCAAAACTCGGGACCAATCCCGAAGCTGAGGATTCCTTTGCCAAGAATCTGTTGGGCTCCACTGGTAAGCAGGAAAGGAAATCAAATCACTCAGGGCCAAAGCTTTTTTCAGTGTCAGCCCTGCTGGGCAGAATCACATGTTGGCCGTAGACGATTCGTGCAGAAAGTGATGCGACTTGAGACGATCATGCGGTTTGGAGACTTGCAACTGGCTTGAATTCTCAGGCATGTGTCAATGGATTGATGACTGCCTAAGGACTCAAGCACCAGGTGCATCCATCGCCGTAGATCAATATTTCTTTGCTTTCTTTTGACTGACTTTCATGGAACTTGTTGTTTAGCGCCTGTGCAGCCAACACACAGGTATCATACGATTCCCAGCAGCAGCTGAACGCCTCAGGGCAATATCCGAACGGCCCACGACAAGCACGGTCCGAACATTTTCGGGAATCCTTCGACCGGCTAATCGACCCTTACTTCACAATGGCTGCAGGAAGCATCATGAGCTATTGGAGTTAACATGTTCATTTCTTAACTCGGCAAATCAGAGCTAGGGCTAGACTCTCCAAACACCAGGCCGTGTCACGGCATATTCCCATTTCGACGCCCATTACGTTGACCCATGTCATTACTTTAACGGATTCGTCCTTCAAGCACGATTCCTTCGGTCTCTCTAGCTGGGCGTAACTTTGGCGCCTGAAGGATCTGATCTCGCCGCTGCCAAGCAAGGAAGGATTCAGGCAACCTGATGTGTATCCTTGCGAAGCCAAGGCTAAATGATGAGCGAGATCTTCCCGAGCCTGCGCCACCCGAAATAACCGGCTCGAAACTACATGTCTTCTTCTGGTAGCCTAAAACGGTGGTGTTGGTGTTCAAATGCTTGACCAAGGTTATGGACAGCGTGTTCAAGACCCTGCCTTCCACTTGAGCAATAACCATGAACTGGGCCGATTGTTTCGTAGATAGAAGTATAACTAGGAACTTCAAGACGACGTAAGGGCACTAAGCTCGCTTTCTTATTCTCCTCATACCTACCTAGGGGCAGGTATACCCAAGGGGGAACTACAGACAGGATGACCCAGATGCAGTTGAGTTCCACCAGTTTCAATATGTACTTAGCCTAACGGGGCGTAGTCGTGTCCCTGAGGCCCTCCACCCATGCATTCGACCATGAGATGAGGCCCTGACGTGATGCGCGGCCAGACTGCACCCCTTCCCCCAGAGCATTTGATGGCATGCCATCCTCTTACTCCGGCTAATGGAATTATCCAGTCGAGTCGTTTCTCGGGGAGGCACACACGCGTCAGCTGAGTGCCCACGGCCGCTTACAAAGGTGATGCGCTCAACCAGGAGAAACTCAAAATGTAATCTGACAAGGAACCCCAGCTTTGCGGCACCGTTAACGCACCGATCATAATGTGATCTAACGGCCAAATCCTTTAAACGGTTAGCCAGGGGAGAAGCTTCTAATCAATTAGTGTTTGGGTAGTTGGGCCCCCTTAGCTGCGGCGCTTATCTATCCTCCGAGCCGGATCACGGGGTGATTGACGAACAAGCGGTGAAACGAATGGCACATTAGTTGCCGAGGTAATCAAGTTCTTTGATCTATGCTCCTTTTAGAGCAATTCACGTTTAGTAACATCTCGAGCCTCGCCTTGACAGCCAATGGTGGAGAGTCTTTTCCCATGCTTGGTCGCTCGCTTGACTATCTCCAAGCACGCTTCTTGAACAACCCCCATGAGACACCATATTGAAGGCAATTCGGATCAAACACTTATAGAATAATTACAGAGGTAGGTTAGCTCATCTCACGGCCTTATTGGGTTGTTCTACAGGCTTTGTAATCATGGGGTTTTAGCCTCAAGCCATTGTCTCCGAGTCATGTGCGACTCTACTCAATAAACACCTCACTTGACCACTATCACAAACTCAAAACTTCATCCAAGTTCAATATGCCTCACAACCTGGCCTTGATGTCCCTTCCAGATGAAATATTACTAGAAATCTTTGCGCTTTTCCCCAAGCATCTACTCCTTCGTCTAAGATGCGTCAGTCGCGCGTTCGCTCTCCTTGCCACGCCGGGTGCGTTTCGAAGCCTCCGACTTCGGGCCTATCGCGATGAACCACAACGCTTCATACAAATTGCCACGTCTGAAAGGCTTCGGAATAATGTTCGAGAAGTCACTTGCGATACTTGGAGTGGTCCAGATTTGGATAGACGAACCATCTACGATATAGAGGCTGTTCAAGCCTATTCGGATTTCCTAAACGCGCTACCTTATATCGCCTCGTTCAGGAATCTTGAGGCTTTTCACTTACGATTTGGTACCGTCCAAGAAGAGGCACGGATCATCCGAAGCACAGTTATTGAGCGTGTCTTTCAAGATCTGGCAGGGATCTCGCTTGACCACCCATTTGGCGAGAAATCTCACCCATCTCTTCCTATTGACCCTCCTACTCCTATTCAACTCAAGACTCTTACAATATCCAACCTGGAGGACAGCATAAATAATAAGCTTGTCAATTCAGAGGCATTCCAAGCTATCATCAGCTCACCATGTCTCGTTGACCTCCGCCTTTACCTCGCCACCGATACCAAGAGCCTCACACAGTCCTCCAGTAGCAAGTGTTCAGATCAGTCCGACATGTTTGACTCACTCCCATATACCTGGCTCACACCCTCGATTTCTGGAAACCTTCGGGTCCTCTCCCTCTACTGCCACAAACCATGGGGTTGGTTCCCAAAGATGGATTTTCGACTTGTTGGCGCCGGCGACGGAATGCCCAACCTCAAAGTGCTCGCTCTCGGAAACTATACATTTAGCCACGAGTGGCAAGTTGAATTGATTGGGTCTCTGGCTATAGAGAAGCTCTATCTCGATGGCTGCGCCATTCTTTTCCAAGCCAGCAAATGGAGGGGCATTCTGTTGGATCAGAGCGAGACTGTGCTCCAAGGCTCTGATGGGAGAGTGCATACCTTCTCCAATAGTGGCTACTATGTCAAGCCAGCGACACCGCGCTCAGGACGTGTAGCTGAGGCCATCCATGGAACCATTCGTTGGCATCATCTACTCTCACATTGGGCACAGTCCATGACCAACTTACGAGTCTTTAAGATGGGAAAAGGGCACTGGGATGATATCCCGAACGAGGCTATCGATCCGAGTTACTATGAGAGACTCCATATGGCGAGCAGTCAAGAAGCTGCAAGTCAACCTTTTACTCATCAGGGCTTTCGGCGATTTGAGTACCCGTCTCCAGGAACAACCGGTAGTGGCATACAGAAATACGGCACAGGCGCTTCTGGGGATGGCGAAGACATGCTCAAGTATGCATACTGGACGGAGGAGTACACCGACTATGATGAAATATGGAAGAGTAGAGAAGATGAGCGGAAATCTGTTACAGAGGAGCAGTGGCATAGGAAGTATGGGCAAGATGAGTGCAGGAAACTCACAGACGAGGATAGGGCGAGAGATGAGGCAGCATTGGAAGCGATGATTTCTGCGGTTGATGCTAGAAGAGCACGCATGAACACATTAGGAACTTGAAGGGAGGCACAGAAAGAGGATTTAGAAGCAGATTAAGGCCGAGTGTGTTCTCAGACTTGAGCCAATGGGCATGAAATCGTTGATAGAGCGGCAGTCGTTAGCAAGAGGACCTCGAGATGCTCCAGACACCTCAATTCGATGTAGACAAGATAAACTATAAGCCCCCTTTAAACTCGAAGAATGGCATCTGCAGACCTGAAAACAATAGTAATGCCAAGATGGTGAACGTTCCACTCGGACAAGGTGGTTGTTCAGCTGAACTCGCCACCTCGGCTAGTGATTCATCAAGTTTCCCCACTCGAAGCGGAGGTGCGATATTTCATCTTTCAACATACTCAATAGCCCTATTCATTTCTGCCGTCTTTCTAATAGCGCCTGATTGCACCCTTTTTCTCTGGAGACTTGGAATTCAATCAACTATCACCATGTTGATACGACTGGATAGCCTCACTGAGCAAGCCCGGCTACTCATCAATAGCCGGCTAGACGACCTCGACTCGTCTCTACATCAGCAAATCAACAAAGCCATCCACTCCCATCCCGAAACCGCATACGAAGAATTCTTTGCCCACGATACCATCACCAAATACCTACAAGACCTCGGCTTCCGAGTCACAAAGCACGCCTACGGTCTCAAGACCAGTTTCGAAGCTTCACTCGGCTCTGGCGGACGGCAAGTCGTCTTTTGCGCCGAATATGATGCTCTGCCAGGCATTGGACATGGCTGTGGTCATAATCTCATCGCTACGGCATCCGTCGGCGCGTTCCTTGGTGCAGCTCACGCTCTAGCAACATTAAAGATCCCTGGCCGTCTTCGTCTCTTGGGAACACCAGCCGAGGAAAACGGTTGCGGCAAGGGCAAGCTGATAGAAGCCGGTGCTTTTGATCCTCCCGAAGACGTCGCCGCCGCCATCATGGCGCACGCGGTCCCTGCATCACTGATCGATTCAGACACAGGGGTGGCAGGCCTGAGATTAATCTCAAGTCACCAATTCCGTGTTGAATTCAGAGGCCATGCGGCACATGCAGGCGGAGAACCATGGAATGGTGTGAATGCCCTTGACGCTGCTGTGGCTGCGTACAGCAACGTGTCTCTTCTTCGACAGCAGATTCATCCTGATGAACGTATCCACGGTGTTATTGAAGATGGTGGCACAATCCCTGGCGTCATTCCTGATTACACTCGGATGCACTGGAACGTGCGAAGTCCAACCATGGAACGAGGGGAGAAGCTCCTCCAGAGAGTCAAGGCTTGTTTGGAAGCTGGTGCAGCTGCAACAGGTTGTCAGATCAACTACATCTTGCAAGTTCCCGGTTTCACGTTCAACCCTGTCCTATGACTAACATGTTTTAGTTCTCCAACGTACATGGACCTGAGAGTCAACCAAACACTCTGCAAAACCTACGTCCAAGACATGGCACGACTTGGACAAACTGTCGCCTTGAACATGGCCGAGCCAGCAACAGCCTCGACAGACATGGGCAATGTATCTTATCTAGTGCCCAGTTTCCACGGCGCTTTCACCATCACTTCGGATCCTAATGTCGCCATCCATAGTCCCAAGTTTGCCGAAGCGGCCAGCACTGATGAGGCTCATGGCACGGCGATAAAGACAGCCAAGGGGATGGCAATGTTGGCGATGAGGGTATTGATCGAGGAGAATGTTGCAGCTGGGGCAAGGAGAGATTTTGAGACAGATAAATAGTCTGTTAATGAGGGTATCAACTCTTCGGGAAACACAGGAACTGGTCATCTTTGGGGGAAACACCAGAAGCAACAGTCTTGATTTTGTTCATAGCCAGGCCTTATTTCTATGCCCCATCATTTCTATCCCGAACCCAAGTACTCCATGATAATCAGAACGCCAGCCAAACCTTGCTCATCTCATGAAGCTGATCAAATCCGCCATGTCATTATCCAAAATCTCCATATTCCCAGCCCCCGTAGGATCAAAATTCAAAGCATCAAAATCAACCTCGGTATCCAAACTAGAAAAAGGTCCATCAAGCCCATCGAAAACAGTATTACTAGGCAAGAAATCCAACTCAGGCTGCGCATCACCTGAATTATCAACATTCAAAGTGTCAAAAATGTCCCGGCCGGAGCGGCTGAGCTCATGTCTGTAGCTCTCGACGGCTGCTTCGGCTTTTTGGCTAAGCTCGCCGACGATGGCTCGAAGGCTGCGGAAGGAGGCGTCTTCGATTATGCCGAGGAGCTTGTCAAATAGGTCGAGGGCTTTGACTGCTAGGTGTTGGTCGACGTGGATGAATTTGTGGCCTGGGTTAAGGGTCATGTTGGCGAGGATGATGATGAGGGCTGAGAAATGGGAGCAGCTACATTGCCTGGAAAATGTTAGTGAAGGATGAGGTGTGATAGGTGCAATCTTACCAGACAAGGCACTCGGTTGGTGTAGCCTCTTGGAATAGCTTCATACACCCCCGACTAATATCAACACACTTTGTCCAACCATCAGGCAAAGGCGGCTCCTGATCCTTCATGCCGCACTTTGGGCTCCCATAGCCCGGATTCCAGTCCCCAATAGCAGCACGACTAAACGAACTGATCCGCTTAACCCAGTCTGCATTGTGGCTGTATATCCCATGCGTCATGACTTCTGCCAGCAGAAACGCGTGGTGCATCTTGGTCATCTGCACAAGCTGACTCGGACCAACATTCGCAGCGACATTGTCGATGTGAAAGACGGCTGGGATACGCTCATACCACTGGTCCAGCATGTTTTGGAGACGGAGAACTCTTCGTTTGCGCTCTGGGCCGCGGACCTTGCTTGCGCGGTTCGAGTAGAGAAGGTCATACACTTTACCCTCAATATACGCCAGCTCGACTCGTCTTCTGTGGTAGTTGAAGTGAACCTGGCCGTTCTGCGTCCATATCAAACCAGCGCTGTCCTCAGGCGCAAGACTTGGCAGTGGAATATCCACATCGTCGTCAAACTGGCAAGACGGGGTGGTTGCCCTTAGACAAATGTCCTACCCATGTCAGTCAAGACCTCACTCCGAGGAAACCTGTCGACCTACCTTGTCAAGAGTGTACGCAATCCAGAAAACACGAGACCGCTGCTCTGCCTCAATAGCCGGAAACAACTCTCCCGCGTTGGAAGAATGCAGCTGCAAACGATGCGCCAACCTAACCGCAGTACCAATAATGACACTCGCAGGTTTCGGATCGCGACTATTCTGGAAGAGCATAACAATCCCAAGAAGAATCTGAACACCTAGCAAATCCTGATCGCGCGTGACAAGCTCCGAGACAACAGTTTGCGCATTCCTCAAGCACACATCAGCTCTCTCGATATGCTTCATCTGCGTCTCTCCAAGTGCGAGCTGTGGCGTGCGATACCCAAGAGCCATGACGATCTGAATAGCCGCCCAAGTCGCCCTGTCGCGGGACTGAGGCTGGTTATACCAGGTATGCAGCATCTTCATAAACACAGGCTGATGAAACAGCGGAATAACCGTATTAAACGTGTAAAAATAATGGTCGACAATAGGCAGGACCTCGTCCAACGGCGGCAACATCAACGAGTCGGGCTCCGGTCCTTCGTAGATGCTTGGGTTGACAGGGTCAAACTTCCACGAGTGGTAGGCCGATCGCGCGATTCCAGCGTGCATTTCATTTTCCGCCGAGATGGCCTCTGTGGCTTCACTTGAATGGCTCTCTGGAGACTGTTGAGCGACTGAAGTTTGCTGTGGCTGGGCATCTCGAGCGACATTGAGGACGAGCTGGAGTTGGGCTTCAATACGGGCTAATCTCGACTCCAAAGCCTCTGTGCGACTGGGACTATACATGATGAGCATTCACTGAACAATCCCTTAAAAAAGAATGAGACATACTCTTCCTGCTGCTGCGGTTTCGTCCCTGCTCTCACCCTCGCCGGATTGGCCTTTCGCCGAATAATGCTCGTCCGACAGTCTGTATTGTAAAGAATACAATTCGAACAGACAGGCTTGAGCATGTCACACTTGATCTTTTTCGTAAAGCACAAGTCACAGGCTATTTCCGGTCAGCATAAGTACACCCGCGTGATTGAAGCACTCACCTTTGCGACGGTTCGATCGCGTAGGATCTGTATCTTCCGGGGAGGTCGTCATAGCTGTCATTTCCGTACCAAACAATCTCTTCTCAAATGAATGAGTAAAGAAAACAAAAGACTTTATTTACGGTGTTTAATCCCGATCTTGGTGGTTAATGAATGGGTTAGATTGTCGGCACTGGAATACGAGATCCCCATGAGCCACGCTTACAAATCCACACACACCTCGCATCACTAGCCTCTTTGATCGACGGCCCGAGCTTGCATCGAAGATCTGAGGTGATCCTTTTAGCTGAGGCTTAGCTATTCGGACTTGTGGCTTCTCGGATTTGAAGAAGTAGTAAAGCAAATGTAGTCTATATTCTATGATCTATCTCTGTCTATACTCGATACCGCTAAGCAGACTTGACAGTCCCGTAAGGAACCTGAGGTCCCGAATACTGCACAGCCCGCACAAACTCCATCTTAGGCCCATCCTGAACAAGCTTCTCAAACCAAGCTCCCATGTCAGCTGCAAAAGTCTGGAACGCCTCGGGGTCGCTGAGGTCGAAGGGCTCAAAGCCCCGTCCGACCTGGGATATCTGAGTCTGCGCGGCGACCATGGCAATACCGAGATCCGTCTCGATGGCCTCGACCGGCTTGATTGCGCCTTGGACGCGACCTTCGATGATGTCGGGGACGAGACGGGGTTCTGCGATTGAAGGTCGTGCAAGAGTGACACCGTCCACAACCTTGAGCGCATCAACCATGGCCCCAACAGACCTCATGCCACCCGCAATATAAGTCCTCATCTTATGCCCAGGATCAAGCGCCTTGGTGATAGTGGCTGCCCACTCAAGAAAGAACCCCTCCCGCCTAGCAGTGCTCTCCTTCTTCCACGCCATGTCCATATGCTCATAAGTACCGCCACTCAACTCCACAAAGTCAAACTCCAACTGTTCAAGCGTCTCGCACAGCTCCCGCGCCTCATCAGGCGTGACACCGCCGTCCTGGAACTCGACGCTGTTGAGCTTGGCGCTGACAATAAAAGTAGGTGACACGCGCGCCTTGATGGCTTTTGCAATGTCGGATACGATGCGGAGGCGGGACTCGATTGTCTGGGGTCCGTATTCGTCGGTGCGCTTGTTGGTGGTTCGCGAGAGGAATTGGGAGATGAGGTAGCCGTGGGCGGCGTGGAGTTCAATGCCGTCGAAGCCGGTCTTTTCGAGGTACTCTGCAGCATGAGCGAAGCCTTCGACTATTCTCGCGATTTCTTCTTTTGTCGCAGCATGAGGCTTGCCAAACGTCATTCCCATCTTGGGTTCTATACACTGTTAGCCCTCTGATCGCAAGAACCTTCAATGTCGCACTCACCAAGCTGAACATCAGACGCAGAAATAGCGTTGGGGTTAACTCGCGCCTCGATCTGTCGTCCAGGATGGTTGACCTGGCCGACAAGCAGACTTCCATCGGCCTTGGCCCCCTTTGCAAGCTCCTTGAACTTTTCAAAGCGCTCGCCTTCGTACTTCGCATCAATAGGAATGCCCATGTCTCCAATATTGCCCACAGACTCAAGATCAATGTCAATGTTTCCAGTGACGATAACGCCAAAGTTATTCTTGCCCTCGCCCCATCTGCAACACCGTCAGTCTCACAACCATACACTTTTGCGTGTCTACATACCGCTTGTAGAGCTCAATCGACTCCTTGGTAGGAATACCCCTCTCCGCAGGCGTCTTGGGGCTCCACGTAGCAAGCATCTCGGCCATGGGACCCTTCATGAACCTGTTCTTTGCGACTCTGCCAGAAGGGTGAAAGCGAAGCTCCTGGGCCAGAGGCTCAGGGCTCACATCTCCAGAACCATAACGAGGGGAAGCCATTGTAAGAGATTTAAAAATGTCGTTTGTAGGTGATTGATGGATTGTGATGTTTGTGTGTCTCGTTCAATTGTCGCTTCTTCTCTCGACATTTATACAAGATCGCATTGTAGAGTTCTCATCACCGTGGAAGTTTCGTCGTCTGCCATTGTCCTCCACGGCGTGTATCCCTCCTGTGTCCTCCTCCATGGCGCTCCGAGCCAGAAGCTAGCTCCATCCAACCTCTCCACGGGCTGTCTCGTCGGCGGTCCATCCCAGCCCAAATCCTCCTCGGAAGCGGAAATAACCCTCTTCTTGTCTGAATCCCCGCAAGACCCAATAATACACCGACCAGGGCCATCGCCACGGCGTTCCACGGAGGACCGGACCAACATTATTAATCCAACCCCAAGATTCATCCGCTCGGCATCCGAAGCGGACGAATCCTCTCATTCTATTCGCCAGAGATCATCACCACGGCTGAATCCTTCGGCAACTCGTCCGTGATTCGGCCGTTTTCGTCAGCAACACCAGACTCCTTCTCAACACTTTACTCCCATCTTTCCCGTTCAATGGGCGGACGCTGCATCTCGCCCGTATTGCCGACCGTGTCTCTAAATCCTCACTTACACTCAAGTCCATTGTTCGGCCGAATCAACAAACAATGGGCGAACCATCAACGAAGCGGCGCAAAGTCCGTAAAGGCACACGCAGCTGCTGGGAATGTCAGTAACACCAATTAATCCTTTACTGACAGCTCACTTACTCTTTCCAGGCCGTAGACGCAAGATCAAGTGTCAATTCAACAGCGACGAAGATGCAGTCTGCGTGGGCTGTCTCCAGCGCGAGACGACATGCATCTCGCAAGAGTACGTCCAGGAGCCTGCAGCTCCCACACAGGACAAGCGTCTCGCCCAGCGCCTCGGACGACTCGAGATGTTGATGGAGAAGCTGGTTGACAATTCAGTCCCTGAGCCTTCACCAGCCCGAAGAGTGCACATCCCTTCGCCCTCCGACTCGGATGAACCGTCTACTTTCCGCCGCTTCACGCAACAAGCGGCTGATGTGTTCGACTCTTCAGTCGTGGACAATGCACAGCACATGACATCTTCATTAAACCATTCCGATACATCTCTAACATCCCTTCCCGATTCAACCCCCATCGTCCCCCCAATCCGCTTCCCATCCCGCCTAGCAAAAGCAAATCACATCTCCCCCCAACTACACGCCCTCTTCCCACCCCAACGAACCCTGTACGCCATCTCCCAGCAGAGTCCCGGCGCACGCTTCGTCCTCGCAGCATTCTACTCTCAAAAAGATCAAATAGACGGAAAACCAGAACCTCTTTCATCTCTAGCCCAAATCCCAGATGTCACCAGTCATCCCGCCATCCTGGCCAAGCGGCTCCTCCAGCTTGCAGTCTGTCTCCAACAGATGCCCGCCTTCTTCGACGGGAGCACCCTAGGTCTCAAAAAGTCCATGGCAGAGACCATGGAGGAATGGGTCTCAGTAGCATCCAGGCTCGTCACGTCAGACGACGACTTTGTAGGATGCCTCGAAGGTCTAGAGTGCCTCATTATCCAGAGCTTCTACCAAAGCGACGCGGGCCAACTGCGCAAGGCATGGATGACATGTCGTCGCGCCCTCAACATGGCCCAGCTCATGGGGATAGATCGTCGATCTGCAAAGTCGATCCGCTCTTGCGATCCATCCTTTGACCCCAGACGTCGTCCATCTCCAGGTGTAATGTGGTTCCGCATTAACTGCAACGACCGCTACCTCTCTCTCATCCTCGGTCTCCCCATTGGATCCCGCGACAACTGGTTCGCTTTAGACGATAATATACAGTCCGACGCACCTAGCGACAAGCTCGGAAAGGTTTACGCCGACATTTCCGGTAAAATCGCCGACAGAAACGAAATGACGGGCAGCGAAGCATACGCCCTAACGCAGTCAATCGACCTGGAACTTGAGAAAGCCTTCAAGATGATGGACGTCCTATGGTGGAAACTCCCGGATATGGCCATATGCTGCAACTCATCCGACACATCCGGCGACAACATGTCAGTCGTCAAGCTCCAGATCCGTCACTACTCACTCCTCATCCTGCTCCACCTCCCATACCTTCTCCGGGACCGTGGCCAGAGACGGTATGAGTACAACCGCGCCACATGCATGCAGGCAAGTCGCGATGTGTTGGCCCGCTTCCTCGAGTACCGGACTTGTTTCACGACAGCTATCGCTGGTCGACACGTCGATTACTCTGCCCTAGTAGCAGCCATGACACTTCTCCTAGGCTATCTAGGCTGGCGGTGGCCTGGGTACGAAGCCCAACGAGCCCAAGATCGAGAATTGGCCGAAAAGGCGCAAGACAAGATGAACGAAATGGGAGCCATGAACAACGACAGACTCTGCATCGAAGCAGCCGACACAATTCGCCAGCTTCTCCCCATCGTCCAGAGACCTACAAACGGAGAAGAGAGAAACGTCCATCTCAACATCCCCTTCTTAGGAACAGTAAACATCAACCCGGGCCCATCACCTCCACCATCCACATCAGCAGGACTGATGCCGACACCCACGGGCAACACAGAAGGAGCCCTATCCTCGGAAATCCCCTTCTCCTTCTCCCTCAACGAGCCTTCATTCACGCCACAGCCACCCGAGATCAACGACATTTCAACAACTTGTCCTCTCGAGAATGCAACCCCCGACTGTGTAACTGCTGAGTGGCCATGCTTCACAGCTGATCCAGAGGATTGGGCTCTGCAAGGAGTAGATACGACTTACTGGTCCATGTTGAACAGCAGCATAGCATGAAAAGATATAGAGTCAGGTAGCCAAGCATCGGCGTCGTGTTTATTAGATTATACTGTATACCCAATTTCATAACGAAACCCGACAATGCAAGACCCGAATGTTAGGGTCGGATAGTCGCAACAAAGGAACAGGCCTCGTGCGGCCAGGGGTATCTCCATGTCCAAGTATCCTTGGTATCCCTCCTGAATCAACAAACGCCACAAAAGAGATAGACACAACTCCAGTATCCAGTTAGTGATTAGGTATAACATGTGCCGGCTCGAGCATTCGCGCGTCTCGGCCGCATTAGGTAGAGAGCTCTTCACTCTCGTAGGCCTTCTTCCAGGGCTTCGTGATCGATAGTTTCACTCATCACCCTGGACGGCGCGCCCTTCCGCCGTTGTGCTGTCCAGTATCTCTGGAAGCCAGGAATGGCCCCGGGCTGGTTGATACCCGGAGCCCGGTTTATCTCCTTTTCTCTCTCAGGCTTCGAGGCCGTGGTACTTGGGCCTCCCCATGGCCTCCAACCAACCCACTTGCCCAGGCTCGTAGAAGGGCTACCCTGGGGCGTGATAGAGGGAGTAGGAGAAAGAGACCGGATGGTAGGGTTAGAGACGGTTCGCGAGCTGGGAAAGGCATTGAAGGCGTTGAAGCTGTCTCGAAGCGCAACCGAACTCCGCTTGGCGGCTCCACGAGCAAGTGTGGGTTGCGCTATGACACCCGTCACAACAGCTTCGGCACCACCAAGGGGCCGAAGAGTAAGTTGACTAGGTCGTGCCTTCAGCGTGTGAATGTCAAGGCCACCTGCCAGAGACATGATGGACTCGTGAGAGAGCGCTCGATGAATCCGAGGGCGAGGCATAAAGTCGTCCTTGGAATCCTCGGAGCTTTCGACGATCGAACTGTCGTCAGCTGAAGGCGTAGTTCCAAGATCTGGCGTCTCCATCCGAGGCATGAGCGAATCACACTCTCCTTCATCTTCTTCATGAATAGTATCATCATTATACTGATGCCGAGGCGGAGTGCCAGGATCAAGCTGAAGAGAAGGAGCCTGAAAGCTGAGAGCCGATATCTCAGACGGACCCTTGCGGTGAGCTCGCCAAGTGGGTGACATAGGATCGAAGCTCGTAGTGGGCGACGTGGGGATATCGCTGTCCGCAAAGGAGGTATCGAACATGGAATTCCGCTGGTTCGACCGTGGGGAGCTTGGCACAGATGATGTAAAGTCGGATGTCTGCTCCGACATTAGCGACCACCTCTGCTTGGGCATCGAGATGACCGAGTTGGGCTCCTTTGTGGTGATAGAGGCAATGGCGGGCATTGCCGGCCCGGGGTTTAGACTCCAACGGCCCGATGATGATCTCGGGGTGGAGGTGCCTGAGCTTGGAGGGTTAAAGATGCTGGAGTTCAAGCTTGAGCGCTTTCTCCTCGTCTTGCCCTTGTCAGGCTTGGCGGCCACATGGTAGTGATGATGGATATGCAGCTCTTGGGAAACTCGGGGAGTAGAGGGCATAAAGCTCTCGAGCTCAGCCTTGAGCGTCGAGGCGGAGCTGTCAGGAACAGGCTGATGGTCGAGAAGTTGCTCACGCAGAGACTGAATCTCGTCGTTGGAGTTGAGCAACATCTCCCGCAACTCAGCGATGCCCAACTGAAGGTTGGCATTGTCCTGGAGGAGGTCACGCACGAAGTGGTTGACAACAGGATTGCCAGGCTTCGGGTCCTGAAGCGTCTTGGACGCAGCAGCACCCTTTAGTCGAGCAGCTGCCGTACTGAGCTGCTTGTCAACCTCGCGCTGACGCTCCATCCTGCCAATAACCTCAGCATGACGCTCGCGCTCCTCACGGGCTTCCTCTTCCATCCTCTCGAGCTGGTCCTGCATATCCAAGATGCCACGCTGAGCCTCCTTGAAGCGCTGAGCGTGAGACCGAGCATCTTCCCTTGTAGACCTCAGCTCCTGGTAGAGCTCATCCTGCTCCAGCTCCATCAGCGACAAGTGTCGCTCCGCATCTTCGGCTCGGGCAGCAGCAGACTCGAGCCTCCGCACGGCCTGCTGGGACGAGAGGAGGCTGGCCTCGAGGGCCTTGATCTTTGTGTCGGATTCAGAAACGGTGTTGTTGAGAAATTCGAGCTGGTCAAGCAGAGTCCTGTTCTCCTCAATCTTCAAGGCATTTTCGGCCTCAAGCTCCTGCTTGTCCATTTCTAGACGCTCTATCCGCTCGGTCAGATTGAGGCGGTCCCTCTCGGCGTCAGCCATGTACGCTTCATGCCGGGCTAGCAGGGCCTATAAATGAAGAGGTGAAAAATTAGCAAGTTTTCCAATCAAGAATGTGCAGATGCGTAAGTGTGTGTTCAGCGACAAAGGGCGGCGGTGGAACATCTGGTATGCGGTCCAGACGGGAGCCAGGGAAGCAGAGCGTGATGTGATTCACACAAGGAATGCTTCGAAATTGGGGGTCGTGTGCCTACCTGACCAAGCTGAGCGGCGGTGTGGACATCCTTCTCGACGGTCTCGAGTATGTAGCAGTTCTTCTTGAGGAGAGGGCATTCGACGCGGCCGCAGCAGCATGTGAGCTCCGGAGTGTGCTCTGGAGTATGCTCCGGCCGGGGGAATCCGGCCTCTCCATGATGGCGGGAGCGAGGATGGAGATGGAGAGGCCTCAGAGTGTTGCAGATTATCTATCGTAATCGAGAGCAAGGTTCGCGAAAGGAGGCGAAAACGGCGGAGAAGGCGGCGGACGTAGTGGTAGGAAACATGATAGACGGGTGATGAATGAGTCGAAGGCCAGGAGGTAGGGTTCGAGGGGGTCAGAGCATGCTTGGCCCGCCGGTAAAGATACACGGGGACGGAACCAGGCGAGGGAGAGGAGAGTCGAGGTTGTTGAACAACGACGAACTCGTCGAAGAAGCCGCTTCGCTTCGCTTCGTTTGAATGGAAGCGGTGGTTGAGGCCTGAACAAAGAGGGTCTTCGTACAGGCAGTTGTTGTGTGGCTTGGTATGTGTGGCTCGCGCGTACCTAGCTTCGGTGGGTGTGGGGTCTTGTACCTGTATTAGTGGGTTGCTCGGCGCTTTTGCATGTGCTTCATTTGCGGTGAATGTCAACAAAGAATGAACGAGTCGTGAATAACATTTCAACGACGAGAAGGATGGGATGAAAGAGTTTTTATGTATGCGGGAGAAAAAGAAGAGATGAATCAGGAAGATGAGGCCGCAGAAGAGGCCAGCCAGCCCGCCCCCATGATCCTTGTGATCTTACTGATCCATGGCTGGCTTTGCGCCAGCTTGCACCACCTGGACAAAAAAGCCTGGCCGCAGACTGCAAGGTGGCGTTCACAAGAGCAAGACAGGGGATCTAGCGTGTTTCTTTCTTGGTCATTGGGGTGCTCAGGGGTTCGTGGTGGGCTCGAGTGTGTTGACATTGCAGGGAACCTACGTGTTGGCGATGCGTTGGTGCCCGCGTTCATAATTTCATCTGCCCTCTTGATTGGACCGTGTGTTTTGGGCGCCACATTCTTATCTTCCCTTGCCCGTTTGGGGTAATGACGACACGCTTAGCGCCGACCTCGCGATTTTTGGCGGATGCATGCGTTGCCACGTGACTACCATCTTGGGCTCCAGGGTAGCCGTTCACGATGTCTGGCCCTGTTGAGTAGCCAAGGGTTTTATCAAGCACGAGAAACAATGTGATAATTTTTAAAAGAATATGATTCACTGATTTTCAGAAACCCAGTGCCTGGCACATGCTCAGCGGATCTCACTGCCGAGGACGCACATCTCAAAGTGGTTCCTCCCGCGTTGCCGAACCTCCCAATATCCACTCCCAAGACACCGCTTGCCCAAACCCCACAACCACGTCCTTTACACATCATCAACTCTCCACGCGAAGAAACTTCACCGCCCTTAGTAAGTTGTCAAATCCGGCGACACGACATCCTTGGGGAACGAAAACCTCGTCTCCACAAACACCTTTTGCATCGCGTCCTCCCTCGCCTCGAACTTGTAGTACACCTTGTCCAGATCCTCGAGCCTGACGCGGTGCGAGATCATCTGCGTTGGGTCGAGGTCACCACTCTGGATCATGGCGAGGAGTTCTTTCCAGTACTTGTGGACAGGGGCTTGGCCGTTGCCGATGAGCCGGATGCCTCGCTCCATGAGGGATCCAATGTTGAAGTGGTTGGTCTGTGGGGTTAGGTGCGAATGAAGTAGGAGGATGGAGATGCTTACATATCCGACGTAGACGCCTGTGACTCCGCAGCGACCATAGTTGCGTACGCCCTCAATCATCTCATTGATGATTTCACTCGTATCTGTCTCAACACCGAGAGATATTTCCAGCCAGTGCATCCAGCCCTTGGCATACTCACCAGCCGCACACTCAATCGCGCAGTCAGGACCACGTCCACCACAAAGGTCCTTGAGTCGGCTAACCACAGTCTCCTTGTTGGTGACTCCGTGAGACAAGTGCCTGTAGTCGACCAGCTCTAGCTTATCCTTGTGCTTGGGAGGCCAGTTGTCTTTGATGAAGGAGAGACGGGGTTCAGTGTCGATAAAGATGACTTTGCTTGCGCCTTCGAGGATGGCAAAGATGCCAGCCATTTGACCGATTGGGCCGGCGCCGAAGATGGCAACTTCGTCTTCAGGGTAGACGGCCGTGTCTTTCACAGCGTTGTACGATGTGGCCAAGACATCGGACAGATACAAAGCTTGACATCCTGTCAGTAGAGTCGTGAGGTTTGGGAGATGAACTCACCCTTCTCATCAGGAACATCCGTCGGAATCTCGAGCAAATTCACATCCCCCAACGGCACACGCACATACTCAGCCTGTCCGCCAGCAAACCCACCCGTAAAGTGGGAATAGCCAAACATACCCGCCGTCCTGCCCCCATACATGGCCTTCGCTGCAGTGTTGGAGTTTGTCTTTTCGCACTGCGATGACAGCTTTTGCTTGCAAAAGAAGCACTCGCCGCACGCGATCTGGAATGATGCAACGTATCGCTTGCCTACCTCGATGCCTGTGACGCCTGGACCGATTTCATCTACGACGCCGCAGAATTCGTGGCCGAGAATGTCGCCTTCGTTGAGCTGGATGACTGTTCCATGGAGGAGGTGTAGATCTGAACCACAGACGGTGCTGCCAGTTACTTTGAGGATAACGTCGCGGTCCTCAAGGATCTTGGGCTTGGGCACGTCGACTGAGATCGTTAGTAGTTGTGTATGCGAGAGTGTTGTGAGCGTACCCATCTTGACCTTGTTCTTGCCCATCCACGCCAACGCCTTCATCGTCTCACCAGGTTTACCCGTCTTATCATCGTACGTAGTTACATCTTGCTGTGTAACGGCATTGTCGCCGTGTCCGATGACCTTTTCGGCCTGATACGCTGCTTGAGAAGCCATTGTTGCTGTGAATGTGAGTCAGTAACAACCGTCAAGTAATGCGCGACCTGCGCTCTCTTTATCTGTCGCGAAAGCATCCACATTGAATACACTCGCTTATACCCTCAATAACATCATTATGCTCATCACAATGACAAGGGCCGTCGTTCTGTTGCGTTCTGTTGATGCATCCATGACGATCGAGTCCTCGACGTCATTGACTTGGAGGGTCCGGGGCTTTTGCACCGGCCTATCAGTGACACTCAAATGGAACAGATTGGGTTTGGACCAATGTAATTACAGGGTGTAGGGATCTGTTTTGTTAAAAGGTGAGCTTTTTTGCCACCTGTGATCTGATGGGTTGAGAGCTCTCTTCCGTGTAAGATGATTCAAGGAGATATAAGTCGGGCAGTTGCCACTTGATGACCTTCTTGTACTGAGACCTTTTGGATCTGATGATCCCTAGGAAGCAAAGTGAGGTCGGAGGTAGAGGTACGTATTAGTTAGCGGGAAATAATATTATAGACCCTTACACCCTGTAACTAACTTGAGGCTCGTCATGATTAAACAGTTTCCTATTCTCCCATGTGCAAATTGCATATGACGGGATGATAGGCATTGGCGCGATGTGTTACGCTGTGTTATCATCTGATGTGTACAATAAGGTAGCTAACCAATTGACCTACCGTTGGACCCCTCGAAGCAGTTTCCTATTCAGTATGTACTCCGTCGCAGTAAATGCCGTTCTGAGCAGTGTTCCCGGTAGCCCCCTCGTCATCCAGGGCCTCTGCAGGACTCACAGCACACTCATTCCCTCTTGAAGCTGAGTCTTTGTAAGCATCTTGTTGACTCTCATCAGCTCCGCGCTCTGAGACATGGCCGGATCTCTTCCCATGCTCGCCATAGCCACCACCGTCTCTCCCTTGCAGTAGTAGGCGATGAACTTGTTCTCGGTCGGGTCACCCTCGAGAACAATGTCGTCGAAGCCGGGTATAGTGTTTCCGCAGTATCGCAGCTGAGCTCCCAAAGCCGACCAGAAGATTGGGATAAAGTGCTCGGGCTTGCTTGATGGGTTGACGATGTGGCTCGCGACGATGCGACCGGACTGTTGCGCCACGTTCCAATGCTCGATTCGGATGTGTGTTCCATCGCCTCCAGGCCCATGATAAGGGAAGGTAGCAATATCTCCAATTGCATAAACATCCTTCAAGCCCGCAACGGCGTAGTTGTCATCTGTCTTGAGAGAGCCATCCTTCTCTAGCTGAACGGACTTGTTGTTTTGCAGGAACCCGGTCGCAGGAGAGACACCGACACCAAGAACCACGAGATCAGCATCCAGCTTGGTGCCATCCTTGAGATAGACAGCACCGACGTTGGAAGGATTGGATGTGTCTGGCTCGGCCTTATCGACACTTGCGCCCATGTAGAACTTGACTCCTTTGCCCTCGAGCGCTTTCTGGAGGCCTGCGCCAACCTTTTCACCGAGGACTCGCTCGAGAGGGACCTTTTCCATGCCAACGACGGTGACTTGGTTGTCGCTGCTTGTCGCCACGGCCAGCTCAATTCCGATGAACGAGGAGCCAATGACCACGATCTTCTTGCCCTTATCGCCGATCGCATTGACAATCTTTCGAGTATCATGAACACTCCGTAGAGTAAAGATGTTGTCAAGGACCTTGAATCCTTGAAGAGGCAATCGTCTGGGCGTTCCGCCCGTAGCAAGGACCAGCTTAGTGTACTCAACTTTCTTGCCATCATCAGTCGTGACGTAGCGATCAGAAAAGTTGACATCGGTGACCTCGCTCTCAATAAACTCGACAGATCCGCTCTCATACCAAGACTTGTCTCGCCAGGTGAGCTTGCTAAGGTCCGTCATGAGAGCCTTGCTCAGCTTGGTGCGATCAATTGGGTAGTAGCCCTCGTTGGAGATGACGGTCAAAGGACCCTTGTAGCCCTTCTCGCGAAGACCTTCGACCAAGCCCAAGGTACCCGAACCTCCTCCAACGACGACGACCTTATCCTTTTGAGCACCGCTGGCAGCTGCGCACTTGATGTTGGGCTTTCTTCGCGAGCCTTTGACGGCCGCCTCTTCGCCCGTGAGGTACACGGCGCCGTTTCGCTCAGCGACTTGGAATACGGGCAGGTGATCGAGGGCCGGAGCATCTTCGACATCGCCGGTTTTGGCATTGAAACAGGCTGTGATGATCAGTCAATATAGAGCGATTAATGAGACATGGCGACGTACCTCCGTGCCATGGACAGGTCAATCGACCCTCACTCGTCAGCACGCCCTTGACGAGAGGAGCGCCATAATGAGTGCACTTGGCACCAACAGCTTGGATATTTCCCTTGACATTCACGAGCAAGACCTTGCCATTCTCAATGCCCTCCACCTCGACCTCCTTCTTCGCGCCAGGCGAGAGGTCGAGGGACGAGAGGTCCTTGATCTTGTATTCCTGAGCCATTGGTCTGCAAGTGGAGAAAGGTCGCGATAAAGCAATAGGTCGTCGAGTTTGTATACGAAAGACTTGAAGTAATCTGGGGTACGGACGCATCAAGACGTATGCGAGACGAAAGAACAGTTGAAGCTCAAGGGACGCCGCGAGAGAGCATGTGAAGAAGTGAGGAGAACTGCAACATGGCGCAATCAAACGGGACACGGCAGATGTACCGTTCCCCCTCACTCACACTGACTGAACAAGAGGGAAGCCAGGAATGATCCATGTTGTGATAATGTGGGGGATGACAATAAGACGAAGCTGACTGGTCGAAGCTATCAGAGTTGCATGTGTATGACGACGATGAGACGTGGTTCGGATCGTTCCCTTGGAGGGGACCATGTAGGCGTACCGATAAGGCTTAGTTCAATTCGAGAGATTCCATATCTGAAGGAGCTTATCCCCAAGCCAGATTAGCTCATAATTTGTAACTGCCATGATGTCGCGGGAGTGGGAGACCGAGAGTGGGAGCCGTCCTTGCTGCGCCTTGGCCAAAACCCGTACCGATTCAGACCTAAAACATCATAAGTTCATGATGATAAACCCCTAGAATGAGGCAAGTTTATCTCATGAATATGTAAATGTTTGTTAAAGTGATGTCTACTTTTCCCAAAGGTTCATAAAAATTATCCTCAACTTAGACAAGATGGCCCGTCCCTGTAAGTGGCCGAACGCGTTCGTATACACTTCATTTCCTTGTGTGACAACTCTAGCATTGTCGCTCTGACGAATTGTCTCCTTGCCATCCGTCAGGGAAGAGATCCAATGTTAAAGCATCGAAGAGGAATAAATCGTCAGGCAGACTAACATCGGCTCCGTCAAAGCAGACCCCTCCTTCTGGAGTCGAACCAATTGTTCCGACGGCCCCGTTTGTGATAGCATCGAGAAATGACTCTTCTACATCACATCGATCTTCATTTTCTCGCGAGGACGACATCTCTTCTGTTCCCGTAAGAGGCGTCGCGGCCTGCCCGTTTTCCCGTCCTTGGTCCTCATCAGGCCCGCCCGCTTGAACCGCCTTTGCAGCCCGCTGCTGCTTCAGCTTCAACGCCCGTTGTTCAACAAAATGTAGCCAAGCACGCGCGTAATGCCAGTGCTTCGATAGTCCCCTCAGAGCCGCCATTAGAATCTCGAGGATGTGCAGCGATCTGGCCGCGACGATGGGCTTGCTCGACCCCGCCTCGTGGATGATGTGGATAGTTGCCGTGATGAGAACGTTGGTGCTGTACAGCCACAACGTCGATAACGCATCCTGAGGCAGCGTCTCAAAGATGGCGGCGATAGTCTTTGCGGAGTCTCCGCACAGCGCAGGGTCGTTGCACTGGTCCGGCCGCACGTCCTCGGTGCTCTGCTTTGGCAGAGGCCGATGGAGCAGGATGACAAAGTTGTTGTAGGTGAGGTGAAGGATCGACTGCCACGTATCAAGCGTGAAGTACCTGAGCTGAACCTTTGAAGGAAGTTGGAGGATGAACTCTGCGAGAGACTCGTCGGCCTTTCTCGTCGCTCGAACGCGGTCTTCGGGGGAGGATCTAAGAGCCCAGCCCTCTCTCATCGCCCTTGATATTATGACGCAAAGCTTGGTTTGGTATATAACAAAATCCTTCTGCGCGTTGGGAATCCCCTCAAAGTGGGAATACTCGAGATCAGGAACATCAGAGTCGTCTAGGTTGCTGCTCAACATTAGCAAGTGAAGTTTATGGTCCTCGAGCAGCGGTACCTTACATTGCCTGCGGTCGACCCGACGACAGAGCCGAGATGGTGTCAAACTGGAACAGAACCCACCATAGCCGCGTATAGACTCTCTTATGAGCCGGCAGCATCCTGGACCGAGTCGCATCGCGATGCATGCCAAAGGCCATGGCTGTCCGGGCACCAATTCCAATCCAGTGCCACGCACTAATAGCAACCTCCTCGAACCCATCAGAATGCCACGTCATCAAGAGAGCTGCCTGCACATAAACAAGCCGATCCGTCTCGAACTGGTAGTCAATCAGAGTCTTGGCCCTGCGGAAAAACATGGGCTTTAGTGAGTGCATGCTCTCATCGTGGGACGACAAGACATGTGCCCCGACGAGGAAAATGGCATTCATCAGAGCGGAAGACAAGGGGTTCTCAGGGTCCTTGCCCTCGTACTGCACCATAAACTCTTCCTCGTCGACTATGGGCCACCCGCAGTTTACCGAGTCAAAGTATGCTCGAAGTAGTCTGTCGGCCAGTTCCTTGTCCGGACGTTCAAGGATCTCGGGGGGCACAAACCGATAGTAAGAGGCCCCTTTGACTCGCATCTGACTGTAACCCAAATGGACACTGCTCTCATCGCCGGCCCGGGGGAAATTCTGACGGACGAGGTAGTGACAATTGGACATGCCAGTGCCGATGAAGCAAACCCGAGTCAAGCGGCCGTAATCGGCTTCCTTCATGTCGTGACGGCCGAGAAAGTCGGCCAAATTGCTGGCATCATGTTCGCCATCCTCATTGCCAACCAACCTCTGAACCGTGTCGACCTCCAAGGGTGAGCTCGAATCTGTCGCGAGCTGGACGGGCGTGGACTCGCGGGGACGAATTGGCACTGGCGCAAGCCGGGCAGCCACAGGTACCCTACGCTGTTTCTTTGGATAGATGTGGCAGCCAGGTCGGTTTCGAGAGCTGCAACCCGTACAGGGAGGTCCCTTTTCAAGGATATCGCAGCGAATCTTGAGTCGGTGACAATGAGTGCAAGCCCGCCCATCTGATGCAGTTAGCTTAGCCGCAAGGACAATCGAGGGGCAGGGATTCGGTCTCGGTGGGTATAAGAAGACGATTGATGCTGCACTTACTTACTCTTCTTCGTCCGTTGGCGGGGGACATTGAATTCCCGGTTTCAAATTCCGTCCCAACGGATTTGCGCTTCATGTCCGACAGACGTGGGCGCTGTTCTGTTGGATTGAACGGGAGTTCCTGTCGAGGACGGAAGTATCGAGGCGACAAGGTATCAAGACGACGGAGAGTGCAGCGGTCATATGAACGGCGGTATGAGGTTCGACGGAGGTTGAGCTTTGAGAGACGGAAAGTTGGACCAATGAGCCGTCGACTTTAGCTATCGCACGGAAGTTGAGTTGTGGGTATCGGCAACGGGACTTGGCTTTTGGTTATGGCCGAAGTGGCGCCCTCATCGGGATAGTCTCCCGAGTTACTTACACGAGGTTGAGTTGTCAGTATAAGAGGCAGAAATGGCTTGACACCCAACATACTGGCTGTAAGAGGGCCCAAGACACATACAGAGTTCTTAAAGTATCTACCAAGGAAATTATGACCGATATATCCCTTCCTAGTGGCCCCGGGCATGAACCTGCGTCCAAACGACCAGGGGTCACCATAAACGCCGTCGATCCCATCGACTCCAAGGCTCATGCGACTAGGTTTTCAATGGTAAGTCATGGATAGCGCACGGTCCGTGCCGAAAGTGCGGTGCTAATGATTATTCTAGAAGCGAAAAATACATGTTGTCGTAGCAGGCCTGGCCTGCGCCTTCAACGGCAGTTTTGGAACCTCGATGCCTTCGGGCGCCCTCGATGCTATATCAAGTCACTTTGGAGTTTATGACCAGGTACAGCTGACACTACTCAACTCACTCAATCTGGCCGGCTTCGTTGTTGGACCCCTCTTCTTTGGACCCTTGAGCGAATACATCGGGCGCAGGCCAGTCATGATATCTACATTCTTTGGCTACCTCGTTTTCATGCTCGCCTGTTCTGGAGCCCCCAACTATACAGCCCTCTTGGTCTTCCGCCTTCTCTGCGGTCTGAACGCCGCCGCCCCCATGGCCGTCATAGGTGGACTTTACGCCGATGTGCTCGACGACCCTTCAGAACGCGGTACAGCAATGTCCCTATACCTAGTCATCAGTGGAATCGGCCCCCTTCTAGGACCCTTCGTCTCCGGTTTCGCCTCTCAAGCATCCTGGAGATGGGCGTTCTGGGCCGCCACCCTAATTGCCGTCCCGACACTCCCGCTGGTGTTGACCTTGCCCGAGACATTTGCGCCGGTTCTTCACAACAGGGAGATTCAAAAGCGCCGAAAGAACGGGGAGGAGGGCGTTGAGGAGTCCCAAATGACAGAATTGCACCCGTTTGACGCCCAGGAGATATTCTTGCGTCCCGTTGTCATGATGGCTACAGAGCCGATCCTTTCACTCTCATCTCTTTATTTGACATTGGCGAACTCGCTATTTTACATCTCTTTCCAGGCATATCCACTAGTATTTGAAGGTACAACATCCTTCTAATCACTGACATTGGAGCTGCTGGCTGATACTTCATTCCAACAGGCATGTATCATCTTCGCACCGAAATTGCTGGCCTCACCTATCTACCCAGTAAGTTCAATCTCTACTGATATGGAATATACTGATGTTTGACCAACACTCTCTCAAAGTCGCTCTTGGCTCAGTAATATCTTTCCTGGGGTTCATGGTCTACACACCGTGGTATGATCGGTCCAAAGCAGCTGGCAAGCCGTGGGCCCAACGAGAAATAAACCGTCGTCTACCAATCGCCTGTTTTGCCGCTCCTCTGTACGTCAAACGCGAAGCCTCATAGAAACAAAGTCTAACATGTCCCAGACTCGTCATTGCACTCTTTTGGTTTGGTTGGACATCCAAACCCTCAATCTCACCATACGTCCCAGCGATTGGGGGATTCTTCTCTGGCGCTGGATTCCTCCTGATATTTATGAGCATGCTGAATTACATCACCGACGTGTTTCGCGCGGCATCGGCATCGGCCCACGCGGGAGCCGGATGCATGAGATCCCTTGGCGCCATCGTCATTCCGCTCGCGGCTGGTCCCATGTATGATCGACTTGGCGTTCACTGGGCACAGAGCCTCCTTGGGTTTCTCTCACTGGTCATGGGGGCTATACCGTTCTTTTTTATGAAGTATGGAGAGAAATTGATGCAGAAAAGTAAAGCTGCTCAGAGGGTAGCAGCATAACAGGGGGATGAGCGATGGGCTGAGTAGTAATGAGTAAAAGGTGGCAGGCGTATATAGATAGAAGCTTGAGATAGAGTAATTAGGAGTAAAATAAAGTTTGAATTGGCTGTTTATAAACCTCCCATCAGATATGAAATCTGCACGCCACGTCTCTGCGTAGCACCGTCATTCCGTTGAGGGATCTACTCCTAATTAATGACCAAGTCTCAATGATCTTGCTGAGCAGAGGTGGTCCAACAGCCCCACATGAAGGATCGTTTCTGGCGTTGTCATGATCAGGGCATTTCGAATTTGTCATCTTCAAAATTGGCTGACAAAAAAATGAGTAATGCTACTTGGATCTTCATAAGCGAGATGTTCAAGTGTCTGTGGAATTACGTAGGCATCCCAACGAAAATGCAACCACCGGCGGATGATCTTTGTTCGGCCGAATAATCCTATCCCCGTGTAATCAACATTATGTTTCAACATCTGGGCTCGAAACATTTGGATGGAGGTGGAATAATTGCCTGTATATAAACTTGCTGGAGATCTTCGTATCAGTCCGTAATCAAGCGCCATTGTTTCTTCACACCCAACATCAACATGGCCCAGGACCAAACCATCCATCGCACCGCAGAGCAATCTGCGCGAGACGCTGTTGCAAAGACAATTCTAGCTCGGCACAGCACTCGAGCCTTTTGCACAGGCCGAAAAGTACCTCTTTCCATCCTCGAGGAATGCCTCAGCATAGCCCAGCATGCGCCCTCGTCGACAAACATCCAACCGTGGCGCCTCACGTTTGTATCTGGTCCTCCTTTAGAACGCCTGTCTGCATCTCTCGTCTCAGCCTTCGAGAACAAGGCCGAATTGCAGATCCCCGCGATCCCCGAGTCGTACCAAAGCTACCGGTCTGAACTAGGTCACCACATCTATGGGCCTAACGGATACAACATTGCTCGCGAGGACACGGAGTCGATGATGAAGACTTTGATCAGCAACTTCAAATTTTACAACGCCCCGATTGTTGCCGTGGTCTGCATCGACAAGGAGCTGAACAAGTCTGATATTCTCTCCGTGGGGATCTACCTCCAGACGTTGCTCCTGCTGTTGACCGAGAGAGGGCTGGGCACACAGGTGTCTGTTGCTCCGGCCGGTTATCCTGACAATATTAGAAAAGAACTGGGGATTGAGGGAAAAATGGATATCTTGTGCACGGTGGGCATTGGATACGAGAATGAGCAAGAGCACATCAATTCTTTAAAGATGCCGAGGGACGATTGGAAAAAGAGTGTAAAATTTGTGCTAAACTGAGGACTTTCATGTAAGTCAATCGCTGATATCAACGAGACAAATGCCTATGGGGTCAACAGGAATAGCTTGGTTAGTACATCTGAGGATTGAAGCCGCAGACACATGGATACATGTGAATTTGGCAGGATAGTTGGCTCGAACATGTAGAATTAACTGAACACGGCAACCGTTTAGAAAGATAAAAAGGCAGTGGTCTCGCGGGTTTCACCCTGCTCATTCATGGCCCATCCATCTTGGAATCTCAAGGTTCTGTAAACCCATGATTGCGATTATCAACTCTCTCGAAAGACACAGAGCTGCAAAATGCAAACGCCCAAAAAGAAGCCCTGGCCCATGTCCCTGATTGTTAAAACTTGAGAGCTATCTCGGGAACGTCAAACTCAATATAAATCACCCGGTTGCAGTTGTCCAGCATAGCAATCCCTGACTTGTTACAATCCACCGCCCTTTCCTCAACCGGAACATACGCCTCATGGTACCTGAAGCGAGGCCGGTACTGAGGAGGGACCCAAAGCACCGGTAATCCTTGGACTGTGATCCATTCGCCGCCTTCGGTCATTTGAACTGGGCGTTTGTCCTCCTCATCCTGAATTTGGACCTTGTCGATCGAGCAGTTTCCCATGGACCCTTGAATGCAATAGCTACCACGGGAAGTGCGAAGCAAACCATGATGAGTCGGATGCCATGAAATTGTGCCTGGGTGTCCATTGACCACCTGTATGCACTCCTTCGCAGCCCAATCCCATATCTCAAGCCTTTCCCATAAGGCTAACGCCAACCACAGCCCGTTTGGGGAAAACGAAATTTCTGGGAAATCATCATACTCATACAGAGGGCTCGAAAATGTTGATATCAGTTTGCCGGTGTGCAAGTCCCAGATCTCAACGGTCTCACTCCCGTCGGGTGCCAATGCCAAGATGTTAGTTGACAGTGAGAAGCAGAAGCCCTTGAATTCGTGTTGAATTTTCCACGTTGTCGTGTCCCAGATTTTGATACTACCAGTACCATAAAAGGCTAGCCACCTGTCGCAGGGTGAGAATTTCAGGATGTCTGCCAGCTCGTCTTCCGATCCTGGTAGGGGTTTGCGTAGATTGAAAACATATTCACTCGTCACTGAGCTCCATATTCTAATGACGTCGTCGTATATCAGGGAAGCAACCCACAAACCATTCGGCGACAGAAGCAAGTCTTGGGGCCACTTGTCTGGGCCTGTGTCAGAGTCCAGTGGCGCTCTCACAGTCGGGTCCCAGATCTTGATTGTCTTGTCCTCGCACCCTGATGCCGATAGTCTGCCGTTTGGGGAGATGGCCACCGCCCCAATAGCATCGCTATGGCCGCTAAACACCTGGACCGTGCCTATTATTGTATCGCATAGGTTGACCGTGCCATCATACACATTTCCAAAAGCCACCATTGTTCCGTCCGGTGAAAAGGCAAGGCTCCGCGGGACAGGGGAGTCTGCATCGCAAAGAATGGTGAAACAAAAGCCTGTGGTCAAATCCCACATTTCGATATGGGGAAATCTAGTTTCGGAGACACATACCAGCTTTGTGCTGTCTGGGGAAACCACCACATAGTCATCAACTAGAATACAACCATGTAATGTGACAGGATCTGTTTCCAGATTGTCCCAGGCCCAAATATCGAGGCCTGTCTTGCCTTTTGTATATGTGATGATGGTCTGGCCGTCTGGCGAAACTGCAACGGGCTCGGCAGGAAGCTTGATCGGGTCCAGGAATGCTCCGGTGTCAAGATCAAACTTGATCAAGGTGCCCGCTTCATCCACCCACACCGCTATGTTGCTGCCTTTTATAAAGGCAATGACTTTTGACATCTTGTTGGGCATCGTGAATGTTCTTTGTGGCGGGCCTCCATTGAAAGGATCCCAAATCTTGAGTGAATAGACATCGAACTCTTCTCCTGCAGACGCGAGAATGGTGCTGGGCCCGTTAGATATAAAGGCCAACTCGAAAACCATCAAAGGATGACCCGAAATGGTGTTCAAACATGCTCCTGTGTATGGATCCCAAATTTTAATGGCTCCTTTCTTATCGCTGGACGCAATGATCCTGCTGTCGGGAGAAAATGCCAAGTGGTAGACTCCGGAGTCGTGTCCCTCAAGGGTAAGCAAGCATGCATCCCATTCAGGTTGCATTGTCGGTTTTCTCTTGATCCATTCTGGTATCATCGACTCGAACCTCTCCCGCACCCAGCTGGAAGTTGGACAGAAGATGAGTGCTGAAACGTAAACCTGCAATGGGGCTGTCTCTATTCCTTGTCTGTTGGCAAGGGCAAATCGCCGAGCATCACGAACCAGGGACGCCAGATGGTCCCACTGATTGTGTGCCTGAGAAAAGTTAGATTAAGCTTATCTAGTTATGGCTTATCCTATGTACTTACCGCAAGAGCTTCAAGCTTTCTGATGGAGGCAATTCCTTCGATGCCGTTTCCACAAAGACCAAGGGCTTCAAGCCAGTAGAGGTATTTGTCTTGAAGGAAAGTAGCGACATCATTTGCATCATTTTGGTCTCGATCTTGTTTCGAAGAAACCCATTCGTAGAAATGGTCAAGCCAGCGAACACACGCGTATCGCATCGCAGCAAGAGGGTCTGGCACTGGGACCTCGATTTCGCTGATCAAAACTCCTGGATTGCGCAGGCCATAGATGTTTTGCCGTAGGCCAGTAGCCATGGCCTCGACTGATCGAGAAAACAGTTGATGATGGCCGTCCCCCATGCCAGATGGAAACATTCCATCAAAGGCATTCTTGTTGTCAGTGAGAAAGTCCTTGGCTGATTGATGAACAAAGTGGACTGTCTCTGCGTCTTGCTGGATAGTCAAGAAAGACCCACATAGCCTGACAAGTTTTACGAGTGTGTCATGGTTGGCAAGGTTGCCCTTGAAACCTGCAAGCATGGGCAGTTCCTGGAGCTGGAGTGGTCGGTATGCAAGAAACATAGTTGCCAGGATAGCCTTGCATGACCTGGAGTTCCTGGTACCCTGAGTGTTGACCTGCCTCCACATCCTATCGTAGAGGTTGGTCAATCCTTCGGGTACTTGGTTGAGAATGTCCAACATCTCAGAGTTGTCCTCCAGCTCCTCATCCTCTTCTGCGTTCAACTGGTCAAGGGCGAGAGCTGCCCAAAGAAATGTACCATTGGCTTTTTGTTGCATCGTTTCTTTGACCTTCTTGCGCAAGTCTAGTTCGGAACTGAGCTTCGCAAGGTTGTCTATTTTGTAATCGATGTAGTTAGCAACCGCTTTGGATACGAGACCAGCGTTTGCTTCGAGGCTGATGTCAAGCCTCCCGCCAACATTGGCGCCTCCCAATCCACGTTCGATATCGGGTAGGTTGCGGCTGGAGACAAGCCACTTGATGTGATGAAATTTGGACGTCGTGGAGACAATCAAGTTGAGAAGTGAAGACAGAGAGCCGCTCTCGCACTCGTCAAGTGCATCGATGACAAGACAAGTTGGCTTGGAATGGTCATGCAGTATGTCATCCAACATATCGCACAGGGCATGCCATCCATTTGGAGGGTCGAAAGTCAACTTGCCTCCATGATCCCACTTGTTGCGTACATGCCGAGTTAGAGATGTGTCCTGGACCACAAGGAGGTAGATGAGGCCTCGCAGGACCGATGTTGCGTTGTTGATTCTGGAGTCGGTAGCTTGGCAGAAGAAGTAGGATAGAGCAAGTTGAGATTTTTTCAACTCGTCGATGAGACCACAAAGGAGCATGGTCTTGCCCTTTCCCGGGTCGCCCTTGACCCAAAGAAGACGATCATTTGTTCCCTGTCCCCATTGCTGGAAGTTGGAGTCCTCAAGAACCCAGTTGCACGAGCCCTGCACTAACCCTCCTTTGTCATTCTCGATTCGCGTCTTGTCCATGCGTGGGTCGGTCGTTCGTAGACCTCGAAGACATTCGTCGTTGGCTTGTCGTCCTTCGTGGTTGTGAACCTCCGTGTACGAGTTCCCAACCTGAACTCTGCTACTCCCTTCGGCATGTACGGACCCGGCCGTGTTGGCTGCACGCCCATCGGATGCGCTATTCGAGTGTTTGCGTTTGAGCGATGCCATGTTTGGTTGGGCGATGTCGAAGAACGTGGTTAAAGGACAGCGTCAACCAAAGGACGGTGACGAAGGAGGTCGTCGGAGGTCAGCTCAGCTCTCAGCCTGATCAAGCAACGGGAGCTTCTTGTTGGCTGCCACGGCGCTTAACGAACCAACCCCATTGGCCTTTTCTTGCCTTCCTCGCGTCGTTGCGTGAGACCTCGAAACTCTTGGCTAATAAATCCCATCGGGCTGTCATAATATCCCTCTTCTTCTCTCTTTCCAGGACCATCATGGCCGAAACCTTTGGCACGGTGGCTGGCGCACTAAGTGTTGCGGCGCTATTCAACAACTGCGCCGACTGCTTTGGATACATCCAGATGGGTCGTCGTTTTGGCCGTGACTTTGAGCGATGCCAGTTGAAACTCGACATCGCTTGGTCCTGCATTAGTAGATGAGGTGAGGCCGTCGTTGTTAACACGGACTCTCGTTTCGCAGCAGATGGGCCAGATGACATTACTTCGCAACAGGCCTGGAGATGGAAGGAGTTGGTGACGGGCTGAGCCTTTTGGCTGTTCAAGATGCGGCTTCTGACACTGATGGTCTGCTTGCTGAAGTGGTTGCAGACAAGATGGAGGCGATTGCGTCAAGAATCGAAGCCAAGGATATTCTCGTGAAGGAGACGGCGAGGGTGAGGGTTGGAAATGAATGGAGTGAGAGCGTGCTGAGTCGAGGAGTCCCTGTGATGGACAAGACTGAGAACAAGGCAGTTGATATCACGGCACGTGGTAGATCAGCTGTCCACATAGGGACCGGTTTTGGCGGGCGCGGCATCTTTGACTGAATCACCCATTCTACAAGATTGGTGAGGAGAAGAGGAAGTCGATATCTCAGTTACCAAGTCAAACTTAGCAGGTGGTTTCAAGGCCCGACGAACCGAATATCATTGGTTACGAATGTCGCCTGACTCTGGGGACCCGGGACAGACAGGAGCGGATGCTTTACCAAGCCCAATCCGCCCCATGGCCGCGGACTTGCACTTCTGCCTGGGTAGTCAAGCTTGCGTAACATGGGGCCGGCTAGTTCCAGCACGGAGTGGGCTCGAGAAGAGGGAGAAGCATGACGCTCATGGATATGTAATCAGATGGTTAGATATAATCGTTTTATGAATCCGTAAAATTTGATGCAAATGTTTGAGCTTCTTCACGCCCATACACTTCGTGATAGCTCCTTTCAGTAAAGCCCAGAGTCCTATGCCCCTCTTGCAAACACACTCACACAACCTGTTGGCTCCAGATTCGACGGCCCCAACATCCACTCGCTTGAAGAACCAGGGGGGTCTTACTTTCTGCTCCTTTCATTTGTCAGTGTCTGCGGCTGCCTGGTCACAATGTAGGCTTCCTTGTACGAGGCGTGCAGGTATTGGAAGCAGATATTGGGGGCCGTTTTACAACCAAGGACGCTGGGACTTGACGGACCATGGGCACAAGAACAGTGCATTAAATACCAGTCCATCTGTCAGGACAGAATACAGTGTTGATCCAGGCAATTTATCCTGATTCCGCGCATTCGTTGGTCTCAAAGCCCTCTAAATCCCCGATCATGTCTTCATCCAGACGTTCTCGTCGTCTCTCCCCAGAAGAACTCATGCAGGCCGTATCAAGTCTCGCCCAGTATCTCTCTCAATCCGAGGCACAATTCAGCATTAGCGGCGGTGCGGCGACATCAATCTTGCGCATGCAATATGGCTTTGCGCAGCGCGTCACCGACGACATCGATCTTGTCGTCCAGCCGTGAGGCAGCATGACGGCCGAGAGCATTTCGCATTGGCTGCTGGAGAACTTCCCCACGGCATTTGTGGCAAGGCGGCAATTTGATGTCACCACTCCAGCAGTCACCATACAGAGGCATGATGGCTCTTTAAAGCACGTCGAGATTGAAATGTTTGACGTTGGGGCCTGGCCCAACAGGCCTCAGTACAATCTCGATGACCCTGACAACGATTTTACCGTGATCTCGGTCAACGGGGTGGATGTCCCCATCTTCAGTGCGCGCTGGCTCCTCAGGGAGAAGATCGTCACGGTGTTTGAACGTCAAGGTACGAGAAAGGAGGAAACCGATCTCGACGACATCTCTATTCTCTTGGAGACGGTCGATGTCAATGAACTGGACCTCACCGACCTCGAAGATGAAGTGCAACATGCGGTTGCACAGCTACCGGAGAGTTTCGAGCTTCTCTCTGAAGGTCGTATGCCCAGGGGTCTTTGGCAACCCCTGGGTTTGGAATGAATACGCAGAGGTGTACTGGGCTTTTAAGGAACAGCTGCAGTACCTTGATGCAGATCTTGAGAGGCACAACTTTGACTGGGATCCAAATAGTCAGGTGTGGTATTTTTCTGGCGAAAAGAGCCACACATGGTTCCACGATGTCGGTACAGGAGACTTGATGTTATGGACTTAGATCCATACGCGAAAGCCTGCCGTTGAGGCCTTAGTTAGATAGTCTTGTCGAACATTAATGCACTGCGCTTCGACACCCATGCCTGCTCATTTAAACTATATACCTCTTATTAAGAAATCTTTCATATTATGGCTAATTAATTTTCTTGTCTCACTATCAAAGCGGAAGCACGCCTCAACTGCTGCTGGGGCCCAGTTCTTGGTTGTTTGCTGAAACCATGATGCTTGACTGATCACCCGAACAAACTGATACCTTTCCGTTACCCGAACAATGAAATCAGTTGCTTTAAGAGGCCACTTACGTAAAAATGCCAACACCAGTTTGTCTCACAAAAGTTTGCCCTCTTTCATAGATGCCTGGGCCTTTGAAGATGGTACTCGGAGAAATATTAATCAGCACTGGATCAGGCCCCCCAACCCTCTGACAACTCATCCCGTCTTACTCAAGGCAACTCAGTTCTTTCAAGTCCACATCATAACGAATATGTCTTCCGATCCAATAGAAATAATATCCGAAGCTTTGGGTTCCCTATCTGCCATCCTATGGGGGGATATGGCAGTAGGTAATCTTGGTGTCGGATTGGTCTGCGAGGTAGGTAAAGTCTCTTGATACAATGCCTTGATGCCGATGCTGATTTGCCAGAACTACATGCTGGTAGTCGAAGATGCGAACCTGGATACTGCAGCTCAGAATTTGAAGCAAAGAGGCTTTCGGGAGGCCCCTTGGTCTTATGGCTCCCGTGACGACCCAGCCTTGTACACAGACCCCAAGGTGCAGCAGAGTCATCTTCGGGTAGCCCAGCAATACAGCAATCTCGACAAGCACTCTGTACGGTTTAGATTCCCGACAGATGATCAGGCCAAGGCAAGGGTTGTGCTGTTGCCCTGCTCCTACGCCCACATCGCCGTCACGCCAGAGTCTAAAAACAGATTCACCACCAAGCCTCAAGACGCTCCCTCACTCAAAAGGAGCAATATCCTGTACCCGGACGCCGAGTTGCTCCTTGAGAGTTTCGTACGAACGCTGGTAAAGGAGCCCAAAATGGGTGGATGGGTCTCCAGCCTCAGGATGTGGGCTATTACCCACCTGTACGGAGATCTGATGCTTGGCGACGATGTGCTGGATTCGTGCGACGACGAAGAGGCCAAGGCTTGGTTTAACAAACGTATTCGGAGATACAGTGGCGGTATTGACAGGGTTACGTGTACGAAACGACTGGGGAAAGTAGGCTACGACGAAAACCTGGCCAGGAAGAAATAGATTGGTGGAATTATGATGCATTTGGCGGCGTTTAGAAGCGTGGGTTAGCGTATTTGGGCGAATCTAGACTACTTCTATGTTTGATTTCATTTCCACTAGTCACAGAATGAGATTCCCTCGATAGAAATTCTCACAGAGCGCATATAGCTGCAACTCTGCATCAGCGTAGCTGCAGATATTGACAGCGAGACCGAGCTATCCCTTCTTCATTCAAAAGCCGACTTGAACAAGTTGACCCCCCGTTACGCCTTCCACCCCTTTGCCAGTCGTGACAACAAAAAGGCTTCTACCATCCTTGCTAAATACGGTGCTGGTAGCTCCGGCAAGTGTCCCGTTAACAAGAATACTTTGTTCGCCATGCGGAGTGATCTTGATCAACAAGTTAGGGAAGCAACCAACAAACGCGTTCCCATCCTGATCCAACGAAAAGTCATCAGGGGCAATTTTCGTGCCAGCCGGTGCTTGCCATATAACTTGGACGTCTCCAATCTTGTTGCCAAATTCATCGATTTTGAAACGCCCAAAAAGCTGACGACCAGTGTTGGTAAAATAGAGATAACCCCGCGAAATCTTGAGACCGTTGACACCAAGAGGATAAGGCCCGGTGGGGATAGCGGCCAATAGGTCATCTCGCATGATGACTTCTGAGGTGTGGGCCTTTGTGTTGATTCGCCAAATCTCGCCTGTCCAAGAAGCTGCGCCGAGAACAATGTGCTGGTGGTGCGGTAGGGGAGTCATGCCGTTGATAACACCGGCATCTTTGCCCTCAAGAATGGGGCGAACGGATGGGCTACCATGGTGGGACTCTCCACACTCTCGAAAGTCGACAAGCAAGATCTTCATAGACCCCTCCTCAAAGTAAGTTCCTCCGTCATAGATGCCTCCAGAAACGACAAAGAGGTCCCTCTCAACCTCTGCGATCCCGGTGAGGGCGTCAATATCTTTGACTTTGGCTACGACGCGGGCCTCTGGGATCGAGGGATCCACAGAGTATATGTCGCCATTGCCAAATGTGGTAAGAATAAGATTTCCGTTGGAGCGCAAGGCGATGTTTTCGATCCAGACGTTGGGGAGTTCAATGAGCTGCCGTGCGTTGATATTGGCAGCCTCGGGAGTAGAGGAAAGAGTGGTGGCATTGAGAAGGCCAAGCACCCAGGACCCAAATGTGACATGCATGATTGCTTAGTTAAGGTAAAGATCCTCAGAGTATGGAAGAATGGCCTGAAGGCTTCAGATATTGGAGGTCATACTTGGCACCGGTGCGCGGTGGCCTCTATATAGCAACAGCCCGGCCCTCCGGTGACTTTTGGTTCGACTTCTACTCATAATTCTTCTAAACATTTGTCAGCTCCAGCTACAGATTCTTTCTCAAAAGATTCCTCCTGCCCTGTGGGATTGGCGTAGAAATCATGTGTCTCAAGTATAAGCGATATCATGGCACGACCAAAAGAGCGGGTCTCATGGAACGGCACCGTCGATTTCAAGCTGACGCCCCTGGCCATGCTCCAATCAAGCCCCATCAAACTCACATCGTCGGTAGAGGTTATTAATAAGCCGCTTGTTACTTAAGAACCTCAGGTGCCGTTCCATGGGAACTCATCATCCCTGTTTCCTATCATCGTCATGGCGCCGTCTCCTCAGAAACTACTCGAGTATCACCCTGAGTACCGAGTTCTTGTATGCACACAGTGTCAATACGCCATCCAGCCCCGGGCCATCAATAGTCATCTTAAGGATATACACAAGATCTACAGATCTGCACGACATCCATATACGGCTTATACCGCCAAGTATAACCTATGTGAGCCTGGGGATGTCGTCAAGGCTCGAGTCGTCGACTTTCCAGTTCCCTACTTGCCAGTCCTTGATGGCCTAAGATGTCTCGACACTGACTGCGAGTACTTGTGCATTTCTACCAAGCGTATGCAGAAGCATTGGCTCTCGGAACATGAACGTCATGGCTATCCAGATATCGACTGGGCTCCGGCGCCGTTGCAGACATTCTTCCGTGGAAACCTGCTGCACTACTTTACGAGTATAGACAATCCTAAGACAAGAGTGAGTATTCCGATACATCACCACTTGCACCTGGCATAACATGCAGTTCATAGGGCAAACGTGAATGCTCCCAGATAGCAAGACGTCCAACAGGGACGTTGGGAACCTCAGACCAAAACCTGCTCCAGCACTTTCAGACAGTAACATGCAAGACCCTTCCCAGTCAGCACGAGCGGATATGGCGTCTTGCCGTCCCCAGCATCGCCGAGTACAACCCGTTCCTCATGCATGCAGTGTTGGCCTGCTCATCGCTCCACCTCGCAACAAAGTATCCATCGGATCAAGTTTACCTCACGCTAGCACACAAACATCAAAATAAAGCCATGGTCCTATTCCGAGAAGCGATTGGCCATGTGACTGAGACAAACTGCGAAGCAATCGCTGCCTTCTCGCATCTTCTCGTTGTCTACGCTTTCGGGGCTGAGAGGCAGGAAAACACACTCCTCCTCACTCGATCTTGCAGCTCGGATCCGGATGGTCTATGTAGCTGGCTATACTTCATACGGAACGGATGTTCTCTGGTGAATGGATACAGGCACGTCATTGCAACTGGCCCGCTCGGAAAGCTCGTTCAAATATGGGGAGAACCCGACACAGAGGTCAGCCAACAAAAGGCGTCTGAAATCGCGGAAAAGTTGATGTCTGTCATTCAAGATGAACATGGCATGTGTTGTCCTACCGAGTACGAGATTCTCAAAGACGCGGCACACAAACTAGGACATGCATTCGCGTCTGCCGATGCTTTGGGCGATGGCTTCGACACTTGGTCCGCAGTTCGCAACTGGCCGACGACAGTCTCGATCGAGTATACTCGACTCCTCGCAGAAGAGAACCCAGCTGCCTTGGTATTTCTCGGATACTATTGCCTTCTTCTGAAGAAGTTACAGTCGGCCTGGTACATTGCGACGTATCCGCTCCAACTACTATATGTCCTCAGGGGCAAGCTGAATTCTGAATGGCATCATTACATCGAACCCCTGATCACGGAATGGGAGCAGTCACGTACCCTCACTTTATGATCAATAGAGGTTTTATTATGAGTAAAAGCGCAATATTATGATAGCTCAACGAGATGTTTACGACTTATCCACATCAAAACACAATGCATGCATCGTCAACATCAACCTCTTCCTGTCCTCATCCCAACGCGGCGGCCGCCCAGAACACGTTTCCTGCGACAGCTCTGTCATGACAAAATCCAAATGCGTCCTGACATCCTTTTCCCAGACAATAGGAATGTCTCCACCATGAGTCTCATACATGAAGTCCGCCTTGATCATCAAGCTCGACATCTCGTTCTGCGTAAACCTTCTAAGCTTTCGTGGGCCTGTCTTGGGAACGCGCACATCGTCAAACAGATCGACTGTTCCGGTTGATCTGGGATAAACAACTGACAGAATCTCCAATTCAGGCAGCCCAAACAGAGCGAAAGGCATGTTGAGGCCCATCTCCGCAACTGGGAGAGCAAGTGCAATGTGCCTGACACGGCTCCAGTCATCAATCGTGGCCCTGGAACAGAAATGGAAGAAGCAGTCGCCGCCGATATATAAAATGTCGATTAGAGGATTGTAGTCGCGTCGTACGGGGAGGTTTTCAAGGGCTGTTTTGCGTGCTTCTTGGCAGACGGCCTTGAGTGACGAGTGGTGCTTCTTGACTGTGAGCCTGCTTATACCCCCCCGGGATGTCATGCTTTCTGAGAGGACGCATACACC
The DNA here is from genome assembly GCF_023522795.1 of Fusarium solani. NCBI lineage: Eukaryota > Fungi > Ascomycota > Sordariomycetes > Hypocreales > Nectriaceae > Fusarium > Fusarium solani. The sequence continues at coordinate 586,093 of NW_027072153.1, forward strand.
CGGTTTCTCGGAGGTCAGAGGGAGAGCCAGCTTCCAGATCTCTTGGCGAAGTTCGAGTGGAAGCCTTGGAAATGGGTGGAAGGTTTGGGTGGGAGGAGCCCCAACAGTATTGTCTTTCGGTGTAGGGGTCGACATTGTGTTGACGGTTTGCACAGCGATACTTTGGTAGAGTGATTGAACCCGTTTATTTGGTTGTTGTTCTTTAATATCCCTTCAATTGTCTCTCTGTCTGCCTTGGTTCCCTCCGTGGTTGGTTAGAGACTTGCTGCGCCTTCTCACAGCCGCCACGAGATTTGTGCCTGACGCAGTCCAGATTTCGACACCCAATCAATGCTAGCAAGGCACCAATAGCCTACAAGAGTAATTATAAAGTACATTCCCCTGTCACGTTCTTATTAGCCCATGTGCCCTTAGACTTAAGCGGTGGTCGTGGCTGCCCTTAGTGATCTCAATTAGGCGAGGAAGCTCAGTGTGGTGTTTGACTTTGCTCACTCTCTACTTAAATAAAAGCTCGGCTCTCGAGTCCTCATTCAAGGCGAGATCAATATTGGTCTCTTTGGTTACGTTGATCTCAGAGCCAGGATCCGCGCACCCCAGAAAGTCGAACTTTGAACTTGGTGGGGTTCTATTGAGTAAGTCTTTCTTCGTATCATGACAGACAAGACGGTGGGTAGAATATCAGGTCAGCGTTCGAATTTTCCATGTTAGATGTATAGGAGACCAAGGACTTTTCGTTCGGGATCTCTATATAGGGGAAGCGGCGGTCTCAATGCCAGCCTCAAGATGGAAGTTGATAGGGGCAAACTTCAGAATTCGCATTGACTGCAGAGAGCGAATAGAACAGAGTCAAAGGCTGGCTTCATGTCCCCTGTACTAGTATCTTGTTCGCATGCGTAAAACCAATCTATCCACTCTTCAATGACCTTACTAGAGGCCAAGGGGACTAAGCTAGACTCCTCAGCATGATGAAAAAGTTGGCCTTTCACTGCAACCACAGGTAGAAGTGCAGAATGCATCATGCTAATGGAACTGCCGTAGTAAATTTCTAGCAAGCTCTCGGCACCTCGGCAATTCCAGCCCGACCAGCCTCACTTTCCCCTATTGAGTCATGGCGGTTTGTGGCCTCACAGCCTGATTCCTACGAACTTTATCGAGCCTGGCGGTGGCTTGGGTGCATTACTCCGCCCGGGGCCAACTGGCACCAGAACTCGGCGACAAATCAGGTGCCAAATTACATAACGAGGCACATTCCAAGGTGATTGTGATTCCTCTCGTCTCAGCTGTCTTCCCCGCCCTGTTTCCTTCTCCTCTGTTCTCGAACCCCAAAGTTGACTTTGTGGGACTCCGTGACCGCACAATCCATCCATCGTTGGATACCCCCACCGAAGCCATGGCAGAGGTGCTCGGTATCGTAGCGGGTGTCGCCCAACTACTTGACCACAGCACTCGAATCTTGGTCGCATCATCCAGCCTGTACAGCAAACTCAAGAATATCCCTGATGAAATCGATACCCTCAAGAAGAACACACAGCTCTTCACTGATCTACTCTGGATGATCAGCAGCGACTTCGACGGCCCCATCAATTCGCAAGTTCACTCTCTGCATGTCACACACCGAGTCACGTCAATCCTCCACGACATGATGAAGGAATCTGAGGACCTCGCGCTACTACTCGAGGGCCTTTCTGCCAAGAATTCTAGCCCAATGAGACGCAAGTGGTCCGCTGTCGTCAGCGCCACAAAAGAAAAGGAAATTACAGAGAGGTGCTGCCGAATCGAGTCGTTCAAGTCAACCCTGCAGTTGTGGTATCAGCACCAAAGCAACGCAAGGCTGCGGAGGGTGGAGCAGCAACTGTAAGTGCCAAATCACCCCATATGGCTCATATCCTAACATCCTCAGCTCACAAATCACAATTTCTCAGAATGCTACCCAGATGAGCATGGGCCTCCTCGCTCAGAAGGTACGTTTGAACTTCGCTTGTGACTTGTCACTCACTACTCCTAATATCTGACATGGAATTCTAGTCATCTACCGTTATAGACTCGAACAGAGCTATTGCGAGGCGAATCGACTCTTATGGGGACCCCGCCCCCTCTCCTGATGGCCCTCTTAGGCATTGTCGGCGCCGGCTTCAACGCAACGGCGGCTTTTGCGCTTGTCGTCCTTCCGGTTCGAGTGCTTACTTATCCATCTATGGCCTCCAACTCTTCTACTCCCAGGAGAGCTCTCACTCGCCGAACTGTCCTTATCAAGGTGTCTCAACTTCGTGGTCATGCGGCGTGCGTGCGCTCAGCCCAAAAATCCAGATGATGGTTGGAATCCAGCTTGGCGGATGGAGTTTGTCGATGGTCGGAAGACTATCCCCCCACAACGTGGTCGACGATGAAAAGTCGCCGGCATTCATTGCTCTTGATGAAGCTTTGGAAGCCCTGAGAGCAGTCAAGTCACGGGCACCCAAGTTGACTCCAGAAATCGAACCAAGTTGGGAATATAGAGTGGATAGATTAAGGCTATCGCATACTGGGCCCGTTTCTACCAGTCTAACTGTGCAGGAAGAAGCCAAGTCACTCTTCTACATGCTCTTGCAAAAGCTTCGTGAAGCATTTGAATCTGGCACGGCTTCTCCAAGCGACCACACGCCTGATAACCAAACTCTTCTTCACGTATGTCACCCGATTGCTTTTTTTACTTTTTCTTTTTTTCAATTCTGTGCTGAGACAGTGGCAGAGATTTGTTATAATTGCGATGCAATGTGTGGGTTTGCATGAGGTCCTTTTCCATATCTTAGATGATATTGTGAAGCTCCTTGTGGCTGGTAATGCTGATCCGAATGCATGCACGTAGGTCAACCTTGCAGGCCAAGGGCGGCCTTCTCTTTCATATCGGAGCTAACAAAAAATACAGATACTACGCAATGGCATTTAGAACTCCTATCTGCTATATGTCCTTGTATTTGAAGAGTAATGTGCATCATCAGCATAATCACCTGGATAGGATTCTTATTAATCACGGATGCAACGCATTCCATATCTTGCAAGGGGTGAGCCAACCACGTCTCGTGGGACTGTTTAAGAAGAATCCCACTCTCCTAGAAGGTAAAATCTATCCGCCGTTTGGCTATCCAACAAAGCGATGCCATACTAATAGACAGAAGATCACGACCAATATCCCGCCTATGTCGCCACGATACAAAGATCTGAGGAAAGACTTCGTCTCCTTTTGATGCAGAACAAGATCGATCTGAAGACAAAAGCGCCGTCTATTTTGAGCCTTGCCGTTGGTTGGACTGCTGGTCTGCAAATTCTACTGGATGCAGGGGCCAATCCAGAAGACGCCATCTTCACAGCTCTCTGGGAGTATCATCTCCCAAGCATCGAATTGCTGATCGACAATGGCTGCTCATTGTTTGACCTTGATCGCTACAATTTTTTTAATGTAGCCAGAAAGTTCGATTTATTATTTTTCGCTGCCGAGTTTCCAGCCTCTTCGGACATGGTCTGCCTGTTGGTCCAAAAATTGGTGGAAAGGAGACTGGAACTGCAGCAGCTGGCATGGAGGGAGCTTCCCGAGACGTGTTTGAGGAGCCTTGGACTTCATCAACACCATCATTCCCCACTATCGCCTGACTACAACGCTCTCGAAGTATTTAGGCAACTCGAGGCTCATAAGGTGCAAGTGCCCAGGCCCCTCTGGCCTGGGTCTTTGACCACTCTCTACCATCACCCTGGCATGACATGCACTTTGGCCGAGAGGCTATACGATGCCGGATTTTGCAACATCAATGAACTAGATGAGAAGGCCTATTCTCCTCTTCTCAAAAGAATATTGTATTTTGGTTCTCGGAAATCCATCTTGTTAGCTCAATGGTATCTGAGAAAAGGGTGCCAGCTACCTCGACCGTTGGCATATATCGACTTTCTTGACCGAGCCAGAACATTCACAGGCTATATTTCCGAAAGCGTCTGGATTACGAAAGACGCGAGACTTTTCGGGCCTTTGAGGATATTCCAGAAACTTCACCCCGAAGGAGTTGAGCAACGTGATAGTTGCAGCTGTTGGTGTAGTACCGCGGGCTGCACTCCAGTTGGAATGGTCCTCAGGCGAAGTTTTAATCCCTCGGTCTCGTCCAAATTCACTCATCGCCAACGATGGCTTTTCAACTTGGCCAGATACTCCTCTCTAGGGCTGTCCCTTGACAGAGACACATTTGCAGATGTTTGCAGGTTGGAGGTTTTTGATCGCCTTGGCATGGCCCATACTTGCTCTCACTATCACTGTGATAACTACGACGGTGACAACGACAGCAGCGAACGGAGCGAAATCCAGGAAGAAGACCACTACCTGAAACAAGCATTGGACTCTTACCTTACACTATACCTCAGTCTCCTTCACTCTCATACAGAGCGTTTCGAATCATTCTGGATCGCGTGGTGGACTGCACTCGACAAGTTCTTACCCTTCGAACTGGAGGACGGAGACCCTTATCACCCTCCAGAGTTGGACAGTGTTGGTGATCCTCGGAGTTATGATAACGCTCAAAGCCGTGACGGCTATGAGCCAAATGTCGAGGCCATCACGGCCTTCATCACTGACTGTGTCACGCAACTCAATCCTGAGAAAAGAGCAGAGTTTCTCGGTCAATTTGAGCTACCTGAGCATGAGCTCAATTTTTATCGCCGAAGGCTTGACTACGACAGCTTGGTCGACGACACTGATGGGCGTGGGGATGGTAGTGGGTGAGAGAGAAATTGCTTCCCCATTGGGGTACTTATTCTGTGGAAATTTGTGACATTCTCCAATAATATAAACTCGCTAGGAAATTTCAAGTCGGAAAGCTATGTCACGACAAGCCATTCTCCCAGCTAAAGTGGGATTGTATCTCAACCACCAAATTTCACGTACAACACTCGAATCACACCTCTCAAGCTTTAAAACCCCTCAGCAGTCTACTTTCTCTTTCAGTATATCTCCGCTTTGTGTGTCTAGATGGTGGTACACGTGCACCAAGGAACTCTACAATTCTTCCCGCAACACTGGCGCAGTGGGGGAGGCACCACTGAAGTAGTGCTCAGACCCTTGAAGTCTCCATCTCCAGACGAAATTACTTTCTCTACCATCTAGGCCACTATTTTAGCATTGGGATAGAATGCTATGTGTTGATATTGTGTTTTTTTTTTTGATATACTTAAAGCCCGGTCCTTGATGGGATAACTGCGCCAGAAGATAGGTAGTCTACGGTCCAAGGAAGATCCACGGCTGCATTCGTAACGGATATAAGGGATTGAACTTCAACAGTGAGATAAACTGGACCGCGAAACTAGGCCAAGGATAAGGATATCCCTTACGTAGGTATGTTGTCCCATTTCTTTGAATTCGGTTATCTGCACTCTCTCTATTGTTGGATGCATATAGTCCACTGTCAATGACGAAGAGAAGGAACATAACAGCTAAAGAAATACTCCCTAGATGGCAAAGAAGCACAAAGCAAAGAAGAGGATCGAGGATTCAATCAGCCGAGGTAAGATCGAATTGCTAAAGAGAGCACTTGAGTCACGGTGTCACCGAGGTACTAGAAGAGTGAAGCACTTCTGTCTCCTTAAAGTCTTAGACAACAAAGAGATGTATTTGCATAAATAATTGCACGCTGTATTATGCTCTTAATCTCATTCTTAGGCTACAATATATCTAAACCTTCGCTCTAGCTAGTATCTCATAAATTTGTTTTATCACGAATCAAAATGTATGTCCTCCAACACCCAGCCTAAAAGAGCCACCGTCATCTCGAAATGGAACAACCCCGAGCCCAACCTTCAGCTTCGTGGCAATTATCTAAACGATTTCAGTCGGTGTTAACCTGCATCTTTACTGTTTCAAAGGAATTTTCATGAACGGGCATGCCAACGCCAGGGCGATTCAGCAGATCATCGGCCATCTCAACCGGGTTGGTCAAACTCGTCACGTCGATTTCAAACTCCTCAAGGTGAAGAACATTTACCATGATAACATCGACAGAGTGAAAATCACTAAGTGGATGGTTCAACTTTTGACTGAGATCAATCTTCCGACATGGCTTGACTTTGAGCTCTTGGAGATTTGTATCTGCAAGGCCATCAAGGATACTTGGCATATACCATTTAGCCGGTATTCATGGGTTATGCAGCGAGAGATGAGCAAGCATGACTTAGCCTACCGTTCAAGCCATGTTGAAATAATGGGGCATATGTTTTCAATGATCGCCCGAGTTGTGCTGGAGGCCTCCGATGAGGAACGGCGATTCTGGTGTGACAATGTCAACGATGTGGTGGAGGCTACCCGACGCCTTTGTCATCCAAAGGGGGGTACACTCCGTTGCCCTGGCTGAGAAGTGGCTGGCTCTCGGGACAGACGATCTTCAGAAGAAGTTGAGCGTTATCTTTCAGGATCAATGTTCGAAGATAAAGGAGGCCCTTGAGAATCCTAGTTTTTCCAGTCTGAATGAAAAACTTCGTGAGGTTGTCGTGTAGCGAAAGGAACAGGGCCATTCTGATGATACAGATGTCGTGTGGCTTAATATTGAGCCTGAAGCCGACCATTACGAGCAGGTAGACGATGACGATTATGATGGGAAGGACAATGGCAAGTACGGGCGCGGCGATGGGAACGACCATGGTAGTGGTGGCACAAAGCGCAAGTGCAGCAGCTTCACCACTCCGCTCTCAAAGCTGAGCAAGGTTGCTGCCTCTGGGGCTAAACGGCAGAAAGTGTCCAAGACGGAGACGAAGGCCATTTGAGAGCCTGCAATACCGTTCGCTCGGGCTCTGGGTCCTAGGCGCGGACGCGGTGGGCGTGATGGAAAACTTGCCCACGGCCGACATTTGGCGTCCGGCCAGGATTACTATGAGTAAATACTCATCAGTATATCATCATATTTCTACATAATGATAGGATGAGAAGGTCTAAGGCGAAATAAAACCCTTTGTAGTCTTCTCTAAGAGTACTCAATCTTTATGCTAAGACTTGTCAAGTCTCTTCTAATTAGATGAGTAGGTAGCTAAGAATTAAGATGCCTCTGTCCATCCGCCAAACAGCCGAACTGGTGCAGAAAACATCTACTCTTTACTCCTGTTGGGCGATTCACAGCCTTGGGCACATCTTTACCTCAAGCTTTTCCATCGGAACAGCAGCAACCCACTCTCGCCGCTTCGGTAAAGGGACTGGCGTCCAATTGGTTTCTTCATTCTTCTCAAGCGTTGAACGCTGGGCAGGGTTGCTGATCTCAAGATGAAAGTTGCGGATGACTTGAGAGACAGAGATGTACAACTCGAGGTATGCGAAACTAGTCATGGTCAATCGTGTGAAATATGATGGCCGGTTAGTGTGTTGACTCACTGTGCTCCCATGCAAATATTCGCGCCTCTTGAGAACGGGATATAAAATCGATCACGAAGTTTATCCTCGCTCATCCCTTGGCAGTCATTTGTCAACCATCTGTAGGGGTTATACGTCTTTGGATTCGGATACGCCGTCTTGTCATGTTGATACCAGATAGGAGATGAGGTGAGGACCGTCTGCACGCAAAGTCAGTTTTGAAACCAACGGGCTTTGCTTGTTCACATACCCCTTCAGGGATAAACTTTCCATGCAGCTCAATGCCCCCTGGCGGCACGATTCTCGGAAGCATCGCAGCCGCGGCGCCGGCCCACCTGATGCCCTCTTTCACGCAGGCCTGAAGACGAGGCACACTTTCCAAAGTCGTCATATCGGTCGAAAAGGAGACGGCCGCCAAGTCCTCATATAAAGCCTTCTGGTAGTCTGGGTTTTGGGCGAGAGCCCACAGAATGTGAGCAAGCGTCGCAGATGTTGTGTCAGTCCCCGGTCCGAGATTCTCCTTGGCTTCTGAGAGAGCGGTTTCGGCGTGTAGGCCGGAGTTGCACAGAGACTTGATCAGGTTGGGAGACCTAGCGGCAGGTTCTTCAAGCTCAGAGTCTTCTGAAAGAGCCAACTTCCATGAGTTCCGGCACCACTATTGGTGGACTTGGTAAGCATGACTTTACGCGTTTTTTGTCCTTTCGTGATCATCTATCTCACCTGCTGGAATTCCGCGAGTCCTTTCGTGTACGCACTCCTGACGCCAGTAACACGGAAAATTACTCCCTCAAGTTGCTCCAGCAGCTCACACAGAAGGGGAAAGTTGGTCAACTAAGGAACCGCCAGAATCAGCATCGGAAATCTCGAAAAGCGGCAGGAAACTCACGACTGGCATCCAGGTGGCCTTGAGGTCGTTTTTCGCGACCATTTCCAGCTCTTTGCCGCTCGCCCAAGAATCGATAGCCTCAATCGACTTGCCGAATGAAAAGGTAGCTAACTCAAGAGTAAGTTGTTTGTTGAACTAGGAAATCGATAGTCTACTCACACATGATGTCCGCCTCAAGCGCTCGGGATGCCACAGCCAAGTCAACATTCGGGCCATTATCTCGGATCAGCTGCACGAAGCGATTGACGTGAGACGAGATGAGCTTCTCCAGCTGCGGCACCTTGGTCCGGCTGAACAGCTGGCCCATGATTCTTCTCCGCTTTGCATGTTGTTCCGGGTCTCTGTCGAATGTAAGTTGGCGATTTCACGTATCAAAGGAGGTGAACTTGCGTTATAGAGAAGAGGGCAGGGTGCCCGCCTTGAACGAATTCGCCATATACCCTGGGATCTTTTCTAAACTTGCTCCCAACCTTGTGCACAGTCTCGTAAGTTTCGCGAGAGTAAAAAGACACTTCATTGGGTCCAATTCTAACAAGTGGTCCTTACTTTGTCAGTGTGACCGCCAAAAAGACTACCTATCTGTCGAGAGAGATTTACCTAGCTTCTCGTGAAGTTTGGGTAGGTCAATTGTCACTGTTCCCTTGTACTCCTGTGGAAAGGCCCAAGCAAGCCTGGAGTAAGCCGCGCCAAAGCCCGCATTTGGGATCTTGGATAGAGGCGAAGTGTATACTCGAAGCAAGTTCTACGCGCAATCAGCTTAGCTTGACCAGAATTTTAGCATCGGGTCATACGTGAATAACCACGGCCGTGAGAAGGGCTCCCGCCAATATCGGGACACTAAGAAGAGCCATGTTGACCGAAATTGTTTTCCGTAACGACAAAAGCAGGAAGACAGGGGCCCTGGATCTGATCTTATGTCAAAGATGGAGTCACATTTCACGGTCCCGCTGAGACAATGACAGGATCAGACCCCGAGACGTTTTGACAGCTAGTTCAGCCACTAACGTCTTGAACCTAATTCCATCTGGGATCTTCAGCCGTTATTCTGGACCTTTATGGATCTAAAAAAACGAATAAACCCCCAATTTCTCGGCCAGGCAAGCCATTCTTGGGTCCTAAAATACATCGCACCATCACCTCGCCTATGACGTGCTTGGCACCTGCGTACATGCAACGAATCGGGGGCTGAGCACGGTGATCAAGACCCATATGTTTCACGTCCCAAAGAGTGCGGAACGGTGCCGAAAGTGCCGGGAAAAGAGGTGTTGTGTTACCAGGCGTCGATGGCGACTTCCCGGTTCGGCGAACTTCAGATCGGGCAATTTGTGGTATTTTTTTATAAAGTGCTGATAGGGATTGATAGGGAGGTCCGGAACTTTGATGCTCCTGCTTTTCGCCCTTCCAAACTCAAAACGTTACATCCCAACTGCAACACCATCATCATCTATCAAACGCATTCTCCTCTCCTGGCATAAAAACAATGGCCAAGCCCTTGCAGGAAGATAATCCGGACATTTTGTCCGGCGAGGAAGTGGGGACGTCATCAGACCTCGATGCCAACGCCTCTGACAACACCGTGCTGGTTCGTTTTTTGACCGCCCCCTTGCCTGCATGAGGCCCCCCAAGCTGACGCAATACAAAAGAAAAACCTAGGATACAAGCCTGTAAGACATTGCTCATTCTCGTGCTGCATGAGGCTGGGGTCGGGAAGCTGACCCTGATAGGTGCTGCACAGAAGCTTCAACCAGTTCCACAACTTTGCGACTACCTTTGGTTAGATCATACACCCCATCTCTAGATTATCCACTGACCATACATAGCTGCTCTCTACTTTATCGGCGGTGTTCGCGTCACCTTTTCTACAGGTATTGCAGCCGGCGGTAACCTAGCATACTGGTCAGTGACCCTCAACCTATGAGCCATTTAGCTTGACTGATGATCCATTAGGACAAGCTACATTGTAACATGTGTCTTCACTTTCATCACTGCGGCTGTCATTGCAGAGATCTGCTCATCTCTTCCCCTGGCTGGGTCCATCTACCTTTGGGCAGCTGAGGCTGGCGGTCCTCGATTTGGTCGACTCTTTGGCTTTGTTGTTGCATGGTGGAGTACCACTGCCTGGACTACGTTCTGTGCAAGTACGTGAATATCATACATGTCGGTGATTCGATCTCGAGCTAACTGGTCATCTAGGCAATACGCAAGCTGCAGTTAACTACATGCTCTCGGTGAGCATCAACCTACTGGATTGGACTCCTCCGGTCCATTTGCTAACCAATCGAGTTAGGAAATCGTGGTTTTCAACACAGACTTCCCCTCTGACTCAACCAGTGTCAAGTTCCGTGCCGTGCAATGGATCTGCACCGAGGTTATGCTCGCCCTCGCAGCCATTTGGAACCTGCTTCCTCGTAAGCTTCATACATCCAACCCCCAACGAGTTCCAGTCTAACACCTACAAGCTCGATATTTCAAATGGATCTTTACACTCTCCAGCAGCGTAGTCGTTCTAGACTTTGTACTCAACCTCATTTGGCTGCCCATCGCCACCAGCAAGACGATTGGATTCCGGTCTACTCATGATGCCTTCATGACGACTTACAACGGCACTGGAGCCCCTCCTGCGTGGAACTGGTGTCTTTCTTACCTTGCCACTGCTGGAATCTTGATCGGCTTCGATGCCTCGGGCCACGTGGCTGAGGAGACCAAGAATGCCTCCATTGCAGCTGCCAGGGGTATCTTCTGGAGTACAGTTGTCAGCGGTCTGGGAGGATTCGCCGTTGTCATCCTCTTCCTCTTCTGTGTTGTGAGTTGCCCTTGGCCTTGACCGAAATCATGGGGGATACTGACCAAACTTTATTAATAGCCCGACGCCGAGACGCTCTTCTCATTCGGTGGCGCCCAACCTTTCGTGTCTGTTTACGCCGCTATCCTTGGAGAGGGTGGACACATTGTGATGAACATTGTTTGCGTTATGGCACTGTGGTTTGTAAGTTCCTCTTCACCCAGCCCTATCCGAAAGCGAGAGCCTAACCAAGATAGAACACTGCAATTGCCGTCCTCGCCGCCTCTCGTCTAGTCTTTGCTGTCGCCCGCGATGGAGTCCTCCCCTGGTCCAGCTGGGTCTCCCGAGTCGTTGCAGGTCAGCCCCGTAACGCCGTCCTCGTCGTCTGGGGCGTTGCGGCAGTCATCACTTGCACCATCCTCCCCTCAGCAGTTGCTTTCACCTCGCTTGTCTCCGCTGCAGGTGTCCCCTCGGCTGCTGCATACGGACTGATCTGCCTGGCACGACTCTTCCTAACGCCCAAGAACTTCCCCAAGCCGGCGTGGAGTCTGGGCCGACTGAGTAAACCATTCCAAGTCATCGCAGTCTTTTGGAACGGCTGGGTGGTTGCAGTTCTCTACTCCCCGTACATCTTCCCTGTTTCTGGAGAAACTCTCAACTACGCACCCGTCATCATGGCCGGCACAACTATCCTAGCCTTGCTGTCTTGGTGGTTTGTCCCTGCGGAGCGGTGGCTACCGAGCCAGAGGATCCAGCAGACATTGGACGCCGACAAGCATGCCAAACAGCAAACAGACACACAGGCCGAGTCATAGTCGGCTGTTAGGGACCCTGACTGGCAAAAAAGTGCTTGGGTTAAAAAGTATTCCTGCTGGAAGAATGCGAATGGGGTGTTGAAGGCAACCTCAACCACATGTATCTCGAATCAATAGTAGTTGTTCAAGTAGGAAATAACAGCATCAACACTCTCTCTTACCTACTAAACCCTCATCCAAAACATGCATAAAACGCGGCTAACACTAATCATTTTGCCATCTCTGAATGGTACTGCGTTAAATAGTTGCTCTAGCACGGGCACTTGAGAGTAGGGTATGTGACTAGTCGTGTTCGGTTGACGCCTAGACATCCCAAGACCCTCATCCCTCTATCCTCAGTGAAATGAAAGTGTAGAGCCCTGACTTTATCTCAAATTCCTCCGCTAGAAAATTTGTCTCGAGAACTCCTGTCGTTCGACGTGAATGTGACCTTGTCATGCGTAATCACGTGATGAGCAAATCCAACAATTCCGGCGACGCCTCAACTGATTCAACGTCACTGCATCACCAACCTCACAATGGATCCATCAAGACCGCCTCAATTACCGCCAGTACGCCCGGTACCCATAACCCGCGAACTCGTATCAAAACTCACACATAATGATGAAGAAGAGGACAAATACAACAGGATGCTGGTCATCCGAGACCTCAAACTCCCCAAGCTGAGGCGCATCCACCCAAAGCCTGCGATGGAACCCCTCGGCCTCCTGGACACTCTCCCCCCAGAAATCCTCCTCTGCATCTTGGAGTACCTCGACTTTCAATCTCTGCTCCGCCTCACACAGGTTTGCCTGCGAGGAAAACAGGCTGTCGAGTCGATGCCCGCATACAGAGAGATGCGTCTGTACGCGGGAGCTGCCCTCGTCGCACTAGGCAAGACTCGTCTACTACAGCAGCACTCGGCTGCTCTCCTCCGCCAGACGCTCCGCTCGGGCTGCTGCGTCTCCTGCTTCGACTATGGCGGGTTTCTGTTCCTGCCGACGTGCGAGAGGGTCTGCTTCGAGTGCATGAACCAGAACCGAGGCCTTCACATGATGACGCTCAACACGGCAAAGAAGTGCTTCGACCTGACCGACAGGCAGCTCAAGAGCATACCCACCTTGTATAGCATCCCCAACACCTACAACGTCAGGAACTACATCTCACGGAAGCGCATGATCCGCCTCGTGTGTGCCAAGCAGGTCAAGAAGCTGGCCCTCCAAGTCCACGGCCCCGAAACCTTGGCCAAACTCATCCCCAAGGCCCCGCCCCGGGGGATAGAGAGGAACTCGGCCGAGACCAAGGAGTACTGGATGCTTAGAGGGTTCCACGAAGCTCCGCTGGCGCCAATAGGACGCGATCTATCCATGCTACCCATGAATCTAGAACTCCCGGATGACGAGTATGGCGGAATGGCATCCATACGCATACCCTACCTAATCAAGACGCGCTACCGGGAGTATGGCCGCGTCTGCCGGGGGTGTCGTCTGATAGTTGACCTCTACGCCAAAGATCGCCTCCCAGACGACGTTATAAGAAGACTAGTTCCACCAGGTGTTCCTAAGTTTGCCCCGCTGGTCGGGCACATGAACCGGTTGCGCCCCGAAGGGGCCTTTCAACATCACATCTGCTGGTGCTTTGGCGTGAAGCAACTGCTAATGCAGTGGGGGTATCTTCCAAAACCGCAAGTTAAGGAGTCTTGAAGAATAGACAATCTTCAACTGCCCTAGCTCGTTGAAGCTACCGAGAGCCCCATGATCGGGCCGCGCACCCTGAATCTCCGCTGTGTTGTCACCCTGGGTGAACATGGGTGAGGTGTAGGTGAATGTACATTCGCAGCACATGCCTTGACGGTATCATGTTGCTGTGGGAGTGCACCAAGTGCCGTCACCACTGGCCTAGCGAGTCCACGTTGGAGGCCAAGCGACATGAGTTGGTGTCTAGTAGGAAGATATGATGAGCACCTCATCGATGTATCCCGAAGGGCCAACATCACTGGAGAATAGGTTATCTGTGAAGTTTGATGCTCTCATTGTCCCGTAATCCTGGAGGTCTGTGGCCCCTGAATGCCTAGTTGGCCATGTATTTCGGAGAACTTGGCCCCTCAAACAAACTCAATATCTTCTCCTTCCCACACATAGACGAGATCATACGAATAGGGCTTAGGGGAGAAAAGGAGGGAAGAGGTCGTCGTGTCCCAGACGAATGCGCCCCTCATTTCTCTAGGTATAGGTAATGAGCAGGTAGCCGTATAAGAGCAGAGGTCTTGCTCGTCATGGCGCTCGATCACTCGCAGCTGTAGTTAACAGAGTGCAACGACCAGCTTGCAAACATTAAATCTACATCTAGTAACATATAATCAATCAACTCATGATACAATTCCGTCATATCCATTCCATCATCACCGTGCCCATTCCCATATCATGCCCAGGCCTTCACTCCGCAAATACAGAACCATCCGCCCCGGCCATTACTGTCATCACAGCCTCGAGTATCTTAATAGTGGCATTCGCAGCCCACGGCTTAACCCACAACTGCGGTCTGTCGTCGCGCTTGGCTGTTTGCCCCGGTCCTCTTCTGGCTACCAGGTCGTGCCAGTGTGTACTTGGCAAATGCTCGTGCCAGAGCCTTCTTGCAGCTGAGCTTCTGACTACCCACAAAGCTGTCCACCGTGACCGCAATGGCACGGTCAATATCCTGCGTTGAGCAGTATTCTGACAGTCGCATACGGCAGAAGGCTTCGCTGATTCGGATGATGGCCTCAAGATGACGCACCTGGTTTCGTTAGCATGCTGATGCACATTACAGTTAAGCATCTAGGGACATACCGTGATGGGATAGGCACCGGTAGCAAGAGATTCTCGTCGCATGTCGGCAAACAGTCGTGCAATCTTGTCCTCGTCCACGTGGTACAGCTTCGGCGAGCAGTGCTCTCGGGCGTAGAGAATATACTTCCTCAGCAGCTCCTGGGGAATCTCACCCTCCGCCTTACGGATACCGGAAGTCGCCTGGGTATCTGCTTGGGTATCGTGCTCAACCTCCATCGAGTCTTGCTCCTGCTGGCTTAGAGGATGGCTTCGGCTGTGTGATCCCACAATGAAGCGCGCCAGACGCTCATCCTCAGCTGGCTCAACCGTGTCGCGCACGACACACAAAATATCGAAACGCGACAAGATGGGCTCTGTCAACTCAACGTTAGAGGAGAAGGGAGCTGTAGAGTTGTATCGACCACCGATAGGGTTGGCAGCTGCAATGACACCGCAGCGGGCCTGCAGAGTAGTCACGATACCAGCCTTCGAGATGGAAATGGTCTGCTGTTCCATGGCTTCGTGAATGGATGTTCGATCCTGGTCGTTCATCTTGTCGAACTCGTCGATGAGGCATGTTCCTCGATCAGCCAACACGAGAGCACCACCTTCCAGAGTCCATTCACTGGTGAGGGGATCACGGCGGACACTGGCCGTCAAACCGACAGCACTGGCACCCTGACCCGTGGCAAACACAGCTCGGTGGGCCGTCTTCTCGGCATACTTGAGGACCTGCGACTTGGCTGTACCAGGATCACCCAGGAGAAGAACATTGATATCACCTCGCAGATGATGAGCACCCTTTGTTGTCTTTGCAACACCGCCGAAAAGCGACAACGCAACGGCCGTCTTGATATCGGTGTGTCCGTAAATGCTAGGGGCGATCGAGTTGATGACCTTGTCCACAATGTTGGGATCTCGGGACAGCTTGCGGATCTGATGCTCGTCCTCCTCAGTCATTCGGAAACCAGCCAGCTGGTCATGCGACTTGACGACGTTGTTGGCCTCCAGGATAGTGGCAAACACAGGGAAACCATTGCGGTTGTTGAGTTGAGCATCGTAGTTGTTGCGGTAGATTCCAGTAACTTCAATCTCCTCACCAGGCTTTGCCTTGTCGATGAGATCCCACAGCAGGATAACCTCACGCTGTCGCGGCAGTCGACCAGCAGGCACCGTGCCAGGAGACTCCTGGAGAGTAAGCTTCTGGTAGTTTCGGTAGACAGTCTTTTCCGAATTGAGAGTAAAGGGGCCCCTTGACTGGCAGCTCTGGCAGTAGGTAATCTTGACTTCGACGTTGGACTCCTGCTGGAAGGGTCCCAGAGTAACACCGCACTTGGTGCAGTCAAACTTGACATACTTGAGCTGAGGGAAGACACCTGACCGTCGAGTAACCACACCACTCACTCGCACCAAACAGTTGAGGTGCGATTGACGAAGCTGTCGTAGTGTGTAGTGGACAGGCAGATCAAAGATTCGTACGTGAATCTCGGAATGAATGCGCTCGTAGTCGGGGTAGTGAAGGAGAACAACATCCATGGCGACTTCATCAAACAGCTTGAGCATCTCTGCGGGCGCATTGGCAAGGAAGTAAGCCAAGATGGCCTTGCTCTCGGAAAGGTGCTCGTATGAAACCTCGAGGGACTCGGCGTTGATCTCACCGAGCGTTCGAATGCGGTTACCGTAGACGGAAGAACCAGATGTATCGGTGTAGGATGTGAGGAAAGCCTTGAACTCGCGCTTGATAGTTCTCTGGACTGAGGGTTGTGACACCCACTCGGTCAAGTTGGAAGCCTTGACATCACCAAGGGCCTCCAGCGACAATTCCTCAGCCATGATATCCGTGTCCATCATGTCGTCGGGATCCTCGTCGTAGTGGTGACGGCGACGCCGAGGTTGGGCAGTCAGATCGATATCGGCATCGTCCTCATCTCCAGGCAGGAAAGCAGCTGGAATCCTTTGTCTCCGTGCGACTTCGCGATCTCGTCGATTGAGCTGGGCCTCGAGTTGTCGTCGAGCAGCCAGGTCCATGTCGCCATATTCACCCTCGTCATCTAGGCCGATGCCCTCGTACATGTCGTCCTCCCTATCTCGGTAATCGGCCTCGAAGCCCTCACGGAACAGGTCGACGTCATCTTCAGCCATCTCGTCCAAGTCGTCAATGTCGTCCTGGATCTGGGCCTCCTCCTCAATATCGTCATCGTCCTCGACACCATGGGCCATATTGAACTCGGCAGGGGGGACGAGGGCATGGGGCTTGACCCCAGAGTCATAGGGGAGGCGGTATCATCGCCGCCGGTTCGCGATCGCTTGCGACTCGAGCGCGGAGCGCTGGCAGAAGGGTGTAGCGGGGAACTATTGGGGTGTTAGAAGCTGTCCCTTCACAGAAAGGGGGCATCTTCAAGGGAAAGTACTTACCTCATATTTGCTAGCCCCAATCAAGAACGTTGAGCCAAATGATTGTTGCGAAATGGTATACAGACACACAGCTGAACACGCAGAGAATTGGTGTTGAGAATGTCAAAGAGTGAGGGGCTGAATTTGCCAGGATCGATGGTTGGAAGGGAAACGAGACGAGGGGACAACGGGACCAAGTGGAGGCCAGCGACAAGGAAGCAATTTCGCGTATCACGACGCGACTTGACGCGTTAATTGATTGTGGCTGCTAAGCGCATTGGGTCGTGTACGCGTAAAGTGCTTTTGGAGGGTGGAAATTACGGACAAAAATATGACATCAGCTTTGGTCTTCATTAGCGAAGGAAGTGTCGCCGCTATTACTTCGCCTCACCAAGCTTCATCGCCTCCAACTCTACCTCACCCTCCTCCCTGTATCTCCATCACCCATCGACTCTGGGGAAATCCGCCATTCATTTCCATCGTTCCTTTCCATTTTTGTCATCTTCTTCATCGAATTTCCATCTCAATCTTCCTACAACACCCATCACCTTCCCTAATACCACAGTCGCCATGTCGACAGATCCTCCCTCAGCTTCCGCGCCCGCCCAAGACGCCCCTCAACAAGCTGCTCCAGCGCGCAAGGACAGCTTCTCCGCCAAGTCAGAAGACTCTCAAACTGCAGCCGAGTAAGCGCATGATGCCCTGTTCTGCGAGTCAATTACACTCGTGGCGAATTGTTAACTAACACTTCCCAGATTCATCCGTACCCAGGAAGCTCTTGAAGCTGATGCCCGCGAGGCTCTGCCATATGTATGCGCTTACCCGCAAACCCCCTCCCTCGACACCTTCCACTCACGCGACTTTAGAGCATCGAATCCTGCACCAAGATCCTCGGCCCTCTGCGACAAGCCGTATTCGCCTGCCTGACATGCAATCCCGCTCCCGCAAAGCCCGGCGATGACTGGACGCCCGCCGGCGTCTGCTATGCATGCTCCATCCAGTGCCACGGCGAGCACACCCTCGTCGAGATCTTCCAGAAGCGAAACTTTACCTGCGACTGCGGCACCAAGCGCATCCCGTCCACGAGCCCATGCACACTCCGCCTGAACGAGACGACCAACACCCGAGGAGTTCATTCGGAAGAGCCTGATGTGAATAACAAGTACAATCACAACTTCCGTAACCGCTTCTGTGGATGTGAGTGCGACTATGATCCTTTCCAGCAGAAGGGCACCATGTTCCAGTGCCTGGGCCTAGGAACTCACGAGACTGGCGGTTGTGGCGAGGATTGGTATCATCCGGGCTGTCTCGTCGGTATGGGACCTAACTGGTTCGAGAAGATGGAGAAGCCTGAGAAGAAGCCAGCTAAGGAGGGTGAAGAGGGTGCCAAGTTGACCACCATCTCGGAGGACAATGAGGATCAGCCAGATGCTGCCCAGAACGGTGCCCAGGAGAACGCGGCCGAAGAGGAGGAAGACGACGAGGTCCCTATGCCGCCAGGTTTCCCCGATGAAGATGCCTTTGAAGCCTTCCTGTGTTACAAGTGCGTTGACGCGCACCCCTGGATCAAGCGCTACGCAGGAACTTCAGGCTTTCTTCCCGCCGTGTTCCTCAACCAAGCCGAGCCTGCTCCCAAGACCGAAGAGGCAGTAAACAAAGACACGACGACCGCTGCGGCCGACACAACCGAGACAAGCGAAGCTCCTTCGCGCAAGCGCAAGGCAGATGACGATGCGGAGGATGACACAGAGGCCAAGCGCGTAAAGAGCGAGGCCCAAACCGAAGAGCAAGCTGAAAAGCCAGTTGAGCAGCCAGCGGAAAAGCCAGCTGCTTCCTCAGCAGAGACATCCTCTACCAATGGCACACTCCCCTGCAAGCTCAAGAACTTTCCCCCAGCCCCTGAAGGCCAATTCTCCCTCTTCCTCAAGGAAGGCTTCCGCGACGCCTTCTGCCGCTGCTCTTCCTGCTTCCCGCTCCTCAACCCTCACCCCCAACTCCTTGAGGAGGAGGAAGTCTACGAGCCGCCCTTGTCCGATGACGGTTCCCAGAACGGTGGTAACGGAGGCGGCTCTCACGGCAGTGGTAGTCTCCTTGAACGCGGTGAGAGCGCGCTACGCAACGTGGACCGCGTGCGTGCCATCGAGGGCGTTATGGCGTACAACCACCTCAAGGAGAAGCTCAAGCCCTTCTTCCAGCAGTTTGCCGACAGCGGCGAGACCATCGGTGCCGAAGACATCAAGGCCTACTTTGCCAAGCTGAGAGGTGACGAGCAGGGTATCCAGGAGGCCGGAGAGAAGGCAGCCAGAGAGGGTGGTGGTGATGGAGAGGGAGATAATCGAAAGGAACAGAGTGGGTATTGAACGATGAGATACTGATGGCGTTTGGATGATGAATTTGGCAAGAATATCAGGGCGAGCGAGGCAATGTTGGTGACGGTTGAAAGGTATATCTCTTGACGAGATTCATGTATGATTAGTGTAAACTACAAAGGGCGTGTCATAGTCATTCTAGGCCGAACAGATCACGGCATATTTGATTGCATTTTCCACCTTCAATTCTCACTTCCCTGCCTTTGAGCCTGCCTATGCTCCAAATCCCACAACTACACATACACGACCCTGCCTACATCTACAGCAAAGCCCAGTGAATATCACAGGGCCCTGTTCCAGTGTCGAGGCGTCTCTGTGAAGGTTATGACGCCCTCGTTGTTTCATAGCTACTTAGTGAAGACACGGGGAAAGACAGTGTTCGCTCAAGTAAAACTATCTCAACGGCAATGTCTCGACCCTCACCCGCCATCCAAGTCTCAAACAGTTTCACGTTACAAAGTAGTCCGCAAGATGTTCCAGGGCACAGCCCGTGGTCTTCATATCAACATTGAACCCTATCCACCCACCCCTATTGTACATTTCCATCCAGTCCTGGGTATCGCTAAATCAAAACATTCCCATTTTCATCATGCCTCACTTCACTGTCCAGTGGACCCCGTACTTGACGCTGCGCTCAGCGGCCTAGGAGGAAGCACCGGCACACCGTGTCCAGCCGCCGAGTCCTCGCGCTGCATCGCAATGCCACCCATCATGCTCATGCCGATTCCCATCCCCGGCAGTGGCAGCTGCGGCGGAGGGCCTTGGCCATCGCTGTCCTCGGCTTGACTGTCTAGCTGTTCCTGTGCCGCCTTAAGGTCCAGTTCGCGCAGACGGTCCTTCTCAGCTGGGTCAATGATGTCGTCGTCGTCACTCCAGTAAGGGTCGTCATCCTCCAGCTCTGGCATAGCCATGCGCTTCCAGAAGCGCAGTTCTTGCCTGACTGCCTTCTCATCCACAAGTCTGTTCCAGCGCGCCTCGTCCTCATCGTATTTGCACCGAAACTCGCGCAGGCTCTCGTTGGCGCGCCCCGCATGAGCCTGCATCTGCCAGATCTGCTCGCGCAGGCGGGCGTTCTCCTCACGCGCATCGGAAAGTTGTTTGCGGTAGGAGCGGTGCCAGGAGGCGACGTCGCTTACGTGCTTTGTCTTGTACTCGTGGAATTGTCGCAGAAGGTTGGCCATGGCGCTGGCGTACTGGGAGAGGAGCTTCGCGTTGGCGTCGCGGCTAAACTTGGCCTTTTCGAGGGACTCGGTTAGGAGAGAGATGAGGGCGTCGATATTCTGTTCTTGGCCTATACAATGCCATTAGCACAATGCCAGGTAGAAGAATCTCGCGTGAGGGGTTTGCGGCTACACGTACCATTGATGTCGTCCGAGGCGCCCTCAATGACTTGTTGGTTGTTCGCACCGTGGGTCCTGGCCCTGTTCCTCACTCTTCCCAGCCCGCTGACAATGTCCTCTGTAACCCGGCGGTTCTCTGCCAGCTGGCGGCTGAGCTCCTCGACCATGCCATAGATGTAGTTCAGCTCAGCCTGGTGACCCGCGGGTGTCGGCACAGGCATTCCTGCCGCCATATTCGTGCCATTCATACCGTTCATCATGGCGATATGCTGCTGCTGCTGATGATGTCCAAAAATCTGATGCTGCTGGGGCTGCGGGGGGTACTGGTTGACAGGAGCCTGTTGGTACTGCTGCTGGTACTGTTGCTGGTGGTGTTGTTGCTGCTGCTGGTAGTGACGCGCCGAGGGTGTAGAAGGCGACGGCGCAGGAGCGGGCGATGACGGCGAAGATAGAGATGGATCGTGGGGGTTTGGGCCTTGGGGTGTTGGAAAGCTCATATCTTGTCCACCCGGGAACCTGGGTCTTGAACGTTTATAGAATGGTCTTGGTGTGTTGGTTGCGAGATGGAGCTTCCGGTGTCTTTCTTTGGGTTAGCCTGGCGTTTCTAGCAGACTTTGGTACGTCCTCAAATGGACACAAGCCTCGATCGATCACTCTAACTCGCGCATTATCATTGTGCCGGCTCCACGTGAGCTACAGCCAACACCATCAATGGTCATCACCAACACACAGGCAATGATACTCAGTAACAGTCCAAAAAGATGCGTTTCTATGCTAATTTTACTTTTCCTCTTGACTTTTTCGTTTCTCGCATGCTATCTCTTGCTCCACACATTTTGAAAAATCCAACGCCTCATGATACTCCGTAACCGCATCTCACGAGAGACTCATCTTCGCTAAACGAGTGACCGAGCAAGGTAGCGACCGTCACAAAAACTGTATAGAAATGTCGTGTCATGTACTTCGTTTCGTCGTTGCCGTGCATTGCACACATGTCATAACCGGGAAAGAATGCTCAACTCCTGTCCACCTCGATCCTTTTACTCGGGCGTGTCAACCTCCATCCTGTCCTCTGGAGGCTTCGTCTCCACGGCAATTGTGTCCTCGATCTGCGACGTCTCATGTGTCGACATGGACGCCGAGTCCTTCTGCTCCAAGGCTGGCGGAGGTGGTCCGCTGCTACTCGGAGGTCCCCCCATCCCATTGCTGGCAGATAAACGATACTCGCCGTCAGCCTTGCGCTCAATGATGCCTTCGTCCAAGGCCCACTGAGCCAGAAGGCTGTCAACGCCAAGCCTACCCCCCTCGCCCTTCTCCATGTGCCGTCCCACATGTTCCGTCCATTCGTCCCAAGATGAGGGCCCTTCAAAGACGCTTTGACAGCCTTGTTTTGGGCAAGCTGAACGCTGAGGCGGGTGACGCCGCTGGACAAGACAACTTTGCTGCATATCTTTGACGTGGGTGTCCCATTCCGTCTGGATTTTGCTGTCGCCCTTTGCGATAGCCCGCTTGATTTGGAAGGGCGCGTGCATACGCCGCAAGTGCTGCGTGAACAAGTCTTTTCGGTTGAACTCGTTTCCTTTACCGTCTGCGGCGCTCTGCGGACACGAAGAGCAGCGGTAGTATTGCAGGCACAGATGCTGCGAAGCAATGTGTCGCTTCCATTCGTTCTTTGACCCAAATGTGCTTGTACAGCCTGCAAACGAGAATGCGCATGGGAATGGCCTGGTGTGAGCGGCAGCAATGTGCTTTCTCAGCGAGGAAGAGTCCTTGAATGGCGCATGACTGCAATGGTTGCAACGTGTGTCTTGTTTGGGCAGTGAACGACGCGGCGCCTTCGCTGTCGGGTTCGTGCTTCGAAGTGACAGAGGATCATCACCAGTAGCCTCATCGCCATCGTTTTCGGCTCTTATTTCAGGCATTCCGTCGGGGAGAATTGTTCGAGGACGGGGTGCATGCTGGGGCGTCTCATCGCTCCGGTGTCGAACATGGCTCAAGGCCTTCAGCTGCTCTGCGGCCTCTTGCATCTCTGCCGAGTCTTCGACATCATCCTTAGCCTTGGGTCGTGGTCCTGATGAGTTGGCATAAGTCGCCGATGTAGGGCTTGCTTGCGATCTATAGTCCTTCCGTTCAACAGAGCCCGGCGGATCTCTCGTGGCCGAGGAGTGATAGGCGTGTTCGTGCCCGTCGTCACGGCGGATACGCGCGGGTGTGCCAACCGCATGGTCCCTCGCTTCGAGAAGAATGCGACCATCCTCGACTTCCTTAGCAGACGGTTTGATGCCAGAAGAGCCAACCAGTCTATGGTAAAGATGAATCATGTTGTGGGAACTTATGTACCCCAAGAAACAGCACACCTTATCATGCTGCACCACGTTCCAGATAGAGTGCGGCATGGAAATGAGGAGCATGGTGGGCGGGCCCAAGAACATGCCTTCAACTGCAATCTTGTCGCCAAGAGGTGGTGTGTTGTGCAGCCACTGTGAGAAGAACGACATGTCCGGGCTTGCGTCGCCAACGAATGTGGTACAGACGAGAACACGGTGCTCCTCGAATCGGAGGTCGACGACAGACTCTGGGTCAATCAGTTGCTCTTCACGATCCCGATTACCCTGTCCATCCGTGTCAAGGCCATTCTGCGAGCCCGTGCGTGGCCTAGAAGTCATCGGCGCGAGGCTGAGACTTTGGCCCTTCCCAGGAGTAAGCGGGATGAAGACGGGGTGTTGAGAAGATGGAGAGTTGGCCGTGCTGCCGTTGGCTATTCGTGGAGCTTGGCTTGATTGCTGTTGCTTCAATGATAACACTTCCTCGTGTAGCCTCTGTGCCGTGAAAGGGCGGCCAGTGTTAAGCTTGTTCAGAGCCTCAACTAGATTGGACGTGAAGGAACGCTCCGAGCCGTCAGAGGGACTACGATCTGAGGTGCATGCTGCAATGGCTTGTTTAACGCCATGGCTACCAGCCATGCGAGGGTCCGGGACAGAGCAGGTATCAAGCAGCAAGAGGATATCCGACTGGGCATCCTCAAATAAGCAGCGGACGCCATCCCACTTGAGCTTTGCGGCATCTTCCCGAGCATTGCTATCGAGAGGCTGTCAGAGGCAGGAGGCAAAGCACATCTGAGAGAATTGCCAACTCACCAAGCCCAGTAGAGCTGGCCATCGGAGCCCACGTAGCCGTGGCCAGCATAGTAGATGATGAGAAGATGGTTGGCTCGGGCGTGCTCGAGGAAGCTCGCCATCTGAACCCCAAGCTTAATGCTGGGATTGGGCACGGTGGGAATATGCCATCGCTCAGTGCGAAACTTGTACTGCTTCTGGAAGACTTGCTCGAGGGCGGCCAAGTCCTCGTCAACTGACTCATCTTCTTCCCACCTTAGCAACAAGACGGAGACGTCGGTGTAAGGGTGACGCTCGGTCTGCCTCTGGATAAGCATGGCCGCATCTTGAAGATGACGGGCGAAGGATTCAAAGTCATGGCGCTCTGACAGAGGGGCAGGAGCAGGGGCCTCCTGGACTGGATAGTGTTGTTGAGGCTGATATCCAGGTCCTATTAGCAAGAAGTAGATGCATAGAGCTAGGAGGATCAAGAGCTGACCGATTCGTGGGGGTACTGGGAAGGCTGAGGCTTGCTGGGAGGCGTGGCATTGACCTTGGGGGCCAGCTTTCGCTTTTTGCTCGAGGGTTCCATCGACAGAGAGGGCAAGGCTGCGAATTGAATCGAGGTGGAGGCTATCGTCAGCAGGTAAGGTCGTCGGTGATCATTGATCCGAGGTCAAAGTCGGGAGCTGCGACCGAGTCGAAGGCAGGCCCAGCAACGCAGAGATGGCGGGGGTTGAAAAGATTCGTCTCCTATCAAGTTGGTTGGTGAGAATGGAGGAAGCGGTGTAATTGGCAGACGTCGACGAAGCGAAAACAGAAGTCGATGCTACTTTACGACGCGGAGAATCGAATCGGACGATACGGTACGAAGAAGGGCAAGGGGACAGCAGGACAGAAGGAGAACACCAGGAGGGAGGTCAATGGAGGAGAAACAGAAAAGGAGCTGGACTAGGCCACAGAGAAGCAGAAAGTCGCCGTCTCAAGGAACAAACAAACAGAGAGGAGAGAAGAAGAGAAGGGAAGAGGGAATAAGGCTGGCGCAGGCTGGAATTGGGGGGCCCAAGGCTCGGCGAGGCTGTCGCGGCCTAGGCCAAGTATGTAGACGTGTGGGGTATTTGGTGGTCTACCATTGGCGGATAGCCGAGGGGAAGATGGGCCGGGGCTTTCCTCTCAAGGTGGGGACAAAACGAACAGGAAGGCGAGAAGAGCAATCGGACCAGAGCCAACGGAGAAGGAGCGTGAGCGGAGCAGCTGCTCTGCTTCGAAAACAGACGCACAGTCGGAGGGAGGGGCGGCCTCCGCCTTCTCGTCAGCCTCTCTTTGGACCTTGTCACCTGTTGTGAGCAGAGCTGAGCTGTTCGCCTCGCACAAAAGGACCACCACAAAACCACAAGCAGCGTACAAAGCAAGGCCTCGATCAAGACTCACTTTTCTTATGTCTCTTGTCTCCTGCCTCTCAGCTGGTTCTGCCCGTCTCCAGTCTTAGCTAGGGGTCGAATTGACGGCTGGAACCAGAGATTGGATGACTGGCTGCTTCACGGAGAGCTTGATCAACAGAGGAGGAAGAAGAGGAGACGGCAACATGCCAGAAGGTCGACATTATTTCTGTACGGCTGCACAACTCATCCACAGCTCGCACAGCTCACTCTCACACAAGACTCGACACAGCCGGCTGATTACGGCTCTTCAGCCAATCCGAGCCTCAACCTGCCCTTTTTCCCCTCCATCCTCACCATCACACGCACCGGCAGACTCGCAGAGACGCTACGAGGAACCCAGACCCAGCATTGCCACGATCCGGGGGCAGCCCTGTGTGGGCCGCGTCTTGGGCCCGGAGGGTTTTCTGTGGTTTTGGCTCTAGCTGGTCGGCTTTCAAAGTTTCAGCAGCGCCCGCCACTCAATCGTCTTCCCAACAGTCACAGCTTGTCGTCTCTTTTGTCCATCTTGGCAATTGTCCTTGATCAGACTCGAGGGATGGCATAAGATATCGAAGCCAAGGGCGATGTCGCAGTGAGCTCTCGAAGTGGAGTGATGGCGCACCCCTCCTCAACCCCGGCAGGCCTCTTGACGGCGGGCGACAACTTGTCAAGACGGCTGTGGACAAGTGCAGACGGGAGACGCTTAGTGGACGGCGAGGAGGAGGCCAGAACGCGAAACGGCCGGGTCGGCGACGAATTGGACGAGGTGGCACAAGAGGGCCGGTCGGCAACCTTGCCCTAGACACGCGCTACGGTAACACTGACTGCAGATGCACAACTTGTGTTGCCAGTCGTGAGAGGCCATGGGCAAGGTGCATATCATGCTCTCTGCCAGACGCAATTCGGTGAGAGGTCCAGCCTGTCTGAAACCACAATGACCCAGACCTATGGTCATGAGGCCAGGTACGGCTGCAGAGGTTGTCGCATAACATGGCTGGCATCCTGCTGTACAAAGAGGTGCGCCAGCATCTGTGAGATTCAGCCAAAAGGCTCGGCGTGGGCAGGGCTGACACGTTGTAGCGAGGAGCAGCTACGAGGTAAACACAAGGTATCCGTACGGCGCGATACCTGGGCTGGCATGTCTGAGAGATGCATAGAATCAACCGATGGCATCAACTTGGGTGCAAGCAGGTGGAGACTTCGTATTGCTCTTGTCTGTCTGCCCAGGGAGGATAAAAGCTGACGAGTTCGCCGTGGCTTCCGCTCGCGACATGATACCCAACTTTCTCTTGAGAAATCTGACCATGGGAAATGCCGAAGGAATGCTGACGAGTTTCCTATCCATCCGAAGTGTCAGCCCGTGAGGCGGGGTGAGCGGCGGATACGGCAACTGGCTGTGCCTTGAGCCGCGCCGCGCCAGCCTGACGTTGGTGAGCAAAATAAACACACAACCCGATAGCGAACTGAACCCTTGCTTGCCGTGTTCCACCAAAGCATGTCTTGATTCTAAGGCTAAAACACGCAGCTCTTTGTTGAGTTGACTCGGTTGTGAGGCAGCCTTTGCTCAACATCGACTATCCCGGCACTTCAACTCCGTACGGGTCCGTCTACAACTCCCAGGTTGTTCGATGGAGGCAAACGAAGATCTCGTGGACACTTTTGCGTAGCATAGACGGGCTCCCTCATAGACACCAAGGATTCAGGATTCAACCGCCTCTCCTGGCCCTTGATAAATGTCGCGTCCATCCATTGACCCCAAAAATGACGAGACAAGGCTCGGGTCGCGGTAGTGTGGCGAAGCACCGCCACAAACAAACCCGCCGTTCCATCCCCGTCCACAGGCGGACATCCAATCAGGAGCTTCAAGACATCTCGTAGCACTCGGTACTGACAAAGTATCCCTACCCTCGGCCTTTCTATTTCCACGCAACAAATCCCATCCAGTCTTTAGGGAAATCCCAGCAATGGAGGATGCATCTAACGACGGACCTGCCCCTTCCCGTTGTTTCCCCCTTGTCGATCACGGATGCGATCGATCTTTGTCTGCGAACCACGGCGTAGAGACTCTTTAGTGAGAGGCACGAGGCAAAAAGGCCAAGTCTTTTGAGGCCCAACCGAGCGGACTGCAATCATGTCAAGGGCCTTGATACGGAGAGACGAACGAGAGCCAAGACCGACGAGCCTACACAGCCACTCTCCTCCCGTCTCGTGTTCTCCACAAACCACATGAGATTTTGCCTGCAAGATATCTCGGCATGCCAGTTTGGTTCGCTGCCCACATTCACGGCAGTTTCAGACAAAGATGTAGCCCACACTCAATATCAAACTGAATTCTAGAGGCTTCTCTTCTTGGACCACCGTCACCAATCAGTCTCATTAGTCGTGCGGCAAGCTAAACAACGGGCGCTACTGTCAAAGAGCTGTCACTGAGAGAGGTCCAAGAGCTTGAGCTTCTGTACCAGTTCTGTACCTTCGCTGTAACTCAGAGAGCTACAGGGGTCCAGGGGCGCTAACTGTCCCATGGTTCCCAGCGAGCTACCCCACTGAAAATAGAGTCTCCGGGTTGTCCGCTCACTGTTGCGTCACGGCTCCCAGGATCCCTCCATCGACCTGATCCAAAAATGGGCAGGAGCGGGGCTCACTGCGTTACGTAGTGCTCTGTCACTGACGGGAAGGATCCATGGAAGCCTGCCTGCCCACCTTAAGCCCAACCAAAGAACGACTGCAGCTCCAACCAAACTCGACTTCTCCAACAAACACCCAAGACTCATATCTCAGCGCACGAGACGTGATCAGGCCCATTGTCTCTCAGCGCACCATTCACCTGATCTCGGCTGTCGTTCACGTTCACAGCGATCACTAAACCCTTACTACGCCCTTAGCGCGACGTCGTCATCTTTGACAGTCATATCAATAATCTGCCCCTCGAGAGATTCTAGTTTACCGGGCGCAAAAGCGCATACCAACCACCTTTCCGCACCCATGGATTCTTATGGGGTCAGGAGGAAAGACACAACCAAGGGGCCTCCCCTTCGAGTTCTATCGCTCGGTAAGCGCCTCATCTACCACCTTGGAGAGCCCTTTGCTAACCCGCGCAGATGGAGGAGGCGTCCGCGGTTACTCGATCTTCATCATCGTCCAGGAGCTGATGCACCGAACCTTTGTCGAAATGGAGGGTCGCGCTCCCAGGCGACACGAAATTCCCAAGCCATGCGATCACTTCGACCTCATCGTCGGTACTGGCACCGGCGGTCTCATCGCACTCATGCTCGGCCGACTGCGCCTCGATTTGGAAACATGCAAGGAGCTCTACGTGCGCCTCACCCGCATGGTCTTTGAGACGGACAAGACGATTGCTGGAATTCCTTATCGATCGACCCTCTTCAAGGCCAGCAAACTTGAGGAGGCTATCAAGGCTGCAGTCCAGGAACATACTGTCAAGGAGAGGGAGGGCAACGACGGGAGTGAATCTGACCTCGTCAACCCGCTCAGCGCCGCCAGCTATTCTAGCGCCGGCGCTCCGCGCCGAAATCAGAGCAATGCCAGCACTATCAGCTTCAGTGCTCGAAGCCCCGCCGCCCAGATGGCTCATCGGCCAGCCTTCAACTCGAGATATGGCGATCCCAACGCACGGCTATACGACCACAGAGAAAACCGCACCAAAACGTGAGTTTCCAAGACTATTTACCACACCAGGACAGCAATCGCTAATTGTTAACAGTGCTGTGACGGCAGTATACAAGGGTTCCCCGCGAGGCTCGCCAGCCGCCATGCTACGATCCTACGACTCCCGAAAAGAACCAGCCCCCGAATACGATTGCAAGATCTGGCAGGCTGGCCGAGCCACCTGCTCTATCGGTCTCGCGTTCAAGCCCATTACGATCGGCCAGTCGGTTTTCCATGATGATGGTGCGGGTACATTCAACCCTAGTCCCGAGGCGCTTGACGAGGCTGTGGTCAACGAGTGGCCTGGGCGCGAAGTGGGCGTCTTCGTCAGCGTCGGTACCGGACGTCGACCTAGAGGCAGTGACGCAAACTCTCAGATATGGTATGAAGGGTTCCTGGGCGATTATGCTGATGCACGAAGAAAGTTGATCGCAAAGATCGAGAACTGCGAAAAGATCCACGAGTACATGATGCGGGAGCACCTGGGGAAGCGTAATGTCAGCATCGACGCCTACTATCGCCTCAATGTGGAAGTCGGAGTAGGCGAGTTCGGTATGAACGAGTGGACCCGACTGGGTGAGATTAGCACAGGGACACGACGATATCTGTCGAGGGAGGCGGAGCAGAAGATGATTCAAGGCGTCTCGTCAAAGCTCGCCAAGATCCACAGAGCCAAGCTGCGTCACGAGCGAGCGCCCCAGGGAATTCCGGAGCTGGTCAAGTCAACGTCAAGCACGTGGGAAACACCACTGGCATTTGAACTCCCCGGAGATATTCCTACAACGGTTCCGCTCCCTCACAGCCCGGCGAGCCGGTCATCGTTCGAATCCGGATCAGATAACCTACAAATCCACAGCAGCAACCACGCAAGCTCCCCTCGAGCCTCCAACGAGCGCATTCGCCCGGGGACATCTAACTCGCACAACTCTCCTCCTCTGGGTCCTCGTGTGCCCGGAAACCCAAGCGCCAGCGCACCCAACCTTCGGCCTGAGGATCGTCTTAATGCTTCGTTGCCGCCGCCGCCCCCACAGTATCGAGATACATCAGGGCAGGACCTGATTGCCATCATGAGCCCTGACGAGCATCCTCGGTCGCCACCAATGAACCACACGATGCCAACGAGAATTGAGCCTCCGCCGCTGCCACCAAAGACACCGCTCCCGGAGAGCCAGCAGCAGCAGGGTGGCAGACGGCCTCCAGTAGTCCCCCTCCATACCCGGTCGATGATGACGAGCCACCACCCGTGAACATGGCTCGCAAGCCCGACTACAGGGGAAGATGAAGTTGCTGAATGATGAGATCTACGTTTTTGATACGTCTTGTTTCACGAACAAAACTGGAGAGATGGATTTTTCTTGAACCCCTCGACATGCTTGGGTCCGGTCGAGATAGGATTTAGAGCCCCGACAGGAATGGCGTTGAGGTCGGGGACACGACATGATGTTTTTTTTTCTGTTTCTGCACAACTAGATACCACCTGGGTTTCTTTGCCGCGAATTTGAAAGTACATGATTGAACGAGATGGAGGATGACAATCGGGCTTCTTTTGTATACCACTCGGCTACCTACATGAATATGACATGAACAGTGTGCGCTTTCTCATGATAGAACAATCACTCGAGACTGGAATAGTACGATGTGAATCCATAGACAAATCTGTAAAATGCTATGAATAGTCCTTCTTTCTCTATCATGCGCGTTCCTATGTATAATATGACTTGTAAGCGAGTCTAAGATCTTGATCAGCATCTACGTAGCGATTCGTCATGAGCCGAGCGTCCCGCAAGTCGTACGCCAGCATGAGATCCGTGGAGCAGCAGGCGCCTACTGCGAGCCAGGACCAGGGTGCTGGGTTCCATTCAGATAGCCAGGGGCTGCTCCTCAGTCATAAGACAAGATGGAATTTTGCCTGAACTGCACGACACCTGCAGCGGGATAATTAGGTGCGTTTTCCTAGTGGAGTTGTTCCAAGGGTTCGGCCGCTACTGATAGGGCACTCGGGGAGATTGATGGGCTCGAGGCATACAGTAGTAGCTTGAGGCTTTTTGCTGGTCGGCAGTTGAAGCCGAGATGGGCAAGCCGGGTTCGAAGTGGTAGTTTTGCTAGAGATGTTTAGTGGCTTGAACTGGTGCGGTTGTTCATAGGTGCTCGAGCCTAGATGAGACGCTGGTCGTTGAGGTCGTGGATCGGCATGACGGTGAGTGCCGTTCGGCAGTGGTGTTTGCCGCCCGTGTGTGTGCCCTTGCCCCGCCAAGGCCAAGACGCTCATTCTTACATGCAGCAGATTCGGCGTCAGTCATCAGGCAGCCTATGCAGTGTGGGTTGAAATAAGAATATCCAAGCCTTGTTTTTCATTTTTCACTGTGACCATGTGTGTTTTCCCTAAACATGATGACAAGAAACAGCATAATCTGTTCAAGTGATAAACCCAAGCTTGCTCCGGAGTACCTATTCATCCATGGCGGACCAGGAAGTCCAGATCAGCACACGCTAGGTAGAGATGAGGGGAGCGGCACTCTCCGTGGACCCCGACAGGACAGGGTCCAGAGCTCCCAGCAGCTCTCAAGCCTCTTTTTCTTTTCACCTCTGATATGTGTGATGAAAGGGGTCTTTTACAGCATGCTACGCAGTTTTGGGCAAAGGGTTATGTATCAGATAGAGTGATGATTTGGGTCTACTGCAACCTAGAGGAAATCTAGATTCCCGCCAACTCTGTGAGTGAGGAAACAATTCGAGACAACAAGGCTACAGTTCCTTCACTTCGTACCTACCTCTCTAGGTAAGGGACTCATTGATCAGCTCACTCGCTGGTTGGGTACGTAGAAAAACGTCCGGCTTATCTCCCCATCGGCATCCACGACGTGACGTGTGGCCCTTGCCTTTTTTTTTACCTTTCCACTCATTCAAGTCGAGCTACTTTCACATGGACGACAAGAGTACAATCTGACTGGAGCTCTCCTCATCGCGCGCGCTTCCATCGCTCCTTGGCTAAAGCAAGGCACCCTGTCTACCTCGGTGGGCAAACACCAAGGACCTACAGTAGCTTTGCCTGCCCGTGTGCTTGGGTGCAGTAGCATTCATTCTGGACTCGCGGTGGCTTCCCCTCCTTGGAGGTTAGCCAAGACCTCTTCCCCCCCCCCGTGTCGTGTCTTCAATTGCCGAACCCGCCCTGTCACTGACGGATGGAAGCTTGGGTACGAAGTTACATCCGATCCTGTCTCGACGCCCAGACTCTCCTTTCATCCATCCCGTCCTCACTTTCTCCCTCACTCAACAACAAAGTCTCTTTTGCCGGTGCCATCTCGCATCAGAATCACAAACGAGTTCGCTCCCCAGTTACACGCCAAGCCGAGGGGCACAACGGCCAGGGGCACCCAGACGTCATTGCATCGTCGTTGATCGACCGTGGGGGGAGGGACAACAAGCTTTGGAATTTGTCACCTTTCTTTGTTCCCCTTTGTGCGCCAAATTTTGAAGCACCAGCAGCCCCGGGGGCCCCGAAAAACCTAGAGACCTTGTTATTTGCGACGCTGGGAATTCGATTTTTGGAAGAAGGGTTCCGGACACGAACTTGATCAGAGAGTGAAAGAGTGTGTGGACGACTTCAAGCTTGCATCTTACACCGGAGACGCACCCCGTAGGCAAGCCAACGCGATCTTGGGGAGACACGAACCAACAACACCTTTGACGCCCTGCAGCAAGACCCCCCAAAGCTCACCCAAGAGCTTCAAGCAGCGCCACCATACACGCGACTGGCAACTGCTCCGATTCCAGCTATCCCATCTCCGGCCTGGTGAGCCGCCTTTGCCGCGTTGATCTCTAGCCAACATCGTCCAGACTTGTTCTGCTTGAGCTTCTGGTCCTCTTCCATGCCGACTTGAACGCCGCCGCCGCAACCTGACCTGACGTGTTTCTTCATCAATCTCACCACGGCTCACTCACGGCTGGTTCATCTACCCGTATCTTCCATCTTGGGACTCATCAGCGCGCCGCTTTTGACTTATCACCTCGCATCACTCCCGCCGTTGCCTCGCATGAGCCACCACCGTCCTTGGCATCCGCATCTGACCCAGGAACAGCGCCTCGATCTCGACCTGGTCCATTCCTGCCGGAGCCTTGGCCCGCCGTCAACCAACGACTCTATCTAACACTTTTCTTGAACTCTTGTCGCGCGTTGCATTCATCTTTGACAAGACAAACACGACTTTGTACTCACTTAGGCGAGACCACGCTTTGATTCCTCGCTTCCACTATCTACTCCGAGCTCTCCGACTCCCTAGTCTTGAATATCCCGGTGCCAAGCCCGCGACCCGGTCCCGCGTCACAGCCGGCACAACGGCGACGAAGCGGCATCATGCCGGGGGGTGGAAGCCATGCAGGGGCAAGCCGGCCGCCGGCGCGCTGAACGCCAGACGTCATCATGCACCGAATGTCGTCGCCGGAAGCAAAAGGTACCGTCATTTCTCACTTTTTCGGCTTTGGCCCTGTCCCTGTCAGATCGTTTCGGCGCCGGATCGTGTAACTCTTTCCTTGGCTCCATGTTGTTGTACATGTCGGCAACCCAGCTCGTGATTCCCTGATATCTGCACTTGTCCGGCAGTTGTACCGATACGATATTCTGCTTGTCCCTGCATCTTGGAACTAACTAGTCTCGCCTCAGTGTTCACAAGGCCAACCGTGCACAAACTGTCTTCGCCGATTTCCCCAGCCCATCTGCGAATACAAGGTCAAGTCCTCAAAAAGGTGAGTTATACTTGACTCTTCTCTAGGTTTTAGCCTGGGTGCTATTCTCTCGAGCGTGCTCTCCCCTAGTATTGACGATCGAAAGGCTAACGCCATGCTCCTAGATCTTCTCCCCCTACCTACCTCCAGAAACCACCTCCTGCGTTAGCCGTGCGACAAGGACCATACGCTCACTTGAATCCTGCCGATGTTCAGGAAGCCATTATCAATCTAGAGGATGCCTTGTCAAGTTCTTCATCTGGCAGCTCCGCTCAAAACCCCCATTCAAAGATCAGCGCCTGGGTTCCGTTCAAAGTTGTCTCCAAGGAGGTTCAAGATGAAGACGAAGCCATACTCAAGTCACTTCAGGTCATCGTGGAACACCGTCTAACCTTGGCTAACCGTATCTATTTGGACGAACGAGCCGAGACCACAAAGGCATTCTTGGCGCACCACGAAGGACGGCGACCTGTTGGATTGCCAGTCGAAGGCTCCATGGAGCAACTACGATTATTGCCAATGGAACCTACTAATCTGAACAAGGAGTTGGTACGCATACGTAAGTTTGATCTTTGCGGTACGCTTCCGTGGCACGACTGACATTTCCTGATTTCAGACCTCCAGCTGCTATGCCGCTTCAAGTGCTCTGTAGATGGAAACCCAGACCCAAGCAATGCCTTCATGAAATACTGGGTTCCCTGCTGTGTGCAAGACCCGCTTCTTCTACAGATTGTTCTATTCACATCGTCATGTTTCCTCTCAGAGACAGGACACATCCCAAAGATAATAGCAATGATGCACAAGGGCAAGGTGTATCATTTGCTCAACTCACAGCTTCGAGACGAGGCCAGCCAAACCAGCGACGCGTCAGTTCTCGGCGTCGTACAAATGGTTGCTGATTCTTGGTATTGGGGCGCCACGGCTGATCTCAAAGCCCACATCAGAGGTCTGAAGCAGATGATCAGAATGCGAGGTGGCCTAAGTCAGCTTGGATTGCATGGATACCTGGCCAAGATGATTATCGTGTAAGTTGATGCTAACATTCAGAGGCATGAGCATCAGCTTCGTGCCTCAAGTCTTGGTTGTTCAGGAGCTGACCCGAGATAGTCACGACGTTGTCATGGCACTTGCCCACGAGATCGATCCATGCATCTATGGTCATCCTGGATTCACGTTCCAGGATCCTATCATGGTCCCCTTCAAGACAGCCTTGAATACGCCTCTCATCTTCGGATGGCCCACATTCCAAGGATGCTCAAACTCTTTGCAACTCCACCCAAGCACAGCTCAGATTCTTGATGACATGCGTTATCTGTTTGACGTTGTTCTATCCCTGCCAGAATTCCCCAGCCCGGAGGAACTTGACAATGTTGTAACAACAGCTGGTTGGGTTCAGGACAGGATATCTGACCTTCCAGATGACGCTCCGTCCCGACGATCACCAGAATATCGCACACCTTCTCGATCAAGCTCTGTCGAAAGCCCGGCAAAGTCACCAGGTTCCGCAAAGTCCGACAAGTCTTCCCCGCCTGTTGAACTTCCAGATATGATGTATCGTGTCGTCCGATTAACATCACTGATCTGGGTTCGGTCAATTCTCAACCGCTCTCCAACCAGCACAATGTGCTCGGAGCGCGATGTAATGATAATCTGGGGCTCAGTGTGGCAGGCTGGTCTACCCTGCTGGCAAGCCGTGATCGGCATCTTTGTGTGGATTATACTGGCGCTTGTTCCCAGCTGTCACAAGACACCTGCTGGTCGCTTCATGAAGACGCTGATGGTTTCCACTTTCATGTCGATCGGGGTTGACAATTGGCACATCGCCATGGATATCACCAGGACCGCTTTCAAGCTGCAAAGATGGCTTGCAGGAGGCAGGATCCAAGCAGGCGAGAAGGGTCTCAGCGGAGGGGAGACTGTTGTGGACAAGTACGGATTTGTCATGAAAGAGATCCTGCCAGAGATTCAGCTCCCAACCGACGACGAATGATGGAGGACCAATCCGTTTCCCTGCAGCTCGAGACCCGAATCCAAGACACGGCAGTTCCCGCCTGCATCTGACGTGGGCAACCTGAATGGCTTCAACGCTGAGCGGGCTGAAGAATGCAGCCATTCAGGTGTCGACTATGACGACATGTTGCAGATCGACCAACGATATAATGTAAGCAAGCGCTCCACTACAGCATACTGTGAGACCCCGAAAAGCGTCAAATACTCGCGTCCTCCTCGACGATCCGATGCAGATGGCTGCTTCTTCCCTTTTCCCCCCTGTCCATTGACGGTTGTGTCGTTTTGAAATTGTACTACACTGCATTGTTCTCTCGACAGGGTCACAATGTGTGACTTTAATCAACTTCGCAAGGATATACCAAATGGGATTGTCCTCCTTCCGGGACAAGAGGGCTATGAGGAGGTCCTTGACAGATGGAGCGTGGCCTGTGTAAAGAGGGCGGTACGTACGGAGTATTGTTTCACTATTTGTCTACCCTGTGGCTAATCGCCTTGTAGGCTGTTGTTGTTTTGCCTTCGAATTCACAAGAGGTTGCTACTGCTGTGAGATTCGCAGTTTCGAACAAGATAGTCATGACTGTCTGTGGTGGTGGACACTCTTCCAGTGGGACCTCTTCTTCTGAAGGCATGGTCATTGACCTGAGGAAGATGCGAAAGGTCAAGGTCGACACGGAAGCCATGACTGTCGAGTTTGAGGGGGGTTGTCTCTGGAAAGATGTCGACTTTGCTCTTGAACAATATGGACTGGCAACCGTCGGAGG
Organism: Fusarium solani; assembly: GCF_023522795.1. NCBI lineage: Eukaryota > Fungi > Ascomycota > Sordariomycetes > Hypocreales > Nectriaceae > Fusarium > Fusarium solani. Next base: position 622,488 of record NW_027072153.1, read on the forward strand.
TGTTGTCAACCACACAGGAGTTGGAGGGTTAACGCTCGGCGGAGGTCACGGATATCTGACACCTCTCCACGGACTGACCATCGACAACATGATTTCCGCAGAAGTTGTTCTTGCCGATGGCACCATAGTGGAAGCCTCAGAGGACAAGGATTCAGATCTCTTCTGGGCTGTTCGAGGGGCAGGGGCTCAGTTTGGCGTTGTGACCCGGTTTGTCTCACGCGCCCACAAGCAGGGCAAGGTCTGGAGCGGTATGTTGGCATATTCGGCTGACAAACTTCCCGATTTGCTTTCCGCTGTGAACGATCTTCACCAGCAACATACCTCAGAGGGCCACTGCCTCGCCCTGGGGATTGGCTTTGGGCCAGACGGCACTCGCATCGTTTCTGCGATACCCATGTTTCATGGCTCCGAAGCCGATGGGAGAGAATACTTTTCAGGTCTTCTCAGAGTTGGACCAATTATCGACAACACCTCGATGATGACGACAGCGCAGATGAACACTCTCATGAACCCCATCATGGAACACGGCATCCGGCGCCTAATGGGTTCAGGGAACGTGACAATGCCGCTGGACATCAGGTCCATGTTGCAGAACGCGGAGGAATTCTGGAAATTTTGCGAATCTCACGAAGGCATGGGTCATTCCGCACTTGCCATCGAGTTCTTTCCGACGGATAAGATTCGCGAGGTTGCGCAGGATGCCACGGCATATGCCAACCGGGGAGACTACTACGACGCCATGACGATATTCGCGTGGGAGGATGCAGCCCACGATGCAGAGGTGCGCCGTTTCAACCGGGATCTCTGCAGACGCATCCGCGAGACGAATGGTTACCAGGCGGTCTCTGGTGGTCACTGGAGCAAGGGACCTGTCGGGGTGTATATCAACATCGAGGCGGATAGTGTCTCGCCCAAGGACGCCTGGGGCGTGAATCTGCCGCGGTTGAGGGAGTTGAAGAAGAAGTATGATCCACAGAATGTGTTTCACAAGTGGCATGGCATTGCAGAGACGACAGAGTCTATATCATGAGGAGAGATTCGGGTATAGAAGGAGGGTGAAGATGGCTATTCAGGCACTAAATGTTATTTTCAGATAATAGGAAATTGCCAAGCAAGTTATATTAAGTCTCAAAGTACTGTGATGTTGGTCTAGATCTTTGTTACCTTGTGTTTGAAGTGAACAGGAATGGGTTGGCCGAGTGAAAGTCATGACGAAGGAGCACCGGTTAACCCGCTCAAGCCAGCAAAATGTCCATATGCCTCTAGCTCCTCTATGAACAGGAATTAGGGCTGTTTCAGACCCGTTTCATTCTGAATAGCAGCCAGTATGTGCTTGAGAAACTAAGGGTCCCGTCAACGGAAGCGTTTATGGATGACAACTCCAGACGTCTGGGGAGCACAGCTCAATCTTGCATTCAGAGCTGATCCAGATCCTGACAGCTGATTAAATGCACGGCATATAAGGCGTTCCAAGTCCCTTATTATATAAACTTGATGGCGATTACTATTGACCCAGGCACTTGTCTTCTCACAGCGACAAAGGGCGTGTCAGGCAAGGTAGCAAAGTAGGCAAATTTCAAGGCCAATGTTGATGTTAAACCTACAACACTTACACGGCATATGTTGGGTCTCAGAGTTTACGCCAGCCAAGGGTGTTTATCTCGTTCATCTCATCTTGCGGGTGCCCTGCTGCGGGTTGTAATGGCCATGAAGCGCTGAGGGGAGGCTACTCTGAATGTCAATTTCTATGCTAGCGAGCCAATTTTACGCATACTCTGTTCTACCTCTTTGCCCCGAGTCCAGAAGACAGATATTCCTTTTGCATTACACCGTATCGTTCTCGTGAAGCTTCTCAGGTCGGATGTGCTGTGTTTCTTACCAGTAGTCATTCGTCTTGAGAACTCGGGTTTCAGGCGGGATCCATCAATGATGGATGCCATCTCCAGACACCTAGAATGCTTCTCAAAGTTACAATACTTCAAGAAATAAAGGAGACGACAGAATGGCAAAGGTGATCTAACTCTTATAGGCAAACTTACTTAAATATACTAAAATAATATCCTAATATGATCAAGATATTAGATCTTTTTTATTTATTCTTCTATTATTATGACCATATCTCCATAGTTACCTTTAGGCAAGGATAAGCTAATCTGTCCTCGTGTTTCGGTGTTTCTCTTGACCCGCGTGCGTGGTTAGCCATACCCATGTTGTGACGCCTATTGCCTGCTTACCCACGAGGTCAAGACTTGGTGTTGAACCACTCGCTGGAGCATCCATACATGCCAACCAGTCACCTCAGGGTTGAATAGGGTGTGTTTACTATATTTACTGGCAGGAGGCAGCGGTGGACGATGCTTCTTTGTTGAAGTAAATGCATCTCTCCATCTAGAGGCTCGGAACTGACGGGAACTAATTCCATTGCTGACGGTATGGGACCTGGAACGTTCATAAAGAGAGCGCTGACAACGTATTCATATCAATATCGAAGTAGTCAACTCGACTGGAACATGATAACTATATGGGAGTGTGATTACTGAACAAGTACCCAGGACACGGAGGAGGAGGGGCATTGTCCCTGGGAAGAAGGGATGCACTTGAGATCCAAGTACACCCTATTCCTATGTTTATGATAGCTTCAAATGCTCACCATAGCTCGAATGTTTGCGAGAGTGGACTCATTCGTAACGCAACGTTCGCGAAGCCCTCAGGAGTTGGCCGTCTTCCAGGTGTTCATGGACATCTAGCCAGCCTTTCTTTTCTGGAAGCACAAGTGAAGAGCCAAATGCCCGTCAGAACTGGTCTTTACAGAATAACAAGGCAGGTTCGGCCTCAAACAATACCATTCAAAAGATCAAGTTGGGATCTTTGAGCGAACATGATGCCAGTCGTGGGCAGGCGAGATAACAACTACGTATCAAACCAACCCTAACCGTTACTGTCTTGTTAATTTCCTGATCTTTCAGTTAGGCCCCGTTTCCCATTAGCGAGGAATAGCAAACATAGCTCCCAAAATGTAGGCGGGAGCATTCACCCCTTCAATTACCCTAGGCACACATGTCTGTTACCATCTGGTCAATCAATGCCCTCCCCGAGCAACATGGAATCTAGCAAGCTGCAAACATTATGACTAAAGAAAATGATATGAGCTCATCCTGTGTGGTCCGCGTACTCTAATACAGTAAACCTGGGGTTACCCATACACACTTGACGACGATCCCGGATTCAGTGAGCCATACCACCAACATACATGCGGTCTCACTGACAGATTGTGGCGTGTTAAATGAGCACAGCTTTGAAACCAGAATCGACAGAAACTCCCTTAACTTACGAATCCGGAACTCATGTCTATCTTACGGGTCGTTTTGTTTCGTATCTCAATACCTATGTGAGAATACTTGCCAGCCCGCCTAGTTCTCGACGAAGGTGTAGGGTAGCCCCTGCACTCGGTCACAGAAAGATCAAGACAATATACCTGAAATATTAGTTCTTTTAGGATATCTTTTTTATTATTCTTAGAAGAATCCATATCAATTTTTGAATAATGCTTTAGAAAAATGAGTCCATCTTCATTGCTATTCTGGCGTATTGTTTGTTTCTCGACCCGCGTGCCAGGTTCGTTCCAAGATGGACTTCCAATAGGATTCAAGACACACGAATCGCATGATTAACCAGAAACGGCGCCGACGCGAAGTTTACAGCGATAAGCCTCAATGGCGATTAGGGAGCACAGTAGCTTAGATTGTGGTCCCCATCCGTCGCACCATCGAAGTTGCGGAAACTGCCGTGGCCACACCTCATATCATGAGACCTCACGATGGCTGGCGAGCAATGCTTCACACCGATCGAGAACCGGTCGTGAAATTGGTCTGTTTCTCGCCAGCGGGGAAAGCAGGCAGGTGACATGCTAGCAACCCACAAACATTGTTTCCCTGGAAGAAGAGGGACGACAATAGCGCCCGGGCTGACTAGGTACAAACGCCACCCCTTCCTTGTCTCTGAAGAGGGGCTTTCATGGGCTCACATGTTGTCTCCCATTACTACTGCGCACTACGGACTGGGTTCACAAAGGTATTCTGAGCTGAAGACGTGGGGAGGCAACTAGGGCTGAGCTGATGAGGGGGAATCAGTCAAAACGGGGCGTCACAATTGATGATGTTGGGGTTAGTAATTCATCAAAGAGACAGGGACCTCGCGTCCAAGAGCGTGGTGGTGGCGCTTGTTGCGTGGGGACTTACAGTTGCAGCGGGATTTGTCTTGCCATTCATCGCCTGAAGATGCTGCATGAGATGATGCAGGCCGGCGGCCACCAGAAAAGAGGCGCCCGATGCGATGGAAAAATACCAATCCAGTTAGAGAGAGAAATATGCAAAGTGATGGACCAGGGGGGGCGAGAGTGGAGGGGGGCCACAGAGGCACGTCTTGGACGATATGACGATATCGTGAGATTGTTTACTGGTGAAAGTGGTGTCATGAGGTTGGGTGCGTAATCTTCTCCGATCAAATATTGGGACTGGGGGGTAGCTTATACGAATAATAAACAATCGGTGGAGTAACGAGATGAGATACACGTTCTCTTTCGTGGGGAGATATTACATGGTACCACGTAAAAAGAGTCAATGGGGATAATGATATTGGTGAGATGGTCCTGGGTGGATGGATCTATCCGACAAGAGGCATGTATGTATATCCTTGGACCTTGTTGTTGGTGGTGAAGGACTAGGACCAGGCCTCCAACACTTTAACCCTCCCTCTTCACTCACCTTGTGGCATACCGCGCTTCGACGCTCGGATTCCAATGCCGAGCAAAAAAGAGGGAAATAAAATACAACTGTGACAGTTGAGACAAAAATGCAGCCATCGTCACTCGCGTCGTCTTCAAGCCTCAACTAACTCCGTGTATGCACCGCACAGCCGGGATCGCGCGCCTACAGCTACAGTAGCGTAGCCGCCTCCCATGTGCTTTGTCTCCCCTCCAGGGGTTGGTTCCAAGGTGAAGAGGGCCTGTCTTCCAGGGGGGTCCTCATCGGTCAAGGACGGGAAGCCCGGATGGTCACCCGGCGGCCGTTGGGCGTTTGGATAATGCTGCATGTGCAGGATCAGGATCACCAAGGCAAGAGAAAAAAGATGGTTCTGGACTGCCGAAGCTGAAAGGATTTCCCCATGGCAGTTCAGTTGGTTGGCCTCACTGCACACGCCCTCTCCCACTCACCCCCGGCAGGAGTGCCTGCTTTAGGATGTCGGATGCGCTGCTGCGGACGCGGGTGCGCTTCTTTTTGTCTTCGATATTATTTGCTTTTTGCTTCCATGCACAGACACACACGCGCGGGATGTTGAAAGGTCTCTCGGTGTATCGGTGACTTACGGGGGGCTCAGCTGAGCTTGAAAGTGGGTGTCGTGCCCGGAGGAGGCTTTCGGAGGCGGGGCATCGGTCGACCCGACCGGGATGCCGAAGACGGTCCGTAATCCGGAGGAGGTTAGAGGAAGGCGACGGTGACGTCGACATTGGATCTTCTTCCTTTGTTTTGCCATGGAAGAACCGTAGAATAGAAGAAATCGATCCGGTTCGGCGATTTCGGTGTTATTGTCAGCTACGGGTATGGACATTGCGGGGCTTGATGGAGGGGATTGGATGAACCCCGCCTTCAAAGAGGAGGGGATTGATGGGTTGTATCTTAATTTTTTGGGGTTGGGGGTAGAAATAGACAGTTGCAAGAACCAAACATCAAAGGGAAAGCTGTGATAGCTTCGAGAAGTTTGTAAACAACCTCAGTGTACTGACAAACTGAGCAAGATGGCACCTATCGGCGTAGCCATGATTGGCGGCGGCCTGTTCGCCAAGCAGGAACACATGGTGCGAACCCTCAATGAAGAGAATGTGGGAGAATATACTGAATGAGTCTTTAGCCGGCCATCATGAAGTGCGACAACTTTGCCCTCAAGGCCATCTATTCCCGCTCCCTCAAGTCGGCCCAAGAAACGGCAGCTCTCAACACCCGGGAGTCAACACCGGACCTCTACTCGGCCGACTCCGGACCGGGCAAGTCTTACGATGACCTCCTCGCCCGCGACGACATCGCCGCCGTCATCCTGGCCCTCCCGATCATGAGTCAACCCTCCCACATCGAGGCGGCACTCGCAGCCGGCAAGCACGTCCTCGCCGAGAAGCCTCTCGCACCGACAGTCGAGGCGGGGAAGAAGCTTCTCGAGTTCTACCGTCGCACCGCAGAGGCCAACGGCGCGACGTTTGCCATCGCCGAAAACTTTCGCTTCAAGCCCTCCTTCGAGTACGCGGCGGTCGAGGCGGCCAAGCTCGGTAGCGTCCAGCAGTTCAACGTGAGGGTGCTGGGTTACATGGGTGCCGACACACAGTGGTACGGCACCGCTTGGCGGGCGAAGCCAGAGTACCAGGGCGGGTTCCTGCTCGACGGCGGCGTGCACTTTGCGGCGGCCACGAGGATGCTGCTCACCACGCGCGCCGCGGACGTAAGGGCGCAGACGGCGCAGACCCAGCCTCACCTGCCGCCCATCGACACGGTCAACGCCGTCGTGCGGCTCGAGTCCGGAGTTAGCGGTGTCTACCAGCAGTCGGCGGGTTCGAGGTTGAGTGCCTTTGACTTTGACTTTTCCTACGAGAAGGGCACGGTGAGTGTGTCTGGGGACAAGGTGACGGTTACGCCCCTGGAGGGTGAGGCGATCGTCAAGGAGTTTGAGAGGACCAGTGGTGTAAGCGAGGAGGTTGAGGCGTGGGGGAAGGCGTTGGTGGCAGGGAAGCCAGATGAGAGGCAAAGTGTGGAGAAGGCATTGGGAGATTTGGAGTTTTTGGAGCAGATGTTTGAGAGCGGTTCCAATGGGGGTGAAAGCAAGAAGTACGAGTTCCAGTGAGAGTCTTCTGAAAGTGCACAATGGTTGGACGGTGTATGCTTGTTGGTAGGCCTCAACTCAAGACCCGTCATCCTGGTTCATCGTTCCTCTAGTGAGTCGCCCATATGGATCTCACTCATAGCTTTGACTTGGCCACATTAGCTTCCTCGTCCACAACAAGCAGCTTCTCTAGCTCCCGCCGCAGCGTGTCTGCCATGCCCGCCTTGAGCGGCCTGCCCGACTCACGATCGACATAGACCTGCACAAACTCTCCGACCGCCTTGACCTCGTCGACGCCCTTCTCAAAGAGGGCCATCTCGTAGGTGACGCTCGACCGCCCGAGCTTGTTGACGCGCAGCGTCAGCTCCGCAACGGCAGGGTACGCGATGGATGCAAAGTAGTCCGTGTGGGTGTGCACGCACAGGCCAAACTCCTTCGCCGTTGGGGGATGAAGCTTGCAGTGCTCGATGAGATAGGCGTTGAGAACCGAGTCAAACCTGGTTTCCTTAGCAGCTCTTCTTCCAAGGTCTACCTTTCCCTGGAAGGACCACGAGACCAGGCCAGGGATCGTCACTTACAGAAAGTTGTAGACGGAATTGTTCATGTGGTCATACATATCATTGTCGTTCCTATTGGTAATGGGAGTCAGTCTATTGATACTCGTCTCCCAGACCCTCCATTCCTTTGGGGCTTTTTCACGATGCTACTCTGGCAACATTCCGCAGCTGCCAACCGCTAGGTCAAGGTCATGATTGTTCCATGCATGCATAGCCCGACAGAGGAAACGTGCAAAGATGCTCTAGAGCAGGAGGCGTAAACTCACCATCGCGTGCGGTACTCGAGCATGAAGCGGTAGTCCTCTCTCCTGCGGGCCTTGAGCTGCGCCGGCGATGCTGCTGTTGGAGCCATTCCTGTAGAGGCCGTGACCGTCAAGACAAGCTCACGCGATGACCTTGAAAAGCTGGAAAGTCCCGTTCTAGGCCCGTCGGATCTGACAATGTCCGATGATAATCTCTGTCGACCAAACGTCCGGTGGTGCCGTCTTGGCTCTTAGCCAGAGAGAGAGGCGTGAAGTTAATCGACAATACAAAGTAAAACAAACACCAAGAGACAGAGATGCCAAGGACGAGACGAGGGATCTAGATGTTTATCATCTGAGATTGAGATTTGTGATAGATGATCAATTAAAAGGAGTGAGGGAGTAGCCGAACAGAGATGCCTGCCAAAGACAAGAGCACCTAAAGACACAAGAGACGATGCGCGTACAGCAGCGAAACAAAAACTTGGAAAGGATGAGGTTGGCGATGAGCGGGAATTCCGAGGTTCTGGACATGTGCCCCGAAAGGGGAAAGCCGAGGCTCATGGATTGAAGCTTCTTGAAAGCTTGGATGAGATGCGGATTTACAGCGGGTTGGCGGCAGGCATTTCCTCCTCCACCCACTGGCCTTCCTCTACAGAGCCTTGGGGCTAGGCCGGGCATGGCGGGAGGGAGCCTCTCACCTGGGGAGGCGGGCTGCTGGGAGCGCCCGATCCAGCGGTAGGGCGCTGCAAGGCCAGCGCTACAGCACGCCATCAGTGGGCTCGGCGGGGGATCTTCCAGCGGGGACAAGGCCTAAAACCATTTGCCGGGCCAGCGACGGCGTTAGGCCTCAGCGTCTGGCTTGTTTCAGAGAGCGGCATGGCTCTTTTGGCGGGCAGAGAAAACTGTCATCCAATCTCTCTCTGGCAGATCCAATACGTACCCGTGACCGCCCGGATCTACTGGGGGTTTATTCCCGAAAAGGGTTCACGGACCGTTTCTGCCACACATCACCGCCTACTTTTCTGCCGTAACCTAACCCACAAACTGCGATATCTGATTATCACCAACAATTTGCGCCCAGGCAGGACGAGACCGACATCCGCAGGGCAGAGCCTCTCCTTGTTGTCGGGCCCACGAATTTCGCATTCAGGGCAGATCTGTCTTTATTGTTTCTTACATTTTGACTTTGGCGCAGCACTCCCTTTGCGCCTTTCGCCCGCATATCTCCTGTCGTTGCCTGCCGCAGAGCGCCGCGTCCCTCGTTTCGTCCCCCGCTGTGGAATGAGGGCTGCTGCTCTCCGCCTCGGCCCGTTGTCCTCCATTCTACGCAGATCAAGGCATCTTCCCAGAGACTCGTCTCTTGCTCGACGCGGCACGCGCCCCATCGAAATGGTCTCGTCCTCCCCCAAGCCCTCGTCGCCCTTGGACGAGCTGGATGTCGCAGCCGTCGTGCAGGGCTTTGATGCCCAGGGTGAGCAGGGTCTGAACCAGAGTCTCAGACCGACCCCGGCTCCGAACCACCCAGACTCCGAAAAGTCCCAGTCCCAGTCCCAGACAACCACCAACGGAACCACCAACGGCAGCGCTCAGAACACCAGACGGCCCAAGCAAAAGAAGCCGCAGAAGGTCCCGCCTACCGTCTCAGACCCCGACCTGCCCCTCATCACTCCCGTCGGAGACCCGTGGCCCCGACCATACCATTTCGAAGGTGATGGTCTGCGCCGCGTTGCCCCATACCACTTCACCTACAACACCCATTGTAAGGAGCGATGGCGTAACCGGCCCCTCCTCGACATCTACGAGGCCGAGTTCCGGGACCGACCCCTCCAGTACTACTACGATTCCATGGTTCGCGGCACCATCTTTGTCAACGGTCGCCGTGTTGGTCCTGACTATGTTCTCCGCAACGGAGATCTTATCTCTCATACACTCCACCGTCATGAGCCACCCGTTACGGAGGATCCAGTCCAGGTTATCCATGAGGATGAGGACATGATTGTCATCAACAAGCCGGCCGGCGTGCCTGTTCACCCAGCTGGCCGGTACAACTTCAACTCAGTCATTGAGATTATGAAGTCTGAACGCGGGCAGGGGTTTCTGCCCTATCTCTGCAACCGCCTGGACCGTCTCACAAGTGGCATCATGTTTATCGCAAAGAATCCTCCCGCCGCTGAGGCGCTCGGCATCAAGATCAAGCAGCGAACAGTGAGAAAGGAGTACATTGCACGTGTTATGGGCAAGTTTCCAGACGGCGAGGTTGTCTGTGACCAGTCCATTCTGCAGATCTCACCAAAGTTGGGTCTTAACCGGGTTCGCGCAAATGGAAAGACTGCCCGAACAGTGTTTAAACGCCTGGCCTATTATCCCCCTCCAGGCGGAGAAGAGACAGAGGGAGATGAGCGACCCAAGACACCAGAAGAGGAACTGGATGAGAAGCATCACCCTTGGATGAACAAGAGGGGTTATTCTATCGTCCGATGTCTCCCAGTTACGGGCCGGACTCACCAGCTTCGCGTACACCTTCAATACTTGGGACACCCTATCCAGAACGATCCCATCTACGCCAATAGGCGAGTCTGGGGCTTCGATCTAGGACAGAACGATGCGGATGGAACACTCAACACGGACGAAGACGTCGTGAGTCGCTTGTCTCGTATGGGCAAGGACGAGGTTGCAGATGCAGTAGCCTACTACGATGCCATGGTGGACAAGTACGAGCAGCGGCGGGCTGAGAAGATGACGGGCGAGCTCTGCGACGTATGCCAAACGCCTCTGTACTCAGACCCTGGCAGCCACGAATTATCGTTGTGGCTCCACAGTCTTCGATATGAAGATGCGGGCGGAAGCTGGTCGTATGTCAGCCCGCTGCCTCGGTGGGCGCTCCCACCAGAGGGCATGAGTGGACCAACGACGGTTGGCGGGATGGAGGAGCTGGTGGAGGCGGTAAAGGACGAGAATCCCGAGATATCATGACAGGACAATTGTCTTTAGGGTCATCCATGCAAACTACCTTACAGAACCACAAGGCAGCGCAGCGCCACCAGATAGACCACGAGGGCGCAATCTCGTAGACGCGCAGCTGAGCTCCACCCCTGGCAAGACTTGTCGGGATACGGGGTACTCTATCGGTCGGGGACTCGCTCGCTCGCAGCCAAGACCCCATCCATGATGGACTAGAGGATGAAATCCGATCCTGGCTCCAGGAACCGTGGACCGGGTTGCCCAGTGGATGCGTGTAAGCCCCTGCAAGCGCCGCAGGATACGTGAGCGGAGCAGACGACGGCCCTGCCCCATCGCCAAGCTATCTAGTTTTGCGCGAGCATTCTTGCCCTTGAGCTCTAAGGTGTTGAAGGTTGAGATAGGGCAGACGGACAGTCGGACAAGAGTTGGTAATCAAAAAGCCTGGGCGGTATCAGGTGTAGTTGGGCGGATGACTGTGGCTTCGGATTTGAGCTGGTCCCGCCCTCGCGGTAATCGGTGGGCGAGGCAGACGAGACGACTTGAGACACGGCAGTGGGACTGGCGATGGCAACAACGGGCGGCTCTTAGAGGCCAGATGGACGTGAGAGTCGCATTGTGAAGCAAGCCAACAGAGATGAAGGCCGCTGGCCCGGAAATGCTATGCTCCGCGAAGGCGTCTAACCTCGCGGAGCAGGACCAAGCCCCGTCAGAGAAGAGCCAGAAGGAGGCATCTCCAGGGTCTGAATGGATTGGGCATGTCCAGATGAAGAAATATTACGGAGCCCTTTGGCAGAGCCAGATCAAATCTCCAAACCAACCCGGGACGAAGCCCGCGTGGCCCAACGCATTCCACAGTTGACCATGAGCCAAGACCGTCCGGGCCGGACACGGATGGGGCATGGACGGGAACCCTTGGGAGATTATTTGCCAAGACCACGATGGACACGACGATGCCATGAGGATCAATTCAATAGACCAGAACCGGGCGGACACATCCGCGGCGGCCGTCTTGGCCTAGAGAGTTGAAGCAGACGGGGTGCTTTTTAGGTCGAGACTTGAGGCTGGACCCTGGATGATCACTGACTGGGGGAGACTGGATTAGACTGGCTAGATTCCGAGTGAGATGTGAAAGGGACAGTCCAAAACGCCCAATCAACCCTGAAGCTGAGCCATCACGCTGCATGAGGCATTGGTCATGGGGTTATTGCGCACCGCCGAGAGGGCAGGGTCATATCATAACTGTCTAGAGCTCAACAGACTGTGATTTAAAAACAAGCAAGGGCAAATGTCCCAAAATGGGCATTAGACCCTGAGAGCAGGGCCCCGTCTAAAACAAAACAAATCAGAAACTCGGTAGCACATGGGTTTAATCAGCAAGGGGCCCATGGAATTGTGGCGGGCGATCAATGGACCACCTCCTCCCAAGCACGCAAGCCATCAAGCCCTCCGAGTGGTCCCAAGGTCTTTCCTGTTGGAGTCTTATTTCCTGGGGTAAGATACAAGTTCAGAAAGAGAGAGAATTGTTTGCTTTTTTCTTCGCCTCTTTCTCTCCACGGATCCGCCGCGCGTGCGAGAAATGTGGGCTTCTTTGGCTTTTTCTCGGGCAGGGCACCGGGCACCCACCCTTGTTCGCAGAAAGCCGATTTCGTCAACGGCAGCCATCTGGGCTGGTTACCACGTTGCCGGGTCGCCTTTACTGTATGTTTGAGGATTGTGTGTCTTGTGTGTGTTGGTGGCGCATCTCATCACGGAGGATTCTACTCTGTCTGGTTGGGCATCTAATAGACCCTGTCTCCTGGTGTTGGCTATTGAAGAGGGTATTCACATCTTTACAAAGACATGGATGATTGAGCATGCCTGGGAGGAGGGGAGACGAGGGGGCGGTAGAAGCCAGCCATGGGAGCAAGGGACCCTTCAAGCGAACGTCATGATGTACGGATTCATTCATGGAAGCGGCATTGGACACGGCAGAGAGAAGTCAAAAAGGTACGGAGAGCCGACTCAACCTCAGCTGAAGCTTGCAGAAAACGGCTGCTCGAGGCGACCGAAATTACCGAAATCTGGTAACTCATTCCCGCGGTACAGTTTCCCGTCCATGTCCATGCGCTCGGAGAGGGCGTCGGGTTACTATTCTTTCAAAAAGGGTGCTTGCTCCGTCCCGTGATGGATGACGCCGCACCCAAAGATGACGCCATGGATGAGAGTTTGCCGTCCCGTCAGAGCAAAAGCAAATCAAAGAAGAAACAAATCAAGGCGCCCGCCCCCAAGCCCTCTTTTTCCTTCGGCGAACGAAAAGAACATTCTACTCAAGCGCAGCCATCATGCATGGAAACAAACTTCCCAATCAGCGCGGGCGGCGGCGGTGGGGGGTTGGGTTTTTTTTACCAAACAGAAGCATCGAACAGAAAAAAAAACGGGGGCTACGAGACGGTTACCTCCCCACGATGGATGATGGTGATGATGGTTGAGGCTTTGCGTGCAACAGTGCAGTAAACTCGAGTCCGGTGCCGTCTTCGCCATGTGCGATGCCGGCCACCCGCCCGATCTCTGACCCAGTCGCCACGAGGACAATCGCGTAGTGGAAGCTGGATAATTCCGAGCTTCGTCCATCGTTCTGGAGGAGGGGGGCGCACATGGCTGCTGGTAGGATGGAAATGTTTCGGGGGACTTCTGTTGTATGTATGGATGAATGGATGGATGGATGGATGGATGGATGGACGGCCGGGGGGCTACTGTACGAAGGGAGGAGAGGCAATCCCTTCGGATCACTGCCATGCGTTATCAAGAGGAAAAAAAGCCTGCTTCAGGAAATGGGCGCGGCAGAGCGCTCGCGCGTGCATGAGGCAGGGGAAAGACAAAGATGGATGGATGGATGGACCATGACTGGCTGTCACTCTGTACGTATGATGATGCCTGATCTGCAAGGAGATGCGGCTGGGACGCTGGGATATCTCTCGCGCCTGTTGACGGGGTCCCTCTTTCGCGGGGAATCCGAAGAGGGGATGCCATGGGAAATTTTGTTCCCCATCCCCCATCCCTCCTCGATGCCAATGCCATGTGCAAAGGCACAGCAACAGACCGCCAGATGTGCAGTGATGATGACATGGGGAGGAGTGGATGATGGGATCGACGTCCTGGGACTGGCTCTCTTTGCCGGGGGACCGTGTTCATGCTGTAGAGTGAGGTAAAAGCATGGAAGATAGTTATCCGTAGGTAGTTACTTGCATCTTGACCAGACCAGACCGCAACGCTCCCACGTTTCTGCTGGTGAGATGGCCGATGTGTTGCATGTATCTCTGACCTGCAAGGCGCCTCACGCCTACGCCTACGCGCGCATGGCTTTACGCCCTACACGCTAATGAGTACAGTACCGCCTGGTGTTTCTTACTGCAACTCAACTCTCCAAGGGCTCTTGCTCATCACTGCTACTGCTGCTCGCCCAGGTAGGCCCTCTTCCATGCTCCCCGCTATGCCCTCGAGGGAATGGTCGACCTGCTATTCCCCCTGGTCCAACGTGCTCCACCAGCTAATTCTCATCCCAAAACTCCACTCTTTTCTTCTCCTCCCCTCCCTTCTACAAGGACAGGCCGTCGACCGCACGACGCGCTACTCGAAAGCCACCTTGGTAGAGCCACGGCCCTCCTTCTTCTGACGACCGACCCACGCCCTCCTCGACTACGCCGGATATCGGCTAGGTCTCCTGCAAGCGGCCCAAGGCCAAAGTTTATTCTCGCAGCGCTCACAGTCGCAGTAGCAGCACCGCACACCCGCCTTGGAGAGGGGGCCACGACGGTGTCATGGCATTGCCCTGGAGTTCTCCGCTAGGCGCTGTAACCCGTCGACCATGGATCCTGATGGGCTTCTAGGGCTACGGCCTGCCAGCCCCGGTCTACCTCCAGGGCAGCCCTCCGCACGCCCCCGGGAAGGCCATCAGAAATCTGAGACATTGCACGCCCTTTTTGCCCTTCTTACTGGTTGCTGTTTCTCTCTTCCTCTCAGTGGCTTCTGGGACGGCAAGGCATATGGCAGAGACGCCATTTGCTCCGTGCTCTTGCTGCTCCACCGCCCAAGTGACATGTAGCTTATTGGGTTACTTGTCGGCTTCTATCCGTACAGGGAAGCAATCGAGAAGCGGCGAACTGAACTCTGACTGTGGTAAAGGACGGACATAGGCGGGCATGCGCGGAAGCCTTGTACCTGGCCGTACTGCATACGGTGACAGGAGTGGGCATGGCCTACAACCAACGTGCCTTGTCTACACCTACGGTACAGCGCTGTTGAGCGAGCGAGCGAGCGAGAGCCCAGGACGAGGATGCGATACCCACTTCGCCCACAAAGCCTCCAGTATCCGTGGTCCGTCGAGCGGAGCCTCTCTTCTGGAGATGCGAGAGGAAGGGAAGGGTCCGTGAGCTTCAGTGGGGACCCTCTCCTCTGCTCTGGTCTGCTCAACCTCTGGAGCCATGATCCATGGAGGATGACCCAAGTCCCGCCATGCCCATGGCCCGGATACATCCCCAGCCAGAGGACAAGCATTGTATCAAGACGCGGCCAGGCCAGGCCAGGCCAGGCGCAGCCAATTCACCTTGGGCATAACAGAGCAGGTCTAAAAAGAGGGCAGGACAGGCAAGGGCAAGGACAGGGCTGTTGAGTGCATACGGAATACAATCAATGGCTTCACTGCGAGACAGACAGACACTCAAGGCAAAGACGACAGGAGCTGAAGTCTACTGCTCTGTTGCCTCCCCGTCCGGGCTTGATCCGGGAGACAGGACGACGCATCCACAGAGATACAAGCCACCCCCGAAGGTTGCAAGAAGGTTGGTCCAGGTTTCTGGTCTGGTCTGGCGGGCTTCAAGGGACACACCACAGACACAGACACAGACACCTCACACATGGGGGAGACGGTACAAGCTCGACGTATCTGGTACACTGCCGTGGCGCACCGGACCGCGCTCGCTCAACCAGACTGAGGGGACCCACGCTGGACCTAGCCTTGCCCCCGATGGGCGATGGCGCATGGCCATGCCACACTACTGGGGTATGCCCAGGGATCCAAGGGTCTCCGAGGATGGTCCACCACCACGAGAGAGTGCCGTAGGTACTCCAACGACCAGAGACTACACGCCAGAGGCGCGGAGGAGGGAGACGAGGCCAAAATGCTATAACTAACACCCCTGGCCCGTCGAGGAGCCCAGGTCGATCAACTAGCTGGGCCGATCTCCATGCGAACACTTGCTCCAAGGCTCTTGCTCCACAGCTACGAATACCCTGCCTGCATCATCTAAATACTCCAACCTGGGACCTTGGGATTCTTCTCTTCTTCTCTTTGCTTTTTCGCCAGGAGATCTCTTGGAGACTTGACATCTCTTATACACCTTGCACACCTACCACCACATACAACACCAACACCAACAACAAGAAGCCTTGGCTTATATCTAGTCGTCTGCCCCCGGGACTTGATATGACCCAGCAGATCCCCATGTCCTTTCGTCGAACAACCTCAGACCTCTCCTCCCCCGTCGGCGACTCTTCACCAACACACTACCACAACACCAGCAACACCGACAACATGGTTCGCTCATCTTCAGCAGAGCCCGCCAAGACCACCAAGCGGAAGGGTATGTCGATTGACCTCTGCTCGTTGCTTTTGGTGCCAAAAGCAACGAGGGACAATGACCATTGATCAGCACTAACATGAACCCCAATTCCAGGCACCCGAAGCGTCTCTACCCTCACACCCTCACAACTCGCCCGCAAGCGAGCCAACGACCGCGAGGCTCAACGAGCCATCCGGGCCAGGACCAAGGAGCACATTGAGCGTCTGGAGCGCGAGCTGGAGGAACTCAAGAGCAAGCAGAGCCGCGACCAGACCGTCCAGGAGCTTCTGCGCCGGAACAAGGCGCTCGAGGAGGAGCTCATGCGACTCAAGGAGACCATGGGCGTGTCCATGACCTCGTCGCCCTACTCCACACCAGGTACGAGAGAGAGGCGGCAGGTGTATGAGCATGCGCTGATAGCAGCAGTCTACGATGATAACCTCAGCTCCGGCAGTGGCGCCATCCCCAGCCCTCGCGGCTCACCCTTCCCCTCTGGCGACTACAACTCCCTCCCCGACTATGGACAGCAATATGTCCCCCTCCCCAATAACTGCGAGTCATGGGCCAGCACAGTTCCCTGCCCCGTCCCCTCCAACGTCTCCAGCCCCTCATCATCAGCCGACGACTACAGCGCAGGCTACATCCCCACGAGCGTGCCAGCCTCGATGCTGCCGTCCAACAACACAAGCACGTCTAGCATCAACGCAGTAGGCCACAAGGACGTGATCAAGATGGAGTACGAAGAAGTGGACCATCACGGTACGATCCCCCAAGGACTACCTGATGTGCGCCTAGGAGAGGAGGCTAATCACGCTCAGTGTCTAGACGCCGGGTTCCGCCTCAGCAATCCCTCGCTTCCGCCCGCCACCCCCCATACCTACATGCAACAGCAACACCACCACCAGCATCAGCAGCCCGCGTGGAACATGTATCCGGTCTACTACCCCCAGGCGCAGTCCTCGGTTCACTGAAGGGCCACCACACGCCGAGCTCCCCCGGCAGCTGGCCGGTGCCCGTCCTGACGACAGCGCCGGCCTGCCGCTTCGACGAGCTCCTGGTGGGCTTCCTTCAGGACTGCCGCCGCATGACAACCGCCGAGTCCATCTACCAGACGTTGGGGCCGGCCGCCGTGGACGTGCGGTCTCTGTTCCGGAGCCACGACGCTCAGGGACAGCTTCCGTGCTCGCCTCACCCCATCACTGACCTGATCCGCAGCCTGGTGGACATTGCGGGCATGACGAGGCTCACCGAGAGGATTGCGATTTTTGCGCCTCTGCAGACGTTGGTCTGCTGGCTGGCTCACCCCACGGCCGAGAGGCGAGCACGCGTGGGCGACGACTACCTACCGCGAGAGAAGCAGCTGTCGATCCGGCACCCTCAATGGATCGACCTCATCCTCTGGGGCGCACTGCGCGAGGCCATGATAGACCAGCAAGAGGCGTACGCCACGGAAGAGTTCCAGCGGGTCTACTTTGACTCATTGCGCCTCATCAACTGGCCCTACCAGCCGCTCGACGGGCTAGTGACGGATCCCCAGACGGGCCATGTTGGGCTCACGGATGCCCTCATGGCGCACGCCATGAACGGGGCCAACTGGCGGCTGAGCGAGGCGTTTGCCCAGCGGTACCCTGAGCTTGTCGAGCTTGTCGAGGTGGAGAGTCAATGACTCTTTCATCCTTGATCCTTTCTCTTCTCTCCTCACGACATGTTTCTTTTTTGATCTTGACATTCTATCTCTCTTGATAATGACGGATCACATGCCTCGGCAGATTCTGTGGGAGAACACGGCACCACATTGTCGATCACAGGAGGCTGGACTCTCCGCCGCGGCAAGTCTCTTCTTGTTCAGTTGATGAAGCATCCACATAACCACATATTCCCTTTTCATGTTTCCTTTCTGTCAAGAGGCCTGAGCAACAAGAGGCCTCTACTGAAAAGCATCCAATACTATATCATATCATATCACGACGCTAGATAGAGGAGGAAGACCCACTACCTACTACCAACACCAACACACATCACCACCATCACACACACTTTCACCGAGAACACACATGGGCACACACACACACACACTTAACGGCCGGGGAACATGTACTGCATCTTACATCACATGCCACTTTTATGCTATGGAGTTGTCTAGTTTTGGCGCGTCTTTTATCTACCGGGACGGGGCGTGCATTGGGAAACAACTACGGGAACTATGGGACCTTTGGGGGGAAATTGGCGACACGGGGTTTTTTTTAGAGAATTGGATCTTTATTACTCTTACGCATCATTCACTGCTGATTACGCTTTGTTGGGTCTTACTGGGGAAACACAAAAAAAAAAAAAAAAACAAGGGTAGACAGATACCAAGCAGCCAGCAAAATGAGAAAAAAATATCATGGGTACTCAATCAATACCGGAAACTTGACCCGGGTCTCCTCCCCCTTGACCTGAATCTCGGTGATGACATTCCAACTGGCGGAACTCGAGCCAATTGGTGAAATTGTTGGCAAGGTGTAATATGAAAAGAGAGACGACGAGGCTCTCTAGACCCAACTGCTCTCAACCCAACCCCGGTCTCTTTCATCTCGATCGTCTACCGTTGGCCGAAAGAGCAGGGATTCTACTTGAGAGAGGGGGATCCCCCGCCGTCTGAACTTGTTTCTGGTTACTTGTCGGAGGTGAATCTCCACTCCGGCAGACCGGGATGTTTAAACTGGATAGTAATTGTAACTAGACAGGATGAGGAAAGGTAGAGCGAGACGAAAGACGCTAGGGCTCGTGGATTGCACGAGCTGGATACCTTACAAGGGGGGTATGATCAGTGTCTGGGTGAGGGGAGGGCATCAAGAGTGGGGATTATTGTATCCCTTAGAATGAAGGAGAGGGAAATCATTGGGGGCTAGTTTCTACAGTCAGAGTATTGGATAACAGAAGGGCAAGTGAAGCTGTACAAAGGACACACGTAAGAGTCAAGAAGTTTGGGAACCCCCATCTACGACGCTGCAATGCTACCCACAAAGCATGGGACAACTTCCTTCGAAGCTTCCATTCCTCGCCCCCCCCTTTTTACGTTTTCGATAAACGTCTTTCATTGCTTCTTCTTGTCTCGCCTCTCACATGGCAAAAAGAAAGATCGATGACAGGACGTGCGTGCCGTTGCATGCACGCGCGCGTGGCGAATATCAGCACGTGGCCCGGTCGGATCTGAAGATCATGACATTTGGCCACCCTTTTACAAAGAGACGGTGACAGCTCTGAGGGTGTTGATACGGTCGCCTTTCTTCGGGTGTCCGCTAGTTTCGTGAACGAGGGATGTTCTGATCAGTACAGTAGAGAGAGATGCATGAGGCAAAAAACCACGGCGTTGGACCTTCGGGATGGGCGCAAAAAGCAAGACGCCCAACCTGTCGGCGCGACAGTTCTACTCTCAAAAGTAAAAACGGAGGGTGGAACTTCGAGAAGCTGGGGGCTCGGCAACCTAGAGGAAATAATGCTCCGATGGGGTAGTGTACGGCGTCAAGGGTTTCCAACGTTCTTGTCTGTGTGTTGCGTGTTGGCTGGCCGGTCCTTCTGGGCGTTTACCATATACGGTAGAACCACAGCTGAGCTTGTCCAAGCCATTTTCATCTAATAAAACGGCATCTGCCGTTTCCACTGCACGTCTTCCGCGTATAGTAGAAACAGGAGCCAACGCGGGAAGCGCCATGGCGTTGTTGTGTCTCTAGATTACAGCATCTCGATTCCCTCACCACACCCAAAGAGAGAAAAACGCAAAGTAACGCCGGCGGCAACGGCCCTGTTGTCGTTGACCTGTGTCACTCACTCACTCACTCATTCGGCGGTAACAGTCGGTCTAACATACACACAACACACACCGTTTCTTCGTGTATGCAGACATTCATATGCAAGAACCATTTTCCACCAGAGAGAGACATTCTCCAAAGCACAAGATAGGGGAAGACCGAGAGAATCGCGCAAGAGCCATAAAAAAAAAATCAGACCGTCAACTGAGCAACTCTTGCAGCAACGCTCGGTGCCATGTGCGTATGTGGCTTACAGGGAAGCACACGAGCATTCTTGCGTCTCTTGTCTCTCGAAACAAAAAAGAACGCAAAAACCTCAGAGATGTTTGACCTGCATAATCGCGGTGAAAGATTTGGGGTGCGTATACAGCCAGGGCTAGAAAACCTAGAAGGAGCCTGGAAAAGAAGGGTATTGGGGGGTGTGTACAATTTTTGCTTTTTGTCCAGTTTGAGGATCGAAGCCAATGCAAGGCGAATCTGCAAGTTAACAACGCGCGAGGATGGCATCGGCACGTGTTGTGTGGACTGAAGAGACGGGAAAAGGGGGGGCGTGTGTGTCTCTTTTGTTACAACAAGTCGCAATAGATTCATCCTGGTTGGACCGTGTGAGTGGGAATCAAAGAAAAGAGACTCCAAAAGAGTTGATGAGGAAGGGTCGTAGAGTTTGACGCTAGAAGGATTGCTGATGCTTCCATGAAGAAGGAGAAAGAAGCAAAACAGAGGGAGAGCGTCATTGAGCAAGGGGGGAGGGAGGGCGGGGAACGGCTGAGTGAGACATTGATTCAAACTACGTCAGGAAGAAGAAGGAGAAGAAGGCAGAGAAAATGATCGAGAAGAACAAGAGGTCAAGAGAAAAATGGTGATGGTGTGCTCATCAGCGTGGTTTTCCGTCGTCTTGCCCTTTTCGGCCATCGTGAGGATGCAGACACACAGACACTTCTCTATGTCTCTGTATTTGTGTCTGTCTTGTCGGTCTCCCACTGTAATTACCAATGTAGAAAAAAATGTCGGGCAAAGACGGGCAAGACGGGGATAGTCGGCAACCGGCAACGGGCCCAAGATTCGCCGAATCAGGGGGGCGTGAAGTCGGTGATTCCCCGACATAGCAACCAGACCGGGGTGACTGTATGTGTTTTGTATCTTAGACGCCATCCATCGAAGGACAGAGAGAGATTAGACAGAAAAGAAGACGGCCCATTTGTCGATCATCGGCCCAGAGCCGACATGCAGTAGCATCAGTTGCAATGACAACGACACAACAGCAACCAACGTCAAACACCCCCTTAGAAAGCAAGTCATCCGTACTGTAGGATTCAAGATGGGGATCTCCTCTGTGCTGAACAGTTGGGATCATCCCTGGCGACTTCTTCCCCCTCTCCGCTGACCGGGCTCAGAAAGGCGTGGCTTGCAGGGATTGCCTCTCCAGGGATGCCGTCGATCACGGCGCTAGGCAGGGGAGGAGTTCACTGCCTGGGGGGTACCTGTTCTGGCTCTGCACGCGTCAGGCAAAATCACGGTGAAGAAGGAGAGTAAGATGCATTGAGCGAGCGAGGGATTGACAATCTCTCACAATAAGCATGTGAAGTCGTCATCTGCCGAACCGCCCCGGTTGAACGGCCGATTCAATCATCCCTTCCCTTCTCAATGCGACTGAAGCAAGAGCCATCAGGGGTCAGAGGGGAAACGCCAGCGTCCTGCAAGCCATGGCAGCAGGTGCTGAATCTGGCAAAGGGGAGCAAGAGTTGCGGTAGCAGTGAGCAGGCGTGTGGACCGATTGCTCGGAGAGGGACCCAATAAGGGACTCGCGACAGGGCTCCAACCACGTAAAAGCCACGAGGCAGTCATGGAGCAGAGAGGGTCAGTGACAGAAGACACCGAGACGGCAGAGGGGGAGAGTTGACAAGGTCCTGTTCAGCTCGGGCACAGACAATTGGGTCATGGGGTACTCTGCAGTAGAGGCTCCTCCCCTTCATCTCCATCTGTATGCATGGAAAAGTCCGTGGAAGTCTCCATTTGGGTCAACCCCCAAATATCCGCTACGTAAAAGCTTGAGATCGAAAATCCTCCATTGGTCGTGATCCGCGACCGACGAGATGAGGTGCTTCGCGCCCGGTGAGGCTTGAGAGTGACGGTGACGGGTGGCTTCAAGCTTGTTCGAGAAGGAAAGCCAAGACAGAGTTTCTTCTCTTGCTTCTCTTCTTTCGCTGTGTCCATGTCCATGTCCTTGGGTTGCGCTCACACCCTCGCCATCCTCTCTCCCGGCACGTGGCCAAGAGACGCTTGACTGCAAGCCACGAGTTTATTGCTGCGCTGCGAGGACACGGAGAGAAGGGGACTCAAGTACAGGATACACATGCGACACTAAGGTCAACATGGCACCTCGTAGTTTTAGACTTCAGGTCCGCAACATCATGTCTGTCTCTCTCCCACCACACCCAGCGGCAAGCCATGTGGACGTGACACGCGTGTGTGTGCGTGTGCTGCGCTCGTGCTGGGGCAGACCCGGCTTGGCCTACTGCTTGCTTGGAGCAAGCTTCTCACGCACGGCACGGTGACGGTGACGGTGAGTGTCGAGGTGTGGTCGGTGACGTGCCCCCTTTGGTTCGGGAAGATGTAGGCGGTCAAGGGGGAGGGAGCACGGAGCAGACAGACAGCACAGCAGGGAAGACGGTGAGTTTTCCGAGCCGTCACCGTTTGATTCGGGAGCCTGAATTCCGAAAGCCCTCTAGGTGGTGGCTTTCCCGGTTCCCGGATTTGTCTTGTCACCTTGGACGGATTAGCCGCCAAGGGCTTCGAGGCTAACAGTCATGCGCTGGAGATCTCTCCGGCTGCGAGGCGAGGGAGGACATGAACTGATGACTTTCCTCCAGGCGCCACCTAGACTTCGACTCGGGGTAGAAGCCTCATGCTGGTAATTCGAGATTGGGCAAGTCTCGACAGTATCCGAGAACCCGATCACCAAGACGCCCGCCTGCCTTTTGAGATCATCTCAGGTGGGTTCCTTATGCCCCATTCTGGATACAGAGTCCACTCTGTCCGTGGCTGAAACCCTCTTCACACCCCATCCTCAAGGGCAACAACGCAGGGCCATGCTCAAGAACCGCATAGCCGGGAAGCTGGAGAGCCTTGTGCAACCTCACTATGCCACCAAGATGTGAGAGCCGGGTCGGCGGGTTGGACAGCTAGCGGTTTCACTCCGGGCGCCTCTGCGCCAGCCCAGCCCGGAACAAACCCCAACCAACTGACTGATACCATGCCGGCTCAGCGACAGCATCAAGTCTGCTCGGGTAACTGTTTAGCATCATCGCGGGTCTCTTCCCGGAGCCAGGCCAGGGCGCCCGCGATCCGGGGTTCATCCTGATTTAGCCTTGGGACGCTGAGCTTTTGTGATCTATCACGTCCCTTCGCTCCTCATGGCTTTCAGCGAGACCTCTTGGCGCCGCGACGGACTCGGGCGCGAGGACCAGCAGGCGGGACTCTAGCATGAGATGGCCAATGCATGGGGGGTTTGCGAGCTGCTCCGAGCCGCCGGGGGTTGGTGTCTGTCCCTTAGGAACCGGCCTCCGGGAGGTGAGGTGAGACCGATACAGAGACGATGGATTGGATTGACTGAGTGAGCCTCGTTGGGTTTCATTCCGTGGCCGCTTCCGTGACCCGACCCTGCCTTGCTAGCCTCGAGTGACACTCTTGTAAAACGTTTGGATCCATGGCCATGCCATGCAGAGAAGCCAGCAAGGTTTGGATCGACCGCCGGAGCCACGCGCTGGGCGAGACGGCGTCCAGATTAATGCCCGCGGCGATCAAATCAGGGCTGTCCAATGTCTCGCCTGGCTCTGCCTGGTGCCGTCATTTGCTCGGGGTGTGTTGCGCATGTCACTCGGTGGCCCCTCCGCTTTGGATACTTTGGGCTGATCCGGCCGTTTCTCCCTCCGTCGACAGGTGAGCACTTGAGAGTGATTCCGTAGTGGCTTCGGTATTTCCTCCGTTCAGGAAGGAAGAAGCGCAGAGACACGGCTCGGTAGGGCGCTTCTGGCTTGTGGTGGCGCCTAGGCCACCGCCGTCGTGTTTCCGCGCACCCAGCCAGAGGCGTGGAATGCACGTTGCAGGACGTCGACAAATGGCGGTAATCAGTAATGCCTGATACCACCCATGGCTGCCATTCAACTTGACCCTTCGCATAGGGGTCTTGGCAGACGTGGCCCATCAAATTCCCATGACACGCCAGGGATCAAGGAGCAAGGGAAGCTGTGTAGGCGGACGACCCAGGGTATGTACATACATATGTACACATTGAATCAAGGCAAATGAAACCATGGGCTCCTAGTTCCCAAACTAGTCGGTGCCGCGGGGGATCTGGACTTGGTCTAGCTCGCGTCGTATCTGTACCAAGGATCAAGGGGCTGCTTTGACTTGCCGCCGGCTGGGACTCTTCCGGTTTGCCTGTGGCTACCGCAAGGTGCACTCCAACGTCTATGAAGGTGTGCTGTGCTGTGTTGGTGTTCGTTGTTCCTTCGCTTCGCTTCGACCTTCACCTTCGCGTAGACGTTGATGATGATGTAGAGTCTTGGCAAACCTAGCCACGTCGTCTGATCTGCGACATTGGTCGGGCAGAGGGAAGGGAAACACAATCGACGCAGGATCGTGATTCAAGCATACGCACATCGTGAATCAACGGATTCATCTCTCTTTGCTTTTTCTGTTGCCATTTCGTTTCGCATTTCGCCGCGCATGAACTGGTGGGCCCGGAATCTACGGACCAAATCCGCGACCTCCGGCGGGCGGTTGTCCGTCTCTTTCGGACACGGCGCCGCTGGGCTAGATTTCCGGGTCTATCCGGTCAAGGCCAAGACCAGGCCCAGGTCACGAACGAACTCCTCCAAGGAGACGATGGCGAGATGGCCTCACGCTTTGCGATTGCGGTAACACAGACGAGCCTCAGCCGGCTCCCGGCGCAGCGGGACTGCCCTTGGTGATCCGGCTCCTTGGGTAGCCCTTCCCGCCCCAGCTACCATGGCCTTGGGAGCGGAACCTGTTGGTGTGGGAGGGATTCACACAACGGTCGACGGCGGCGGAAACGGTTGGTTCCAGCTGGTTCAGCTGTGATTGTTTGCTCCCTCGCCAAGTCTTTGTGTTCGCCGCGTTGGTCACAAGCCTGCAGAGCAGCTGACCAGCGTGGGTAATGGTCGCTGAGCCAAGCTGATACGAAGAAAATAGGTGCGATATGATTTCTCACGTTTTGATACTGGAGTTGCCCTTGTCAAGCTCATGCCAAGCTCTTGACAGGTTCTACCCCACGACTCCGGATTATTCCCACTTTCCTCTCCATGCTGGCACGTGATCTATCACCTGACTGCCACCTGACTTTCACCTTCAACTTGAACCTTCACCGTGATTTACAGCTCGTTCCACTTTGGCATGATCTCATGACAACTGCAGATGCCATTCTCTTGTCCGCGCAATCCTTCTTTCCCCGCTTCCTCCTGTTGTTTTCTTGCTCTTGGTTTGCCTGGCGGAATATCGTCCCGACGAAGCGACAAGTCTGACAGGGGTATTGGAAGGAGCACTTTTGATAGGCCGAGTGGCCGGTTAATCCTCGCTAGAAATCGTGACAGCTGCGGCATCGTGGGGCTTCACCTCCAACTTGACGCTCTTCTGGCATCATGAGACGGGATTCTCTGGGTTGAATTGGCAAATGACTTGCCGGAAACGACGATTACTACAGACCGGCTATGCGTCTTTTTCAGGCAGAACTGTCAGCCAAGCGGCTGCGGGGTTGGTATTTAACCAGGTGCTTTCTCCAGAGAGATTTGAAGGAGGGCATGTCTCGCTCGTGGACCAGATTGCAGGTCCTCAAGAATTGACTGATATTCGTCTCCTGAACCTTTCCTTTCGTGACTGAGACCGCTTTACTGGTGAAAATGGCCGATTTCAACGTCGAGGAGGTCCTCAAGAAGCTCACGCTCGCAGACAAGGTCGCTCTGCTTGCAGGTTTGTGATGCAACACCATGGACAGCAACTCAACTAACTCTCCCCCAAGGTGTAGACTTTTGGCACACCAAGGCCCTTCCTGACCATGGAGTTCCCTCCATCCGTGTCTCAGATGGTCCCAACGGCGTGAGAGGAACCAAGTTCTTCAACGGCATCCCCGCAGCATGCTTCCCCTGTGGTACTGGCCTTGGTGCTACCTTTAACCAGGAGCTGCTCGAGGAGGCAGGAAAGAAGATGGGTGAGGAAGCCATCGGAAAGAGCGCACATGTCATTCTGGGCCCAACCATCAACATGCAACGCTCTCCCCTCGGCGGACGTGGCTTCGAGTCCATTGGCGAAGACCCCTTCCTCGCTGGTCTCGGTGCCGCTGCCATCGTCAGGGGTATCCAGAGCACAGGTGTTCAGGCTACTGTCAAGCACTTTGTCTGCAATGACCAAGAGCACAAGCGCATGAACGTCCAGGCCATCGTCACGGAGCGCGCCCTCCGCGAGATCTATGCCCTTCCCTTCCAGCTTACCGTGCGAGACGCCAAGCCCGGCGCCTTCATGACGGCCTACAACGGCGTCAATGGAGTCTCGTGCAGTGAGAACCCCAAGCTGCTCAACGACCTCCTCCGAAAGGAATGGGGCTGGGAGGGTCTCGTCATGAGCGATTGGTGGGGAACCTATAGCTCCTCCGATGCCGCCAAGGCTGGTCTGGACCTTGAGATGCCTGGCCCTACTCGCTGGCGAGGTGATGTCCTCAACTTTGCCGCTGCCACTGAGAAGGTCTGGGGCCATGTCATTGACGAGCGTGCCCGACAAGTGCTCAAGTTTGTGAAGAAGTGTGCCGCTTCTGGTATCCCTGAGAATGGCCCAGAGAAGACGCTCAACACCCCCGAGACAGCCGCCCTTCTGCGCAAGATCGGAAACGAGAGCATCGTCCTTCTCAAGAACGAAAAGAATGTTCTTCCCCTCGCAAAGGACAAGAAGACACTCGTCATTGGCCCCAACGCCAAGGTCGCAACCTACCACGGTGGTGGCTCTGCCTCGCTTGCTGCCTACTACGCCGTCACCCCTTACGATGGCATCACTGAGAAGCTCGGCAGCGCTCCAGCCTACACCGTTGGCGCATACACTCACAAGCTGCTGCCCCTTCTGGGAGACCAGACCAAGGGCCCCGACGGCAAGTTTGGCATGAGCTGGAAGGTGTTCAACCAGCCTCCTAGCGTGTCTGGTCGTGAGCCCGTCCAGGAGCTCTGGCTGACCAAGACGGAGATGCACCTCGTTGACTTTTACAGCGACAAGGTCGATGACCTTTGGTACGCCGACCTCGAGGGCACGCTCCAAGTTGAGGAGGACGCGACCTACGAGTTTGGCCTCATTGTGTCCGGAACCGCAAAGCTCTATGTCAACGGCGACCTCGTCGTCGACAACGCCACCAAGCAGTACCCCGGCGAGGCCTTCTTCGGTACCGCCACTCGCGAGGAGCTCGGCCGTATAGACCTCAAGAAGGGCGAGAAGTATCAAGTCAAGGTTGAGTTCGCCTCGGCACCTAGCTTCACCCTCAAGTTCGACAACCCCGTCGCCGGCCACGGCTCCCTGCGTGTGGGTGCCTGCAAGGTGATTGACGCCCAGAAGGAGATTGAGCACTCCGTTGCTCTCGCCAAGGAGCACGACCAGGTCATCATCTGCGGTGGTCTGAACGCGGACTGGGAGACTGAGGGCTCAGACCGCGCGAGCATGAAGCTCCCCGGCGTGCTAGACGAGCTCATCACTGCCGTCTCAGCTGCGAACCCCAACACCGCTGTCGTCATGCAGACGGGAACCCCTGAGGAGATGCCCTGGCTCGACGATGTTCCTGCTGTGATCCAGGCCTGGTACGGCGGCAACGAGACGGGTAACTCGATTGCTGATATCCTCTTTGGAGACGCCAACCCCTCTGGCAAGCTGTCCCTCAGCTTCCCCAAGCGTCTAACCGATGTCCCAGCCTTCCTCAACTTCCGCACTGAGGCAGGCCGGACGCTCTATGGCGAGGACATCTATCTGGGATACCGATACTACGAGTTTGCCGACCGCGAGGTCAACTTCCCCTTCGGCCACGGTCTCTCCTACACAACCTTTGCCTTCTCAGACCTCTCCGTCTCTTCTTCCGAGGGCAAGCTCACCGCAAGCTTCAAGGTCCGCAACACAGGTTCCATCCGTGGCGCCGAAGTTGCGCAGCTGTATGTGAAGCCGCTGCAGGCAGCCAAGGTGAACCGGCCCGTCAAAGAGCTCAAGGGCTTCGCCAAGGTTGAGCTTGACGCTGGCGCCGAGCAGGCGGTGACCATCTCTGAGCTCGAGAAGTACGCCGCCGCTTACTTTGACGAGGAGAAGGACCAGTGGTGCGTCGAGGCTGGCAAGTACGAGGTCATCATCAGCGACAGCAGCGTCGTTGGGGACAAGGCGCTCAAGGGGTCGTTCAAGGTTGACGAGACCTACTGGTGGTCTGGCATATGATGACGGAGCTTTTATGTGTTAATGATAAATCCCTGGATAGGTAGTTATGAATTCCTTGGTTTGATACATCTCTTCATATCTTGGTGCCCACAAGGGTAAAGATGTAGTTTTGACTGTAACCCTATATAGCTTGTATATTGCTCCTCATGATGCGGTATACTGGAAACTGGTCCATGAAACTTGACCAATGTCCGATACACAACTCGCCTGTCTTAGAAAAAGACACATGAACACCTCCGTCGACAAAATTCTCAATTTCTCGCGTTGAATCTCAACCACCCTCATATGAGGCGTGTCCACGGGCAGCGACAAAATAACTGGCTGTTTTCCTGGCGATACCAATGTCGAATTGCGGCTACACACTCCGTGCTCAGCTTTGCCTAACTCTATAGGGCCACTTCGAAACTGTAGGTGAACGAGGCCGAGACGGTAAGGATTCTGGCCATCCACTCTCGCCGGGGCCTCATTGACCTTCCCATCAGCTTGTTGATGATGTGGCTAGTTGATGCCAGGGGTTGGTTGGGTCCAAGTAATGATGTCTCCGGTGGTTCCATTTAACTCATGGAATGAACAGCCATTCGTGTGTGAGCCTAGAGTGGCATGGCCATGGATTGTCCATGAACCTTCATTATCAAGTCTTCAGAAGACAACCTGGAGCTTCAAGCGAACTGGGGTTAAAGCTTGCTGCTAATAGGGCTGCATGGTGTAATCGAAAACCCATGAGTGAAGCGATGCGCCGTGCCTGGAGCCGTGTTCATCCTGAGGGGCCCAAAGTTGTCCATGACTTGAGCTCAATTATGAGGGAAACA
This sequence comes from Fusarium solani, assembly GCF_023522795.1. Lineage (NCBI taxonomy): Eukaryota > Fungi > Ascomycota > Sordariomycetes > Hypocreales > Nectriaceae > Fusarium > Fusarium solani. The sequence continues at coordinate 651,781 of NW_027072153.1, forward strand.
CCTTATCATCAGCAAGAAACTGATCAACACGCCTCTTGCGGCCTTGAGCCCCAACCTCGCTCAAGTTGATCTCCTTGGCAGAGCCATTAGAAGCTTCATCGGGCAAAGCATGAACACGCCCACCAACTCTGGCCAGCAAGAAGCGCATCCTCTCGAGCTCCTTTTCGACGGGGCCGTTCCGCGTAAGCAGGTTCTCCTGGATACCGGCTCCGTTGTCGCTCGTCTGCAAGGGCTCAACGACGGATTTGAGGCGGTTGAGTCTTGCTACTTGCTCTTTCAATTGCTTCCGCTGCTCGTTGAGCTCGGATAGCCGAGTGACGGCATCGGTGTAGCGCTTGGCTTCCGTTGGGTAGTCGTTGACATCCTTGTCTAAGGGCCAAGTTGGCGGGAGAGACTCAATGGCTTTATCGCCAGCTTCATACATGTTAGCATGTGAAGCTTACAATAGATTCAACGAGACTCACTTAAATCAAGTTCTCTGCCAATACTGCCCTCAACGTCAGCCACTCCTCCCACCCTACGCGCAGCATCTTTGGTGTAAATATCATCAATCTGCTCAGCAATATTGCGAGTAGCTTGAGGAGCATAGACGCGACGACAGTGCTGCTGAATGGTGTGGTTGAGATTGAGCAGGGCTTCTTGAAGGACGCGCTCAGGTATAGCTTCACTCGACGCGTCGTTGGCAGCCTGCCATGTGCGAGACGGCGCGAGAGGCTGCGCCAGCAGCGTTGTCTGGTTGACGAGGAAGGATTGCTTCAACGACGGGATCGTCGGTGCAGATGCACGGCTAGACATGATGGATTTTTATCAAGATGTGTACGCTCCTTTGGTGTGAGGGTATCTCGGTCTTGATGCTTGGTGTTGTGGTGATGTTGTTTGTGGAGGTCACATGACCGCACTGAGCAGCATTCTTTCAGGCCTACGCCCCTGTAAAACTCGCTACAGCGCTCCACCATACATGGATCCATCATATCAATCCCACTGGCAACGACATGTCAATTGCCTTCTATACATCGTCAACCTGACTTTGCTGCCATCATATCCAGCTCGAGCCCGGGAAGCATTCTCTTGCTTGTCTCTGATCAAAGACCAGTTTGCATCGCCAAGAGACTCCTCCTGCAGAGGATGCAGTAGCGGCATCAGAGCAAACACCATGGACAGCCAGCATACCTCATGGGGCTTGGCCTTGGGGTAGAATTCCGCGATTGCTAACTCGCGGTCTGCAAATGGTCAGCTTCAAGGTCGAGACCACTTCGAATAGCCGAATCCTCATGGCCAATGTCTTGTAGATTGGCTATAGATCTGGCACGCGTTAGCGAGACATTCGACCCAGACCATTGAGATCTGTCCAACGATGCCCGACTCCGGAGAATATTGACACTGGCTTGATAGCCTACGCCTGCCAAGTCGCACATGGCGGAACGCCTCGAGGTCAGCTCCAAGTCACACATTCCGATTGTCTCGAGCGAATGGGCCTCAATGCCGTGCGACAAGGTTCTTTTTCGTAGCCTTGTGGGTTCCCCATGGTTCACCGACCAGGAGGGGGTTCGTTCAACTCGTGTGTGCAACAACCTGGCGCTTTTCAGCCGTTGCCAACTAGTGCCTTCAACCTTGTAAAGAGAGGAGAGTCCCATATCTAGTGGATTCATCAAGCGAGCCATCGGAAATTGCATGGTTATTTCTGTCACCTACCGACTCTGATAGGTTGACAGCGGGCGACGAGAAGCGAACTGAGCGGAATATCACCGCGTCTGTTCTCGAGGGCGTTCGCCTACTTCGAGGAATATGGAGGAGAGTGCACGTGCTATGCGAGTGCGAAGCGAAGTTGCATCTTGGCTGAGCCTGTCACCACCATCAAGAGAGCGAAAAGGTGTGGTGGGGCATTATTCCTCAATCAACCCCCCAAGGCTATTGTCCAAGGGCTGGGCTGGGCTGGCCAGCTTGGCTTGTTCAGTTTGAAAGGGGGCTGTTCCTATTGGGTTCCTGCATCAATGAATCCATTATGCTATCGAGTCTTTCCTTTGTGCATTTTCGCAGATGCGAATGCGAAATTGGGTCGTCATTGACTTGACCTTCTATACAATCGAACGTCCTTCAACACCGGGAATATCACCAAAGGATTCGTGACTGCGACCCTGACATGCATCACATTCAAATGGGGAAGTTGATTCGAAGCTGTCAGTGAAACGGTGCCATTTCTTACACGGGAAACATTCGAGTTAAGATCAGGGATTCCTTTTCGCAGTGGTTGTCAGTTGCAGCCACTTCTCAACACTGCAGCAAACACCACACGAGAGAAACCCGGGAGCAGCAACGCCCGGCATGGTATAAAGCTATCGCCATTGTCCTCGGTCGTGAATCACAGTCTCTTTGTGACATCTTCAAAGGGCACGCCTTGGTTTCTCTGTTCTTTGATATCTCGTCTTCCGCTGCTACACAGCATCTTCTCTTTCAAGCCGGCCACAAACTTCCCTTGTGTTGCCTGTTACTGCATTTCAAGAAACTTTGACACCCGTCATGGCTCTCAACGGGCCAGGTACCTTTCATCGCACTCGTGAGCACGAGGGAGAGGACCGTTCCCAGATCACGCAAAACATCTTGGACGAATCGTGGAAGAAATGGCCCAACGAAGCCGCTGTAAGTGTCTCCCTCAATCCTCATAACATTCCGATCCATGTACTGATGTCTCTAGTTTGACCACCTTGAAGAACATCGCGGTCCCCTCCGCCTCAACCTCAAAGGCTCCATCCCCTCATGGGCTGCCGGCGCTCTCTTCCGCACCGGCCCCGGCCAAAGCCGCGTCGAGAACACAATCCGCGGCACACACTTTACCACACACTGGTTTGACGGCTTTGCCCAAACGCACCGCTTCGACATCGTTGTCCCTGATGACGGTGGTGATGTCCAGGTGTGGTACTCTTCCAGACGCCAGGCCGAGTCGTGGGTCGAGAGCGTCAAGAAGAAGGGATGGCGAGCTGGTATAACATTTGGACAAAAGGCAGATCCCTGTGTGGGCATTTTTGCAAAGTTCATGAGCCACTTTGAGCCCAAGTATGGAAACAACAATGTCACCGTCTTGCCCAATGTCCCAGGCCTATCCAACGCCGGGACGTCCAAGGCTCAGGAGAACTGGCATATCACCGGCCAAGGCAAGCACAAGGTTGATGCGCACCAAAAGAACGGCCACACAAACGGCAATGGGGCTACGGTTCCTGCAGTACCTCTCGGCCATCGTGCGAACCTATCCAATGTCTTCACCGCAACCGACTTTGCCGGCATCCGTCGCATCGATCCCACTACCCTCGAACCTCTCGGCCTCGCCATGCAGAGCGCCCTCGACCCTCTCCTCAGCGGTCCCTGCTCATGCGCGCACGCCCAGCGCGATCCTATAACCGGTGACTTCTTCAACTACAACCTCGACTTTGGTCGATACGCGACCTACCGCGTCTTCCGGGTCGACGCAGCCTCGGGTAAGACGGAGATCCTCGCCACGGTGACGGACCCGAACGTTCCGCCTGCGTACCTGCATAGCTTCTTCCTGACTGAAAACTATGTCGTCATTTGTATCCCGTCATCGCACTATGCGTGGAGTGGGCTGAAGATGTTGTGGAAGAGCAACATCCTCGAGTCGATTCTCCCATTTGACGAGAGCAAGAAGTGCAAGTGGCTCGTTGTTGATCGCCGGCACGGAAAGGGGCTTGTAGCCACCTTTTCGACGCCTGCTGCCTTCTTCTTCCACTCAGTCAACGCTTTCGAAGAGCATGTCAAAGACGAGAATGGCAAGGAGCACATTGAGCTCTGTTTCGACTTGTCCAAGTACCAGAACATGGACATCATCAAGGGGTTCTACTACGATGTAATCCTTGACCGCAACGACGCCACAAAGAAGTACTGGTTTGAGGGCAAGAGATACGAGAATTCGTTTCCCATTTTTACCAGATACCGCTTCAGAATGCCTACAGGGGCACCAGACATGTCATTTTCAGCCACTGCGAAAGAAGACCTCTGCATCCCAACTCCTCACGCTGGTGAGCTCTCAACCATCCACCCTCTCCGTTTGGGAAAACCCTATCGCTTCGTCTACGGCGCGACTCTGCGTGGTCTCGGCACTATTGTCGATGCACTAGTCAAGACGGATGTGACTACCAGGGAGGCGCTGATCTGGAGTGGACCAGAGGGGCATACACCAGGAGAGCCTGTATTTGTTCCGCGGCCTGGAGCAGAGGATGAGGATGATGGTGTGGTATTGAGCGTGGTTGTTGATGGTGTTACAGAGACTACCTATCTCTTGTGCTTGGATGGCAAGACGATGGAGGAGTTGGGGAGAGCCGAGGCAGACTTTGCCATCGGGATGGGATTTCATGGCGTTCATGTGCCAGTGGCTCAGTGAAAGGATCACATTTTTAACGATTCACCAGGTGGAAGCAAGCGTGCATACTGTCAGCCCTGAATTGGGGGCAGGGGGATGATCTAGCATTGAAGAAGTTTCGGGAGTGGGCGAGTGTATATCATGAGACGGCCATTAATCTGTAGTGTGAGAAAGGGAGGGCCTATCTAATCAAAGACAAGCACACAATGCTTGAAACAGGCCAGGTAGTTGGTATTATCCAGATAATTGGAAGTAATGAAATGTAACAAGGCTGTACATGTCCAAACCTACCTCTACATCTCATGAAAACACCACGAGGATGATATCAAGATCCCTCATCAAATCCTTCGTACGAGATACGAAAAACCCCACAAACCCTCCTCCCATTCTTCCAAACCACCGGAAAACAATTCATTTCTTACTTCCAAGCCCTACCCCGCGAAATGCAACGTGGTGGCTTTTTCCAATGTGTGGATTATGGCCTGATGTTTGACGCTCACCCCTGCCCGGATATAATCTACCCCCAAAAGGATTTATTCCCCTGGGAAATATAAGATAAGATCTCATGACGCCAGAGAGTAGCATCGCGGACTTGTACCTCCTTTTTTGACATTGTCCGTTGTTCAAAGATCAATGCACGACACGCATGGTCAGCACATGGCTTCTCCAGGTGGGGTGATTGATAAGGCGCCGCGAGTCTGGAATCGCGAGATGCCGACCGGGGAAGGCATCCAGGCCTGCCGATTGGAAAAGGGTCTGGGTTAGGGGGATGTGACTTTATTCAAGGTTGAGATGGCGACGGTTAAACATGAGTTAGGCTGACCTTGTTAAGGGGAAGATGAGCGGTGACGGGGATACTCTGTGACGACGCAAGAGTCAAAACTCGTGATGTTGGGTCGAGACACGAGATCTGTGGGCTATTCACGGTGAGCACGCCAGGTGTCGGTGACTGGAGAACCAGGGATTCGGCACAGCCAAGGACTCCGCGGACATGAGGCTGAATGTGAGCCATCGTCTCGGTCCTCGGACATGACAACCCTCCCCGAACCCGGAGATGCTCATCTGATAACCAGCTTATCAATCAGCAAACATGTCACATGTATCACATGTTGTGGCGACATCCTCTTGTGTTGTTGAAACATTTGACATTTCATGCTCCCGTGGCTAATAGTTACAGTTGGTTCACAACAACTTCTCATCTCCCCCGCTCAACTGCACGCTGTCCCCGTAAAATGCATTCGTCTCAACCGCCCCCCCGGTTCCCCTGTAGAGCCGATCACTCCTTGTGTGATTCAAGCAAAAGTAAACATTTGAACCCCTGACTCCCAAAGTAAAATAGTTCCCAAGTGTGCGCGAGAAAAGAAGGAGAGATGAGATGGGGGCCTCCATCTGGTGCAGCCGATGTGCACTGTTCGCCTGGCCGGCGAGCTCCCTCTCCTATGTGTAGTCTCATGCTACTTTTTTTCATCCAGCCTCAGTGAGGGTATCATTCCAATAGTTTCCAATCCTAGCGATATAGCGACGATGGCGACATGTGATATATGTTGGGTCGTATGTGCGCGCATGTACGCTTAGGCGGTGGCGGCGGCAGGCTCGGCAGTGGGCATCTTCATGCCGGTGCCGCTGAGGTTGCTGATCTTGGCGTTGGGGTTCTTGGTGTAGTAGTCCGAGATGGCAGACTTGATGGCATCCTCAGCCAGCATGGAGCAGTGGACTATATATCAGAGTCAGTGAGCTGTGAGTGAGATATGCCGCAATTGAACGACGGCGTGAGTGATATGAGGGTATACATACGCTTGACGGGGGGTAAGCAGAGCTCCTTGGCAATCTCGGTGTTCTTGACCTTGCCAGCCTCATCCAGGCTCATGCCGCGGACGAGCTCAGTGAGGTAGCTGCTGGAAGCGATAGCCGAACCGCAGCCGAAGGTCTTGAACTTGACGTCCGAGATCTTCTGGGTCTCGGGGTCGACACGGATCTGAAGCTTCATGACATCGCCGCAGGCGGGGGCGCCGACGAGGCCAGTGCCGACATCGAGATCCTTCTTGTTCATGGACCCGACATTTCGGGGCCGCGAGTAGTGGTCGAGCACCTTCTCATGGTAGGAGCGAGAGGCGTTGACGGCGACGGCGGGAGCGAGCTGTCGCGCAGGGACGAGGGCAGGGCGGGCGAGGGGAGCAGCGAGAGCAGCTCGCCGCGAGACAGCGCGAAGTCCTCGAGAGAACATTGTGAATATAGGAGTTGTGTGGGCGAGTGTGTGTGGACGGGATATGTGCCGAGATTGACAGAGGAGAGCTGCGCTTGAGCCGACGGAAAGGAGTCGAGGAAGCAGCTGCAGTAGTGTAGTCTGTGATTAGGATCGGAGTGAATTCGACGAGTGTCGTTGATATGGTCGGTGCAAGTTGGTGATGCAGGATCCAAGTTTGTCGGGAGGCGAAAGGGCAAAAAGGCGATGACGGAGGGAGGAATTTCAGTTCCTCAGAAGGCGTCCGGCTTTGCTCAAAAAAGAATGCGGGACTTGCACAGGATGGCGATTTCGGCCAATGCATCGCGGTGGTGTGGGTCTCTATTCGACCAATCACCGAGCTTCGATTGCTCGGCCATTACGTCTTTGCTGGCTCGGTCCTCCTCGGAGAAGAGAGCCAGAGGGAAGGTAACGACCCACATCGCGCTTCCCCTCTCTCCTCTTTCCTCTCCCAGTTGTTTTACTATAAGAGGAATGGTTTGGCGGCATTGTCAGTCTTTTCTCCATTTAGTTAGACTTACAGTCTCTGATTGGAGGGGAAGGGGCAAGCGTGGCCGGGGACGCGGACCCAGCCTGCATCTGATAAGATGGGCTGTGGGAATATTGTGGATGCCAACATTTGTCATGACTTGCTAGACGAATCACTGCCCGCCGCAGCTTCGGAGCACCGCATCGTTGGCTGTCCTCTGGGCGAGAGGGAGCGGATAGGTACTCCATACATCCTGTACAGTAGCTCCGCACCGCAGAAACCCGCTATTCACCGGTATCTTGCGCCGTGGTCCCTCCAACCCTAACGCTGATGATCGGTCGCGGATCTGGCCAAATGGAAGTCGGTGATAGTTAATAGAGACGGTCACGTTCAGTGCGTATTGGTCCCAAGTGTTTGACAGCAAGCGACCTCGGTACTCGTTCTCCGAGGAGTTGTGCTCTTCAATAACGGTTACACACCTTTATCAGATAGATAAGCCCTACCTCAACAGATTGATAAGTCGGCATCGATCCCGTCCTCCGTCCGCGGGGGAACGACCATGTCCGCGGGGGACGGAGACACGGTACTGCTCCGCGGGCAGGGGAGATGCAGACGACACAAAAACCAGGATTTAATGACTCTATTCAGAGACGAGGCTCGATTTTTTTTCTTTCTCTCCTCCCTGTCCCGAGGTTCAACAATAGACAGGCCTCGTCGGTGGATCTCGGCCGTTCGGCGCAGCGAAATCGCCGGTCGCTCAATTCACGGAGTCGGTGTTACGGCGCCGGACATACCACGGAAGCCACGGATGACAAGTCAATGGCGAATACAACAATTACGTTGTGTGGCCAATGCTCGAATTTACCGAAGGATGACATCCCTTTCACATGAACAAAAACTGGTACAAACCTCGAATTTTCCCATCAAAAGGTCGGTAAATGCTAGCGTTCGGTCTTGGCTCGCCGGACCCTCGGGGATACCCCCAGACCATGGAATTCGGGGCTATCCTCCGGCCAGCCGGCATTTGTCCTCGAGACAAGCCTTTCCCTGTCCGGATCCATGCAAACGTAGACGGGGCATCATGCAGTTATCCCTGGAGCTCCTAGTCTGACAGCCAAAGATTTGAAATAGTCTGCAGGTCTGTTTCGCTTGACTGTTTCCTTCAACGGACTATTCTCAAATGTTGAGCCGATTCCGTGCCTTGGCTAAAACATATCGCTCTTCTCCGCTTGGCGCACCTCAACCCGAACCTTAAAGTCCAGCGGCTTCACGAACCAGTAGTTTTGCGTGTGCCACTTCTCCCGCTGTAGTGATGGATCAAGCCCAAAGTCAAAGTCTCGAACAATTCGGGGGATGAGCTTGGACATTTCAAGCATCGAAACATGTCGCCCAATGCATGTTCGAGAGCCGAGTCCGAACTGTGCGAAATGTCAGAAAGACCATTAATTCGTGTTGCTGGGGCTCTTACAGGCATATAGTAACGGTTCATCATAGAGAGCCTTGCAGCATCATCCACTAACCATCGATCCGGGTTGAATGTCTCCGCATCATCACCAAAGACTCGATGATCGCGGTGTGCTACCCAAGTGTTGATGCCAACTGTCGTCTGTATCATGATTGACTCGTTAGTCTCTTCTCATACAGTACCAGATCGTCGCGTTGACTCACGCCTTCCGGGAAGAATCGTCCGGAGATCGTTGCTCCTCCTTCAGGAACCACGCGCTCAAGGGGGAGTCCCGTGGCGGGATGCATCCGCAACGCCTCCTTGATGACGGCTTGAAGATATGGCAGCTGCTGGCTCTCTTTGAATGTAGGCGACTTGGACATGCCTCCCTTGGCAGTTAGATCATCAATCTCGTCCCTCAGCTTCTGCAGGCAGGCAGGGTGCTTAAGTAGATAGTAGAGGACTGCAGAAAGGCTGATGGCCGTGGTATCAGATCCTGCTACCATGTTTGATGTACACCCAGCCAGGACATGAAAAGATGTAAAAACATCCGGGTCGGCTGCATGCTTTGCCAAAAACTTGGTGAGAAAGTCTTCCATGGCGACTGCACTCTCTTCAGCCACAGGCTTGGGAGTGACTTGCGCTTCACGGATTCTCTCTTTGGTAAAGCTCAGCACGTAAGCTCTTCCGGCACCTTTCGCACCTGCAAGGTAATTTTTGAGAGGGAATAGATATCGGTGCAGACTTGGGAAGATGCCAACGAGCGTAGCGTAGCCCAGGTGCTCTTCCAACGCGCTGATGACACCTCGAATATCGTCACCACGATCTAGGAAGCCAAGCCTTTTGGCATAAGTGATCAAGCCGATGACATCAAATGCGTAGCACTGGAACCAATGTCTCATGTCGACAAGCATGTTGGACCTTGACATCTCAGCGAGTCGCTGCGTGAAGAGGTCGGAACACTCGTCGACAAAGGGCTCGTAGTGAACCAGAGATGACATTGCATAGGTCGCTTGATAGAGTCTTCGGTTCTGGGCGTGGCGCTTGATTGACTGATCACTGAAGATGGCCCATTGCCCAGGGCTTGCCCATGATGAATACCATGATGACTTGGGGAAGTGGTTGCCGAGGCCGTAGATGATCTTGGCGGCTTCTGGGTCGTTGAAGCTGAAGCGGTTTGGGCCGTAGCGGACAATTGTTCCTATAGCAAGTACTCAGCGTCAAATGCTGGGATGAGAAGGCAAGTGAGTGTACCGTATTTCTTGTGTAATTCCACATTTACATCCTGGAAAGACCCCTTCCGGACGTTCCAGAAATACCAGCCATCGGTGAATCGTGCCAGAAACGGACCTGGCACAGTTCGAAGCGGGGATCGGATAAATTGAACAAGAAAGCGGACAAGAAACGCGATGAAAAGGATGGGAAGTACATATAACGAGATTGAGGACTCCATAGTAGCAGTCGAGTTAAAGAGCCAAGACCGGATAGACTAGAGCAGAGTTCCAGTTCGTTATTGAAGATACGATGACGTTCGCAACTTGTATTAAAACATTCGGCCCAGTTTGCCAATCACGGCCTTGCCGATCTCCTCTGCCGAATGCTTTGGAGGTGGTGATCTGGCAGAGTGTCCCTCAAACTCCTGCGGGGTTGGCTGCCACTTTGGAGAGAAACGCGGGGTGTTACTCAGGATCTGACCAACAGGAACAAAATGATATGCAATGAAAAGAGATTGCTCAGTTCTTGGATGTGTTTCTTTGTTGCACAATGCTTGCTTAACCCCGCAAAGTAGTGGCGTTTATTATACGATAGGCTGGGGAAGTGGGTGAGAATCTGGGGTATTGGGGCATTTACGGATATAGACCCGAGCTCGCGTTTGAGAGTGTCCGTACCTAGTGTTGGCTCATTCAATGAAGCCTTCTATTCCAATAATGGCCTTGGACACATTTATCTCGATACGTATTTCTGCAGCTCGTCGAGGTCCTCTTTACCTTGTTTCTTATCTAGCTCTTACGCCCATGGCTTAGCTGGCTAGTTAAACTATTGTGTATCAAGAATGTAAACAGGCCGAGGCTTTGCTCGTGTGAGCCAAGGCGACCTGTCGGTTTCACTATTTAGGCTCTCAGCACTTTTGGAATTCCTATAGCAAGGGTTCTGCATATCCAAAAACTCCACATTGGCTCTTTCGGAAACCGTGTAGGAACGAATGCGCCGTATTCCCTACAAATAGCCTAGAGTCGCATTGCAATTTCGGGTAGACAGCGAAGCTATTTGTATAATATTACTTACAGCCCTGGAGATGTTGAGACGGCGAGTCTCATTGCGCGGAAACTTGGGTTATGATTGCGAGCGGCTTGGGACTTGTGTTGAAGTTGTGTTCCTTGCGCTCCTGATATGATGGAGCATGCGAGCCCGAACAGTGTTATTAGGGGATAGAACGGTGCCGCCATGAGCTTGTGCGAGGCCATCACTATGCCAAATGAACATTATTCCAACGTACCCATAAAGGGGTAGCCACAAAACTGCCCATTACTAACTGTCTAGTAGTCAGGTGTAATTGGTCTCTCATCTCGCATGCCAAAGACTTGACTGGCTTGAAGACTAGGCGCTACCTTGTGGCATGGCCTAGTATCCTCTCTGGGAAATGTTACCTTAAGGGGGGGTCCCTTTCTTAATTTCAGAAATGAAATATGGACTAGAGCCTCGAGGATGTCACCATTATATCTTGATGTAAATCTGAGGCAACTAAAGGCATCAGTGGTAGGGCAGATGTCCATTCTCGGTCGCCCTCTAGGAGGCTGCCGACAGTGAATTGGCGCGAAAGCCCGGTTTGTGCGTCGACAACATGTCTCATCTACGAGCTCGGAATAAAAGCATTTGTGCTATAGGAAATAAAGAGATTCTCGTGTTGAAATCAATGACCTTCTCTCATTTTCTTCCACGCCCCATCACTGCTCCTTTGTGTTCGTGGATGGTTTGGTACTTTCTGAGCACATTAAGAAACGCAACCCAAGCTTTATCCGATGTTATTCATTGGAGAAAAAACAGAGATTCTCGATGAAATGACCCATAATTGCCACCAAGAAGCTTAAATACCCGATATGACTCCCCAACATCATACATTTGGAATCAATTCAACGCTCATAAGCCTCGAAGAGCCGGTCACGCCGGAGTGCTGACTTACCCCAGACCAGTCAGGGTCAGGTTGCCGCAGCCATGTGTGAGCCGACTGACTGCAGCGAGAAAAACGCACGCTTCCGGTTGGAGCCCTCTCAGTTCGTGTGATACATGACACGTAAAATGTAACCCTTCAACAGGACAAGACCTCATGAGCGAATGTTCCAGTACCGTCTTGCATGAAGAGATCTGCTACGCCACATCTGCGCCACAGGCCGATGCAGGATCGTGGCTGAAATGCCCCGCCTTTGCTAACACTTCCCCAGGCAGGAACCGAGCTCCAGTGACGTGTGCTACCACCCATCGCTGAGCTTCCCTCGTGGCTAAGGATTGATTCCATTCAACATCGCCCACTTGACAGAGGACAACTAAAAAATTCTTCTTTTCTCCTGTCGCTTTTCTACTCCAAGCTGCAGAGAGAATAACCAGAGAAGCCCGCCTATCATGGCTTGTCCTCATCTTGAGTCGATCGGTACGTGAGCTCTTGAAAATGACCCCGCCATTTGATCTGCCGTTGATCAAGGCAGCTCTTTAGCGAGCTTCACGAACAACCCAGAGTTGGGATGAAGGCAACTGACACCACGTCTAGGGCTCAACCCCCCTACTCCAGCTCAGTCTGTTTATCGCGAAGACTGTACCCAGTGTTTCGACTCGATTGTAAGACCTCCTACCCACCAGCTTCACGTCGATCCTTTGCTTCGGTTCCCATCTTGTCCAGCCCTTGCTCACCTCAGACTCTGCAATAGGATGACCCCGCCGGTCTCGATGTCTGCCTCCAGTGCTTCAACGGCGGCTGCGCTGGCGACCGCATGCACAACAGGCTCCACGCTGCCTTGAAAAGCCACCCTCTCGCCCTCAACATCCGCCGAACTCGAAAAGTCGTCGAACGAGATGAGCCACCTGCCAAAATGTCCAAGCTGGCCATCGCTGCTGAGACCGAGGAGGACCGATATGACACTGCCTTGTCCGTCAAGTGCCTTGAATGCAATACCGAGCTCGACCGAACAAGCCCGAAGCTCGCCCCCATGGTTGACAGCATTCTCAAGGCCAACACCTTTTCCCGAAAGGAGGAGGTCAAGGCTTGGGAACAGGAGTTGACCAGCTGCGAGCACATCCTGATGCTTCAGCAGCATCCTTCGAGAAAGATTGAGCAAGGTGTCTTGGGCCACTGCTACGCATGCGACTTGAAGGAGAACCTCTGGCTGTGTCTGGAGTGTGGCAACCTGGGGTGTGGTCGCAAGCAGATGGGTGGCGTTGATGGAAACTCGCATGCTCTGGCTCACTCGGACGAATCTGGTCATGGGGTTGCTGTCAAGCTCGGGTCCATCACTCCAGAGGGTACCGCAGACATTTACTGCTACAAGTGCGACGACGAGCGAGTCGATGACAACCTGGGCGAACATCTGGCCCACTGGGGCATTGTGCTAGCGGAGCGCCAAAAGACTGAGAAGAGCTTGACGGAGATGCAAATCGAGCAAAACCTCAAGTGGGACTTTAGCATGACAACCGAGGACGGCAAGGAGCTCGTCCCCCTTTCGGCCCTAGCCTGACTGGCTTGAAGAACCTGGGAAACAGCTGTTATCTTGCCAGTATTACTCAGTGTCTTTTCGACATGCCCTCGTTCCAGGAGAGATATTTCCGACCGAACGATGATCTTCCGATCGTCCAGGATCCCGCAGAGGACCTGGAGACTCAACTACGAAAGCTAGCCGATGGACTTTTGTCTGGCAGATACTCCAAGCCTGATGCCGACGTGGGTGGAGATGGCATCACCCATCAGAAGGGATTGGCGCCAGCCATGTTCAAGCATCTCATCGGCCGAGGACACGAGGAATTCTCCACCATGCGACAACAGGATGCATTTGAGTTGCTACAGCATCTCTTCAAGCTCATCACCCGATCTCAACACCAAGGTGGTCTCAAGGATCCTACAGAACCATTCCGTTTTGCCCTTGAGCAGCGTCTCCAGTGTTTGGGCTGCAAAAAGGTTAGGTATAGCAGCACTGAGCAAGACAACATCTTTATTGATGTTCCCCTGGAAAAGCTCCCCGCCGAGGAGGGCTCAGATGGCCCAGCAGCTTATAAGCCCGTAACCCTGAAGGAGTGTTTGGACAACTTTACGGCCACTGAGAAGGTCGAGCTGACCTGCTCTGCTTGTGGAAGCAAGGATGGCTTTGTCAAGCGATCCCTTTTCAAGACTTTCCCTGATACCCTGGTTGTCAACGCTCGAAAGATGACGGTGGTCAACTGGGTTCCGATCAAGGTGGATGTGCCAGTCATCGTGCCCGATGAGCCTTTCCCCCTGGATAGCTATCTATCACAGGGACTCCAGCCCGGAGAAGAGCAGCTGCCTGACGAGCCAGAGGCCAAAGCCCCGGTCTTTGAACCCGATGCGACAGCGCTGGCACAGCTGGAGGCCATGGGCTTCCCTCGTAACCGATGTGAGCGTGCTTTGCATGCCACTGGAAACTCGGATGCCAACGCCGCCATGGAGTGGCTCTTTGGACATATGGAGGACCCCGATATTGACGCTCCTCTCGATCTTGGTGGACAATCTGCTGGAGGTGATACAGCTGACCCTGAAAAGATTGAGATGCTCGGAGCCATGGGCTTCGGCGCTCCTCAGGCCAAGAAGGCACTGAAGGAGACAGGCGGCGACGTCGAGCGCGCTGTTGAGTGGCTTTTCAGCCACCCAGATGACCAGGGAACCTTTGACGATGACACGCCTACTGAAGGGGCCGCATCGGCCTCAAAGGAGCCTGCTGGAAGTGCAACACTCCCTGCGACTTTCCAGCTTCGGTCGATTGTGTGCCACAAGGGCACGAGTATCCATGCTGGGTGAGTGATGACTTATGCATACACATAAAGAACACTAGCTAACGATATCTAGACACTATGTCGCCTTTATCCGCAAGGCGTTGGGTGACGCCAACACTCCAACCTGGGTACTCTTCAACGACGAGAAGGTGGTGGAGGCGCACGACGTCGAGGAGATGCGCAAGTTTGCCTATGTGTACTTTTTCAAGCGGGTCTAGTCGAGACATACTATCATGAGAATTGGGCGACGATTGTGACGAGGCGTAGACGGTTTTGCTGATAGGCTGGATGGTTGCATCGAGACGGTGAATGGCGTGTTGGTGATGAAGGGATAAGAGTCAGGATGAGGTTCATGGCATCAAAATTTGAGATGACCATATTTTGATAGACTTGTAGAAGCAAGAAAGACAATTCGCGAGGATGGGATGTTTGCTATGTGGATTAGACGGCAGAACATCCTTATTATCTCATATCGTACATCTATCGCTGCCGTTGAAATGCTTGTACATAAAGGCATGATGCCCCTCGCGCCTTGTAACGCCGTCCAGGCCATTCCCTAGAGTATACCAAAATCCCTTGACCAATTGTATCCCCCTCTTAATTCGGGAGCATCCTCCACATTACTTGAATACGCCGTATTGCGTTCCCCCACTATTCTGTAAAGCGATAGCTGACCAGAGTATCGACGCGATGGTTGGCAGTGCTGAATCCTCTCAGTTGCACCTTCTCGCCATTCTCAATCTCCTTTGCATCCGAGTCGCCCCACTCGACGGGCACCTCACTGTCGGCGTCGGCATAGACGAGCACGTTGAAGGTGCAGTCGCCGTTGAGCTGGGGGAGGAAGGTGACGGACGCGGTGATCTGGCGGAAGATGGCGGCGATCTCGGACTGGATCTCGGCTTCGGTCTTTTCGGTGGCGAGGGGGTACCGCCAGCAGAGGCTGCGTTTTCTTGATCGGCAGAGGAGGACTTGGATTTGGACTTGGACTTTGTCGGCTTGAAGATTTGGACCTGGAGATGGGTTAGAAGTGTTGGGGATAGGGGGGTATGGATGTCGTACGTCGAATTGCCAGCGCTCGACGTGCTCGCCTGTGTCTTTATCTGTGATGACGATGACGAGCTTGGAGATCTTGCCGCCGACCATCCACTTGTCGAGCTGGGACATGATCTTCTTGATGTAGGCCTTTACTTGGTCATCGGCCGAGACTTGTTCGGGTCAGTTGGAGCGGCTCGAATATGATGTCAAAGAAGTTATACCTAGCATGTTGAGGCCATATTTCTTGACGCTGGGAAGAGTCAGTCTGAGTAAAGAACCAGGGGCAGAGGAGGACGTACGCTGTAAAGTCTTCGGCTGGGTAGACACCTCGTTGGAAGCTGCAAGCCGGTTAACAAGAAGAACTGGTGCCGTTGGAAGCTTATGCGCATACAGAATGGTATGAATTGAATATTGAAACTATGACCAAGCCCCAGAGTTAGCGATGCGCATTGCTGAATGTGACCTGTATGCAGACGTACGAATTCGGCAACCAGTCGGGCGCTGCCCTTGAGGGAGAGCTTGTGGACCTTGGACTTGTCCTTGTCCTTGCTCTTTGATGCTTCCTTTGACGACATTTTTTCTGCGGTATCGTTGGTATCGACGGCGTTAAGCTGGGCGATTTCTGGTGGATGGCGGCGGGTTGGAGTTTGGAGATGGTCGGTTTTGTTTACTTGCGGTTGCGGGGTGGAAAAGGGACGAGATGGTCTGTGCGGCGGGGTTCACCGAGCTCACCGAGATTCACCTTGAAACAGGAGACATGTGTATGAATGTGAACTTGAACCATTACAATTGCAGCATTAATTCGACCTGGCGGAGTAGTATACACTAGGGGGCCATTGAGGGATCTGTGGCCAGTCGTAATAATCATACCCATATTCACCATAATCGTACCGGTCATAGTACTCCATCGGATCAATGCTGCTCGTTGCAACAGATGTCGACCATGAATCATCCCAGTCCTGCTCTTGGTTTCTATCGCGGATGACCCACAGAGCCCAAGACCTGAAAAACACTCCGATACTGAGAAAGAAGGGGATCAATTGCGCCAGCGTCTCAAACTCACTAACGTTGTCGATGTGATTCCAGTAGATGGGGAGCTCTATGGCGAGAACCAAAAGGGTGAAGACAACAAGGCCCGATACTACGCGAAGAATGCGAAGACGTTTGATGTGCTTTTTTCTAGGGACGGTGAGTAGGCTGGGTTTTGAAGTATGAATATCCTCACCTGATCCTCCGTTGAGCTGCGCTCGAAGTGTCCGGAGCATCGCAGCATGAACCGAGAAAGATGAACCCGGCGAGCATAGCGAGAATGCCAATATAAAAGATGGCACTTGCAATTACATAACCCCGATTCTCCAAGTCCACCTTTCCCAACACAAACACAACTTCCCAACAGTCACGATTCAACCGCGGCAGAAATGTTGTATAGTACCATGCCCCCATGGCCGTGTTGCCCGCCAGGATCGTCACTGTCATCAGGTTATAAAACACCCCATGGTCCTCCTGTGACAGGAAGAAGGGGTCTAGATGAGGTTGGCACCTTGTGAGCAGCTGCCAGGTGCGCAACGGTATGAGAAACAGGAAGAAGCCCATTGCGAAGAGAAGAAGGAAGTAGACGTCGAGAGGATAGAGCTTCCCCTGGGCCGTGCCAATTATGAGGGCTGTCAGTGCCGCAGCAGAAGAGAATACGCTGACGAAGCGCATGTCTGTGAGGTCTTCTGAGAGGAGCTCGATTATGAGGGAGCCGAGCCATTGGATATAGAATGCAGTGCGGATGCCAACGCCATATAGATCTGGCCGGCCTGGAAGTAAGCAAAGATTTGAACTATTCTCATCCATGGGATATGAAGAGTAGCTGCATCGACCTGAGACAAAGAACCCAGGTCAGGGTGCAGATCTCCAGCATGGGCTGGGGTCTGGTATACACTTGTATGCCATCTTCCGCTTTGGCGGCATATCGCTAGCTCTCAGACGCCTTGGTATTATGCAGAGCGCAAGATAGACTTGCGCATGGCAGCTTCCACGACTGACGGGCCGATGCGATTCAGAGGTAGTCCGACACTAAATGCCAATAGAGCACTTGCTCGCGAGAGGCGTACATGAACAACTGCAGCGCTATCATTCTGTGGGTCCAGATTCCCCAGAACCGAGCTCCTCGGCCAAGGTGGATGAAGACCTAGAGCCTTGATACTGACCATCTCGTTAACAAAGCGGGCGAAGGTCTGCCGTTCCCAGAGTCGACGTTCCAGCGGGAAGATGCATCCACGGAGAGGCCTTGTGACAGCTCCCTAGGTATGACACCATGCCATTCTAGGGCGCCGACTGAAGTGACAGATACGGGGCATTGTTACGCATTCGAGAGCCCCAGAGTTGCGGATTCTCGTCGTTGAAGTTGTAGGTTCCTAGACTCAAGACACAACAGGGCACACGTGTCGCGGAGTGCGTGAACTGTGAACCCAAGCCGGTCACGTCGTGGGGTACGGTGAGAGCAGAGCAAGGCAACCGAGGTAGCATCAGTGAAGTCTGGCAAGTATTTGCTTGGACAAGTGAATGATGTCTGACTATTCTTATCGACATCCAAGTCTGGCACTCCGGGAGAGGAAGACGGCACGGAGGTACGTACCGGTCCGATCGACGGTGGAAAGTGGACCCCAGATAACGGCTCGCTTATCGATAAGAAACTTTTTTTCTGCCGCTCCAAGAACAATCCCACGCAGTTTTTCGCGGCGCATCTTTCTCTGCGACAACTCGACCGCCTTTCAATAGATTCCTCCCACCAAAGGAATTCCCCTCTTTAACAATGGCTGCAACAAAGCATCTCCTCGCCGAGAGTGAGGAAAACGGCGTCGACCGCCCCTCCAAGAAGACCAAGATCGCCGACGCCGACGAGAAGGCCCGCTTGAAGAAGGAGAAGAAGGAGCGCAAGGAGAAGAAGAGAGAGAAGAAGCGCAAGGCCGAGGAGGCTGCCGAGGCTAGCGCTGAGAAGGCTGACGACTCTGAGGCTGAGCGCGCTGCTGAGAAGGAGCGCAAGAAGGCCAAGAAGGAGAAGAAGAAGGAGAAGAAGCTCAAGGCTGTTGAGGCTGAGGCTGAGGCTGAGGACTCTGCTGAGCAGAATGGCGATGTCTCTGAGGAGGCGCCCAAGGAGAAGAAGTCTAAGAAGGACAAGAAGAAGTCCAAGTCTTCTGTGTCGAATGGCGACGCCCCTGTCAATGGCGCCTACTCCCAGACCATCAGCCTCTCCAGCGTTCCCCAAGCCGACATTGACAACTTCCTCTCCACCAACCAGATCGTCATCACTGACCCCAAGTCCGAAACCGTCTCCCTCCGACCTGTCCTGGAGTTCCACCACCTCCCCGCTACGAACCTCCTCGAGAAGAAGCCTTCGCCTTTCGCCAACTACAAGGCCCCCACCCCCATCCAGGCCGCCTCATGGCCCTTCACCTTGTCTGCCCGTGACGTGATAGGAGTTGCCGAGACGGGTTCCGGCAAGACGATGGCTTTTGCGCTGCCCTGTGTTGAGGCTGTTTCGGCGATTGGCGGAAAGAGCACCAAGGCAGTTATTGTCTCGCCCACGCGAGAGCTTGCGATGCAGACCCATACCCAGATGGCTCAGGTCGCTGCTCTGAATGGTCTCAAGTGCGTGTGTCTCTTTGGAGGTGCTTCCAAGGATGACCAGCGTGCGCAGCTTCGCCGTGGTGCTGACATCATTGTCGCTACTCCCGGACGTCTCAAGGACTTTATGTCTGATGACACTGTGGATCTAAGCCAAGCCGCCTTTGTCGTCCTTGATGAGGCTGACCGTATGCTTGACAAGGGTTTCGAGGAGGACATTAAGCAGATTCTGGGTAGCTGCCCTCCTCGTGAGCAGCGCCAGACACTCATGTTCACTGCGACATGGCCCCAGTCAGTGCAGGCCCTTGCTTCATCCTTCATGGTCAGCCCCGTCAAGATCACCATTGGATCCAGCGGCAAGGAGACTGCGGGCGGCGCTGTCGAGTTGCAAGCCAACGCACGAATCTCACAAACCGTCGAGGTTCTTGAGCCCAGGGAGAAGGAGTTCCGGCTGCTGCAGCTCCTCAAGGAGCACCAGCAGGGCAAGCAGAAGAACGACCGTATCCTGGTGTTCTGTCTGTACAAGAAGGAGGCCACCCGTGTGGAGAACTTCCTGAGCCGCAAGGGAGTCCGCGTTTGTGGTATTCACGGCGATCTGCGACAGGAGCAGCGGACAAAGAGTCTGGAGGCGTTCAAGACTGGTGTGACCCCTGTTCTTGTTGCTACTGATGTTGCGGCCCGAGGCCTGGATATCCCCGAGGTCAAGCTGGTTATCAATGTTACAGTATGTCTTGCTTTTTACACTTCTGCCAGCGGTTCTGACAGTTCTAGTTCCCCTTGACCATCGAAGATTACGTCCACCGTATTGGACGAACTGGCCGAGCTGGCAAGACTGGCCAGGCCATCACCTTCTTCACAGTGGAGGACAAGTCGCACTCTGGCTCGTAAGTATATGTACCCTCGCACACCGACCACTGACTTACACTCTACAGCCTTGTCAACATCCTCCGAGGTGCCAACCAGCCTGTGCCCGAGGACCTCCTCAAGTTCGGAACCACCGTCAAGAAGAAGGCTCACGACATGTACGGCGCCTTCTTCAAGGACGTCGACATGAACCAAAAGGCTACCAAGATCACGTTTGATTAAGTTTATTTACGGAGCAACTATTGTTTGGCGGCCTTGCGACCACGGATAGAGTGCAGACACTCGAGGATAAAACGGCGCTCAAAGAACAAACTGCGATGATTAGATGTGTCCAAAAGTGTTTTTTTGTATGGATTGTAGACGTACATGAGGAGCAATAATGGGACGGCCGAGGCGGCGACCTTGACGAGAGATTTGATGGGTTGGTCCTCTGCGCTGTCGAGGACCTTGAGTTGCTTGAGAAGTATAGCCGTAGCAAGGGAGACGGTCACTGAACCCTCCGGGAGCAATGTCTTGATTTCGAAATCGGTCCCGTGTTTCTTGAAGAATCGCTTGATGAATGCGCCACTCCAGACGATGCGGCATGCCATGTTGATGATGTTGGCTAGCACGAGGCCGATGGCACCCAGAGGGAATACCCACATGAAGAGGAATGCCGAGGCAGCAAAGGCGACGGAGAAAGCGCCCATCCAACCAGATTGCTGGTGGACCTCTGCTTCTGTGGCGACAGATGCCACGAATGACTCTGTGAGGCCGTTGAGGGCGAGGAAGGGGATGTAGAAGCAGTATGCTGCGAGTACGTCGCCAGCCCCTGAGCCGATCCATCGCTTGCCGGCCACGATGGCGAGGAGAGGAGGAGCGGCGAAGGGTCCGATGTTGATGATTATAGATGAGAGAAGGATGTAGAGTCGGAGGAGGGTGCGGAGATTCTGCTTTGCTTCATTCACAGCTGGCGAGGGCTTTGCAGATTGCTTTTCACCGTCCCCGACAGGCGCGGGTGCTGTAGGAGACGACAGGAGGCGGGAAAAGTAACTGCGGCTGCTTTCTTCTACTGGTTGGAAGAGTAGACGTGCTAGAAGACCACCGTAGTTGTTGGCGAGGGCATATGCGCCTTGAACCTCGGCGGTGGCGAGCAGAGAAACGAGGAATGTGTCGCCTTGTGTTAGGAGATGCTTCACCACGCTCTGAGCCATCATGCTCCCAGCAAGACTCATAGTTTGCCGGTCAAAGTAGGATCCCCAGAAGCGACCATTCTTGGTGGAAACAGCTTTGGGAAGAATAGAGAAGCCGATCGTAGAAGCGAGTTGATATCCAGAGATGAGATAGACGAGCAGTAGAGAGGCGCCATAGGTCATCTGGCCGAGGGCGAAAGGGAGAACACCAATATCTTTCTGCTGCTTCGATGCCCAGACTGCGGAGCCAAAAACAACAATGCACCGTAGAAACGTGGCAATGGACTCTGCGGCTGCTCGCGTGCCAAACTGGAGACGCATCTGCATGAGGACAAAGCAAGGCTCGGAGAGCAGCTCAACCATTGCCGCCAGACCGTAGAGATATAGCGACTCGACGAGATATGGCGTTGAAACAGCCGCACCACTCGGAAACGCGAGGTACATCCATCCCAGAACGAGACTGACGACGCTTCCCAGGCCAATGGCGAGATACCCAAGGTTCACGACAGCCTGGCTCTCTACCTTCGCTGCGTCACTGCCTTTCGTGGTGTTTCCCACTGTACCCTGACGTTGGATAGCCACACGAAGACTCTCACGGGCAAAAAAGAGGACTGAGAGGTAGTAGACCTCCAGCTGCGTGGATAGACCTAGGAGTGGCGCGGTGAGGTAGCGCAGGAGGAGCTGGTTGGCAACAAAGGTGATGAGGCGCGATGCGAGCTGGAGGATGATGAGGAGGGAAGCGCCCTTGAGCATGGAGGCGCTCTGAGGGGGTGAGCCCGCGTCTTGAGGCTTTGGAGATGGTGTCATCTTTGGCCTGAGGTGTGAGGTGGCCGTGATGGTAAGTTGAGGTTCGATGTCTTGAACACGTGGAGGCGCGATGGCTGTGGCGATGGATCCATGGTGTTTTGGGGCTTCAGTGGGTGACCGCTAATTTACAGTTCTTCCCCTTCTAATTTTTAGTGGGCTGCCACCAATGTCTGCTGGATGGCTTGTCCATGTTCAACTTGAACAATGATGAAAATAATTCATAGATAGACATTATCCCATGGTCTTTAGCTTGATTGAGATGAGATATTTCTGTTATGGATGGCTTAAACATAGTTAAAGCATCCTCATAAGCCGCGATTCAGGTGACATGCGTCTGTCTTCACAACCCGGGTTAAACGAACTGTTGGGTTACGCGATGCCTTTGTGCTTCACCTGGTCACCCAAGGAAGCCATCGCCCGTGCAATGGATTGACATGTACGGTCTTGTGTCTACGGGACTTTTGTTGCTTGAGTTCCAATAATGTTGCAATTACTCCTAGGTAGAGAGTTTCATAGGCTCCAGCGGTCTATCGTGTGTGGCTTACGCCATGCATTGAGGCTCAACGCTCACCAGGATAGAGGGCCCATTTCCTGGCCTCAATACAGGGATTGGCTTGACTTCAAGTATTAATTCTCAGTCGCATGTCTCTCTCACAAAGTATCTGCCTGACAATGAAGCATAAGTTAGAACTCACCTG
Organism: Fusarium solani; assembly: GCF_023522795.1. Classification (NCBI taxonomy): domain Eukaryota; kingdom Fungi; phylum Ascomycota; class Sordariomycetes; order Hypocreales; family Nectriaceae; genus Fusarium; species Fusarium solani. The sequence continues at coordinate 674,484 of NW_027072153.1, forward strand.
ACGAAACCGATCAGATTACCAATGCTCAAAGAACAACAGAGTCAAAGCCTCTCTCGCTTCCGGTTAAGCGTGTTTGCTGTTGGGAGACGTCAGACTCTAAGGATCGGCGGTCTAAGCCATGATTTCCTCTCTTGGGGGCGGAAACTCCATAAATAGCACTCGACAACGCCACAGAAGCTATTGAATCGTTTAATGAATGGAGGAATTTGGGACTTTATCATGTCTCGTGACGTATTGATCTAGATTATCTAGACGCGTTGATGATTATGAAACAAAAAAGGACCCTTGAGTTGTGGGCAAACACCAAAGCTGACGAGGTGAGATGAACATGGATCGTCGGTGCATGTCAGCGGCGATCCACCCTCTCGGGAACGATGGGTGGTTTTTTACAAATGGAAATGGTCAGCGAGGATGAAGCAGATCGTCTCTTATTGTTTTGAATATCCCGGGTAAAGTTTGTGTGGTGTAACACAGACTGAAACTCATCGTCATGAACCCATGATTGAGATCGGCATATTATCGACTTGACCTTAAGAATTCTTCTTTCTGTGATGCCGTGCCTATCTATTGGAATGAATTCGATCCTGGACTAGAGGTAAACAGGCAAACAAATTGTCTATTTTTATATATCTTTCCATTCGCCTCTCGTCATGCACCTCAGCCTCTTTCTTTGTTGACCATCAAACCCACAACACGGAAACTCAGCCTTACATGTCCCCCATGGTCTCAAACCCCTGTCCAAGTCCCTGTCATTTCCATTCCTAGACCTCTTTACTCAGCAAATCCTTCCTCCGCCCCAGAACTTGATTCGTTGAATGTGTACGACGAAAGCGGGCTTGTCAGAGTTCCCTTGCAGTCAAGACCAAGAGCTTGGGGCAAGACATTGTGTTTCTGTTTTCCTCATCCGTCGTCTTTTCCTTTCCCACTCCCATCTTGTTCCCATTCCTTTGAGTTGCGCGGTCACCCCCTGCTTGCGCCACACTTGTAACAAACTGAATTGAGCGAACCGTCGAATCCCTGCGATTCCAACACCCATCGCAAAAGAAGTCTGACATGGGGCCAACGCCTCAGCTTCGACTCGACGAAACTTGATGTGTGTTTGTAACAAAAAGAGGGCATACTCTCTCTCACAATGGCCGATCCCTCAAGGCCTCTCACCTCTCCCGACGACACCGTCTCCCCATCACTGTCGTCAGCTTCGAGGAGGGTGGCGTCCCCGAGACAGGCGGCTCTGAATCTGTTTCGCGGAAACAGTGGATATCAGCGCATGCCCTCCGGCGGCGACCACGAGATGGTCGATCTCGACGATTCCGGCCCCTCGTCATACGCATCCGGACTCGGCATCTCAATGAGACCGGGTCCGCCTCCGGCTTCAAGATCAAGTCCACCAGAGACACCTCGTTCGCACCACGGTCTTCTTGGTTCAACTTCCTCAGTAGTCGCTTCATCGAATTATCCTCCAGAACCATATCTAAGTCCCAATATGGCGAGGACCAGCAATCAACAAGGCGCGCCGGAGCCATTTTCTGAGATTTGGACTCCGGCTGTGCCTCACCCAGCTTCATCACCCAGTGGAAATCCGACAGAGGAATCTCATAATCTCAAGGACTCACCTAATACCCAGGCTCGTGGGCTTAGCTCACCGGCTTCAAACTTGGATGGGCAAAGCACGCCGACTGTTGTAGGGCCGAGGGGAGAGGTTATAGATGACGACTTTGACGACGATACGTTTTATAAGAAATTCGGTAAGAGAGATTCAAGTGTTGCGCTCACACAAAGCTCACCTCAATAGGCGAACCTCCAAGCCACTGCTCCTCCGACCAAGACATTCACCAAAGCAGAACAAGATGGCTCTCCATTACGATCTACGTTCTTTCCTTATACTCTACCATCATGAGCGGTATCTGGCTAGTCACAGCTATTGTACAGCCCCGATGGGGTCACGGTATCTCGTCAAAACACGGCCTTGTGCCCTCAACAGCGACGACGGTTGCCGCGCTTCTCGCAAAAACGATTGAAATGTCTTTTGTGACAGTTTTTGTCTCCTGCCTCGGTCAAGTTCTGACACGAAGGGCGTTTATCCGCAAGGCTCAAGGAATGACACTTGCAGAAATGACGATGCGAAATTGGGTCATTCAACCAGGCTCTCTCATCACTCACTTTGAAACCCTCCCTTCGTCGTCCATGACCATCCTCGGCATGCTGTCCCTGACGGCTACGTTCGCGGCAGCTTTCTACACCACCGCCTCCGACGCCATGGTCTCTCCCAAGCTCAAGTCCGGAGGTTGGGAAACTAAGGAGCTTTCGGGCTATGTGCGCGCGTCGTATGCCAACGCGCAGTACGTCTCTCACGACTGTCCTTACCTCTTTAACATTGAGAAAACCGACATCCATGCAGCCGAGTCGTGTATGAATGTGCAGTTTTCGGGCCAGTCGTACCGCAACCTCTTGAGTTTTATGGGCACATGGACGAACATCAACCAGAACAGTACCAGCGTTGGAAATGACCTATCGAAGCGACCGACGGGTACAACGCTTCTCTTTGACAACACTACCATGATGTCGACTTGGATCGAGAGGGAGCACAGCAACGTGACGGCGCAGTACGAAGAGACAGGGCGAATCATTAATAATGTCACACTCGCCCTGCCGCACCCCGGCGTCTACGGCGCCGCAACCCTGCCAAAGAACGGCATCCTTCAGCCAGACGACCTCGCTGGGGTTGGAGAATACGCCGTCCGAGCTGGAGTCGTCTCACCTTCTGTCAACGTTCTGTGTGTCGACGCGGACAAGAAGGACCTTGCCCCGCTCGTTTATACGGAATGGCCTAACGCACTGGTCAACAGGACGGATGTGGGCGATCAAGTTATGGGGTGGGATGGCTGGGCTGGTGAAGTACCTCAACCGACCAAGAAGGGAGGAAAGCCTGAATATCTCAACCGAACAGTCCTTGATGACATCTTCAAATGGGGGCCCAAGTACGAGCGAAGGCCTCCAGTGTTCCAACTCGTATGTTGTTGTATTCCTGTGCACAATATCAATTGGCTAACAGCTACAGTATCCCTACGACTATAACCTTCTCTCCAACGGAACCGTTTTCGAAGCTGACGCCATCTATATGCTGGGGAAGTCGGCAGGGAACAAGAACTACACGCTCTGCCAGCTGCGCTCCTGGGTCTCTCCCAACTGCTCCACGCAGTTCAACATCTCTGGTACAGCTGGAGCTAACATGGAGGCGCACTGCGAGGATGACAAGGACGAAAATGCCTACCGTCGGTCATTTCCACCTGACCAGGGTTGGTCTCCTCCTTCTCTGGACTGGAAGGTGAGTTATACTTGGCATCCATGAGACATGCAAGATACTAACACAGACAGTGGCTCGCTGATCAATGGCGATTATCCATGGACCTCAATGGCGGTGCTGTTAACAACAACGCCTCCAATGCCCGTATCCTGACCCAGCTTGCCCTTCATGAGCCCAAGCTTCCATCAAATCTACCCTCAATGGCTGAAGCTGTAGCCGTCTACTCAAGCGCCCTCATCATGATCAGCGCCATCGATACCCCCTTCCGACACTACTGGGACTACAAAGCGCCCAACAACTGGGTCGAGAACGGCCCTGGGTTCCTGCAGACATTCAACGCATCGCTCATCACGCAGCAGTACACGTCAGGCCACACAAACGACTGGCAGAACATTTTTTACGTAGTCCTCGTGCTCGTCTTCGCCATCAACCTCTTCTGTCTATTCTACTTCATCATGCGGTCCGGCCTGGTGACCGACTTCACCGAGCCGCAAAACATGTTCTCTTTGGCTGTCAACAGCCCGCCGAGTTATGCGCTCAACGGCAGTTGTGGAGGAGGACCTGAAAAGAGGCATCTTGTGGTGCCGTGGAAGGTGGCATTTGCCCCAAGTGCAAACCACTACTTCTTTCAAGATACGGCGGGTGGCAAGGAGCCATCGCAAGGCTTGAGCACGGCAAGGGAGTATGGTCAGCCGAGGGCGAGCAGTTACAAGAGACTGAGTTCGAGTAAGGGATGGCTATAGGAGTTTTTCTGGGAAGCACCGTTGGGCGTTTGGGTGTTTGAACATGGTGTTGATGGGTAAGGATTCAGGGTAGTCGCTGTCCGTAGCTCTCCTCGCAGAAGGTGCACCGGCACATGAATGGTGGCCACTTCCTCAAGAGATCAACTCTTGTTGCCCTTTTTTTCCTGAGATCCCTTCCTCTTCCGTCTCTTGAACTTGAATCTTTCATCAACCCAACATTCTTCACCGCTTGAACTTGATTGCTTCATCAACTCAACATCAACCCAACATTTTCTTTCCATCACCAGAATCACAACATCATCATACATCATGTCCGACGTCCAAGGTTTCCCCCCATCCGCGAGTGACTACATCCTGTCCGAGGACATGTTCATCCCCGACGTCGCAAAGGCAATCGACCCCAAAGACCGCGCCAGGCGCCAACGATCGGTGCGAAGAGTCGTCAAGGCTTTTGACAGGGCCAAGCGCAGCATGTCACTCTGGAGCGTTTCGATGTTGTGGAACTACCTCCGGACTACAGACTGGGTCTGCGGCGAGAGGGATGTTTCGAAACACCCCGAAGGAAGGCTCTTGCTTGAGCAGGATGCGTCGTCAAGGTGGCCCATGGACTGGTACGGTCGCCTCTTTGTCGTTCAAGCAACCTGCCACAAGACGGACCAGCTCGAAAGGATTCACAGAGAACATGCCAGTCATTGGGGCTGCGCGTACCACGAGGACCGGCCGTTCTACCCTGACCTCTACCGTGACAACAGCAGAAATAGTCGCCGTCCTGGTTCTTCTGAATATTCTGTCGCCCTGTCTAAGTGGACTCAGGACTCTGCCTACTCTATGGAACCCAACCGGGGTAGAAGTTCACCTCGCCCCAGATCTCAGTCTCCAACTCTAGCCGACTACGACATCATAGACCCTCACCATCTTGAGGAGGCCATGCCTCCTTCTGCCGTCAGCCAACCAACACGACCTGATCGGACCAGCCCCGAGGACCCGCCTGCTCAGGTTGACCTGGCCATGTCTCCTCTCCTCAAGCAACCAACACAACCAGTTCACACGAGCCCCAAGACCTCCCCACGGCCTAGTCACTCCGGCCAAGCCTCGTCTTGTTCTATCCTCAACCAACTGGCAGATCTTGTTCCCACCCGCGATAGGGCCATAAGTCATGACGGCGTCAACCAGCTTCTCACTAAATCCCCAAGTCCGTATATGCCGGCCTCTTGTACCGACAAGGAGCCAACCCAACCTGCTAGCACCAACCCTGAGGTCCCACGTCCTGCTCAACCCGGCCTGATTACACCTGCAGAACTAGGCGACCGGGTTATAAATCATGATCCCTTCAAACCCTTTCTCAGTACATTCCCGGACCTGTCTATTCCAGCCACTCTCCACACCAACCAGTTAACCCGACCTGCTCGCAACGGCCCTGAGATCTCACGTCCTGTTCAGGCTGATCCAGCTATCCCTCCTCCAATGAGCCGAACAGCAGTTCCAGCTCGCCCCATCTCCCAGGCCACCTCACGTCCTGGCCACTTCAACCCAGTTCTGCATCCCTACGGTTTTCCTCCCACTGGGGGCATGATAGGTCCCAACGGACACCTTCACACTGCAATCCCAAACATGCCTCCGCCAGCCTCTCACCTTGTCGACCGGCCTGTGCATGTTCGTGGCCCTCCCAGCATGGTTACAAATCCTCACGACATACGACCACGTTCTCCTCGCCATGGCGACCCGCCCATGTTCTGGTCTGGCCGTAATACTGGGCCTGTCGGTTCAGTGCTGGATGTACAATCCTGCATTATCCAGGCTACGCAAGCTGCGCAACAGGCAATCGAACTTTCCCAGAGGTCACTGCATCACGTTCGGAGATTGGAAGCCTTTTCAACCACCATGTCGGACTATGTCCAACAGTCGGCGCTCCATGCCCGCCGGTCAAGAAACTACATGGATGGGTCTGCTGCTGTTACTAAGGGGATAAAGGAAGAGATCCGCGGATCAATGGCCAACAATGAGGCGGCCGTGACCACAGCGAACCGAGCCTTGGGTCTTGTCGAGAGACTGCGCAATGCCTTTCAACTGAGCCATGAGAATGAGGCGATGTGAAGGCGGTCTGGTTATGGAACATCAGCTATGTATAACAGTGTAGAACATTTCGGTGCATCCGAGGCTCAAGTTGCCTGGAGTGGAATCGAGTCTTTGTAAAGCGTGTATTGTCATTAGCGATTTGAGTTAGGAGAGTAGCCATAATGTACTGTTAGCCATGGGCTAGTGCTCATTCCATCCCGCCTTGTTTGACCTTTGCCCTCCTGGAGCTCTCAATCGCCAGCCTCCATGGCCCCTTTCCCTTCGAATCGTTGTCGTAGATTCTCTGCTATCAACTGCGCCTAGTAGCGCCGGATCGTGCTCAACGTAGCTGAATTCTTCGAGGTGCTCTCAAGCAGTTCCCTGCATTGCTTGGCAGGGTTGGGCCTTGGCCTGGGCCTGGTTTGTGTTGATGCTGTTGGGTCTGACTGCGTCTTGGACAACAGTGGGCAGGTTGGCGGCGTCGACGCGGCTGACCTCTTTTTTGATTTCATCCTCGTTCTGTTGCGGCGTAGCTGGTTTGGCGAATTGGCCAGTTGCCTGGGCGTTCTGGGCTGGCTTCGAAGGTTGTTTGCCAGCGGGAGCACCTGCGCCTCCAGATGGTCTCAATGGGAGGGGAGCTCGATCATGTCGTGGAGCCGAGCCCAGGGCATGGGTGTTGCAGGACATGGACGCCTGGCTCCCGCCTCCAGACTTGACGGGGGTCTTTCCGAGGAATAGCAGATACTCCTTGTTGGGATCGTCGATCTTGGGGTACGTGAGCTTGTCCATGTTGAAGAGAACACCCCAATGAGCAGAGAACTCATAGAGAAGTCTGACAACCCAATCCTCAGGTCCCCAGATAGCATGGCAGACAAACAGATGAGGATAATACAGCCGCCCGTGTCCGCGGGTAGGTATCAGACCTTTGAGGCTGCGGAACAAGGCGTAGTTGGACGGGTTGCGGGCGCTTCTGATCCATTCGCCGCGTCGGATGTACGTGTATAGCTCCTGGCGGGTTGAGGGAGACATGGAGGATTTGATGTTTTTGTAGGCTTTGAGAACTTTTTTGACGCATTCACGGCGCCAGTTCTGGGCGCTGGGTCGGGGGGCCATCATGCCGATTTGGGGTTCGAAGTGCTTCATGGTGAGGGGTTCCTCGCCTGTGGAGGCGCCTGTGGAGGGTGTTGTCTTTTGCGCCATTGTGGGTGATGGTTTGCTTTGTCTTGTTAATTGACGAGGCGGAGAAGATGAAGGGTGGAGGTGATGAGGTGAATTGGAGAGAGAGAGAGAGATGGAAAGGGGGCTTTTGAGGTGAGTGTTCAACGGGGTCTCTGAATCATCGCCAGCTCATTCTTCTGAGCGTGTAAGCGGAAGGAGAGAGATTGAGCGGACCTTGGCATTCGGAATGCCATTTTGTGCATAGCATAATGTGAATCGCGACCGATTCTGAGGCCCATTTTCTAGGGAGATAATAACCAGGTGAGTACCAACAGGTCGACCACTCACGCAACTCTCAGTAAGGGAAGTGGTGAGTTTTTAGCTATTGGGATATTGCAATAGCATGTAAGGCTTAACTATGTACTGTACCTTGATCAAGAGTTGCTGCCGCTTGTCCGCTGGTATCGTGTGAGGAGGCCTTGGCAGGCACTTACACCAGACAGTGCCAAGGACTTGGCAGGGCGATCACCACACTACAACAGGCGAATCACATGTAAGAAAAGGTGTAAGGAACTACTTTTGAGTGCTTTCGAAATTGGAGACTAATAAAAGACACATGTTGATAAGCATAAGTGTAGAAAAGCGTCCCAGACGACCCGAGGACGTTAGCGAGTCTTGACTGCATAGCCTAGCAATAAGGTACTGTGAGATGTCACGCAGAGCTAGTATTGCAACCGGGGGGACCGTTACTTGATCATTTTAGGCGTCCAACCCGGTATCTCCTCAATTCATGCCAACAAAACGTTTCTCAAGTCAGGGCAACTATTCCAAGTTTCAGGCTGGATCAAGGCTGGGCAACATTGGGGACGCCGTCAATGCCGCGTTCTCTAGGATGCCTACGTCTAAGCATGATGAATGCACATATTAAAGAAAACACTACCGAGAGATCCAAGGCAGCGATGGGGGGCTTTGCTCCACCATCGACAAATCGAGAGTGGCTGATGGTCGCGAACAACCTTGCCACTGAGTTCTGATTCCAAATACAAAGAGCTCACCAAGCGAATAGGCCCGAGATTGAAAGAGCGTGGTAGTGTCAGGGATGCGGTTGAGTTCCTCTTCATTCCAATAAATCATGGTGGGATAAGCCCAGCATCAAAAGAGACTTGTCGTGCAATGAAGGCAAAGTCAGGGGTTGGCTGTGAAGTATGGCCGAGCAAAGACGGGCATAATTCTCACGAAGCCATTATTCAGCAGTGGTAAACTCAGTGCCTTTGCTCGAAGAGAGAGTTGTCGTCTAGTACTGGTCCTGTTAATAGAATCTCATCAGCGGGGTGACGAAGCTACCCGATGGTTTCGCAGATTCATGGCCGAGCAAAGGTGAGCACAGGGGTCATGAAGCTATCGCTCAACAGTGGCTAACTCGGGGCTTTTGGTCAAAGAGGGAGTCGCCGTGGAGTACTGGCCCTGTTAAAATCTTATAATCGGGGCGACGAAGCTACCTCGATGGTTTCGCATTGTCAAAAGAGATTTGTGATGTAATGAAGGCAAGCCAGGGGCTGGGTGTGATGCATAGATGAGCAAAGATGAGCCCAGAGCTTACATGAAGCTATCGCTCAACAGTGGCCAACTCAGTGTCTTTGTTCAAAGAGAGAGTTGCAGAGCACTGGTCCTGTTAAAATCTCATCATCGGGGTGACGAAGCTACCCCAATGATTTCACGGATGCAGCGGGTGATGAAGTCCATGTGATGAGGAGAACTTGACAAGCACGCGAGACTTCCAATTCTCCAAGGCCTCGTAATTGCCTGCCTGAATACCAGCCCAAACTCCACTTCAGCTCTCCAGCAAGGGGCCGGATCCCTTGACAGTCCAGACTGCGGAGTGTGGAGGTGTTGGGGATAGCGTCCGAGGCAACACCGAAGCTGTCGTCCCATTCCCATGCGCGGCTCCGCAAGCCAACATGGCCATGATCATGTCAAGCATGACGAGATGTCTTGAGACGTTTTCGAGTATCAGCTCAGTGGTGGTTTGTGATCAACGGGCCGACCTCGAGAAAGAGGGTTAAAGAACTCAACAACACCACAAACTCCCATCATGCAAAACTTCTCCAACAGACAAGATCTAGTCTTACGGTAGGTTTCCCTCCTCAGTTTCGAGTGCCGGTCTAGACGGGCCTGACCCCACAATGCCGCCGAGCCTCAAGGACAAGGAGGTCCTTGATCGGATGGTTTGTCGAGATGTTGGTCTGCTCTTTGGAGTCTCGGAGGAGAACGGGACCCACGAGCCAGAGACTGTCATAGGCTGCAAGACCCTTGCGCCCGTCGAAACGGTGCACCCTCGGAGCCTCCGTCCACACTCGAGAGGAACAGGAAACCCGTCATTGGTGTTTGACGAGATGTCGGCCCGACACCTCATTGGAAGGGGGTGATTTTGAGTTTCGCGATCGCCAAGTTTTCGATCCATCGTCAGAATTTTGGAGAGAATGCAACCCAACCTACAGGACTTGGAGATGCTCCTTGCTTCCCCTCTTCTTCATCTCCAGGATAATACAGGTTGCGGGGGATAAGACAGCCCATGGGGAATCAAGGTCTGGGGATGCAAAGTGTCAAAGGGTGTTAGTCGAGGTTAGGATGCTCCCATGATCGGGATGGCCTAGGTGCTATCTCGCCACTTACGCCAACATCTTTGATACTCCTACTCTCAACGGTCATGACGAAAAGGCTGCTTCACTGGTGCTTGAAGCATCAATGTTGAAATTGGCTTCTAGAGTTCTTCGAATGTCTTGCATGCCCTGCAGATCAAACGTCTACCGTTGATCTCTGTCTCAACAATGTCATTGTCTTTCTCAAAAGTAACATAGAAGTGTCTCTTCACTGGGGAGAGTCAATCCAAAGTTAGAGTTGGCGCCATGGATAAGGGTTTCTCTCGAGTACTCCAAATCAAATGTCGCCTCCAAGCTGTCTCCCTCCCACCACAAAAAAACAAGAATCTCACACCTGATGGGTGTAGACAAACTCCCGCTTACTGGGCAGCAAAGCGCTCGACAGGGCCTACCACATAAAAAGCTAAATGAAAAGACCTAGTGGACGTGCCGTAATAGGGCCGAAACGGTCGTTGGTCCTCGCGCGACGCTATTCCGGAGGGTTTTGGCCTGAGCGGTTAGACTGACATGCATACCATCATAGGATCGCAACTAATTCATCACTTGAACATGTTGGAAAGCATCAAATTGCTCATGAGAGTGGCAAATCGAGTAGCTCGTAGTTGAATGCCAAGGACAAGACTTTCCCACACTTGACGATACTACAACTTGGCGTTTGCCCAGCCGGCCTGGCCCGGGGGAGGTGGGATCTTGGGAGACCCGCATCTCGCCCCGGCATCTGCTGCTGTTGTGGGGATCTTCATTACATGGTCATGGGTTATCATGATGGAGATCCTGACTTGGCCTCGTGGTTAGAAGCATTCTGTTTCATCTGCCGAGGCTTTTCTGCATCCGAGTTATCCGTTCAAAGTCATGCATGGGAGCTGAGACCAAGGATCAAGCAATGCTCCTCATACATACAAACAACACCAAGTATTGTTGAGTGTGTATTCTTTGTTTGTCTCCCATACACCAAGTGTAGTATGACACAACACCCTCTTTCTCAAAAGCAGCGAGATAATTCAACACTCAAGACCATCAACAGCCCATTCGAAATCAGATCAATCCTCCTAGTTCACCACCGCTAGGCAATATCACGGTGAGGCGTCAAAGGAAACGCCCGTGTGGAGCACTCCAAGTTGACAATGTGACACTCTCCTCACCCTTCATCCCCCACAAAACGCCTTCCCCGTATCCATCCTCTGTCAGGCCATCCCCAGTAAAAAAAGCCAATGTCATCGGTGGCGATCCCCCAGTCGTGGTGGTGGTGCGGCTGCTCCGCATCTCCAAAATCCCATTTCCCCCTAGTCACGGTCAGCCCGGGGTCGAGTCTGGAGCTCCCCGAGCTTTAGCTTCCCCTCCTCGTTGTAAGCGATGGGGGAAATTCGTGTAAGAAACGTCATGTTGGAGTGGATTCTTTACTTGCAGACCGTTGGTCATCTCGCAAGCTCAACTTAAAGCCTTCGAGTTTAAAAGGAAGTGATTCCCTCCTCGAAATCATGTCTTTTTTCATCAGGCTTATACCCAATCACCATTGAGCTCTTTGCTCTTTTCTCTACTATTCACAAACTCATTCGCCAAGAGTCGATCTTCATTAAGACTCAGGGGCAGATCCCAAATTTCCAGCCCAAACGGCTCCTCAACACAGCTCGTCATCCCTAGGAACAAGAGCAATCGCCATGAATACTCTTCGAAGAGCATCTCTCACCAAGCCCCAGGAGGAGGGCAAGGCATGGCCTGCCATCGCCATTGGCATGTTTGTTGCCTTTGGTGGTGTCCTCTACGGGTATGTTCATGAACCAAACTTACACATCTTCAGTAACTGACAGGGCCTAGCTATGATACTGGTACCATCTCTGGTATCCTTGCCATGCCCTACTGGCAACGCCTCTTCAGCACCGGCTGGCGGGATTCGGACGGCGACCTCAACGTCACCACATCCCAGGAGTCTGCCATCGTCTCCATTCTCTCTGCTGGCACCTTCTTCGGCGCTCTCTCTTCGCCCTTCATGACTGACTACATCGGTCGTCGCCCCGGTTTGATGATTGCCACCTGGGTCTTCAACCTAGGTGTGGCTCTTCAAACTGCTGCTACTGCTATCCCCATGTTCCTTGCTGGACGATTCTTTGCCGGCTTTGGCGTTGGTCAAATCTCAGCCATCAGTATGTCCCCCTGCACTCTCAACTCGCAACCTCTCTAACAAATCACAGTCCCCCTCTACCAGTCCGAAACAGCTCCCAAGTGGATTCGCGGTGCCATCGTAGGAGCCTACCAATGGGCCATTACGATCGGTCTCCTCCTCGCCGCCATCGTCAACAACGCCACATCCAAGCGCAAGGACACGGGCTCATACCGTATCCCCATCGCCGTCCAGTTCGCCTACTCCCTCATCCTCTTTGGCGGAATGTGCATCCTCCCCGAGACGCCCCGCTTCCTCATCAAGCAAGACCGACACGACGAGGCCGCCAAGGCCCTGGGCAGGATTCGACGACTGCCCCAGGACCATCCTGCTATTCAGTCTGAGCTCACGGAAGTGAGGGCGAACCACGAGTATGAAAAGTCGCTTGGACAGGCTTCTTATCTCGACTGCTTCAGACCTCCTATTCTGAAGCGCCAGTTTACTGGTATGGCTCTGCAGGCTCTTCAGCAACTCACCGGCATCAACTTTATCGTATGTCCCCCAATTTGCTTCACCTGTACATAACTAACAAGAGTCCAGTTCTACTATGGCACCAAGTACTTTGAGAACTCTGGCATCTCGAGCGGTTTCGTCATTTCCATGATCACATCAGCCATCAACGTCGCCTCCACCATCCCCGGCATGTACGCCATCGATAAATGGGGTCGTCGCCCTCTTCTCTTCTGGGGTGCCATCGGCATGTGCGTCTCCCAGTTCATCGTCGCCATGTCAGGTACATTCTCGACCGGTCAGAACGACAACGGCACAATCTTTGTCAAGAACCTCGCTGGACAAAAGGCCGCTGTCTCGTTCGTGTGCATCTACATCTTCTTCTTCGCCTCCACATGGGGCCCCCTTGCTTGGGTTGTCACCGGCGAGATCTTCCCTCTCAAGACCCGTGCCAGGTCTCTCAGTATGACTACTGCGACCAACTGGCTCCTCAACTGGGCAATTGCCTACTCAACTCCCTACCTCGTCGACTTTGGTCCCGGCAAGGCCAACCTCCAGAGCAAGATCTTCTTCATCTGGTTCGGCTGCTGCTTCATCTGCATCGCCTTTGTCTACTTCTTCATCTACGAGACCAAGGGTCTCTCCCTCGAAGAGGTCGATCAGCTCTACGACGAGGTCAGCGTGGCGCGCAAGTCCACACAGTGGAAGCCCACGGAATCCTGGGAGCACCGCCAGAGCGTGTCTGGACCCGGTGGAAAGGTGTTTGGAAATGAGCACGGAGAGGTCACGCACGATGAGAAGAACGAGACTGTTTAAGAGCATAAGTAAGAGCATACAAGTCATGTATTCATAAGTTTACCGATATTCGACTGGGGATCGGCGAAAGCGGCCGACAACCCCACAATACCCGGCCCCACACGGCCCGGTACCCTGTACATATCCATATCAATAGGCATCCAAACTTCATTTACAGCGTAAAAGTCCTGCGTCCCTCTCCCTTGATGAACCTGATCTTCTCCTTCTTGTCCCCAATGAGCGTAGCATCCTTGGCGCTATCGTCCACATCCAGGACCTTTGTGTTGCACTTTGTCGACTTGCCCTTGTTCTCCACGTCGACCTTGTCGTTGTCCTTGCCAAAGGGGATGGGTCGGATCACCTTAAGGTTAAGGGAGCTGCCGTCCTCGTCGTCGTCGCCGAGGCTCTTGTGGAAGATGCGGATGCCGGCGACCACGACGGCGTTCCAGGGGTCCTTCTCGGCGTCGTCGCCCTCGTTGGTGTCAGAGTCGGAGGAGTCGCTGGACTCCGAGTCGGAGGGAATGTCTCCGGTGTACGTGTCGATGGCGATCTGGATTTCCCGTTCGGAAAGGTCACGGAGGGAGCCGACGGTAGAGGCGGCGCCGTCATCGGTGTCGCTCTCCTCTTCCGACTCGGACTCGGACTCCTCGGCCTTGTCCTTCTCGTCATCTCCCTCCTCCGCCTCTTCCTCGTTTTCTTCCTTCTGCTCCTCCTCCTTGGTCTCCTCATCACCCTCAGTCTTCTTCTCGTCCTTCTCTTCGACGTCATCATCGGCAGTAGATTCGGGAGTAAGGGGCTCCTGTGGCTTCGACTCCTCCTCCTTGGACTCAACCTTCTTCTCCTCAGAGCTGGGAGTAGCCTCGACCTTCTCAGTCTTCTCGGTAGACTTGGCTTCCTTCTCTCCCTTCTCCTTCTTCTCTGCGGCCTCCTTCTCTGCGGCCTCAGCAGCAGCCTGAGCCTCCAGGGCAGCCTTCTCAGCTCGAGCAGCGGCTTTCTCAGCTTTTCGGGCCTCCTTCTTAAGCTTCTTCTCAGCCTTCTTAAGCTTGGCCTTCTCTCTCTTCTTCAGCCGCCTGTGCTCTGTCCACGCCCACTCCTTGGTGGCCAAGTAGTGGGCCGCCTCTCGGTCCTTGAGAAGCTTCTTCCTGATTCTCTCCTTCTTCTTCTTCTTGAGCTCCGCCTCGTGCGCCTTGCGAGCCGCCTTCTCCTCTAGTGTCTCGACGAATCTGCCCTTGCAGTGGCCAAGGTCATAGGTGAGACCGATGCGAAGGAGCTTCTCACGACGGGACTTGGCGTTCTGCTTGATGACCTTCTCAATGGGGAAGACTGACTCGTTGCGAGTGGCGTTGATCTTGACGCGGACTTCGTAGTCGCCAGCCTCAAGTTCAAGCTCGACGTTGGTGGATCGCGTCATCCGGTAGGGCGTCTGGCTGCGGACAACATAGTCCGACTTGCCAGCCTTGTGAACACGGAAGGTCAATTCAAAGCGGTACTGGCCCTCGAGACCTCGGAAGTATCGGTCGTCGAGCTGAGCCAGAACAATGACAATGGGACCGGGCTTGGTGATGGTGAAGGAGAAGTGGGTGTCGTGGTAGTCGAGCGCCCAGGGGACGGAGAGAGTTGTCCAGACCTGAGTGACGCGCCACTCAGGGGTGAACAGACGGGTTCGATCGAAGGACTGGTACTTTCTAAGGAGGTCCTCGTACGAAATCCAAAAGTCTCCGTCATCACCGAAACGGTGGTCGAGCTTGGTAAGCCATTCGGGGGTCCATTCCTTGGATCCATCACCTGAGACTGTTAGCTTGTCCTGGTTGCGAAGCATCGACGAGGTTACGTACTCCACGGGCCGTTCCATTCTCCCTTGCCCCAGGGGTTCTTGAGCTTGAGCAGACGCTTTCCGTCAATCTCGACAGCCTTCTGGATCGAGTAGGCGTGAAGCTCAATAATACCCTTTCGGTCACCCCAGCCAGTGCCCCAGACGCCAGTCCAGCAGCTGAAGAGGAACTCTTTGTTCACCTTGAGGAGTTCCTCATTCCAGAAGTAATCCTGTCAAGTCCGTTAGCTGATGTTGTGAAGATGCACGTGTGTTGAACCTACCTTGTCGAGGATATCATTGGCAAAGAGCTCGCTGCTGACACCTCCAGTCAGATCTTCAATACCCTCACCACCATATCCACCTTCGATGGCAGCGTAGTCTCCGTGAGCCTTGGCATAGCACTTCTCGAGAAGGGGGAGCCAGGTCTCCTGGGGATGCTGGCACTGTGCAAAGTAGAGAGAGCCACTGTTGGACTGGTAGATCCGGCGGTATGCCTCCTCTGGATCGAGGCGCTCAACATTATCGAACAAGACTCGGTCCAGATAGCTCTCGTCATAGTCAGGCTTGGTCAGATAGAGCTAGAAATGTTTGTCAGTTGCTGTATCAAGCAAAAGGATGAGGCACGTACATAGTCGTCGACAATCTCCGAGATCCACTCGCCGTCACGGTAAAAGACGAAACCATAGACACCGACAGCTTGATCATGAGCAACGCAAAGCCTCTCGATGAGACCAGGCTTGTTGCTCAGAGTGCAAAGAGCAGCCATAAGCCAGCAGTCACCATTACGGCCCTGCCTAATATCACTCGTGGTAGGTCCGTCAATGTAGAAGCAGGGCTTGTCAAAAATGTCACCGACACGCTTGACGCTCTGGGGCTGCATGTCAAGACCAGGCGTGTAGTCCTCGACGTTTGAGAGCGACTGAAGACAGTCATTCTGGCCAAACTTGAGATCGGCCTCAATGTCAAAGTGGGGGTCGCGATACTTCTTGTTGATGCGACGACACTCCTTGACGATCTTTTCGACCTTGGCACGGCACGTGGCCGCAGCCTCTTCGTAAGAAGCATCTGTGGTGCTGGCGGTCACTCTGTTGCCTCTCTTGGCAGCAGCCTGGATGTAGGTGTTGGAGGGGATGACGGTTGTAGCTGTATGGCATCAGTTTGCTGCTTCTCTAAAGACACAAAGATACATACCCTTGCCCGGGTTCTTGGTGGTGAATTTACCCCAGAACTTGTCAATCACATGCTGCGGTGTAACCTTTGAGCGGTCGCCCAAGTCAGCACCAGCAGCGATCTCTGCAAAAGACCTGTTGGGCGACGATGACCTCGAAGAGGAAGAGGAGGAGGAAGACATCTTGTCCAATGTGGAGTCGACGTCCTGTTGTGTAAAAGCACTACTGGCGCACTAAGAGAATTAACAACACCACACAACTCTCACTTTAAAGATGAGAGTTCAATGGTGAGCCCTCAAGAGTCTGAGAAACACAAGAAACGATCAAATGCAAAAGGAAGACGCCCGCCTTTTATCCCTCTCGTGTCCCCTCTCCCCCTCTATCACATCCCCCGAAATGCACGCCGAGCAAGCTTGCGTTTAAGCGCCGCTTCAGCTCGTCAGCCCGTCAGCAATTCCATCAGCCGCCAGCTCATCATCCCCCAGTCTCCATTTTGATACATTGCCTCCTCCCTCACAAAAGTGCAAGGACCCCATGCGTGTCTCGGGTCTATGGTTTGTGGTCGTCCCCTACATCTGGGACTCACAAGGTCGTACAGCCACACCGGTTCCCCATCCTCAAGATGCACCTCGTAACCAGAATAGGCCGTCTCCTCCGGTGCTGCAACTGCAATGCACGAGACCTGAAGCAATAGTCCTTCCCTCTCCCCAACCTCTTCACATCAGCCAGCGGCAGCGCCCGGCCCCCAATTCTTGGCGTTTGGTCCAGATCCCCCCCTGCCACCCGTCAGCCCACCCCGGGTTAGTTTGCAGCTCTGACCCCCTCCTCCTCCCGAAACCTCGTAGGGCTGGAGTTGAAGAGGGGAACTTTGGTGGAGATGAAGTGGTTGGTGATCATGTTTGAGCCCGTTGCGGCTGACGACTTTTGTGACTTGGCACCATGCAAGGCCGGCCATGGCGACTCTTCACGGCAGTCTTTTGTCTTGGCCCCAAGGATGCAAACATTTGCTGCGGGGTTGCTGTTCGTCCTGTTTGAGCTCCATTTCGCGCTCATGCTGACGGGTAGCATTCTATCTGCATATTCAGAGCCACGCCGTATCCTGACTGGGGCGAGCAGAAGCCGTCTCTAGTCGTATTTTCAACCATGACTGCATTCGCAATGTGTAGCACGGCTGCACATAGTCACCTCTACCCTTCAGGCGCTTGATAGGCTGTAGTCATCCATACAACTACTTCAGCCACATGCTCCGTCCGTCTTTCCAAGTGTAGAGCACAATCTATCCCTTTTCAACTATGCATTGCCGTCTCCGGGATCAACTCCGAAGCCCGTTGCACAGCCCGAATAGTCATGGTTCATGCTGCCTGAACAGCCGTCACTGTGGTACAGGGAAGGTGTTTCAACAGCCGATTGCTCTGAACAAATGGAGCTGTTTGATGAGCCTTGGGGTCCATCGTGCCGTCCGCTGCAAGGTCATCGCCAAGGCGTTCAGCTCATGCAGGAGGCAGCACTCAACAGATGCCTGTTTGTTCACCATGATACCTCATCACCTGGCACCCCCTAGATATTATCCAGGGACACTCCTCTTGATTACCAGCAACACACATTCAACACCAACATACAATCTGTACTAACCTCAAAACTCCGCCGATCGCAGCCCATTTGAGATAACCTGACCTGAGCCCGAGCTCGTTTCCATTCATGCATTAGCATACAGTTCTGTTAGCCTGCCCTGCCCAGTCCTTACTCCAGAAAAAAAAACAAAAACAGTTTGCCATCCCAACGCCGTTCCGTTGTACAATACCAACATCGTAACACCTCATCTCATCTCATCTCATTCTTTGCTTGCTGATGCCACTTCGCTTCATTTTTGGTAATGCTTGTGTATCAAATCGTTCGTTTACAACTCTGCCGCAACCACAACTTCACCCCCAACCATCAGACCCACGCTCAACCTCAACCGCAACCACAACCACAACCACCACATCTAGACAGCCTTTCAAAGACGAGGGGTCTGGGGACACCTTCACGCTCCCAAGGCTCCCCAGCATGACTTCTTCTCTCCCACTCATAAAACTCTCTGTTGTCTGTCTGTCTGTCTGCTGCTCTGTGGGACGTTTTCTTCCGCATCGAACAGGGTCTTGGGCAAGACACCTGTCGTCCACAACACAAACAACATCCTATCCCCCAATTGTCGTCGATCAATCTGGCCTTCAGCCCACCACTCCACTTCTCACGCACGCGTCCACTGATCTTTTTGCCGCCAGGCGACAACACAAGCTCTCCCGAGGCTTGACCTACCCGCTCTGGGGGCTTCTTTCTCTCGTCAAGCCTGAGTCTCTGCGCTTTTTCTTTTCCAAGCTCAACAACCAACACATCGCCTCGCGGGGTATATCCTTCGCAGGGTGCCGTAGAATTTTTTGAAAGTCGTTAAGAGCCACGTGACAGCGTCTGTCGTTCAAATCGTAGTAGTAGTCCTTGGGTGAATGATCCAAAGTTCCGTCCGAGGAAAGGTGTCAGATGCGGAGAACCGCCCAGAGACCCCCTAGTAACCAAGGATCCATGCAAACAAGTCTAGGTGAAAGATGGAAAAAGGAAATATCGTTGGTAGATGTCTTTTCCTGTCACCCAAGGCCTTTCCTCGTTCTGGACTATACGGGGTAGCAGCCACGTAGATGCCGCCCAGATAGCTTGGACGAGGAATCCATGGAATATCCAGGTCAAACAAAGAACGAGGTTCAAAGATGAATTTAGACGGATCGAAGATGCCGAAAACCAGACCAGCCAAATGGTGCCGGCTCGCATGCTTCGGATCAAAATAAACAAGAACCGGAACAAAGAAATAAGACGAGGGTAAGAGATAAAGGGATAATATGTTCACGTGTCGGCATCAAAAAGAATAAATAGGCAAGAAACACATCTGGCGGCATCCTCGGTTTGATGCCTCAACGAGAGGCATCATGCCCGAGGGGCCGCCGTTGGGCCAGATGCCTTTTCAGGCACGGCCCAAAACGACTCCGTATGCACTTAAGCCACGGGGGCAATAGGAGCAACAGGGGGAGCAGGGACGTTGCTCAGATCAACCTCGGGAGGGATCTCGCCGGGGGCGTTCTTCTGAGGGCAGTCCCGAGAGATGTGACCGGCCTCGCCGCACTGGTAGCAGGTCTTGCCAGCAGTGTTAAGAGGGCCACCGTTGGGAGCAGTGCAGTCTCGGGAGATGTGGCCGAGCTTGCCGCAGGCGTAGCACTTCATGGCCTGAGCCTGGCAGTCACGGGCAAAGTGGTTGGGGCCACCGCACTTGTAGCAAGTAGCGGGACGGGGGCCGCCAGCGAAACCACCACGGCCGTAACCACCGGCGAAGCCGCCACGGCCCATGGGGGCACCACGGCCAAGAGCAGGACCAACAGGGTTAGGGCAGGCGCGCTATCAATCCGTTGTCAGTATATGGAGCTTCGAGAGATGGCGATAAGAGCATACAGCAAGGTGACCGGGCTGGCCGCAGTTGTAGCAGCGGCCGCTGGTGCCAGTACCGCTCAGGCGGAGAGTAGGGCAGTCAGCCTGGACGTGGCCCAGACCCTGGCAGTGGTAGCACTGCTTAGCCTCGGTGGTACGGGGAAGAGGGCAGCCATTGGACTCGTGGCCTAGAGAGTATTAGATATCAACGACAGTTGTCGAGGTCAAGATGCATACCAGGCTGCTTGCCTATGACATGAAAGTTAGCGCCAATAATCGTTCAAGAGGGGGAACAAATCCTACAGTTGTAGCAAAGTCGCTCAGCAGAGGAGCAGACCTCAGCATAGTGGCCAACATTGCCACACTTGTAGCAAGCACGTCGAGAAAGAGAAGACATTTTGAGGGTATGTGTCTGGTAGCTCGGTTAGTAAAAGGGCTCATCGAGCATGTTGCAATGTGTGGTTGCGGCGCAGTCCCCTCCGGTTCGTCCCATGGTCGTTCTTATCCAAGATGGTATCCAAATCTCGATGCGCGATTATTAGGAACCTCGGTATCGAATCCTGAAGGATAGTCCATGGCGCTGACGTGAAGCCAAGCTCATATTGTCGATCAACCACGAATGCGATCCTTGGTAGTAAGCCCCAGGCGACAATCGCAATCGCAGTTGAGGAAGCGAGCGGCGAAGTGTCAGACCATGTTATCCAGTGCGGCAACGACGTTCAGGTAGAATAGGATCGCATCGCATTCATAGCGTCGGGACGAGAGCCGATGACGATGGCGGCGCGATACTTGGACGTTGGTGTTATCGGCCCTCGTTGATGGTTGACCTTGGTGCTGAGGTCGAAACCCCGCACCTCATCTCACTCGGAGGGGCAAGCTGAGCATCAGGTTTCGCCGTGAAGGCGCGACGTCGACATGCGACGCGACATGATCAAGCGCCGACGCGATGGACGATATGATGAAGATGTCGAGTCGCACACAGCGCGGCCAAGAGCAGGAGTCGTTTGTAGGTGGACCGATGCTTGAAGCTTTCGAAAACGCGTGATTTCTTGTCGGTCGGAGGGGAAATTCGAGTCCAGACGAACAGATCCTGAATGCGACAAATAACCAAATCGAGTCGGTCGTTTTTTCGGACGATGAGGATTCGAGAGCCAACGTTGCGACAGGAGGAGGTCGTCATCCAGAGGCTTGTCGCGCAACCAGAGGGGGACGAAGCGAAGGAGGGGCAGCAGCACACGGCAACACAAAAAACGCAATGCAGCAGCAAAACCACGCTTTTACCGGTTGTCACATACCTTTTTGGCCTGGGAAGGAGCTTGATGGGTAAAGGAAAGAAAGTTTTAATAAGAATATATCCAAACGGTGGATTATGAATGGTTGAGGCTTATCCAAAGATGATGGATGATAATGATAACCAAGAGATTGATTTCCCTCGAGGGTTTTTCGTTCTTTGTTCCCAAACGGAAATTTATTTTTTGATTAAAAAATTTTCGCACGAAGGAAATGAGGGGAGAGAGACACCACACACACACAAAATCAGCCAGGCCAGTGGACGGACGGAGCTGGAGCCCGCGAATGACTACGACTCGACTGGAAACCTACTACCTACGACCAACGGATTCCATTGTGGGTAGATTGTGGGGAGGGGGCGACTCGGGCAGCAGGCGCAAGCGCGTGGGAGGAGGGGAAGCAACCGGCGCGGGTTGGTTCTCTTCCCACTCATCCAGTGGATTTGCTCGCTCAGAATCACGCGCTGAAAGAGAGCACTGACTTTGGGGGGACATCCAAGCATCCTCTTGGGACGGAATCACGGAAGCAGAGGGCGAAAGGGGAAGGCGATTCATCGAGTCAAGCCGGGGTCTGGAGTCCCGTCCCGAGTCAAGGCAAAACGGACCAATCACTAATTGCCTAAAGGCGCCCTTGGCCTCAAACCTTCCCTTCCCTTCTTGGGGTTGGGCATCTCGTGAGTCGTGGCTGTCTTGTTTAGGGAAAGGGTGAGTTGAGTGGTCTGAGAGGGGAGAGGGTTGAGAGGGTTGAGAGGGCTGTTTTGCCGCTAGGGAGGAAGGAAGCAGGAACAGTGTCTTGCCTTCTGGCCGTGTTCCTGACATGGGTGGGTGATGTTTGACTCGGGTTATTCACGTGATGAATCTTGAACTTGATCCAACCTCTATCGTTGGTATCTTCAATATCAGAGACAGCTTACTTCTAGCTCCGTCATTCTCATGCCCAACGACTCAGAATTCCCTCCTTCTCTCCATCAATCACTCAAGGATATACCAAGACTCACATCCGGTCGCAGGGGCAAACCGCGTGATGTCTTTAGGATAACAACAGCCGCAGCCCGGGCCATTTCCGTCACACTGGATCCAGTCCCCCGAACCTCGATGGATGTTAATATCCCCTACCCGGCCCGGTCAAAAAAGATAGGCTGATTTCCGGGCGCTCACCGATCGGGTTCCATCGTTGCTGGATCCTCTCAGCTCAACCCCAGTCCTCGGCTCAGCCTGGGTGACCAGACGCTTACACGACACTGATACGAGTGGGATTCCTTTATAGAAATGCCCTTGTTTATAATTGCTTTTTTTTCTGTTAAATCATGTGGTATCTATTCGCCAGGTTTGACTCGCAAGTCTCCTCTATCTACGTATTTTCTGGTCTCTAACGTTGTGATGCTGTTTAAACTCGCTAACAAGCTGTCATATATGCCGTGTAAAATCATGTACGCTCGATCAAGAGCACCCTCACTAGGGCTTCTAAAATCCAATCCCTCGCATGTCCCTCTAGTGCCCAGCATGACGCTTCCTTCAACCAGATTCCATTCCACTGTGCTTGCGCAAATAGCAGACCCCTGGGTCAACATTCAAGACGAGGATCGCCGGCTCATTAATTCCCTTATGCAGTTGGCATTCGAGCTACTCGTCCCACTTCCGAAGGATGCGGTGGGAGCGGCACGTCAGCCGTAGGGGCAGTTGATCGAGGAGCCGCCTCGACCACGTATGAAATGCCGTCCTCGGACACGTAAGAAGGCGGCCGGGGTCCAGACTGAGCTCCAGGTCGCAGCTGAGAAAGATCAACGTCCTCATTACGTTGCCAGAATAAACGGTCGGGGTCGACTCGCTACACATGGTCAGCCTCAACAAATTCACCGCAACTGGAAGATCAAAACACAACGTACCACTGTCTCTCGCCAACGACCATAAGCTGGCGGCTGGCACTTTGTCACTTCACTTTCCATGCCGACCGCTTCTTCGTCTCGAGCAAGGACAACCGGGATGGGCACAGGAGGCACTGCGTATCGTGGAGGTCCACGATAGCGTGGGGGTCGGTTTGCACGCATGGCTGCTTCGCGGTTACTCTTTATAACGAGGATGCAGAGTCGAACAAGGCCGTGGAAGAAGAAGATGGTGGCAAAGAGGATGACCATGATGAGCATGATGGTCATCTCACGAGTGTTGACCTTGTGGGTCATCGAGAGGGTGAGATCTGAGCAATTGATTAATACCCTTTCCCTGGTCATTGAAGTACAATTCATAAGGTGACTTACAAACAGTGACGAGAATAATGAGAAACAGACCAGACGCAAAGCACCGAATAATCTGCGCTCGCATACGCCTTGACCGAATCCATGGCAGACAAAACATGAAATGCTTCGGATGCCGTCTCGCATTGTTCCTACGAGACCGATGTCGGGATCGAGATCGATCATGGTGATGTCGTCGCCTTCGTCGTCGGTCAACAACGGATCCTCCAAGAATCTCAGCAAGTTGCGCCTCAATTGGGTCCATATGTTCACGACGCTCCCTGCGCTCACGGCGTTCTCGACGTTCGCGACGAGCCTGTCTCGATTCTGCTGAAGGCGTAGCCACGGGGTCCGGTCTCGTAGGCGAAGATAGCTCCGACGGCTGGGTAAGTGGGAGCAGCGGTGCGGGAGAAGCAGTCGTGTTGCGAGTCTCATTTGTTAGTGACGCATTGTTGTTTCCCCATGTCCGGAGGAAGTTTGGTACACCACCAAACACCCGAGAATGTCGGTTCGTCTGATTCGGGTTCGAGTCTTGAGATTTGATGCTCTCAATTTCCGCCAGCTGGGGTTGCGCATTCGTCGATTGGGGTTGACCGCGACGGAACAGTCGAGAGAAGGGGTTATTCGTACGAGACTCTTGCATATCCGGCTGGCCTTCGATGTCGACATTGCTTCCGTTGGATTCTCCCTGGCGCTCCATATGAGCCTGCCGAATGAGATCGGAGCGCAGTCGCTCCATGGCAGGGCTATTCAAGTTCATCGTGTCTTGTAAACGCGACAGGGCGTAGGCCGCTACGTCTCGAACAAACGACTACGCGGACAATGTCGTGAGATTAATTCGATAGCAGACAAAGAGGTAGCACTCTCAACGCAAAAGATGTTGTCGTAGCATCAGGTGTGGCATCTCGGTCATGGTTTGAGAGGACAGGGGAGCAAGATAAAGACGGGTTCAAGAGCCCGTCTCGAACCTGGGACCGCAACGCACAAGAGTGTGTGAACGAAGACGGCGATGATAACAAGAAGAGAGACAAGAAATCAATAAAAAAGAGGGGACAAAGTTGACGACCAGCGCCGGGTCGAGATGATCTAATTACCTAGTGGACTCTCGAACGCCCCGTCGAAGGAGGTTCATGTGTTCGTACGAGACCACGGACCCCCCTCCCCCTAGCCAAGCCTAAACGACCCATGATAACGGGTCCCCCGACGAGAGGATCAGGGACGTGCCAGGGCGAACCCAGGGATCGATGTCGCGATTCTGCGACATGGGGCCCTGTTTTAGAGGCTCAGAAGGCCTGAAGACGGAGTGACAGAGGCAAGGGCCATGACGGCTGAACAAGGAACGTCCCCGTTTTCTGATTTGTGATTGATTGAAGAGACTTTACTCTGGTGTTTGCTACTCCGTCGACTGGTTGCGGGAACGACATGACTCTCTCTTTTCCTCCTCCCTTGTCAGTTCCCCCTGGTTTTCTTAAGAGATAAACACGCCATGCCTGCAACCGGCCTAACACCAACGAACGGCGCGCACCGTAGCAAGAAAACGTGGGATGTGGAGAACAATAGTCGAAGCTTTAACACATCCAGGGGCAGGTCTCCGGAGTAGGGGTGACAAAAAACATCAGACTAACTCAGTAGCGTCGGGATTGCCATGGCACGCTCAATACTGTCTTGATATACTCAAAGATATGCAGCATAGTACTCCAAGACTTGCACATTCTATTGATGTTATTTCTAAGTGATATCTCTTTCAAAAAGGTGGTCAAACCGACGATTAAAGTCAACACTCTCGTTATGATCTGGTAGTGTCAGTCTCGCGTTTTTTGCTACCCACAGACGCACTTAAAAGCTAGTCTAGATCCGGCGGCCGTGGCTCTGTTTGTCCGTCTCGGGTAAAGGCACGCCCTCATTTTCTTGCCGCGGCAATTGGCCAACCACGACCTGCAGAGGGAGCACCTGAAACCTGAGCTCTCACTTTTCCAGCTGGACAAAAGCAAACCACACACGAGGGCACGATTGGGTGGTGATGAAGGGATCGGTTGTCCGAGGGGCGTCACAGCCTGTCGAGGATACAAAAGACTATTGGAAGACCTCTGTTCCCTTTGAATCTTGCGTTTCCCTCGTGTTTTGCCGTGGCTTTTTCCAAAGGAGACGCAGGGACCTACTATCCATCGACTATTTGCAGATAGTGAGATTGCCTGGACGACGATGGACATCATGATTGCGACACCGTGCCCCCCAGCTCAAGCTCCTCATGTAATTACAAAGTCTTACATGTCTCATACTTGATACATCCACCTGAACGCCTCAAGCCCTTCCCGATGCTTTCAGAAAGAAAAACAAAACAAATTATACATGCAGGCTCCAATAAGTTGCGCTTTTCTAGCCCTCACGAAACACCTCTGTCCTGTCCGCCAAGACAACAAGTGTTGCCGCTCCCTGACAATAGTTGACAGATTAAGCCATGCCAACTTGCTTCACGATCGAGTTTGCTGGAGATATTGCCAGAAACGATTGCCCTTCTTGAGTTGGCTTATTGCCCCTCGACAAGGAGTTGTATCAAGGGCAGACCATCGTTGGCGAACCTTCGTGTTGTTGACACGCCATTATCTCGAAATAGTTCAGGCACGGACAGTGGCAGAATTAGGATATCGCCCAGCACGTGTTGCTGGCTCATTTCAGCTCGCCAAGAAGCATCTTGCGGTCCGATGATGCGGAAAGCACTGGATTCTCCGTTAGCTCACAACTCGCAGATTCTGCCGGCGCAAGAGACTTACAGATGGGTTCCTTTCCTGGCGAGAATTCGGCGCAGTTTACAGTACCCTTGTGACCGGGAAGCTTGTAAGCGAGCTTGCCAGTCTCGCTCGACCACACCATGACTGTGCCGTCACCTGATGCTGCTGCGATTCTCTTGCCTTCAGAGTCCCAGCTAGCACCCATTAGGTTCTTCTCCAGACCCATTGTCGCACCATCAAAAGTCCGAATGTGTCTCTCCGTGGGAGCGAATGGCCGAATATCCCATGTCCGTACAGTCGAGTCCATGGCATAAGACACAAGCGACTGAGAGTCGGGTGAAACTCTCAGTGACATGATGGTATCCGAGTGTCCCAGCATCGAGTAGACCACCGCCTTCTTCCTCAAATCCCACACGCGAATGTCGTTATCAATACCGCCTGCGTATATTTCGTTGCCAGCTTCCGAGACAGCCACGGCAGTGATGGGGAATTCGGTCTGGATGTAGTCGACAGCATTCTTCGATCGAGGATCCCAGATTCCAATGGTCGAATCATCACTACCACTGACCAGTAGCTCCTCTCCTCGCCTGCTGATGCCCACTGTGTTGATGATCTCCTCGTGTCCGACGTATCGACGAATTCGCGTTCCAGATGTCAGATCCCAGCTCGCTAGGTGCATGTCGGCAGATGCGCTATACAGGATTTCCGAGTCGCGCGACCATTGTAGATCCAAAATTGCACCGCGGTGCCCGTTCAGTATTCCGTAGTTCTCGCAATCGCCATATGTTCGCCAGAGCACTAAAGAGTCAGCCCATGTTGCACGCGTCACGTCGCTGTGTTCTTACTCAGGGATCTGTCCATTGATCCAGACGCAATCAAGTTTCCAGTAGGATCAAACTTGGCTGTAAAGATCTCGCCCGAATGTCCTGACAGCTCCATAACAGGAGCTTGAAGGGCACTGGTTCTTGGGGCCTGTTCAAGTTAGTCTTTCACGTCTCCACGGTTTCAGGATGTATCAACTCACGCTCTGAACGAGGGCATTGCTAGACGCGTTAAGACGCGCGAGAGCGCCAGTTGAAGAGCTAACATTTTGTCGCTTCACCAGCGACTGAGACGAACCCGGATCATCGTCGGCGGGACGCTTCTCTGCGGACATGCTGGGCTCGGTGGGGTTTCGAGGGTCAACTGTGATGCAATGCGACGCTGATTATCCAAATGCGCTCGACGCGGGCAAACTTTTTGAGCTGTAAAGTGAGCTTGGAGCTGCCTCTTGCATGCAGCACGACGATGGTGGTGGGCATGGAAAGCAAATCGAGTAGCAACGGTTGATTGGTGGCCGGGCCGAGAGTTGTTCCTGACATCGGCGCTTCAACACTCCGTCCACCGACTTCCAGGGTGACGTTGGGAACTGGCCTTCACTCCTGTGCTGGTGGTCCAAGATTAACGATTCACGGTATTCCTTACGGCTTTGAGTCCGGCGTTATCCTGGCTGGCTTCTCTTACTTTCATATTGCCCATATCTCCTCCGCCTAACTACCGAGCTCGTCGCACGTCCAACACTCGGAGCGCCCCGCCAGATTCCATTCCCATCCGCAGCAATGTCAGCCAGCAAAGCGTCCCGCGTAGGCGAGGAGTATGTCGACCCTCAGCGCCAGCTTTATCGCAATAAAAACATATGTACTAACATTGTGGTAGAATCTGGAAGTACGCGAAAACCGACCGATCCTTGGCGCAAGTGTTTGTCTGACTTGGAATCACAGAACCCGAATCGACAAGGTCAATGCTGAGCTGGTCACATTAACATACGGAACCATCGTCGCACAACTCTGCAAAGACTACGAGAGCGACTATGTCGAGGTCAACAAGCAGCTCGACAAGATGGGCTACAATATTGGGCTGCGGCTCATTGAGGACTACCTTGCCAAGTCCAATACCATGAAGCGATGCGCCAACTTCCGCGAGACAGCCGAGATGATTGCTCGTGTACGTGCGCATCATAAGCATGGAAAAGAAGATAACTAACAGAATCTCAGGTCGGATTCAAGATCTTCCTCAACATTACCCCCCAAGTTACAAATTGGACGAGCGACAACGACCAGTTCTCGCTTGTGTTTGAAGAGAACCCATTGGCCGACTTTGTCGAGCTTCCCGACGACGGACGAGCACAAGATCAACTCTGGTACTCCAACATCCTGTGTGGCGTACTCCGTGGGGCTCTAGAGATGGTGCAGATGCAAGTGGAGGCTCACTTTATCAGTGATATTCTCAGGGGCAACGACAGCACTGAGATGAGGGTTTCGCTGATTCGATACATCGACGACGAGCTGCCGCCTGAGGATGACTGAGCCTGTCAAGGACAGCCAAGACAATGATTGGACGGAAACCGCGCAGAAGACGATCGGCAGGTCAAGCTCTTTATTCACATAGGAGCTATGGAGGTCATCTACGACAAGCCGCTACACAGCATCTATGACGATCTGGTGCCGATCAGGGCAATATTCTAAACAGCCCGAGATGGATGGGCAAGATGCGATTTTGAGTGTAGAGCTAGGGATCATGGCACGTGTAGATACCCATAGAAGAGGCCGGCTGTCAGCCACGTGCGAGGCTAAGGAGAGGCGCATACCTCACCCTCGAGCGCTTCACGCTGGCGCATATCAAGATCAAGTTATTTGAAGTCATAGAACAACTTGATGGAATTCACTGCAATGCCGGAACAGGAAGAGCAATGCCAAGTCAAGTAGACAATTCAGCCTGGTGCGAGCAACCTCAACCCCGCCGGATAAACAGTTGATGTCAGGTTGCTTCGGATTACACGGATAGATTGATAAGAACCCCCGCGAAAGGGACCACGATACAACACAAGTGGGTTAGAGCAGCCCAGCCGACGGGATGGATTGTCAGTGAGACAAGATTTGATAGTGGAGGTACATCTCAGAAAACGGACCCAGTGGAAACTCAGGCCAGAATGACACCCACTCAATGTCCCTGCCTCAGGCAACTGGGGCTACTTTTTAACTCCCTTTTCATCTGCAGTCTCAAGAATACGCACTCTGGTTTGAAATTTACGTACCTGCGCACTCAGGCATGGCGTCCCAGCCGTATGGGAGACACCCGCCTAGAAGAGCCTAGAAGGCCAGGCTCCGTCAGGGTCCTGTGGGGTGACGCGATTGCTGGAGCGTCAAGCCCCTGAAGAGCGGGCCTCTACCCGTACCAAGCTCCCAGGGCCAAGCGCGCTGAATCCCGTGCATCTCCCACTGAAGCTCACTGGACTCGATGAGCCTCACAGGGCAGTCACGGTCGGGTCGGCGTCTAAACCTCCTTCCATGCCAGCCGAACGCGAGTCTGGAGAGTCCTGGGGCTGATCCAGCCTCCCCCCGTTTGTCGGATGCCAGCCTCTTTTCTGCATGGGCGTGTATCAGCTTCAGCCTTGGGGTCTAAGCGATTGTCAATCCGCAAAACAATACTGAAAGAAGAGAAGAAAATAAAAGAGATTGATTGAAAGATACGCATCAATGGCTTCAGAAAATGCTTTTTTTGTCTTCAATTCGCCCAGAGATCTATCGGGAACCATCCCGATGTACCATCCCTTTAATTGCATCTCCTCCCTTAAACTCATGATCGACCCGACCCCTTAGCCGCAAGGACTCAGAGGCTTGTGGATCTGCCCCAGGCCCAAGGCTTCAGGCCCAGCCAAGTGGAAGTCCAGCCTTGTCATTTCGCCTTTTGCCTTTTTGGCGCAAGTATTTGTGTACTTGTAAATTGCTTGCGTCTAGCCGTTTAATGGAACGAGACGCATCACCACCGTTCCGGGTCAAGCTAACAATTAAAATGTAAAAAGTCGTTCAAGAGATACCGTAGACAGGACGACGACGAGAATTATCCAATTGGGAGGCACAATAGGGAGGGAATGGAAGGGAACAGCGAGCAAAAAAGTTTCTCGTCCTCCCACCGCCCCAACCAGCGACCACGTTTTTTCGCCCACAAGTGTCTTGCTCCCTCTCACACCCTCTCCCGTTGATTACTCTCTTTCTTCCTCCTCCATCACCTCACTTTGCTCGGCTTAGTGCCGCCTCGGCTTTTGCGACTTATCTGCGAGCGCGAACCTCACCAAGTTCCCCTCGGCCTCAGATCAGATCAGACAGACCAGACGAGACAACCTAGGACGGCTTTGACTGGGTCTCTCGTCTCGTTCAGCCGCCCTCCACTCAGTGCCCGTCGGCAGCGTTTGAGCCTCTCCGTTTGCTCCAGTCAGTGCCGGTACGGTACCTTCGCGCTCAGGTACCTTACATACGGTAGCGAGGTACCTGTCCGACCTTGGGGGCGGTTCCGCTGGCTTCTCCGAGTTGCGCTACGGACCCAGAAGTACCTGCGATTCGCGTGCGTCTCCCGCCGGACCACAAGTACCCTCCCACCCCTGGCAATCGCCCGACCCCAGTCACGTTCTTTTTTTCTGGCAGAACCCAGCACTGCGCTGCACTGAGCAACTGAGGCAGGCCATCACCTCAGGCAAGGGACAAGCCCGGCGCCCACTTTCCACTCCCAGTTACCTCGACACTCCGCCAAATCCAACCTACACCACCACCCGACACCATACCTACTCATTCTCATACTCCCCCCAACTCATCACCGCGACATCGACTCTCGGTCGACCATCGCATCGCCGTTGCGGCTTCGCTCTTTTTCATTTCTTCTCTCAGCTCGCCGTTCATCATCGCCGATTGCCGACACGAGACACGATCCTCCCAATTCCCGCTTCCTGCCACTCGCCTCTCATCTCCCAGTCTCGCGATCCTCGCGACCCTCGCCCCCCGCCCGACCGCGCGCCTCACACCTTGGACCGCGTCCACGGGTCCTCAGTTTGGGACTCCTCCGCGCCTCGTGGGATCGCTGCCCGTCACGTCCACGTCGGGAGGCTGCCCAGCGCCGCTCCGCCTGGTGGCACATCCCCGTGGCTACACGAGCCCCCGTCTGCTGCTGCCGCCATCGTCGCCGCCGCAGCAGAGCCTTTAGGCCTCTCACTGCTTCTTCTCCTGTTGTCTCCTAACCCGCCATGGCCATGAATCCAAACATCAACATGGCCAACATGAACCCCATGGGCGGCCCTGTTGGCGGTGCCCCCATGCCCATGATGAATAACGGCGCCATGAACCCCCAGGCTGCTGCTGCGGCTGCCGCCGCCGCCGCGTCTCGCCAGCAGCAAGCAAACGATAACCAGCGCAGCATTCTCAACACATACATCTACGAGTACTTTATCCGCATGGGCATGTTCGACTGTGCCCGTTCGCTTCTGTCGAGCGACCAGCAGGTCAACGTGCTCAAGGACGGCGCGAACCGCCGTCGCGACGAGAACGGCAATCTCATCAACGGCGTCGGCGACGACCCCATGGACACCGACTCCAAGGACGACATCGACGCCAAGCTCCCCGACGATCTCCCTCCGCCGAAGCTGCCCATGCCCGCCTCCGACACCTCCTTCCTCTACGAGTGGTTCTCTGTCTTTTGGGACATATACTACGCGCAGCGCGCCAAGAGCAACAACAACACTATTAACCAATATGTTGCGCACACCCAGGTATGCTTGCTTTCTTGAGTTGTCTTCGTCAGTTGCTGCCATACCGAGCATGTCGTCGTTGGTTGTCTTGCCTCCTATCGAGAATTGAGTCGACCGCGCTGGCTGCTCGTGTCCCCCTAACATTTGGTAACCACTTTCGCTGGTGGCCAATGCTGACCCTCGGTGGCAATGTAGCAACAGTCCCGGCTAAAGCAGAATCATCAGCAGGAACTTCTGCGCCAGATGCGACCAGACATGGCCCAACAACAATACCAAATGATGCGAAACATGCAGAATGGCAACATGGCTGCCATGAACATGAAGCAGCCTCTTGTCCGCACCGCCATGGCTAACGCCAACAAGTAAGCATTCCCGTCAGTGTTGCTTGAGAACTAAGCTGACTGTTTCACTTAGCCCTCAGATGCAGATGGTCCAGCAGGCCAAGCAGAACCAGATGCAACGAGACCCTTCCGGCATGGACGGCCGAGACAGACCCTCGTCTCCGGCTTCTGGGGAGAACGCTCCGTCGCCGTCTAAGAGACAACGTCTCGAAGGCGGCCCTTTCAACCCTAACCAGCCCGGCGCCATGATGCCTAATGGCCGTCCTGGTCAGGGCATGCCTGGACAGCAGATGCCCGGCGGTCCTAACGTCGCCGCCGCTCAGCAGATGCTTACCGCCAATGGCATCAACCCCAACACGCTACACCCGCAGCAGCTGCAGACATTTGTAAACGCTCCTCCCGCCGCCCAGCAAAAATCGATCGCCACTTACTCTCAGAACCTCCAGCAGCATCACGGAACCCAGATGGGGGGCAACAAGATGCCTAATGCCCCTCAAGGACAGGGATCACCGATGATGGCTCAGGGCCCCGACGGAACTGCTCTCAACGCATTTTACAACCCGGGTGAGATGGGTGGCCCAGGTGGCATGCGGCCGGGACCTAACGGTCCTCAGACTGCCGGGGGCAGTAACCATGCCCTCCAGGACTATCAGATGCAGTTGATGCTCCTTGAGCAGCAGAATAAGAAGCGACTCATGATGGCTAGGCAGGAGCAGGATACTATCGGCAACGGTATGCCCAGAGAAGGCGGCCCCGGCCAACCAGGTGGCCCTCCAGGACCTAACGGACAATTCCCAGACACATCCCCTCAGGCCATGCGAGCCGGCGCCTCACCTAACCCTGCTGAGCAGATGAAGCGCGGCACACCCCAGATGAACAACTCTGGCATTCCTTCACCTGTCCCCGAGGGCGGCCAGTCTCGCGGCTCTCCCAACCCGGCGATGAACTTTATGAACAACCACGTGGAACCTGGTATGGCACCTCACTTCTTTAAGGGAATGGAGGGCAACATGGCTGGCCAACCACCTATGAACGGTAACATGCGACCTCCCAGCTCGCATCCTGGCCAGCCTTTCAACGGACAGATGACGCCGCAGATGATGGCACAGGCACGTCAACAACAGGCCCAGCAGGGTCAGCCAGGACAAGGACCTCAAGGTCAGCAATGGCAGCAGGGACCCAATGGCCAGATGGTGCCTCAGCAGATGCAACAAGCCAGCCCTCAAATTCAAGGAACGCCCCAACAGCGATCAATGCCTCCTCCTCAGGCACCACCGGCGAACAACGCCAACAACCGGACGACTGCTTCGCCTCAACAACCAGCGGCTGCTCCGCCTACCCCTAGTCAGACTAACAAGGCAGCACCCAAGAAGAAGGAATCCAAGGCGGCCAAGGACAAGGTAATTCACTCTAATTCCATGCTTGTCATTCATACTGACAAATCTTGTAGCGTGCTGCTGCTCAGAAGAAGTCGAATCCCAACCTCAACAACGCGGGTGCTACTCCCTCTGGCGACAACAATGACCAACAAGAGACGCCCACCCCCGCAACTCCCATCAACGCCAACGCCAACCTCAAGAACGGACAGGCTGGACAGAACAACCAGCCTGCCACAGCACCTGCCCCTGCTGCTCCCGCGGCTGCAACCAGTGCTCCTCCAGCTCCGCCAGTGGCTCCCCAGGGCCACGACCCTAACCAAAACATGGCCATGGATAACACCTTTGGCGGCATGGTATGTGCAGTTCTGCGAATGGTATTAGATGAGATTGCTAACCATGAATGCAGTTTGATATGGGTCCTAGCATGGAGCTGGCAAATCCTATTGACGGCAGTAATGTGCTCAACGACTTTGACTTTGACTCGTTCCTCCACGATAATGACGGAGACAACGGGGCCTTTGCCTTCCCGGAGGCGTTCTCGATGGACAACGAGATTGGAGCGGATTAATGGCACTTGCGAAAGAGTTGGGTCGGCATTACGCATCTTGGGTCACACTTAATCAGGCATCATTCGTCACGGCGTTTTATGTGGAAACTATATCATGGTCATGCGGCGATAGGTCTTGGAGGATTTCCCTCCTCCGTGGTGGCTTCAGGGGAAAAGAGCCTCTATTTGTTTTTGTTTTGTGCTTTGTTGTCTGTTGTTTACGTTGGCTGCGGTGGTAGTGGATGGATGTATGTGGTGGTGGCGGATGTGTTGTGTTGTTGCCGTCAGTCGTTGCTCAAGCTGGTTCCCTACTAAAGCTCGTTTCGACACCCCCTTTTGCGTTGGCTTTTTCCTTTGGGACTCATTCACACGCTCCTCGCACATCTCCTTTTCTTTCTACTTCTGTGGACCTTTTTCTTGTCTCTTGTCGCTGGTTTGATTTGTTTTTTTGGGTTCCCTTGGGGTGGTGATCTTTGTGAGGAGGAGCAAGAAAGAAAGAGATGAAGTCAGTTCAGTTGGTTGGGATCCATGGCTGAGAGCCATTCTGTGTAAAGTGTTGTTGGTTTATTACTCGGTGTATCGATGTTGGCGAAAAATCACATACCACGTTTGCATTTTATTAGTTGCTTTTCTCTCTATCGTTGAAGCAGGAATAAAAACTTCTAGTTTCACTACTTGTCCGTGACGCAAGTGAAGTATGCATGACGCATTAAAGGTCTGGGTCACTGATTCATGCTGTAATGACACCATCTCAATGAGTCAACGATTATGCCCCTGCTTAATTGCAGTCATGAATATCGTAGTGTTTTCTTTTCCATCTACCTAGATATCTACACCAATTCCGTTGCGCCAGCGTTTTCATGTGGGGGGTATCTATAAGATTCTAAGACAAAGAAAAGAAACATGACAAAAGCTAGTTATAAACAGAGGCGCTCAAAACACGGTAATCGTGGGCTCTTTTGCAGCCGTCAAGTTTTAAACGGCAACGATGTACCGTGTACTCGTGTTCCCACGAGTGTGAAGAAGAATCAAGGAGGCGCAGCCGGAGCTGGCAAGAGAAGCAGAGACAATATCGACCGACATGCTCGTCTATGTGGTTTCGTAGACGGCAACGTAGGCGACTTCGAGCATGTTTTCGTAGCCATCCTGAGTAGCACCGTTGGGGTCACCCTATTTCTTTGTTAGTGTAGGTCCTTCGGATATCTCTTGGTGTCAACTTACAGGCCAGTTACCGCCAACAGCAACGTTGAGAAGGATGTACATGGGAGAGTGAGCAAGCGTAGCCCAAGTTCCCTCGTCACCAAGCTGAGCACCAGTCAGGGAGTGGAAGGGGGCTCCGTCAAGCAGCCAGTGGATGGTCTCCTGCTGCCAGTTGCCGGGCCTCCTGTCCACGACGATGGACCAGGTGTGGAAGCTATTGTCGGGAATGGGAACAGCCTTTCCGAGACCCTCGGGCTCGTTGCAGGGCCCGCCGCCCTCGTGGCCGCAGTGGACGGTGCCGTAGCCGGTGAGGTCACCGTTGACTCGCTCAAAGATGTCGAGCTCACCGCAGAGGGGCCACTGAGTACCCCGACGCATAGAATCGCCAAGCATCCAGAACGCAGGCCAGATACCCTGCTTGTTGGCAGCTTCACCAGTGCGCAGAGCAGCCTCGACACGCATGGCCTTGCCCTCCTGAGCATGCCAGGCCTTCTTAGACTCGAGGCGTCCAGACGTCCACTCGCCGTTGGACTCCTTCCAGGGCACCAACTGCAGCGTGTGGCCACCCGAGAGTTGAATGTTACGGTTGGATTCGGTGTACTCCTGGAGCTCGTTGTTGGTGTTGATGTTGAGAGCCACGTTCCAGTTGGACTGGCTCGGGGCGCAGCCCTGGCAGCCGTTGAAGTCGTCCTGCCAGACCACCTTGAAACCCGGACGGTTGGGACATTGGATGGCCGAGGCGAGGGGGAGGACGCCGGCGAGGAAGGGGAGGAAGTTTCGCATGTTGATGGTCGATCTTCGGGTTTAGATGCCGTGTAAGTCGGGAATGGCTTAAAGGTGAAACTAGCCCGTGCGGAAGATGTTTGACAAGTACAGATCGACTGTGTGAGAATGTCTTAAAAAATAGACCAAAAGAAGCTAAATAGCTTGAAGAAAGAAGCAAAAGAGTCACAGCCCGTGAAAAGTTGATATCAAAGTGTTGAATGAGGGTAAAACGCCTCCTGGGCTAAAAGGAAGGTAACCGAAGAAGGCGGTTGGTTATTTGTTGCAAAAGAAGGGAAGGGAAGGGGCCGAGATATGAATATCTAGACCAGGCTTCTCAAAAGTAGGGAACGTATGAAAGGAAACAAAACACGAAAAAATGGGCTGGACTCGATGGTGGTGAAGCGAAGAGGGTGGCTGGCGGGGGAGCACTGGTATGTGGATGTTTTTATATCTACGCTACAAAGATGGGAAACCTTGATCTCCATACAAAGTCTTGACCCCCCGAAGAGGAGTGGAGAAGGAGATGGGCAAACGAGATGCAGGACCAGTCCAAGGTGTTTTGGCCTTGGCTATAGAGGCCCCCGGCGCATAACACATCGCCTCCGGGGCTAGACATGGGGATGAAGAAGGGACGATAACAAGGTCCCCCGGGAAGAGGCATGAATGGATAAAGGAAACTGCTACCCAAACAAGCAGAAGTGGGAACGTTCGAGGTCCAGAATGAAAAAGCCAAGCGCGGTAAACTCGTGCTTAGCGGGTGATGATCAGGGACCAGACCGAGGGACTGTGATATGATACGTACGATATGGAGTAGTACGTAGTATAACAACGGGGGATAGGCCTTTAATTCGTCAAGGGTCTTCCGGATTGGGCTTCTAAGAAACATCCCAGCGGGAACGGAGGCTCGGGGGGTGTGGACCGGAGGAGACACAACTCTTGGGGATAAACCCGGGCGTTGTGTGGCGACGCATGATTGGAGAACTGCGCTTTCTTGGGAAATTTCAATCAGGGGCTGCATTCATGGAGGATTCGCCATGAGTGCACAGCAGTTGAAACGCCGCCAAGTGGGCAAACCAACGACTCTCCAGCCGAGATTCATGCTCTTTTTTAACTCTCTCTCTTGGCTGAAGCATACTGAGATCTTGGCCTGATCTTGGCCAGAGAGACAAATGCGTACAAGAGGCGTTCGCAGGGCGCTTGCCGCCGCCACCCCGTCGCCGCTGGAATGGGCCGCGCAATTGTCTGGACCGACCTACAGGGACATGTCACTCCTCCACGATACCCATGGATATGAAACGGACAAGAGCTTGTAAGTGCGCGGCTTAAAAAAGGGGGCGCCAGGGGTTTGTGTGTGTTGCGTTGGCTGATGTGCAGGGCGGCTTGCAAGGCCAAGGTCAATGGCATTGTCAAGCCAAGACCATCAAAACGTTTGATCGTGTCTATTAACGGTGAGTAGATACGAGTAGTAGCTTAATCTAGACTTTCCTCCCTTTGGCATCTGTTTCTTCAAGTATTTTTGGTGTCTTTTATTTTTGGATCTTGCTTGTTCCTGTGTCTTTATTCGTATCAATCGATTCTATACCCCTTTCAGCAAAGCGCCATCTCACTGCCATGCACGCTCTTTGGCTCAAGGTCGTCTACCCTACAGAAAATCGTGGATTTGACTTTTGTAGTGGTAGATCCTCCATGATTTATCCCGGTAAACCTTCAACATCGCCAAGAGAAATAAACAATCCTGTAGACGATCGACAGGTGTCAAAGTGGACCACGTTCAACTCTTCTCTTTTTGCTTGATCTATTGTGTGTATGGTTGCTTCTTCAACAACTCACCTCCCCAAGTGTTTCATCGCTAGTGTAAATGAGACTTGAAGCGGTGTAGCCAACCAGAAGCTCAACTTGCCCTGAGAAAAAACCTCTTGTTTGACCATTGATGCTGGGTGAGTTGGCAGATTTGAACCCCCCACCAAGAAATCCTGAAACAATGCATCACTCCGCCTGTTCTCTCGCCACCTTGACTTGCAGCATGAAGCATGCTCTTTATCGCTTGCACGTGTCCTGGTGAAATGGTTCGAGACTCTTGGGTTTGTCTCTTTCAGGTTGGTCAAGTGTGATACCTGTTCCTCGGCACTGCAGCCAAGCCTTCACCGTATCCAACAGCTCACAGGTCGCCCTGCCATGTCGCTGCCACCTGAAATTGCCTTTGTACGCCGTAGGTTGAGTGTACCCGGGCCTCAGTCGTCAGACATTCGGATCGGGTCAAGCTCACCGAGTCTCTCGTTGAGCTGTACAATCGTCTTTTCAAAGACGCGAGCTGCATCCATCTGCAACCTCATCTCGTCGTCATCCTCGACACCGCCCCATCCGTTGACTCCATTGTCTGTGTCGGCATCCATGTCCATGTCGGTATCGCTGTCTGACTCTTCCTCATCTTCCTCGTCCTCGGCGGGGTCGGTCATCATCTCAACCATCAAGACACGACATTGGTCGACAAGGCTTCGGCAGCGAATCATCTCTGTGGTGGTCATGCCTCCACGCAACCCATTCTCAAAACCGGGGAGTGACTCGTTCGTCTCAATGTCCTTCCCAACCAAAAGACTCGAGAAGCAGTGATCTAGCTTGCGAAGAAGCGCGAACGAGGCCTTGGGTGCGGGAGGAAACCCTCGTACATATCTCGTGAAGTCGCTTGTGAGACGTAGCAAGAAGGGTATTTGAAGAGTTGCTGCCCAATGAAGGTTAGCATGTTTCAAGAAGAATGACTGGTGAACTAACGGGTGCCCGATCGCCACAACACATTGATAACGCTGTCCAGATTTTGGCAGACCTCGCTGAATTTCTTATAGCCAATGACCGAGTCGCCAGGTGCAGGAGTGCTAAACTTCTTGACGTATCGTCTTGAGGCCAGCGTGAGCTGCTCTTCCGCGAATCTCCGAACTGTGTACTCCTTGCGGCCGTTAGGCACTAGAGCTTTGGTCCTTGGCGAAGGAAGACCGGGGATATTTGTCGCAAATGATGATGCTGAAGAGGGAGCAGGTGAAGGAAGGCCACCGACTTGCGGCGGTAGGAAGCCACCTGGGCCGGGAGAGTTCATGTCGCTAGACATGATGGCGAGTGATGATGGCCAAGTAAGTGTGTTTAAAGAGTGGAACGAGAAGCCACAAGCTCGGCGTTGAGATGGATATTATTGGAGATGCGACTGATGTAAATGGAGAGAATTGGAGGGGAGCGGGAGGAAGGCGTTCCTTTAATGGTCCATCTTTCTTTGTCCTTGTGATTTGGTTCAGAGTTTAAAGTTGAGTTTTATAAGGCAATGCAAGTCAGCTTTCCAGTAAAGCTCGATTGATTGGGAATATGTAGGCCACGATACAAGAATATCGTCTTTCTAAAGAGTCGCGGTTCACAATCGCACCCCGCGAAGAGGATGACGGAGGCCTTGATGATGCTCAGTCATGGTGGGGTAAGCATGAGTGAAGCGGTACGTACCTTGTAGCAGTCCATCCAATGAGGTGGACGATTAGACGCTAATCATGTGACTTTAGCCGCTATCACTCATAGCCGCGTTATCGGCCCTCCCCATTGGAAAAGCTTCAACCCAGGTGTATCCGAAAATTTCCCCCATCGACGAACATCGAAGAATCTCCATCACCACCGCGCGAATCCTCTCCGACACCGCAGTCGCGATAGCCTTTGTCACCCCGGCACGTACAGACACACATAATCAAAATGCCTCCCAAGCGAATCTACGTCGAGAAGGCCTCCCGCCGGGCCCCCAAGGGTGTCCTCGCCTCCACTTATGACGCTCTTACCTCTTCCGAGAACGCCGCTTTTGTCCGTAGCATTGCCATCTTTGGTGTGAGTTTTGGTTTCCCTCGCTGGAATATGCGAAGCGACGAGAAGTAAGAGACTGACGAAATGGTTCAGGCTGCTGTGACATTCCTCTCCAGCTCCTGGGGCGAGATCCTCCTGCCTCCGTAAGTCGGCCCAGCCCAACAGCCATATCAACGAGCCATATCTGACCCAAGCGCAGTCAGTAAATAACTCGCACCAATTGCGCGATCGATGAATTAAAAGAGGCGGATGATCATGACATGGGGCTCGCGAGGAGACGTGCTCCCCGCCATGAGACAAATAATCAACAACATTGTACATTAGATGCAAACGGGGTGTACGCTTAGACAGATGGGATTTCACGACGACCCTGTGCCTATCGCAAAAAAGGGCATTCATGATATGAAGGGCAAGAGAAATCAACATGGCCATTGTGGCTGACTTTTTGGTTATGACACAAAACAAACAATTCTTCTCTTGCTTTTTGCTTTGTGTTGGAAGTCTTTTCGCGGCAAGCTTCGCATCTTGCATCTTCACTGTGGTAACCTAACGGCGATGTCGGCCGTTGGGAGAGTTCGTGCCTGCCAAAACAACACTTTCTATGGGAGGCAGGAGCGACTCTATTCCTCTGTCGCAATTACACTGCACCCTCACGCTGGCCATGGAAAACCGATTCCTTCAGCTTCATGTTCAATCCTCATCCTTGCAATAGATTTGACGGCATCACACTCGATACTTTCCAGTATCACCTGGCGACCATCTTCAGCAGCGTTACCGATCGACAACAGCTTCAAAGCTGCACTTGAAGGCTCAACATGGCTACGCCGACATCTCCTTCGATGCCTCCCTCGCGCAACATCATCCCTGATGGCTCTGACAATCGCAGCCGGATGGCTGGCAACACTTTCGCTCAACTCGTGTCTAAGTTCGAAATCCTTGATGCTATGTCCTCGGCGAGTACTCGAAGGGACTCGCATGTTCCTCCCAGAGCCACACCAGCACCATCTGCTGTCGCTTCTTCAGTCATCATCGGACGTAGTCCCTTCAAGCCATCAGCTCTCAAGACCCGAGATCGAAGCTCTACAGACTCTAGTCTCATATCGCCGGGCTGCTTCATCCCTCCACGACGAACCTCTCCTCGTCCTCGTCGTGCCCAAACGTTTGAAACCAAGGCGCCTGTTACTCCAGCCACAGTTGAGAGTACGAAGCCAAGACAGAAATCTGTGGCGGAGAGAAGGCAGATGTTCGAGGCGCAAGGCGACGC
Organism: Fusarium solani; assembly: GCF_023522795.1. Classification (NCBI taxonomy): domain Eukaryota; kingdom Fungi; phylum Ascomycota; class Sordariomycetes; order Hypocreales; family Nectriaceae; genus Fusarium; species Fusarium solani. The sequence goes on from NW_027072153.1 coordinate 715,363, forward strand.
CCCTGGTAAGCTATTGATGTTGACCCAACTCATGGGGAATGACACTGATTACGGCATAGCTCCCTCAACACCTGTCCGAACATATACCAGTGCTCGATCAACTTCTAAACTGGCCCATTCCAAGAGCTGGAAATCCATAAAAACAAGTCTATCTATTCCAGAATCCCACCTCGAGAGCACCACACCTCCCCCGCCTTCCAATGCGGCTGACAAGATACAACGTCATCCACCGAGCCACGATCAAGATTCGGCCTCGGCTCTACTTCCAGCTTCTTCAGCGGATGAATATTCGTCCCATCATTTTCTTGCCCCTGAAGAGCCATTTGGCACATGGACAACACCGATTATCCATCCAGACGAACGATGGATGGCCCTCAAGCGTGAGAGCTTTGCGGTAACCGCATTTGATACAAGTCCCAGCTACGTCAAGTCTCAGTACATCGAACCAGAGCTAGACTTCGCTCACACCCCATTGAAGACCAATGGCAATCTTAATCCTGGCCATAATCGTGGCGGACCCGAGAATGGACGCTCCAAGGACGAGACCAGGCAGCATGGCTGGGTACAGAATGCTCAAAAGATGGCACACTCCTTATCCAGTTCAGCGTTGGTCGGACAAACCAAGTCAGGATCATCTCAATCTCGAGAGCGTCCTCGAATTTCTGCAGACGCCATCAATGCGTTCAGATCCTTTCAGTTTACAAGAACCGGTGCCTTCAGACGATCCAACTTGCCACGCTCCAGAATATCTAGCCTTCGAAAGAAGTTTGACCTGCCCAAGAGTGATACCGTTTCTTCTCTTCCAGCTCTTGCAACAAAGCGACAAGAAACTGACTCGGGCAAAACTGAGGACTCCCACTGGCCGTCAAAGCTCTCCCTCCCTAAGTCTGCTACTAATCCAAACCTTGGCACAACGGCTTCGCTAGCATCACGATCAAAGAGCTTCGCTCCTCGTTGGAGAGAAAAATCTGTTCGTCGACCGCAAACCCCTCCCCAAAGGCGCAAAACGGAGCACAATGTTTCGCCATTGAAGCAGAAGATCGACCTGTTTGAATCCCTCGACCGCGAAAAGCCTGCCGCTAACCCAGCAAAACTGAACCCTACAAAGAAGCGTTCCGTGTTTGGCAGCCCCCGAACAAACACATCTGGCTCAGGCCCGTTCAAGGGGCTTCGGAAAACTCTGCGTCGGATCTCTACTTCTTGTCGCAAAAGCACATCTGAATGGAGCACCACAAGCTCAAGGCCTGGAAGTGGCTCCCAGCACAGCATACAAGACATCCCTGGGGATTCTGTCAAGCATCGCGCCATTGCAGACTCCGAGCTAGATTCTCTTTCACCTGGCACTATTGAGTCCATTCCTGAGCGACCAGTCTTGGGTCAAACTCGTCTGGAGAACGAGATCTCCCCTCTTGATCTGGGTAGAAGATTCTCAGTGCAGCGCACCTCCGTACCTCTTACGGCGTACAACATTGATGGCGAACCTGGCCTAAGCCCGACGGTAGCAGCGCCAGCCCCTTTGTTCTCAGAATCCCAAAGCAGCAGGTTCTTTCGAACCAAGATCCCCCTTATTCGATCTTCGGACCGATTTTCCCTCCCGGATTTTGGAAACCACTCTGAAGAAGCTGATGTTTTCGGGCCCACCCACTACCAACACCTTGGAGATAACGGTTTGCTGATCTCAAAGGTGCATTGCCGATTGGAGCAGCCCAAGCCGGTACGTGCCAATGAACTCAGAAGACTGGTCGGGATATGCAAGCAAAAGGTTCGGAAGCTGTCGGCCGGAGGTGGCGAGTAGCTACAAAGACAAGGCAAGTTGATTGGGTATGAATGGCATTATGTAGGCGTGATTGTGATTCTGTGGTTGTTCTGCACCGCTTATGTAGTAGATAATGAACTCTTACAATTCATGTCCCTGTACCAGTGACTTTCATCCAGATTGATATCCAGATTGAGGCTATGGCTGAAATTCACGATCATTGGCATTTGCACTATAAATCCATCATGGATTGTATTGGCGCCTGCGCACTTCGCTATGTATCTTTTCAACTAAAGCAACAAAGGTAAACTGCGATATCCCTCAAGTAAACATGAATGCATGTGTTTGCGAATGAGAACAAAGAACTAGAGATGCGACAAAGGTCAAGCATCGGGGAATCAATCTGAGACTGTCGCATGTCATTAACAATGAACAAAAAAAAACACGAAGAAGCTGTGAGGTCTTGGGACCTTCCGATACGCCACGCTACTTGTTGGTGTCCGTTGAGTGTAGACTACGCCCAACGCCAGAACGAAAAAGACAGTGTGTGTGAGGCAAAGCTCGTTGTAGACGAGTCTACTAGACCCGTTCCTCGTGCTGCGTGAGGTTCCGATCGACACGAACATGAGAGTCCGAGTCATATTTTCCGAGTTCCAGATCAACAGGGTTCATGCGGTCGCGAGATGACATGCCAGCCTCGCAGCGTGCAAAGACAGCCGGAGCACGCTCGACGGTGGTTGCGGTGCGGTGGGTGCTGAAGCTGGACGCCTTGAGGGGGACCATGGAGCTTCCGGCGCCGCGTCCACTAAAGCTGGCATTGTAGCGGACGCTCGAGTCGCCGGCGGACGAGTAGGAAAAGTTGGAGCCATTTTGGGCCATGCGCTGGGCTGTGAGGGTGCCCATGGGGAGGATGATGGCCACCGAGGTGAGGGTCAGGGAGGCGGACTCGAAGTTGATCCAGTGACCCCATTCCAGGCCTGCAAAGATGACTGGAAGTTTGTTAGTCGCAAGATTATACTGATTTAGGAAGTAAACCTACCGGGAACAATCATAAGGATTCCGTTGGTCATGACGAGCACCTCCATCGGGGTCAAGGCCTTGTAAGAAGGGAGAACACCACGGTTCGAGATGAGATGCCAGATGAGCTTGATGTTGAAGATGGCGCAGAACCAGCTGATGGACACGACATTCATCACCACCATCCAGTGGATAAGCCATAAGTTGGTTGACGCCGGAGCGAGGTTCAGGTTGGCCTTGTTCTGGTGGACGGTAAAGGCGATGCGGGAAGCAATGGTGAGGAGCGTGATGATGCCCGAGGAGACGGCAATGACATACTTCCAGACGTCGGGCCAGAGGGAGACCATGGTCCAGGCCTGGTTCATGAGGGCGAGCTCGATGATGATGACGAGGAGGAGCGACATGACATTGGCGGCGACGCTGCGGGCAAACTCACTCTGGGGAATGTGAGAGTAGTCCCTAGCCCAGAAGTGGTAGAAGTCGGTAAAGACGGAGGGCCAGTAGAGGCCCAGAAGGAGCATGCGGATGGCGCAGACGATGAGGCCCAAGACGTGAAGGATGTTGGAGGCCCTGCGGAACTTGGCCGCGGGTGTCATGATGAGAAGAGTGATGAGCATGATGACACAGGCACCGAACTGAGTGCCATAGTTGATGCAGATGCTGGTGATCTCGCGGCGGAATGCATCGAGCACGGGCATGGGGATCTGCACCTCGGTCTTGCCGTCAGCAAGGAAGAAGGTGACGTTCTGCGTGTATGGGTCAAAGCCGTCCATGGTGTCTGTGTTGTTTGCTAGTAAGAGTCGGTGATGTCGAAGCTTTGGTGGTTTAGTCCGAGTGGTCTTGATGATGGGCACAGACTCTAATGAAGAAGCTCGGAGGGTGCACGACAAAGAAGGATGGTGTTGTGAGATATAAGATCAAAGCTCAAGGGGTAGGGGTAGAGGTAGAGCTAGAGGGGGGCTGTGAGAAGGAAATATCTCAAATTGTCAGACAGATAGGTCCAGACAATACCGGCTGAGGCGATTCAAGAGCTTGAAGCGGTAGCATTCGGGCGTGGCAGCGGTCGTGGCATCTTGGTTGACGACGGATCACAGAAGCCAAGACGAGGAGGGGAGAGGTTCTTGTCCCGTTCAGGACAATCGCTAGCGAACATATTGTTAGCAGCAGAAATACAGGTATATCAGATTCAGTCATCACATCTCCCAAGCAATGGTGCATGCCAGGGTCGGCGGGGTGAGGTTGGTCTTAGTATTGTTCCTGAGTTTGGTGGCGTTGCTTCTTAGTATTGTTCCTGTTGCGAGGCTTGCCGCTAGCCCCTTTTGGTTCGATCGCAGGCTCAGAGATGGGGACGTGAATATCTTGACAGCCTCCACGCCTTGACTGACAGGTCCAGAGTCTCCTGTACCTCAACGGCCTCTCAAGATGGATGCCCCGTGTGCTATTTGCAGCTTCGCTCCGTGCACGCCAACTGCCGAGATCAGTCCAAATCGGGGAACCTCCGTTGCTAGAGGTCTCGATCGCCCTGCCGCCTCCCCAGCAGCCCTGCAAGTGCAAGCCCTATCGGACATAGGCTACGCCGATAGCTTTCAACCTCTTCCATATCGCTTCAGCCCCCTTCTTCCATGAGATGCCATCTACCCGGTCATCACCAAGTCGGTTGAAATCAAGGTTTTTTCGTAATTCGCCTCTTTCTTGTCGCAATCCGCCATTCGCTTGCCCTCCCCGATCACCTCCCCGATCACCTCCTATCTTGCCCGCCTCTCCCGCACCTCCGGCATCCAGATCTCGTTTCAAGCCAACAGTCACTGTCACCTCAACAATGTGAAGCGCCTCTCCACAGGGGAGCCTCATGCATGACGCAGCGCGCGCAGCTCAGATGCATCACGGGGCTAGGCCCATCCCCTGTCCAATCTTTCGTACCAAGGCCTTTTTCAGATACCACTCGCGCGCAAGTGATCTCGTCATCTTGGCAAAGACAGCTGGAGTGATGCGCCCGCGCTCGACTGCCCGCCCAAGCATGAAGATGGCGTCACCAAGAGCTCTCTCTTCAGCTACTAGCGTGTAGAGCTGGTTGGCCACCACTGTCGGCGCTACAAGCAGCTCATCCACGTCCGGCACTGGGTGGCTCTGTGAACCTTCGATAACTCCGTCGGCCTTGTGAAGTGCCTCGCGTAGAATATTAGAATTTGATGTCAGCACATTCGCTAGCTGGGTCAATTGCCCAGCCTCGGCCTGGAACTTAGGTATAGTCGTCAGCATCGCCGTACGTTGTGCTTGTAAGCCAGCCATGCTGGACTCATTTTGTTGTCGGCTGCGCATCCTGATTGCATGTAGGGTTTGAGCTAACTGCCGGAGGAGGGCATCCTTCTCGGGGTTGGGGGGTATGGGAGGGGCAGCGACTGTCGTACTTGGCAATGCCAGTTCCAGAGGCTCATCGAGCAAATCAGGAGGAGGAGGGGGGTTAGCAGGGGCAGGCGGTTGAGGAGGTGCCTGGTTCCATGCTGGGGGTTGTGGAGGTTGCTGGTATTGCTGCTGTTGAGGAGGCATCTGCCATTGTTGCTGTGGAGGGGTGTATGATTGGGCTTCGTTCATGTATGGCGGCTGGGCAACCCTTGTTGGCCCAGGAGGCGGCATATGATGAGGTTGATATTGTTCTGGAGGCCGCGCAAGCCTTGGATCTTGTCCATTCGCGCCCGCAACCTGAGGCGGTAGAGGAGGGGCAGAATCGTACCGCGACATCCGATTAGACTGCGCAGGAGATTTGCCTGGGATGGGAGGCAGCGGTGGGCCAGTTTGATGAGGACTAGCTGGGGTGGGAGATGCATTCTGAGGGCCCTTGGGGGGTGGAGGAGGAGGGCGTGGCTGCTCTGGCGTATGCGGATCTTGGGTTGGTGGTCGAGATATTGAGCTCATGCCTGGAGGCAGAGGCGGGACAGGGGGAGGTGTTGGGCCAGCCTGAGGAGGTGGTGGGCGTGCTTGTTGCCTTGATATAACAGGAGGCTCTTTTGCAAAAATATCGGTCAAGATGGCAAGAAAGTCTTGAAGATTGGACTTCTATTTATCGAGTTAGCATCTATAGCATTCCATCTTAAGCTCAAGCCAGCTTGAAGGGAAACGTACATCCCAAAATTCAGCCCATCCCACAAGGTACGGGTGATATACGAGACCCTGAGGGTCAACGTGCTGGCCTGGGCGGATCATCATAGTCTCGGTCGGCACAACGTAGATCATGGGTGGCTCGCGCGGATATGCATGGGGGACCCATATCGAGACCGGGAAACGGTAGGTGGTTCCGCGGAAGTTGACGGGTAGGGTCCCCGAGAGATGAAGGAGCAAGGCATTGGCGCCATGCGAGAAAGCTAACTAGGTCAGTCTCGGTATGCGACAGGTCGAGAGCTGGCGCGAAGCTGGCAAACAGAGCTCTCGAAGCTCGCGTGCGCTGGAGGAGACGTACTGTGCACATCGGTCCGCGGCGATAGCGTGGGATATCGGGTGAGGGCTTGCGCTACATCGTTGTAGGCGCGATTCACGTCGTGATATTCCTGTCAGGTCGCGTCGAATGTCAGCCCTTGGACTTGGCGGTCCGGTTATGAAGGTGGCTCAGGTCATGAGCGGGGGAGCAGGAGATGCGAGGGAGGGAACAAACACTCGTGAGGACGCTGTAGAGCCAGTTCAGCACATGCTGCTGGACAGGCATCGTGACCCTGACCCTGGATTATGTCGGCGCGTGGTGGACGGTAGAGGTTGAGGGGGAAGGGAGCTATTCACACCTGACCTTGGAGGTCGTCGTCCTTGTCGTCGGGTGTTGGTGCGTGCGTCCCGTTGGTGGTAGGAGCAACCTACGTAATTGAGTACGTACCGTGCACCGTGCACCTTCCTAACTAGAACCGAACCGCGGATAGTGGGGGTTGGAGTGCGGAGATGGAAGCGCTGAACTAAGATGCCTGTAGGGACCGTTTAATCGTTGTTTGTCGATCTGAGAGCTAATCAAATATTGAATCGAAGTCTAGACAAACTACTCGAGTTACCAAAGTGATTGTCTAGTTTCCATCTCTGAAGTTGACACTCTAGTGCGGTTGTGGTGTGAAGCATCGCGGAAATGTCGACATCCCAAAAAACTAGTAGTGAGTAGAAACTCAACTGTGACGTGACACACAAGCAACATTACTCAAATGCAACAAAAGTTGCCATTCAAACATAGAAGCACCTATCCATAAAGTCCAAAGAAGAGATTACACACAGAATCTCGCGAAATACTCATGCTCATACTCCTAGTTTCTTGTGGAAAACTACAGGGTAGCCGCCTTGGTTAAAAGACGCTTTGGCTCAATGTCTTGCATCCAGGCTTCAGCATGTGAAAGTCATTGAGCCTAAAAGCCATACATGCTTTCCCACGCAGTGATGCTCTTCCGGTTTTACTTCTTGCCTTTGCTCAAACCTCAATCTGATTTGTAAAAGACGTCTTTGTCATCGGCCGAAGACGGAGTCACGCCACCACAAACCCCGTGGTTGCACAACCTCCGTGGAAACCGGCCCCGGCCGGTCCGCGAAAACGGACGAGTTCTCTCCTACTAGTGTCGCATTTATTCAAAGTGGCTGCTAGAAAAAACCCATCAAGGTCTCGCGCACCAACCAGAGCAAATGGTTCCATTTTTTCTCTCCTGTCCCCTCGACCGGGCTGGCCAATCGCCGTCTTTGCTGAACCGTTTCGCCGCCAAACTAGCACAGGATAGAGAGAGTCATTTATTAATAAAACGTCTTTTTTTCTGCAACTCGTAGCCTTTTCCCCATATCCCCCCCCTCCCCGCCCGTTTCTTTTCCTCCTCCTCCATCATCTCTCTAGCTCTTGAGCTTGGCTTTATCAACTTCCCCAGACTTTTCTGAACCGGTCTTTGTCCTTGTCTCTCCGGGAGCGGCCCCACTCTTCCGACTCCGGGAACCGGATCTCCGGGTCTTTCTCTTCTCTACTTGTTTCGTCCTCGTACCCCCTCTTCTCTTCCTTTCAACTCGTATTTTCACTCAGCGAAAGAGGCAGCCGTCTCAAAATGTTGCCTCCCGTCCCAGCCCTCGCCGACTATGGCATCTCTCCTACTCATGGGTTTCTTCCCGATGTCCTCCCTCTGACTCGCTTGCCGGATCCTTACTACAACAAGTGGGAGGCCATCGCTGCCAACCTCACGGCCCTCATCCTTAGCCGCAGGTTGCGTGGTGTCATCGACAGGTTGCCTGTCCTCTCCACCATCGGCCTCGAGCACGATGCCGAGTGGCGACGAGCCTATTCGCTCCTCGGCTTCATGGCCCACGGTTACATCTGGGGAGGCGATTCTCCAGCTGACCGTCTTCCGCCGTCCATCTCAGTGCCTCTCCTCGAGATTTCAGAACATCTTGAAGTTCCTCCAGTTGCCACATATGCTGCCGTCTGCCTGTGGAACTTTAAGCCTCTCTTCGTTGACGAGGACATTGACAACCTCGAGAACCTCGCCACACTCACCACATTTACCGGTGGACTCGATGAATCATGGTTCTACCTCGTATCGGTCGCCATTGAGGCCCGCGGTGCCCCAATTATCCCTCTCATGTTAACGGCCATTGCGGCTGCCCGACACGGCGACGCGGCTGCTGTAACCCGTTGTCTGCGCACATTTGCAGAGCGTCTAACGGATTTGACAACCATTCTCCAGAGGATGCACGAGAGTTGCGACCCTACAATCTTCTACCACCGAATTCGGCCTTTCCTGGCTGGTAGCAAGAATATGGCCGAGGCCGGACTGCCCCACGGCGTCATCTACGAGACTGGTTCCGGAAACGAGACATACCAACAATACAGTGGCGGCAGCAACGCTCAGAGTAGTTTGATTCAGTTCTTCGACATCATTCTTGGCATTGAGCACCGTCCTACCGGCGAGTCCCGTGATCCCTCTTCCGACACTGACCGTGGCCGCTCTTCTCACCGACACAACTTCATCATGGAAATGAGAAAATACATGCCCGGTCCTCACGCACAGTTCCTCAACGACGTGTCCCTAGTGGCCAACATCCGCGAGTTTGTCGAGGAGAACCAGTCCGATCGCCAGTTGTGCCTCGCATATGATGCCTGCCTGGCAATGCTCAGCGCATTCCGCGACAAGCACATTGCTATCGTCACGCGTTACATCATCAACCCTTCCAAGCAGGTTCGCGCCCGAAGCCGGTCACGAAGCCCCGAGGCCACTCGGCAGAAACTCAACCTCGCCATCGCATCACGCAAGAACCAGCAGAACCAGAAGGGAACTGGCGGCACTGCTCTGATTCCCTTCTTGAAGCAGGCGAGGGACGAGACGGGAGAGCCTGCGGTCGAGGAGTGGACGAGGCGCTTCATGAAGAGGAAGCTCCAGACAGAGGGCAAGAATGATTTCTTCTTGGGCAAGACGCCCCAGGGACACCTGAGCCTGGAGAAGGAGGATGTAGAAGTCAAGGGTCTTGCTGGATCATGGACCATGGACGATAATGTCGGCGGTATTTGTCTTTACTAGACCTGTTTAGACCTTGAAAAAGAGCGTTGTCTGTATTGCATACACGGCTGGTTGTGCCACTAGTAAGCAAGTTAAACAACACAGATACAGTGCTTATGACAGGTTAGTGGCGTGATGGAGGCTACGACAAGTGTTGAGCATAAAAACCTTGTATAAAGTAAAGTAAATGTGACCCTGACCTGCTAAGCAGGTAATGGAAGTGGGATGCATGAATGTTCAAATCGCAGATATAGACGAACTCAATCAAACGTTTGAGCAAGCTTGTCAAATCTTTTGCAGTCAGCTCAAAGGCCGAAGAGAAGAATACTAAAAGTATATACAGAAAAACAAGAAGATGGTCTATGTACAACAGGGCGGAACGCCAGGTTCAGGATGCCATGTCCTACAATGGACAAGCTTGCTCGTGAGATGACCCCCTTCCAGGAAAGCGCTTCAGCTCATGAACCCCCCTCCCCTTCGTATCCAAACACAAAAAGGATCTACCTCTTAGTTGGGAACGCACTGAGCGTAGTACTCGTTGTGCTGGACGCAGGTGCTGCCGGAAGCACAGGGGAGGTTGCCGTTGGGGTAGGCGGACTTGGAACCGCCGCACTGGTACCAGGCAGCGACGGCGGACTGAGCGGTGGCGGGAGCCGACTTGGTGGCCGAGGCCTTGGCGGTGGCCTGAGCAGATTTAGTCTTCTTGGTCTTGGGGACAGAGCAGCCAGATCGGGTCTTGGAGGCACCGACCTTAGTGGTCTTGGGAGTCGCAGGCTCCTTCACGGGAGCTTGGGTCTGCTGGGGCTTAGAAGCAGAGTTCTGGACCTGAGTCTTCTGAGGGTTGGAAGCAGAGTTCTGGACCTGGGTCTGGGGGTTAGAGGGCTGCTGGACCTTGGTGGACTTCTGCTCAGTGGCGGGGGCCTGAGTCTTCTGGGACTGGACGGCAGCCTTGGAGGTGGAGGCCTTGCTGCCACCGGTGCTGCCGGAGGACGAGGTGTCGCCCTTGTAAGCAGGGAAGCTCGAGTCGTCGTTGCGGACGCAGCCGCTGATGTCGGTGAGAGCCTTGGGGCACTGGACCTGCTCAAAGGTGAAGTCGGGGTTGTCGGCGTTCTGGAACCAGTCGAAACGCCAGTAGCAACCGTCCTTGAGAAGCTCGGGGAACTTGTCGCAGTCGCTTCGGGAAGAGATACCACCGTACTGAGCACCGCCGAGGCCGCTGCCGCCGAACTGGGAAGAGCAACCGTCGAAGATACCGACACCACCACCGGGCATCTGGAGATCGAAGTGGTTCTCACCGAGGTCGCCTCCGGTGTTGGTGGACTGGACAACCATGGTCTTGCCCTTCACGGGACCAGTAGTGAAGGTGAGACTGTCAAGTACGGTCAGTATCAAAAGTAGGCACATCGAGGTGTAAGTGGCACTCACGCATAGCAAGCGCAGCACCAGGTAGACTCGGAGCCTCCAGCGAGCTTGGTGGCAGCGAAACCGTAGGCGAGGTTGTCGTTGACGGCGAAGGGAGAGTAGTTGGTGCAGGCGAAAGCAGAACCACCATCACAACCGCTCTTGGCGTTAGCATCAGAGATGGGGTTGTCGTTCTTGTCGCAGGTCAAGGCGGGAGCGCTGACCGAGGCCTTGCCGCTCCAAGAGCAAGAAGGCTTGCAGCAGTCCCAGTATCGAGTCGAGTGGCCGTTTCCAGAAGCGGCATGCACGGCGAGAGGGCCGACCAGGGCAATAAGAGTAGAGGATCGCATGGTTTCAAACAGCGGTTAATGAGAGACTGGTAGTTGAAAAGAGTGTGTAGTTTAAGAGAACGGTAGAAGAAAGAACGAAGACTGAATGAGAATGAAGTGCTCGAGTGTCCAAGCAGCATCTGGAGATGCAGGCCGCCATCTTATATACTTGCTACACACGAACCATCCCACAGGGTTAGGCCTTTCTGCTGCGGCACCCGTCACAGAGTCCAAATCATCATGAGCATATTCTTCGAAGTGGTCTGTCAGCTTAGGGCGACAGGCATGTTTGCTAGAGTCGGTAGAGGTCAGGGATCATGGAAGTCAAAGAACAAGAGCTGATGATCGTGCTATGTCACGACCTAGTGAGCATATTGGGGCGGGCTAGGAAACGGAAGCAGATCCTCCACTAATAGGGCGACTCGGAGCTCGTCTGACGGGCCGGGGATGCGTGGGCTGGACCGCACGAGTGAGAAATGAAGGCCAGGAGGCTCTGGTTTCAGGAACAGTTGTGGGGATGTTCGGCCGTGGCTCCGAAATTGAGTCCCGATAAACAGGGGTTGATCGGGGTACGACGGGGGTTTCGAAAGTCAGATTATTCGATCCAGACAGGTTTGCCGAGACTAGCAGCGGTGGCAGAGCTGCACGATACAGGTGAGCAATGAGAATCGTGCCGTTTGCCGTGGCCGTTGAGTTGAGATGAGATGAACCCTGCATCTTCTAGAATCCCACGGCGGTTAGCGCTGGATCGTAGTCGTACCCGCGCGGAGCTTTGCTCTCGGATGGTACTCTGGCATGTCACTCTGGAGCTGAACCGACTGGGGAAACGTCTTGAAGAGTTTCATATGAACAAAGGGACGCTTAACACGGCAGAGCGTGCCGATGGTCTGCGTGCCGATAGTCCGTAGCTGTGTTGTGTTGTATGTTGAGGTTGCGATAACCACCAAGCAAGCATTGACGTGAATGCGACCAAGTGCCGGCGATTGAGTGACGGGCCATCTCGCGCGTATCCCCTTTCCCCCTATATTTCATGTTAATTAGCCTGTCGCCGCTCGCCTGCATCCCAAGCCTTTCCTTGTTGGTCCCTTGAGAGGGAATGAGCTGATTTCCCGAAGAAGCGTCTTACAAAAAGCATGGATGTTACTCCATTGGGACCAGCTGGGGCGAGATGGAGTTTTGGGAAATCTGGGTGCCTAGGATGTAAGGCATAAGTAATGCGCCACAGAGGGCAGAGCTCTAGCCACAAGCTCCTGACTCATCAATGTGGCGCTTTCCGATTTCAAAGCTGTTTCTCCTGATGGAGGAGACTAAGCCACTTTAGGATTAGCTCTTTTCAGGCGCGTCTCGTCGCCTCAACCTGAGGCTGCTCGACTGCTCAAGGTTCGGCCTCACGCAAATTCATCACCACTCCACCACGTCTCCCTCATCTTGCGCCTCCGCATCCCTCGCTTCATCGCCTACCCGGAGTGCGTCGTCGAACCATCGAATTAATCGCCGGATGACCACGGGGTGCATCAGGCGCCAGGTCCCCAACTGACCGCCCTGACATTCGCCATCGCATTCGCCAGCGCTCGCTGAATAGTCTTTTGTTCTCTGCGCTTCATCGCCGGAGCAACCGAACCTTTGTCGCCAGATCGCAGCAATATCAACGAATAGATATCGATAGCCATAGGCATTACCGACATCATGGCTGACTACGAGGAGGAGCTTTCCGATTATGACAACTACGACGACCAGGAGGAGGGCATCACCCCCGAGGATTGTTGGACCGTCATTTCATCCTTCTTCGAATCCAAGGGTCTCGTATCGCAGCAGACAGACTCTTTCGACGAGTTTACGCAAACGACCATTCAGGATCTCGTCAATGAGTATTCTGTCATCTCCCTAGACCAGCCCAATCCTCCTTCGCCTCCTGGAGTGTCGATCGCCTTGCGCCGATATGAGATCAAGTTTGGCAGTGTCATGGTCTCGCGACCGACCATCAGCGAGACTGACGGAACCGTTACCTCGCTGCTACCTTACGAATGCCGTGACCGAAACCTGACCTACGCGAGTCCCCTCTATATTAAGATTACCAAGAAGGTGTCCGTGGCTGTCGAGAAGGAGGTTCCTCTGCACGAGATGGACGAGGATCAGCAGGCAGAGTACAAGCGAACTGGTGAAAACCCCACCAAGCTTATCTGGGAGCTCGAAGAGAGTGGCGATGATGAAGGAAAGGCCGACGACAGTTGGAAGGATATGGTCTTTGTCGGCAAGCTTCCTATCATGGTCAAGTCCAAGATCTGCCACTTGAGCAGCGAGCACGATGACAACCTCTTCCTTGTCAATGAGTGTCCATACGATCAGGGTGGATACTTTGTCATCAACGGCAGTGAAAAGGTACTCATCGCCCAGGAACGATCTGCTGCCAACATCGTCCAAGTCTTCAAGAAGGCTCAGCCCAGTCCTTACACATACACTGCCGAGATTCGAAGTGCGCTTGAGAAGGGTTCACGTCTTATCTCGAGTATGATGCTGAAGCTCTATGGCAAGGGAGACTCTGCACGAGGAGGTTTCGGTCAGACCATTCACACCACTCTGCCATTCGTCAAGGCAGATCTTCCTGTTGCCATCGTCTTCCGAGCTCTTGGTGTTGTCTCGGATGAGGATATTCTCAACCACATCTGCTACGATCGAACCGACAGCCAGATGCTTGAGATGCTGCGTCCCTGTATCGAGGAGGCCTTCTGTGTTCAGGACCGAGAGGTTGCGCTCGATTTCATCGGAAAGCGTGGAAACCGTGACCAGGCTGGTCTCGGTCGCGAGAAGCGTGTGCGTGTCGCCAAGGACATTCTCCAGAAGGAGACCCTACCACACATTTCCCAGTCGGAGGGTAGCGAGACCCGAAAGGCTTTCTTCCTGGGTTACATGGTGCACAAGCTTCTGCAGTGCGCCCTGGGCCGTCGTGAGCCCGATGATCGTGATCACTTTGGAAAGAAGCGTCTGGATCTTGCTGGTCCTCTGCTGGCCAAGCTTTTCCGTGGCATTGTGCGAAGGATGAACACGGAGCTTTCCAACTACCTCAAGCGATGTGTTGAAGGCAATAGGCACTTCAACTTGGCTGTCGGTATCAAGCCCGGAACCCTGTCTAACGGTTTGAAGTACTCGCTGGCTACCGGAAACTGGGGAGACCAGAAGAAGGCTGCAAGCTCCACTGCTGGTGTCTCTCAGGTGTTGAACAGATACACCTTTGCATCCACTCTTTCGCATTTGCGACGAACCAACACCCCTATTGGACGAGATGGAAAGCTCGCCAAGCCTCGTCAGCTACACAACACCCATTGGGGTCTGGTCTGTCCAGCCGAGACGCCTGAGGGTCAGGCTTGTGGTCTGGTCAAGAACTTGTCCCTGATGTGCTACGTCAGTGTCGGCTCTCCCTCCGAACCTCTGATTGAGTTCATGATCAACCGAGGTATGGAAGTCGTAGAAGAGTACGAGCCCCTGAGATACCCCCATGCTACCAAGATCTTTGTCAACGGTGTCTGGTGCGGTGTTCATTCAGACCCCAAGCATCTCGTCAGCCAAGTCCTGGACACACGACGAAAGTCGTACCTGCAGTATGAGGTGTCGCTTGTTCGTGACATTCGAGATCGAGAGTTCAAGGTCTTCTCCGACGCTGGCCGAGTCATGAGGCCGGTCTTCACGGTTCAGCAGGAGGATGACCACGAGTCTGGTATTGCCAAGGGAGCTTTGGTTCTGACCAAGGACCTTGTCAACAAGCTTGCTAAGGAGCAGGCGGAGCCACCAGAGGACCCATCAATGAAGATTGGATGGGAGGGTCTGATCCGAGCCGGAACCATCGAGTACCTCGATGCCGAGGAAGAGGAGACGGCTATGATTTGCATGACTCCTGAGGATCTTGATCTCTATCGCATGCAAAAGGCTGGTTACGTCGTAGATGACGATAACACGGACGACCCCAACAGGAGATTGAAGACCAAGACGAACCCCACAACTCACATGTACACTCATTGTGAGATTCACCCTAGTATGATTCTTGGCATTTGTGCCAGTATCATTCCCTTCCCCGATCACAACCAGGTATGTTCCCATGATTCAACGTGATGCCAGCGAAACTAACAATATGTAGTCACCCCGTAACACCTACCAATCTGCCATGGGTAAACAGGCCATGGGCTTCTTCTTGACAAACTACTCTCGACGCATGGACACCATGGCCAACATTCTTTACTACCCACAAAAACCTCTGGCGACAACACGATCCATGGAGTTCCTCAAGTTCCGTGAACTGCCAGCCGGTCAGAACGCCATCGTCGCTATCGCTTGCTACTCTGGTTACAACCAGGAAGATTCCGTCATTATGAACCAGAGTAGTATCGATCGAGGCCTGTTCCGCAGTCTGTTCTTCAGATCCTACTCTGACCAGGAGAAGAAGGTCGGTCTGAACTACACGGAAGTATTCGAGAAGCCCTTCCAGCAGTCGACGCTTCGTATGAAGCATGGTACCTACGACAAGCTGGACGAGGATGGTATCGTGGCCCCTGGTGTGCGAGTGTCAGGTGAAGATATCATCATCGGCAAGACTGCGCCGATTGATCAAGAGAACCAGGATCTGGGTACCAGGACAACGGTGCACCAGCGTCGTGATATCTCCACGCCGCTGCGAAGTACCGAGAACGGTATCGTCGATTCGGTCATTGTGACTGTCAATGCCGACAACGTCAAGTACGTCAAGGTCCGTGTGAGGACGACCAAGATTCCCCAGATTGGTGACAAGTTCGCCTCTCGTCACGGACAGAAGGGTACCATTGGTGTTACCTACCGACAGGAGGATATGCCCTTCACCAGGGAGGGTGTGACACCAGACATTATCATTAACCCCCACGCCATTCCGTCGCGAATGACAATTGCACATTTGATTGAATGCCTCCTCAGTAAGGTGTCAACGCTCGAAGGCATGGAGGGTGATGCAACACCTTTCACCGATGTCACTGTCGACTCCGTTTCGGAGCTGCTCCGAAAGCATGGCTACCAGTCTCGAGGTTTCGAGATCATGTACAACGGCCATACTGGACGCAAGCTTCGAGCGCAGGTGTTCTTCGGACCTACCTACTACCAGCGACTCCGTCACATGGTGGACGACAAGATCCACGCCCGAGCTCGTGGTCCCGTTCAGATCATGACTCGACAGCCCGTCGAAGGTCGTGCCCGAGATGGTGGTCTGCGATTCGGAGAAATGGAACGTGATTGTATGATTGCCCACGGAGCAGCCGCCTTCCTCAAGGAGCGTCTGTTTGAAGTTTCGGATGCCTTCCGAGTCCACGTCTGTGAGGTTTGTGGACTCATGACACCGATTGCGTAAGTCTTGTGACCCTCGACGTTGATGAACCAAAGCTGACATGCAATAGCAACCTTTCCAAGCAGTCGTTCGAATGCCGACCTTGCAAGAACAAGACCAAGATTGCGCAGATCCATATTCCCTACGCTGCTAAGCTGCTCTTCCAGGAGCTGCAGTCCATGAACATTGCGGCAAGAATGTTTACAAGCCGCTCCGGAGTTTCAATTCGTTAAGTGAGATTGATTGGAAGGGGGCGTTTTTCGAAAAAGGAAAAAAAGAGAATGAGGCTACACATGGATATCTAGAATGGAGAAGCCTGAACGGCAGCCGAGGCGGATGCCAATACCAACCGTCCTTGCCGGTATAGCCAGTTAACGCTTTGTAATGTTGAGACGGGGGGTTTGGCCATGTACAAAACTAGCACGTCGTTCAAGATTAGGATAGTACAATACCGAGATGCTTTATTGCGAACACGTCTGAAGTTGAAATGCCATGTCTGGGAGGGGAGGGTATCTTTTGGTCTACAATACGTTGTCTATCATGATGCTCATGCTATCGATTCGGTAAACCCTTTTCTGCGGCTGCTATCGAGTCATGCACCGTCTGCTCCCGCTTGTACTCCTCCTCTAGCTGCCTCTGCATATCAAAGTCCAGCTGTCGCTCGCGCTTGACTCTCTGCTGTTCCATATCTCGGACTACGCCCTCGTGCATGGCCTGTTGTGTCGGTTAGTTTCGGAATGTTCGGTTTCAACGGTCGAGAAACGGTCGCTTGGAGTCAATTGACCCGGAGGATAGACGTACATCCTTCTCAAACTTTTGCTGGAAGTGAACGAGGGCAACCGTGCCGGCCGCGAACAGCGACGTGGCCGCCAGCGTGAGCTTGGAGGCGCGGGACATGGCGCCGGGCCGTTTCGACAAGGGCTGAGTATTTGGGAGTCGCAAAGGGAGGCGGGGGTGGTATTCGATCGATCGGGTATACGATTGAGTCGAGTCGAATGCTTGGCGACCGAATTGGCTCGTCGGAGGGGAATTAAGTCGACGTTTTCAAAGCCCGAGAAAAAGAAAGACGATAATCGTGAAGCCCGAGAAGAAGGGACTTGTCGGCCCATGACGTGAAAGCGCATGGCGGCGGCAGCGCGGCTACAGGCGCCATGCATGCTGCGCTAAGCGCCAACCGGGGTACTTTAATCCGCTGTAGCTCCCTGTGCTGCGGCACTGGGAAACGCGCCAAAGGTACCTGGCGGTACTTGGCACGTCTGGCAAGGCAGCTGGGGCGGCGGGCACCTGCCCAAGCTCAGACGTAATCCTCCTTGGAGGTACCTGGGCAAGCCAACTCCAATCCCTCCAACCTTAGCATCAACAGCTTCCATCGCAAACCGCATCGGCCTTCCCATCTCCTCCGCACCGACCTCACATACACACTACTCGATCGTCCTTTCGCGTACCTTTCTCCTATATCATCATGGTTAGCTGGTCGGCTTCGCACCGCATGGCGTTTCGCTAACCCGCCTTGGTAGTCTGCCCAGAACTCGGCCGGCATTCAGACTCTCCTCGACGTATGTTTGATCTCTGCTAGGTGCTCCTGGCCGTGTAGCTGATTCGTGTTGATTAGGCCGAGCGAGAAGCCTCCAAGATTGTCCAGAAGGGTGAGCTTAAACTTTCTACCTGTTGTATGATCTCCTGCTAACCAACGATAACAGCCCGAGAGTGTAAGCTATCCCGACGCCTTCTACGACCCCACGACGAGTCCATCTAACACGTATCGCCATCTAGTCCGCACCAAGCGCATTCGTGAGGCTCGCGATGAGGCCAAGCGGGAGATAGCCGACTACAAGAACAACAAGGAGGACGAGTACAAGAAGTTCGAGGCCGAGGTACATACATCCTACACCGTCCCCGACCGCGTCGAGATAGCTGACCGACCGTGTGCAGCACAGCAAGGGTAACCAGCAGGCTGAGGACGAGGCCAACAAGGAGGCCGACGCTCAGATCAAGAGCATCCAGGAGGCCGGCAAGAAGGGCCAGGCCCAGGTCGTCAAGAACCTGCTCAACGCCGTCTTTGAGGTCCAGCCCGTTGCCCCCTCCAAGGCCTGAACGACCTGGCGAGATGGCGATGTTTGATGGGGAAATGGCGAGAGCGACACTCGATCCGTTGGCTTCGTGATTTGCACATGATAGAGGAGGATTGTTACAAGAGAGCAAGGCCATGCTGGTCACCCTGCGGCGTCCCATCGAGGACGCCTTTTTGATTATATTAAGTTTACTGAACAAACTCGACTAGAGTGCTCAACATATCCCTCAGATCCTGGTTCTCCTCCGCCGTGTCAAGTCCATCCAGCTGCTCCTTTAGCGTCGCGCCAATGACCGATACCTTCTCATCACGCTCAGCCAGGAGTTGTCTAATCTTGCGTGCTGCTCCTGTATCCTCTGCCACCAACCAAGCCAAGACGACGTCAATCGTCTGCAGTGTGAAAAGCCCGGCGTCGATCCTCCGGGATAGCCACTCAATCTCAGCTGTTTCACGATCCTCCTTTGATGTCACAGCCCTCTCAGCCTCGTTTTGCTGCTCAGCTAATGAGATCCGAGCGACGTAATCTCTCCGGAACTTGATGAGCTTTGATATCTTCTCATAGTCCTTTTCCACAAACTTTGCCAGCGTCCGTATCCGCTCTGCGGAGTTGGCTGGTAGTAGCCGCAGCATGGATGCGAAAATCTCGACGAGATGCTCTGCTAGACGGTGATCATTGGTCTTCATGAAAAGTGTGAAGAGAGTCTTCAGACCAGCAGCCTCAACAATCTTCTGGCAGACTTCTGTGCCAGCGTTGCCTCCCGCCGCATGGTTCAGGAGTCGCAGCGCTGGGGGTTTGCTCTTCTTTCCTTCCTTGAGCATGATGAGGCATAGCTCGACTCCCTCGGCCTCGATGAACTTGGCCTTGCCTGAAACTTCGTCCACGAGAGATGTCAAGGATGCAAAAATATTCTCCATGTACTCCTCCTCCTCTCCTCCCTTATCCGGGTCCCGTCTTCGGTAGGGGGCTGCGAGTTGGAGGAGGAGGTCGATGGCATCAAGACGGATAAGCTGTGAGCGGTTGGCGACGGCCATTTGAGCAATGATGGCGAGGATCTCGGCTGCATATTGCTTGTTCTGCGAGACTAGGCTCTCCTTTCGCTGGATGCGCTGGAGCAACCATTGTAGTAGTTTCTCATCCTGGCCGACGCGCTCAGTCACAGATTGCTTAGAGCACAGGTTCTCAATCACACCGAGGGCATGGTAGATGCCGTTCCGATCCGACTCGTCGTCTTCGTTCAGACGGGAGAAGTTGGACACCAAAAGACCAAGGACATCCGCCTCCATCATGGCATCTACCAGACCGTTCCAATGTTCGTCCTCAGCGTCGACGTCCTCGTCTGTCAACTCACCCATGATCTCGATAGCGTCGATGGCAATGTCTGTATTCTCGTGCGCCAGCAGGCTGACCAGGCTGGCGACGCATCCCGTCTTGACAAACTCGGGGTATAGCTCAGGGTGTTCGGAGAGAAGGGAGAGGCCCTTGATGTCGGCGTCGAGATCAGCTTCGCTACTGATGAACTTTTGCGGCTCGTCCTCGAACTTGGCGCGAAGCTCGGCGTTTTTGTTGATGCGCTTCTCAAAGTTGAGTGCTGTCTTGCGCAGCCAGGCAGCATCGATCTTTTCGGGTGCCGCGCCAGCGTCGGCCTCGTCTACGTAGTCGAGGATCTGTTCTTCTTGCTGTGTTATTCCTCCTCCAAAGAAGCGACCCTCGTCATCGTCCGGTGGCAGTTCGGGGCCAAAGTCTTCATCGTCGCCGGGAGGAAGTGCTGGTCCTGCCTCTGTATCGTCGTCGTCCTGCGGCGCATCGTCGACTCGGGCATGACGGTTTGAGCTGTCGGCGTTGAGCTTTGCAGACTTGTAGATTTCGTCTTTGGACAACTCATGTTAGCAACACGCGTCCTGCGACTCCAAGATTTTAAGCAAACGAGAAACATCATCAACTCACTTGGATCTCGAATGGGATCAAGCTTGCGCTTCCCTGAAATGCCTGAGCTCTAGAAGCTGGTTAGCATACAAAACGGATGGAAAGAGTTGCGTACAAACAAACCTTGAAGATATCGTCGACGCTCGCCATGGCTTAAAATCCAACCTGGCGCAGATTTCTTTGTTACTGAGAAGCAAAGACAATAATGCACTGTTCGCGATCGTAACATGAGGCGACGCGCTCTTGCTTCAAAGCTGTGCCAAGCTCAGCCTGCATCTGATGACCCCGATTGATGCATTCCAAGTCGGTTAAAGGCAATGCAAGAGACCCGGAATGAACAATGCCCAACTAAGACAAAAGGGGCAAGGGCTGATACATTCCGCACGGTGCTCCCGGCGAACTTGCTCGCAGCCAGTCATCACCCGATACTTGGCCGAAGCGCACAGACAAGTACCTCCTTTTCGAAACGCCAGCCTTGCAGCCCAGGCTAAACTGAAATCGGCCGAGACATCCACTGGCTGTCACAAGTTGGAGAGAGGGGAGTCACGGCCATGTACCGATACACTTCAACCACCAACCACAGATGCAGGTACGGCTCCTCCCTCCCCTGACATGGATGGGCGATATGGATTGGTCTTTACTGCGTTTCGTTCCGTCTGAGACCAACTTGTTCATGCTGCATCTTCTTCTCCTCGATATCCGGACGACGACATACGCTGCTGCATTCCAACGACAGACGAGCGGCGCGGCCACGATGCGCCGCTGCGATTGACCCATCCATCGAATACTTGCACAACCGAGCGACCAGGACCCTTCTGAACCCCCCTGTACCGACCGCCCAAGTCACTGCGCTGTACTGAAAGCGGGCCTGCCATTAGCCCACGGTCCACGCTCGACCGCCTCAAAAGTCTCCACGACTAACTTACCACCACCACTGGGACGGGGGCTTCCACTAGCTGTCCCCTAGTCGCCAGTCAATCAACCCACCGATTCGAGCTCGTTGGCCGACTGATAGACGGGAAAGGGGGAAATTGTTCGCTTGGGATTGGATCCAGTCGCATCGCCGGATCCGACTCGGGGCTTTTGAAAGAGGATGCCCGACGGCCAGATCTCGTCTTCTCACTCTCGCCATCACCAGTCCACCGCGTCAACGTCCTCTCGTTCATCTGTTGCCGTGGCTGCAGTTGCTGTCGCAATCTCGCCGTCGTGGCTTCGATCTTCCACCTCCACAAACACTGACTCGCGACACCAGCATCAGCATCGGCAATATCACGACCCCTCGAGGCCCGCGCCCTCGTTCTCGCCCTCCTCGCTAAACGCGCAGCCTCACGTACCCGCGACTGCACGCCTTCCCCGGACTTCGTCGCTTCTCCCGCCGCCTCAAATCACGCCCTCCTCGAGATCCAGCCCTCACGAGCAGTCGAATCATCTATCACCAATTTCTGCTGGACACGAAGTCCCCCACAACGCTGCCGAAAGCTCGTGGCTTCTCAACCGCTGGTCGACCTCGACTGTGTCCAGCCGTGCCTCGGCTGCACCTCACCGCGCGCCCGCTTCTCGATTCGGTAGTCGCTCTAGTATCGATGCGACGAGCCCCAGTAGCCGTTCTTCACCGTCATCCAAGCCATCGCCCCGGAAATTACAGAAGAATCGACGACCTAGCGCTTCATCCGTCAACGCCGACGTTTCCGTTCCTAAACCTCCAGAGCAGAGCACTCAGCTACCGCAAGCGCTCCCGCCAATTGTCACTTTATCGCCTTTAGAGCCTCCTGCGCTCAGCGAACTCCTCGCGGTCAAATCCAAAGGGACTGGCCCTGGTTCACCTGAGCCTGGGCGATCGACCATCGCCCGCGAGAGTCGGTCCCTGACAAGCCCTGGAACGACCGACTCTCCGATCCAGTCTGTGACATCGACACCAGCAAGTGCGCGCTCCATGGCTTCATATAGACCCACCATGCCTTACGACCAGGACCACGAGGCATATGCGCCTCACCGAGGCCATTCTCGGAGCCGCTCCGGGAAGAGCAGCCATGATAAAGGACGTGGACCAAAGCCTCCGTCGCAGAAGGCAATGCTGTCCCGCGCTCTGCAAAAAGCCAACACTGCAGTTCAGCTAGATAATGCGCAGAATTTTGAAGGCGCCCGGGAGGCGTATGCGGAGGCTTGTGATCTTTTGCAGCAAGTGCTGCAGAAGACGACAGCAGATGAAGACAAACGAAAGCTTGAAGCTATTGTAAGTTGGTCAGCTGTAGGCTTAAAGCAGTACTAACACGAATTAGCGACGAACTTACACGAGTCGTATTGAAGAATTGGATCAAATGACGCCTTGGCAGCCAGAGGAGGAGTCCAAAGCCCTACCAGCTCGCCCCGAGAGCCTGGCACAGCACTCGGAATCCGAGTCTGTACTTAATCTTGACGAGGATGACGACAACGACGCGACGCTTTTCGAGACATCAACTATCACGAGAGTTATCAGAGATGACAGCCGCAGTCCTCAACCCCCATATCCAGCTTACTCACCACCTCAACAAGAGGATGGTGGATATAGAAGAAGGAGTATACAGAAGCCGAAGCCGATAGTCACCACCCTTACACCGGAACCTGGACTCCTTCAGTCTTCCTTCTCGCGTTCCCCTATCCGGCTCCGAACGCCTGACCATCTCCTTCTGCAAAGATCTGCAGACCCATACATGCCAGCTCCGTTGTCACCACGCCGCCCGATGTCACCAGTCAAGCCGGAAGCGGACGAAATGGATGAGCCTATTCGATCTGATTTCTCCATGGCCGCAGATGCTCCAGTCAATCCTCCAGTCGGAAACGCGGTACCTCAAACTCATTTCCGGGACGACAGTTTGAACTCGTGGCTTGACCCTATCGATGAGTCTGGTGGTTCAACCTCTTCCTCTGTTCACTCTCGCACATCTTCGCTTGGTTTTAGGAGGAAGCACATACGGGCTGTGAGTGGTGAAACTGAGGCCGAATTCGACACTGCACTGGACGCAGCTATTGAAGCAGCATATGATGACGGCTATGAGCCGATGAGCCCAATGGATTATGGACGACGAGTTTCAGCTGAAGCGAGCGAGGAAGCAGTAGTTAATGCCTTGCGCAAAGTTGAATTGGCGCGCCAGCGGGTTCGAGAGATGGAGGAAGAAGAGTACGGGATGGCCTTAGAGATGGGACGACGAGCACAGCAACAGCAACAGCAACAGCAGCAGCAGCAGCAGCAGCAGCAATCGCTCCCCTCGGATAATCATGGTATGTCTCAGGATTTCTACGACGATAATTCATCAGACGATGAAGAGAGGATACTGGAAGAAATCACCCGCGACTATGGCCTCGGGCCGTATGTTGCGAGTCAGCGGCAGCCACCAGTCCCTCGCGAATCCGATTCGAGCGGCGTCACCTCGCGCACCTGGCATAGTTCACAGGGATCGAACCCTCCGACGGCAGCGACCTCATTGTCTACCGTTACGGAACTGCCACCGGCCTTCACAAATATCTCGCAGGCGCCTGCTGCACCGCCACCAACACAGTCGCTCCCTGAGTTGCCCCAACGGCCCGGCTCATCCGCCCAGAGTGTGCGGAATCGTCGCATGTCTGGACAGAATGCCAAGCAGCTCAAGATCGAGACCTCCAAGCTGGTGGCTCCTCTCCAGAACCACCCCGAGGATCTGGCACAGGCTAAGTCTGCTCCTATGGATGGCCAGGAGTCACACTTTCCCGCTGAGACGGGTATGAGGGTGACAAGCGCGCCTCATAGACCTTCATCGCCCCCCTTATTCGAGGCCAGTCCTACCGATGTGTCGGCAACCAAACCCACACCATCACCTTTCGGCCAACTGGGACAAGCTGAGGGAGATGAAGCTGCCCCGGCACAACATACTGGATCTCCATCTGCGACACGATTGAGGAAGAACTTTTCTTCGTCGAGTTTGAGAAGCATGAAGAGCCGCAACATGTCGGTCACTAACCTTGAAGAAGGCTCAGATATGTCTCCTGGAACCCCAGGAAGCAATCCTTTTGGCAGTCTTCATGCTCCCTCTGTCCCGGCACTCCCTACTCCCCTTACGACCACGTTCCGAGAACGATCAGACACCAATGCTGCCGGACTCTCTCTGTTCGACGATCACTTTTACTCCCCGACGAGCCCTGGCTCACCGAACGAGCTATACCCGGACCCGCCTGTCCCTCTTGAGCCCTGCCCCACGGACTTTATGCTTCGGCCGTTCTGGTTGATGCGATGTCTCTATCAAACCCTGGCTCATCCACGGGGTGGTTATCTTAGTCACAAGCTCTTCGTACCAAGGGATGTGTGGCGAGTAAAGGGAGTCAAGCTCAAGAATATCGAAGAGAAGGTGGCAAACTGCGATTTCCTCACAGCTGCTCTTCTCAAGATCGAGAGGGTCGACACGTGTGATGCTGATGCAGTGCTCGAAGAAATGCAGTCCCTGGAGGGTATTCTAGAGCAGGTTCAGACAGCCTTGAGCCGCAAGCTGGGCAATGAGGTTGGCGTACAGAGCTCGGGAACCCTATTCAAGGATGCGACGAACGGCGATGACAGCGCAGCACCTGGCGTGCCACGATCTTCCAGCGTTTCAGGGAAATCATCATTCTCTTGGCGGCGTCTTCGTTCCAAGAACTCTGCAGTCGGGCTTGGTGGCTCATACACAAACCGCCTGGTGGCAACAGACACGGGCAAGGATGTGCCAAGCATCGCCAGCCTACCCATGACACCGAACCCGACGAGTCGCCCGGCTAAGAGGGATCTGACACAAGCACAATTTACGGGCCCGAATGCGATGTACATGAGCTCGCTTGCTCGCCTCTTTGATGCGGCCCAGGCTATTGGTAAGTTTATTGACTTCTTGGAAACACTAGCAGATACTGACAACTACATAGATCAAATCGCAAGACAAGTAGAAGATCCTGGGTTGCGACACGCCGACAAGACGCAGGTTGGGCTTGAGTTGTGCACGCGACACGCTGCAGAGTTCTTTGGGTTCTACGTGTGCCGGTTTGTCCTGGCAGATCTGGGGTTGCTACTAGACAAGTTCATTAAGCGTGGCAGCGAATGGGTTCTCACATGAGGCGAATAAAGAGATGGATGGGTTATGCAAGGAGTTGGACGAGGTGCATGGAGGCATTACGCATTCGTTTTTGAACCAGGCGGAGTACTTAGAAGTTACTATGTATCCCACATGGTGGGAAAGGCTCGATACCCAAGCGATATACATGTTTCGGTTTGTTGAAGTGCTGATGCTTTGGATCCCTGGCGGTGAGCATTGATGAGTTTTCGGTTCGAGTGAAGCGAGTTTCTAACTATGTCAACCGAGAGTTTATCATACGAGGTGAACAAGAAGCCTTAATCGACGTATTATTCGTTGCATCTCTTTGTTCTACTGGCTTATATCAAGAGTATTAAGTTTCGTCGTGTTTCAACACAGGCGCTGATACAACCTTGGCGCCTGGGAAAATGATAAAGTGTATTGCCCAGTCAGGAATAGCGTCTTTCATCCCCAGTCCCACCGTTTAACTGAATACAGCCAAGTGGGATGAATCCAGTACGTACCTCCACCAAGCCGGAAGGATTTCGTGCATCATGGGGGAAAAAAGTCTGGAGAAGGATTAATTGCATCTTGACCTTCAATTGTCGACCAATTCCCGCCGCGTCAACTGCCGCCTCTGCCCGCGGACCGGCCTCGACGAATATATACCGAAACCGCCCCGCCAAATGTGCCCGGGAAAAGTCTAGATGAGCCTGGCTTGGAGCGCTGGCCGCGCCTGGAGTCGGCAATGTCTCTCGCAAGCTAGACGGCCGTGGCCTGCCCAGCTCCTCCTCTCGCGAATACCGTTCCGAGCGTACGCTGCTCCCCCCGCCGCAGCAAAGACTCCGCCGTCTGAGCTCGAGGCTCGCATCGCCGCCATCCCGATCGAGCGGTATCGCAACTTTTGCATCGTTGCGCATATTGACCATGGCAAGAGTACGCTGAGCGATCGGTTGTTGGAGTATACGGGCACAATATCAGCTAGCGATGCGAATAAGCAGATTCTGGATAAGCTTGATGTGGAGAGGGAGCGTGGTATCACCGTCAAGGCGCAGACTTGTACCATGATTCATAACCACGAGGGCGAGGATTACCTTTTACATCTTGTCGATACCCCCGGCCACGTCGATTTCCGCGCCGAAGTTACTCGATCGTATGCCAGTTGCGGTGGTGCCTTGCTGCTTGTCGATGCAACGCAGGGTATCCAGGCACAGACGGTGTCCAACTTCCACCTCGCGTTTGCGCAGGACCTCGCATTGGTTCCTGTGGTCAACAAGATCGATATGCCGGCTGCAGATATACCCCGTGTACTTGAGCAGATGCAGAACAGCTTCGAGTTGGACCCTAAGGACGCCATCATGCTCAGCGCAAAGACGGGCAAGGGTGTTCCCAATGTACTTCCTGCTGTTATTGAGCGGATTCCCCATCCTGTGGGTGACGAGAAGAAGCCATTGAAGATGCTTCTGGTGGATTCATGGTACGACAACTTCCGGGGTGTCGTCTTGCTGGTGAGACTCTTTGATGGAACCATCAAGACTGGCG
This sequence comes from Fusarium solani, assembly GCF_023522795.1. Lineage (NCBI taxonomy): Eukaryota > Fungi > Ascomycota > Sordariomycetes > Hypocreales > Nectriaceae > Fusarium > Fusarium solani. The sequence continues at coordinate 742,280 of NW_027072153.1, forward strand.
ACAACGTTATATCTCTTGGTACAGGCATGAAGTATACAGTCGGTCAAGTGGGCATCCAATATCCTCACGCCACGCCGCAAAAGGTCCTCCACGCTGGTCAAGTCGGATACGTCTACTTCAACCCCGGCATGAAGAAGATCCAAGACGCCAAGCTCGGCGACACCTTTACCTTTGTCGGCGCCGAAGATGAGGTCGAGCCCTGTCCTGGTTTCGAGGAGCCCAAGCCCATGGTGTTTGTCGCTGCGTTCCCCACAGATCAGAGCGACTACAGCCGACTGGCGGACAGCATCAACCAGCTCGTTCTCAATGACCGTAGCGTTACGTTGCAGAAAGACTTTTCTGAGGCGTTGGGATCGGGTTGGCGTTTGGGATTTCTGGGAAGTCTGCATTGCTCCGTGTTTCAAGACCGTCTGAGACAGGAACATGGAAAGAGCGTCATCCTCACGGAGCCGACTGTGCCGTCCAAGATCATCTGGCCCGATGGTTCCGAGGAGGTTGTGCAGAATCCCGCCTTGTTCCCTGATGTGAGCCATCCACGCATCAGGGGTGCTCAGCTGTTTGAACCGTAAGTCAACATAACCTTACCTAGGATTGTTCCTAATATTGATTGGAATGCAGTTTTGTCACGGCTACTATTACAATGCCTGAGGAGTATCTCGGCCGAGTCATTGAGCTGTGTGAGGCTAATCGTGGAGAACAAAAGAGCCTCGAGTTCTTTCACACGACGCAGGTCATTCTGCAGTATGAGATTCCTGCAGCTCAGCTAGTTGATGACCTTTTTGGAAAGCTGAAGAGTGCAACGTATGTTTTCAACCCCCCTTTCATTGACATATTTGCTAACGCATGATTAAACAGCAAGGGATATGCTACTCTGGATTATGAGGATTCGGGCTGGCGACAGAGCAACTTGGTCAAGCTCCAGCTTCTTGTCAACAGGCAGCCAGTCGATGCTATCTGCCGAGTTGTGCACTCATCGCAGGTTGACCGTCTTGGACGCCAGTGGGTGACCAAGTTCAAGGAGCACGTCGACCGTCAACATTTCGGTAAGTCTATTCCCAACTTAAAATGAAATATCTTGGTTATTTTGTATGGTTGCTAACGTCACCTACAGAGGTCGTCATCCAAGCCACAGCCGGAAACAGAATCGTGGCAAGAGAAACAATCAAGCCCTTCCGCAAGGACGTGCTCGCCAAGCTCCATGCCGCTGATGTCTCCCGAAGACGGAAGCTGCTGGAGAAGCAAAAGGAGGGTAGAAAGAGGCTGCGTGCCGTGGGAAATGTCGTCATTGACCAGTCGGCGTTTCAGAGCTTCATGTCTAGATGAATGTTGAAAGAAGCGTGTACAATATGGTGTATCATATTCTGGGATATGGATAAAAAGAGGAGCATGGTTAGATGGCTTTTTGAAAAATAGGAGATACCCAGCTCATCACGTCTATTGAGGTGCATGTATCTTGTCTAGGATTCTATCCAAGTCTCCATCTAGAGGTCTCCCTGATGAATCAAACGACACGAGAAGTGCGGCAAAATCACTAATTGACTCCATCAACCTCGACGTCCTCATCAGGAAGACCATCACCAAGAAGAACAGGGTCCGTCCACGACAAACCCAATCCACCAGAAAGAGTAGCCTCGCTCTGCTTGACCTTCAATCTCCCATCCTCACCCCGCTCAGCCTCAAAGTCAAACACCCTGTAGTCACTGTTGAAGAACCAGAAGCCCACGACGCCGACACGGAGGAAGCCAGAGTGGGAGACTACAAAGATAATCTTTTCGGGGCGGCTGTACAGGTCCTCGAGGGCACGGCGGCCGCGGGCGAGGATGTCACGCTTTGTGTGGGCGTAACGCTGAGCTGCGGGGGATGTCTTGTCCGGCCAGAGGGCATCAACAGTTGAAAAGTTGACCCTAGCAAAGTCGGGCGAGACTGAGGATATAGGACTTCCCGTATCACAGGGCTTATCCGAGTTTTCTGTTGACAAAAATCCTATGAGTCACTGGATTCACGGTGCGGAGAGAGACTCACCCTGCCAATCAGCGCTACCCTCAATCTTGACACCGCGGTCGACGAGCCAGTCGAGGGAGAGCATAGCAGTCTGAAGAGTACGACGCATAGGGCTCACGACAATGGCGACATCTTGATAGTTGGTGGTGGAGTCGGAAAAGGTAGAGATGAGGTTCTTGCGAAGGGCGGAGCACTGCTCGACGCCTAGGTCAGTGAGCGGGGGATCATGGAGACTGTAGTCCTGTAGGATATGTTAAATATGAACGTATCTATAGATAGAGGAGAACTTATTGTGAAGGTTGTGGAGGGCCTGGGCGTGGCGGATGAGGACAATGGTTGGCGGCATCTTGGGTCGTGGTGATGTGTAGTTGGAGGAGGTGAGAGTGAGCGAGGTCCCACTTTTGGGAGGCGTTGACCGCATGTTGCATCACGAGGAGAATGACAAAGCTAAGAATGGGTAAATAACAAACATTGATGTAGGTGATGTTGGATAGACTATCGAAATGTTTGTTATGATTGAGTATTGATGGTTGCTGTAGGTTATGAGAAAGCAGGACACAATCGGCTGGTCTGACCCGTGGCTCCTGCTTGACACGGAAACAGCCACATATATTGAGTAGATGGTTATTACTTGGATCATGTCTCCAATAGAAAAGGCACCCTATATTTGTTGCTCGTCAACAGTGACCTTTCAGTTGCCATGTGCTAACCAGGGTCCCGCAAAGCTGCCAACAGACATAGTATCATACAAGAGTCCTTTGTACTTCACAGTACCTCGATCAACCCAATTTGCGCACGATAGTCAAGCCAAGATGAGTAAAAAGAAGTGTAGACATTATCAGTTGAGTATGCGAATGGCATCTGTGAATGTTCGACCTGATTGCATTTCTCAAGACATCTAGTTGAAACCAGAGCAGCTTTCACAATAACAAAAACGAAGCCATTTTAAAAGCCCAAGTCTAGCAAATCTAGATCTCGCATGCAAAACAGCCACAGAGAAAGAGGCGTCTGTCAACGGTAGAGTGGCGTGCCTAAGATCGACCCGCCGAGATGGCTCCATTCGATAATGTCCGACGATTCCGAACCGCGACGATGGGCAATGAATGGTTAGAAAGAGAACAAATGAGCTAGGCTAAGGATATACACAGAAGGACACTGGAAGTCATGGCTTTCAGCATTCTAGGTGCAATCAAGTCTGAATATGGCACAACCCCGTCCACTCTCCTGCTTACAGGTTCGAGAAATGCCACCCAGAGAGCGATGAAGTGCCTCTAACTCTGCTCAAGCATTCGTGCTCCTTAAGATGAGAATTTGCATGAGAATAGCACACTTATAGAAGAAGAGATTGTAGTAGGGGATTATTCTAATAGTTTTCTACGCATTATTTTGCTGCTCTTGTGATACCTTGTAATCTACCCTTTGAGTAGGCCCATAATCCCCTCGTGCAAGAAACAAAATAAGTTCAGCTACCAAGCGGGAATGGCTTGATGCCCGATTAAGTAGACGCTATCGAAAATCTTTTATCCAGGGGTCTACCAACAACTCGTGTCTGTGAGATTATCCCATGTGGTTTCCGCATGCTGTGGGGTTGCAAAACTCCATTTCTTCCATGCTAACCTGTTCGTGATTGGGATACCCGCTTGGCAAAGCAAGACTATCTAGAAACTATCGAAAGAGCTAACCTAATTGAAAGACCAACGGCTTACACGACGGTTGTTCCTTGGCAGGGGGAATGGAGTATAAGGTGCAATCATCTCCTGCTGAGTGATCAGTTCTTGCTCAACCACATTCTTTTCTCTGACCGTATTCACTCTTTCGAAATGATGTCGCGAAGCCTCCTCGTCGCCTTTGCTGCCCTGTCCTCGCTGACAGAGGCGCACAACTGCAGGCCTACCGCTGTGTCCACTACTCTCATCACCACCACCGCTGCCCCAACCAGCACAACCGCAGAGGCCACCACCAGCACCACCATCAGCGTCTGCACAGCGACCGAGACGCCCTCCCTCCTCGTCAAGAATGGCAACTTTGACGGCCCGCCCGCGAGCACCGAGCACTGGAGCCTCCTGCACAAGGATAACTCGTGGATCAGCGTTGGCGGCATCTCCAACGACTGGACTTACTCTCTCGGCTTCGGCACTGGCTCATTCACCGACGACTACGTCTACCAGGAAATTGATGCGGGTTGCCTTATTCCCGATACAGAGTACGAGCTCTCGGGATGGGTTGGCTTCAACAAGGCTTCCTCGGTGGGCTCAAGCGGCTGCCACGACGCCCGACTGGCCTGCTCCTTCGGCGAGGACGGAGCCTTTGCGGGATTGGGCGATAAGCTTCAGGCGTCGGACGCTGTCAATGGGGCCAGCGGGTTCAAGCGCATCACGGCGACTTGTCAGTGGACTGAGGAGCAGCTTGCGCAGGGACATGCTCGTGTCTTGTTCAACTTTCGGTGCATGCAGAACTTTGGCTGGATTGACAACATCAAGTTTGACTTTAAGACTCATGATCCAGAGAGACGCTGAGGGGAGGGCTTCACTTGGGGTAGCGTGCGCCTATTAGCACTCTCCTGGGTGTGTTCGTTGGATACATCTTGGGACTACCTAGTAATACCACCTTTGTCTTTCGTCTATGCCAAGTTTGTCCTGTGTTGGTTCACTCGACCTCATCGGTCTTCAATTGACATATACCCTACATTTAATTGCGACCTTGTACTCTTCAAGCAGTGACACTGAATCAGTAGATGGTAGGGAGCTCTTGTCCTACCACACCATTGCTGGGCGCATCTGCACTACAGATGTTGGTGACCAAGACATGGAGAACAACATGAAGATATTAAATTTTACCATAAACCTACCTAGTTGAACCATCTTACCCAAGTTACAAATTGCCAATTGCATTGCCCGAGTCCTGTCGAGTGTCTTATCCAATCACCCCGATAACCTGCTGTTGCTTTACCATACCTACCCAAGAACCTTGACGCCAAGAGTTGTCCAACTCGAACTGAGCAAGACCATCACTGGACAATATGCACAATGTCATACGTCTGATGATCAGGGTCGGTCTCCAAAATCTTGACCCACTCGTCCTTCTTGTTCTTCTCCCGGTGCTCCTGGAACTGGACCTCGTCGCTACCACGCTTGAGGCAGGGGGCAGTGTCCGAGCCGTGGTTGTTGGTTGGCCAGTACTCAGGGTCCTCCCTTAGACGCTTGACAAGCGAGGCGTGGAGGACCGCCTTCTGGGGAATGTCTCGCGCCGCACCCTTGTTGAGGGGGAAGCGGACGTTGACCCAGCCTGCTTGCTCCAGCTCCCAACGGGTGATGAAGGGGAGGTATTCTACACAGGTCAGTGTTTTGAACTCCAAGACATCGTGATAATGCTTACCCATAAACTTCCACATCAAGACCTTGAAGAAGCCAGTGCCGTAGCCGAAAGCAAGCGAGTCATGCATGAACCCCTTGAGGGCCTGCTCCTTGTTCTCCTTGTCGTTGATGTGCGCCTTGAACTTTTCCAGGCTGTCGCACCACTTGACGGCAGCCTCGGGCTCCTTCTCACCCACGAGCTCAACCTCGCGGATCATCCAGGCGAGGGGGATGTCGCTCATCTGCAGACGGTCATCGTTGATGTTCTTGCTAGGCTCCTTGGCCTTGCGAGAAGTCCAGAAGTTCTTGACGCGCTGCCAGAAGGACATGTCTTCCGCCTTGTTGTTATCAAGGGGGTTGTCATCAGTTGAGGGCCAGCCACCGCCCACATCACCGTGGCAGCCAGCAAACCAGACCTCCTTGATGTCCTCGTCGTCATGGTTGTGCTTGGACACGCGGATGTCTTGGGCTAGGAGAGCTGGCTTGAACTTGACACGTCGCTCATCGACGGCGACAGCATGACGCACATAGCGAGCTGTGCCTGTGACGGGAACTGGGACTGGAGTCTTGCGCTCGAGGACGGCGACAGAGTTGACACAGTCCCAGATGCCGAGGAAGAAGACCTTGATGTTCTGGTCCTCGTCCTGATCATCGTCGCCATCATCATCATCATCGCAGGGCTTGGCCTTTTCCTTGCGACAAAAGGTCTGGCTAAAGGCTGTGATCTCGTTCAGGGCAACCTCAGTGGTGTGACTTCTGTGTACCTTGGTGTTGCCGGCGAGCAGGGGATCGGCGTCCGACCCTGTGTCTGTGTCACCGTGGTCCTCCTCACACCTCCCCTGTGCGTCGACGCGGTCCTGGATGTCACCAGCAAGGTAGCGCTGGTAGAGACGGAACGCAAAGGGGACCATCTCCTCGTTGCCCTTGCACAGAAGGCCAACCTTGTTGACCATGCGTGCCAGGAACTTTGCCGTAAAGGCGCCGCGGCTAAAGCCAAAGATGTAGATCTTGGCGTCCTGCGAGGGTCAGTATACGGTATTGTAAAGTAGAGGGATACTAACAGATTCGTAGTAACGCATCAAGAAGCGGTACCCGGCAATGACATGGGCGTCAAACGTCATGCCGAAACCCTGATCGATGGTCTGCGAGATGGAGCTCTTCATCTCCCCCAAGAACGTCTTGTTGACGGATGTCTCCCCGATGTCATAGGTGCCAATACCGGCTAATTGAAGTGTTAGAGCACAGCTTTTGACTGGAGAGGGGACTGAACTCACTCTGGTAGTAATGGTACTGGCTCGGGTGGTTGCGATCCAGCTTGCTGAGGATCTTGACAACATTGGTGTCGGCATTGGAGCCACTGAAAGTGTTTCCCGTGCCATCGAAGCAGAGAATGAGCTTCTTGGGCTCTGAAGCCTCGGTATTCTCCATGTAAGGCATATTGAAGCAGACAGAACACGCGCGAGTGTAGAGGGACAAGAGAGTCGGGGGGGGGATATCGTCTCGCTCAACGTCGGGGGGCTAGTTAAGGGATTTCGGCTCATCGACATCCTTTATCAAACCAATGCACCTGTCGTGGGATACCATGACAGGTCGTCTGGCATTCTGACGGTATGGACGGCGTCCAATCGGGGCAGCGAATTGGTGTCCTGGTGGTGAGAGAGGCGTACAAGGGGTGACACTCAGCCAGCCACGGGGCGTCTCCCTACCGCTCCAAGCGGACAGAAAGAGACACGGCACATCAAAGCGCGGGGATGATCTTTTGCCGTTTTTTTCTGCTCTGGCTGTTTCTCGCTTGGGTACTCAGCAGCTCGTTTTTGAGGCCAATTGGATGACATTACAGGTCACAAAGCTCAGCAAGCCACAAAGCCTTGAAAGCGGGGAAAATCTCATCGTTTACGGGACAAGCTGAGCTGAAGTAGATGTATGCGGGTGGAGAGGAGATGAGGAAAGACAAGGAACTGGGGTGACACGGGCTGCAACCTACCTTGAAGGTTGCGAATAACCTCAGCGAGGTACAGTACATCGGATAGCATCCGCAAACCCACTGCGGGCGCTTTGCCCGATCCTGACGGCGGGGAAAGACGAAGATGGATGGATGCGAATGCAAGATGCCGTCTTTAGCGGAGACAGGCGGCAGGGATCGACGGCGGCTAAAAATCCCTATCGTCGAGTCTTGATCGGTGTCGAATGTCTTGCATGTGTCAACAGCTGGAGGTTTGCCAAGATTTGTTGCGTTTGTTTTCCTGTTTGTTTACGGCGATGCATTCCAGCTGATTGTCAGATGATTGTAGACTTCAATTCTTGCTTGTGAAGATGGAAAATGATCAAGAAACTGGATGGTGATTGTTTGAGCGGTCAATGTGCTGCTTGGTTCAGCGCTCAGTGGGAAAGAGGGAAACTCGCGATGCCGGTCTCAAACATGGCGGCGATGTAGGTCTTGGAACCCCCTCTCTCTCAACGTCTCTCCTCTTCCCTTTTCCTCCTCTCAGCTTCCAGGTGGCACGACCGGTCTTTTTGACATGGTACAATCGGCCTAACCGATTCAGATGGATCCTCGTCGGCATATGCATCTTTCCTGCATGATCCAATCATTGCTCCTGCAATGTCACCTTGTCTGACCTGTTTGGTCCATCTGCCTCTGTATCACCAGCCTCAACTCCAACCGGTCAGCACTGCTTGAGACAAGGCGACCCCCTCGGCAGATGCTTGTCTCCCACTAATTCGCCGCCGGTATGTGATGACCATCCGGCTCCCCCGCCTCCGTCTTCCCGGAACGGGCCGTCTGCGTCCACGGTGGCGGTCTCCATCAAGATGACTTCAAGTCTTGGAAGACCGCCCGGTTCCCCTCGAGTTACGACATGTCAACAAGGCGGCGCATGTGAAACATGGCCTCTCAGCTCTTCTGTTGTTGCCCAGCCCGTGCCCAACGAATCATGGCCCCGGCGAATCAAATCAACCTCGACGCGGCGCCATTCAGCTCTGAATTGTTGAATCGTGGATCGTCCCGGCGATGCTTCAACGCGCTCCGCATGAGCCCTCGTATCACCAGCAGCCACTCGCCTCCGTCATGCGAGCTTGGGAATGCGAGTCCTCTCTGATCTGAGGACCCCGCGGAGAGAAGAGGGGTCACGGTTGGCGTCGTTTGTGGTATAAATGGGCAAGTTGAAGAAGCTCAAGTCTGGCAGAATCAGGACTTTGTTCCCATCTTCTCATACACCATACACTCCTTTCTCTACCCTTAAAAATCAAGTCCTGAGACTCCATCATGTCGTTCAACGAAAAGTTTCAGGCTGGAGAGTCGTACGGTGACGCCAAGACGGGCTCAACTGGCCTCTTGGATGATCCTGTCAAGCTCGCCACAGATATCATCAAGGAATATGCTGGTGTCCGAACCCAGGCCTCCATCCCACAGCTCGCCGAGCTCATCAAGGAGCTAACGATCGAGAAGGGAAAGCCCCTGGATGACAAGAAGGGGTAAGATTTGGTACTATCACCAGCATGAGCACTGCTAACACCTCCAAGAACTACAGAGCTCCTCATCGGAATCCTTACCTCCCTCCCCCGTACCTCCAAGGCGAGGACCGCGCTCACCAACAAGCTCATCGACACCCTCTGGGGCAACCTCCAGCACCCGCCCCTGAGCTACGTCGGCGGTGACGTCAAGTACGAGGTGGTCAACTCGAACGAGCCCGCACACAAGCATAACTGTGAGCTCTACGACACTATCGAGTTCAAGGCCCCAGACAGCGATGTCATCCTGCGGGAGCAAGTCCCTCAGGCTCCTGATGGCCTTCACCAGTACCGTATGCCTGACGGTAGCTTCAACAACATCCTTGAGCCCAACCTGGGTCGTGCTGGCACACCCTACGCCAAGTCAGTCAGGTCTGAGAAGCGTCTTCATGGCGTCAAGCCTGATCCTGGCCTGCTCTTCGACCTTCTTCTTGCTCGTGATGACAAGAACTTCACCGAGAACCCGGCTGGTATCTCCTCCATGCTCTTCTACCATGCCGCCATCATCATCCACGATATCTTCCGCACTAGCCGGACAGACCCTAACAAGTCTGATACCTCATCGTATCTCGACTTGGCCCCTCTGTACGGTTCGTCCCTCAAGGACCAGCTTGAGATTCGTACCATGAAGGAGGGTAAGCTGAAGCCCGATACCTTCCACGAGAAGCGTCTCCTCGGACAGCCTGCTGGTGTCAATGTCATGCTGGTCCTTTACAGCCGTTTCCACAACTATGTTGCCGATATCTTGCTCAAGATCAACGAGAACGGCCGCTTTACCCTACAATGCCCTGCCAATGCCTCGGCAGAGGACAAGGCCAAGGCTGTTGCCAAGCAGGACCACGACCTCTTCAACGTGGCACGTCTCATTACTGGTGGACTGTACATCAACATCTGCCTTCACGACTACCTGCGAGCCATCACCAACACCCACCACTCCAGCAGTGACTGGACCCTGGACCCCCGAGTTGCCATTGACAAGCAATTCGATGGTGAAGGTGTCCCCCGTGGTGTTGGCAACCAGGTCAGCGTCGAGTTCAACCTCCTTTACCGATTCCACTCGTGCATCTCCAAGAGGGATGAGCACTGGATCAACAACTTCTTCCTTAAGCTCTTCCCTGGTCGCAAGGCCGAAGATCTCCAGGATGTCAGCTGGGACGAGCTCGGACAGGCCCTCTTCAACTTTGAGCGCAGCATCCCCAAGGACCCCAGCGTCCGCACCTTTGACGGCCTTGAGCGTCAGGAGAACGGTACCTTCAAGGATGAGGACCTTGTCCGCATCCTCAAGGACGCCATGGAAGACCCTGCTGGTACCTTTGGTGCCCGCATGGTTCCCAAGGCACTCAAGGTGGTTGAGGTCCTGGGTATCATCCAGGGTCGCAAGTGGCAAGTGGCCTCTCTTAACGAGTTCCGAGAGTTCTTTGGTCTTAAGCGGTACGACCAGTTCAGCGAGATCAACTCGAACCCCGAGATTGCCAACATCCTTGAGAAGCTGTACACAGACCCTGACATGGTTGAGCTCTACCCTGGCCTGATGATTGAGGACATCAAGCCTGCTCGCAACCCAGGCAGCGGTATCATGCCTACCTACTCTGTTGGCCGAGCTGTGCTGTCTGATGCTGTCACACTTGTCCGCTCGGACAGATTCAACACCATCGACTACACAGTCTCCAACCTGACAGCCTGGGGTTACAATGAGGTCCAGCAGGACTACAAGACACTTGGTGGCTCGATGCTGTACAAGCTCATCCAGCGTGGTGTCCCCAACTGGTTCCCCTTCAACTCGGTTGCCGTCATGCAGCCTATGTACACCAAGAAGGCCAACATTGCCATCGCCAAGGAGATTGGCACCTACGACCAGTTCACTGAGGCCGACCCCAAGCCCCCTGCCAAGCCCATTGTTGTCACAACCAACGAGGCCATTAAGAAGACTCTCAGCAATCCCAAGCAGTTTGTCGTGCCGTGGCTCCAGCCCCTCAACACTCTGTTCCCTGGCAAGAAGGACTACGGCTGGTTCATGCTTGCGGGTGATGAGGCCAAGAACTTCAAGCACCGTGCCGACTTCCAAAAGGCGATGGGCAAGATTCCCAACCTTCACGCTGCTGTGCACAACATGATTGAGCGCGTGGGTGCCAAGCTCATTGAGAAGGAGACCTTCAAGCTCAAGGCAGGCCTCGAGCAAATTGACATCATCCGCGATGTCGCCATCCCTCTCAACACACAGCTTCTGGCTGACTTTTTCTACTTTGACTTGCGGACTGATGAGAACCCTGACGGAACTCTTGGCGTTGCCGAGCTGTACCGACATCTGCTCAACATCCGCATCTGGGGCGTCAACAACAACGACCCCGGCCAAGCATGGAACCGTCGCCGCTGGGCCCAGGAGGGTGTCACTGCCGTCTACAACTCGACCAAGAAGCTCGTCGATGAGGCTGTCCTCGGCCGCGGCCTGGGCCTGGGCATCGCTTCAGCCATCTCGAGCAAGGTTGGCCGCAAGTCGTACCTCAAGAAGGACTCTCTGCGCTCCTGCGGCCTGAAGCTCGTTGAGGAGCTGTTGGCTCAGGGCAACAACGCCGACCAGGTCACAGACAACCTGTGGCTCACTGCCTTTGGTGGTATTGGTGTGCCAGTTACTTCAGTAAGCACCCCTAAAATTCTTCGCCACGATCATGTACTAACCACGCTGCTTTTAGTTCTACGAGGTGCTTGCATTCTTCCTGCGCCCTGAGAATGCCGCCATCTGGGCTGAGGTGCAGGCCATTGCCCAGAAGGGTGATGATGCCACCCTCCATGCCTACGTCGCCGAGGCTCAGCGTCTGACGAGCTCTCAGCGCAACGTGCGCATTGCCACGGCGCCAGCGGAACTCGAGGGCAAGCCTGTTCAGCCCGGCACTCCTGTTGTCATGATGCTTGTAAGTCCATAATTTCCCACCAGAAGCAAGAAAGTCACTGACTGTATTATAGGGCATGGCTGGCCGCAACGGCAAGGAGGTTCCCGACGCCGACAAGTTCGACGCCCGTCGCAAGACGGATGCCGTGACAGCCTTTAGCTATGGGCAGCACGAGTGCCTGGCCAAGGATGTGGCCCTTGCTTTTGTCACCGGCCTCATTAAGCTGGTGGCTGACCTTAAGCAACTCCGACCTGCACCAGGCCAGATGGGCGAGGTCAAGACAATCCAAGTCGGCACCGAGAAGGCGTACCTCAACGACAGCTGGTCGTACCTTGGCTTTGATGCCAGCAGTAAGTTACACAGTACACCTGGAGTGAATAGCAAGCTAATAGTCGAACAGCCTGGAAGGTTCACTTCGACGGCCATGGAAAGGGTACCTTTGAGGGCGACAGAGCCCCTACAGCGACGACGCCGCTGCAGCAGTACTACTACATGCTTCAGAAGCGCAAGGAGGAGATCCTTGGTTTCTAAGCTAGTTTCTTGCGTGAAAATGGAATTGACCCCGAGAGATGGGTTTCCAATTGTCTGTAAATCTTGGCTACTATACCGATGAATAAACCATACTTTGCCGAGACACACTGGGAAGACGTGATGCCATTGTCATAAACTAAAAAGAGTGGTTTTTAGGTGAGCGTGTTAGCACCTGGTCAGAGATGGATTTAGGTCTGCGGATAGAAGAGAGAGTTTATAGGAGCGGGATTAAAGAGTTGTACCACTTGACCAGGTGCCCGCTGAGCACTCATGTGCTTTTAGGGTGGGAGATGAAAGGGTAACCTTGCTTATAAGGCTCTTGATTGAACATGGCAGCCTGGCAAAAGAGTGGTTTTTAGGTTTGCGGAAAGAAGAGAGAGTTTATAGGAACGGAAGTAAGGAAGAGTTAACCACTCGACTAGGTGAGCACGCGGGTGTGCTTTTAGGATGGGAGAGGAAGGGTTGAAGCTTATTGTGAGACTCTCCCAGGCAGTCAATAGTGTTTGTTCGGAACTCTATCCACGCCCAGATTCTTGAGAAGTGTTTGCAAGCGTTTATCTCAACCAATCACAAGCCTCGGTTCCGTGGTCTAGTTGGTTATGGCATCTCGTTAACACCGAGAAGGTCCCCGGTTCGATCCCGGGCGGAACCACTCTTTTTGCCCTTGGAGGATCCATTTCAAGGTTCTGGTGTTCCAGGCTTCAATTTCTTTTTCTTCGGAAGGGGAAGCGAGAAATGGGAGTCCGATCCGTCCTTTTCCTGATAATCAGTCTCTTGTGATAGTTGTCCGGGTCTAGACTGTTGACTCTTCGGGCTTGGTCATATACCTGACCTCCTGAGATACCCGAGATGAAAACCCCAAAGTGCAGGAAGAAGAACAAAAAGACCAAGGAGACCTTCAAGGATATCGACACCACAGGCCTCGCCAGCTCCCCTGCACCGTCTTCTACCCCAGACTCGTCACTTTCGCGTTCAGTAGGGACATTTTCCAGCCTGGGATTTTGAGGGCATGACCTTGCTGGCTGGATCTGGTCTCTCAAGGAACTGTATGTCATCATTCAGGATGAACCTCTTGATTTGGCCTAGGGCACCCTTCACGGTGGCTCCCTCGTGCATCATGGTATTTCTTCCACACTTGTGCTGAGTTGGCTCAGCCTTGATATCAATGCGCAACCTCTTTTTGCCTTGGAGGCTTCGTGTCAATGTTTTAGATTGAAGGGTTTCATTTTAGATGGATAACTGTGTTCCAAACTTACAGAGTGAAATTACTTGTGTGTAGTCAGCACACTGGGTATGATTTCTGTGCTACACTTTGAGCTTTTCCTCGTCAGATAATTCTTTTCGTTAACATGGGTAGGCTGTCTATCCTCCACGTGCAACAAACAGCCCGCCGATCCGTCCTAACTAGGCGCAGAGATGCTCTGGGCCAGAATCTTTCAAGCGGCGCGAGCTATACAGATTTGCAGATGAAACTGATAACTCCTGACACGGCACGGAGCTGATTCGCTAGTCCATCTTGATCTTACGGACTCTCACACCCTTCTTGGCATACGCCCTGCGCGACCTTTTTGTCTTGAGTCCCTGGATGACGACAACAATCACTAATGCGAGGGAGGGGACGGTAGTGAAAAAGATGAGGATGCCACAGATCATCTGCACGATGGAAGCCTTGCAGATTTTGCGTATGGGGCGGTCCCCTTTTATCATGTCGGATGCTTCAACGTCCTGGGTTGATAGTGAGAGGATGCGGGATACGGAAGTCGACTGGGCCATGTTGAGAGTGGAAGCTGTTTGCCTCAAAAGCTTGGAGCCAGGAACAAAAGGAATGAACGGGGAAATAGCAAGTTTATACTTTAGTTATGTTTCCGTTGTTTTGATCCTTCGTAAACTCCCCTTGTTCTTTGTTTGATGTCGAGAACATGGAATAACAGCCAAACAGTTTAACAAGGCAATGGAGGTGAACAATAAAAAGCCATTGTTTCTTTTTTAATTCGACCTTGGTAGCGTTAGCCTGACTAAGATTCAGTGATACTGCATGTACTATGATATGTGACCGGCGTTTGCTTAGAGGGCGCTCTATTTTATCATGGTGGTGTGATGCACAACGCGAATAAGGGAAGCTAAGGGGTTTCTTCTACAGTTGTTTTGAGATGGGATAATGAATGTTTATATAATTATAGAAATAGAGCAATCTTTATGTACCATGTCATGATGTACCTATGGACCTGAAATCTACCATGCTTCTATCCAAGTACCCATCTACTCTCGAGATCTACGCCTACAGCACCAGATAATGAAACCCAAAATCACCACCGACAGGAACCCAAAGAACACGAAAAAGAAAATCCTGTCTGGGGTGAACCAGTTTTTGATCTTTTCCCCAGTCTCGTCTCTGGCCAAAATAGCGGTCATGGCAGCGGCTTCTTGGAGGGATGGCCAGTCGCCGGAGTTGTAGCCGTGAGGAGCCATGGTGTTGCACTTTTTGTTGGTGTGAGAGTTAGGGCTGGTATAAATCTGTGGATATGTCGGAGAGGGTTGATCCAAGTCTGGGCTGTTATGTTCGAGCAGTGGACATGGGGAGTGAGCGGGATACTTATAGAGACGCTGCAAGACCTGTTCTGTATTCTTCTCTTGGTCGTTTTAACATATCCTTTGTGGGAGTGTTTGATGTTTGGTTTGGATGTTGAACATTGCATTCGTGCTTTGAGATGGCCTTGTGAAGAAGTAGGACAAGACTGTTTGGCACTAAAACGATGCCGATATTAGGAACTTGCTTATGATGGTTGTAATACTGCATCTGAGTGAGTCTAGATTCTTCCACCGATACCTTCACAAGGCTTGAAATCACTCTGTCTAAGGCTAGCAGTCGCCAGCCTTTAGGTAATACAAAGCAAAAGTAGCGATTGGTATTGCGGTCATTAATATATCTAAGTCATTCATTCTCCATTTTAATGTTGGGCGTGAAACATTATTAATCCCAAAGCACGACAGAATCACGGTGATCAAAGTCTTGGGACACGGGTTGATAGCTGTAGATGTTAAATTCTTGACCCTCTACTGCTTGCATGGTAGCCATCTACAATCTTGCATATATCAGATCATATACGCGTCAGACGTCTTGACCCCTCTGCCTCCTCCACCACCGGCTCAGCCTCTGTGCTGGAGGATTCGGCCTCGAAAAACTCGTCTGAAGCATCTGCCTGAATAAAGTAAGATGAGTGTGAGAACACAAATCCCAATGACAACATACATGGCAATATACCAGGGGGACTTGGCCTGGTCGACAATGGAAACCGGCTTTTGCTGAGTTTCATTGCTGGCTAAGGCGCTGACCGCTTCGTAAACAGAGGGCCAGGGGGTAGGGACAGGGCTGGCGAAGGTGGGGGGGCCATGTTGTTGCTGGCGTTGTAGTCAGTCGAGAAACGGAAGCTGGAAGACGGTTCGGAGGCCAGGGGATCTGACGCAGATGTGAGTAGCCGATTCAAGCTTAAGAGTTTGAATACAAAACCTGCTGGTTGTGCTGATGTTGTGCTGAGAAATGAACACACCGATTCTTTGCTCTTTGTGGGCTGTTTCGACGTGTTCTCTTGGTGTTCAATTTGTGCCTTTGTTTGTTCACACTGCGCTTTGTATCCGTGGAATAGAACAGGAATCATCAAACCAAACAACAAAGGTACTAAGTAACTCAATAATCAGAGAGAAACGCTGGAGAGGGAATCGGAGAAAGATACTGAGGGGGGACAGGTTGAGAGGTGTCCCGTGGCGGTGGTCAACAGGGCTTGTCATGGTCTTCTTTGTCTAGGTCATAGTCTCTAACAGCGAAAGAATGCCGAAGTCTTTGTCAGCAGACAATGAGATATGCCAAGGCGTTTTTTAAGCCTGGAGGCAAACTGCTGGGAAATTAGTGCCATACGCAAAAGCAACAATGCCCTGGTTGGGCTGAACGCGAATGCGAGCAAAGCCTCTTCTTTCGGCATGAATAACGCAATGTCGAGCCCGACAACGAGAAGAGTCTCTCAAAAGAGTTTAGGCCCTATCGTTAAACGCTTCTGATACTGCTAGAGCACTCAAGACTGGCCTTCTTAGCTTCGGCGGCGATCAACTTGACAACGCCACGAAGCGATTGCTTCTATAGATATCATTAGAGGTGAAATATAGCTACCACTTCATCTCCATGTTGGATCCAACCCTGTTCATCTTACGTAAATAAAAAATTTCTTCCTCATCGAGTTTGCGGAGATGGATATATGGAAAAGCACACCTGTTACCAGGGGCACATATGAAGTGCACGAAAGCGGCAACATGTCTACAGTCTCAGCACGATCACATCAACGCTTGATGGATTCAAAGGACAAGGCAAGGACTTATAGATGTAAGCGTTGACTGCCTGGTCCACCTCTTCTAGGCATCCGAACCTGTGGGTTGGAGAAACTCTATCAAAAAGGCGACACGTCTAGCCATCAACGTCGCATTCTTAAAAGGATCACTGACACCGTGTCCACCAGTGCGGTCCTCGTACAAAAACACATCTGATGCCCCCGCATCCTTCAACCTCGCAACAAGCTTCCGCGCATGGCCGGCACCGACTCGATCATCCTTTGTCGAGACGGTGACGAGAAGGGGGATACTGCACCCCCTCGCGGATGTTGTGGAAAGGCGAGTAAGCTCTGAGAACCTTGGCCATTTCAGGATCTTGAGGGTCTCCGTACTCGTATATCCATGCGGCACCCATCCCCATCAGAGGGTATCTCAACATGTCCGTCAGGGGCACGTCGCTGACGATGGCGCCAAAGAGGTCCGGTCGCTGGGTGCCCATGACAGCAGCAAGCAAGCCGCCGTTGGATCCGCCGACAACGCCAATGTGCTTTGGGGTAGTCATCCCATCCTTGACAAGTGTTTCAGCAACGGCAATGAAGTCGTCGTACGAGTTTTGTCGCTTCTCTTGTCGTGCTGCTTGATGCCACGCCTCGCCTCGTTCGCCGCCGCCCCGAATGAATGGAATCACCAATGATCCACCACTCTCCAGCCAGGGGACCAGTGAGATGCCACCCAGAATCATGTCCAAGTATGACAACGGAACGGAAAGCCCAAAGGCACCGTACCCAATCATCATGATCGGCTGCTCGCCGTGTGGGTGTTTCGGCTCCTTAGGCGAGAGGACAAGATAGTCGATCGAAGTGCCGTCCTTGCTTGAAGTGCTCTTCTGACTTAGTTGAAAAGCGTCGGCATTGAAAACCGATGGCTGGGTGTACAAAGACTCTTTGGTCTCGCCTCGTTCTAGCCAAGTAGTCGATGGAGAGAGCAAGCCAGACTCGGTCACGACTGTCTCGTTACTGTAAGGGTCACCACTGGTCGCAGCCGCATGAGAACCGATACTCGTCTCTATGCTTCGAATGATTCTCCATTCATTGGCGTCATTCTCCAGGGTCAAGCGGCGCTCTGATTGTCTCTTGTTCATTGTCAAGTAAATCCTGGTCTTGCTTGCCTGGATTCCATCAACAAAGAGATGAGCGTTGACCTCGTCCGGCTCCGGAACGTAAACAATCGAGGTTCTTTCGTTGGCTGCTGTGTCTGGCACCGTGTTGTACGCGACGACGGAACCAACTGGGACCTCTCGACCACAGACGGTCGCCTTCTCACCCAGCACGGCCACCACATGCTTGGATGTAGTTTTGGGTGGCAGCGACATTGACTGTTTCTTTGGCAGATCAAGCTCTTCCACAGTCCCATCGAGGGAAACAATGCTGTAGACAAGGGTGGAGTAGTCCACGGCGCAAGTGATGAGGGCACGACCACTGTTGGTTTGGCCCACCGAGGAGATGAGAGAGAGTGCACTGGTTGGAGGTATTTCTTTGACAGCCTTGGCCTCCTTCAAATCGGTACCACGCTTCCAGATGTACGAAGTGGTTCCCCAACCTGCTGCCGTAGTCGGACTGCCGTTGAGGTTGTGATTGATCAAGACGTGATCGATGTCCAGCCACGTAACAGCGATGCGACCTAGCCCCGTACGAAACCCATCTCGAATGAATTTGCCTTGTTTGGTATCAAGCTCACGCAGCTCGACCAAGTCCGAGCCTCCATCGGACAAGAGGACAAGGAGACGTGAGGCATCAAGTCCAAAGACACGACTCTGAAAGTCAAAGTCGAAAAACTCGAGCTCTCTGCCCTCCTCCCGACCTAGCTTATCGATATCGAGGACGAGTCGCCAGTCGCCTAGCGATCCATCAACCTGTCTTTCAGAGACTTCGAGGAGGCCATGTTTGTTGGTGGAGTCCTTCCTCAGTCGAAAGAGGTTACCGGCGATCCAGTAGCTCGGGCGATTCACGTCAGTTGAAGACAGGGCCACCAGCTTCTCCTGGATACTCTTGGTGTACAGCAACGAGTCCAGCTTAAGTATGGCGAGCTCATTCTGGTTGTCGACCCATTTGAGGCCCTCGGGAGACTTTTGTGTCTCAAACCACTCGTAATCACTGTCGGGTTTGATGGGCCTATCGGATGATTGCTGTTAGTTGCTGTGGCCCGTCTCTCAGCCTACGGGTGAAGGAAACCTACATGTTTGTAACAAACACAGGCTGGAAGCAGATAGAGATTTCTTTGCTTGACACCTCGAAGTGCAATCACTGGGGTGTTTGTGAAAGGGAGAAGAACGGTTAGAGAAAGGGCCTGTTGGAGGCTTTTATGCAACAAGGAGGATTCCAGATGATGGACATTCCCCTCATCTAGGAAATCGTCTCACATGGTTCATCCCTGTCCATGGCGATCTCAAGCAACCAAGGATGAGTTCGCGCTTGTGCTGACCCGATTAGGAAGTGGAGGAGTGGAGCGAAGGAGTGAAGAAGCCGGGGTCTCGATGGATTGACTGAGATGCCGACTGGGGCCGGAGCCGGGTTAAGGTGAGGCTCCGGTCCCGGACTTCAACGGATGCACCCGATCTTACATCTCGTCAGCCTCTCTTTACCTGTGGCCGACCCTGACGACTCACTCAAGACAACCAACTATGGCATTGGACAATTTACCCTGAGCCAGCCATGTACGGTCCCGCTCCCCCGCGTCCCAAGAAGACCAACTTCCGACGAAGCCGTGCTGGATGTGAACCATGTCGTAGCATCAAGAAGAAGGTAGGGGCACACACGGTTTCTCGGTTTTGTCTGGTTGGTTCACCTTGCTTATTTGTGCCGTAAAACTAGTGTGATGAAGGCAAACCGACATGCCAACGCTGCGAAACAAAGGGGACCGTTTGTTCATACGGCAGTGCTCCGTTTCAGTTCCGCGATGCCAACTTTTGGGCGGCCCAAAAGGTCAAGCAAGTCAGGGGTGATAGGGCCCATATTGCCTCTCGGCAGTTAATTCAGAGTTCATTTCCTCTGAACGAGAGCCCTGGCGCAACTGGGCGTGAGGTTGCAGACCCTCTACTAGAGTCTCAGCTTCAAGCTCGCCAATCAGCACCAAATCAAGAACCAACCCAGATGTCATATGTCAAGAAGACTCAGTGGACGGTGGGCAAGACAGATAAACAGACATTCGGGTATCGTGCACTTCAACCAGGTCCACGCCTGTTCGGCGGGTCCAAGGAGGAACTATACATGACGCATTTCGCCGTCCATGTTTGCGATATCCTGCCTCCAAGCCTCGAGGCTGTGAGTACTGCCGCCAAAGGTAAATCTGTCCTTCAAAATGCTGCTATGGCTATCGGCGCGGCCAACTTGGCCAACCTACAGGGGAGTTACACGCGTCACCAAAGCACCGGGCCTCAGCTATGGATCCCCGACCCTCGCCACAGGCTCGATGCTCTGAACTATGCTGGAAAAGCACTGTCGCTGGCAAGAAGAGGACAGCTTATAGGAGTCGACGTGCTAGTGTCGGCCCATCTCCTGCTGTCGTTTGTCGAACTGGAGTTAGGAACTTTTGACGGATTGCATCGATACCTCAGCAGCTTAGACGATCTGATCTACCAGACGAGAGATAAGCTACTAGACTGTGAAAAAGGCCAAGACTTGTTAGTCGCCGCAGTCCATGCTCGCACTACACAGAGGTACATAGTCGGACCTTGGAGCACCTCGACTGCCCCTTCCGAAAGAGAAAACTTTTGGCTTGGACTAGAGCGCCAAGTATTGTCTGACTCGGCCTCGTTCCAAAAGGCTGGTTCCGACGCATACTTGCTCATACAGCGCATACGTCTAATCATCACAATGCAACATAACAGGACAAGCCCAAGTCCCGTGATGGAGGCCTTGATCAAGCAACTCTTGCCGCTCATAGCACCCAACCTCGTGTCACACCATGGCGAGCAACCATCAGAGCTGAGCCTCACACAAGCACACGAACAGTCACTCGCAGAGCTGAGACACCTGGCGAGGATGGTTTCAGTTTTGAAGCCTCCTTCGGACTTCCTTTCGCAACCGGACCACCTTGCAGAGCCTGAGGCTATCCGTTTGGAGAGTCACGAACACGCAATGCATGCTGCAGACTACGCCTTCTTCCAGATTCTATGTGACGAAACCATAGTACAGAGCCTTGCTCAGCCGCCCAATTCTTGTACTCTGGCGACTGATGGCCAGGCCGCACATTGGCTCCAAGTACTGATGAGCATCGCCCGAGGGCTGGATATCGCCAAGTGCGCTCACCGAAACATGTATAGGAGAGGAATTTGCTCCATGCTCTTCCTAGCAGGACTTTTATGTAGAGACATAGGTGTCTTTGATCTTCTGGAAGAGGTCCTTGACAAGATATTGGCCCGGGGAAGCGGCTGGGAAGACGTTACTTTCCCAACTCTTCTAGCACGACCCATGATCCAGGTAGTCCGGAAACAGCTGAAGCTGGAACGGGTAATTCTCTTGGCGTCGACGATGACCCAGGACTTTGACAAGTCTTGCACTATCGTCTCTAACCGATTATCGCAGGTCCTGTTGGTACACGGGATCGAAGCCAACGGGAAGTTGTTTGACGACGCGGTGCCGTTGGGTGGTGGGTAGTTTTTGAATTGCCCAATGGTATGGAGACATGCAATCTGCCGACCTTCGGTGTATATCCTAGAAAGGTCATGGAAGCACATCTCAAGGCGACCACATATGGTTCGCCAAGGCGTTTTCTTAACCGGCAGCTACCACATAAAACATCAGCCATGTGCCCACAGCTGCAAACAACCTCTTCTTCCATAATCATTGCATCACTGAATCCACGGAAAATCCTCCAAAATGAGTTCAGAATCCATCTACACGTCGCTGAGTGACCCCGACACTATCAGAGTACTCGAGATCGGTCTGCTTCACCCGGGTAGCCATCAGCTAAGCGGGCGCCTCACCACCGAAAGCTTGCACGATCAGCCCGATTATGTCGCCTTGTCTTATGTCTGGGGAGCTCCATCGCCTGCGGACCCTTTGATTGACATCGATGGTCACCCGTTCCAAGTCAGAGAATCACTCTTTCAAGCCATAAAAGTCTTGGTATCCGATACCAAGGTCAGGATCTGGATCGACCAGATCTGCATCAACCAGAACGACAACACGGAGAAGGAACACCAAGTACAGCTCATGTCCAAGATATATAGCCAGGCTCGGCTGGTAGTAGGCTGGCTTGGGGTTGAAGCCGATGACAGCAGCTTTGCTATGGCATCTTTTCGTTTCTTGGCTAGGAAGAATGTAGCCAAGGACCCCGAGTGGAACACGCCCAGTGAAATTAATCTCTTCCTTGAGATGGCAAATCCTAGGAAGAGACTGGGACGGGCATGCATTTCACTCGTTCAGCGGCCGTGGTTTCACAGGCTATGGATCGTCCAAGAGGTAGCTTTAGCCAGGCATCTGGACCTCCGCTGCGGAACGTCATCGATTTCTGCGGAAATATTCTTCTTGATCATCCAGGTGTTGTCTTTTGTCGTTTTTGAACCCCTTTTGGCGTCTATTAGACATGCTTATGAGCCAGTCTACAAGCTAGGACGGCTGCGAACACAGGCTTCTTCCAAGTCCTGCGAGTCTTTCCCCCACCTACTTCAAAGCTTTTGCACCTGGGGATGCGAAAAGCCCCAGGACCGCTTGAACGGTCTGTTTGGGGTTGCCTTTCGCCATGATCCAGCCGCAGCATGGTTCAAGCCCACCTACTCCATGTCTGCGCCTGACCTGTTCACCAGGTTTGCGATGGAGCACATCCACACTACCAGAGGGTTGGAGATATTACACTTTGCTGGCTGCGAGGATTCTATACTCTTCTTAGACCCGGTGGAGAACAAGCTGCTGGTTTCTACAACGATCCCGGGGGGAGATGTTCCTTCTTGGGCCCCAGATTGGCGACTGAGAGGACGACCGCTGCCCCTATTGACCAACACACAAGACGGTATCATGGTCAATTTCTCAGCCACAGCCTCGGTTTCCAAGTTTTCCTTGGATACTGTCTCTCAGACCCTGCATGCCCGCGCCATCGAGGTTGATAGAGTCAAGGCCACATGCCCGCCGTACCACCCCTCCCTGGGAAATTTCCCAGGCGCGGTGGACAATTTGATCCTGAATTGGTTAGAAGTGGCAGAATGTTACATCGAAAGCACTGTTGTTAGGCGCATGTTTTCTCAGACTTTGACCATGGACTTGAAAGTGGATATGCCGAGCCGTGTCCAGGAGCATTTCGACTCCGTCGCCGCTCTGGCTGATTTTGAAAGACACAATAAGGGAGATTATGGAAAATTCCCTGGCAATAAAGATGAGGATTGGAAGAAGACGATCGATGGGGTAACCGAGTTCAGGTATATCGCTGAGGAGCTGTGCCGCCACCGCCTTTTGTTCATTACGGAGGCGGGAAGGCTGGGTCTGGGAGGACCGCAGGTGGGAGAGGGAGACTCAGTTTATCTAATTCATGGGCTTCAAACGCCATTCATAGTGGATTGTAGCTTAGAACAGCATATTCTACGAGGGGAGTGCTACGTGCATGGATTGATGGATGAGAAGGCCCAGTGGTCGGACCAGGACACTACGTTACATCTGCGTTGACTTGATGGATAGTGTTACGTTTTACGGGGATATGAATCATACGATTCGCTTCTGAGTCTATGCATTGTGCACCGTTACTCTATTTACTTTGTATTCTATCACTAAAAAATAGGATTGAGTCAGTTGTCTTTCATCGACGCCAAGGCAAGGCAAGGGGCCAATTCTCCGCACATGTCCGCAACTCCGCAACTCTTCTCTTTTGAAACTCCGCAGAGATCCAACGTTAAATGAAGGGCCAGGCTCTATAACAAACCATGGCGATACACCGGAGTCTTGTTGCAGCCCGCAACCCGAGCCGGCTCCATATGGCTTACGAACTATAGCCCCAGAGCTGAAACGATAGTCTATGATGCCGGGATAGCTATAGGCCGGTTTGAATTTGTCAGATCGGAATCTGATTGATACCGTATGGTGTGTGCAGCTACCCATGGCATCCTGTACGGCTGGGCCTGGATGCCAAACTCCCCAGGCCAATCATTCCACGTCCGCCGCTAGCTGATCTCTTTCGAAGGCATTTCAGACTGGGTCTAAACCTAAAAATCTGGGTCTTTTCTTTACCAGATATAAGTATTGTTCATAGATAGTTGACAAGCCGTTCAAGCAGCTCATCATTCCCTCGCTTCTACTTCCACAAGCAACATTATTCTTCCTTGCCTATCATGGCCCCAGAAATCCCACCCGAGCATCGCGTCCTTGTCTTAGCAGAGGCCGGACAGCCGCTGAGCCTCGAAGTCCGGCCCACACCCAAGGCTGGTCCTGGGAGCGTACTCGTTCGCGTCCTCGCCGTGTCACTTAGAGCCAACTCCCCACGGGTCTACCAAGACCCCCACAGTGGTCATCCACTACCCATCCCTTTTATCCCTGGATTCATGGCCATCGCTCGTGTTGCCGAGACTGGGCCTGATGCTGCACGTCTCCAGCCAGGGGATCTCGTCCTCTTTGACCCCTATATCCTCGGCCGTGACGACCCAAACGCAAAGTACATCAGCGGGCTGATGGAAGGTTTCAACGAAGGAAGCAGAAAGCTTGCACGTGGAGAGTGGCGAGATTCGACACTCGCCGAGTACGCCAAGTTGCCTCTGGAGAACTGCCATCCCTTGGATGAGAAGAGGCTCTTGGGTGATGTCAAGGACGGCGGGCTTGGTTACACTCTAGAAGATCTCACGCATTTGTTCAGCATGCTTATCCCGTTCGGCGGTCTTGCCGATGTCGATGTGAAGGCTGGGGATACGGCTATTATTGCACCCGCGACGGGACGATATGGCAGCGCCGCGGTACATGTCGCGCTGGCTATGGGCGCTAAAGTCATTGCCATTGGCCGTAATGCTACTGTTCTCTCACTGCTGGGCAGCATCAATCCCACACGGCTGAAGACCGTTCAGATCACTGGCGATATCGACAGGGACACCAAGGCACTGAGTGAGGCGGCTGGCCCAGGCGGTGCGGATGTCTTCTGGGACATGTCACCGCCGGGAGCTGGAAAGTCAACGCATTTTACCAGCAGTTTGAACGTCCTGAAAGAGGGCGCTCGTGTCAGTCTCCTGGGAAGCGTCGCATCGGGCGTCAGCTTCGATTACATGCAGATTATGTTCAAGGCGTTGACTATCAAGGGGACTTGGATGTGTACGAGAGAGCAGACAAAGAGGCTCATCAGCATGGCTAAGACGGGTGTTTTGCCACTGGGATCTCGGGCTGGCATGGGACCTGTGAGGAAGTTTGGATTGGAAGAGTGGAAGGAGGCATTGGATGTGGCTGCTGAGAGGATCGAGCCAGGAGAGATTGTCATTGTCCCATAGATCGATGTCTGGGTCAGGGTGATGACTGGGTACCTATTTCTCAGTAGCATCGAAGTTGGGCGACATTTCTCTTAGTGTGGTACTTGATAATGCCCATGAAAAACTGTCTACTAAGACGACCTCATCTTTCTCCCAATTGCCTCGAACCATTTTTGAGCTCGCTCGAGAGTGGCACGTTCCGAGACAACGCGTTGTTCCTGGAATTCTCTCGCCTTAGTCATGAAGAGGGCTAACTGGTCTATTAGTTGGTTGGTGTCAGGTTCTGGGAGGTCCTTGAGAGCGACCGCAGCTGATATGCAATGCAGGAATCGAGTAAATGGGGGGCCTTGATTCTTTGCTGGAGATGGCAGGAAACCTGTAGTGACTAGACTGCCGAAAATTAAGTCGTGTAAGGGGTAGTTGTTGACCTTTGAGCGCTAAGCTTGGCTATTCCATAAGACGTAAATCTCTCCACTAGGCTTTTGGAAGCCCAAACGCCTTAACTATGTAATCAGTAAGTAAGCCTAGCTCCCACCGGAAACCAATAAGCCCAACGACCTGTTCGACTTTATCTGGTTCTATATTGCCCTTTATTGCGTTTCGGAGCGTGCCTTGGATGAATGGACCCTAACCTTGATTCTCATCGCCGGGATAGGTCTGGAGGAATCACCGTGCCATAGAAGACACCCGTCTTTGACAAATACTCTCCGTTATCTCATCAACGAGAGTGAATACTCCATTGATCGTTCTTGCTACGTCTATGGGCTGAGTTATCTAGTAGAAAATACTTGACTGTCAAGGATAAAAGTCAGTGGCTCTTGTATCGAGACGATGACTAGTACCCTGTGCCGTCATCCCTCACAGCATCTACGGGTTCGACAACAGCAAATGGGACAGCAGGATTAAAGACAAAACCTCCCTTCATATCATATGGAATCTTGACAGCCTCTTCCTGAATTCTCGTCGCAGATTCCTGAAACCTCGTCATGACATCGGATAGCTGCTCTGCAACCAGTCTTCCATTCCTCTTGACAAAGCTTCCACCAACCATGACGTCCTTCACATCACCGACGTTGGAATGAAGAATAATGGCTGCAACGGGGTCCCTCCAGCCAACCATGTTTGCAGACTTTCCGTCAAAGGTGACAATGTCACCCTTGGCTCCGACCTTGAGGACACCGAGGTCTGGGCGCCGGAGAGCCTGGGCACCCGCTCGAGTGGCCAGGTGAAAGGCCTGATTCACAGACATTGGGCTGTATCGAGGAATCTTCCACTCGTTGAGGGTTTTTCTAAAAGATCGCAGTCTCACGCTTTGCAGCCACATCCTGGCTTGAGTGATAATGTCCCCAGAGTACGTGGCGTGGGTATCCACCCCAAGAGCTGCCTGATCCATTATGAGGTCGCTCTCCTGGTTTGTGTGTCCAAAGTGCATCTCGGACTCTGGCGTGATGGAGACGTAGTGATTGTATTCCTTGAGGAGCTCGTATTCGGCCGGGGTGATGAAAGTGCCGTGAGAGAAGACGATCGGGAGACTTTGGTTCAATATTCCAAGGCCATGGAATAAGGATGGGCTGTGGCGGATATTCCACTGTCCGTCCAGCCAGTGTGTAGTCAGGACCGAGAGGTTGCCGTCTCTTTGATGTTGTTAGTGGAGTTTAGACAAGAACATATCAGGCACCTACTTGAGTAAGCCAAGGACCGCTTCCAGGTCCGACTTATCAACTCCCGTCCAGGCGTCAAACGCCATGCCCATCTGGACCAGGCCTGTTGACAATCGCTGATCCGTGGCTAGCTCAAGGACATGTGCCGCTCGTTCTGGAATCGTAAAGTTGCCGGTAGGGTCAAAGCTATAGCCAAACCAAACTCGTGCACCGCTATCGGAGTAGGCAGCGAGAGCGGCCTCGGCGACTTGCCGGGTGTTGATATTATGTGAGTGGTCCAGCAGCGAAGTCACGCCGGCGTTGAGCGCTTCCCAGAGCCCAACCACCTGAGACAGGTAAAAGTCTTCTGGGGTGAACAGGTCAGGGACTCGTGATAGGGGACTGTATCGGACAAAGTATTCGGACAGGGTAATGTTGGAGGCAATAGTTCGGTAGGTCGTCTGCCAAGTGTGTCGATGCGTGTCGATGAAGCCGGGCGAGATGATCAAGTCTGCAGCTGGCACTATTTCCGTATCCAAAGGTATCTCAACAGAGTCCTTGTCACTTTCATTGAAGATTGCCGTGATTGTATCTCCGGTGACCAAGATGGAGGTGTTGTATAGAGGCTGGGGTGTCTGAGTCTTGTTATCGAAGCCGATGACGGTTCCGCCCCTGAACAATGTCGACGCCGCCTTGGTCCCTGTGGCTAGGACTAGCAAGGAGATCAGATTGAAGGAATATCTCATGATGATAATGTGAACCAGAGGTTCAGAGGCAAACGAGAAAATGGTGAATAAGGATAAAGTCTGGAGCGAGAGAGAAGCTAGATTGACGGGTATTTATAGTCGACAGCACAAAGTGAAGACAAGGGTCAACTTCACATTAGACAACCAAATATCTTGGCAATGTGCAGATAATGCCCAAGGAAGCGTGGACTCCCCAATTCCATGCCGCTCGCTAGACGTCTTGAGAGCCCGACCCGCGCGCGACGGCAACAAGACCTCGCCATCACCCGACAACTACCTTGGCATTACCCAAGCAATCGATTACCCATTCATACAAGAATTGATAATGCTCTTGAAAAATTGTTGCCGAAACTGAATAACGATTTACTTGAATGAGGGCCGTTTGTCCCCTAATTGTTCCCCGCTGTCGCCGCCGCCGTTTATCGTCCAGGAACCAACCCTCAGAGCGACTAGCCGCCGCTCGATGCCGGGTCTTGGTCCAGATACCTGCGACCGGGCCGCCCTTGGGCATCTCTGAGTCGAGCAAACCTAGCTGCTTGTCGAGTCCCAGGCCTTGGAGACTTGAGCTGTGCATGTCGTTTGCTCAAGGTTTGGAATTTATCCGGTCGCGCGCGGGTCGTGACTAAGAGCTGGCATTCGCGAGATATTCGGTGAAGCAGGAACCTTGACTAAGCGGAGTTTGGGCCATTATCGATCCGAAGAAAGACAAGCTGCGTCAGGGGTATTAGTGTGTAGTCGCATCATGGATACTTGAGTGCCTCTATTTCTATTCGCTTTGCCATCACATCTCATAAGTACTTTACAGGCGTGCTTCGTGCAAGAATATGCCCACAAGAGATTAGACGTGTAAAATATGACAAAAGTCAAGCAAGTAGCCGCGTATTGCTTTTCTTGATAAAAAGATTGCTTGGCTATACTAAGCAAAGCCCTAAACGTCATGGATAATCTATGCAACAGATTGGATAGCCTTGTCGCTCGTATCATGACTCGCTGCGTCATGAGGAACCCAATCATGGGGGAGACGACCAGACCACACATCGATATCCTTGGCCCGAACAAACTGTAGCGAATGAGTTAGAAAAAGTTGCCCGTTGTTGGGTTGAAGGAGCAAAGATTCACCTTGGTACCGAACGCAACCTTCCATCCAATAATTGGAATAATAAATATAGGAATGCCGATATAAGAAGCGATGAAACCAGTGGTGGACCAGTTCCCCTTGAGGAAGACGGGGAATCCAGCCACCAGCGTGATGATGATTGATCCGATGGCTCCATACCAGGCCGTGTAGGGCATCCACGGGGCCTTCCATGGTAGAGTGTCACGACTGACGCCCTGGACCTTGAGGGCACGGTGGAAGCGGATGTAGCAGACACAGAGCGTTCCCCAAGCGATGAGACCAGCGACTGTACTGAGGTTGAGAAGCCAGGTGAAGGCTTGGGCGGCACCACCGCTACCAAGACCTAGAGAGGTTAGCAAGCACACTTGACTGGAAGGGACGAGACATACTGAGATACGCCAGAGGCCCAAAGAGCCAGGAAGCAAGAACAGCAACCCAAGGGACACCGCTCGATGTCGTGCGGCCAAAGAACTGCGGCAGCTGTCTGTCCGTCGTCATGGCGAGAATGATACGGGATCCTACCCAGCAGTATGAACTGCCAGCTGACCAGGCAGACACCAAGATACAGGCGTTGACGATGGAGGGGAGGGCGGTGATGCCAGCCTCTCGGATGGCGATGACCCAGGGCGAGCTGTTGGCGTTTCCAGTGCCAGAGACGAGGTCTGCATTTCGAGGATCGACAATCAATCCAATCAAGAAGGCGCCGAGGATATAGAAGAAACCGATTCGATATGTGACTCGGTTCGCCGCCTTGGGGATCGACTTGTGTGGGTTGACAGACTCGGCGGCAGTAATGACAACTGTCTCAACGCTCACAAATGAGAATGAAGCATTGACAAACGCCGAGAGGAAGCCCAGAAAGTGACCAGCAGAGCCAGTGATGCCGTTGTAGTTCACCCATGCACCAGGGTCACGCCAATACCGGAAACCAATGGCCTCGTGATTGGGACCTCCTCCGGCTGTGATGACAATGGCAACGATGACGAGGCCGATGAAGCAGAGAACCTTGATGGCACCGGCGACCACTTCCGTTTCTCCGAAGAAGCGCACGTTCATGAGGTTGATAGCGAGGATCAGAACCAGACTGATTGTGATTACAACAGCAGGGTTGAGATCTGTCCAGTAGCCCACGAGGACCGCTGCAGCTGAACATTCCGAGGCGAGAGCGATCGTGTAGCAATAACCGTAGGAGATTGCCAGGGAGAAACCGACAGCGGGATCAATGAAGCGGGTTGCCCAATGAGGAAAGGAACCAGCCGTGGGAAGCTAGAGATTGAAGTGTTAGCCATCAACATTGAGAAAGGGGGTGGTTTGAAATTACCAGCGTGGCCAGCTCCGAAATGCTCTGCATAACACACCAGAGGACAGAACCAACGACGATATACGCCAGCAACAGACCTGCTGGACCGGCCGTGGCATACGCAGATCCTGCTCCGATGAAAAGACCTGTTCCAATGCCACTGCAAAGACCGATCCAGGTGATGTGGTAGTCTTTCAGCCGTCGCTGCGTAGGTCCATGACCACCATGGTTAAGCACAGGCTTCTCATCCTCTGTAAAATCCTGAGTGTCTTCCACTCTTGGAGCGGTTTCGACAATGTCGTCCTGTTGATGAGCCCCCATGATGACCTTCAGTGTTGGCACGAGACATCAATAGAATAGAGAAAGCCAAGCCGCGCCCTTCGCTCTATATCTACCACGCGTCCAGGCCGATTGCGCAATTCGAGGTTTTCACCACCAACCATTCTTTTATGTAATGGCTCCAGACCATCGACAGATGAATGGGGCAGATGGCCGGGGTGGTTTGCGGGATCTGGTTTGGTGTCTAGTGTAAGTGGAACTCTAAATCTTGCAACAGACAGGGGCCGGACCGGGCCATGACACAGAGAACCGACCTTATCTTTTTTTCTCTCTCGATCGTTGTGGGTTTTGTGGATGCTGTGGCGAAAATCGGGGACCCCGAATACAGCTTTGACCATGACGTGGAGTAGGCATATAGAGACAAGACTTGGTGAAGAAAGACTCCAGAAAGAATTATTGGGGTTCGGGATGATAACCAGTTCCTATGTAAGAGGAGGCGTTGTTAGCCTTGGCTTCGAGAGTGTAATGCGATTGGTGATTGTCAGATGCAATCATCTCCAATTCGCGAAACTAGGCTTTCAAACTTACAGTCGACTTCAACTCAGCCAATCACCAAGTCACTTGGTCATGCCCCAGTCCCTGACATCTCTCCGTGAAACAGTTTGTCCCAAGAGTGCATTTCAATGCAAAAATGTCTAGAACTTGTTTGGAAATATCGGGTCGGTGTATTCGTATCTGAAGATAGTGCAACCATGCCTAGAGCGAGGCTCAAGTCCACATGGCTGGTTGAGGGCA
The DNA here is from genome assembly GCF_023522795.1 of Fusarium solani. Lineage (NCBI taxonomy): Eukaryota > Fungi > Ascomycota > Sordariomycetes > Hypocreales > Nectriaceae > Fusarium > Fusarium solani. Next base: position 773,188 of record NW_027072153.1, read on the forward strand.
AAGGCTGTTGCTATACCGTCAAATCATCCACTATGAAGTTCCCCCAGGCCCCTCCTTAGTAGTTCCGGCGATATGATACCTTCTCCACCTAGGCTAAGATGAAACGGCCTCCTGGCCTGAACTCGTGCCTCTTCTGTAGACGATGCCCTCACGGATGACGTCTCATCGTTGCCTCGGTCTTCGACAGTTCCCACGAGACCGCATACCTGGCTTCGTGACATGATTTCGTCTAAATCCTTGAGCTGGGCCCCTATCTGGGTTAGGGCATCGGCATCGAGATCGTCTGTCCAAGTCGGCGTCGAGTAGATGAATGCCATCAGTAGACAGAGACCAATCGCCTGTAGACCGATGAGAATGGTGATGACGATCAAACCAGCCAGACTTTTCTTGGGTTTGGATATCATATAGCCTGGGTTGGAGTACAGGGGCCGATCAGCGGCAGTTGTGAGGAGGGCCTCGTTGGCAAAGTACATTGCAATGTTGAGAGCATTCTGTGTCGTGTTGTCTGAGCCCAAAAACATAAAGTAGCGTCCCAGGAGGTCCAGCACATTGTTATCCCGGTCTCGCTGGAGACCCCAGTCATCGCAGATTGAGACAGGGTCGGGAAAACCCGAGGAAGTTAGGCGGGTGAATGGCAGCCTCACCTGATCGCATATCTGTCGGGCTGTCTGGTTATTGAATTGTTCTGCGGATACGTTGGCCAGGCGAAAGAAGGATGTGTTGCCCAACATGGCCAGTCCTGCTGTCATGAGGGGACCAGGGGTTGGCTGCGAGGTCTCGAGCCTGTACTATGTTCAGTCTTGTCTTCTACATGTTGATAACTCAAGAACACCTACAAAGAGCTCTCGTAAATGTATTCATTAAAGTCTCGGGCAAGCTCCTCCTTTGAGGGCCAAAGGTCCAGGAGAGGCCCAGGCTTGTAGCCGTCAGTTCCCAATGGCACTTCGACCGGGATACTCCGACAACACGCAGTCAGAATGGATTCCAAGGCTACGTGTACCAAGGGTCATTCAAGCCCCAGCGGCTGTAAAGGGACCTGGCCCTTCACAGCCTCCTTGTCGCTCCCCTACACAAACGTCGAGGTCTGTGTGGATGGGGATCAGGACACCAACCCCTGGGCGATTAGTCGCGATAAACAAGAAATCAAAGAGACTCTGTGGCTTCAAGTATCCTCATGGAACCCTGACCCTTACGACGGTTCGGATAACTTCACCATCCGGTGCGAAAGTGTTTCGAGAAGGGGTTGGTTCGAGCTTCCTAACCACCACAACGAGGCGAAGAAAAGTGGCTCGGGTTCGTCGTCGTCGTTTAGCGTTTCCAATCCCAAAGCCCATTCAAAGTTCCCTCTATCGCGGCTTAGGGCCGAGGAATATTTGGTTTCAGGAAGCCAATAGGGGGTGTCGGACCAAGGGTATTGTTGTGTATCTTTCGTGTTGACACTGATTATCTTCTCGGATGTTCGTTGGATAATCCACTTTCTCCAACTCTTGGCTAGGGCTTCTGGATCGGCATCGTTGCCAACGATCCAGCTATCGCGATCGCCATAACATCTGCTTGGCGTGCATGTCACGATGGGTATGGTTTCATCCCGGACAAGCACAGACTGGAGAGGTGGCTGGACAGCAGCTTCGAATGCATTGTTAGTGGTGGAATAGATCACACGGAAAGGCACTCACTGATACAAATGAGAACAGCTGCCAACCTGAGGTAGGTGGATGATGAATTCCAAGATTTTGGCAGTGTGGTCAGGGATTTCCAGATGTGTCTAACGTGGAGCCATTGTCTGTCTGCTAACGTAAACATTTGCAACAGGCTGAGATGCTGGCTCGTCCTGCGACGCTGCGTGTATACAACAGCTCTGTGGGCGAGCAGGGTCGAGACGATGGGGATCCCAGGGGTGGCGGCGATTTGTGTGAGGGCATAGACGGCGACACGCAGTCTCTCGAGATTCGCAACATCCTTGAGCGTGTATCCTCCAGTCTGGTTAATGTAGGAGTGCAGGTTGATGGGTCGGAACATCAAGATGGCGGTGAAGATCCAGGGCAGAACAAGAAGGGGAAAGTAAAAGGCAAATATCCATGCCAACCTCTTGCGATAGCGCAGGAGCTGCTCGTCCTTGGCCAAGCCTGTTTGGCGACGAGGCGCGTCGTTTGTCACGGTGCGGACTGAATGGAGTTCAAAGTTGTCGCTGGGCGGCCCTATGGTGAAGGTGGGCGAGTTTGGCCGGCCAGGCGTAAGAGAGAGAGAGTTGTTTGTCGCGCGACGATGCCGTCAATGAATAGGTATGTTGGTTGCGCAGTCACTAAGATGACACAGGCAACTGATTGTTGCTCTCGTGCTGAAGAAGCGAGTTTGCGTCGGATCATGCATCTTGGGCGGGGCTCCTTTATCTCTGCCTCAGCCTGGACGTCGCCTGATTTACCGACGTTGAGTCTTGGCGTTGATTATAATTCAACCAATGTTTCATTTAAGAAGAGTGAGTGAATTCAGCCGCTTGCGACGGGGAGTGCGGCAACAACGCCTATCCCTATTGATGGTCCCACGTGACAACCAACGTTTCAGGCTGGCCTTTGGGGACAACCAGAACACGGCCACTCTGCTGTGTTCATGATGTAAGAGTCTGGAATCCAAGTCGTCTTGTAAGAGTCTCTCTCTATCCAAGCTGGTTTACCTGCGTGTTCAAAAGAGCCACCGATTGCCAAAGTTGCACGGAACCTTAACCTCCAATGCTCAACTAAGGAGCAACGTGATGGTAACCAGGAGAGTTATATACAGGGATGGTTAACGTGTCATACTTAGTGAGCAGAGTCGGAAAACCGGGCCGCAAGTTGTCTCAGCTAGTCCAGGTATTGGCTAATAGTAATGAAGTTACAACAAAATGGGAGATTGGAGGCAACCATCCACCTGTCCAAATCCGCAGATGCATATCCTGTTCTTCAGATCGTACTAACATATCATTGAGTATTTTGGATAGTCAAATATAGCCCTCAACTAAGGCAACGGCGATGACGCAGGCGGAGCTCCGTCTTGAAGAAGGTCTGATATGCCTTCACTGAGCGGAAGCACGAAGGGTGTTGGCTGTACTCATGTTACATGCCAAGTCCAGAGTGTTATTGAGGTGCTGGCGGTATTCGATCAGATTTCCCGGGCCGGGTGGATTATGAGAGTCGGCAGTCTTACTCGTCCACGAATTGACTACCCGTTCCTTAAGAACTCCTTGCTCAAGGCTCGTTTCGTATTCATTGACGCAAAAGTAGAGACCGCATTCTTGTGTCGTAACTTGTGTGTGCTGCCACGTCGTTTCATTCTCTCTCCAGCTTTTATCAGCCTGCAGGTACTGAATAGCTAGAACGAGAGTCGAGGAGTTGCGAAAATTGATGGTGCGTCCAGGATTCGTCGTAAACGTGACGGATAGATACGTGTCAGGGCATTCAACATTCCCAGAGCCGCACTTTCTCTTCCCGTCATAGTTTGTCAAATCCAGTCGAAGCTCAGGAATCTCGTGCCTCGTCCAGGCAATCGTTCTCTTGCCAAGCAGACCCCAGTTCGCAAATAAATCCTTGTTGCTGACCTCTGGGAGCGTCTCGTTCTTCTGAAGTTGCCAACCTCCAGGCACGCTGAACCGCTGGGCGAACGTGTAGTTTCCCGAAGTTCTCACGGCGTGTTCAGAAAGGTCGATACACCTGGAACATATCGCAAGAGACGTGAATGGGGCCCACGAGCAGTTACCTGATGCGCAGGAAAAGGCGGGCCATAGGTTCCGCGGTGTCACGAAAGAAGAGAAGCCGTTCCAGAAGGATGCCGTAAGGCCCATATCTTCGGGTGTGCTGAGGCTATCGTCTGGTGTAAAGAGCATCTCTTTGCCGTCTGGGCCCGGGAACGGTATAGCACGCACCCCAGTATTTTTGTCTATGTTCCAGTATCCGGCATCCAACCCAGACGACTTCCCAATGACAGGTCCAGCCTCCGATGGCCGGTTTGAATCCAGTTCAATTGCCGATAATTGGTTATATTTGGAGTTGTCCAGAACCACGGACACATCTTTGAATGCTAGAACTGCCTGGATGAAAGGTTCGTAGGCCAGAAGAACTATCACAGTGAAAGCGCCGACCGAGGCCCAGTGGCTAAAGATGCATCATTGTTAGTTAATTGCATCGATTCCCCTAGGAGAATTCAGAAAGATACTCACGGGTGTCGTATCATGCTTCTCAGTAGGCGTATGCTTCCCCAAGCGTCGCGGCTTGCGGCATCGAATCGATCAAAATCGATAAGCGGCTCGACAAACTTTCCAGCCCAATTCCATTTTCCCTGGGAGAGACAGGTGCTTATAACGAACGCGAGGCTGGCCCTTGATGTACCTGCAAGGATAGAAACGATGGCGCTTGGTGAGAGGCCAGCCCATGTCGATACCGGCTGTCCGTCAGAGATGGATAACAGAGCGACGAGCGCACCCAAGGATGTGAGACTAAGGGTCAGGGCGCTCAACTCGAGCCACCACGAGATGTGCAACTATTGGGTGTTGACATCCTTTTTCTTCTCGGGAGATGCACTTCTTGAGCTGCAAGATGTTTGAGCAAGGAACTCGCCTTGTGTCTCTTCCAAGAGAGGCTGGAGCACAGACTTCGGAGATTGCGGTGATTCTGCCATGATAGCAATGGCAATGAAAGAGTTTGATGGAGGAATAATGGCGAGCGGAATCGAACAGGTTGAAATAAAGCTGCAAACGGCAAGACGGCCACGCCTCCTAACAAGCCTATCTGTCGTGACACAAGCCCACTTGATCAGTGCCTAGCCGAGAATTACGAGCTGCATCGACAGCGCCTCTTCTTTGTGAAACAATAAGCTTATTTCAAATGGAACATCCCAAGCAGGTCGTTCCACTGCAAAGGCTGGGCCGTATGGTGGCACCCGAGGAAGTTCTTTGCGGGGGCGGAGCTCTGCAGCAATAAACGTCCTCGCATCCTCGGTCAGGAACCAACAGGTGAAGGTCCTCGTACCATGACGCACAAGGCATACTTTTCTCGGTTCAAGCTCGTGTGCCGCGTAAACTTGGCGAGGACGATGAGGCTGAGTGACACGAGGCAAAGATCGGGGCGATGCCATGGAGCAAGTAGACGGAGGAGAGACTCAAGCCAAGCAACGTGCGTTATGGCGATTGTTCGCGCATTCTCCAAACAGCCGCTATAATGCCACCTGAAGCAAATGGGGAGAACATGCTGTGGTTTCGATGGATGTTGAGAACCGGATGGTGGTATCTAGATGATGGCATAACGAGGTGCGAATGGTGGGGTCCTGCCAGAGATCTTGGTCAGGATGAAGAGAGCTGGAGACGATGGCCGGAGACGATGGGTGGGGATGGTGGGGGAAGATCAGGGTGTGTATCTGGTGAGATCCTCTTGAGTAGAGTCTTGTCATTGAAATAGCAAGGGAGGCGAAGGGAGAAAGGCCCTTCCTGGCAGGAGGCGTTCCTGCATACCTACCTGCCTGATCAGATCTAGGTCATGTGATGAGACTCGTCATTCTAAGTCAAGTCCCACTATACAGGCTGTCAAGAAGAGAACACCCGAAGGTCCAAGTTCAAGTTAAACAGGAAGTCCGGGCCATAGAGTGCCTCCCGGGAGGGCAGCTGCATCCCCGAGATGCGCACGCCACAGAAGGTCAAAACATCCGACGGTATTAGATTTTGATACCGTCACGTATTAATAACCGACTCTTTTGTTATTATGGCCAAGGGTTCTTTTCAGAGACGACATTGATGTTGTGGGGAAGGAGAGATGCAGAGCACTTGATGGAGTTTGTCGGTTTGTGCTCACAGCGAAACGGTCAGGTTGTAGAGTGCTCATATAAGGTATATATCATGATCATTAAGGAAATGTATGCGCAGGCGTGAAGAGGGCTGGCAGAATGAAACTAAGCAATCCCCAGGGCGCGCAGCATTTGAAGCATAGTCTACCCCCTATTTCTCAACCTCAACATAGCACAACACCCACCCAAACTGAACAGTATTCGTACTCAATAGCGCAGGCCGATCAATAGTAAACTCCCTACTTCCAGGGTCCAGTCCATGCTCGTCCTTGTACATCTGACATGTAATGTCCTGAATGTCGGGCTCGATGGCGCCGCCGGGGAGTGTTACGGCGATACTCTCAAGTCGGAGCTCACTGATGGCCATGTCGTAGTGCGTGAGCTGGCCGAAGGGAACGGTGACTGTCTTTTCTGTGTGCTGGCCGCCGGATGGACCTGTGATGGCGAGGATATTGGCGACGCCCATGTTTCCGGCTGAGGCGGTGGATGCGAGGGCAGCGACGGCCGTGAAGAGAGAGTTGGTGAAGCGCATGATGGTCAAGTGGAGGGTCTTGATGGGTTGTGTTGTAGTTCGGTTAAGGTTATTCGGGAGTCTGCTTGATTCAATATCAACCCACGGTCCCCAAGACGTCTTTTATATCCCTCCAGGTCGCCGCATATGCCTCTTCCTAGCACCTCGTATTGCGCTCACCTAATTATAGTAATTCGTAATTCGTGACGCAGATATATCACCCACCCCCATTCCATAGGGAATGACGCGCTCCATCAGACCTGTCAGCTCTTGGCTCACTTTCCATTTACACGAATCATCTGACACGCAGGGAATGTGCCGATCCTAGATCTACCTCCTCGCATTAGGTCAGATCAGAAAAACTCCGAAGGCTCGATGTCCGAGGGGGAAATGATGCGACGTAGGATCGCAACATCCCATCGGTATATAATTGGCTTGTTAACTGGCTCGGGGTCAGCTGAGTTTAAGGCCTCAACCTCGTATAGATCCCTTCCACGAAATGATTCAGAATATCATTCCTGAGTGGCTGACTCGGTCCTTGGGGTCATGCGTTGACATGGGGGTATAAATGCGACGTGCTCGGGAAGCCGGTAACAGGATCACTTCGAAATCGAGCGCGAGTTGACTCCCTCTTCGCACCACGACAATGGAGTTGCACCTGTTCCTTTACTCTCATCAACTGTCATCCGAGGTAGAGGAGTCGAGAAGGATGTATCGTGGGGGCTAGTGAGAAGACTTTATTCCTCGCAGCATCGTACGAGCCCGTCTGCACGTTTCGTCTACAAGGAGGATTTGTGTTCTCGCATGTGACTTCATTCCTTCTCGTATCCAAAAGTCACAAACTCTCGGCAGTTGGTTCAAGAAACAGTGCAAATAAAAAGCATGTCGCCTTCGTTTTACGATGCCATGGTATGTTTATTCTAATTTCTAATTCATAAAGCCATTTCTCTTCAAAGACAACCTATGCCACACACCATCTCGTACCCACTGTCCATGTCTAGTCGATATTGTCAAGCCACGACAAGACATTGAACCTCATGCCCTCGTCGCATTTCCACCAGTATGGCTCGTACTCATGCAGCATCCTGGGCGATGTAACGCCGCTCAGAGCTGCCGCGGTGATGCAAGCCCATTGCAAGTCGATCATGGCCTTGAAGTTGGCGGCTTCTCTCCTTGCCATTCGGATGTCGATGCGCTTCCCTGATGGGATGGACAATCCCGACTGAGCTTCCGAGTCTCTCGCTGGCAACTTGGAGGCATGGAGTTGGTGCATGGCATTGGCCATCTTGGTCCAGTCGTTCTGCCTCCCTTCAAGGTTCGCATGCACCATAGGCTTGGTGTTCTCCCGTTTCGGCATCCAGTGAAACTCAAGGACAACCACAGACTCGCGGTGGCTCAGGTGCTGAACTCTGATGCCCTTAAAAGCACAGGAACCACGTGCCCATAGTTCATGAAGCCTCTCGTTGAGGCAAAGCATATTCCAAACCCTATCCGCATCGCCAATGTGCTTATCGTGTTGATGCATCCAGTCGGTTCCCATCACGACGTTGATCGCTGGACGCAACAACAGAGTCTTTTTCATGGCCGCCTTGCTGTTACCCCACGAAAGAGGAAGTATATGGCATACTCTCGGGTTGGGATCTCCGGTAAAGACGCAAATGTTCCGATCTCGCTGGAGGCACAGGTTCTTCGCGGACTGGTTGACGGGGTCATCGTTCCGGCTTTGGGAAATGAGCGACTGTTCCAAGACTATTATCACATTAGCTTATGTCCATGTAGTTCACACACTTTCAACAAGCAGAATAGAGACTCACAATGTCGGATTAGTGGAGGGAACGTTGTCACACCCAGGTGCAGGAATTCCTCTGTCTGGTCCACTGGCGACAGGATCCGGCCTGGGTGGAAAACCGACATCGGTGCCATCAGAAAGAGGGCAAGATGGGCCGTACTCAGTCGGAAAACTTCTCCCATGCTCCATGTCCGGATCTTAGATTCGATCTCTTTGGCGTATTCGAGTCGTTGGTTCGCGCGGTGCAAGTGCTTTGAGCGACTCATGATGTCTTGGACTTGGAAACGTGGAAGAACAGGTCGGGGTGATAGAAAAAGTCATAGTCAAGTTGGTCGGCCTGGTATCGTAGAGAAGAACAACTTTTTATTTATACTTGCGAGATTCAACCTCGGCATTTATCAGCCCAAGTCAAACGTAGAGGATGGCGCACCTGAATGGGTACCTGAAGGTTCTGCAAACGCAACGAAAAACCTTGTTACAGACACTGAGAGAATTCTAAATCAGTGCTCGGCACTCTTGCTCAGTCATTCGCGTTCGTATCTGACTGAATGAGTGTTCTCGGAAACCTCGTGACGGCCTCGGCGGCAGCGATTCAAGTTCAGGGTGGACGAAAGTCTGATTTGAAGATTCGCCGGTATTCTCAAGGCGATGGATTGGACGGGAAATATTGCATGTCTTCGACTTCTTGGGGACATAGACTCTGATCTGCGTAGGAATCAAAAGGCTTGGATATTGTATTTCTCCCCGAAACTAGTCAACTACAACCACCATCTTCCCACCTGTCTGTCCGCTCTCCATAGCCTGGTGAGCAGCCCGGATGTCTTCAAAAGCAAACACCTTCCACGGCTTGGCGTCAATCTTGCCCTCCGCCACCTTTTCCAGGACACTCTTCAGGGGCACGTCAGAGACGGGAAAGTCCTTATTTCCGAACACGAAACTACCAAAGAAGCTAAAGTGAACACCGCTGGCCATTTGCAAGAGCGGGTTAAAGCCTCGTGATTCCTCAGGTCCTGCTGGTCCCTTGATCGGGTCAAGACCTCCGAGCCATCCGGCTAGACAGAGACGACCGTCACGGCGGACAAGACGCAGTGAGTCAACGACGGTGCTGTTGCCGACCAGTTCCAACACGCTGTCGAACTTGTCGAAGTCGCCGTCCTCGCTAAGACGTTCGCTGAGGTTGGGTGCTTCGACAACACATTCAGACACTCCGAGATCTTTGAGTGTCGCAAACTTGGATTCACTGCGGGTTGTAGCTGTGACGATGGCACCCGCTTCGACAGCCAGGTTAACAGCTGCCCTGCCAAAAGAGGATGTAGCACCTCTGATGAGGATCCGCTGTCCTCGTTGAAGGTTCAGGTTTCGGAAGAGGCAAGTCCAGGCCGTCGCATAGCTCTCGGGAAGGGCAGCAGCATCAGCCCAAGAGATGGGCAGCTTTTCACCAGGGTTTCCCAGAGCAACAATGTTGGAAGTGTTCGCAACGGTATACTCTGCATAGCTGCCAGGAATCGTGCGACCAAGTCCTCCCATGAGCGCCGCCACAGGTGTCCCAGGGGCAAACTCGTCGCCCGGACAGTCTTCGATGATTCCAACGCATTCGATGCCGCTGATGGGAACTGATTCGGCCCATTCTCCGCGACGCATATGCATCTCGGCGTGGTTGATGCCAAAGGCCTTGATACGGATGAGTGCTGTGCCTGGTTCTGTGGCAGACGGTTTCGGGACTTGCTTGATGACGAGGTTTTCGACGGGACCAAACTCGGAGATGATGATGGCCTTCATCGTGGTCGACATTTTGGGGATTGTGTGATGCTGTTGCTGGTTTAGTGATGAACTGTGACTGATGGTTGTAGGTATGTGTTGTGAATGTCAACCAGAGGTAAGGGGTGCTGCATACCTATATAGATATCCTGGACGACCATCGCCAACCGCCTTTCTATGCTACTGTGAGCATTTCAGCTGCGGGTGAATTACAAACCTTTCCGACATTTGAGTTCATGGCATATCAAGAAGCTCACATCAGCGTAGGTTTCTGTCAGCGATGGTGTGCCAGCCATCTCGAGGTGCTAGGAGGACGTTATTGTCGCAGCAATAAAGATGATTCCAAACGATGCCAAGCTCAGGGCGCGCCTTTGCTAGGCTCTGGCCTGACAAATTCAAATGAACATTGACTGTCGGGTCAGTTACGTACCCGGTCCGCGATGCTAGTCGGCTCGTATTGTCCAGCCAATCATGGCTCGCCGGATTGATGCAATCTTGACACTTACGGCATGATGACCCAAGGGTCTTTGTAGGTTCTGCAGATTGCCTGTGATGATCTTCTTTGCCCGCGGAGGCATTTTTTAGCATGGTGCAGTTTGTCTTCGGGAAGTTGTCCGTTATTGTTACAGTAATGGTTAATGCTACGGATGTCGGTTGGGACTCCCGAGTCAACGCCAAGAGTGCTGACTCAGCTATCTTGGCGAGGTCTGATCCAGCCCGGATGCCCCCCGGTTTCAACTTGCCCGGTGCCAAGGCCCGAGATGAAACTGGTGGCTTTGTTGGCAAAGATTGATTGTATTTACTAGTTCGAAATTGAGAATAGTTACAATAATGATCCCAAAGCCTTGTGACTCAAGGAGTTATTCCCACGGCCAACAGAACCAACACCGACGATCCAACCTGTATCCGTTCAGGCTATTTGACTCGGCTCTCGGGGTTCGCTGACCTCTCCACTCTCTGATACCGATACCGTATCCGTACAAAACACGGAAATGTTTATCCCCGCAATCCTTCATTTCTCTTTGATTATGAATCCAATGTTTGGTTCTGTTGCAGCAACGAACGCTTCGTTGCACATAACAAGAGAGGTTCCAGCACGTTGAAAACGAGCATTGTACACTGTTAAACGCTGAAATGGATGACATCACTGCCTCGTGTGGCCAATCGGCGTTGCGTTCCGATTCTGAAACTCAACGGGTATGCACGCACCCTGACCAAGCCACGAGCCCGGCAACTGACACAACCCAAGGCCCATGAGACATCCCCGGGAAACAACCGTGATGAAAAGGCTGCGTATACCGAGACAGAGACCGCGTCTCAGGCAAATGCTCGGCAAGATGTGGAACAGCAATATCAAGACCCAGGCCCTGCGCCAGACGGAGGATGGATAGCTTGGATGGTCGGTGAGTTGACACTCACGCACAGCATCACGGAGCTCATATCCTGACAGACCGAAAGTCGTGAGCGGCCACTTTGTCGTCATGAATAGCTGGCAAGTATACTACCCTACCTTGTGTTACTCATCTAACATCTCCCAGGGGCATCATCAACTCGTTCGGCGTCTTCCAACCATACTACGCCCAAATGCTCGACCGCGCCCCCTCCGACATATCCTGGATTGGATCTTTCGAAGTCTTCTTTTCTTCTTCGTCGGAACCTTTACCGGCCGCATGACAGACGCCGGATACTTTCGACAGCTATTCGCTCTGGGCTTCCTCCTCGTCATCGTCGGCTGCTTTGCCACCTCCTTCTGCAAGACCTATTGGCAATTCTTCTTAGCTCAAGGGATCTGCATGGGTCTAGGAAATGGCTTCATCTTCTGTCCTTCGATGGCTACTATATCAACATACTTTGAGAAGCGTCGTGCTCTGGCCATGGGTGTTGCTGCCGCTGGAAGTGCCACTGGGGGCTTGGTCTACCCGAGTATCATGAGGCAGCTCCTCCCTTCTGTTGGGTTTCCTTGGGCTATCCGGGCCATTGCATTTGTGCAGCTTGGAACTCTGGGTGTCGCAGCTTGCTTCCTCAAGTCTCGGATTCCGCCCCGTAGGTCGGGGCCTTTGATTGAATGGTCTGCGTTCAAGGAACTTGAATACTCTTTCTACGTCCTTGGCTCTTTCATGGTGGGTTCTCTCTTTCTCCAGGTAACTCTAATATCCAAGGACCTGACTAACAAATCAAGGCTTTCTGGGGAGTTTACTTTGCCTTCTACTACCTGGCAGCTTATGCTCGAGACGTCCTCGGCGTCAGCTTCACGCGATCCCTCGACGTACTCCTAGTCCTCAACGGAACCGGAGCAATCGGTCGTGTCATACCAAACTACATCGCAGACCGCTACGGCTGCCTCACAGTCCAGATCCCATTAGCCCTAGTAACCGGGGCAATGATGTACTGCTGGGCAGCCATAAAGTCCACCACCGGCCTATTCATCTGGGCCGCCATCTACGGGATATGGACTGGAGGCGTGCAGAGCATGTTTCCCGTCGGCCTCAGCAGCATGACATCCGACCCGAGCAGGCAGGGCACCAGGCTGGGCATGGCTTTTACGATTGTGAGCTTCGCCACGCTGACGGGCCAGCCAATCGCCGGGGCCATCATCAAAGCGCAGGGTGGCCAGTACGTTGGGGCCCAGGCTTTTGCGGGGAGCTGCTTGATTCTTGGCAGTTGTTCCTTTGTTATTGCCAAGGGCATCAGGGCTAGGAAGCTAGATCAGGGTTGGAAGGCCAAGGTGTAAGCAAGGGGGTGCAGTTCTTTGTTCTCTCTCACTGCTCAGAGCTCCAGTTAGAAATCAACCCAGCCCCGCCAAACTGAAAAGATGTATCCTCTTCGTTTTTCATACAGATATCGCAAAAGCTGGTTTATCGGATATTTCAAACATTGGAGGATCTTGTCGCCGTTTGGCCGAGTATTCACGATGGACAGAGACGCCGCCGCAATGCCACCAACAAACAGGGACTACAAGGTGAGCCAAGCAGTTCCGATGAAACTACATCTAACTCTGGCTAGAATGCCATCGACATTCTCAACACGCGACGCCGCCCAAAGAGACCATGCGCGAGGCCAGATGGTACTGTCCCAGTGCTCGGTTGTATTCCAAGCAAGGATAGAGATCCCGACCTGAGAGGAACTCCAAGCATAGCTGGAATGAAAGAATGGCTTCATCGTATTGGCCACTCGGTATGTCTTGCTCAAAACCTCGGAGCTACTCTGACCAAGAACAAAGATGGCGGACATCGACCGAACCTCGGGGTAGCAGCTGGAGGAATGCAGACAATCATCACAGGAAGTCAGCATCTTGTCGGCGCCGCATTGTTTTGCCTAAATGGTGGCGCTTTGGTATAGGAGGCCCCGGAGAGCCGTGAGGGGATATGGTCTCTGATAGAACACCACCCTTCAACAAACACCCGACAGGCCGTCATCGTATAGGGGTTAGTACATCAGTTTGTGGTCTCTTGAAGCACTGAAAACGCAAGTTCGAGTCTTGCTGACGGCAAGGCATTTCTTTTTGTCATTTCTTCCTGTTTCAGGGGCGTTCAGCCTGCATCGGTCATGAATCATGATGATGTGACCACAGACACGCCATGCATCAGCAGCGCCCCCGGTTAGGTTTCTGAAAGTTTTTCGATAAGTAGGCAAGGCGAGGTTGTCGGTCCGGGCTGCTGACAGGAGGCCGTTGGTCTTCAAATCGAATGGACGGTTGGGCACATTACATTTGAAGATAGATTAGCTTCATCAACATTTTTGATGCTCCACATCATGTCATCAATGTCGTGAGGGTTTATTCATACCGAATCCCGGGCAGTCTGATGACTCGTATGGCTGCTTCCCGGGTAGAACTGAGCTGCACTGGCACGGCCAGCCTCAAGGCTAACCCATAGGGGTTGCTTGCTTGTCAGAACATGGATATAGGCATTGGGACGGAACTACCCCGAAGCTCCCTCGTGCTGACCTCGAAAGGTTTCTGAGAGTCATTCGTAGCCAGTCAGGGTAGTCCAGAAACTCGCCGGTGGAAATCTGTGTGCGGAAACCCAACAACGTCGAAGGAGCACCTTCATCAGCACTCAGGCCGGTGAGAAATATCAGACAACACTACCAATCCAAGTCAGCAAAGCAACCACAGTCAACAGCGTTGTGGTGGCTGAATGTTTTAGCACCCAGAATCCCATCAACATTTTCAAAGTTTGAAGGGTTTGTGGCACTCAAGGCCCATTCCCTTGATGTACCTAAGGCGACCTCTTAGGAACTTCCCAAAGAAAATAACATCATCGGTCTCCTTTCTTCTGTTCTCGACTTCTCCAGCACCAGTAAAACAACACCTCTTCAACAGAGAGCTCTTGATAGGACAGCACAGGCAAGCACAACCGTCCTGCAGCCCAGTTCCAACGCTTGAGGAGACTCCAATGATACTGAGATCCAAGTTGAATCAATAGCGAGGTCGTCGTCCTTGCTGCCGCTCTCGTAGGTGAAGTAACGTTGGTAGGGCGTCTGGGAACGGGGGTGTCTCTCGCGGTGGCTGCAAGAGCTTGAGGAAATCTCTCGCCGGGTGCAGGTATCTCTGATTCCAAATATACCTGGAGAGTCGCGTTAGTAGATCAGAGAAGATGGGAGTGAGCCGCAACTATTTGAGGGCTTACAAGATAGAGTGGCCAGCGATGTTGGTGCAGTTCCTCAGACAGTCGATTTGTCTTAATCTCTCTCTGAATCGTTTAGCTCTGGTGTAGGAGGCTGACGAGGTTTCCAAAGGTTCATTGATGAGTGGGAAACTAGAGACTGTTATAAAATGTCCTCCAGCCGCAGATGTGATGGAGGCAGGCAAGCTGCCAGATTGTAGAACCTTCGAGGAGCAGTGATTGCCAAAGTCGTTTACGATGGCCTCTCTTCCTGTCGTCGCACAAGAAATCGAACAATATCCACTTTCTAAAGAACAAAGGACAGTCCGCTAGAAGCAAACGTGACGGTCCTCACCAAACCATCCGCACCGATGGAGTCCAAAAGAGGCCTTTGATGACTCAGCTTCAAGATTTCCCTTACACCTCGTCGGGGCCTGGGTAACACACACTGCCTTTCCGGTCAGGTTGAAGATATTTTTGTTGGAGTTCGATGGTCTTTTGGCAAGTCGTCTTGTTCTTATTTTATTCACTCGATATTCGCTCTCAAGAAGAACACTTCTCCCAACCTGCCTTCCACAATTTGCCTCCCCTGACTCGGCCAACTGTACCTGTGCTGCCAACTTTACAGACGCCCAACCACCATCGCTTTGAATTTCGTACGCCCCTACAGGTCTAAAACCTGTCTTCGAGCTTCTTTAACTTAGTCAGTTACTGTCTATGTCCTCAAGATTCAGGTCCACGGCGCTTTCAGGGGGCGAAGCTGATGTCAGCCGAGGTGCCCGGGCCGGCTACAGATTCCCCAAGGCTCAGGCCTACAATTCAGGTCTCTTCATCTTTCTCTTGAGCTTTACAAAGATGGTACTGACTTCTGATCTCTTCAGGCTACCAAAATCGTACCAACACCTCTCCCTTGAGCCCACTCCTCGCCTCCCAACGAACGACCTCTTTGACGTCCCGTCACTCTACGAAACACCTGAGGGAATTGTCCGGCTCCCGTCTCTATTTTTCAAATTCTTTACTACATCCAGACAGTTTCTGATCGTAGAAGTCTCTCGGCAGAAAAGGGCGACTAGTACAACGGTTGTGCAGCCCAGACTAGAAGGCTCAAAGTTTAGGAAAGCTACGGTGCTGAGATAATCTAGTCAGAATCAATTTGGCTTTATCTTCTACTACTGCTCTAACACATGGCCACTTTGCAAAATTTCAGAGGTCCCTGGGAACGAGGGGGGTCCGCCTTGGAGAGCTACGAGAGCTAGGGGCGTTCTTGGATTGGCACTCGGGCATTGCTCACTCGACGAGTGTTCGGAGAGTTGCAAAGACATATCAAGAGATTAGACAGCATATGGACCGCTTTTTCATGAAGTTAATTTACATATAGTACATGGTCTGCCTCAAGGTCTGGATTCGAGTGCCGCAGTCCTAAACCCCTTTGGCTCGCCGACTCTGAAAATCTCACCAGCCAGCTCCGGAAGGGTTTCTCCGGTAGGCAGCCATTTTCCAACAGCACGCTGCGTCGGATCTACGGCAGGAAAAAGTCAGGTAATCGTGATCGCGTCTCCATGGAGACGCGTATTGTTCGCATCATTTGCCACAGTTCAGACTACGCGTGGCGGCATCTGGAGAAACACGTCTACAGGACATCACGAGCAGGGACGAGAAGGTTTACAGAGCGAAATTTCATTCTGTACTGTGGATGTTACAAAAAGCTATCCTGCCCTGGGGGCAGTGGCCCTCGACCGGCCTCGAGTCAGATTCCCTTCCATGCTGCTGCCTCCATCACCCGCAGTCAGTGACCATGTTCCCACCCTCATCAGCTGAGCCGATTATTGAGTGACAGTTCCTTTCGTCCTCCACTGAATGAATCATCTCGTCAGTTGTCGTGAAATGATCGTGCAAAAAGTGAGTGGCGTGTGAAGTGTTCCCCGCAGAAACCTCTAGGTGCGTCCAGGCCACTTGGATCGCACTCGAACTCGGACGAGTTCTTCAGAGGGCAATGTTAATGAAGCTGCGTTGCTCGGGGGCGACATACTTAAGGAAGCGGAACTTCCAGTCGTCGAGAGCTTCAATGTCGGCCTTGGTCACGCGACCCTTCTTGGCATTCTGGACAACCTTGTCGACGATCTTCTTCGCCTCGCGGAGCATGAGTCCCAGGAACAGGTGAACCACGATGGGATAGAAGAGGATGATCATGTGCAGAACAGCGAATCCCAGAAGGAGACAGGCGAAGAAACCGTCAGAAGCAAAGAAGAAGGCCGAGAAACAAACAACAGCACTGTAGTCGGAGTTAGGACAGCCATTCCAGACGAAAAGAAGCACGATTTTTACTTACAGGCCAGTGCCAAGGTTGAAATGATCAATACCAGGCTTGGTGCGCTTGTGATGGACCTCGAGAACGTTGATGATACGGCACATGATACTGAGCTGGCGAATGGCGTCAAGGGAATTCTTGATGAAAATTCTCTCCTGGACGCGGCCCATGTAGCGAGCAAGGTACCAGAAAGCTAAGGAGAGTACGGTTAGCAATGTGCCATGGAACAGGCGGAAGAGGGGGAGTTGCTTACTGCGAGAGACACCGGGCTCGCTGGCGGAAATCATGGCTCGAGCGTAAGTCTCGAAAGCCAAGATGTGAGTAACCAGGAACAACTTGGCGAACTGGCGGCGAAAGTCGAAGTCGGCCTTGAGGTCAGGCCCGAGGCTGACAACCTCAACGTCGGTGCCCTCGACGACCATGCCGCGGAAGAAAGGTCTACCGTTGTTGCGGCGGGCGTCGACAAGATCCTCGTGGTGAGGATGAGTGAAAGGGACAAGGGCGTTGCCGCCGTCGTTCTGGACGGTGTGATCCATGGCGATGAGATGTTTCTTGGACCTTGAGGGGAAGAGAAACAAACAGTCGAGCGACTTGGAAAAATCAAAGACGATGATGTGGGTGGTAGCAGATGCTCAAAGGGCTTTGTGATGATGGGCGCAAGGGAACGTTGCGCTTCGCGGCAAACTCTTCGAAGAAGAAAAGAATGCTTTGAAGAAAGAGAAGGATGCTTGAAATGTCTTGACGACAAGGAGGGAGTGTGTGGTTGCGAAGGGAAAAGCGAGGGTGAGTGGGAAGATTCTCCTGGAGAAGAAGAGAAGAAGCGGGGAGAGTTTGTTTTTCTGAGCTGGCACGGTTTATATGCCTGCGTGGGAACTCTTGACACTGCGAGCTGGCACTGTCAGGATGGGGAACTTATCCGCCAATCTCGAGCGTGTCCCTCTTTGGAACAGTTCCAGGGACTTTGCCCACTACGGACGGTTAGGTCCCAGGGGTTTGATATTGGAAATTCAGTGGCCTCGTGCAGCTGCACTCCCCGTATGCCGACAGCCAGAGCATTATCTAGCCTCTAAATGAAGCCCTGGCGATGCATCATGCCCCCTAACTTGCTCGTGCACACCTAAGTTGTCCGACATATTACACCTCCCCAAGTCCTCGAGTCCGATTCACATCGTCAGAAGTCAGTTCTTTGTTCTATTCATCTGCTTGTATGTTCGAGACTCTCATCTAACTCTCTGCGTTGCAAGGTAGTCGTGGTGCATCCAAACGCTTCGTCCCCGGCCAGGTGCTGCGCCCGTCAGTCCGCTTCAGCTCTCTTCCACGACCCCAGTCTTGTCCCAGACGCCCCTTCGCTCCTTCAGAAGAACTCCTTCAAGCTCTAGATATACATACTTGTCTGTCATTTTCAGCGCTTCGGACTGAGTCCAGCGAAACCTGCCGATCGACATTGTCGCTACCTTGAAACTCGACCTTTGCACATCGCCTGCGCAGGCTGTCCAGGTATAACGTTGCTCACTAACAGAGATAAATACTCTGTCTTGAATCCTAAAGCCTCTGGCTAACTAGCATTCAGTATTCGCTTTCCAAAAATCGTTCCGTTCCAAGCTCCGGTGCTGCTGGCTATTCTCCCAAACCAACGTTTCTCTCCCTCTCGCTCTCCCAAGAAGAGCTTATCGCCCAATCATCACATTATCTCAAACAAAAGCTTCTCAGCTACTTCTACAAATCAGAGGTAAGTTCCCCTATTCCATCAGTAGGAACTGTGAAGCAGTCGTACTGACTTACACTACCAAGCAGTTCTTTCGAGTCGACACCATGAGAAGATTCCAGTTCCCTCGAGCCAGACCGTGGCATCCTTCGACCGTCTCCAATCTCTTGCTCAAGATGACCTTCCTTGCTCTGGGAACCGTTCTGGGTGGAAAGGGGGTCGAAGACCTCTGGTACCACCATGCACCGTGCCAGCCCGAAATACTACTTGCTCCCCGTCAACCAGGGTTCTCGCCAGACACCTGCCAGGGCCAGTATGGCAGCTATAGCTTCCTCGGAGTACAAGCGTATGTGGGCTTTCTTCTGTGAGCTGGTTCAAAACGTGCGTCCAAAGGCCATCCTGGTACCATTTGACACTTTCCATTGCCGACGTGGACGGAGGGCAGTCAAACTATCGCTGGGTATTTCAGGGACAGGTCAAGGGCATCTTCGAGAGTCAGTTTTGATCTTCTTGGTCTTCTTTCTTAGCATCTACAAGTACATTTGAGTTGGTGGGGAAGGCCGGTTTGTCTTACGCAGCAAGTATTACCATCACCTCACACTTTTGAAGCTTTGCTAACGACTATGTAGTTACCAATTACGTACCCTTCCTCCCTCGAGCGTTCCAACATTGCCAAGGCTGCATTAGATACGGTTTAATAGACCTGGGTCGTCAGGATTGCTCTTCTGTCGACGGAGAAGCCTGAGAAGAGACACCAGTTGAAGAATCTCAGGGTCGATACGGAGAATCTTGGGAGTCAGGTCTACAAGAAGAGCTTCTCTACATCTATACACACGGTTCTCTGAGCATATAGTACAATTTTGAGAATGTACAGAGGGCAAAGAAGACTGCAACAGATTTGACAGGGGGAGACCAAGCTGTTCAGCACCATTCTAGCTGAAGTAAGCGAGGTCCCAGATGCCCCCTGAATTCCACTTATAAAATCAAAATCAATTTTGAACTTCATCAATCTTTTATATCTATCTATCTCTTCAAGAGTAATTTTCTGTTGTTTTCCGTGTTGGAATTCCATGACTCCTCGCACTGCTATCCTGATTCAGCGCAAGTGGCTCTGCTGATGTTGTACGTGGGGCGCAGCGGCATCAGCTTTCGACAGATGCATGGATATCCCAGTAATTTACAGGGGCCTCAGCCACTGTAGGGCTGTCGTAAACCGTATTACTGCAGTTTGCACCGCCAACATCTTCATCACCCACCACCATCATGGCCACCCTGAGCATGGCACCAACTATCTTCAAGTCCATTTAAGTTATGTTGGCTTGGTGCGACTTGAGTATATATAGCTGACCTGTTGACAGAATTCCAGCATGTCCTGCAACCAGCCTCCTAGTCCATACCATCCGCCGCAGAAGCGAAAGGATCCAACATGAAGCCCTTTACACTCCCTCTCCTCGGCCTCCTCTGGCTTCCTCTAGCCTCTTCATACTGTCCTCCAACCGGCCCAGTCCTCCCTCCTCCAAAGGCCCCATCAGACGGAAACCTCACCGACTCCTTGGCCGAAAGCCTCAGGGATCTCGTGCAGTCAAGCAAGGCGTGGAACGCTTCGACAAACTCCTTCTCCGTCAAGGTGACCAGCAAGGATGAGACTCTCGTCAGATTCCACCATACCGCTGATAATCTTAACAAGACTGGCGTTGGCAAAGTGACCAGCAGTTCCATCTATCGTGTGGCCAGCGTCACAAAGATCTTCACAGTTCTGGCTCTCTTGCTCCAGGAGAACCTCAACCTCGACGATCCCGCTTCTAAATATGTGCCAGAGTTGGCCAAGATCGATCACTACAAGGGCATCACGCTCAGGATGTTGGCCAGCCAGCTGGGCGGTGTCCCTCGTGAAGGCGGCAAGTCCTGCTCTGCTCCTTTGGCTCATGCCAACCTCTAGTTGACTAACATCTTGTAGGATACGCTTTTGACTTAGCTACAGGACTTGAATCCAAGGTTCTCCGCGCTCTGGGCTTTCCGGAAGCACCTCTAGCCCCTGGTACTCCTGTCTGTGACACTGCAGACACTGGACTGTGTACTCGTTCTGGTCAGTACTCTCGTCAGCCATCCCTACAGTTCTTCTAATAAGATCTGCACAGAATTCTTCGAATCCCTCAAGAACAACAACCTCACCTGGCAGCCGGGCCAGAAGGCAGCCTACTCCAACAGCGGCTTCATCATCTTGGGCTTCGTTCTCGAGAAGGTGACCTCAATGAAGTTCAAAGATATCATCTACGAGAAGATCTCCAAGCCCCTGGGTCTCTCCTCGGCCACTGGCTTCGAGCTTCAGGATCCGTCACGGGCAGTGCTTCCCCCTGATGGCGGGTTCGAGCTCATGTCACTTCCCTTAGGAAATTATGACCCGTAAGTCATCTCGTCTCTATTTTATGAATCAACTACTTACTACTGTAAAAGAACAGCTGGGTTGTACACAACCCCTGAAGACCTCGCAAAGTTCGTTCGAAGCATCCTCCGCCACGACCTCCTTCCCGCTCCCCTAACCGACCTCTGGCTTAAGCCTACCTCGTTCCTCTCGACAGCTCAAGGCGCAGTTGGCATGCCCTGGGAGATCTACCGAGTTTCAGATCTGACGCCCTCTCCCCGGCCTGTCGACGTTTACACCAAAGCCGGTGACGGTGTCTTGTACGCCGCCTACATCGTCATCATCCCCGAGTATGATGTCGGAATCACGATCAATGTCGCAGGGCTAGACAGCTACGCGGCTGGAAGAGATCTACTGGATCTCATGGTTCAGGAGGTAGTGCGTTACTTCGAGAACTTAGCTCGCGAGCAGGCACGCAACAAGTACACCGGGAAATACGTGAACGACAAAGACTCCCTTGTTCTCACTGTTGATCAAGGTCCTGGAATCAAGATCACAGAGTGGACAAGCCAAGGCAAGCCTGTGTTGAAGGCCTGGGCAGCGATCAGCGGCGGCAACGATCCCAACGTCGACGCACGCATCTATCCAGTCGGCGAGAACGAGCGTTGGCGCGTAGTACTCGAAGCCGTCACCAGCCAGAGATCTATGACTGGAATTTATAAAGATTACTGCGCCAACTGGTTCTCAGTTGACCAGTTCCGCTATCAGGGGCTGCCTGTGGACGAGATTGACTTTGTTACCGAGGATGGAGTGATCAAGGGGCTCAAGGTTCCAGGCTTGAGACAGGAGCTTTCAAAATCATCTTAGAAGACATGAGAGGATAGATCTGAGTGCGTGTAAGAGACAGTAGGGGCATGATGTAGTGTAGAACCGAACATGATGGAGATTTTTTCAAAGTGCGCACCACGGACTAACAGGTACCATGCACCACCATATTGATTTCTGTGGACTGCTCTCGTGCATTCCAAAGGACGCACTGAAAATCACATCATATAATAGGTACATAGGAGCTAGAATTCGGCTGTTTGCCCATCAAGGTCACCTGCCATTGTCGAGTCCCCTGAATAAAGAGCTTGCAGTGCACTGGTGAGCAAACGACAGTGGATATTCGGCCAGTGTTGTTCAGGCGCCGACTCATCTATACGGTGACTGTACATTTGCGGCACCGTGACTGACCTTTGGCCTGGCAGCACGAACTTACAATTGTTCTGCGCCGGACTTCAACTTCTGCTCGCCAACCCCTCCTCGACCAAACATCAACGGCATACGATATCAGAGCATTATATCTGAGCATTCTCTACGACTTCAAGCAATACTCATCACCAGGTATGATATTCTTTGAAGTACATTAGCATCATACTTATCTTACTCTTCAGTTTCTTTAGTTGCGCAAGCATCCCCACGCCTCGGTCAGGTTCACCAGCTTCTCCTATCGACTCCAAGCACCATTCCACCACCGGTACAGTCACATCTCACTCTTCATTACATTATATAACCATATAGCTGACAATTCTCTACTCCAGAACATGTGCTGGTTCGACGTTGCCCCTTCCAGAATGGTCTGCGGCCACCGCGGCCCAGATGAACTTCTCCGCATGCGCTGGTGCTGCGATACCAAGCCCTGTGGTGATTATCACTTGAACTACTTTGGGCTCACTCGAAAGCGAGACCCCTGCGTAGACTGTATCCTTGACCGAAGCTGGGTTCTGGTGAATGGTCGTTGGCGCAAGTTTTCCATTCTGATGTAAGGGGAGAACATGGCCGAGGAGAGTTGGCCTACGCCTCATCTTTGCAAGCAAGGGAGGATACTTGATCGAACAGGACATGCCATGGATATTAATGGAGCTTACGGCATGATTTCAAATTAGTTCTTTTTATGAAGCCAAATGGCACTGGCACTATTACGCTGTAGCCGGTAGCTGAAGCGTCTTCTGAGTCACACTCCACCATGCGCCACACCATGATGCACTGCCAAATCTCGTGATGTAGATTCTTTTTCCTGTCCAATCCAACATGATTCCTTTGATTTTCTAATTTTTCTCGAAAGGAATGAGGAGCCTATTTTTTGTCGCTTGGGAGTAACTGCTTATTAGTATGCTGCCTTTGATCTTCTTCGTCATTCTCCCTCAACTGCGCCGGCATTCCGCAGTACAAGTGTAAATGCAAAGACACAACACCAAGAATTAGACAGTAACTACATCCCCAAACTCTTCTCTCTTCAACCTCCACTCTATCAATCCCAAATAAAAGGAGTTGAGCTTTGTTCCCTGCAAGTCTATAATACGACCCTGCCAGCCAATCAGCGCTGTGGACACGTCGGTGGGTCGAGAGATCGTCGGTACAAGTCTCGCCCACACCAACGTCCGTCCATCAACGCCCCCCGACGAGCGAAAACCCCCCCAACGCAAAGTCCCAATGTCCCCTCGACCATGACTCCGTCCTTGGGCTCGACTGTCCTTCGCCTCCTAGCCATCTCGTCAGCCTGGACGCCTCCGACCCAAGCCCAAGCCCAGAGCCAAGAGCCCAATCGCGCCGACTCGTCGACGTCCACCACCGTCTCGTCCTGCGATGCCCGAACCATCAACTACATCACTCATACCCTCCCGCAGTCCTGCCTGACGAGCTCCTGGTCGAGCGCAACACCCTCAGCAGCCAATGCGACCGCCGATGCCCCGTCCAACGTGACCAGCAGTGATGCGCCGCAGTCCTCCAGCGCAGACGCCGAGTCTCAATCGTCCACCCCCGCCGCCACCGCCGAGAGCGAACAAGATGCCGCAGGCGAGGAACCAACAAAACCCTTCATGTCCTTTGAGGACTGGAAGGAGATGATGCTTCGGCAGACGGGTCAAGACCCCCAGGACCTGCGATCCCGAAGCAACCAACCTCGTCGCGCAGACGACAGGATACCCCCGGACATGGGCCACGCCGGCCTCGGCGAGGAGGACGAGATATCTCTCAACTTTGACAGCTACCTCGATAACGCCGGGGAGCAGAAAGATCGCCCCTCTGGCGGCGACGTCGAGATTCCCGGGAGGGGCGGCGCAGGCCAGGCCGTCGTGTACGACAAGAGCAAAGACGCCGGCAAGACGTGCAAGGAGCGCTTCTCCTACTCGTCTTTTGACGCCGGTGCCACCGTCCTCAAGTCGAGCCCCGGCGCAAAGAACGCCAAGGCCATCCTCGTCGAGAACAAGGACTCGTACATGCTCCTCGAGTGCTCGGCCCCGCGCAAGTTCGTCATCGTCGAGCTCAGCGACGACGTCCTCATTGACACCGTCGTCATTGCAAACTTTGAGTTCTTCTCCAGCATGGTCCGCCTATTCCGTGTCAGTGTTAGTGACCGCTATCCCGTTAAGCCCGATAAGTGGAAGGAGATCGGTTCTTTCGAGGCGAGGAACTCGCGAGATATCCAGCCCTTCCTGGTGGAGAATCCGCAGATCTGGGCCAAGTATGTCCGGATCGAGTTCCTAACTCAGTATGGCAACGAGTATTACTGCCCGGTGTCATTGATCCGTATCCACGGTTCTCGAATGCTCGACTCGTGGAAGGAGGACACTGAATCAGGACGTGATGATGGTTCCCATGAGGAGCATGAAGAGCCTCAACAGCTACCCAGCCCAGAGGATGAATCTGCAAAGCCCCAGGAAATTGAGAAGCCTCAGGAATCCATCGTACCAACATCGACAGAAAAAATGCCGTATTGTGAAGTCGATGATCCCACGATGCTGTTCCTGGCCCCATTGGTCTGCCCTGCCTCGTTCAACGCAACGACAGGCAGAGTTCCCAGCCAGCCTGATACCAGTTCTATCGAGGGAATTAGCGCAAGTTCTCAGAACGTATCAACGGAGGATAGGGAAAGGAGTGGTGCCTCGACACCTCACGCCCGTAGGGCCGAATACCCAGCGACGGAAGATGCCACATCCTCATCATCTTCATCCACCGCCTCCCCAAGCGCAACACCAGCCATCTCACCAACCAGCCCTTCTTCCATCTCTTCGTCGAGCGCTAGCACTGGCTCAAACTCGACAGCTCCAGCAACAAGCACCAAGACAGCTTCAACCTCGTCCACCTCGACCTCTAGTTCGGCCTCCACATCCATCGCAAAACCCTCACCAGCAAACACGGCCAACCCCAAAAACCGCACAACCGCCACGACATCAAATTCTCCCGCATCCCCCACTGTTCAAGAAGGCTTTTTCAAAGCCATCTCCAAGCGTCTCCACCAAGTCGAGTCAAACCTCACACTCTCCCTCAAGTACGTCGAGGACCAGGCCCGCCACATGTCCGACACCCTCCACCGCACGGAGCAAAAGCAAATCTCCAAAGCGACCCTATTCCTTGACAACCTCAATCAGACCGTCCTCGCCGAGCTGCGCTCCGTTCGCGAGCAGTACGACCAGATCTGGCAGTCCACCGTCATCGCACTGGAAAGCCAGCGCGAGCAGTCCAACCGCGAGATCGTTGCTCTCAGCACCCGTCTGAACCTCCTCGCTGACGAGGTCGTCTTCCAGAAGCGCATGGCCATAGTGCAAGCCGTGCTTCTTCTGTCCTGCCTGTTGCTCGTCATCTTCTCTCGCGGTGTATCCCTCCCTTACCTTGCGCCCTTCATGGACCAAGCCAGCTTGGCCTCGTATGACGCCTCGGCTTCGTCGCCAGGTCGTGTTCGCGCTCTGTATGGGAATTCATACGATACTGATGGGGAAGATCCGTCTCTGTTGACGCCTCGGTCAAGAAGAGACTATATTCCCCTGTCGTCATCAGCTGGAGACGTGTCCTCTGCCAATCTTCGTCGTCGCACCTCGTTCGTCGATGAGTCTCGTCTTGAGTGTGAGCAGCTTTCGCCGCCTCCAACACCTGGGCCTGTTGATGGTTATACATCTTCGACAGATGCCTCTCTCTCATCTCATGAAACCCAGCCTGTTGTCCTCCGTCGCTCCCCTGCTATGCATCTAAACAACTCACGTAAACCCTTACCTGCTTTACCTGAGAATCCCTCATCCCCATAAATCGCGGCTGGCCGCATAGATAGTAATGGCGTATTTTCTTCGGCTACCAGATGGTTAGAGGTACTTTTTCGCATCGTGACATACTTCGCAGTGACGTGACAGGGACGCCAGCTGCCAAGCACCGACACTCGTACACATGCATCACTGCCAAACTTTTTGATCCATATCATTGATTCCATGTAGCTACGAAGAGCTATTTCTTGCTGTGACTATTCGAGACGACCAACCGAGATAATGCAGACCGGGCCATAGCCTTCAAACCCCTGGAAAAGCCTCCGAAATCGAATTCTGCGCGTCAAGCCAATGGGCGTAGTGCCAATGTGCCTCAACGACCACTCAAGGAGCAAAATGACTTTTGAAAAAATCAAAAATCAAAATGACTTCTGAAGAGGAAGAGTGATGTGATCCAAGCCTCAACGACGCATGTTGAGATCGCGGGCATAGTAAGGCCCGATGGTAGTCTCATGCATCTCCTCCAAGACGGCGAGACGAGTTCCGCGGTCGTACTGCGAGCGGCGGCGGCGCTGCTCGTCGCGGTAGTGCTGGCCAGCGTTGGGAGTGAAGAGTCCTGCGGCAAGCGGAGTCAGCAGATGAAACAAGACTGGGTTTGAAAAACACTTACCAACATGCTCAGCATTCTCGCAAGATCGCTTCATCTTCGAGTGGTTGTCGGGACCGGGGAACGGCTCCTCACGGCCAATCAACTGCTGGTCCTCGCAATGATCCGTGTAGAACAACTAGGCACATTAGGTAAGGGACAGAGAAGGGCTGAGGAATCAACTCACCTTGGGCCGATAATGCTCAGCTTCGAGCATCACAGACGAGTTACGGAATTTCTGAACCAGACAATCCTTCCCCTGGATGGCTAATTCATGTCAGTTGCTGCCGGCTCGTTCAGACAAGTGGAAACTTACTCGCGTACGAAACCTCAGCAACCTTGTCAGAACGGAAAAGGTTCCTATCGTGTCGTTAGATATGATGGAACCAGACTCACTATTCAGCTACTTACCAGCGCTTGTTGGCGCGATGCTCGACGAACTGCGTCACTAAGTCAGTTGTGCCTGCACGTAAGCTCCATCATCGATGTTTGACATACGGGGATAATGTACTCGGCCTAAGGTCATCAGCATGGAACTTGAAGAAGAGTGGAGTGCGTCGGAACTCACCTTTGCGAAATTGATGAACGCGTAGCCAACGCTAAAAAGAATCAGCACTGATCATGTCCATAAAACAGAAGTAACTTACTTGCAATCGTTGGCGAAGTCGATTCTTAAGTACATGAAGTCGTACTTTCCGAAGCTCGACTCATCAACAAAACGCTTGAGCATAGGCTGGTCCACCTTGTTGGGAATGTTGCGCAACATGATCTATTTGCAAATCAGTATCAAAGGCAGTCCGCAAGAGAGCGTAAAGCTTACAGTAGTGCGACAGTCGCGGCCCGAGATGACTTCCTGCAGGTCAACGTGGTTGGTGGTGTTAACATTACGACCTGAGCGGTGGGGACGAGGCTGTCGACGAGGATCCCATCGCGTGAGCATACCATTGTGGTATGCGTGGTTGTAGTTGAAATGATTTCCGTTGCGGTAACGGGAAGGCGAGTGGATGTTAGCACCATGGCGAGAAGTCATAGCAGGAGAGGGAGGAGCCTGGTAAACAGGACCGACAAGGTGCATGTTCTGCATCCCATACTGCATGCTGGCCGGAGCGGATGGGATGAGGTACGGAACATGAGCAGGGCGGTTTCCACCTCCAGCTCCCTGCTGGCGGTTGGCGACATGGACAAGAGCGAGTCCATGCATGGCGGGATCGTTTCCACCAGTGGCCTTGGCATTGCTGGGCCCGATAGGAGCGGTAACCTCCAGGTGGAGCCCCTGGGAAGCAGCGTTAGGTATCGCCCGCATGTTTTGAATCCTTGGGACGAAAGGAATACTTACGTGCGGAGTGACACCGTTGAAAACTCGAACGGCGTTGATGGCGTCCGCGACCTTGCAAAACTGGCCGATGGCTCGGAAAGATCCATCACCATACCCGAGCTGCTTGACGAGTCCAAACAGCTGGCCATGCGAGTTCAGGATAGCCTTGGCTACCTCGACAACCTGGATAGGGTCGGCGACAGCACCGAATGGGGGAGAAGCGAAAATGGCAACTTGACCCAGGTGAGTCAGTCGCTGATCGCCGGCATATTCGTAGCCGTTCTAAGAGACTATGTTAGCTTATTGTCAAATGAAAGCATTCGGTGAGAAGACTAACCTCGGTCATGTTTCCGTGAAGAAAACCGTTGATCCATCCGTGCTTCTGTCGTAGCACGGTAGAGGCCCAGCCAGCGTCGCGGAGGTCCTCAAAACTGATATACACCTTGCAATCAGTAGTGGACAGAGTTCGACCGCCATGAAGCTGGACTCCATCATCCTTTGCCTTTCCCTAGCGGTTTGTTAGATTCTTCGTTCACTCGTCGGCAGGAGATGGTACTTACGGTGACGAAGTTTCCGACTTCAGCCACCGTGACGGTGACACTATCACCAGAGACCTCGATCAGGCGAGAGATTCCCAGGTCAGTACTGAGAAAATCGGCGACTCCATCGTTCTGCTGAAAGGCGGGAGTGGGCTGAAAAGCCGAGGCCATGGGCGAAAGACCGGCGTTGTTAGACTGGCCGGAGACGGTAGAAGGGCCCGCGAAGGGATCCTCTACGACGTGAGGGTAGACACGGGTTCGGACAGTAGCGGCACCGGAAGAAGCGCTAGCGAAGCCGTTGGGGACGTCGACGGCACGACCCTTGCCCTTGGCAGCGTTGGAAGCTCCCTCGTCGGTGGAGTACATGGCGACGCGAGTGTCCTGAGACGAAGTCGGGGACACCTGGAACGAATCAACTGGACCATTGTCCGAAGGAGGCGAGATGGCCTTCTCGAAGGCGGGATCACGGCGATGAGCCATGTTGCCTTGGTTCGCGGTAGTACGAGATGTGAACAAAATTACCAAGTGCTAGATCAAAGAGCAGGTGTTGCTGTATGCGATGCTTCCGAAAGGAAGCCGAGAGAGAAAGAGATATACGATCAAGATCAAAGAAACAAAGATCCCGGGTTCACTCCCATGCGGGTATGGTGAACCAGGAAGATGTTGTTGATGTTTGATGTGTGGGTGAGGGAGGGTGAGGGTGGGTGGGAGAGGGAAGAAAATCTCGGAGGGGAATCAGGTTGGGGAGGTGATGGGAGAGAATGTTGTGGAAGGGGAGCGAGGGTTGTTGGGAATTTTTGCCCTGGCCGGAGAAAGAACTGCGGGAAGGGAAGGGGCGGCTCACGAGCGTGGATGCTTTGTCACGACCACGTTCGGACGGTCCGTTGCCAGGTTATCAGACGGAAGGAGCCACGCCCATTGGACAATAAGGACAAACCCGACCGAGTCCAGTGCCAGACAGACGTAAAGCATAGAGTTTACAGGGGTGATGTGTCTTGGCACGCAGTTATTTTGATATAGGGAGGGCGACTGCTGTCCTGGTCCGCTGGGACGAGGTCTACTGGCCTTGCACGCCCCCTGAGGTCACTGTAATTCCCTGAGATTCCATTGAAGTCTCCCGCCTAATTGATTTTGATTCATTCGATTTGCATTGTAATTTTGTGCGCTCGTTTCGCTTGGTGGCGAGGAGGTGATGCATCGTGGGTTGATATCAAGATGCAGCTGGGCCGTCAGGGTCACGGCTACGGATGCCGATTCATCCACGCCAGCCGCGCCCCAACCTGAGGCACGCTCTCCCAGATGTGCCCTCGCATCCAGTCACCTCATGCCCGTGATCCTAAAATCTTGGTGTTGATGATGATTGATATTTCGTAGAGTGTGTCACCTGGGCATCGACATTTACATATATTGCACTCGATGATTTTTGAAAACCATGTCACAGTAGAAGCATCTCTTCCTTCATGCATTAATTTCCCATTAATATTTAACGCATGTAAATCTACCAGACGTGTCGTGCTGTCTTGGTTCTTCCTAAATGTGCTGTGCTGGCGTGGCCGACGGGATGGAGGGCATTCAGGATACGTCGGCCCCTCCAAACCACTACCGTCACTGTTAGTCCCCTGAATTTTTGGCACCAAGCCGCGTCCCGTTCGCCAAAGATTCAGGCTCCATTCTTTATTACTTGAAGCATACAGTCAACGCCCTTGGTGTTCCAAACCATCCCCCTTTGTCCATGTTTGCTTCGTTTGATTTCCAGCGCGTCCCCCTTTAACAGTATTCTTCCTCGACCTGCATGAAGCTTTGAATAAGGTTCATGCACGCAAGCAAACATCTGTCTAGCTGTTTCAACGTCCCCAGTCTGCCCCACTGGATCTATGTGCCAGGGACGGATCACCATCCATGCATCCCCGGGTGGGGGTGAAGGTTGACAAGTGCCGGGCGGCGGGAAATGAGGTCGGATCCGATACCATCGTCGCCTCGTTCACATTTGTCTCTACCAGGTACTGCGCCAGCGAATCTGACACACAGACATACTGGTCAAACCTACTGTTGCAGTAGGACTGTTTGGGAGGTCCCAGCATGCCCAGCCCATCAGGTCCGTCATTAATGCCCCAGTACCCTTCTGCTGCTCTCTGCTGATCAGTCTCCTCAGTTACAAAGCCATTAGAGCGTTACTACGATACTCGCGGCGTCCCAGCCATCGATCGAAGACTCCCGACATTCTCCAAGACACCGTCAGACCCTCAGGGGCTAGCTCACCAGAAATATCAACGCCACTAGTTCATGTTCATTGCCTTTCCGGTACGCTTGATGAAACCCAGGCCGCGAGTTCGCTCCTGGAAAGAAAGAAGGTTGGTGCTGGGGGCCTCGTCCACCTGGAGAAACCTTTGTCAGGCACCAACCTACTCATTCATCTATCCAGACTATCCAAACTGCTAACTTCTATACCAGATTAGCATTTCAGACTCCATCGATCTCGTTCTATAGTCTTCCAAAGCTTCTTTGAGAACCGAACTGAACCGAACCTTCTGCCCTCCGTCGAACTATCGGCCCCCATTTCCGAACCAGACAGCTGACGAGCAGCGACCCCTCCCTGAATAGAATGACTGGACAGGATCCAGGGAACGCACAGAAGACTTTGAGACAAAAAGAAGTCAGTTGAGTCAAGCACACTGAAGATTGTCGAACTGACAGGTCCAGGGGAATAAGCTTAAGCCTCGAGAAAGGCCCTTCTCATAGAAGGCGTTCTGAGAAGCTAAAGCTCTCGAGTGGTCCATCTTTGGAATGCACCACACACGACGATCGTCCTCTCGGGAGGGTGGACTTTAAGAAAAAGCATTCTCGGGAGGTAACACGCTCAATAGAAACCACTCAATGGGTTCAGCTCTTGAGAGGGGGCATTCTTAGTGGGTAGAGTACCCTTCTCAACAGTTTCTCGGTGCTTTCAGGGATAGGTAAAGATCAGGGCTCCGACGGGCTGGGTATGTTAGATTCCATTCTTTTTGCAGACTTCAAAAGACGTGACCAAATGTGCTTCGGACCATTTCCAGCTTCCGATGACATTGCAGTCATCCTCCAGGGGTCGCTTACAGCAAGGTTTCATGTTGATGATAGGTTGTGTCGGAGTCTCCCATACTGGGGATCACTTGTATCAGAGACATATCCTGACTTCTTTCGCACTGACACGCCTTGCAGACTACGGTGCTCTCTCTCATGAGAAAACAAACCTCCCACGAAAACGACCCTTCCACGGCCGCCCCATACCTCCGCTCCATGTCTCCATGCAAGCCTACAAGCCTACACTCAAGGTTAGGTACCCAGTGAAACCGTCAACTCGATGATGCATTTCTGTTGTGTGGCAGAGAACAAGCATGTCGTCGGAAGCAACCCAGGGACGATATATGATCTACAGTGCCGGATCTTCGCTGTGCCAGGCATCGATTCCAGCCCCTGATTGCCCACGACCAGTTTGTCTTCTGTCCCTCCCCAAGAGTGACCGACTCTCGCACTTCCGATTTTTCATATCTCTGTATCCATTCAGCCTCCCAAATCCTACCGAATACTTTGGTTTAGTACATAGAATGTACAAAGCGGCATCTCTTGGACGTGACCTGGAAGGATAGAAATAGATTGTTCAGCGTATTCCTCTTTAATCAGAACAATGCCTTTTTTTTTTTCTACATTACCGTATACTCCGAACCCTTTTAAAGTTTGAATCTGGCCCAAGATGGTGCTCCCATGATACTCCAGATCCTGCGCGTGCGTATGCTGTAGTCCGTCCTAAGTGATGCTCCTGGCAGCTAGCATCATGGTCATTGCATGCAAGGGAAAGTCGCCTTCCTCCTAAAAGTGGCAGGCATTTTCAGTGGTATTTTGTCTGAATTATCATTATTTTACTTTATTTTCTACAGTCAGGCATGGACGAGCTGCAGAAGTCCTCCCATACTTTGGCTTTGCCATGCTGTCGTGGATGATTGTGAGTGGATTTGCATACCCTACACCTTGACAAGTCCTCGCAGTTCCAGGCTTGGAGGCGTGTTTTCCACGTATTCTTGATCCCCCAAAAAGCGGAAATTGGTGCCCGATGGGACTGCACGTTTATTCTTTTATCTGGCTACCCTTCCTGACTTTGCATCGTGCTGGGTTCGTCGATTAGACTGGTCTTGGTGAATTACGAGACGCAGCCAACAAACTCCCAACCATAGTCGCACATCAAGTTTTTGACCTCATTATGAAAGACGTAGAGTATTCATAAAAGACATAGAAACCCAAAAGCCAGACAAACAATTTCTATCTTGCATTTTCTAGCCACAGATTGAGCCCGCCGTCGCTTTCATCCAGCGCGCAGGTAGACATGTCGTCGTGTGTGGAGTGTGGCTGGTGTCTTCAGCCCCGCGTGGCTCATGCGCTAGAGAGCTCGCTCGTCGCGCCAGTCCGTCTCATGCAGGCGCCAGCTTGAGTGGGGCACTGGAAGCCTCGCCTTATCGACAGGTACGTACCACTCGATAACGTCGAGGGGAGCTCCAGGCAGGTTGCGACACGCGACGTCTAACGACACCCAACCCCATCGCCAATAGCTTCGCGCATCACCAGGTAGCAGGCATGCCGCGACGTCCACCTGCCGTGGATGACTATGCATCTGCGGTGCCTCATGTACGGCTTCCCACGGCTAGCGCTCGTTTCTGGGCTGTACGCTAACCTCCTGTCTCCAGGTCATCCTCGCGTCTTCCGATGCCGAGTTCCTCGACCAGCTCATCCCCGTCCTTAAGGATGCTGCGCACTCGAACCGAACTCCTCTCCTAAACCAGTGCCTGGCCCGCTATCACCAGGATCGTGAAGCCGAGATCGAACGTATTGGCTTGACCCGCCATGAGGAGTTCCTTGACTCGATCAACCACCTCCAGAGCGTCCGCGAGGAAACCGTAGCTCTGACCCATGACATCCTAAACCTCAACGAGTCGATCGCCGATAGTACAAAGAAACTGGCAGCCCAGAAAGAAGCTCTCGTGAATACATCATCCGTTCGCCAGAACATCGCCGATGCCACCAATGCCTTGAACGACTCCCTGACCATCCTCCGTGCCGTCAACAATGCGCACGACCTCATCCGTCGCAAGAAATACTATCCTGCTCTAAAATCGCTCGAAGATCTACAAAATGAACACCTCGTACCCATCATCCAAAACCGCTACTCCACTCAGCATCGGCTGGCCGATGTCATCCAAAAATCCATCCCCGCCTCCCAGAAGGCCATCTCCGAGGCTGTAATGACGGATCTCAACACATGGCTGTTCCGTATCCGAGAGACATCCCAGTTCCTCGGCGAGGTGGCGTTCTATCACACCGAGATGAGGAGGTCACGGCAAAAGAAGAGGATAGAGGAGGACCCATTCCTGGCCAACTTCAAGCTGAACTCGGCCATTGAACTTGTCAGCGACGAGAACGAGGACTTTGACGTGTTGGACAATGAAGAGTTACAGGTTGACTTTACGCCTTTGTTCGAGGCCCTTCATATCCATGAGGCCCTTGGACAGCTCGAAAAGTTCCGCTCAGAATATGGTGCAACCCGACGGCAGCAAAAGGACCTGTTGCTTCCTAGCTCAATTGAGCTCCTGGCAGAGGATGAGTCGTCCTTGAGCAGCTTGCTAGAGGGAATATCAGGGTTCGCCATTATCGAAAAGGCAACAATGCGACGAGTGCCGCATCTACGATCTGCAGCTGACGTGAGTAACCAGCGTATTTGGTCGAGCTTTCACTAACACGGAACACTACAGGTCGAAGAGTTATGGGAGTCTATGTGCACTGCGGTCATCAACTTGACCTCGAAGTCCTTGAATGATGTTACTGATGCGGAGGCACTTATCAAGATCAAGACCATCATTGCCCTCTTTATCCAAACAATGGAGGTAAGATACCGTCAATCCTCTATTCCCGGCGAGGGTCTCATCCGTTGGTGATCTTGCGAGGCTAACATTACTCAGGGCTGGGGATATACAGTAGCCATGCTAGACAACTTCCTCCTCAAGCTGTTCGACAAGTACGCTGAGCTCTTGAAACGACGGTTCAGCGTGGACTTCCAGGAGGTTAGTCGGTTCGCCCATTCACTTACTACTATCTGCTCACAGGTTCTATAGATCGTATCTACCGATGACTATATGCCCATGGCCATCAACACACCCGAGGAGTACGAGAAAGTGGTCAATGTCAGCTGGTTCACTCAGGAAAAGCCAGCAGACCAGCTCACGTAGGTGTCCCCCTCGCTCATTCAGGGCTTGCTGACCAGCCAGATTTCCCTGTGTGCTCCCCTTCTCCCAGATGTACCCCCTGTGCTGCATAGATATCCGGAATTTCCTGAACCAGTTCTACTTCTTTTCCGACGATCACTTCCAACACCCCAATGTCATTGACGAGACCCTCAAAAAGGTGAGTTGGCTGATGCACTGAAGTGACATGATACTAACGCCTGTTAGTCCCTGGACGAACTTCTTACAGAAAAGGTCTGTAAGTCGTTGGTGGAGCGTCTAAGCTCCCAATACTTGGGTCAGATCGTGCAGATCCTCATCAACCTGGAGCACTTTGAGATTGCCTGTCAAGAGCTCGAGCAGCTGCTTATTCGGGCACGCTCGTCAACCTCGGCGGGCGGTCCGGTGAAGTTGAATGCCACCGAGTCCTTTAGGAATAACAAGAAGACTGCTGAGAAGCGAATCTTTGAGCTCGTCAACTCCAAGATTGACGATCTCGTGGACACTGCGGAATATGAATGGTACGTTCCCGAGATAAACATGAGTTACCCTTCTAACGAGCTCCATAGGACGGCAACGACGGTCGAACCGGAGCCCAGCAACTACATGCAGACGCTGACTCGGTACTTGTCTAACATCATGAACTCAACCCTACTCGGTCTCCCCAGAGAGATCAAGGAGCTCATTTACTTTGACGCGCTCAGTCACACAGCCAACAAGATTCTGGTATGCTGCCTCTGCCCCAATCCCTGAGATTCCCCTCAATGCTCACACTCTGTAAGGCCCTACCGCTCTCGCCCGATGTGAAGCACATCAACCCCAACGGTGTGGCAGCCCTCGCACAGGATGTAGAGTATCTCGTGCAGTTCGTCGACAGCCTCGAGAACGGACAGATGCTGCGGGAGAACCTGGATGAACTCCAGCAGACCATCAACCTCCTCCAGACAGACAACCAGGACGAGTTCTTTGACATTTCTACGCGCAACAAGAAGTACGGACGCGTGGACGCCCTGAACGGACCAATGCTGCTAGAAAAGTACGATTTCCCGCAACCCTTTGCGATCACAAGTTACCCAAGTTGCTGACACACTACAGATTGACACCCATCGCGGCCAGTCCCGTTAGAAGCGCGCCGCTGGCCAACTTTTCTTCACGATTCGGCATGAACAGGTAAACAAGCATGTAGTGCCACGAATATATAAATGCAAAACAATTCAGCCTCTGCCGTCCCACTACCGGGGCGACTGATGAAAGTCTTTGTTGTCCAATTGCAATGAGCGAGTGTTTCTTACTGTAATGTGCAGTCCACCAGGTCTACCTGGGAAGCTAATTGTGTTTGCATATAAAGCATAAATTCCGTTACGCCAGACATCCTTTCCATCGTGAACCCTGAGCCGGGCCGAGCGATTGCTCAAATTTGTACACCCAAGTATCATTGCCTCATTTCCTTTCCTCTAAGGATCAAGCGCTTGAGATAGGGACGCATAACATGTTTGAGTGTTTACTCAAACTCTTCCGAGGACATGGGAGCCTGCGCCTTGTCAGTGACTAACGGTCGACTCGAGACTGGAGATCATACCTGCTGGGGAGGCATGGCCGAGTAGGGATACATTCCCTCCATCTCGCCGTACATGCCTGGGGGCTGGGTCTGTCCGTAGGCGGCCTGAGGAGCTGGGACAGCCTGACCCGGGTACATGTTGGGCTGGTTACGGTAGTCCTGCTCAGTAAGACCGTGTCCGCCCATGTAGTCGGGAGCGCCCATGGGATGAGGCTGGTTAGGAGCCTGGGGCATGTTGGCGTGCTGGCCGGGCATCTGACCTTGGCCAGGAGCGGCGGGAACAGCCTGGGGCGCGGCAGCCGTCTGGGTGGTCCGCTTCGCGTGGGAGGAAGCCTCCTCGCGAGGCACAATGTCGATGAGGAAGTCGAACATGTCGGACTTTGCTAGGGCGGATGCGATGTCGGAGCGCTGCAGAGTGCGGCGCTTATTCTCCTCGGCGTGGATCCAGGCGCGCATGGTGAGCTCGGTGATGAAGATGTCGCAACCCTTGGCAAAGAGGATGGGAGCCTCGGCGGAGATCATCTTGACCTCGGGATCAGCCTTCATGACCTTCTTGATGCGCGCCAGCGGGAGCTGGTGGATCTTGTAGTCGTGGGTGTCATTCTCGAGGTGCGAGATGGTGTGCTGCCAGTAGGTGGTCAGGATGTCCTTGTACTGGCCGGTGAGACCCTGATGAGCCTGCAATCGTTGCGTGGTCAGCTTTGCGCGCGCGTGGAGACGGTATGCGACATACATTGGCCCAAGGTCCGGTGTAGAGCTCCGAGGGCGCGAAACCCTGGGATGCAAGCTATAGAACGACAAGCTGTCAGCGCATGGAATTGGAGCTATCGCGAGACGCGGCGAGGTACGCGCGCGATCGCGAATCGAAGGGGATCTAAGCTGGACGTACAGCAGCACATGCGCCTGCGCGTCACGACAAGGTCAGCCTTCCAAAGACGCGGTCAAGAGGGAGGGGCTGTTTATTCGACGGCGGCGCGCGTGGACTTACTATAGTGACCGCCCTGACTGGGGTCGTAGACAGGGCGTTGGCGATTCTGCTGAGCACCTTGGGGGTTCTGGGGATCCATTTTTATGAAGCTGTTTTGAACTGGTAAGTAAACGAGAAAAAAACACTTGGACACGGCCTGGGGGGGATTTGGTGTTGGTACCTAAACAAACAGCTGAGATGGTGGTTGGGGTTGGCGGAGGGCGATGAGCCATGACGATTGGGCGTCAGAAGGTTGGAGTGATGGGGCGCCAACAGAGGTAAGCGGGACTTGGAAGGGGGGACAAAATAGGGTGAGCACTTACACGGTTAGCTGATGCACTTGAGCCCATGCATTTCTGTCAACCTCACCAACTCCGAATGTGGCTGGTGCATCACCGCCCGTGCCACAATTCTCTTCTCCACCAACCTCCGTCCCCATATTTTTTTCTGCCGTCAACTATTTCTTGCGCCAGCCTTCTCTCCTCAACCTACTTCCTTTCTTTCCCTCTTGGTCGACAGCAGATCATGACAGACATCTTGGATGCTCAGGTCGATGAACTGCTGCGCAAGGCTGAGCAGCGCCTGAGAGATGGCCCTGCTGCGTCTGCCGACCTCGTCCCGGCTGCTGCTCGGGGGGTGAAGCCCGACACAGTCAAGGTCGTGCAGCAGCCTGCCAGCGAGAGCAGCAGCAGCAGCAAGAAGAACGACCTGTCTGTTCGAGCACCCCCTCAGCCGCAAACGGGACTGAAGTCCAAGGAAAAGGTAAGATTCCTACTTCTCTCTACCCCCTTCTACTCTTGCGCTTCATGATGAAAGTAAATCCCAAATTTTCTCTTGACATGGGACAGTATCCGTTTTGGATCAAAGGACCGTGACCACATGATATCTTATTTCATAGTTACTCTGACATTTACCTGGCGCAAACAATGGGCAATCACACGAGGACACATCTTCAGAACCTCCAAGCTAACAAGTTTCGCTATAGACCACCGCAGGAGCCAACTGGTTCGACCTCCCCAAGACGGACCTCACCCCCGAGTTCAAGCGGGACTGGCAGCTCCTCCGCATGCGAGGCATCCTGGACCCCAAGCACCAGAAGAAGACCCTCCGCGCGAGCGCCCCCGAGTATTCCCAGGTCGGCGAGATCATCGCGGGACCCACCGAGTTCTTCAGCGCCAGGTTGACGCGCAAGGAGAGGAAGGCCACCATGCTCGAGGAGGTTATGAGCACTTATGATAAGGACAAGTTCACTACAAAGTACGCTGGCATTCAGAAGCAAAAGACCAGCGGAAAGAAGGCATTTTACAAGAAGCTAGTGGCTCAGCGCCGTAAACGTAATTAAAAAAACTTCCAAGACCCAAAAACTTCAGTGTCACTCGTGTGTATCCAGCCCAGACGTGAGATGTTGTCTTTCGGCTTCAGCGACAAACCATCTTGCGCCCAATGTTCCCAATGCCACCCCTAAGCAAAACGTCGCTCTGTCAATCTTGGTAGAATCAGCTCGTCTTCAACGAGGCCAGACAAGTTTGAAGCAAACCTTGAACTTTTCTTCCCTAAACGCGCGCTTAAGCGCGTGTGTCGGTTGTGTGCTGGGGTGGTCCGTGCACAAAAGTTCACCCGACGTTTTCAGGTCCGTGACATCTCGAACCAAATCTCGAGCCTCACATCATCGACGCCTAGGGACCGGCAGGATGATGCGCCAAAGTCTTAGACCCTTGCGGGTCCTCTCGGTAAGCCTCCAAATATATTGTGAGAAGCCAATTGACACATGTACTAACACCCAAGCAGGCCGAAGTGCCATGGATCGCCCGCCGAACGAAGGCCTCGCTGTACGTCCGAGTCGAATCTGCCGTTCCTCGAACCGAAACCTCGCATTCTCCGAGTCCACGCTGACATACACATAGAGCACAACCTGGAGATCTTGTCCCCAACAAGGTTGAGAACCAGACCCCCGTGGAAGCACGATACCCTCGAGCCCTCGAGGCACTCCACCTCAAGCCTCTGAAGCGAGAGGCCGAGCACGGAATCCCCTCGTGCGACCTCCAGCTCCGCTCCTACAGCGTCCAACCCCTCGAGTTCTTCTCCGACTTTGCCCTCCGAGCGGCCTACTACCTCGGCCTCCCCGCCTACGGACCCGTCCCCCTCCCCCGCATCACGGAGCGCTGGACTGTCCCGCGAAGCAACTTCATCTTCAAGAAGTCGCAGGAGAACTTTGAGCGAAAGACCCTCCGAAGACTAATCCAGATCCGCGATGGGAACCCGGAGACGGTGCAGATCTGGCTCGCCTACTTGCGCAAGCACCAGTACTACGGCGTGGGCATGAAGGCCAACGTGTGGGAGTTTAGCGAGCTCGGTGTCGGCAAGACGATGGATGCTCTGCCTGAAGCGGACCAGGGACAGATCGAGGCTAAGTGGGCGCATCTCGGACAGACAAAGACGATTGGTACGGTGGAGAAGGTTGAGGAGCTGCTCAGCCAGAGGCGATTCCGGGAAGCGGCGGGCTTGAGGGTGCCGCCTACAACGGAGTCATAAAAGGAAAGAATGGTTGTGACACCCTCACTGCTCCGGGAAGAGTGGCCATCTTTACCGGAGGGGAGGGAGCAATGTTTGGATGTGATGTACAATAGGCCATAGAAGGCTTGAACCATGTAAAATCAACAATTGGCAAAGATAAAATGTAAACCAGCTTGACTGTGTAGATACAACGTTCAGAGGGTTTTCGTAAAGCCCTTGGATGGTTGCTCTCAGTGCCAGGCTCTGAGCAGGGCATGATAAGAAGGGTTTAACCGCAACCATAACAATCGCGAAAAGAGTTCAAAGAAACGACACGTGAATTACCCTGTTTCAACTACTCTGCTCATCAGTTCATGATAGAAAACTACCTTGGATGGTTTCGTGACTCGAATGTCGTAGTTGCTGTACACCCCGATAATTGCATACAAACTTGGACTGGATCTCAACCTCACCCCAGTCCCCCATCACCACGACCCCCAATCCCCTCCCCCTTCGCCAATTCTCCCCTAAAAACAATGCCAAAAGTGAACCCAAGGGTGATATTCTCAGGTATCCAGCCCACGGGCGTGCCGCACCTCGGCAACTACGTCGGCGCCCTCCGGCAGTGGGTGCGTCTCCAGCGCAGCGAGGATGCGAGCACGAGGCTCATCTACTCGGTCGTGGACCTGCACGCCATCACCATGCCTCAGCCGCCGGAGCAGCTGAGGACTAGGAAGAGGGAGGCGTTGGCTGCGTTGCTGGCTATTGGGATTGATCCGGAGAGGGCGACGCTGTTTTACCAGTCTTCGGTGAGTTGCGGAACTTGTGCTTCGTGTTAGAGGGCCATTGAGAGTTTAGACTCTTGACTATGCTGAATCTCAGCTTTTAAAACTGGTGTATGGTCTCTTATTGACTCAGTGTCTAGGTCCCGGCACACTCAGAGCTCATGTGGATTCTCAGCTGCACAGCCTCTGTGGGATATCTCTCTCGAATGACACAGTGGAAGGTATAAGATACCATCCTATATATCCAGCAAAGACTAACAAGTCCCAAGAGCAAGTTGAACCTCGACCAAAAGTCTTCTATCGAGGATCGACAAGCTGGATCCCGCCTCAAGCTCGGCCTCTTCTCATACCCAGTCCTCCAGGCTGCCGACATTCTCGTTCACAGGTACTCCAATTACTCCTATGTCATTGTCAACCTGACCACTAACACGTTCTCTAGAGCAACTCATGTACCTGTTGGCCATGATCAGCAGCAGCACCTCGAGTTTGCCCGTGAATGTGCCACAAACTTCAACCACGCCTACGGGAACCATCTCGTCGCTCCCCAAACCCTCATCCGTAAGTCCTTGGTCCTACTATCTACCCCAATGCTTACCCTCCATAGCCCCCGTCCACCGTGTAATGTCTCTGACAGACCCAACATCCAAAATGTCAAAGTCCCACAAGGCCGAGAAGTCACGTATCCTCATCACCGATGCGCCCAAGGACATCAAGGCCAAGATTGCTTCTGCAAAGACGGACTCGATCCCCGGCATTTCATATGATCCTGCTACCAGGCCAGGAATCTCCAACCTGTTGGATATTCTGTCCATCTTTGACGCCGAAGGGAGACAGGCGGCGCAGCTGGCTGAGGCGTACAGTGATCTCAGCCCCAAACAGCTCAAGGAGATGGTATCAGATGCCGTCGTCACCGGGTTGGACGGCATCCGCGACCGTTACCTAGAGCTGGTGGGCAAGGGAGACGAGTATCTCGACAGCATCGAGGCAGTGGGCGCCCGCAAAGCACGAGAGAGCGCCGAAGAGACGATGCAACTGGTCCGAGGAGCCATTGGATTTTGAGCGCCGCGACGACTTTTATTCTGTACACTACACCACGACTCCTACATTGTACTCCTCCACGCCATAGCAAGATGGTGCTGTAAGAATAGAGCTCGTGTATGAGCATGCCAAGATAGATGAACCACATACTCCCGACTTTGGTACTTTTTTCTTCCAACTGAACTTCCTCAACTCCACGCCTTCATGAAGCATAAGCAAAGCTAGATCCTTTTGCAGATAGCCAAAACTCCCTCACGACTTGATTCGTCGCCCTGGCTCCTCGAAGACTGCAATCTCATCATCAGCAACAACTCAAGGTCGAAGGCATAGAAAAGAACTCACCTGATGACCTTCTTCAAGAACATCGACTTCTCCTGGGGTGTGACCCGGGTGCTGGGAAACGACTCGTGCGCCAGGCCGGCCTCGAGCCAGCTCTTGGCCATAGGGCAGCGAACAACGAGCTTCTTCAGGGGCTCGCTCAGCTTATCAAGTTCGCTCCTAGAAGCGTTGCCGCCAATGTTTCTCGCGAGACTTTGAGCGAGAAGGGGTCCTAGCATCTGCATGGCCTGCTGGGCAATGTCGTTCAACTCTTGCGGATCACACTTGAGGTCGACAAAAACGGCCTATTCATGTCAGTTTTGCAGCCTCATAATGGTAGCTGAGGGTTTGTTACCCAGAATACTGCTGCGCTAGCCTTTGGCAACGGCTCCTTTCCATCCAGCACTTGAAGAGTAAAGAGGAAGAAGAACTCGGCAGCGTTCTGAGGTTCCAACCGGAGAAGGATGACAGGACTCTTGGAGAGCAATCGAGTTACGAACTCGATTCCATTTTGAGAAAGCTCCGGGTCAGCTTCCGGGTCTATCAAGTGTTCCATATTAGTCAAAGTCGTTGCCATGTGTAAGTGAACTTACTAGGGAGTTGCTTGAGGAGTCCCACAACCCAAAGAAGAACAGAGTTCAGCATCGCGTGCTGACTCTGAAGTCCATCGTGCTCTAAGGAACTAACAAACGAGCACGCGGTGCTGACGAGCAAACCGACCCTTGGTGTCTCGAGTCCCTGGTTTGTCAAGTACTGGGCAACGCTGTGAGGCGGCAGCACAAACGGACCAGGCTCTACTTCAGAGAAGCCACTGCGTAGCACGGTGCAGATGATCTCGACAACCTCTCCACTAGTGTTGAAGGCCCCCTGGATCTGGCCGATCATAGTCATGATGCTCTCCTGGAGGTGAGATAGCTGTGGATCAGCCTTTTTTGCCCTAGCTTGCTCACCATCCAAGTCAACTGACACATCAGGAGCCTGAAGTCCTCTGCCAATGCTAGCAAGACATCTGAGGGCCTTCAAGGCCGTGTGGAGTGCAGGACTCTCGTCAGAGGCAGCATACGAGCAAGTAGGCGCCACGAAACAAGGGGTAACTCCAGAATCAGGAGAGTGTAGCAGCTCCAGTGAACGTTGCACGTCAGCCTGGACAAAGCTCAGGAGTCGAGCACAAGATGAGTATCTCAGGTTCGAGTCGGGAATCGCTTGAATGACCGACGCAATGCCACCGGAAATCTTCTCACTGGCTCCGCAGTCAAGGCGGCCCCCAGAGACGAGATTCTGGTACTCGTTCAGGAAGCCCTCAGCCTCGGTGTGAAGGTGACCTCGACAGGAGGAGCAAAGCCTGTAGATAGACTTTGCCGCAGCACTCGCCATGGGGTGTTCTCCGACAACGACAAAAAGCAGGTTGAGAGCAGGGGGAAGATGCGAAATGTTTCGCTCGAAATATTCCGTATAGTGCTCGATCAAGGCAACACAAGTCTGCCGTGCCTTAGGGGGAATGTCTGCTTGACCGGGGCGCAATGCTGAGAACAGGGGAGATGTAAAGACGGATGCGAGAGCGCCATCGCAGCGAGTGTCCTCGCCAACGCAGTCAGCGAGTCCACCGAGGCAAAAGGCGGCTGCTTCAAGCTGAAGCCAGGATGATCCTGATAGGGCCTTGAGCACCAAGTCCGCAAATGTTACCACGAGCTGTGGTCCTGCCAGGGAATAGACAGATTGGAGGAGATCAATAACATCCTTCCGGGCATCGTTGAAACCGATCCTCTCGTTGGAGTCCCAAGAGACAAACTCTTCATGGGGTGGGTAAACCACCTTCTGCCATGCGTTGGACACAGCCTGAAGGACATGTGAGAGGGCTTGCGGCACCCATGTATTAGCTGCTCCTTCGTCCGAGTACATGGCGTCAGTCATTGTTTCCGCATATGTAGACCAGAACTCCAGAGCAGGCACAAAGATCTTGTCCTCGGCAACCGGGTATCCCTGGGCCGCAAGGAGACCGCAGAGGTTGGACAGCAGGTTTTGACTTCGACGGTCGTTCAGCTGCATAAGCTTATCTACCTTGGCATCACCGAAAGCAAGAAGAAGCTGGCCGAACTGAACCGAGTCAAAGTCGAAATCCCCTTGCATGAGCGCTTGATAGCGGTTCTGGAACCAAGAGCTGTCAAAGAGTTCAGCCAAGTTCTCAATGTGGGCGTCGGTCAAGAACATGGAACAATTCGACAGCAAATCTACCATAAGCTCAACGGATGCATCGTAGAGTTCGTCTACTGTCAACGAGCTAATGACAGCTGTGACGAGTGGTCCGATGGGCTCCGAGAGTCTCGTGTCCCGCGAGGAAGCTCTTTGTGCGAACCAGACCCAGGACTAGATGACGTTAGCAAGAGACGGGGAAAGAAATCCCAGTGGCTTACCTGAAGGCACTTGATCGAATCTTGGTGGGCAGCTTGAGAGGTGGACTGGGGTGACATCCCACGGCTCATCAAGGCCACAGCAGCCGGTATGTTCTCCAAGATGGCATCGTACAGGCCCATGCTAGTAAATGTCAGAAACATACGGCATATAAGGTGCTAGGGCACAAACTTGCTGGCAGAGTTCAAGTCGAACTTTGCAATATCCTCTAGTACGTTGCTCAGCACCCATAGTGCGGCTTGTGTCTGAGCAGAGTCAAGGCTCTCAATAAGGGCAGATGATTCGGGGGCATCGTCAAGAGCATCAGGCCGTAAGGGTTGACTAGATGCGAGACAGAGACAGAGATGGTGGGTGAAGCGACGCCAGACTCGGCGGAAGTGAAGGAAGAAGGTTGCAAGGGCCGAAGAGAGTTTTCTTATAACCAGGGGCCCTGTTCCATTTCGTAGTGAGTCCAAATACCATCCTATTAGAACTAGCAGGAGTTCAACTGCGTCGTCAGATGTGAGTGAGGAGCTAGAGGAAAGTCAGCGGATAAGAGAAGGTCCTGTCGAGTGTCTTGACCGTACCTCTCATTGTTGAGCTTGATGATGATGGTGAGGGCGCCAAAGAACTTGACCTTCTCGTCAGACCTCCCTAACAA
Organism: Fusarium solani; assembly: GCF_023522795.1. Taxonomy (NCBI): domain Eukaryota; kingdom Fungi; phylum Ascomycota; class Sordariomycetes; order Hypocreales; family Nectriaceae; genus Fusarium; species Fusarium solani. Next base: position 817,998 of record NW_027072153.1, read on the forward strand.
GTCTCGAGCTATCCCCCAAGCTTGAGGTGACCCTTGTAACCGAGACAAAGTTGCTTGCGTTCGTGCAATAGTCTCTGGAGGGTTTGGCTGGTAAAGGGAGAGGATGAGCTACAGCCATGTCAGCGTTGTTTCTGCAACTCAGGCCTTGAGAACTGGAAATGTTTGTTGGCTCATTGGAGGCGAGACTTACGGCTTCCACCTCCGGTATGGAGGTGGGGAGTGGTTGCTCTTCCATGATCTGGAGACGCAGTAGAGCGAGGTGACTCTTTGAAGAGGAGTACTTCTAAGAAAGGCCTTGCCGGCAAGTTGGCAAGGATGGCAGTTCAGGGTTGAAAGTGCCTAATAAATATATTTAGTTAGAAAACTCTTTTGCTGCATATGCTTTCAGTGAGAACACTCGGGGCTCATCCTACCTAATGGCAGTCTACGAGGACTCAATGTGGTGTCCCGAGGCTTTGGCTTCCGTGCTCCTATTCATGCCTAGCAATTCATGTCAGCTGAATCCTTGGAGTACTACAAAGTGTGAGAGTGAGAATGACCTTGTCGGTGAGCGCTTTGTAACACCAAGCAAAACCTCTTCGTCCCGACTTTTTTCTCCATGCACGTTAGCGCGGGTAGACAAAGGAGGCCACAGAAGCGAGTAAAACTTACCAATTACCGTCAACTCTATCTTTTCTTGCACAAGAAACTCGTGTAAAGCGCGTATAGTTGAGGATAAGATCCGCGGTCTCTGTTTGGGGGTAGAGAATGGGGGTTGTTTTTGGGGTGGCTGCACGAGTCCTCTGGGGAAAATCTGGCGCAAATAGGAAGCTAGTGTGGTCCAGACGGGTATCCTAAGACGTCCTAGAGAGTTGGATTCGAAATGTCTAAGGACCAGTTATTGTGGGAGAAAGGCAGAGAGTGGCAGTTGGCAAAGCCGGCGAATCTCAAGCAGTGGTGAGATATTCAGAATGGAACCCAAGGTGTTGAAAGACACGGGTACCTGGCTCCCAAATGTGGGTACCTATCGGCCCCGTCACGGTACGAAAAAGTATTGGTGAATCATGCGGATCCGACAAAGTACCCGGCGTCGAGGTCACTGTACCGACGTTGGAGATTCAATGTCGCCAGAAGCACTCCACTCGAGAGCTGCGATGGAGCTGAGCTTCCAGTGGTTGATGGCCTCAATCCAGTTGAGTTTGTAGATATGCGGGTGTCCGGCTTGCCTCGGGTTGCGGCCATTCCAAAGATCCGCTCTTGCCCCTCAACCCCTCCACATCTTGACGCCCACGCCGGTTGTGCATCATCGTCAAGTGTCTCGTGAGGCTTGACGACCCTGCTTCTTTCATCATTTCGTGAATGGAATGTAATGCTTGACTGACCTTGACGACTACCTGCTCACCTCTCATCTCGCATCTTTATTGTTAATCATATTGAAATCTCCTCGAATTTTGCATCTAAACCCATTTGCTCATCAAGGTATGACCCTGTCCGCATCCAATGTTGAAGCATGCAACTCCCCCAAGCAATGACTCCATTCCCATCTGCCCTGCCCTGCCCCTCATCCCTGGACCTCCCTCACCATCTTGTGCCACGCAACACAGCGCATTTGTGTGACCTGACTCTTGCTTCTCCCTCCCCAATTTGCATTTTTGCCCATCGTTTCCTGCCTTTTTATTTTGACCTCAACACATTCGCCCTACCTTCCTTCCCGCCCACATTCCGGATCAGTTGATCGTGACTTGCCATTCTTGATTCGCTTCACCTTCACTTGACCTTGCCTCATTTTCAACCTCATACCGATTACCGTCTTTCAACTCATTTCCAGACCGAGAGCAACTTCTAAAACTCAACCAGTTTTCTTCATATTTCGAGAACATCGTTCCTAAACCCGTAATCGTTTCGGTTCGAGTGATTCTCTCCTCCCTGGCGTTTGCTTTGCGTGCGTCTGATAGTCAATGCTACTCCAGTCCACCACCTCGCTCCTCCGTTCAGCAGCACCACGGCGATTGGCCTCGTTATCTCTCCTCTCTAACCGCCGCTTTCTCTCCTCCAAAGCAATGGCAAAGATCGACACTACCTCCAGGCTCACTAGCCTGCGGGGTTTCATGAAGGAGCGTAACGTTCAAGTTTATAGTGAGTTTACCCTATCGAAATATGGTTTTATCCATTTGGCAGGACTGCATCACTGACACGCCCCCAGTCATCCCCTCTGAAGACAGTCACTCTTCTGAATACATTGCAGACTGTGATGCCCGGCGCGAGCACATCTCAGGCTTCACAGGCTCGGCTGGCTGTGCCGTTGTCACACTCGAGACCGCCGCACTCGCCACTGATGGACGCTACTTTAACCAGGCCGAGGCACAGCTTGACAGCAACTGGACCCTTCTCAAGCAGGGTCTTCAAGACGTCCCTACCTGGCAAGAATGGTCCGCCGAGCAGTCCTCAGGGGGTAAGAACGTAGGAGTCGACCCATCCCTCATCTCTGGAGCTACTGCCAAGAACCTCGCCGAAAAGATCCGCAAGAGCGGCGGTGCTGAGCTGGTCCCCATCGAAGGAAACCTCGTCGATCTTGTCTGGGGCAAGGATCGACCAGGCCGGCCTTCTGAGAAGGTTATTGTTCAACCCGATGAGCTGGCTGGAGAGTCTGTCACCAACAAACTTACAAAACTCCGTCAAGAGCTGGAGAAGAAGCGTTCGCCCGGTTTCCTCGTTTCCATGCTGGATGAAATTGCCTGGTTGTTCAACCTGCGTGGAAACGACATCCCCTTCAACCCCGTCTTCTTTTCCTACGCCATCGTCACTCCTGATGTTGCCACCCTTTACATTGACGACTCGAAGCTGGATGACAAGTGTCGTTCTCATCTTTCTGCTAACAAGGTTGAGATCAAACCCTACGATTCCATTCTGGATGATGCTCGCAAGCTTCACGCCTCAGTTAGTGAAAAGGGGAAGTCCGAGAATGCTGCCCCCACTGGAAACTTCCTCATCTCTAACAAGGGTTCATGGGCTTTGAAGCGGGCTCTTGGCGGTGACTCGTCGGTTGATGAGATTAGAAGCCCTGTCGGTGATGCCAAGGCTATCAAGAGCGAGGCTGAGCTCGCGGGCATGAGGGCCTGCCATGTGAGGGACGGCGCCGCACTGATTCAGTACTTTGCCTGGCTTGAAGATCAACTCGTGAACAAGAAGGCCACTCTTGATGAAGTAGAAGCCGCCGACAAGCTCGAGGAGCTCCGCTCCCAGAAGAGCGACTTTGTCGGTCTTTCGTTCCCAACCATTTCCTCCACTGGTGCCAAGTGAGTTTCATGCCAAGCAACACGTTGCCGATGGGCCAATGACTGTAGTCTTTACATGACTTGACTCTGTCCTTACTTGGGAGACATTATACTAACCCTTTGCCTCTGCAGTGCTGCAATCATTCACTACGGTCCTGAGCGTGGAAGCTGTGCCACGATCGACCCTGAGGCCATCTACCTTTGTGACTCGGGAGCCCAATATCACGACGGCACGACCGACACGACTCGAACACTTCATTTTGGAACGCCTACTGAAGCTGAGAGAGAGGCATACACGCTGGTTCTGAAGGGTCACATTGCTCTGGACCAAGCAGTTTTCCCCAAGGGGACTACCGGCTTTGCCCTCGATGGATTGGCTCGTCAGCACCTCTGGGTAAGCACAGCAAGATGATTGATATGAGTGACGGCGCTGATACCCAGAACAGAAGAATGGCTTGGACTACAGACATGGCACCGGCCACGGAGTTGGATCATTCTTGAATGTCCACGAGGGCCCCATTGGCATCGGAACTAGAGTCCAGTTCGCAGAGGTGGCCCTTGCTCCAGGCAATGTGTTGTCCAACGAGCCCGGATACTACGAAGACGGAAAGTACGGTATTCGAATCGAGAATATCGTTGTCGTCAAGGAGATCAAGACCAAGCATAAGTTTGGGGACAAGCCCTTCCTGGGTTTCGAGCACGTAACCATGGTGCCGTACTGCCGGAACCTCATCGACACGAAGCTGCTCACAAGCGAAGAGAAGGAGTGGCTCAACGCCTACAATGCCAAGGTTGTGGACAAGACGCAGGGTTACTTTGAGGGCGACGACGTTACTCTTGCTTGGCTGAAGCGGGAGACGGCGCAAGTTGAGTGATGTTGAGGAGTCGATCCGAGCGACACTATAGACGTACAAACGCAGCCAAGATGAATGTTACAAGGAATGACGACGTCCACAATGGGTCCTTCTTGCTCCTGGCCCATAGGGCACTTCGGTTCAAGTACTTGTCGATGCCGAGAGTGCGGGTAATGTCCAGTCCGTAGCGGGAAGCGATCTAGCGGTGTCAGGGATTGTGAGGAGAGAACAAGTGGCAATTGCTAAGCTTACATGGATAGACAAGGCGACCAAGCCTGTGAGCAGGGCGAGGGTTTTAGAGAAGAGACCAACCAGGACACCAATTCCGAACCCTACAGTATACGTGAGCTTGCGACCCATTGGGGGACGAGTTGTCAAGGCAACAAACCTGCAACACTTCCACTGGAGAGCTGGCGAACGGTATCTGGTGAGATATCCAGAGAAGGTTGTCGGCGTCGAGGCGGACCAGTAGCCAACGTCGGAGCATCGCAGCGGATGACAGGGCGAGTCGCAACGAAAGCCCCGACACAAGCCGCGGGGCCAACGCCAACAGTCATGGCCCGAAGGGCGACTCGAGAGCTGAATGTCCGATACATTGTCGTCCTGGTGAGTTTTGTACCTGGCTTGAAAAGAATTGAGTTGATAGTAAGGTTGAAAGTGAGCTATATGACAACCTGGAAGCCGGAGCTGGAGCTGTAGTCCGGCCGGCGGTCGGTTTCATTACGTCAGTGACATCGGGCTAGCTGACACAAGCTCCCAGCCAATAGATGAGCAGCGTGGGAAGAACAAAGGAATGTGAGCTCCTCCTCCTCTGATGCATCAAAGATGCCTCGGCAACCGAATTGACTGGCAATACTTTATTGCAGATATTACAGATCAAGATAAAAGCACTCGTCCGCTCCAAGTGCTGCAATCAATGCACTCAACATACCAAGCAAATCAACAGGAAACCACAAGCCCGTAGGTATTTGTCCTCGAGAGCGCCAAACGCCGTCCATGTCCCATCCTGTCCCCTCTCCGTTGTCGCATTACACCGTAACAGTTTTCGTCCCTTCTTAACCCAGACCGCCCCAGATACCGCGTATCCGTCTCGCCAATTGGATGTCCTTCTGCATGATGGTCACGCGCTTCGCGTGGATGGCGCATAGGTTGGTGTCCTCGAACAAGTGCACCATGTAGGCCTCGGCGGCTTCTTGGAGAGCCATGATAGCTTGGCTTTGCCAGCGCATGCCCTCGCCTCGCGGTCGTACGGTCAAAGCGATTTCTCGAACCTAGGAGCGAAGGGTTAGTTTCAGGGGCGCAGTTCCAGGCACGAATGCCACTCACTAGGCGCGCGAAAGGTAGTTTTCGGAGGAGGAGCTTCGCATTGCTCTGGTAATGTCGGATTTCGCGGAGGGCGACGGTGCCAGGACGGTAGCGACGCTTTGCGCGAACGGGAACGGGATCGCCAGCTTGAATCTCTGTCAGCAAGTGTCTTGACGACTATTATAACCTCTTGTACCTTGAACATCGCTCGTCCGTGACGGGCGGCCTCGGCCCGCGCCAGAAGCTCTCGAAGCCTTCTTCGGAGGCATTGTGTGGAACGTGTAGGAGAAGTGTCGGTCTTGGTTTGGAGCTCCAACAGCTTGTCGATCGAACACCGTAAAGGACCGGAAGTGAGTGGCAAAGTCTCGAGCAAACTACAACGAGTTCCTGAAATTTGATCGCTCGAAACAATAATTATTTTGGAGTTTTATTAGCACAAAGAGGAGTTGAAAGGAGTGGAAACGGATGTGCGATTCGCAAGGTGGAAGGACCACCGCGACTAAACTATGTGGGAAGGGGCGCGCGAGAGCGCGTGCTTCTCGTACCCCAGCCCCGCGATTTTCCAGTTTAATTGATTCCTTCAGCCACTCACAGCTCACTAGCCACAGACTCCCCAGCCACCTTTTTAGAGCAAAAGGTACATCAGCCAAAGTACTCCGTACCTGCTGTGTTTGTCATTCCGGAGGTGGAGGTGAGGCGCCCCACGCTAAGACGGGATGCTTCGAGCCCGCCGTCCCTGGATCCATCGGTTGCCGGCGCCTGGATATCCCGCCTTACGTGTCTCATCCTCTATTCTGTCATCTTCCGCATACTTGCAATCAAGTTCGCATTCTCTCCCCAGCTTGCATCATTCTTACCCGGAGAATTAATTTCATGGGCGCCTAATGTTTTCCCTCTGCACCTGAAATTCATGGTTCCTGTCTCTCCCTTGCATTAGCATCCACGGACGTCCTCCAGCTCCGATCATCGCCTTCGCTGTCCCACTTGCCCGCGCAGCAGCAACACCCTCTAGAACCGCCCTTGATACGAAAACTCTCCCCCCTCAACAACTTCTTTTCAACGTTCGCCCTCAATGGATCAGGTCATGGACGGAGGCCGTCTGCCTCTTGAAGCGTGGTTTTGGGAAATGCCGACGTGTACTCGGTGGTGGACCACTGCGACTGTTCTGACGAGCGCCTTGGTTCAGTGCCAGATGGTGACACCTTTCCAACTCTTCTACAGCTTCCGCGCTGTATTTGTGAAATCACAGGTTAGTTTCAATCTTCTCCATGTTGGAGTTCCCTCTCTATGCTATTTCTTCCTTTATCCTTCGCCTCTCCGGGAGTTGGGTCCTCCTATACTCTTGCTGACATATCCTCTTTTGTAGTATTGGCGGCTCTTGACAACATTCCTATACTTCGGCCCCTTTTCGCTCGATCTCCTCTTCCACGTCTACTTCCTCCAACGCTATGCACGACTTCTTGAAGAGTCATCCGGGCGTTCGCCCGCGCACTTCTCATGGCTGCTCCTCTACGCGATGGCCAGCCTAATCGCCCTATCGCCACTCGTCTCGATGCCCTTCCTCGGCCACCCGCTCTCATCCACGCTCGTATACATCTGGTCCCGGCGGAATCCCGATACCAGACTCAGCTTTCTTGGGCTGCTCGTCTTTACCGCCCCGTACCTCCCCTGGGTATTGATGGGCTTCAGCCTTGTCCTTCACGGCACGGTTCCCAAGGATGAGATCATGGGTGTTGTCATTGGACACGTCTGGTACTTTTTCAGCGATGTTTACCCCCCGCTGCACAACGGTTCCCGTCCTCTGGATCCCCCAGGCTGGTGGAGGCGCCTGTTTGAGCCGCGTGCCCGCAACGACGTGGACGAGGGAACTGACAACGACATCTTGGTCGCTGGAGCAAGGGACGTGGCACCCCGTGACTTGTGAGCCAGAGGAGACAAGGTTGACAAGGGTGGCATATGCAAACACATTCACGGCGGCTTAATGGGCCACATTGGCGTACATGCTCACATTATTTCTATTCGGTTTGGCATTGAGGGTCGGCGTTATGATAGAGAGACCAGGACAGGAAACTCTTTTCACGGCGGGGGGATTGGGTTCATGGCGTTGGTGAATTGAAATGACACGGCTGCGTTCGCCGTTTAGCGCTGATACACTGATTATTCAATGTCTACCTGTTATCGTGGTCTTGCAGCGATGATGTGAACGGGCGGGGCACAACACAGGTTGTGGTACACCCAGCAAGAATGCAGATTCTTGACCTGCTAGCTGTAGAGCCTCATAATTGCCGGCTTCATATCACTAAACTGTAGCAGAGTCTAGAACTGCGCTCCTGTCTGTATGCGGCCTGTGGCTGTGATGTCAGTGCAGCAAAGAGACCCTTGCAACAGCGCTGACGTCGCTAGCTTTGCCGACATTCCAGGTTGACCCCGCCACCATGGAACCTTCGCTACCTGCCCGAACTGGGTCTTTGCGAATGGTACCCAAGTAAAAGGCCTGGCCTGGCTGACCCCAGTCGGAAGCTTGTAGCGAAAAAAGACTTGACCTGCTGACGCGAGCCACTTGGCTTATACATATCACTGCATTTGCTCCCGGAACAGAACTCTTTTCTGTACAACATCATCTGGACCTCCTCTCTTCAGACAATCCATCTACAGTCATCATGCGAGCCTACTTTTACGACGGCCTTCCTGTACGCCATCCCCGTTACCAAAACGAACAAAGCTAATAACCATTGCAGGGCGACCAGCGCCTCCCCCACGACTCGGGCAAGCCCGTCAACGTCGACGACCTCCTCGCCCTCGGCGTCTACTACTACCACCTCCCTGAGCTCGAGTCGGTCGACAACCTGGCCCGCGACCGGGGCTACAAGAACCGCGACGAGATCACCGTCTCCCCCAAGACCATGGGTGACGTCTACGAGTCAAAGGTCAAGATGTTCTTTGCCGAGCACCTGCACGAGGATGAGGAGATCCGCTACATCCGTGGTGGACGTGGATACTTTGACGTCCGCAGCAAGGACGACGATTGGGTGCGTGTTCTGCTTGAGAAGGATGACTTGCTCATTCTTCCTGCTGGCATCTACCACCGCTTCACCACCGACGAGACCAACGTACGTTCCCCACACGCTCTTGACCGATCCAGATACTCATTTACTTGCGATAGTACGTCCACGCGATGCGCCTGTTCAAGGAGGACCCCAAATGGACGGCCCTGAACCGTGGCCCCGAGGTGGACAATAACGGCCACCGACAGGAATACGTCAAGACGTTCCTGGCCGAGCCTGCCCAGTGAGAGGCCCCACGTGGGAAGCGAGCTTTCATTGTTTACGAGGAGACCAATCCCGGGCCAGTTTGGCAGACAGACCCCGTCCAGATAAAAAAGAGACATTTTGACTACTTCAACATCGTCATGTCTATACGATTACGAAGCCCTCAATCGCTGAGGGGCTTTCCGCCATGATGGAGAGCGCACGGTTGGCGTGATTTGAAGGGTGTTTTACGTCATTTACAAGTGGTGTCAGAAGCGCAGGCCAACTTGCAGACAAAAAAGTACACGGTTCTGCAGCCAAACAACATGGAACCACCGTCGAGGGAGACAGTTGCAAGATATTGTCCAGCTTTGGATAAACATTCCTCAGGTTTCTTGCCGCGCCGTTTTTTTTTTTTTTTTTTGGATTCTGTTGGAGTCGAGACTTAGCGGGAGTTTTTGAAGATATCCAGTCTAGGTAGCCAACTACATCCTGTCTCTACCATCCTCGGCGTTTTGATCCTTGGTCTTCCGATTATTGTGTGAATTAGACGAGAACTGCTTGAGCAGCGGGCGTCAGTGATCTCATCCTGGTCAGCAAGTAATCGGGCTCACGGCATTGGTCCTGCAATGCGGAGTGCGGGGGACGGTCTAAGTGAAGCGGCCACAGGTGAGACTTGTGCTTATCATTCTAGGCTGTACTGTAAGCAGATTTGGTAAGTTGATGAACCAGACTTTGTTGCCATCATTTCTACTCTTTCTGCCGGAGCCTTTCGGAGGTGGTCCCGGTCCGCCCGGTTTCGGGTCTTGATTCCAAGGACCGGGATGCCGGAGAGACGTGGACCGAACCTCGGCCGCCGATCAACTGGGCTGCAGGAACGAATCAACAGCAATTGTTTGTATTTTTTGAACGACAATAAACTCAATTAAGGTTCTTGATCATATGATGTACCAATTATAGAGTCAAACGTGATATTACGGCCGCAATTGCAGTCTCTTCTCCAGGAACCTTCATTTTGTGTGGGGTACGTATAGACACTTGGACCTTCAACCCCGCCACCGCTACAAGTCATCGCCAAACCAAAACCTGGGGTTTAGGCCTTTGACGGGCGGTGTCATCAACTCAATCCTCCTTCTTCAACACCAGCCATACTCCCAAAGCTCAGCAATTCGGCCTTTGTATAAGCGAAAAGGAAACCAACCATGGACACGAGAACAGAAGCGTCCGATGTTACCGAGGCATCAGCAAGATCGCGGGTGCCACAGCTCCCGGCGAGTTGCGATCCTCCCCAGGGCAGCGCCCCCCCAAGACAGCTGGTCTGGGTTGTATGTTGCCGTTGATACAGACTTTCCTCTTGGACAAGATGCTTACAGTTGATAGATATTCGGGGGCACTGGCCAGATGGGCCGCTCACTCGTCAAGTGTGCTCTATCTCACGGAGATCAGGTCACCTCTGTCGGGCGCGTCTTTGAGACGAGCCCCCGCGACATGGAAAACATCCACGAGAACTGCCTCGGCGCTCTGTGCGACGTTCGCGCCCGCGAGTCCGTGAACCGCGTCGTCGAGCGCACGCTTCAGCACTTTGGGCGCATCGACGTCGTCGTCAACTGCTCCGGGTACGGCGTCATCGGCGCGTGCGAGGATCAGGATGAGCATGACATCCGGAACCAGTTTGAGACCAACTTTATGGGGACGCTTCACATCATTCATGCTACGCTGCCTTACTTCCGGAGGCAGGGTGCAGGACGTTATCTCATCTTCAGCTCAACCTCAGGTGCGCTGGGAGTCCCTGGCCTTGGTCCTTACTGCGCTACAAAATACGCAGTTGAGGGACTCATCGAAGCGATGCTCTACGAGACAGATGCCTTCAATATCAAAGCGACCCTCATCGAGCCAGGCCACGTGAGACCAGAGGAGCCCGAGATGCAGGACACGGCGCTCCCGACGTCGTGGGGCCACTTCCTCGTCAAGCCGCCGAGCGAAACGTACGGACACCCGACATCGCCGGCCCTACACGCGCGGCGCATCGTGCAGTGGCTCGGTGACAAGCATCGGCCCACGAGTGCAGTCAAGTGCGCCGAGCTCGTGTGGCAGCTCGGACATTGCTCGTATCCACCGCTGCGGCTGCTGCTAGGGAGCTACGCTATCGAAAGCATCCGGGATCGCATGCGCTCAGTTACGGAAGAGCTGGAGGATTGGAAGCATCTCAACTTTCCAGTTCCAGACGACGACAAGGAAGCCGGTGAAGAGTCTACACAGCCTGAAGCTGAGGCTGCTGCGTCTGCCGCTACTTAAAATTGCCCGGAAGCCACGGCAGGACACATATGCGGTTTGCTCACCAAGGGCAGCCACACCAGAGTCTTTCATACCAAGTGGGCGACCTAGGGATCGCCCTTGGCCTGGTTTGATTTTTCTACACGAATTCTTTACGAGCTTCCAGGGCTAATTTTGGCTCAACCTGTCAGATGCGCATCTGGGGGGTCCGACGTGAGATCCTACCCACTGAAAAGGTTCAACCCCTGGCTGGATGACTAAGCGCAACGCGCCCGGTTGCTCCACGTCTCCCTATCTTTCTTTGAGCCCCTCGACCTGTGGCATCTTGCTCCGGCCAGGCGAAGGGAGAAGAAAATCGATTACAGCAAGGGACAAGGACGAGGAGCCCTCATCGCGTTTTCCACTTTGTTCCCTCTTTGAACGCGACTCGCCTCGACGAGATCCTCAAGCCGAAACTCGATCACGATCCCATCCCTCGTCCACGATCCGTCTCACCCTCAACGGCTGAACCCTACGCTTCCCGTTACATCCCAGCGCTGATCGCAAATTCGTTTTCTCCCCACACACTAGTTCACGATGACGGATAAGAAGAACGAGGACTATGTCGTGCGCATGGGCGACGACTATGGAAAGAAGGAGAAGGATACCTTCTTGGCTCGGTCCCCGACCCGTTCCGCCTACGGCTCGAATATGCATGGGAACAGTTTGGAGCAGCTCGAGAAGAGCCCGCCCTTGTCCATCGTGGCGTACTGTTTCTCGTCGATCAGTATGACGGTGGTGAACAAGTATGTCGTTTCGGGTAGCTTCTGGAACCTCAACTTTTTCTACTTGACCGTTCAGGTATGCTTGCTATACATGATTGGGGTTTGAGGCGTTGTTCTGACTGGTGGGTTACTTCTAGGCCATTGTGTGCATTGCTACCATTACTCTATGCAAGCAGCTGGGTCTGATCAAGGTCCTGGCTCCCTTTGATCCCGACAGGGCAAAGAAGTGTATGTTCCCAGCTTCAACCCTTTGCTACCCTTGCTAACAAAACGAAGGGTTTCCTATCTCGCTCCTCCTGGTTGGAATGATTTACACCAGCACCAAATCGCTTCAATTTCTTTCGGTCCCCGTTTACACAATCTTCAAGAACTTGACTATTATCGTCATTGCCTACGGCGAGGTGCTTTGGTTTGGCGGCAGTGTCACACCCATGGCCCTGCTCTCTTTTGGTCTCATGGTTCTGAGCTCCGTCGTGGCCGCTTGGGCTGATATCCAGAGCGCCATCGCCGGCGACTTTGGCACTGGCGACTCGGCTGCTGCCATGTCCACCCTCAACGCCGGATACGCGTGGATGGGCATGAACGTCTTTTGCAGCGCTGCTTACGTGCTCGGCATGCGCAAGGTTATCAAGAAGATGAACTTTAAGGATTGGGATAGTATGTTGCACATGACACCTTGATCCTCAGTTTGCTGACCTTGTCTAGCCATGTACTACAACAACCTTCTCACCATCCCCGTTCTTGTCGTTTGCTCGTTGATCAGCGAGGATTGGTCCGCCTTTAACTTTGCCCGCAACTTCCCTGAGGAGACGCGCAACAAGATCATTATCGGCATGATTTACTCCGGTCTCGCTGCTATCTTTATCTCTTACTGCTCAGCTTGGTGTATCCGAGTTACATCGTCGACTACCTACTCTATGGTGGGTGCCCTCAACAAGCTACCCATCGCCATCAGCGGCCTCGTCTTCTTCTCGGCCCCCGTTACAGTGGGCAGTGTATCCGCTATCTTCATCGGTTTTGTCAGTGGCATCGTCTACGCCTGGGCTCGTGTGCGACAGTCGGTCTCATCCCGGAACTCGCTACCTACAGTGCGGCCAACCATGAGTGCCAGTGCTAAGAGCGCCCGTGATGCCAATTCTTAGACGTTTTGCTTTTGACCAGTCGGCGAAAGATGTTGGGAGAGTGGTAGGAGTTTTCACGAGAAGGGAAAATAGAATAAAATATGTAATTGGGGCTGAAAGACATGGGTTCCTGTGCGTGTACAGTATTTTAATGAGCACAGGCACAGAGGGGGTTCTCTTGTATTGACTTAGACAATGGCGTGGCTGGAGTACAAGGACCAGTGGGATTCATATTTACTTTGCTCTAGGCCGTTTGGTTGATGGTTCAATATACGGCATGAAGCAGTCATTGTTGCGAAGCAGTCGCGGGAGCGTAAATTTACGGTGAACCTAGGCCTAGGTTGTCAAGGGGCGTTTATCCATCTTGTGGTGTGTTCAAGTACCCGGCTGGGGCCAAATTTGCAGTGAAGACATAAACACCCATCTACACCGTATCGAGTTAGCAAATCGGGTATAAAGGTCCTAGTGAACGAGAAGGGCCCGGCTGGGGTTAAAATTGCAGTGAAAGGAAGCAGAAACGGACCCTAATAAAAAGGAAACCAGGTTTGACCCATCAACAGCAAGCCATCATCGGGTATGCAGGCTCTGTTTTTTTCTTTCTTTTTCGTTTTATTGTGATGGCTTGCAAAGGAAGTCTCCTACATGACTGCAGGTCAACACGAAACACCCTGGTGTGAACGAGAAGGGCCTCGGCTTGGGTTAAAACTGCAGTGAAGTGCGAGATGGGACGCCAGGGTGTTGTGTGAACGAGAAGGGCCCAGCTTGGGTTAAAATTGCAGTGCAAAAAAACCGGGAGTGCAAGTTTCGTATCGACAAGAGTTATAGACTAATCGTCTTACACAGGGTTAGAGGTTCTTGCTCTCTTCACTGAAATTAGGTGATGAGAAAAGTACTGCGGATTATCCCCAATACTTGGTTCGGCCTAGAAGATATAACTGCAGCAAAGGCTGAGCTCATATGGGGAACGAGAAGGGCCCGGCTTGGGTTAAAATTGCAGTGGCAGTCGAGCACTGCACGCAAGAAACAGTCTCTGGTCAGGTAGCACCAGTCACTCCAAGATTCTTCACAGTCGATGGAACGATACTTCTCTCACCTACCAATAACAAGTCATCCATATGGGCATACAGGCTCGGCATTCATCTTTATCGTGATAACATACCAAGCCCTTGTCGAAACTTGGGCTTGGCGGTCTCCTCGATGATTGCGGCTCAACTCGACACGCCCCGGTAAAATGGAAAGACTGGGCTGGTGCTAAAATTACAGTGAAGGCGAGACAAAGCTGGTAGATGTGAATGAGAAGGGCCCGGCTGGGGTTAAAATTGCAGTGAAGGGCCGATGCGGCTCAATTACTCCGTAGAGACGCCCTGCTTAACGAGAAGGAAGGATCCGGCTTGGGTTAAAATTGCAGTGAAGGTGGCACAAGCGTCAAATGTCTTTGCAAACTCCCTTGAGCAAGTCAACGAGAAGCGTCCGGCTCGGGTCAAAATCGCATTGAAATGCATGATCTACGGGCCGTCATATAGCGCATCTTTGTGCATGGTAGTGAGCGCCATTCAATGACTTTTTCCTCCCCCTTCTTTTGTCTCACCCAACGGTTTTTACTGGCTTTCCGCCTCGTTGAAGAAAGCGTTTCATCACACGGCTCTTCCCGGCATTGATTCGGTAGTTGGCCAGATATCAAGCGGCCAAGTTCCTTAAATAGCCATACTCCGAAGCAAAGTCCTGACTCTGGATTGCTCTCCTTTTTCTCCCTGCAGAGTAGAAAAATTTTATAGATATTGTTTGAATGATCGGAGACGAGCTGAAGAAGCTGTTGAGGCGGCTGCAGATTGTGTGTAACGGGCTGCATGTGAAAACGTCTTTTGCGTCACGTAACCGTAACGTCCACGAGTCTTCAAGACAGATAAGTAACCGTTCAATATCAATTCAAATCACAAACATGTGCTTAACCTCCAGGCCTCGAGAGGATACAGTAAGATGGACCTCGTGATCACTTCTATCCATCAGACCACGCGTAAAGGAAGGCTCCCTTTATCATTTAAATGCATCACCCCGCCATGTTGCACACGTGAATCAGGCATGCCCCCCCACGTGGGGCCAGGACGTCACAAGTCGTTCCCCATCCAAGCTTTTTTTTTCGCATTCTCCAACAGAAATGTTGGGGATAAAAGATTATGACGTCTAGCACGTTCCCTTTCGTCCCTTGCATTCATCGTTGACCTGCTCTCTCCTTTAACCTACCCCCAAAGAGTTTGTCTCAGTAGTTGTTGAAGCCATGGTATAAGGGATATACCATCGCGATCCCTTTTTCTCAATTCCTTTTTTTCTGTTATCCTCTCGTGCGTTATACTAGAGCCCCGCGACAAAATGCTGCTCTTCTTACACAGGCGTAAGTTGGAGGCTTCATGATAACCTCCAAAGCTATCCATCTCTAACTTTCAACTCGCATATAGCTTTCGTGGCCTTGGCTAATAGCCTTGGTGCTTCTCCTGATGAGCGTAAGTTGAACCTCTCCTTTTTGACATTAACAGCTTCAACAATGTCGCTAATACCTCCGCTCTCAGTCAAGCTAGTCTCCTCCTTTCTCCTGTCCTACCCCTTCGCAGCGCTCCTGAAACGAATCCCCGACTCGAGACCAGATGCCAAGAACATTTTCATCATCAGGTATACAACCTCCGATACCTATACCAACTCGTCAAGCTAACACACTCCAGCGTCTCCCTCTTCTACCTCGTCGGCCTCTTCGACCTCTGGGACGGCACCCGCACCCTCCTCATCAGCGCCGGCGGCACCTACTGCATCGCAAAGTTCCTCCGCGCGAGCCCTTATATGCCATGGATCGGTTTCGCCTTTGTCATGGGCCACATGTCGGTCAACCACATCCACCGCCAGATCGCCGACGACCCCTCAAGCGTCGACGTCACGGGCGCCCAGATGGTTCTCCTCATGAAGCTGAGCGCCTTTTGCTGGAACGTTGCAGACGGTCAGCTCCCCGATGATCAGCTGTCCGACTCTCAGAAGAGGAACAGGCTCAAGGAGCTTCCTCCTCTGCTCGACTATGCTGGCTGGGTTCTCTTCTTCCCCGCCCTCTTCGCCGGTCCGTCTTTTGACTATACCGATTACCGACAATGGCTTGACACGACCATGTTTGACGTCTCCAACGTTGATCCAGCCAAGAAGCCTCCCGTAAGGAAGAAGCGAAAGATCCCTCGAAGTGGTGGCCCTGCCGCTTGGAAGGCCGTGAGCGGCCTCGTCCTCATCGGTCTCTTCATGGGCTTCAGTGGCTCCTACTACCCCAGCATGCTAACAGCCGACTCATTCGTCGAGTACGGCCTCCTACGCCGAATCTGGTCCCTCTACATGGTCAGCTTCACCGCACGCCTCAAGTACTACGGCGTCTGGTACCTCACAGAAGGCTCCTGCATCCTCGCGGGTCTGGGCTACAACGGCGTGGATCCTGTTACTGGCAAGATCTCATGGAACCGTCTGCAGAACATTGACCCCTGGGCTGTCGAGACGGCCCAGAACCCGCGAGGATACCTCGGCGGGTGGAACATAAACACCAACAACTGGCTCAGGAACTACGTCTATCTGCGCGTCACGCCCCGTGGTAAGAAGCCCGGCTTCCGCGCCAGTCTCATGACATTTGGAACCAGTGCCCTGTGGCACGGCTTCTACCCGGGTTACTATCTGAGCTTTGTCCTCGCGAGCTTCATCCAGACAGCCGCAAAGCGTGAGTCTATCAAGAGCTACAACCACATCGACATGCTAAAATCCTCTAGACTTCCGCCGTCACGTCCGCCCCTTCTTCCTCGACCCCGTAACCGGAAACCCCACCCCCAAGAAGAAGTACTACGACTTCGCAACCTACCTCGCCACCCAGCTCACCTTCACCTTTGTCACGGCGCCCTTCCTGGTCCTCTCCCTCAAGGGCTCTCTCCTAGCCTGGTCCCGCGTCTACTTCTACGCCATCGTCTGGACCGCCCTGTCCCTGATCTTCTTCCACTCCCCCGGCAAGCTCGCCCTCAAGAAGCAGCTCGAGAAGCGTCAGGGTAGAGCGAGCGCCAAGTTGGTCCGCTCCCTCAGCACGGATAGCCTGACGGGCAAGGAGCCCATCCTAGGCATCTCTAAGGATCCAGAGGGCGACATCAACGAGGCCGTCGAGGAGATTCGGGCCGAGGTTGAGGCCAGGCAGAAGAAGCTCAGGGCTGACTTTGAAGCCCATCAGCCAAAGGTCAACGGGATGAACGGGATGAACGGGACCAACGGGACCAACGGGACCAAGGCTCATACCGAGTAATCATCTCAGGTGCGGTGTGGCGCACATCTCATCTCCACGAAGCAATCAATCCGGTGTTATCATGGTGTGTCTGTTTCAGGTCTTGGGAAGTTAGCTTGTAAGCGCATGTAAGACATCAACGATGGAATGAAACAATCAATCTTTAGTCTCAAGTAGGTACTGTAGATTCTACATGATATTCATTAGTCTATCTCTGGGATAAGCCATGGCGGCTCTCCTGTGACGCCCGAGTGCGAGTGCTCAGTGCCTGGTATGGTAATTACATGGTATCGTAAGAATGAGCGTCTTCATGCTGTCAGTCCTTTTTTCTCCCGCTCAGCATTGCTGCCAGATCCAACTATAGTACAGGTATACGGACGGATTGATCCATATATGATTGGTAGATTGGTGGTACAAGAGCCCATGTAAGTTGTTTGTGTAAAAGAGAAAAGGTTTGCAGTGTTGCAAGTCTCGAGAAAATGAGATCCAAGGGGACGGTGTGTCGTGTAAGTGAGTCTTGGGCAAAGGAATTCAAAAAGGGGCAAATCGTATGTCGTTGAAACGTTGAGACATGAAAAGTAAAACAAAATTCAAAAACATCGTGTCTCGTCGAAGGTGTTTGTTCAGAATAAAATCGTTGGTCGTTGAAGCTTTTTGACAAGGTGCGTAAAAGATCGTGAGACTTGAAAGATCAAAGTTGATCGATAAGCAAAAACAAAAGTATCGTCGTGATGTGTCGTCGTCAATCGTTGAGATGCCGTGAAGTTCCATAGTGGGTTTCAATGTCAGGGATCTTGTCCCGACTCAGGTCATCAGAACGTGATGTCTTGTTGGTTGTCGAATATTAATGGCCCCAGTGAGCTCTGACGCCAGTCACGATGAGGGCGATAATGGCGCCGACCATGAGCAAGCCGATGATGGACATGCCACGGTTGACCTTTCTCCACCAGATTGCGCTGGTGAAGACGTGGTCCTCTTCGGGAATCGTCTGGCCAGATGGGTTGCGTCGCACCTCCAGTTTAGATGTGCTGTGGTTGCGTTCAGTATCTTCCGACTGAACTGGCTTAAGGGGCATGCATGCGGCAAACATCCACGCTGTGACAGTTAGTGATTGCTCAAGAGATGATGTCAATAAACTCACCCAAAGGGAAAATAAATCCCACTACAAACATGGTGACCTGGGCATTTCGTCGTCCAGTCAACTCGCTCCGGGCTTCCCAGTCTGAGGTTGGTGGCTGCCAGATACTGTGCTGGAAAGGACGTCGGTCACGGGCCAGGTGAGGCGACCAGATGCTCGAGGTTTGCTTCTTCAAGTTGCGAACAACCGTCATAACAGGGTGAGCTGGCGGTGCAGGAGTAATGTCCATGGAGCCTGCCTCAGATCGCCGGCGAGGGACAGGCTCTCGAGGTCGGCGTCGAGGGTTGTGGATGTTGGTGACATTGGCATCCTGGCTTGGTGTTCGGCTGAGGAAAGAAGCAGGAGGCTGGCTATCACTGAACTCAGAGTACATAGATTCCATGGAAGGCTGAGCAGCAAGCCATTTTCGTTCGCCACTACCATAGTAAACCCTGGAAGAGTCAGTCACAAGTTCATCAGTTATTCATATCTGTACTCACTTCGCCCAGGTTGGGACGGCAGCATTGAAGCTAGCAGTAGATCGGAGACTCCGATCCGAGGCATAGCTCATCAAGAACTTTCCCATCCGTGTTCGTGAGGAGCGATGGTGAAGGACTTCCAGGTCCGCGAGGCCATCACCATCCTCATCATGGTCGCGAATAAGACGGATGGTTCCCGTTGCAGGGTCACGAGACAATCCCCGAACGTATGCTGCCGCAGGGGGCTCCAGTGAGCTGTTTCTTGAGTGATGAGAGGATGCCTCGATATGCTCCTCAAGGCCAGCGAGCGAAGAAGCCATGCTCAAGACGTACTTGCTGTGGCTGCTACCCAGACCGCTACCGCGTCTACCGGGGACGGAAGAGAGAGATAGAGCTCGAGATGCCGGCTCACTACCTCCCTCGCTTTCTGACATGACAGTTGAGAGCTGAGCGCTCCATTGGTGGGAGCGAGGAGTGTTGATGTTGGGGCTCTTAGCAGCGGCAGGGTCATACCAGCTTGGGCCAGTGTGGTGCAGAATGGTGGCAGGTCCAACAAAGAGTCCACGAGTGGCTTCTTGAGTGAAGATTGTCGACAACGAGGTCAGCGATGCTGTTCGAAGAGTCTCACGGGACCGAGTCTTGACGAGACCAAAAGTGTCTGAGGACCGCCTCCTCCTAGTTCGCAGAGGAGGAACTACGAGACTCTCTTGAGAGTACTCTGGCCTTACGCGGGTCTTGACAGCAACAACGGATGAAGAGGCTGAGTGACCATGAACTACGTAGTTCGCTTCGCTGTCCCTTGTAGGGGGACGAGTATTGTCATGCAAGGAGGGATCCACTGATGATGGATCGCCGATTAGCTCAATGTTGGAATGAATAGACGATGCTGGCAAGCTGGTCAAATCGGCAACAGCCACTGGGGAGCTCTGGCCATAGACTTTATAGTTGGTCCTGTCAGACAGGGTTGATCTTGATTGCTCGGAAAGAGTCGACTGAAACGACGTCTTTTGGTTGAGCAACTGCGAAGACGGGCCAACTCCTGGGTCTGAGAACTCAATCTCAGGCAGAGGGGGGAGAGGCAGTTCAGGAGCTGGTCCCGGAATCTGCAACTGTGACTGTTTCACATCAGGTGTGGTTGGCACCTTGCGCAAACCCCCAAACATGCGGTAGTTCCATGGCGAGGAATTGTCAGGGCTAGCGAGAGCTTGGGGTGGCGAAGAAGGTATTGGCGACTTGGAACTTCGCTCTGTAAGAGGCGTCAAGGGAGAACTTGGGCGACTGGCACGGTCTTCACTGAATTGACCCAAGGATCCTCGACCAAATGATGCCCGACCAAAGGAACTGCTGCCGGTTGTGAAAGATCGAGACCAGAAAGAGTCGACTCTCGACGAAGTTGAGGCCTCTTGAGGATGTACAGAAAAGGTCTTGTCGGCGTGTACATTGATCACCTTCCGGCGAGATGGGGGTCGAGGAGAAGTGGAGGGTTCGCGGGAGCGCGGATGTGAAACATCGGAAGTCTCGTCGTCGGCATCGTTGTGTGGCGTCCAGGGAGAAGGGCTCAGCTCGATGTCAGAGGAAGGATATTGAGGGTGACGGCTCAATGGTGAAGGCGATAGTGCAGCCTTTCGAGTCCTGCCCCGCTGCAGGGATGGCGAAGGCGTTTCAAAGAGTGGACTTGAGGAATGTAACGGGTCGTAGCAGATTTGACTAAGCTCCGGATCGGTCTCGGTACTCGCATCGGCGTAGGAGACGGGCCGGGGCGTTGTGCCGTCGGAGGCGATTCGGGGCGGACTGTAAGGAACGATTCGAATCTGGAGGCGGTTGTTCTCGGAGTCGGTGCGCTCGTGTAAGGCCCGTCTCGGCGGAGAGCAAGACGGTGAAACCGACATGCTCTACGCGCTTGGCGGCAATGGCCGTTCTATCCACAACATGAGGAGAAAAAGAAGAAGCTGCCAATCTTGTCCCCAGAATGGGCAAGATCAATTGATCTCTCAAAAAACTATCGTTGAGGCGTAGACGTCGATTCTGTCGGAGCCGGGGGTGGGTCAGGGGTTCGGAGGTCGTGAGAAGGGCCACGGCCGGGACGGGAGGTCGACGGAGGAATTAAGAGCCACAGCGAGAAGATGGTATTAATAGAGCACCAAATTTTTGGAACAAAGTCGAGCAAGCAATAGTCGGAGCAACCCAATATCAGATATCCAAACTATCGTGAAGTTGAATCTTGAGGTCGTGAAATCTCGTCTGGCTGGTGGTGTGTAAAAGATGAGGCCAAAAAGGGAAAGAACCAAGAAGAGAAAGAATAATCAATGAAGCATCAAACGAATAGAGGGAGAAGCAAGGAGTGTGAGAAAGATCAAAAGATTGAATGAGTGACTGGCCAGTGGCCGATTATAGCGAGCGAATGTACGGAGAGAGGAGGACTGGAAACGATTGACGGAAGGAGAAAGACGAGAGATCCATGGGATCATGGGGAAGGAGCGGGCGGGTAGGTAGCTTCAAGAGAGAAAAGGGCAAGACAGGTCGCCTCCACATGCGACCACGGGCGGCAGGAGCAGCGGCCAGAGTAGGTACTAAGGTACCTTAGGTTGCAGTGACCTGAACAAGCTACAGAGGAGGCTGTCAAGCGATCCCTTAGGCGGACGGCCGACGCACAAGCACAAGCACGAAGCACAAGCAGCCCTGGGGCACACACAGACGATGGCTGGAAAGCTGCCCTTCCCCTTACAGGCTGTGTGGAACAGAACCTACCTGAGATCCCGTCAGGCAGGGCCTGTCTACAGCAGACGATGGCGCCGCTATTGGATCCTCCCCCCTGGAGCCGGTGACGTGGAGTGCAATCGACCGACGTGAACCAGTTGTTGGAAGCGCCATGGAGGCGATTCTGCAGCTAGCGGCGATGGGATATTACCTAGCTGCAACAGGGTTCCCTCCTGCAGGCGCGGCGGCGGCGATGGGGACCGTTGGACCAGGGGGAGGACGGGGAGCTAGGGTGCTGAGATAGGGGTGGTGGTTCTGACATCTCGGTCTAGGTGTCTTGAAGACACCGCAACTTGGGACGGGGGCTGGGCGAGATCTGAAGAGATTTTTTCACTTTTCCAAAGGGAAGGTCATTGTAGAAGAGGGGGGCAGCGAATCAACCAGGCTTCGAATCTCAGGGGAAGAGGGCAATGAAAACGGTTGTGTCTACGACGAGTTCTGATTTGTCCCCTCAGAGACTGCACCTCTAAAGGTTGTGGGCAAATCTGTCTGAACTGATTGGGTTATCGGGACACTATTGGCGGGGACGATGCTCTGCCTCGACGCCCAATAGCACATGGTTCCCTGCAAACACCAGCCCGCTGCTCGTAAGATGTCGCTGACCTCTGTCTTTCTGGAACAGCGAAAAAGGCCAGGCCAGGCTCTGAAAGAGAAGAGATTAACTGGGACCACCTTGGCCAGGTGGCAAGCCTTCAATGGGTGCTCTGCCCAAAGTGGTCAAGTTACGGGGAGCCTGGGCACAGAATGACGATGTGCCGGCAGCAATACAGGATCCCTTCATGGGCATCAACTACCGTCAGCCATTCGATCTCACAAAAACCAGGATAAACTCTTGCGTTGTTCTTTTCTTGGAACGAAAAGAAGCAGTTTCGAAAGTCAAGGGCCGTCGAAATTGGCCGCCTCTGTTGTCTCTGCTTCTGGCGCTTGTTTTACCTGAATGTCGCAAACTTGTTGAAGCGACCAGGTACTTGCCCCGCCTAACAAATCTGGTGCGGACACATGTACATGGTCCTCGCGGCGTCTGTTCCAATCCACCAGCCGAGAGAGGGCGCCTCTCGAAACCGAGACCTGCAGAAACACCTAAACGTGACCTTTTTTGTTTCTCTCCACCAGGTCGCATTCTGTGTCCTCTGTGTCCAGGCTGTCGGCAGCCATTCCTCGCTGGCGATTTACAACTTTTCAAGACGTCTCTGTTCTTTTTTAAGCTTTACCCTAGCTTGGCGCCGGGGACGAGATCTTCCACTCGGGCTCCGCTGATGTCTTTGTCAGACGTGTCAGGCTCGCGTCTCCGTGTTTATTAAGTCGCGTCTCTCCCTCTATTTTAGTGTCCCATGGGGGCTCCAAACCTCGGTCTAGGGCAGACGGGCGAGACTGTTGATTGTCGGACTATCGCTGGCTAGTGTCGGCAGCTTGCCGACGAGCTTTGTCTCTCGGTCTTGTCTTTCAATGTCTCAAGCATGAAGACCTGACCGCAAAGCCAACAGAAGGTCCCTTCTCAGATGAGATGGACCTGTTCTCTTATACAAGATAATCTCCATACCGTCATGCTTCTCGGCATGCTCGGTGTAGCTGGTCTGAGCCAACAAGTCCTCCCCTCGACGATTCCTTTCCTCATGCTCTTACGTACCGGTCAGTAACCACGGAACAGTCTCTCCTTGGTGCCGGGGCCCGCTGAACCTAATGCAGGTACCGTCTCTCGCCTTGATTCATGCCCTTGCCTGAGCTGAGGTAAGGGGATCTCGTCAATGTCTGTGGTGGCTGAGCAGACAGGCGGATGAGTGTGCGGCTACACTAGTCATGCACGACTGTCGATGGACATCTTGTCCCGTTCACAAATTCATCTCCCAACTGACCAGCTCGGGATATTACAAAACATTCGTGTCCTGCTTTCATTAGGTCCCTTATGAGAACGCGTTATAACTCATATCTCCACATCATTTCGCTTCCCAGGATTTTTATGTACCTTGTAGCTCACCGCATGCGGAAGCCGCGCATGCCCCCCATAGCTCGTATGCACGTTGAAATGAAGGACGAACAATGCCAGGGGAGAAAAAGAAGAGGAAAAGTGCCCGGTTATCCCTCACTAGCTCCCGTAAAGACCCTGCACATTTTTTTTTCACAGTGGAATGGTCTTTTTTCCCGTGGTGGATGGATGTCATTATTCCCGTGGGGAGAAGAGTGCCAGTCTGCTTACCCAAGCAAGCATACTCCATTGAGGCAAAATGGATGGATCCAATTCTGAGGACAATGGCATCCAACCAAGTTGTGGCTGGTGAGGACAATCTGTGCTTTTTGGATGCTGGTCCTCTTTTTTTTCTTAGCCCGGCGGTTTCGTTTCTTTGAATGGCTTCTCTTTGACAGAAGAGTGCGGTAATGCTGACTGTTTTCTCTCTTGTTTGCCCCGTTAACATTCCTCCAACTCGGTTCTTCTTTTAGCCAGCTATTTCTTCTTCTCTCTTCTCTCAAACTTGAACCCGTTCCTCTTCATCCTTCACCAACAACCGCTTGAAAAGTAAAACAGGCCCTCTTCACCAGAGCATCCAATGTCTACCTCGATTTCGGCGGGGTTCGCACCGCCTCACGCCGTGGCCTTGTTGGTGAGCCTCACCTGTTCCTAGTCCCCCAACCACGATCCATCCACATTCTCACAACCCCCTGGTTCATATCACTGTCTACCTCCCCCAGTATCAAGAGATCACATCTTGCGTCTCATGTAGTGTTGACTTGCATCATCTGAACCATTAAAATACAGGTCGTCTACTGCCTCGTCTATGTCATCCCACTCTACTTCTCGGCGGCCACAAGGCCCTCGCCAACCCGCTCCAGGGATGCCCCCGAGGCGATCCGCGCGCGCATCTTTGTCGTCTCGCTGTCGACGGCCATCTGCTCCCTCGTGACGCTGTACCTGCTCTCGTCCCACGCCGCCATCGCCATCCCCAACCCCTTGCATTTCATGGGCTACTGGCCCGTCGGCCTCGTCGACGCTGCCCGGGCCCTCTGGCTCACAGCCTTGCTCTTCGCCGGCCCCCTGTATGAGTCGCTCATCGTCGACGGAGCCGCCAGGCAATGGCTTCATCTCCAACCTCTCAGGGACCTCTGGACTGACTGGCCCACCTGGAGGAACATGGTAGCGGTACGTCAACTTGACTTTGTCCCCTTGATATCCCCCATGCTGCCCCTGTCAATCCTCAAACAACCCCCGCAGTCGTCTCAACTTCAGCCTCCTCTTCACACCGCTTCTTGTACCTTGTTCTAGCCTGCTTTTTCCGTCTCAATACTGATTTACCGAAAGGGACCCATCACCGAAGAATGTCTGTTCCGTTCGGCTGGAGTACCCCTACTCCTCCGTTCTGGAGCCAGCCTTACAGGCACCATCTTTCTATCGCCTCTCATCTTCGGACTGGCTCATCTTCACCACTTTTATGAGTTCCGAATCACCCACCCTCATACTCCTCTTCCCGTGGCCATTCTCCGATCCCTCTTCCAGCTGACTTACACCACACTATTCGGTGCTTATGCCACCTTCTTGTTCTTGAGGACTGGCAGTCTTCTGGCTGTTGTTCTTATCCATGCTTTCTGTAACTGCATGGGCTTGCCTCGTTTCTGGGGCCAGGTTGACCCATATTGGCTAGCAGAAGACGATCCAGCTCGGAAGCGATACACGGCCGTCTACTACGTGCTCCTGGTGGCTGGTCTGGTAGCCTGGTTGCAGAACTTGTACTCGTTGGCCGAGACTCCCATGGCTCTAGCCGAGTTCTGAGATGACTTCTGTCACAGCGCACGCTTAGATCGTCCACACGACTAGAATTAATAAAGAATCTCCCTTCATAGACTACGCTATGGCCGTCTTCCCCAGACTCGGCGTTGCAGACGTGTAGGTCAACGCTGAATGCTCTTGTCCGTGCGCGTAATGAGCAACGAAACTCTAAACATTGACATCTGCCGGTCATGTGGACATTCCAGAAGCTGACAAGAACCGTGCGAGTGTTTCATAATTAAGTGAATTGGAGTGTTTCTTAATACTAATAATACATGGCTATGTACCTCTCTGAGACCGAGGGAGCGATCCGGGCATCGACAAGTCGTCACTGTTGTCACTTCTCGTTCCTCGGCGATTACGAAGTGATGCTCGGTCCCTACTACCTGCATCACTTCCGAATACCTCATCCCGCAAGTCTCGACCAACATCCTTACCCTTTGACCGACCCATGGAAGCACTCCCCTCGGCCAGCCCGTCATCCGGGCCTCGGGTATTCTTCTTTCGCGGCCACAGACTTGGGAGGGCAATCTCCTGAAACCGTGGCTCGACGGCTCGCTCATCAAACCACCGGTGGAGGCGGGCTTCGACAAGCTGGGCAATCTTGGGGACGTCCTGAAGTCGAGAGCGACTGCCGAGAAGACTCCGAATGGAAAAGTCTAGCCGGTAGTCGTCCAAGAAGTTGAAAATCATCCGGGTCGGCTGAGACGGGTTGCTGGGGATGAAGGATATTGAAAGTGTGCCACTGAATCTGACCACCGAGACGGCCAGTGCGACAGGAAGCACCGCCGATAATTTCTTGGGATAATTAAGTAGGAGTTTCGTTTCCACGGCAAGGGTAAGCATGTCGCTCAGATCAACGTCCATCCGTGCCTGAAGGCGCGTGCCATCTCTGGCTGCCGTAGCCGGGTCAAACCTCTTTCCAATACCAAGACTCATTCCATCTTCATCGACGGGGATGATACGGCAGTTGCTGAAGATGGGAAAGTCCTCACCCAAGCTCAGCTCCGTGACCCTGATCTCATCAACAAAGTCCGGGCGCGAGGTCCCATTCAGCGCCTTGCTTAGTGAGTTGAGAATGGCATCATCATGTTGCGCATCACTGCGGAACTGAGCAATAGTCTGCGCAATGAGGACGTTGAACCAGTCGAGACTCTCGGGCTGGTGGCTGTCGACGTTGTAGTACGTCTTGCTGAGGATGGACCCAATGGTAAGCACAGGAGGGTTTCTGAGGACACTCGACTTTTTACGGCTCAACTCTCTGTCCTGACGATTGCCAGAGCTGCGCAGACTAAGCAACGAGCGCTTGTGAGCAAGCGTCCTTGACCGTCGCTCGGTTGCCCTCAAGGAAGCGGTGACGTCGGGTGAAGGAGGGTCACCAAAGATGAAGAACTTTATGAAGGCGGCCAACACAAGCACGACCGAGATTTGTCCGACTATGAAGCCTTGGGTGAAGGACAGACTGGTCATAGAATGTCAGATCGGGTAATGCCATGATGCAGGGTACGTTGATACTCACGTCCGTTCGGGTGACTGGGGACAGGTATCACCCATGATTGAGGATGGAGGGGAGGATCAATGGGCTTCTGGAAGGTTCAAGGGCCCTTGATAGATAGCCTCGAGGAAATTACAACGCAATCAATAGAAACCGTCCAACATGATGACGGTGTTGCCCATTCAAGCTTTTGATGTCACCGAGCACTCATGATGAAGAGGTTGGCTGCATGTGGAGCTCCTTCTCAGCTTGCCGGGGGAAAAACGGAGTTATGCAGATACCGGGGTGGCCATGCTGTTACTGGGCTCACTTCATGACGACTACTCAACCAGCCTCCCTGCAAGCAAGAACCATCATCGATTTCCCCAACAAACAATCACAACACGTTTAAATAACCAGAAATTGTTCCGTCACACAATTCTATCGAATACAGTATCCGAAAAACCAAGGAATACCTCGCTGCGCAGCCGTAGAGTGCTGCACCAGCCGCCATCATGGACGTCGCCCAGGCAATTTCTGGGTACATCAATAAGATCATTACGACGGCCGATACGTCGTCTGCCAAGATGAAGATCCTCCTTCTTGACAGGGAAACTGTTTCTATCGTCTCTACCGCAATCACACAATCCTCCCTTCTCAGCCACGAGGTCTACCTCATCGACCGTCTGGACAGTGCAACCCGCGAGAGGATGCGACATCTACGCTGTATCTGTGTCGTGCGGCCATCACCTGAAACCATCCAGCTGCTCATAGACGAACTGCGAGACCCCAAGTATGGAGAGTACCAACTGTATTTCACAAACGTGATTAAGAAGTCATCACTGGAACGCCTGGCCGAGTCGGATGACCACGAGGTGGTCAAGTTGATTCAGGAGCATTATGCCGATTACACCGTCATCAACCCGGATCTTTTCTCCATCGGCCTCACACTTCCCCATCGCCGTATCTGGGCCGGCGGCCCCGATACTTGGAACCCCGACTCCCTACAACGCTGCGCCGAGGGTCTTCTAGCAGTGCTACTATCGCTTAAGAAGAAGCCTCTCATCAGATACCAAAAGACAAGCCCCATCGCCAAGAAATTGGCATCCGAGGTCCGGTATCTAATGACCCAGGAAGATCAACTATTTGAGTTCCGTCCAGTGGACACGCCCCCGATCCTTCTTGTGCTGGATCGTCGAGAGGACCCCGTGACGCCGCTACTTACACAGTGGACATACCAGGCCATGGTGCATCACCTCCTGGGAATTCAGAACGGCCGTGTCGACTTGAGCGATGTGCCCGACGTTGGTCCGGACCTGAAGGAGATTGTTCTGTCCCAGGATCAGGATCCCTTCTTCAAGAAGAACATGTTTCTCAACTTTGGCGACCTGGGAGGCAACATCAAGGAGTACGTTGGCCAGTTTCAGTCCAAGACTAAGAACAACGAAAACATTGAGTCAATATCCGATATGAAACGATTTATTGAGGAGTATCCCGAGTTCCGCAAGCTCTCTGGCAATGTTAGCAAACATGTCACGCTGGTTTCGGAACTCAGTCGGAGGGTGGCGGCGGAGAACTTGCTCGAGGTCAGCGAGCTGGAACAGAGTCTGGCCTGCAACGAGAATCATGGAACTGACGTCAAGGTAATATTAAATCACTTTGATGCGAGAGTTCGACGTCGCTAACTAAGTAACAGAACATCCAACGACTCATCCAGTCTCCCAACGTCACTCCAGAAAGCAAGGTTGGCCTAGTGGCCCTGTATGCTCTTCGATATCAGAAGCATCCCTCAAACTCGCTTGCCATGCTCACAGACCTCCTCGTTGCAGCTGGCGGTGTGCCCCATCGGCAGGCAGAGCTTGTCGACAAGTTGGCAGCATACCACGCATCGCTTCAGGCGTCTCAGTCCCAAAGTGGAATCTCGGAAATCTTTGAGTCAGCCGGCATCTTTTCTGGGGCGTCGAGCCGTTTCAAGGGTCTTAAGGGTGTTGAGAACGTCTACACGCAGCACAGCCCACTTCTTGAGAGCACCCTCCAGAACATGATCAAGGGCAGGTTAAAGGAACAGCAGTATCCGTTCGTGGAGGGTGGAGGCACGACCAAGGATAAGCCTCAGGACATTATAGTGTTCATTGCCGGCGGCGCTACGTATGAGGAGGCAAAGATGATTGCAGGGTTGAATGCGACGAGCCCCGGCGTGCGAATCGTGCTCGGCGGTACAACAATCCACAACTCGGCCTCGTTCTTGGAAGAGGTTGATGATGCTGTCACCTCATGGCCAGAGGCTCGGGGCAGGCGATAAATGGTTAGAGAAGGTGTATTCTTTTATGACAGCGATGAGTTTTAAGGTCTCTTTTTGGTCTAGAATCGGGTCTGAAAAGCTCTGAGAGTGTCTACAGAGACGGGAGAGCCTGGTTTTGGTGTTTAGGTAGGTACTTAGGTTGGTAGGTAGTTCAACTCGATAGCGTCATATTCCGGCTAGTCGCAACTCCATTAATGGCAACTGATCGATTTCAACATTGGATGGCGGAAGGCGAATTTTGCATCCCAAGCGACGACATGCAATGCGTTCCCTATTAAGACCAAGGCCAACCGTCTGGCGACGTCAATGGCAGATTGGAAGACGACGGCATCTTGCAACTGTCTCCGGCGACTCAAGGTGAGCCCTCATATCCCTCTGTCGCTTATCGCAATCTCGTCTAACAGCCCGCCATAGACCTTTTGACGTGGTGGTAATTGGAGGTGGCCATGCCGGTGCCGAAGCATGCGCCGCGGCCGCACGAGCCGGAGCCCGGACGGCCTTGATCACACCGAAGATTGACAACCTGGGGACATGCTCGTGCAACCCGAGTTTCGGAGGAATTGGCAAGGGAACCATCATCCGGGAGATTGATGCGCTCGACGGTCTGGCGGGAAGGATCATTGACAAGGCGGGCGTCCAGTTCCACGTGTTGAACCGACGGAAAGGAGCGGCAGTTTGGGTTTGTGACACTGCTGGCTTTTACGAGATTGACAAGCTAACGGGTATTGCGACAGGGACCTCGTGCTCAGATCGATCGAGACTTGTACAAGAAATACATGAGGGAGGAACTCTCTTCGTACCCGAACCTATCCATCGTCCTCGACAGCGTCTCCGACATCGTCCTTTCAGACCAAGAGCCCGTAGACGGCGCTTCAAGTCGCATCGCCGGTGTGCGACTCGAGTCGGGTCAGGTCCTCCCCACGAGCAAGGTCATCATCACGACGGGAACATTTCTCGGCGGTGAAATACATATTGGTCTCGAGTGCTATCCTGCTGGTCGCATTGGAGAGGCTGCTACCTTTGGCTTGAGCAAGTCGCTCCGGGATGCGGGTTTTCAGCTGGGACGTCTCAAGACGGGTACACCTCCGAGAATCGCCCGGGACAGCATCAAGTTTGACATCTTGGAGAAGCAATACGGAGATGATCCTCCTTCTCCGTTCAGCTACCTCAATGATACGGTGGCGGTGGAGGAGCAGCTTACTTGCGGTGTGACTTATACGAATGAGAAGACGCATCAGATTGTCCGGGATAACCTTGACAAGACGATCCACATTCGCGAGACCATCAAGGGCCCGCGGTACTGTCCTTCTCTGGAATCCAAGGTTATCCGCTTCGCCGACAAGGACCGGCATATCGTCTGGCTCGAGCCTGAGGGTTTCGACAGCCCCATCGTCTACCCGAACGGGTTGTCAATGACAATTCCTGCAGACGCCCAGGAGCAGGCTCTTCGGACAATCCCAGGCTTGGAGGATTCCAAGATGCTCCAGCCCGGATATGGAGTTGAGTACGACTACATCGACCCTCGCGGCCTAAGGTCAACCTTGGAAACAAAGGCCATTAGCGGTCTGTACCTGGCCGGACAGATCAACGGAACCACAGGCTACGAGGAGGCTGCAGGTCAGGGAGTTCTCGCGGGTATCAACGCAGGTCGTGCAGCCAAGGGCCTTCCAGGTGTGTCCCTGTCACGAGGTGATGGCTACATTGGCATCATGGTCGACGACCTTATCACCAAGGGCGTCACTGAGCCATACCGCATGTTCACTTCACGCAGCGAATTCCGTATGGCTGCCCGAGCTGACAACGCCGACTTCCGACTTACATCCAAGGGTCATGAATGGGGTGTCATCTCGGACAAGCGATGGAGGGTATACAGTGATGAGCGTCAGCAAATGGACGACCTCACAAAGGCCCTCCGGTCCGTATCCCTCAGCCCTGCGCAGTGGATCGAAAAAGGCTTCCACCTCAAGCGCAACACGGCTCGGCGTGATGGTCTCGATATGCTCCGGCTCTCAAGTTCCAACACACGCATCGAACTCGAGCAGCTAGTGTCCGTTGTGCCCGAGATTATGAGCTACTCGCCGCGTGTACGCAGCCGTGTTGCCATCGAAGCCTTTTACGCCCCCTATATCAAGATGCAAGAGGCGGAACGCAGCCAGTTCACCAACGACGAGCGTGTCCGCATCTCCACGAGTCTCGACTACGATGAGATTCCCGGCCTTGCCATCTCAGAGAAGGAGGCTCTCAAGGCCGCCAGGCCAGAGACTCTTGCCCAAGCTCGACGAGTCGAGGGTGTGACTCCATCAGGAAGTCTACGACTCCTGGCCTACGTCAGACGAAACCCATATCGAGAGAGTTTAGGCGAGGTCCCTTGAAAGAGGGAAATAAAAGGGAAATAAACAAGCTTTGGATTGAGTTTTCCCCTTGTATGAAGAAATGTACGAATATCTAAAATAGAAGGGAGCATTTGGGCCAAGGCGTTTTTTTTTATCTTGCAGGGGGAGATCACAAAGTCAATCTATAGTTAGGGGAAACAGGTTGGTGTTGTGGAATAAGCTTATCTCGAACGGACATAAAGCATATTTTGACTTGTCGTCTTTTTTTCGGTTCTCGTAGGGCTGCATGTTTTGACGTTGGGACTAGTTGGGATAACTTCACTAGTTCAAAGCATACCAAAACAGTTCCGAAGCATGAGCTAGTTCGAAACCATGATTGAGCTTAACTTGACGGGACGTTGAATTAATTCATCAGGGGGTAGGTAGGCATATCTGTTATACATGTTTGTGTGACTGGGGAGGGGGTGTACATCACACCACCGTTAAAGACTCACCCGTCTTTTCAGCTCTTGGCTAGTGAGGTTTTTTTTAGTCTCATCAACGGTGCCGTCTCTACCT
Source organism: Fusarium solani (assembly GCF_023522795.1). Taxonomy (NCBI): domain Eukaryota; kingdom Fungi; phylum Ascomycota; class Sordariomycetes; order Hypocreales; family Nectriaceae; genus Fusarium; species Fusarium solani. The sequence goes on from NW_027072153.1 coordinate 849,874, forward strand.
TGTCCCGTGGCGACTCGAATTACCAAGTCTGGACATTTTGCTTTTTTGCTTTTATTAAATTTCCGAAAGCCAAGACTCTTCTTTTCAGGGCTTGGGCTTGTTGAGGATCTTGACAGCGTCCTTTGTATAAATGTAACTCGCTCCGCTCCAGATGGTCGTACCAGCAACAACATATCTATCACACCGTCAGCTTCAACAACAGAAATGAAGATACTAAAGACTTACTGCATTATCGTCAATGCGGGTGTCAAATCAGTTCCCACGAGTGGTGCGGCAGTCGTGGCTCCGACGAGGGCGAGTTGCAAGAAGGTGTTGTACTTGCTGATAGTGGTAGGCCGCACCTCTGCCGAAGGGAGAGAGAAATCCCAGTACCGGGCAAACGTCTTTGGAGGAGGGAGTGAAATCCAGCGGTAGTAGATGGCCGAGATTGCGAGTCCTACGTCTCGACCGAGGATGACGGTGGCAACCCAGACTAGACGAAAAGTGTCAGTTGTTTCGTTTCAGTGATATGTGATATATGATATAGCGTACTCGGCAGGGCTCCCTTGATTGCGAGGCACACCGTCAATATCGTCATGAGCGTCTTGTCCGCCATGGGGTCAATGACAGTCCCCACGACCGTCTTGCTGTTCCACCGCCGTGCGATCCATCCATCCAGCAGGTCTGTAACTCCAGCATAGGCAAACAGCCCCACGGCCCAAGCGTGTTGATCATGTAGCACGAGATATCCAATAGCGGGCGCAGCAATGAGGCGCGTAAACGTGAGGATGTTGGGGATCGTGTAGATGTCTTCGTGGAGGACGGCCGAGCGGGTAGGAGGATTCGTCTTTTTCTGGAGGGCTGGTGGTCTATCAACAAGTCAGTCTGATATCTCATCTAGTCCATTGACAGATACTAAACTTACTCAACACGCTCCTCCTTGTTCTTTTGCTCCAACCAAGCTTGCGACCTCGTAAAGAACAACCTCCTCGGCCCTGACGTCGCAAACCTCAACCCAGCAGGCGAACACCTGCTGGCCGCCGCCCGCCCAGCCAGCCTCGCAGACAGCAACATCTAGGCTGACTTGAAAACAAACACACTCGAGTAGATCAATTGGAGAGAGGGCGAGTTCGGTTGCCCAATTCCGAACCGACCGATCTTCTTCCTGTACTGTTTTGCGCATCTGTCGATTGGCTGCGCAAAAAAAACCACCAACAAAACCCCCCCGTTAGCGGCCTGTCCACCCCGGACATTTGAATACGTACCTTTCTGTCATCCAGAGCACGTGCTCTCCAATCGCATCTTTTTCGAGCCCCACGGCAAAAATGGACATACTCTCGGCACTCGCCGGACGGGGTGTGGGTCCCAAGTCCGCGGGAGCCACGGCACAGGGATCCGGTATCTCCCACCCCGGAGCCGAGATGGGATTTTTTCGTGCATGCCGCCCGCACACGTCGGAACCCCCTTTTGTTTTAAAACCGGACGCGGTCTTCTCCAGAGATTTGCAGCCTGTCGAGCCAAGAGATGGTTTTGGCTAGGGTCAACGTCACCTTTTTCTTTTTCGTATGGAGTCGAGATTAGCCAGGTGACTTGACAGACAACCGTGCACGGAATAATCTGAGAGTCCTGGTTACACACACCAACTTGAGCATTCACCACTTGCAAACAGGTAAAACAACAAGACAATGATCAAGAACGTTTGCATTCTGTCTTTCATCTGTTTTCTTTCTAGAAGGTTGCTACCGGACATTTATCCCAATACATCAGCGAGGATTGGCAGAGCATAACCTTATTGGGTCATCAAATCCCCAACTTGGCACATCCGACATCCGCTGCCCAGAGTTAATCAATGATTGGCTTGCATAGGTTCGCAAGGTTATAGATTTGACAAGGAGTCCAGGGGCCTGTTTCACATTTCATCACGCCTCTAGCTGATTACTAACAACTCCGACAAGGTTGCGGAACACACGGGTAGGGAACTCTGAAACTTTGAATCCATCTCCAAGTCATGGGCGCCACTTAGATCTAGTGCCATCACTCCCATGATTTTTCGGATTTTGTTTATTAATTTGATACCTAATACTAACTGGCCTTTTCAGAAGAGATTTGAGTTATCCATATTTGATGTGTCAATACCCGAAATCTCGGGCATGTAAGAAAATGTAGGAAGGTGTGTATTGGGAGGCATTGTGACATATGCCTGTTGTTGTGAGTGATGATGATGTTGTTGCTGCTGATGTTGCTGCTGCTGTTGTTGTTGTTGCAAATGCTGCAGGTGGGTTGGCGACATAAGCTGCTGTGGTTCGTGTTGTTGTGGTGGTTGTTGATGTGGATGATGTTGATGGTGATGCTGCTGTTGTTGTTGCATGTGGATAGGCGGCAGCTGGCCTTGTGCATAATAGTAGCCCATGTGGTAATTGGACATCATCGGTGGCACTTGTTGCATGGATGTATTGTAACCATAGTCCACGAGCACTTGGCTCTGGTAGTGCTCGTCAGTCGACGTGTCGGTGCCGTCGATGGGCGCTCGGAAGTTTTGCGACATGAGGAGCTCGCTGCGAGGGATGAGGTTCCGGAGGTCCGGATGCTTCGAGGGACAGGTGAGGCGGCCTGACTTGACATCTTCGCATGTGTAGTAGCTCACCAGGTGGTGGGGGACACCCTGGAAGGTTATGCTGATTGTCTTCTTGACCAGGCCCGACTGCTTGAAGTCGTACGAGTCCACCAGAGAGCCGATCAGAGCACGGTCCTCGTCTCTAGTCTCGCATCGCGACTCGGTCTTTGTGATGCCGTTGCTCATCTTCTTGGGCTTCTTGAGGGCGCGCTTCTTCTCGCCTGGGCCAAAGGGCCGCTCGAGCTCGCGGTAGACGAGGAAGTTGTCTAGTATGCGGCTTGGGCTCCATGAGACTCCGTCTGTCCAGCGCTTGATTCCTGAGGCGTGCTCCTCGTAGATGAATACATTCCCGCTTCTGATGAGCTCTTGTCGTTCTCGATCTTGTGGTCGTCGTGGGACGTGATTGCGTGCACCTGACAGACAGGCCTCGAAGATGATGAGGGCATCGAGAGTTGAGTGGATGTACCCCACGTATGTGGGTAGCAGAGTACTGCTCATTGTGGAGAGGACTGGGCGAGGACAAGATGGAGTAGAGGAGAGAGAAGGAGAAGAGGTAGAAAGGCAAGGTGCCTTGGGGGGGTGTAGCAATGTGAGGATGGAGTACTGCCGTGCTGTGCTGAGCTGTACTACTTCAGTTGTCTGTCGCTGGGTATTGGGTACAGGTAATTGAAATAAGAGTTCAAGTTGAGCTGTTCCAATTATCTCTGGAGAGAAGTTGGGAAGAGGGTTGAGTTTGGAGGTTGGATGTAATGGAGTTGGTGTGGGGAAGAGAGGAAGGGGGGTCCGTACCTTATATAGACTGTGACTGCCGCAAGTCGACTTGAGGAGGAGATAAAAAAACACCACACGGCAATGCGCCTTGAGAGCAACTTCCCAACGAGTTTTCTCACAGTTGAGAAATACTGAGTCACAGCTGCCTAGATATCAGTTGATCTCGTTCCTGCATGTCTGCATCTTGATCTCGGCCACGAGGTTCCTGAGATGCAGCTGCTGCGGTCCGAAGCAAAAAGTGTGTTTGCTGCGCGAATAGCTCCGGGAGCCATGATGGAGACGATGATGGTGGATGGATTGGATGGCAGTCCGGGACCTTGCTCTGGGACTTGACTTACTGGGACGGGACTGCGGCGGCTCTGTGGGGCGGCGCTCAGAGAGAGAGGTACCTACCTCCACTCCACAGCCCAAGCCAGCCCAGCAGGCGTGTGCCAGTGGAACTGCGCTTAGGTTGGTGGACGGGAATTGATTTGGGCTGTATGTACCGAACGAGCCAGCGAACATGGAGCGATCCATCCATCCCTCCATCGTTCGTCCGTCCGTCGCCGCGATATTCGTTCAGTGTCCTCTCCTCAGATGCCCCCCCCCCCCCCCTAGACTGCTTGCGGCCTTGGTCTTTACGTATCCGTGCTCTGTCTCCTCGAGGGTCCTTGTTGCGCGCGCGTAGTCTATTCGGACTAGGCCAGGCAAAGTGGTGCCTCTTTGCCTTGCCTTGCCTTGCCCTTTCCCTCTCTCTTGTTGCACCCCCGCCTCTCTCCTCCTCCTCATCATCTCCTTCCCCCTCTCGTTCGGGTTTCTAATTCTCACCGTGACCTCGCTTTAGACCTGGGGCGTGGAGAGTGAGCCTCGTTCTCGCCTTTTTTTCTTTTTCTTTCTTAACTGGCCTCGCGTCGTCTTCATGGATTCTTCCCTTCTGCTACCCATCGGCCTCATCCTTTCCCATTTCGCAGTACCGACGACAAGGTACTTGGCAGGTCCCGGCGTGCCAATTCTGGTGGGGACTGCACCCCCAGATGAGGGACCGCTAAGCCCTTTTGGGTGACAATGCGTGGCTGCTGTGGCTGGAGCTTGGCGTTTCCTCCTCTGCACACTCCCCCCTGTGCCCAAGATGCACGCCCCTCCTTGATGCACCTCTGACGCACTGCGAGAGCTCCTGTCTGCAGTGGCTTTGCGCCTCTACGCGTTCGTTTCACCCCCATCAGTCAGGGCCTCTGCTCTTACACGGACGGCAGCTTGGGGATTTTATTTGATTTGCATCCGTTCGCAACGCAAGACCATGTTCATCTCGGCCAGATGTGTCACGCTTCTCTTATTTTGCTCGCTTGCTTCTCATGTTCCGCTGAGCAATCGGCCGAGAGATGAGACGAAAGGATTTTCTCAACATTTGAACAAAAGCTGTTTCCGGCCATTATCGCTTTGACTTGACCCTGTGTGACCTCTCTCTTTCTCTCTCTCCCATAGATCCACCCAAAAAGGGCCAAAGCACACCCCCAACCAAAAGAGAACCTCGTCTTGTCACTGCCGAGCCTCGTTGACTCCTAGTCGGCTCTTTTCCTTGCCTGGGGTGCCCTGGACGCCACAATTCCAAGGCACGCCATCGCCGTGACCTCCGCGCACCAGTACCAGCAGCCCCGTCTCCCATGGATTGCTATGACCATGATGGATTTGGGAAAACGGGCACCAGGCAAGCAGGCATGGCATAACAAGAAAAGCCCGGGTGGCCGTCGGCGCCGAAGAGGGCTGTGAGAGAATGGCCGCGTCCGCCTCGCATCACACATCACACATCCATCGTCGTCGTCGTTTCTGACAAACACGATCAGAAAGGTGGCTGGCGCCCGCCCATGAAATCCCCCGCCCGGAGCCCCGGAGACGGCCGAGGCGTCCGACGCCGGTCTTCAACACCACCCCGACCGTGACGCTGTCTCGGGTTAGAATCCCCTAATCTTTTTTTCATGATCGTTTTTTTTTCTCTGTAGCAAAATGGCTCGTGCTCCTCCTGCCATCGTTTGCGACGACCTGGGGTTCCCGAATTTGTCATGGGTCATGGGTCAACAAGGGTCAGACAGGCGTCACAGATGAATACGTGCGTACGTAGGTATGTAGCAGTAGCTAGAGCCCGGACAGTCTAGTAACCCAGTCCCGTTGACGAAAGCATCCATCGTCAGTCCGTAGGGCTCGATCTCCATCTCCCCGACCCCGATTTCAGAGTTTCACAACGGTCTCTGTTTCCCTACTTTATTCCCATTTGCTTTTTAATCGTGCAAAATATAATTATTATTCAAATGTCGACAGTTGATTCATTTTAATTATGTCTCGTCTTCAAAACAACAACTAATACTATGATCCCTGGGCACCGTTGGGTTCTCAAAGGTGAGGGAGGGGGGAGGGCGCATCAGGTTCCAAGCACGTGCGTGAGACGACAGACTCTAGCTCAATTCACCCCAAGATGATCAAGGAGCCTTATGCAGATTGCGCCTCATCAAACAGATGGAGACATACGTACGTACGACAGTCGGCAGAGATGGGGGCAGATGCTGGGCTGGGCTCGAATCGATTGCCAAAAGTTCCCAGTCCCCTCCATGCCGTGTCCATGGTTCATGGGATGGGATGGGATGTCCCCCCTTCCAGCCTTAATCGACATGAACCACAGTCGCATCTAGGACCTACTATACGTGATGTAATGTAATTGGGATTGACCCCCCATCTTTTTTTTTAATCCATCAAACAAAAACGAGCAGAGACATAAAAGGAAGATGCCGTAATTTATTTTAGCTGCTGATTCCCACCCGTTTTCCTGCCAGGATGCTATGCCGGATCCTTGTCCCTGGGCTGTCTATTCTTTTCTATTCCTTGTCTTGTCTTGCCTTGTCGGCGTCGCCTTGCCTTACCCTGTTCCCCTTCATGTCTCATGGATGATGGCCTCTCTTTTTTCCTTCTAGCGCCTTGTCTTGTGATACCACACCTTGCAGGGCACACAGGGCCAGTGATGATGACCTTTCTTTTTTTGGCTTGTGAAGAACCACACTTGTAGGTCCGACATCAGGACCAGGATCCAAGGATGGTACGTACTCCCCTCCCCCAAGGACAAGGAGATTCCCATTAACCCACGGTCCATGCCATGACACCCTCCCAGCACCTCCATCCCCGTCTGGCATGCATCTTCCTCCGGCATTGGCTTTGGTGCCTGTATCGTCGCTCTTGGGGAGCTCTTAGCGGCCCCCACCCGTCCCTAGTTTCTTTGGTACCTTTTCTGGCCCTTGGATTGGCCTTTTGCCTCTGCCGTCCTGCAGACCATCTCTGCCTCGTTCCGCCATTGGACGCCTGGCCCATCCCCATCTTTTCGTCCTCTTTGCCTTGGGCTTGGGTTCCCACCCCCCTTGTCCTTGTTCATGGCTCCCCTCCATGGCTCCCCTCTCCCTCTCCTTCTCCCCTCGTTCGGTCTCGGTTCATGAAGGCAGAGGGCACAGAGCAGGTGCAGCAGCAGAGCAAGGGCCCCGGGAACGTGCAAGGGCCCAAAGTGGGAGAGCCGATGAGGCGGGATTTCAGCTTGCCATTGGGTGGGATTCTCCAATTGGCTTTCTAATACTCTTTCTCTGTCCGTCTCCTTCCCTCTCCCTCTCCCTCTCCCTCTACCGTAACCGTAATAGGTACCGTGTCAGGCTCCGACAACACTGTACCGGCCGCACTCCTCATAGTGTCCGTCCGTTACATACCGAGCGGGCTTTAGCTGGAAAGCCCGCCATCCGACTCGAATTGATGCTGCTGCTACTGCGCTGCGCCGCCCCCCTCCCCCGGTCCTACGGCTCTTCTACCAACTCCCATCTTGGCATGACACACAATCGAGATAGCTTACAATTACGTCTTCGTGCCTTAGCAGTCCCCTAGCTAGCAGTTATGATACATGCCACTTCTCGTGCTGAGTGAGAATGCCCAGCAAGCCAGCTAGCCCGCCAGCCAGCCAGCGCCAGCCTCCAGCGACAGATACAGTATTACAAGACTCGACAACATCGTCAGCATCATTACAATCACCATCATCATCGTCATAACCACAACAATCAGCCGAAATCCCCCCTCCTTGACCAATCTACAATCTGTCCATTCTACACTACCCATACCCATTACAGTACCCTACCCATACACCTTCATTCACATGCATTCTCTCCCTACTGTACAATATGCCCCGTGCTCGACTGGTGAAATGGCGCAGTCGCAGCGCAAAGGCCAACAACAACATCGAAAATGGTATCAGACGCAAGCATCAGCATCTTCATCGACGTCGTGGTGGTCCAAAATGGCCAATACATGCGCCCGCGCCGCCCTCGTCACTCAGCCCTGGCCGCTGTAAAACCAGGGCTCTTCGCCTGCTCGGTAGCGTCGCCCTGGCACTCGCACCGGGACTGGAACCGTCCCATCAAATATGCCCATGTCCGTGACCTGCTGCCGCTGGGTATGGCTCGTATCGCCTCCCTTGTCCGGCTCGCCCGATGGGTTCCCCGCCTGCACGCGTGCCTGGGCCTCCGCCGCCTTGACCTCGGTGCTGCCACCACTCAAGCTGACGAGGACGGCACTGCTCTGGTGGTGGTTCTTGCTGGTGCTGCCGGCGTTGGCGTTGGCGCGGGCCATGCTGCTGGTGGTGCCTCTGCTGCTAATGCCGCTGCTGCTACTGCTGCTACTGCTGTTGCGGCTGCTCACCCGCACCACAACGCCGCTCTCCCAATTGCGACAGCTCATCTTGGGCTGCCCTGTCGCTCGGTCCTTGACTATGCGGCCCCTGTTTGGCGCATCGCGGCCGCAACCCGTCAGCGTCAGATTCATACACTCGTCACCGTTCCGTCTAAGTCGTTCCCAAGACTCTCTAGCTAGTTCGTAGGGCGCTCCACCACGGCACCATCGCACCGTCCGTGGATGGATGTCGCTTGGTGTCTTGTTGTCTCATGTTTCCCCCATGTCTCACAAAGGGGGTTAGGGATTAAGAAAAAAAGGGTCTCACTCACCACGCGCTCTCCGACAGATTTGCGCTGCCCACATACGCCCAACCCGGAGATAGCACCGCCGCATTCAGTTCCGCTGAATCATCATTTTCATCATGGCGATCCGGCTCATGCTGGCCGCGTCTTGTGCCCAGTCGCGGCTCCGCACGCGATTGCCCAGCTCCATCTTCCGCTTCCGTACTCTTGGAGACCCGACGCACAAAGATCATCTTGCTGTGCATCAAGAGTCCCTCCCGAGTGTTCACACAGTCCCGCACCAGTTCGGTGGGGAAGGTCGCCGAGCGCCACCACTTGGGCTGGACGCAGATGGTGCCCGCAGCCTGCATCCCGCGCCTCTTGTGTTAGCGTACATACAGTAGTTACTGATTGCAGCACCTCTTGCTCTCGTCATTTGTTTGCATGTGAGGATTCTCCAGTTTTTCCCGATCTGCAAACAAGACGGGCAGAAACTAAACTCACCATGCGCCCTCCTCGACTCTGGGCCACCGTCTCGTCTGTCGGAAAATAGATTCGGAAACGGTCCTTTAGCTTGGCTGCCCATGGGCTTGACGACTTGTTCTTGGCTGCTGCGCCCGTTCGGCCTATCCTCGACTTGTACTCGGCCAGGCCATCGTCTCCTATGTCGCGCGTCAGGCCATCCGTCTCCGTCAGTCCACATCGCGGCGATCCAAGGGCCATGTGTGGGGTGGAGTCAGTCGGGAAGGGGAAGAGGGGTGCAGTGCAGCGCAGTGCATTGCAGCGCATTGCACAGTATTTTGAGTAGAGGTGCCTCCTTACCTCGACAGGCATTGTACATTGCGCCCACCAAGTCGTAGTTGAGGGATCCAAGAGAAGCGCACTGGTCCAATGGTTCTTAGCGATTTGCTCATTCGAGTTGCCATTCGGCGGCGGCAGTGACGGCACCCACCACTATGTCCACCTCGACGGGGTCGTCGGTGGCTAGTCCGAGAGAAGCCACACTGTTGCCGAGTCCGCAGTGACCTGTTCGGAGACGACGACCACCATGTGAGCCACTGTTACACAGGATCTCGCCAGAGACGACCTGTCAACTCACCTATTCGCTTGAGAGAATCACCAACATGACCTCCTGGGCTGAAATTCCGCAATCAGCGCATCATCCAGGTGGGGTCCGCCCAGCCATGTCAGGTCAGGTCGCTATCACAAGTGATTGAACTGACTGGTTGACTGGCTGGCGGATTATCGCGGGTTTGGGCGGGCTTACATGGTGTACACAAACCCCAAGTGCTTCGTCCTTGAGAAATCGTAGTTGCTGAGGCTGCTGACCATGCCCGCACCAACACCGGTCTCTGACAGGAATCGGCCGAGCTCGGTACTGAAATGGGTTGGTTGGTGGTCGACCGAGGCCTCTAGCTTGGGGAGATCGATCAAAAAGACCATCTGGAGAGATCTGGTCAGCAAATCATGCTCAAGGGCGCCCCGGTAGGCGCAGCCTCGTTCAGCTACCAACGTTCTCCATGACGCCAGTCTCGCCCCAATCGTAGGGGACCAGATTCGCAGTGGGTACTACCACTCTGAGGTAGTCGGGATACTTGAGCAGCTGGAGTTTGGAATGCATCGCCCCGGGCCCATTCATGGCCGGGAAGCAGAACCTGATGCCCGGTGGCGTGTTGGATTGCATTTCTCTCTTCTGTGGCAGGGTCCGTCGTCAGCCTCCAGGTCTTGTCCCGTGTCACGAATTCCCGAAGGGGGAGACCTCGAGTCAGTCGTGATTGACACACACCTGGGATTCGTCTGCCGCATATGCCACGAGCAGCAACTTGGTCCTCCTGAGGTCGATCTTTGATAGAAGCCACTCGTCATCCCACTGGTATGAGCTGAGGACGGCAAGCTCCAGCCTATCTTTCTGAAACACCTCCTCGATCTTGATGTCCTCGGAAGTGCGTGGATATCCCCTCGCCCAAGTCCGCTTGACGACACCGCCTGGAAACGGCGGCGAGGGCGATGGCCCGGGCAGAGACCTAGACGGTTCGACGGGCGTCTTTCTCTTGGGCGGTGGAACCTCTACAACGTCGTCGTCGTCTTCGTCCAAAGGAGAGCGGCGCCGCTTGGCCAACCTCTGCAGCCTTTCCTGCTCCATCTTCTTGCGATCGAGCGAGAGGAGGCCGAACGAGGCCCCGCCCGAGCCAGTCCCGTTCCGGCGGCTGGATGAAGCTGAAGAAGCTGATGCGAGTGGGACCTGGGATGATGTTTGCTGATCTTGGTTCTCCTGGTCCTGAAGCGAGAGGGCGATGGCATAGCGCAGCGCCTCGTCCTCGTCCATGTCGCTCCCTGGGTCGGGGACATCTTGGCGGGATCCAGTCATGCCGTCCAGTTCGGCTCCAGCGTTGGTTCCTGAAGGCAAAGTGCTTGGATGAAGTCAACTGAGTTTGGGGGTTTTGGGCGACGGTTATCGAGTGTAATTTTTTGAATTTGGATGGCTTAATCAAACGGACGTCATCTTTTAAAGTCGAGACGAGGCTTGCTACGTCAAGATCCCTGCATTCACATCCATCTTAATGTTATACAACGCGAGGTCACGTGTCATCGTGTCGCCCATGATCCTTGTCAAAGGGAGGCAGGTGATCGGGTGATGGTGGAGCTACCCTACAGAAGACGCGGGATGCGACATGAATGTCGTGTATATCACAGCCTCGATATCACAGCGTGGCTTCTTGTCGCAGTTGCCCTCAATCAGGCCCTTCTGGTCACCAGATACCATGGCTGCAGTCTATGACCCGCGGTGCCTCCGAGATGTGGATAGTTCCTTGCATGGTGGCTCCGATCATGTTGCAAGGCTGGAGCAGAGTCAATGACGTCCACGAAGCCACCCGGCCTTATATCTCGGTCGTTGTGCCACCACGCCTCTTGCATTCATCAATCTCACCGTTAATATCGCCGTGACTTCAATCTGCAAGAATGACCAGCGATAAAAAGCATATCGTGATTGTCGGTGCGGGGGCAGCCGGCATGGTGAGTGATGAATTACCTAACCCATACTGTAAGCCATCAACACCAATTGACCAGATCACAGTCATGTGCGGCCACTCTCATGAACCACCCCAACAAATTCAAGGTCACTGTGCTTGAGGCCTGCGATGTTGTGGGCGGACAGGCAACCTCAATCCCTCTCGACGAGGAACGATACGGTGCTGCCTGGATGAACAATGGGGTGCAAGGCGGTTCTCCGGTCAGTTACGACGTCCTCATGAGGTATCGGCGGTACTAACCTGCTGTCCAGATCTTCAAGCACACATTCAACTTCTTCAAACAGCATGGCCACCCACCAGAAGAGGTCGAGCTGCAGGTCTCGTTCGGCAAGGGGGAAGATCGCTTCTGGACCAACTGTTTCCCCAGCAAGCTCATCTCCCAGTTCTCGTCTGACATTAAGAGGTTCGGCTTCTTCCTCAAGTTCATCAAGTGGACAATGCCGGTTTTCGGCCTTATCCCGATTAGAGTCATGATGCGGCTCTTCTTCTTTAGCAAAGAGTTTGGCGACAAGATGGTGTACCCCCTCATCGCCCTCTTCCTCGGCACTGGGAACCAGACTGCCAATGTCCCTTCAGCTATCGTAGAGCGGTTGTTTGATGACCCCAACATGAAGCTATGGGACTACGACTCGGAGACATTGCTGCCTAATTTACCAAAGATGGTCACTTTTGATAATCTCCACGAGTTCTACAAGAAGTGGAAGGATGATTTGTTGAGCAAGGGCGCCGATGTCAGGACCAACACTGAGGTAGAGGCAGTCTTGCAGAGATCTAAGAATAGTGTCAAGCTCCGAATCAAGAACAACAAGACCGAGGAGGTCACCGAGGAGTCATTTGATGGCATGGTCCTCTGCGTTCTCGCAGACACTGCACTCAACCTCCTGGGCAAGACGGCCACCATGAGTGAGAAGTTCGTCCTCGGGGGCGCAGCTTTCTACGACGATATTACCATTACTCACTCTGATTCCAAGTACTTCGAGGAGCATTACGAAACCCACTTCAAACCTAATCTCTGCGCCGAGCCCAAGTCGGATGACCAGAAGAAACAGGTGTCCTTCTCCAAGGGCGGGGGCGACTCCCCAGGCTTCCGGCCCATGTACTACACGTACACGTACCCCCAGGATCCCAAGAAGATTGAGATGTCGTTCAACTGCAGCAACTACCAGCATCAGCTCAAGAAGGCAAACCTCGAGTCTGGGGATGCGTATGAGCCGGTGTATCAGACCATCTTCCTAAACAGTCAGGAGCGTGACAAGTGGACGATTGACAAGATTGACGAGTCCAAGATCATCAAGAAGAACTGGTGGCATCAGCTAGGACATAGGTGGCAGCATTACCTGCGTGTCGTTCCGGGCATGATGTTTCTGCACGGCAAGCAGAGCACCTTCTTTGCTGGCTCCTGGACATTGGTTGTATGTTCCCCCAACTCTATATCTGACTCTGGAAACTGACAGATGGTTCCAGAACATGCACGAACTTGCTTGTGTTAGTGGCATTGCAGCAGCCTACCATCTCGGTGCCGACTATGTCAAGTTTGACGACTTTGCCGAGGACTTCTTTTCCAAGTATCTGCTTCTTTCTCATGGGATGATGTATTCGCGAGAGGAAAAGAGGAGGCAGAAGTCCAAGAAGTGATGCAACTAATCTTCAAATTGATTGTGCGCCTTGGGGCCCTGGAAGTCTCGCTGCTACTGTGTACCCCTGCTGGATCGATCTCACGGTTAACTGAGTTGCTTCCAAGTCTCGTGCCTCTACACATTACACCCCAACCAAACCAAAGACCTTGATACTATTGTATATCCCAACAATAAAATGAATCACCCATCAGACTTGCAACTTTACTATAAAACATGTCACTCTATTGCACATGAGCCAGTTGCTGGGCAACGCATCATGAGATTCATCAACTACCAGTAATCATCGCTACCAACGCGCCTCATACTAGATGCCAAAAAACGTCTTTACTGCCAACATCTCGCTCCATCCCCTCCTATCCGCCATGCTTTCATATGAACTGAAAAAGAAAAAACCCTTGGGTATCGTCAAAAACAGTCCAAGAAGCAAATGATTGATCGTGATACAACCCGCACATCCCAAATGTACATCCAGGCTCCCTCGATATAAACAACCCACCGTCTCGACCTGTAGGCTCTTCCTTTAAGAGCAGAGTCTGAGACAGCAGTAAAAGAAAAATCAGTAGATGACTCCGAGGTATCCCATAGCTGAATCACAAAGCCTAACCCGACACTCCGTCCGATATGTCTTGAATCCTTGAAACGCCCAAGTCCAAGAGACAAAGCCGATTCTCCCCTGTCATGTGACGAGAAACACCGTCGTCATATATCGCGTTCCGTTGATGCCGTCTGGTCTGAGGACTGCCGTCAGTCGAAAAGAGATGTAAAAGGAGTAATGAAAACCCCTGAACCGTCAAACGCCCAGAATGATGGTGTGTGTGTGTGTTTGTGTAGAGTCTAGGAAAATAGACGTGGGTTTTGGCCTGGAGATCCAGCCGCCAAGTCAAGTTTGAGAATACGTCGAAGATCATCCTCCATAGCCCGCAGATTATTGGGACGGCCCTCGTAAGCAACCGGTGCACCAGGGCCGCTACGGGGATGATTAAAAGGCTGAGAAGGAGGGGCAGAAGAGAAACCATTAGGAAGAGTCTTGGCTGCAGAGGCACCGCTTGATCCGAACAGGAACTTCTTGAGGGCCTCAGTAGGGTCGTCTGATTCAAGGTGAGACCTTGGGTGAGAGGGTGAAGAGCCCAGCGTAGCAGGGGTTCGCGCAGAGTTTGAGCGAGCTGCCTTGATACGCTCTTGATAAGGTGTTGAGAAGGCCGGGCCCATGGGCTGGCCGGGTGTTGCGTTTAGGTCGGCGCTGTCGATAGGACCGGAATTGTATCGGGCCTGGGCACGAGCCGTTTGCGGAAGAGTTGCTGGCTTAGGAACACTGCCAGGTTCGAATGGGGATTGAGAAGAAGGCGAATCGTGAGCAAGGCCAGAGGGTCGGAAGCTGGCAGAACTGCCACTGCGCTGGCGCTCCTTCTCTTCACGATGAGCGCGGAACATGAAGTCGAGAGGAGATCCCTTGGCAGCAGAAGAGGGTTGCTGCAAAGGAGTGGGTGCGTTAGAGCTGGGAGGAGAAGGCTCCTGGACAGCATCTTCCAAGGTCCTGTTGGCACTGGGCGATTCCATAGACGACCGGGTGACGAAGCTGGGAAGTGGAAGGGCGGATGGAGCGGGAGAAGCGTGGAAGGTTGCTCCGGCGAACGCAGGGCCAGCAGTCGACTTCATGGATGATTGATTCGGAGGAGTACGGCGACCGGGACGGGCAGAGTCTGGAGAGTTGGGGGAGTTCTTGTTGTTCCGAGACTTGTTGTTGTTATGATTGTTGTTATTGCCGTGATGGTTGTTATTGTTGTTGTTCCGAGATCGCTGCTTAGAGTGGGTGTGATTCGATTGGGCGGCGGAAGAATCCGTGCCAGCACCTTTCTGAGGAGTTCGTGGACCACGTTCATAGCGAGAAGGGTCGAGGTTGGCGACATCATTCTCCGAGGCGTATGCCTTGTGGGCGGCAGAGCGACCGTTCCCGCGACCCTGCCTACGGCGCGCGGGTGTGGTTGTTGGCTGAGATGGAGTCTCACTCATGGTGTTGGTGGCGACGTCTGAGTCGTCAAAGGTGTCGGTCGGGGCGTGAGTGGGAGAAGAAGGGTGAGACGAAACCGAAACTGTCGAGGGCGGTTGCGACGGATTGCGACAGGCGCGAAGAAGAAAAGGACGAATTAAGATCCGGGAGGATTGTCTGAAAGATGTGATGAATAGGAAGCGGGCGTGACGATTGAATAGAAAGTAGTTATCCTGAAGAAAGAGTTGTCTAGTCTGATCATGGTGCGCGCAAGGCAAGTTAAGTCCAGGAATGAGTAATGAGGGGGGAAGCAAGACGGGAGGGCGAGTTAATAAGGAAGAGGCGATGACGCTCGCTGGGTGGTGGGAGGGAGAAGAAACAGGACCGGACTGGCCTGCTGCGGGACGGGAAACAAGGGACGTGAGTGGGCGCCTGAGGCGCTTCAGAGCCTGTGACAGGGCGAGGCGAAGCACGCACCTACCAACGCAGCAAAAACAGAGTCTGCCCAGGCGCCCAACAGGGTAGCGATTGGGTACACGACCTTACCAGAATCCGCACCTGACGCAAACAGCAGAAAAACTCAGCGACGACTGGGTATCCATGGAAGCATTTGGGGTTGATCAGGCTCAAACTTTGAGATTAACTGTGTTGTATTTCTAGAAGGTCCTCTCAACGAAAGAATGTTCCTAACAATTATGCGTGAATCAAACTCAACTCTTTGGTGGCGTCTTGGACAGAAGCAACCTAACGTTTTATCAAAACACGATAAGCGACGGTTAATGCTTCCCGACCACGATCGGCCTGGCCGCCCATCCAGAATGCTTAGGTCATCATCACCCCGCCATTAAAGTGTTTCTACAGCCCTGGCAGCATGAGTTGCCCCTCTCTGTGAATGCCCTGTAATTATAGGGGACTCAGCGATCAGTTGGCGGCTGACACGGGCTGCCCGCGCCCTTGTGCCCAGTAGGTACCTAGGCAGCCTGCCCGCTGTGACTGAGGCGGCCAACAGCCAACGATACCGGATCGGAATGGATGGATCTCTACCTAGCTGCCTAGCTCTCCATCCCACTTCCAGCCTTCCGTCCATCTTCTGAGCCGCATCATCACTTTGGCCAAACATATAAGCAGTTGTGAGTCTCCCTTCGTTTCTGCACCATCAAGGTGCTCCTTTGTTAGGCAGTCGCCTTAGCCCGCATTTCTGTCAGATTCTTGCTTCTAACAACTGCAGGCAGGCCTTCACAGTCCATAGCATCTACCTGTCTATCAACTCAGCTCGTACGTCCTCCACCTCGATCTCTCGACCGCAACCCTAGCCTTGACTACTCCCGTTCACGACACTCGCCGCATTCTGTCGCGCAAGAACGTCTCGTGCTGACCATCACCAGTAACCAACTGCGCCGCCGTATCCCGCCCGACGCAACCACCATATACCTACACCGACCTTAGACTCCTACATTCACCATGGCTGATGTCGAGATGAGCGATGCGCCTGGCGCCGTCGCCAAGAAGGCCGAGGGTTCCAGCAGCAAGGCTGTCGAGGGCAAGAAGAAGTTCGAGGTGAAGAAGGTATGATGCGAACCCATCATCCAGGCATGGTCTTGCTGTGCCTAATGCTGACTGGAACCGCATAGTGGAATGCCGTTGCTCTTTGGGCTTGGGACATCGTCGTCGACAACTGCGCCATTTGCCGAAACCACATCATGGACCTTTGTAAGATTTATCACGCCCTCTTCATGAGATCATGGGCATGTGCTGACAACGGGTCACAGGCATCGAATGCCAGGCCAACCAGGCTTCTGCCACCAGCGAGGAGTGCACTGTGGCATGGGGTATTTGCAACGTAAGATGACTATGGGCTTACTACGAGCTTTGGCTGACAATTATCCAGCATGCTTTCCATTTCCACTGCATTTCACGATGGCTAAAGGCCCGATCTGTCTGCCCATTGGACAACAGAGACTGGGAGTTCCAGAAGTACGGACGATGAAGAGAGAAAGCGACGCATTCAAGCATCATATTCAACGACGGCAAGGAAAAGACTTGGCCGGGAAAAAGAACTGCCAACAGAGTATGGACAAGCTTTGATAGCTTTAGACATGATGACACAGCCGAGCCAGAGGCAGGCCAGCCAATTTATTGATTTCCCTTGCTCGCAAGATCGTATGCATAACCCGCCGGCAACCACTTGACTGGGTGTTTCTTGTAGAATGGCCACGGGGGAACTGCGAGGAGGAAGGTCAGGGCAGTGCCGCCCAGCCCTATGTAGACGGCGAGCTTGATATCCTGGAGGACGTAACCGACAACGAAGGAGAGAAGCTAGAGCAGGGTCAGTCAATCAGTTGGGTCAGACCGGGGAAAGGAATGAACATACACCTGAAATGACGAGAAGAACCGTAGCAAGGAGCTCGGCGATTTTCTGACCTTCAAAGTCCTGCAGGAAAGCTTCAGTTAGATCCAATGTTGGCCAGCATAGCAACAAGGGGAAAGTACAATTTGGCCGTCAACGACGTCTCGCAGCTGGTCAAGAACCTGGTCCGCCATGGCTGTATTCCGGGAGTCTACGGCTCGTGATAGTTCCGATCGGGAGACGAGAATGTGATTGTCACGCTGTGGTGTCGACAGCTGGCCCTTTGTAGACGGGTTCGGTGACTATGCCGCTTGTAGGAAACTGACTAGAAACAAGCTTTGGTCGGTCGGATAAAATGGCGGACGGTGGAAAGCGAGTCAGGCGATAGCGGCTGCAATGGATGATCCGCGACTGGTTGGGTTGGCTCTGTCGTGCTGGCGACGTGATATGGCTGCTTTGATGGTATGGAGGAATGGATCATTGACCTAGGGACCACGCTGGCAGGGCTGTTAATTACAGCACAGCAGCAACCCCCATTGAGACGATGGAGCTCAGCGGCCGAGGCGGGTGCTAACAGCCTGGCCTGGGTCCAGAACGGAGGTACGTACCACCCCTTCTCTGACTCCGTTCTGTACGGCCTGGCCAATGGCACTATCTTATCAGGCCGTATCGTCCCGTCAGGACCTTATCAGGATCCAATTGCCTGAGGCGTTCCTGATGTGGCGCATGGCAGCGCTGCAAATCCCGAGTCTGGGTGTGGCGCCCACTGCAAACCATGGCAGGATCCATGCGGGATCCATGCTCCATGCCGCGCCCAGACATTCCCAGAATCGGGGAAGGAGCCGGCACACACCAAACGAAAGACGAAGAGTCAGGCCAAGCTCTCAACCTGCAGGACAAGTGCCCAATTTCGGGAAGTGGCGGCCTCCCCTTCTTCCTTCTTGACCAACCCGAGAGCTCTCTTTCGGCTTGTGATAGTCATTGGCGCCATCGGCCACTCGGTCCCCGGCACCACCAAAGACAATTTTTTCTAACTAGCCCTTCCCACTTCTTTTTTTTTTAAGGAACCCCATCCCAACTCCTCTTTAACTTGACCCAACTCATCCCTCGCTTCGTCGCTCTCAACAACCCACGAGTTATTTTTTATTCTTCGTGCTCGTTGTTTAACCGGCTTCTTTCTGAGTACAGCACTTCAACCCGGCTGCGCTCGACCAGAAACGAGAACAAATCTCGTCAGGCCTAGCCGCGCCGGCATCCAACTTGGCCCTTGACCCTGCACCGTCATACGAGAGGCCCTAGCATCGTCACCCGGCCCCGTCTTCTCCCCCCGTTCAGGCCCAAGGAGAAGAAAAAAAAACAATCTTGGTTACAGAATAAAATCAGCCCGACTCCCTTAGGCTGATGCACCTCTGCTCTCTTCCAGAGACTACTCTCATCGAATCCCCAAGGGTTTCCATCTCGACCACTCCTATTGTTGTCGACTCGCGCAACCACCTCGACCACGCCACTCGACATCATCTCGAATAACCGGCGTCTCGCCTATCTCGATTCAAGTTTTCAAGTTGGCTCAACTCGCCTTTTCCAACGTCTCCCTCCCTTCGCTCTTCGGTCCCAGCTTCTGGGTCTACAGCGGAGTAAACCAGAAGCCCCCATAACTGGTCTTTCGATACTACCACGCCGTCATCTTCCTGCTCCTATATATCCTCCCGGCTCACCACCAGCGGCCACTGGCGACACCCGCCGGGCCATAGTTTCGCATTGAACAAAACCCAGACGCGGCGCGCCCATGCCGCGCCGGGTGCGACGTCTATAATCGACTTGAGCAGACGACGCCAGTATAATCATCAAGCTATGGGACTATAATCTCGAGTCCGTCACCAACCTCCCTCCCCTGGATCAACCCCCTTTCACCCACGACACACCGTCATCATATCGGCATAGATACCCCTAAGGCAACAATCACGTCAATTCAAAATGTCTGACCACGAAGAATCTGCCGTCATGCCTCGGTACGGAACTCCCGTCCCTGAGCTTGACGACCACCGCAACCAGTCGGTCTCGACTCAGAGGGTCGAGCGTCCCCGCCGTGGCACCTTTGACAGCCTATACGGTGCTCAACAGTTTGAGAGCGAGCCTAACCAGACCCTTGCGCCCCCTGCCATCCGAGTTCGCGACTTCGAAGAGGCCATTATCGATGAAGAGGCCGGCGATGCTTCCCCGACTACTCGCCGTAGCCGTCGACCTACTGTGGACTCTACGGACCGCTCCATCTCTCCACCCAACTCGGTCAAGGCTTTTGCTCAGGCCCGTCGCCGAGAGCGAGACTTGTCCTTCTCCGAGCCCAGGCCCGACAATGAGGATATTGTGAGCCGTGCCATGTCCATCTCGAGCAAGCGGAGCTACCGGAGCAAGCCTCACACCATCGACAATGACAATGCCAGCATCTCTACCAATAGAACTGCCGAAGAGGACGTCTGCTTCCCCGTCAAAGAAAGCCACCACAAGGATCAGCTCTATATCGACTTTGACTATCTCGAGAACTTTATCAATGAGCAAGCTGCTGAGCGTGCGGCCGAGAGGGCTGCTGAACGCCAGAGCTTTGAGGATCAGCGGGTTCAGTCTCGAGCACAGCAGATGGTGACCATTGATGGAGATATTATGGAGCCACTCTCGGAAGACTCTATGACACGTGAGAAGACGAACCAGACCGCTCAGACCAGTGCCGAGGGGCCCGTCTCCGAGAAGCCTCACGCCGCGCCGATTGACCCCAACCGGTACAGCTTCTTCTCTTCGGCATGGGAGTCTACTATCCATGCGGCCGAGATGGGAGATCTTGTGCTTCCTGGCGAGGACATTCGTGGGCTTTTCGAGCTTCCAGAAGATGAGGAAGATGGCGTGTGGTGGCTCAACGTCAACACGGCCACCAAGGACGAGGTCCAGAGCATTTGCAAGGCCTTTGGTATCCACCCCCTGACCATTGAGGATATCATTACGCAGGAGGCTCGCGAGAAGATTGAACTCTTCCCGTCGTACTACTTTGCTTGCTTCCGCTCCTTCTCGGTTGTTCAGGAGCCTGACGGCATCGAGTATGAGCCCTTCAACACATATGTGATTGTGTTCCGGGAGGGTACACTCAGCTTTAGCTTTGAGCCCAACTCGCACGCCGCTCAGGTCCGCAAGAGAATTACGGCCCTCAAGGATTACGTCGCTCTTAGCAGTGACTGGATCTGCTATGCTTTGATGTAAGTATCGACCGTTTCTTGGTTACACAAACCGGTCTAACCATACATACAGTGACGACATTGTCGATTCTTTTGGCCCCGTCATTCGACAGATTGAGCTCGAGGCAGATGCTATCGAGGATGAGGTGTTCGTCATGCGTGAGGACGACTCCAACTCATTCCTCCGATCCATTGGCCGCGCCCGCAAGAACTGCTTGGCTCTGCTCCGGCTTCTGGGCGGCAAGGCGGATGTTCTCCGTGGTTTCACCAAGCGATGCAACGAAAACTACAAGGTGACTCCACGGATGGACATTGGCATGTACCTGGGTGACATTCAGGATCACGTTGTGACCATGGCTACCAACCTGGGTCACTTCGAAAAGATCTTGTCCCGGGCACACAGCAACTACCTGGCGACAGTCTCGATCAACAGCATCGCACAAGGCACGCACACCAACGAGGTTCTCAGCAAGATCACCTTCTTGGCCTCGGTACTCGTCCCTCTGAACTTGGTCAGCGGTGTGTTTGGAATGAACGTGCCGGTTCCGTTTGGTGATCCTGGTAACCTGACGGCCTTCTTTTGCATCATTAGCTTCATGGTCTTCCTTTGCATCATCTTCATGTTGCTTGCCCGGTGGAAGCGCTACATCTAGATGTTGTTTATATTGGGTTGTCTTTGAGGCGCCGTGCATTCTTTAAGGTTTCTTTGGACTTTATTAGACTGGTGTAGATACTTGAAGGCGTGTTCTGTATAGAAATGGACACACGAAGAAGGGTATTCTCTGCAGGATCATTATAATGATTCCTAAGTAATTAGTCAATAGAGGTTACTGATAGAGTTATAGTCTTGGCGTATTTGGTTGTGTGACTGTATGACATCATATGAAGATTGGAGGTTGACAAGACTTTCACATGAGCATGAGATTATAACAGTATACACAGCGGACTCACTCATCTAGGCAGTTATCAACCCAACAACAGCCTAATATCTTCTCTTGTTGCTCTCTTGATACAATGTTGGAGTGCCTTACTCATGAGGAGCAAGTGGTGGGTCCATCCCGCGAACCCTCCACGGCCCATTATTGGTCAGCTGCTTCAAGCGTTGCGATCATCGAAAATCTTGAACCGACACTCACAGAAGTCTTCAACTCGCACACAACCTCTCTCTTGTCCACCGTCCACGCCGTCACGAACCGCACACACACAAACCGCCAAGATGAGTGCCCAGCAGATCTCCATCGACAACGCCGACCTCGAGAAGCTCAACGACAACGATCGCAACGAGCTGCGCCAGTTCCTCGCCAACGAGCAGCAGCGCTCGCAAATCCAGGCCCGTACGTTTACCAGAGATTTAAAGTGAAGAGGGTAAAATACTGACTTGATGTGCACAGAAACCCACAGCCTGACCCAGATGTGCTGGAACAAGTGCGTCCAGGGCAGCATCAAGAACAACAAGCTGGACAAGGGCGAGGAGACGTGCCTTGCCAACTGCGTCGAGCGATTCCTCGATGTCAACTACCTCACGATGAAGCACCTGAACGGCATGCGCAACTAAACGAGCAATAATGACATTTGTATTGAGTGGGAGGAGGAGGAGGAGGAGTTTGTACAATAGACGGGTCATGGACATGGCCAGGACTGGCTCGGCTTTGTCGGTTGAAGAGATTTACGGACGGCCGTGTATATTATGAGGGGAAGACACTACGGGTGCCTCGTGTGTTGGGCATGCTTTGGCCTTGGTCCGTCTCGACAGTCAACCGTCTCTACGTTGAATGACACTCGGCAATAATGATAGACAAGAACACAACTTTTCACATTCACTTGTATAACACTCGCAACACGACTCTTCACAGTTACAGTTTTCATTCCAACGGGCACGGCGTGCTGGGCGGCCTTGAATTCATGATCATTTGCACTCTAAACGACAAGCTCTTTGTACGCCTTAATTTTTCCGATGCCCATGCCTCGCATTTTCAGCAGACCAAAAAACCAACCCAAAGACACGCCAGAAACCCACAAGCCCATTACGTTTAATTTTCTTAAACGAGGGAGAGCTTGTTGGCGGCAATGTCGAGAGCGTCGACATCGGGGGTGAGGCGGGCGTAGGCCTTCTTGGAACCGTCGGGGCTTTCAACTCTGTTAGCAAAGAACCATGTCAAATGTGCGTTTGAAAACCTACCGGATCAGAGTGTTGATCTTGACGGTGTCAATGTCGTAGAGCTTCTTGAGGGCAAGCTTGATCTGGGCCTTGTTGGCCTTGACATCGACGATGAAGACGAGGGTGTTGTTCTCCTCCATCTTCTTCATGGCGCTCTCGGTGTTGAGAGGGTGGATGACAATCTTGTGCTCATCGAGACGGGGCTGCGAGGGGATCGACTTGCGGGGGTACTTGGGGGTGCGCGAGACGACCAGGGTCTTGGGGCGGTGGAACGAGGTGCTGTATCGGACCTTGGTCTTCTTGTGGGAGTTGGCCTGCGATGATGGTCAGTTGGTGTTGCGCCGTCGTGGGTGAGGATTGTTCAACTTACGCCCTTGAGAGCAGCCTTGGCGGCAGCGTTGGCCTTAGAGAGGCCCTTGGGGGCTATATCACAAGAAGCATCAGCAATCGCCCTTGTTCAGAACTCGCAAAGTCTGCTGCTGCATGATGCGCGGAGAGGAGTATTGAAGCTCGAGAGGAGGAGGAGAGAGAGGGATGTTCAAGGCGGGAGTTCGGCTCGAGAATCCATCGTATCGTATCGACGACCGAGATTATCGTTTCCAATATCGCATCGCTTCGAAAGAATTCCCGTCGCCGTTCCCTCTTGAATTTTTTGATTCCACCTCTTCTTCTCCTTTCTCCCTCTTTTGCTTCTTTCAGATCATGTCGTACCTTTCTTGCCCTTGGTATCCTTGCCGGCCATTGTGTCGATGGGTTGTCGTGAGCACGAAGATTGTCGAGTGGTGCTGGTTGTCGTCGTCGGGGTTGATCAAAAGTTCAAATTCACGAACGCGAGAAAAAGAGGAATTTAGCTTCTGTGTGGATTGTCGATTAGGGTTGACGAACGCGAGGATCTGATTGGCCAAAGGGACTTTGGCTCTGAAAACCACGTGATCGGAGCGAGGGGAATTTTGACCATGGCTGTGTTAGGTAATCGCAGTTTTGCGAGGTCGCTGAGAGCGGGTTGGAAATAGGGAGCTAAGCTGCAAGGGTCCTTCAAAATCTGTAGCCAATTTTCATATTGATCAATATGTCTTTCCAATTGGAATGACGTATACTTCATACGACTCTACTGTTTGAAGGAGGCTCATCAGTATTGCCGAAGAGTGAGTTCAAGACATCGTATTCAAGTTTTCCCCTGAGACTAACATATATCTTAGTTGAGATTCAAGGGGATTGAAGCCTAGTTCAGGGTCAACACGACAGGCTTCTCGACTTGGAGGAAAGAATGGTCTCCAAAAAGCAGACAAGGCTGAAAAGCCTTTCCAGCGGCCGTCCGCCAACTGCCAAGTCTTCCCGGTCCATGTCAAGGAAAGCGAGCAGGACCCTCATCAACACACACCACCAGCTCGAGAAGCAAAGGAGGCAGGCCGCGGCCAAGGGGGACAAGGACACAGAGTCTCGACTTGCGTCGGAAATCGCCAAGCTTGGTGGCCTCGATCACTACCAAAAGGCGAGTCTGCAGGGACAGAGTGTCGACAGAGGAGGTGACACGTCAAGAGTTCTCCTCGAGTGGCTGCCGGTGTCAGATCTCAAGAAACGCTCCCAACCCCTTAGGATGTTGGAGGTTGGTGCATTGAGCACGCGTAATGCGTGTTCAACGAGTGGCATATTTTCCATGCAGCATATCGACCTCAACAGTCAGGAGCCAGGGATCAAGCAGCAAGACTTCATGGAGCGGCCGTTGCCGAAGGACGAATCTGAGTTGTTTGACATCATCTCGCTCAGTCTGGTGCTCAACTTCGTGCCCGAAGCCGAGGGGCGTGGTCAGATGCTCCTGAGAACACTCTCCTTTCTTCGACCTGCATCTGAGCATTCGGCGGTGACGGCTGAAAAGCTGTTTCCTTGTCTATTTGTGGTTCTCCCTCGCAGCTGTGTTGACAACTCACGATACTTTACCGAGACCCGGTTGGAAGAGCTGATGACGATGCTTGGCTATGTTCGCGAAAAGTCCAAGATGACTCAGAAGCTGGCCTACTCACTGTGGAGGAGAGCTGGAGGAGTCTCCGATAAGCGGTCCGACTTTGCCAAGAAGGAGATTAACCCAGGGAGAACACGAAACAACTTTGTTATGACGTTGAAGGCCTCGACCACTCATTCAAGCTAACTGATGTGGATGGACACGACAACGCGTGGGACCTCAAACGAGCTGCATATGCGCGCGTGCCCAACCAACTCCCCCTCCATAATGGACGAACTCATGGAGTTTCGGGCACACGGCAATGAACTGGCACAAGAGGATCGACTTGATCTGGACGAGGAGGTTATCTACTGAGTCTTGGCGAACGTCTACTGGGTACTGCGATGGGGAAGATGGGTCGATTCTTCGCAGTATGCCGCGTCGCACCACCGATACATGCGACGGCAATGCATGCATGGATAACGGGCACACCAAAATCACCAGTGAGCAAAGATCAGCTGGACGGTGCGGTCTCAGATTTGGGGGACTAGAATGTCTAGCGAGTCACTACTCTTTGCATCTCCGCACCAAGGTGCCACACGATTCGACGATTACCCTTTCCCCACCGGGACCTTTGCAGCTGTCTATCATGCATCCTCCGAATGCTTGAACTCGGAGATGGCGAGCTTGGTCAGAGAGTTGTCTGGCGGCAAGGGCGCGTTGCCGTCACGGATGACGGGCACACTACGGATACCCGCCTCGACGGCAGCTGAGACCTCGTGGATGTTGTCGCTAAGGAAGAGCCACCTACCCAGGTCCTTGTGCTCTGGGTGGCTGGAGATGATCTTCCTGTAGCTGTCAACCTCGGTCTTGGGTCCGGCATTGGTGGTGTCAAAGTAGTCGGCGATGAGAGGCGTCATGTCAGACTTTTCCGAGTTTGTGTGGGAAAAGAGGAGCTTCTGGGCCGGGACAGAGCCAGACGAGTAGATGATGATCTTCTTGCCGTCCTTGACGGCCTGGTTGAAGAAGGGGTCAACATCGGGGAAGAGGGGAGCTACAATGTCACCCGACTTGTAGCCCTGCAGCCAGAGGTATCCCTGGAGGGACTTGAGGTAGGCGATCTTGACGTCGCGTTTCACGAGATCGCGGACGTGGGCCTCGAAGTCGGGGCGCGAGTTGCGATACTCTTCGGGAAAGGCATCGCGGTACTTTGCAAACTCGGGGCTATCCCACTCTTGATCGAGGACCTTGGGGAGAGCTTCGAGGGCGTATGGGAACTAGCGCCAGCACTTGGTCAGTCGGGTTGCTGAGTGACGACACTGGGCAGGAAAAACGTGTGAAAGAGCAGAAGTCGGTGAAGGAGAGACGGGAGAGGCTGGAAAGATTGGGTGTCTGCGGCCAGCAACAACAAGCAATCAAGCAAACAACCTGCATACGTCCGAGACCTGCGCTACTAGCAACTTGGCACAACCTGGTTTGGCAGCCAGGGGGGAGGAGGAGGAGCACCGAGAACTGGGTGTGAGGGCCGGCAGGTGATCGGCCGAGGCCCGGGAGATGAGGAGGTTGGGGAAGGTGTTTTTCCAGTGGGTTCCCGGACGGAGGTCCGGGCCCGGAAGGCGGTAAAGGGGAGTGATGGACGGAGGTACCGTAGGTAGGTGGTGGCACATGGATGGATGGGTAAGGGGAAACAGTTTCCGAGGCGGTAAGGGCGCGAGACACGCAGCAGTAAGACGGGAATACGGGACGACTTACCAGGACGTCCTTGACAAAGGAGATGGGACAGACGGTTCCTTCTGCAAGCGTGTGTTATTAAGCTATTCTGAAGGTGTTGATAAATGAACAACATGAAGAGAAGTACAATTGATGATACTACATCCATAGACCCAGAATAGTCCTCACAGAAACAACTCAATATCAACAAACAACAACTTCACTCTTACCAATATCAAAGACCAGGACGTCGTACTCGGCGAGATTGAGAGTCATGATGAACGGACGGCAAGATACCCGAGGCGGTCAAGAAGATGCTCCGGAAAAAGAAGTGAGATTTGAGGCGGAGCAAGATGAACCGAACCGAGAGACAAAAATATGAAAAACTTTTTTCTTTCGTTTTCCCGTTTCGGCCTTGTTTGAGCCCAAAGAAGAGAATCCCTGTTTCAATGGGAAAAAATGTTTGCTGAGGCCGTGGCAGCTGGTGGTCCTTGTTCCTGGATTCAATGCGGGCCGCTAGTTTCGTTCCGAGCGCGGTCTTTTTTCTGACCTTCTGACTCCTTCTCTGAGTGAAGTATCTTCTCCTGCGTTTAATGAGCTGAATCCAGATTAAGCTTGGTGCAGCAGAAAGGAGTGTCGTTGTGTTGCAGCTGAAGATCGAATCTGGAAATCTAATAGAAGGTGGTAGGATGGCAGCGTTGGATTGGACGGCGCATGCTTCAAGAGGAAAAGCGGTCAAGAGGTTGAAGGTTTCCAAACAAAGATCCATTCAGCCTTGAGCTCTGGCCAATCAACGTGCAGCTTGCTTCCCTTTTCCGTTCTGCTCTGCAGGGTAGGTCAATTCGGAAATCCAAGGAGTCACGTCACCCGGCTCGGAGGACGGAGCGGAGCGGGTGCGGTCAGGACCGGAGGAAATTGGATCTCTTGGGCTCCGTGACAAGTGTCATCATCTACTCGCTTCTCCGTACTCCGGAGAAAGAAAGAGATGACTCCCCTTCCCCTGTGACTGTCGCTAATCCCGTAACAGCCCAATACGAATCCCTGACGACTTTGCCAGAAGCATCCACGGGCGTTACGCCCCCAGGTGGCCAGTTCATGCAGCAGAAGATGAGGAAAAAACAGCTGTTGTCGCCTATTCCCACTTGAGCGTCAAGGACCCTGCAAGCTCCATCGGGTTAACAGTGGAGTTCCTGGGCCTCGTGGTGGAAAGCTGGGCGAGGACGCGCAGGATGCGGCCTGTCGGCACGATGCGAAGGGGATAGGTCATCGGTACTTGACGACCTAGCCTGTGGAAACGCTTGTTTGCGTGGCTGCTGACTATTGATCCCGTGTACACTGTACATGCCCGTCCCCAGCCTCCCCTGGCGCCAGACCTGAAGCTGAGAGGCTTCTGCTTCTCGGTCACCTCACCTTGAGCCTAGAACCAGGTGATGGGTCACATCCCTTGTGTAGCCTGTGTCCCCAATCCCATGACATTGTGCTACCCTGGACAAGAGAGACATGCACTCGCCTTCCCATTGTCAGGCGAATCTGGAAGAATCTGATTGTCAGGAGGTCAATCTGAAGATGGCTTCCCCTTCCATCCCATCCCTTCCCCCCTCAATCTCTCCCCTCCTCCCGCCCTTGCCGAATCTCTGTCTGAAAATGAGTTGATCTCCCATCATACAGTGCGTGATAATTGTAAATATTGTGTTTCCAATATGACGACTGTCACAGACAGCCATGGGGGGGAACCGGAAACGACGGGGGTCAGGGAAGATGAGACACGCAAGCCCAGACCTTAGCAGCAAACAAGAAAAGAAGCAGACAGGGCCAATTCGAACACACGAGACAAGACCATGACGGCATCTAATTTCTCCTGATCAGGGCCCTGACAGAGCGGGAAGCGGGGTCGTAGAGACAAGCCGGGAATGCTGGATTACGAAGCTATACAGTACAGCTGTCGTCCCGCGGAAGCTCTATGCTTCATCATCACAGGACCCCGTTTGTTGGGGCGGGCCCTTCGAGATCTGTCTGCTGCTTGCTGTCCTCTCCACCGCCTGTGGAGACTGGCATGTCGGCATCTCCAAGGACGACAAAGTGATGCATCACGGGCGCGTCCTTCAGAACCGGCCACTCGGGGCAAAGACGTTGCACAATTGCGTGTTGCACGTTGCATTCTCGCTCGGTACTTGGCAAGATTGTACGATCAACGCTTTCCAAGAGGTGGGAGGCACAGGTACAGGTACCTGTGGGATGGATTGTTGTTGTTGTTTATCCCGAATGGAATGGATTGGACGCCAAGCATCTGTATCAGGCCTCCCCTTGGCCTCATGGTTTTTGTGCACATATGTTTACTTGTTACTGCATTCGGAGTCGAGAGATGCCCAAGCTTTGTGCATGGCTGGACAGTATGCGACACGGACCCTTGGACATTGCCCAGTCACAGTCGAGAACTGACGACTCTGTCCACCGTCGTCCACCGTACACAGTCTTCCACGTACGTACAGTACCAGCCTTGGTGCACTGCCTTCTAAGCAGCCTGCACACACCCTTCTATTTCTGGGTATGAGTACGAGAAGAACAGCATGTTGGTCGTAAGCAGCAGCAGCAGACGCGCACCGGCTGCTCGGTACGAGACGACAGCCAACCCCTCGCCAACCTCGAAGCTTCTGGCGGTTGCTGTATGGCACTCGTTCGCCCTCCAAAGTAAACAATGAGTTTCTCCAGCCGCGCTCCACGATCGCTAGCTCTGAGACCAAGAAGGTCTCTGAAGCCAGGGTGGCATGCCCAACTGGAATGCAGGATCCAGGAGTGCATGACCACCCCAGGCACCACCAAAGCCATTCGAGGCCCTGCATGCCCCGCTCGTCGAGCACTTGAGACAGACAGACTGACAGGCACAATTCGCTGATAAGATTAGCAAGACGCCAAAGGTTCAAGCGTTAAAGCGAGTGTCGGGACGAAGGAAGGATCGACAACAATGGCGGCAAAAGCTGGGGGCATTGGAATTGATAGCTCCGACAGGGATGATTTGCTATCGATATCTCGACATCGGGTGGAGAAATGATGGCCAGGAGCCGGTCCAGGAACGAGTTCGAGATCTGCCATTCTGCCATTGTACCATTGTAGCTCAATTGCACAATTGAACCAAGGCTTGGCCGAGTCCTGGTCGGATTGCTGTTGGCTGGCAGCCGTCTGTCACTGTGGCGGGAGCTACCCAAAGCATGAACAAGGTGAAGCCGAATTGTGAATTGTGATTTACTGTGCACAAGGTCTACGCCGTAAACGAGTCCGAGAAATCAGGGTCTTTGTCTGCGCTCTTGTTCGGGATCGCCCAGAAATGGGCTCACTCCTTGTTCACGGGGACAGATCGAGAAGGACCTCAGAAGCAGCACCTCCCAGTTCGTGACCCCGAGTTTGTTGGGGGAAGACGACCCTGGGCTTGAGTACGGGACGGTATTCGCCTCGTTGCCCCAGTAAAACCTGGGGATGGCATCTCTCTGCGTCCGTGAGCCCATTGGTGCCACGCGCACTGCTGCGTCCTCTGGGCAAGCAGCCCATTCAGACCTCGTGCCCGTACACCCTCTCGTCAGCGTCCAGCAGTAGCTCTGTTGCCCAGCCGTGTTGGGATCTGCGCCGGCTGGTACAGGACGGGCTGGTCGCCCAACCACCGAGTCAAGGCCTTGCAGATACCTCCCACACGGGTATCGGGCGGTGAAGCCGCTATCACGGTGCTGCGTCCAGAGAGGTCCAGAAGGTCCTCCCAGTGTCTGAGCCCGCCATGCCCCCAAGCCGACTGTCTCTGTTTCTGCCGCGAAGGTACCGTGCGCGACGGGGGCGCGTACTGTAGGGTCACGCTGACCAACATGTCATTTCCCGTCGAGGACACCTTGGAGCTTCTGGCAGAGGAGCCCGGCAGCTGGACGCCGACAGAAGGTACTCGAACCGTCACCAATTCTCCCCGCTTGGGCCACGTACCCTCCGTGTGACTGATTGTCGCAAGCCGGCACCGGACGCTGATGACTCCCGTTGATGATGAGAATGGACTCCGGGGCCAAGAACTGGAACCCCGACCCGCCGTGCGCCAGCGTGACTGTCCGCACTGAGCCTGAGCCAGAGCCAGAGGGCGCCGTGCCGTCGTCGAGGGCACAGTGTTGAGAGCGATGCAACTTGATTGCCTAGGCTCAGAGGGGCAAGTCGTCACGTCACGTCAGGTCCGTCGCAATCCCATCATAACGCTGCCCGCTCAGTGAGACGGAAGGGTGCATCGTGTTGATAGCGGGTTACGTCGAGGGATCCGAATTGTACTGTACATAACACGAATTGTGCAATACAGTACAGGCATCGCATGCATAACGGTGCTCCGATAACGAATCTCGATCTTCGATTGTCGTCATGTTGTTGATGCTGCTGTCGCAATGATTCCTGACTCTGAGACGATAGGGAACGCCCGTCACTGTATCAGCATCGACGGCCAACGCCAATCCTGGTCCCCCAACTTGTTTCTGGTCTGGTCGCTGCAGTTCTTCATGCCGCCATTCTCTCCCTGGCCGGCCAGGCCCTGCCTTGTCCCGTCGTGGCCATCGTCCCACTGTAGCGCCATCCATCCTCGCTCGCGGTTCGCCCACGACACAAGCCTCCCCCAAGGGAAACCTCTGAGCGTTAGCCTCCCGCTCGCTGGCCGTGGGCTTGCACTAATGGTCGGGTGGCAGGGGAATCAATCAAGGCCGCCTCGAGTGGAGCAATGAGAAAAAGCCAGGGGGGCTTATGCTCGGGGCCGGGGGGTCACAGTGCAGCTCGCTACGTATCGTACCTGCCTTTGCCTTGGTGGTCCTAGTGTTGCCATCTTGTACAGCACGGTGGGTAGGTACGCATACCTGTCCTTGGCCGTCCCTTCTTCGTGCCTGCCTTCCACCTTGGCCGTCCACCTCCGAACCCCGGCCGCCCCGGTACTGCAGCCAGAGCACGAATGCATGTATCCACGCAGGCAAACCAAGGCGGGGAGGTACCTCAGTCGGCAGGTCGCTCATGTCCTGACCCAAGGTGGCTAGTCCCTCAAGGCACGCCCCCCGTTCGCTTCTTCCCTCGCTCCTACTCGCTGTTCCACCTGCCTTGGATGGGTCTTGGGCGTCGCTATTGTCAAGCCTGGCTCGCTCGCTCAGTCACTCACTAATCCCATGGCCCATCCCATCCATCCATGGCCATCCATCCCTCTCCACCTTGTTCCATCACCGCCATTCCCTCTAACTCACTTCTCTTCTCTCGTCTTCTTTCCCCTGCTTTCTTATCATCGTCTCCCTGCCATCTCTCCACCTCTCTTTCCCTTCTTTTGCACGCTTTCCGCATCTTCAAAGGCCTTCTTTCTTCTCGAGCTTGCCACTCTTCTCTCCCTATCTACTCCCATCTCATCTGTCAAACCGTCCATCACCCAATCTCAACGCCCCAACGACTCCGCCTCGCCACCACCTCCGAAGCAAGCAACGCTGCCCAGCTGTGACTCAAGCGACGACAACACCAGCGCCATCAACCAATACATCCAGCTTGGGTCATTATCGAGAAGAAGAAGCGTCCTTGACTTGTGTTGTTTGTCGCTGCTTAGACTTCCAAGTCCTTATTCGCCTAGAGCCGATTGCTCCGTTCCGTTACCTATAGAGTTGCCGTTCACCGAGCCAGCTACTCCTTACCGGCATCTCGACTAGTTCGACGCCGAACCTCGGCCCATCAACGAATCGCTACCTGCAGTCGGACACTTCGCATAGATTCGCTTTGTGCTGCATTGAGTCGTCGAGGACTTGCTCTTCGACTTTGTTAACCGCCCAGCCGCCCCCGACTCCGTAACTCGGCCTACCCGGCCCGCGTGACTCAACCTCCCCGGCTGAGCGATAGCAACTCCGCCCGGGTGAGCTCCGCTCCCCTATATCCCGGTGCCAGCTTGACTGGTCCGACACGTCGACTCATCGGCCACGTCGAATCCGGATCCCCTCTTTTGCTACAACCTCCTCCGCACTCCAGTCAACCTTCATAAACCCTCTGGTCGGCCTCGTCCTCAGCCGTCCTTCCCCAACCCAACTCCTCAACTGTCAGAGTCATTCTTTTTGAAAACAACCAAAAAACGCATCCATGTCATTATAACGAATCTCTTTTTTCTTGTCTTTAACCTTCTTCGGCCGCTTCGGTCTTCGCAACTCGCCGTCACGACCATTCGATAATCATTCCCTTTGTTCAGCCTATCGAATACCCTCCAATGAGCCTCTGATTCCGAAACGACCATCAACCAACTCAAACTACTCAACAATTGCTCACTTTGCTGCCCTTTCCTCGACATTACGACAACCTGTACATTCAACACATACTGCGAAATATCCATCTACTTTTTCTGCATCTGCACTTCCTCAATCAGCTCTAGCCGTTTCTTACAAGAGCTTCAACCTTCAACTATTCCCCGGGAACACACCTACAGAACCGGACATCGACAAATCACAAAAACACATTTGTACGACTACTGCATTTTATTATTTTCACTTCTTTTCAACCCTTTTCCTGTTTAGCCTTTTTTGCTCCCCTTCTTCGCCATGGAATGCCTCAAGGACAAGTTCATTGGCGGTGTCCTCCTCGGTGGACGTTACCAGACAATCTCCCCCTCAACCATGGATCTTTCGGTATGGTCTTCAAGGCCCAGGATCTCGTGACCAACGAGACCGTGGCCATCAAGTGCCTTACCAAGAAGAGTGCCTGCCCGGAAGCTAGCTCCGATTTTGCCATCGACGAGAAGTCGGAGGAATTCGTTTTGCATAGCCGCCTGGGCTCTCACCCCAACATCGTCAACCTGCTCGACTCGTTCGAGACCGAGTCGCACCTCTACTTGGTCCTCGAGTTCTGCGGTCAGGGTGATCTCTACGAGGCTATCCGAAAGGGCCATGGTCCTCTCGAGACAGAGCACGTTCGTCAATTCATGCTTGAGCTTATCGACGCTGTCGAATACATCCACTCCAAGGGTGTCTACCACCGTGACCTCAAGCCTGAGAACATCTTCCTCAGCCAGGATGGTGCTATGAAGCTCGGTGATTTCGGTCTGGCAACTACCGAGAAGTGGTCTTACGAGATGACTGTTGGCAGCGATCGCTACATGGCTCCCGAGCAGTTCGATTCGGCCGGTGCCGGTTACTCGCCTGCCGAGGCGGACATCTGGGCCATTGGCATCTGCCTTCTCAACATCCTCTTCTCCCGCAACCCCTTCACCACCCCCACCGAGGCCGACCCTCTTTTCCTCGACTACTCGCGAGATAAGCAGTCTCTGTTTGATGTGTTCCCCTCCATGTCCCAGGACACATACGAGGTTCTCGTGCAGTGCATGAACCTCGACCCCAAGCGACGCTCGATGGAGGGAGCTCGCGATGCCCTTCTCCGGGTTGTTAGCTTCACCACTGAGGATGAGGATGCCGACGACTACTGCGGCGCCGAGACCGCCACTCTTGCCACCGCCAACCGTGAGCCCCTTCGCACTCCCTCGATCCAGTCTCCCCAGGTCGAGACGGGTGCCTTCCCCTGGGCCAAGGCCCTTCACGGAACCGGCCGGCAACTCAGTGTCATTCCCGACGACGAGAGCTATACCGAAGAGCTCTTCCCCAAGTCGGAGGCGACTACCGCTGACTGGTGCTCTGCTAACATGCAGACTCCCATGTCATCTGTTCTCGACTCTCACATGGGTGTCTCGATGAAGTCGTTTGCCATCAAGCCCAATGCTCGATTCAACAGGGTTTCCCCCACCGCCGGCTCCCTCCCCATCACCATGGCCAAGCCTGCGCCAGCCATGTCGATGGTGTTTGGAGGACGCCAGGAAGCCGTGTCCAAGAGCTGGAGTGACATGTGGGATGAGGACGAGGAAGAGGAGGAACGTGAGCAGCAGATGCAGATGCTGCAGGAGCTCAATGCCCGGACGTGGAGCCAGGAGAGCAAGGAGGAGATCAAGAAGGAGGCCGAGATGGCCTACAAGGTGGAACAGGAACCCGAGCCGGTGTCGCATGCGCACGACATCAAGGGAGACATCGACGACGACCTGGTTGCCGACGGCTTCTTCTTCCAGGAAGCCCCGGCTCCCAAGCCCCAACATCATGTCACCATCACGCCTCGCTACTCGCCGCCGCTCAAGAAGAGTCCTCTGGACAAGTGGGCGGCGCTTGGCGAGCGGCGCCGGGGTCAGGTTGCCGCTTTGGATTCGATTAAGTCGGTGGACTTTGTTAAGCCCCGACGACACAATATTGGTTTTGGATACAAGTCTTATGAAGCGGGAGTTTGGGATCATTCTAATTATCACCACAAATTTGGGACCGCGAAAGAACGGGTCAAGGAATGTCCCTGGAACAAGGGCAGAGATTGGAACTGGCGTCGGGATAGACGCAACGATCTCGGAGACGTTGAGTGGGTTGGAGGCTGGTAAAGGAGATTGATTCTCTTTGGCAGCCTTCAATCGTAGTTTGGCCGTCTGATGTCCCTGGCGCGATACTCGAAGATATTTCGGGCGTTGCTTGGATGGAGATGAGAGCCTGACTCGCTTTCTGAGTATCAGATATTCTAGAAATAATGTGAATACCAGAAGTACCCACTCAAACAAGACTTTCCTCAATGCCTGTGATGTCTACTCTACTCCTTCTAACTCTAATGCCTAATAAA
Source organism: Fusarium solani (assembly GCF_023522795.1). Lineage (NCBI taxonomy): Eukaryota > Fungi > Ascomycota > Sordariomycetes > Hypocreales > Nectriaceae > Fusarium > Fusarium solani. The sequence goes on from NW_027072153.1 coordinate 884,867, forward strand.
TGGCTCAATTCTTTGAATTGAGGTCATTCCGAGCTTACCTTGTACCCCTCAGTGATGGACATGAATTGCTCTGTTCTCAGTATGGTGTGCTAGCTAACTAACTTAGATACTGTAGACCGCGGTATGTTTGCCGATAACGAAGCTACGCGAGTCACGAAAAAGATGATACGCCAGAAGATTAAGAGGGTTACCTAACTACTCTTGAGCATTATGAATAAGTTTATGGATGATATTATAAAGTAATCTAATACTTTAGATTATCATTATTTTACTCTATTGACTATCTTAGGGGAGAATCATCCTCGTGTCTCTTTTTTCCTTGACCCGGGTGGAAGACAACGATTCTCGGCGAAGACGACAAAGTGTGGAACGATGGATTCCCCATTCTCCAGCATCGCAGACAGGGATTACAATATGCACACTCTCTCTTCAAGGCTAAGCTCGAATAGCTCGCGTGCTTGACTACGGCAGTTGAAGGGTTTCGTTCAAAGTGGAGGAGAACCCCATCTTGATGTCGATGGCCGTCAAAGGTGGCCCGATCGAACGGTTTCCTCGGAACTTGCTTTTTTTTCTTCTTGCCGTTTGCTCTCCCGAGAGGTGGATGTAAGGATGGCGTGGTTTTCGGGGCTGGGCGGATGTCATGAGGATTTCATGTTGGGGAGATCAGCGGGCGGGGAAGAAGACGGTGGAAGCTCTGGATAGTTTGGTTATGATTTGATTTGTTCGATTGGTATTCTGCCAATCCTTGTCAAGTTGCAAGTTTCTGTACATTGGTTTCAAAAGTATCTCTACCCTCATCTTTTCATACACGGAGAAGCACTCTCTTATGACAGTGTTTATCAAGAGATACTACTGTCACAGTTTTCGATACGACTGAATCCCCTTGATCCAAAGCAGCTGCTGCACGGCTTCGTCATGTCAACGGACAAAGACGGGATGGGAAACGAAGCTACTTCAGTATCGGACACTGTGGTTGCGTCATGCAATGCAGGCTGATGTAGGTGTGCGAGGTAAATAGGCTCAGCCATGCAAGTAACAAGGTGATTGTGAGTACAGTATTTGCCAAGTGTTATTGGTATCAATGTTTGGTCAAGTGGCAGAAGCTACATGCCAAGCATGTATATCCTCTGTATATGGGTCTTTGGTATCGATAAAAATGTCCACCTCTCAGCTAAAACCAAGTTTTCATCAAGAACGTTGCCGCCAAGATGATACAAAAAGAACATGGACTTTAAACATCTAATCAGCGCCAATGAGATGCTTGGGCAAAAAGGTCCAGATGGTTCCAAGAACACCCAGTATGGAAAAGACAACCAGCAGCACACCAGAGATGACCTTTTCCCGTGCTGACACGTCGTCCCAGAACAGTTTGAGGTGGAACGAGATGGGGAGGATGATGGAGATGAGGGTGCACAGTGCAGCGCCGAGGAAGGCGCACACAGAGTCAAAGGCCGGGAATACGATGGAGATGAAGAGCAGGAGGAGGACGACAAAGACGCGCACGAGACCTCGGATGCTCTGGGTGACGAAGGGTGAGGTTCGGGAAGACTGGCTGTGCTCATGGTGATGATGGTGATGGTGTTCGTGGACACCGCAGAGGACATCCATTGTCGTGATGATGGGTCGGGCGTTGAGGGGGATCTTGGTCAGAGGGATGATGGCGATGAAGATGCACATGACGATGTCCATGCCCTCGGGGTATCCTGCTGTCTTGAGGATGTTGGATGTGATGGCGTCTTTGATGCCATCGCCAAACATGAGCAGGCCGATGACGGCCAGGCAAGTATCCAAGACGTACTGGGTACAGTTAGAAAAGGGGTAAGATGTGAGAGACTTTGCTGATAACTCACAGAGAATGAAAACGTCACGTTGACGGCCTTGCCCCATTTATAGGGGTGACGCATATCTCGATAGATCTATACCATCCAGTCAGCCTTGAAACTCAACAACAAGCGCAAACAACCATACCGATGGAAAGACCGAGTGGGCACCCCAAGGGCTAGCCAAGAGACCGTACGCAAGAGGCAGCGCAAGCCAGTTCTCGGGGAGCAGATACGTCGTGGCCGGTTCCCGCAGAGAACCCGGATAGTTGGGCTTGTAGAGACCATCGATGATGACGATCATGACAACTATTGGAGATGAGTAAGAGACCACAGTAAGCACGGAGGATGGCAATACGCACTGCAGAATGTTGACATGATGCCTACGATGCTAGTGTAGCTCAGGAGGCGCAGCGGCAACGCATTGAGGACCAATACCAAACCAGCCGCAATAACCTTCCATGTATTAACGGTAGCTAAACCTGGAAGCAACAGGTCTAGCGAGTCGGCAAAGAGAATCACGAGGGCGACGCATGCTCCGATCAGCTCCAGAGTGAAGAGCGCAGAGACGACAACTCGGGCGCGGGGGCCAAACGAGACATAGGCAAGGTCTGAGTAGGTGATGAGCGTAGCATCGTAGTTCATGCACTTGGCCAGCAGCTTGCCGGTATGCGAAGTGACAGCCGCCGTCAGTGTGAGGATAATCAGGCCGGGAATCCATCCCGATATCTGGAGGGCCAGGGGGAGACTGAGAAGGCCCACGCCGATGAGGGCATTGATCGAGTTGAAGACGGACTGCGGGAGAGTGCTCTGACCCTCGACGGCGAGCACAACCTTGTCACCCTGCTTAACCTCCTTGATGAGAATCGGCTGGTGCTCACCATGCGCAGCATCTTCAACTGGTTCTTCATCCGCGACCCCCCATCCGCTGCCTTCGCTAAAAGATATACGGTGGCGCATGGTACCGTCTACAGCGCCGTACGGCGAGGTGCTCCGGAACGAACCATAGCTGCCAACAATATCTGGGGCCGCGAGATGAGGGGGAACGGCAAAGATGCTGGATCGGCTGGAGAAGGACCCAACATGCAAAGCACCAGCAGCCTCGACATCGAGCAGCGGCTTACTCTCCCCATCGTTCAATGCGCCCCGAATAAGCCTGGGCGACGACCCGAGACTCGAGCTGGGCTCACCATTGGGCTGCGCCGACGACGAGGCTTCCAGGTGCTGGCGCAAGAGTCCTGTTTGCGACTGTGATGTACCCTCGACATGGCTCCGTCCGTATTGGATATTCTCCCCGTCTTGGTCTCCGGCAAGGACGAAGCTCGGTCGGCGAGGAATGACCTCGGGGAATCCTGCGGCTCGCTGCCAGCTCCTAGCGAAAGATCGGAAGCTGTTGACACCGCCAATGTCTGCTATCGCGGCGAGGTGGTTGGTGACCGAGGACCTAGACAAGTTTAGCTGTCATGGGTTATAATTCAAGGTGGTATTGGCTGTCATACCGTCGTCGCGCCATGAACCCTCTGTCATGATCATGCTCGCTTGTATCGTCATCGCCGTCGTCGTCGACAGCTTGTTCCCGCGCAAGGACGCTCGACGTCACACTGCCTGTAGGCGAAGGTCTACCATCGTATTCGTCCCAGCTGGTTGGGTTCCGCGCTGGAGCCATTGGATCTGAATGTGTATCGTCTCGTCTTGTCTTCCTCGCGTCTTTTCGTCTGTCTCGTCTATTTCCTTCGCCCAAGTCCCTCGCAAGATTTTTTCTTCACACTCGTCCTTGTCTGCCAAGTCTGTCACTCGCTCGCACAGACAAAGCGCCGAGGTGGCAAAAGGTAAAGAGAAAAAAAACCTGACGGGTTGGAGGGGGGTGCGACGAGGGTAGCGATGCAACGGCGGACAGGGGATTACAGACAGCGTCAGACCGTGCAGTTTGAGGGCAAATTAAAGACAATGAGATGTAGAAGAAAGAGTGAGAGAGAGGTAGAAGCGCAGGACAGCATCGGCACAAGGACAAAACAGACAAGTCGGGTTTGGCGCCAACACACCTGACCTGACCCGACTCAAGTGAATGAAGCAAGCAGGGACATGACGCTTATCGCAGCCAAGAATGGCTCGAGAACGCCCGCGACCAGTGCACGCGATAGCCGTAGCCGTATGCCCCTAGGGACCAGCAGGGATCGTCGATGCCGATACACACCTGCCCAAGCCAGTATGGTCATTGGTAACGCTCCATGTCGGCTGTACCGTCTGCAGCACCATCAGCACTGCAATCATGGAACCAAACCAGATCCCCACGCGAGGCACCAGACACCAGACGGGCGCTACGGTAACTGGCTAGTCCGTTCTCGTAGTGGTAGGGCCGTTGCTTTGGTGGTGTCCCGTCCTCTCAAACAACAGCCGTGGCTGCCATGGCAGTCCAACCGTCCGAGACAGCAGACACGAGCAAGCATGAGTTGACGTCTTTGTTACTCCGGAACGCAAGGCAAGACAGACAGCGTCTATCGTGACATTTGAGCGACTCGCATGCCCCCCTTGCTGCAGCTGTCTTGTCTTGTCCCGCCCCAATCTCCACTCCACTGCTAAAGTCACCCTTGCCCGCAGACGGGCTCGCGAGACTCCATCGGCCAGGCCTTGATTTTTTTGCTATGGGGCGGTGGAGAAAAAAAGGTGTTCACGAGACCAAACTTGATTGAGAGGGGGGAGAATGTGTATGTGTATGTGGTGCAACGAGAGATGATGCAGAGGGAGAGAATGATACAGGTCAAAGGGAATTACTTCTGTACCTAGGTACCTACTTGCTGAGGTAAGCTGTTCCTGATCTCTTCTGCTAGCACTTGATTACCTTACCCACGAACCGCTGCCGTTACTTAATGGCACGATATAATTAGGTAGACAGCTTGACTAACTCTCGGTCTATTGTTATCATGTGTTATCATCCAATCTCACATCTTGCAAACTAGCAAAGTAACTATTCTCCGCTCAAACCCGCCCGTTGACCTGCATTGTACATCACCCATCCTTATCTTATCGCTCCACCAAGGAAAAGTCCACTGCACGTCACATCTTCAACACCAAACCTATCAACCTCGAGCTCGTCAGATCCAGCGCGTCCTAGCCATCATATCCACTCAATTGATCTAGGCCTTTACATCTATCTAAGATGACACATCCATCATGACGAGTCCACATCCAAGCGCCGCCCTTCTCTCCACCACAAACGAGTCCCTCGCGCCAGTCCTCCCCATCCTCAACGCCTTTGCCCACCGCCATAGGAATCAGCACCACTCCTCCCACTGGTGGTCTTCCTTTCTCTCGTCCGTCGCGCTGCGCGAAATCTCTCGACCGACCTCACATCTCGTCCCCGGCCGATCAAGAACAAGAACAAGCCTGGAAATGTCGAGGGCGACAACCATCCAGCTCTGGCGCGCGCAAAGTGGATGATTCGCCATGTAGTCCCCCGCACATACATGTAAGTCCATACTATCCTATCCGTTAGCCCAGCCATATACTACGCGCCTGACCGCAGTAATCGCATTGTGCGCATTCCATGTAACTAACTACCCGTTTCTTCAACAGCGCCTTCTCCCAGCTCGCCGCCGACAACCAACATGCCCCCCTCGGCCTCCTCCTCCTCTCCATCTTGGCTCGCATCAACCGTATCCTCTCCGACCTCGTGCCCGCCGATCAAAACACAATACCTGCAGCTTCAGCCTCAGCAAAGCCAACTGCCACCGGCTCAATCCTCTCCTCCAATTCCCAAACTTCAACCCCTGCCGAGACGGATAGCCCAGATATAGACATGGGCATTACCATTTCGCGTAACGAAGTGCTACCCATTCGAAAAACGACTACGTCACAACCGGAAACTAAATCAGACGCCCACCTAACAGAGCCTCCTTCCAAGGAGCGCAAGCTCAAGAGTCTAACAAAAGACACCAAGAAGAGCTCGTCAAAAGATCCAGCCAAGGACAAACCCAAGAAAAAGAAGAAAAAGGGTGGCGATGCACTCTCAAGTCTCTTCGGCTCACTATGATATCTTGCTTCAGCCAAATACAACTTCAGTCGCATACCCCACCATCCATATATCAGTCACATCTCACAAAATACACTTCAGACATGCGCCTTCAGAGTAGAAAAAAAAGTATCATTCATTATAAACACAAGACGCACAAGTAGAAAAGCATCGAACCGGCGAATATCCATACAAGGCCTCCACTCCCTCCCTTCTTTCTTTCTTTCGTTCCGCCCAGTGCAAAGAGAGGTGTGATTGATCCTCATTTCCTCCAGTCCTATTGCGCCTCTTTCGCAAGATCCTCCCTCGCGCCGTTGGGCTGAACGTGCGCATCGTCTTTGCCGTGTCCAAGTCCCAAGAAACAAGAATAGTCGTCGCCCACTCCCGTCACAAGCTCCCCTTGGCCGCTTCCCGTCAATAAAGGCTCCCGAAAACATCTTCCCAGTACATCTGCTCCCTAACTTGCATTTCTTTTTTCGTAGTCCTCCTGTATCGCTTTTCGTAACCATGATATTGCCTCCCCCTCGGCATCTACGCAAAGAGCCGCCAAGTGGGTGGTTGGTTAAGCGTACGGACGATACGACCAAATGCGAGCCTTCATGTCGCCAGATCCTGTGGCAAAGTAACCACCCTGGGGGCTCGGCGCAACCGAGATGACAGAGTTCTTGTGTCCCTGCAGCATGAGTTGCGTTGTGCCCGTCCGGGGATCCCAGAACTGCACGCCGCGATCCTTGGATCCGGACAGCACCCAGTTCGAGTCAGGGGTGAGCGCAACCGAGAGAACAAAGTCACGGTGGCCCTCAAACGTCTTGACGCACTTGCCGCCCTTAGGGCCAGGCTGGTTTCCTTGACGAGGGGCGCTGAGCTCCCACATCTTGATAGTCCGGTCAAGACTGCCAGAGACGAGGTCCTTGCCGTTGGGCGAGAAAGCGACCGAGTACACACTGTCCTTGTGGCCGTCAGGTCCTTCGAGACGCTCAACGAGGAAGCCCGAGTGAATGTCCCAGACACGCACGCTCTTATCGAGGGAGCCTGCGGCAACAAACTGAGTGTCAGGAGAGATGGCAACAGTAGTAACGCCGTCCTCTATCGTGAGAGTGAGTGTGTTGCTGCCCTGCTCAATATCCCACAGGCGAACGGTCCTGTCACCACTACCCGAGGCGATCGTTCGTCCGTCGCGAGCGAAGTCTAGCGAATAAATATCCTGCTCGTGGCCAGAGAAGTGGTTGCGAATCGTTCGGGTTTGGATGTCCCAGACCTTTGTAGTAAGTTAGTGTTTGCTCTAGTAGTATGGAGGTGAGTATTGATAGAGTACTTACGCGAATAAGCTTGTCTTCTGCGCCAGTAGCGAGGTAACGACCGTCAGGACTGAAGCAGACACTTCGGATGTAGAGATCGGCGCTCATGTCGGAAGCATTGTGGTCCTCAAGAACACAAACCTTCTCACCAGTCTGCACGTCAAAGATCTGGGCAGATCGGTTGCAGCCAGTCGCAACATACTTTCCATCGTGACTGAACCTCACACAGCAAACCACACTTTCGTGGTTGAGAGAGTGGACAAGGTCGACATCGAGAACGCGCTGCACTTGAGGGTTGAAGATGGCATACCAGTCCTGGCCCGTCTTCTTGTTGTGGGGAGCCACAGCATCAACTTCGAGATCGCCCAGAGCGTTTCCCACGGGAGGAGCGCGAGGGCCCCCCATGCGAGCGTGGTCGGGAGTCGGGTGGCTAACCTGAGGCGACGCCGCGTTTCCGGGATACGGGACTGGAGTGTTAATCTGAGGAGTCGCGGGTCCGACGGCATTAGGAGGTCGGCCGATACCTCGTCGGCCGGGGCCAGGAGAGGCAGTGCTCTGAGGAGGCTGAGGAGCCATACCGTTGGAGACTGGGCCTGGAGGGTAGCTCTGAGAGTAAGGAGCCTGCTGGGCACTGGGATGAGGGGGAGGGACAGGAAGGCCAGGGGGGCCCTGACCCATCTGGTGCTGAGGTCCCATCTGCTGCTCCTGAGGAGGGGCATGGCCCTGCTGCGATGGTTGCTGCTGTTGTCCGCCCTGTGGCTGCTGCTGCTGGCCTTGCTGCTGACCCTGCTGAGGAGGTGCAAGACCAGCCTGGCTGCCACCAGCCATTATGCCACTGAAGAGACCATTGCCGGGGGCGATAGATGGAGGCTGCTGGGAGGGTGCAGCGTGCTGCGGAGGTCCGGGGAGGCCGGGCTGAGGGGCACCTTTTCTGGCCGCCTCGAGCTGGTGTCGGAGCATGCTAATCTCCTCCTCATACCTATAGGTCGAGAGGTTAATGCGCTGTCAAACTTTTCAGCTCGCGCAACACAACTCACTTTTGCTTGAGGGTCATATGAGTCTGCTCCATCTGGTAAACCTTCTCTCGCACGAGCTGCATCTCGCTGACTTGCGCTGCGACTGTTTAAACGAGTCAGCGACGTCCAAGGAAAAAAGTGCGCTGCCGCTGTGACATTGCTAGACAATTAGACATACTCTGGTGCTCAAAGCCCTCGGTCTGGCGCGACTGGTTCTCAAACTCCTGCCTAATCTCGTTGAGCAAGTCATTGAGACGATTCGAGCTCCCTGGGGGGGCTGCCCCCATTCCCCGATGCTGGTACATCGACATTGCGCAAGGCGGGTCTCAGCGACGAGTTCGGTAACGACGCTTGCCGCGAGGCCGAGATGGACCAAAAACGCGATGGGAGATCGGGACGGACGAGAAGCGGATCGTAGTCGATGTCTTTTCGCGTGCGGCGCGAATTATCGAGTTTTGGCGCGCGCCGTTGGACGTAGAGGACAGCGCGAGGCTGGGTGCCAAGGTGGTTTTGATGACCACGACAACCAACGACGCGAACGCGAACGCGGGACGTTGACGAGAAAGGCGCCGGTAAGAAAACTCGACTCGATAGGCCCGAGGTGGACAAGGGCCGGTGAGTGTCGTAGCGAGTATGCGACTGGAGATGGAGAGTTGATCCCGAGCCCAGAGTCGGATGGTTGGGATGGGTGGGTTAGGCGCGATGATGTTGTTGGAAGGTGGAAGGGGGAGGAAAAGGGCTCTTCAAGAAAAAAAGGCAGCACCCGATGGAGGTGCTGGAGGTGTGCTAAGGCCAAGCAGCGTGGTACAGCGCTGTGCTAACAGGCTCGTGCACGGAAGGTGCAGGGGAGGTGTGGGTGCCGCAGTAATAAGTGGGGCGGCTGGAACTACGCCGAACGGAGACCAGGAAGAGCAAGCCTCGCCTTTGCCAAGGTGAGAGGGTGAGCGCCTCCAGTTGAAGATCCCTGTAAGCCTCTATAAATCGTGCAGAACAGACTGCTGAAAGGAACGGGGCCTATTGGGACGTGCTGCATATGTGTTGGATGCTTGATGAGAGAAGCCACGAGCTCTCAAAATGTGGACGGGAGCCGCTGAGGGGGTGGGCTACCTAGGGGCAGCGATATGGGGAGAGGTTAGGTTGCCGGGCGGTCGCAGGGGACATGCAGCAAGGCTAGGTAGCGGTACTTTAAGCGGCGACTGCAGGTGGGGCGGCTGTACGGGGCCGAATCGGGGGGCAAGCAGGGGCAGGAGCTCTCACTCTCCGTCATGTGCCTCATCACGTTTCAGCGACCTTGGGACGGATTCGAGTGCCCTGTCAGCCTGTTGTGTGCATCCCTCTAGTGCCCCAGGGCTACCGCATCCCTGCGATCCTGGCGATATCTTGGTGACCCGGAGTGGGGTCCCCTTTGCGGACCAGGGCCGGGGATGAGTGGGGACCGGGCACGGTCGGTGGGGTCGAGGTACATGCCCACGGTGCAGGGTACTTGCAGCCAACGTACCTGCCGTCCCGACGGAAGCACACACACCCTCCAGCTTGACCTGGCGCCGGGCACATGCAGTGGATCCTGGGAGGAAGGACGGGGCTTGCTGCGGGTCAGCCGCTGACTTTCGAAATCGACTCCATGTGGCTGAGGAGATGACCCTTGTCCTCCCAGACCTGGCGCTGGCTTCTCTCTGGTGGTTCGCCCAAATTGATTGCGGTCTTCTAAAGAGCCTCCTTCGCCTAATAACTGGGGACCTTTTCTCGACTCACGCCTCACTTCCTTGGCACGCACTCCCTCCGCCTGGGATGCAACACCGCGACAGATCCTGGGGTGCCCAGCGCCCAGGTACTGGTCGAGGCGGGAAGAGTCGCCACTATCATCAGCCACTGAGCTCTCGCAGATGCCCCCGGCCGAGATATCGAGATGAGGAAACGAAGTGTGAGCGTGAGGGGCGGTTTCAGCGTCATCGGAGCGCTGCCCGAAGCTCCATCCCTGGTGCATCCTTCAGACGAAGCACCCTTGTGGCAGAAGATGCTACGATTTCACTCGAGGACCTGATGCAGATAAATACCCTCGCGTCGCCGTGTCTATCACTGTGATATAAGCCGGGACCTGTATACTACGTTTCCTTTGAAGCTCACGATCTACAAGTGCACCATTCGCAACACCAATGTCGCGACACCTCATGGCACGATGGAAAACATCGTCGTTAGGCCAAGTCCCCATGTGTCCGTCTACGCTAGTGGCTATGGGGTTTGACAAGCGAGCTGCAGCATCCCCTGCTCAGTGATGGCATCCATTTATGCTGGGCAACATACCCTATAGAGCTATGGGAGATTCCCTCGACAACGTTCTCTCTGGTGACACCCTCGCAGCGTGTCGTCAACATCATGCAGGCTTACTTGTGCGGGACTACATGCTTCTACATTGCAGCTAAGCACCATTACGATGGTTGAAAATGACAAGTATAGGACACGCATATCGGGGGCCCCAACCGACACAATTCCCAGGGTGCGGCCAAGGATTACAAAGCGTCAACATCCCCAATCCACCCGTTCCTCACCGGCCAACAAAGAGACCCGCGTGGAAAACAGGAATGAGGGTGTGTTCATCAGTGGTAGCCTACACCAGCGGCCACCCCGACCCTGGCGAATTGCTTGCATGTCAAAGAGCCGCGCCGCCACCAAGACACATGTATCCTGACGGCAAGGTGTGATAGGGTGGGTATATATCCTCTGGCAACTCGGTGTAACGCCTGTGCGCCGGCTGACGAGAGGTGACTGGTGCCACATTTCCAGTGGTGATGAGGACAAAGTTGGATTATCTGGCGCGCCGACGAGGAATAGAACTATACAGCATAGCTGGGCGGCGTCTAAGCCGAGGAGCGCAGACGCCACAGTTATGGAACTATCAAGGTTATTTTTGTCCGTGTTGGAATTTTGAGGTGCAGGGGCACACATGAATGATTCAAGATACATGACGATCATTCGCATGGAACACGACTCGAAGAGACTACTCAAAGGGGAAAACGAAGGAATCTGCTGAGTCAGTCTAAAGTCAATCTGGGGAAACATGGCCAAGGAGAATATCGAGTATTTTTCCGATTGATAATCCGGGGTTTCAAGCTACCAGTCCGAGTGGACGGGATAGATTAGCCAAGCAGCGCCGGTCAAGGCCGGTCTGACCCGGTCAGGTTTTCCCAGGACCAGCGGACTCGGTGTGAAGCTGAAACGGAGATGAGAAAGCATACTGGTCACAGTGAAATGTCACGAAACTGCAGGGTTCAGCGGGCAAAGTGTTCATTGAAACGGTGCCGAGTACGTACAATCAGGGAAATGCTAAACATCTGGCAGACGAGGCGCCAACGGTGTATTCACAGAACTCCCGGAACAACAGAGAACCGGCACACCGGTGAGTACATGTAGGTATTCAGAGCTCTCATGGCCGGATGACTCTGATTCGTCATAAGTCTACGCCGGGCTCAAAGATGCCGTGATTATCCCCGGGCTCGACAGTCCGTAGACCGACCGGCATTTTCGTCCGTCAAGAGCCGACCGGGCGGGCACACCACAATCCCGCCCGTGGGTTAGGGGTCTTTGGAGCTCCCGTCGACTGCAAATCAGGAGGTACGTACCTCAACTCAGCCCAACGTTTTCCCCGACGTATTCGTTTCCGTATCCCCGCCCTCACAACTATTTATGCCCTCTTTTACACGGGTTGACCGGTAGATTCCTAGCGAGCTTCCAATCGAAGAGCATAATTACTGGTCTTTTTTCACATGCCGTGCCGGTTTCTTGTGCCTGGACGGACAGGGGAATAGGAGTTTGTTGGAGGTTAATCCCGGGTTCCACAGCTGGCCACCGCTTGTTGTATGTCGTCAATGTAAACAATTCATTTTTGAGGCTGTCGATACTCTGTGGTGTTGTTGGTGATTCATGGCATGTCTGGCTGCTTTTATTGATCAATTCACTTGAATTGAGAACTTTGCGGTGTTGATATACAACTGCAGTCAATGTCGATTGATCAACAGAGCACTATTTACCGATCAACCAGCTGAACAACGTCTATTCCATGTCTGCTGCGGCACAGAAAGCCCATTCAATGATGCATTTAGAAGTCGTTCGATCTCTCGTTCTCGGGATGCTGGGGGATTCAAGGTCATCTCCGTTGCTGATTGGCAGACGAATGCTCGGGCCCGTGCCAGCCGAAACAGGCCACCACGCAACAGCAGGGCATGGGAAGCTCTGAACCCTTGGAAAATGTTCCATTTCCCACTGTGAATCCACCGATGAGCGCCTAGCCGCCTTGGTCCTCTTTCTCCCTGGAACGAGGACCTGTCCGGACGGGCTACTTCGGAGCCGTTGGTCTTCCATCATGCGATTCTGCTCCAAAGACGACCGTTGCTTGCACCGGCACTTGGCGCATCTCATCTCATTCCCCCCTTCGCATTGCTCACAGACCAACGAGGAATTCGCCAATAGGAATGTTTGAGTTCCTGTATTCGTATTTACGACTTGATCAAAATAAAAAAAAAATTGCTTCACTTTGGTTCTGATGATGCTCTTTGTTAGAGGAAACAACAAGACGTCAATCGCAACAAGAACAACCTCATCATGAGATTCAACTCTAGAACCTCCCCTTTTAAACGATCCAATTGGCTCAATCGAGCTCTACAGGCTTGCTCAGGACCCTTTCCAATTCCAACCTCCCCCCCACACACCTCATCCAAGCACCCCTGACCAGAAACGTCCATCCGCCCCGCGCCGCGAGCCGCCGAAAGGGACCCCAGTATCGGACAATGCCAGTTGCACTGATGGACTTTGTAGATAAAAGAAGGCGAGGTCCCTCCCTTCCGGAGTTGGTTGATCTTTAGTTCTCGTCGGGGACTCGGGTTGTTTTTGGTGCCCGCTCTGTTTCACTGTTTCTCTTGCTTCGAGGGTAATAGCAACCTCAATCTCAGTCATTGACTTACACCCGCACGTCAACGCGACCTCCTCTTTATCAACCGCCATCACATCATCTACCTAGCTTGGCAATTCGCTTCCCCAGTCGCCCATCATGGACGTCGTCCTCGAGGTTGTCGACACCTTCATCGCCGACTACGGCTATGCCTACTTCCATCCGAGGCAGCCGACTCCCTACGACTTCCCTTCATCTTCCAATGCGACCGAATCGTCCGCCCAGGCCGCCTTTTCTACTTGGACTTATAAGCCCGCCACAAAGTTCATAACGCTTGAGCCTCCCCAGGCTGCATACATGAGCGCATGGGATCGCGATAACCCTCTCCGCCAAGCTCTTACTCTGTACCTCATCACATGGTGGGTGCCCATGACAGCCAACTACTCGATACTCAACTGACACTTGATAGGATCTTTGGACTGGCCGTCTACTTCATTGTTGCCACCCTCTCATACATCTTCATCTTTGACAAGCGCACCTTCAACCACCCCCGCTTCATCAAGAACCAGGTCCGCCTCGAGATGATCCAGGCCAACAAGGCCATGCCCGTCATGGCCGTCATCACGGCGCCCCTGTTCCTCCTCGAGGTCCGCGGCTACGGCAAGCTCTACGACACCACCGAAGATGGTCCCGGCTTCTGGTACGACATCTTCCAGTTCCCGCTCTTCCTCCTCTTCACCGACTTCTGCATCTACTGGGCTCACCGATGGCTTCACCACCCCTGGGTCTACAAGCACCTGCACAAGGCTCACCACAAGTGGATCATGCCCACGCCCTTCGCCAGCCATGCCTTCCACCCTCTCGACGGCTTCACCCAGTCGCTGCCCTACCACATCTTCCCCTTCATCTTCCCCCTGCAAAAGCTGGCCTACGTCGCCCTCTTCGTCTTTGTCAACCTCTGGTCCGTCATGATCCACGACGGCGAGTATCTCACCAACAACCCTATCGTCAACGGCGCAGCCTGCCACTCCCTGCACCACTCACGCTTCGAGGTCAACTACGGCCAGTTCTTCACTGCCTTTGACCGTCTCGGCGGTACCTACCGCATGCCCGAGCAGTGGATGTTTGAGCGTGACATGAAGATGTCCGAGAAGAAGTGGAGAAGCGAGGTTGAAAAGGTGGACGAGCTCATTGAGGAGATTGAGGGCGATGACAACCGTACCTACGGCCCGCCCGACACCAAGAAGACGCAATAAATGACCTGGTCCTGGTCAGTTGCTCAAACCCCCTGGCAGCCCCAGATCTGCTTACGGATAAGCTGGATCTGAGATCCTGGCGAATCCACGGCACTTCGAGATAACCGGGATATTCTTGTCTCTGGAAGAAGACCTCACTTGAAGCACCTATAAGCGTGCAGCCTTGATGGCAACTCAAAAGCACCAGGTCGCGCTGGTGAACTCCCCTGTACATAGTTTCTGACCTGTATATATTGGTCCACACTCGTTCTTCAAGGCGTTGGGCGGATGGTACGATTCTTGACGACTGATTGATTTGCATATTTGATACTCGGAGACTAGAAAACCAAAAAGAGAAAAAAGTCCAAGATCTGACTGGGGAAAAAAGGTCTACTCCGACCCGGTGTTATAATAATAATTCCTCTTAAACTCCTCGCCTCGCAGACTTTGAAGTGACTGCTGGGCCTCTGGTAGAGAACCGCTGATCCCTCTTCCCGAAACCAAGAGAATCCCAAGTGATAAAACATAAAGAAATCGACAAGTATAGGAAAACTGCATCCGGTGTGCCAACGTAGAGGTCAGGCCATGTTCAAGTCTGAACAAGGCGCATTTCGTCGTAATAGTGGTAGAGTCGAGCAACGTGTTGTCTTCGAGTGGTGATCGAGTTCAGCCGCCGCCGTTTTTTGTAATAAGAAGCCAAAGTGCGTGAGAGGCCTTTGATAGTTATCCCGTCGCTTATGAAAAGCTCACAAACTTGGGATCCCTCGGCCGTCCGTCGGCACCAATACCGTTGGCCTTGAATCGGTTCTCCATGTACACCTTCCTCGCCTGGTCAAAGTTCATCCTCCTCTTCTTCATGATGGCCAGGACCTCAGCCTTGGCCGCATCGTCGAGTCCCGCGCGCGAGTCGCCCGCCTCGACGTTGCCCGACAGGTCAAAGTTGCTGCTCGACAGGCCCGCCTCGATGTCGTCGGCGAAACTGTTGGGAAGCCGTGAGTAGAGGTAGTTGGCACCGGGGAGTCGCGGGCGTATTTGCTGGAGGTGGGGAAGCCAGCGGGCGCGGGTGAAGAAGAGGACGGTTCCCAGGATCAGGGAGAAGACGGAGATGGAGTAGAGGAGGTACGACATGGTGGCGATTTGTGTATTTAATATATTCCTTATGAAAAAATCGGGTATTGATCGAATTAATTAAAGTTATAGAAGAGCAAGTATCGTAGAGTAAGGGGACTGATTGAGTCGAAACGAGAGGAACCGCGGAGTCGCAGGCGAAAGTTGGATGTGAGACAAGGGAGATCTATCAAAGTTGCATGATAGACCCTAGTGCCCTCTTCAGGAGCGTCGAGGTCGCAAAGTGCCAAAAAGGGCGTCGTTGATCGTCGTCGTTTCTCTTTCGCCCTCCGTTGGATCCGAAAGGTTGAGCGAGGGAGATGAAGTTCTTTGTTCTCGGAAGACGGGACGCTGACGTGCCCCGTGGCTCCCTCCCGTCCCCAATCACCCGAGCCACGCGGCGCATCCCCATTGCGACTGATTGAACGACTGACCTGACCTTTGCACAGCCACACAGCCCACCACCCGCGTTGCATTCAATTAACGCCGATAAGCACGTCACGGGTGATAGCCAACTTGGAGGGTCGGCGCTAAACCTACCTCGTTTCGTTAAGCGAGCCCAGCCCACGAAGTTTGGAATTTTGAAGCCCTGGATACCATTTCGAGATCAACCTCAATCGTCGAAAGCCTCACCCTCCCCGGCCAATCTTCACGACAGAACCACAGTCAAAATGCCTTCCGCTCAGCTTTCCAACATTTCCTCGGACCTGGTCTGGGAGATCGTCCGTGAGTCTTGTCCCCCTTGAACGGCATATTTCGACGCTGTCGACCAAAATGCGCCAGAGTTGGTGGAATTGGGTTTACTGAAACGCTTTTTTTTTGCGATTGCGCAGGCAACAACAACTCCTTCTCTGCTAAGAGCAAGAAGAATGGCGGTGTCCAGTTCTCCCGGGACCCCCTTAACCTGACCAACATCAGCTCCCGAAAGGTATGACAATCTTTGAAAGTTTGGAGGGGTTATCAAATGTTGAATCATGTGGGCTAACTCTGTGACAGCACGCTGGTTTCGTCAACGACAAGGTACGACTACGATGAGCACATGTCGACGCACGAGCGAGGGGAAGCTAAACAAAAGGAATTTACAGGCCGTTGGTATCTCCGTCGGTGAGAAGGGCGAGGTTGTCGTCACCACCAAGAAGGCTCAGCCCAACAAGCCCGCCCAGAACACCACCCAGACCTCTTACAGCGCCGTCAAGTCCAACCGCAAGTAAGTTTTGGACATGTGCTCCGGTTGCGACGGAGAAACACCCTTAGGGCTGCGCTGACTTTCATCTCAAAGGACCTACCAGGCTGTTGCCAACCAGGTCGCCAAGAACAGCTACCGCCCCGACCTCCGCGCCGCTGCCGTCGAGCGTGCTTCCGCCATCAAGCGATCCAACAAGCCCGTCAAGCCCGAGCCCGAGCAGAAGCTCCGTGGCAACAAGGCCAAGAAGGCTGCCGCCGCTGCTGAGGAGAACTAGAAGATCGCTCAGCAATTGGTGGTAAAGAAGGACCCCTCCCACCAAACAGCAGAGCCTCAATACAACCTCTGATGCGCAGGTGGAGGAGGAAAGGCGAGGATGAATAAGACTTGGGAAATGGAGCCGGGGAGGCAAGCTGCATAGCTCTAATCCTGATGAGTAAAAAAAAGGGATTATCAAGGAGGGCAAAAGAGCATCAACCGAGGTCTCTGGGTCATTCACGGCTGGAGTTGGCATTTGTACTCAAGATGAATGAATATCCGGTCAGCAACAATGCTGGCAACCCCAAAGTCAAGTCCCCGTTGCAAGTGCGTATGTGTTTCTTAGTACGTGAGAATACACCCGGCGACACACGTGTCAATTTGCAAGGTTAGGTTGTGCAAGGCGCCTGTCGCTTGAGGTGAGCGGCTGAAAGATTGCCGTCGTGTCGTCATAAATATCCGCACAGCTCACAAGCGAGGCTCTTCGTGGAGATGCCTGCATGTTTCTCGCAGACATCCCGAGTTGCCGCATGGACGTGTAAGTGAAACGGTGTTAGACTCGGCTCATGAATCGGCGCCACGAGATACCGAGGATCATGCCAAGTCTGACCTGGTGCGCTTTCGCCGAGGAAGAGAAGACGGCAACAAGACGTCACCTCCCGCTCCCGGATAAGTCCGGAGGGAAGAGCCATGAGGTTAAAAATATCGGAAGGTGATTCGAGAGCTCAAGCGTTCACATAGCCGCGAGCCGGAATCCGTATCGCAGATCAAGTTCCTGGTGTTGACCGAGGTGTAGCAGATGCGCGATATGGCAGGTAAATGTCCACTTCGAAATCCGAGGCCGAACCCTGTTTTCGTTTCGACGCACGCATATGAAGCAAATCAAAGTCCGGAGGCCGGAGACTATTGTCTCTGAGGTACTGGCAAGGGGCTGATCATGTACCAGTACCAGTAGCCGTCGTGGGATTTGGAGCAAGCCTGAGTCTCAGATGGTTCGGTTTGTGAGCCCAAGGTGAGGCAACCAACCACCGAAGGTCAAACCCCAAACCCAGCCTGGATTACCATCTTGGGCAGTTTTGGAAGGGGGTGATGGGACGGCGGCCCTTTTTTATTCCTTTTCACCTTGCTGGCCTCGGGGGGCATGGCATTGTGTCCGGAAGGCTATCATTGCTGTAACGGATCAAGCCAGTCCCTGCAGCTGTAGCAGGACAGCCACGAATGAAAAAGGCAATAAAAAGCGCGTGGGATTTACCCCATGACATTACAAACCCGTATCATCTCACACGGCCGCTTGTTACCTAGGGTGGTTGATGTGAGCGACTTTGTTTCAGCGCCCCTCTCCGCCCTACGGAGGCTCATCGGACATTCAAGCTAGCTTGCTTGGGTAGCTCCCGTGGTTGAGGGAAGACGGAGTTGGCTCGGGGTAAAGACCGACCATGGCTCGGGCTTGAAGCGGCCGGGGCCGGTCAGCCGTCCTGACGTGTGACTGAGCTGATGGGCGTGGGCGGGAGACGGGAACCCATTGCTTGAGGAACCCAGCAGGCGATGCAATTTTAAGATTGTCCAACGATGCATGGACGTAGCGCAATGCGATGCTTGTCGCGATCCGTTGGATCCATGAATGGAGGGGAGGGGAGGGAGCTTTGGCCCCTGGGCAGCCCTTCCCCGCGGGCCCGGGGACCAGTTGGCGGGAGACTGATGCGATACACAGGGCCCTGGATGGGAAGAAGAGGGGCGCGGGTCCGTAGAGCGTAGCCTCCTATTACTAGCCATCGTATGGTTGACGAGACGGGCGAGACGGGCGACCGGGAATCATGGTCCATTGATAGGTGTATGGGCAGAGGCACCGTGCTTCCATGTCTCCATAGTCTTGGTTTGAGTGAGAGGAGAAGAGGCTTGTTACGCGCGCCCATGACTGCCCGCGCGGTCTGGTCTGGTCTGCACGAGGCTTTTGCGCCAGGTCACTCACAACTGGAGCGGATCGTCCAGGTGCGAGTGGGCGAGAGGGGGGCAAAAAAAGACCCGCGCTTAGGTGTTCTTTGCGGCTGGATGGATGGATATGCAAAGTCCATGATGGTGGAGGATATCATGAACAATGTCCCCTCCACCCTCACCCCGCCTTGATGAAAGGATTTTCTCGAAGGGCGGTCGGTGGAAGTACCTTTAGGCTATAACATACTCGACTGCCGAACTCGTCAATGACCGCAAGTGATACAGCTGGCGAAAGAGAGGGAGGATGATGATGCCGCGCCCTTGGTTCGCCAGTTCAATAGGTCTGGGAGTGGGCGGTGGGTTTGGATAGTGGATGATGCCCCTCATTGATGGCCGCCTGTTGACTTCCATGACTGACCCTTGGTCCTTGGAGAGGAGAGCCCCTCCTGGCGGCGTGGCTTGCGATGGAACCCCCCACTAGAGCTACCTGCTCTTGTCTTGTTCCTTTCCCCGCCCGTGTCTGTCGCACATGTGTGCGCGCCAGAAGAAGGCGTGCGTGTGTGAGGTGATGATGGTCTCGGACATGTAAAAGCCCACGGCTGCAAGGTCCCCGGCCAGATCGGATGAGGCAAGATTAGAGAGACCTGGTACGTGGAGGTATTGGAACATGGCAGAGGCCTAAAGGGTACGTAGCCCAAGTTAGATGGACTCAAGCAGGAGCTGGGCCTCGCCCGCCTCGCCGTACTTGCCGCATGCTCCCCGGTCATCGCTTCATGCCGCCGTCCGTCGCATTCACGAGCATCCATCCATCCAATCCATATCTGCTTTAGTACTTGATCTCCCTCCTCCCACCTCCATCTGAACCCAAAAAACTTTGTCCTCTTCTCCTCTTCATTCATCCATCTCTTCCACTTCCTCTCCCACAAGCCGTCGTCTTGTCTCTCTTCACTCCTCATCACTTATACCCACTTCTTTCTTCACACACTCAGTCAAGATGGTCAAGGCTGGTACGTTCGACCTGAGCTCTGTTTCTGCCCAAACCCCGCCTTCTTCTTGGTGTTTTTGCTCATATACACCTCAATCTGACTCGAGAGAGCTCCTGTAACGGAATACTGACGTGTTTCTAGTGGTTGCTGGCGCCGCTGGTGGCATTGGCCAGGTATGTGCACTCACTCTCGAAACTACAATTCGCATACTGACTTCTTCCAGCCCCTTTCCCTCCTCCTCAAGACCTCTCCCCACGTCGACGAGCTTGCTCTCTACGATGTTGTCAACACCCCCGGCGTTGCCACCGATCTCTCCCACATCTCCTCCCGCGCCGTAGGTCGACCCCGGATTTCCCCAACAGGGGATGTTTCCCTTCCTCCGAGTCCCACTAGCCCTGCTCACATCCTTTGCAGAAGACCACTGGCTACCTCCCTGCCAACGACGGCGCTAAGGCCGCCTTCAAGGACGCCGACATTATTGTCATCCCCGCTGGCATTCCCCGTATGTGAGCCCCTTACCCCGGACGACCGCCGCTTCTCCCTCCCCCGGCCGTCCGACCCCGGGGCCCCTCCCCCAGTTTTAGCTCCTGACTGACCACCTTCCCCGCACAGGCAAGCCTGGTATGACTCGCGACGATCTCTTCAACATCAATGCTGGCATTGTCAAGGGTCTCATCGAGGTCGCCGCCGAGGTCGCTCCCAAGGCCTTCATCCTCGTCATCTCCAACCCCGTCAACTCCACAGTCCCCATCTCGGCCGAGGTTCTCAAGGCCAAGAACGTCTTCAACCCCCAGCGCCTCTTCGGTGTCACCACCCTCGACATTGTCCGAGCAGAGACCTTTGTCGCTGATATCGTTGGCGAGGCCAACCCCCAGAGCCTGACCATCCCCGTCATTGGTGGTCACTCTGGTGAGACCATTGTTCCTCTCTTCAGCAAGGCCTCGCCTTCTGTCTCTATCCCCGACGACAAGTACGATGCCCTCGTGAACCGCGTCCAGTTTGGCGGTGACGAGGTTGTCAAGGCCAAGGATGGTGCTGGTTCCGCCACCTTGTCCATGGCTTACGCCGGTTTCCGGTATGTTGCTCCGATTGTCGTCTCTTTCATCAATGGCTGACCCGAACACAGATTCGCCGAGAAGGTCCTCCGTGCCGCCAAGGGCGAGACCGGCCTCGTCGAGCCCAGCTACGTCTACCTTCCCGGTGTTCCCGGAGGTGAGGCTATCGCCAAGCAGACCGGCGCTGACTTCTTCTCCGTTCCCATTGAGCTCGGCGTGAGTTGAAAATTCTGAGTGTCTTGAAATGTTGAATTGGCTAACTTTACATAGCCCAACGGTGCTGAGAAGGCCATCAACCCTCTGGAGGGCATCACCGAGAAGGAGCAGGGCCTTCTGGCCAAGTGCGTTGAGGGTCTCAAGGGCAACATTACCAAGGGCATCAGCTTCGTCCACAACCCTCCCCAAAAGTGAATACCCCTATAAACATCTTTCCAATACCCAGTAAGAGGCTTCCAGAGAAGCCAAGGACACTCGAGTCGAGGTCCGCAACTATGGCGCTAGGGCATAGTAAATATGAATCATGACCACAATTGCTGATGAAATGGCTCTCTCTTACAGGCTGTGAAATGTCTCGGCGGCGTTGGTCGTGCCCGGTTTCTTCATGACCCCGGTCTCTCGGTCTCAGGGATTGCTGCAGGTATGGATGGAGTTTTGGTCAAGGCTTGGTCGAAGCCCTGGGCGGTGGTTGGCTCTTTTTATGCCCATGACAGCCGATAGTCGGGAATCTGGCGCGTTGTGGCTGGACTTGCATTAAGGGTATCATAATATTGTACCTAGGTAGACAGCTCTCCTAGGGCTTATTGGGAATAGTCTTGATTTGAAACACGGCTCCCGGTAACTCGTTGATCTCGGCCTGAACCGTGGTGTTGATGCCCAGAGCCGCCAAGGCGCCTCGAACGATGCCGCAGGGGAACCATAAGAACTGAAGCATGCACGGTCAGGACCGAGGGAAGGCAGACGACGGAATCACGGAAGAGGGCGGGGGACGTACCGGCTGAGCGCGGACTATGGCTTGGCCGCCTGCTTCTGTGCTCATGCGGGAGAAGGGCCGGAAGACGTTATCTGTCAAGACGTAGACGCCCTAGATGAGTGCATGAGCATGATATCCCTCAGTGCGGTGGCGTCGCAGCCTCATACCCTGTGATTCGTCTTTAGGTTGTCAATGTTCTTGCCAAATACCAGTGTCCACAGGTCTTTGCAGAGGAACTTGATAACGTCAAGGGTATCGTTGAACCGGGGCCGATCTCTTGAGAACCTGTTGCAGCATAAGCCATCAGGCCACAACATGCGCCGACCTGACACTCGTACCTCTCCACCAGCCCCTGGCCGACTCTGTAGCCTAACATCTCCAGACGATGATGCACTGCATCTAGATCCTCCTCCTGGTCCTTCCTCGTGGCGGTGCCAGCGACTACGCCGGCGGCATTGGAGCTCACGGCATGGCTCGTGGATGCGACATCTGCGGGTGTGCTGCTCGGGTCCGAGAGGGCCGTGTCTCGCTCGTGAGTGACGCGGTATGCGAGCGGCACGAGCTCAATAAGGAGGAAGTCTAAGCAGGATGAGCTTAGGAAGTTGGCGGATGGATCGCTCGAGTTGAAGGGAGGCATGACTGTCTCAAAAGACATGATAGGCGAGTCGGATCGGTTTGTATTGTTCGGCGCGCCTTGTGATACGGGGATCAGAGAAGAGTCGTGATGTTGAGAAGTGGGAATTGGTGAGCGCTCTCTGTCTGTTGGCCCCAAGCTACATTCACAGTACGTACTGCTCCAGCTCACCGAGCTGAGGGATGTCCAGCCAGGGGCACCCGTGCTTGCGCCGCCTGCACGTGCTGATAAGAAATGGATGGGGTGTTATCGGAGTCTTGGCAAACGCGGGGCTCAAGGTCGAGAGCGGCGCGGGGCAGGACTCGGAGAGAGAAAAAAAAAAGTTTTGGTAGCAGCTACAAAAGACTCGCGATCCAAATTCTCTCCTTCTGGGGTTGGTTCCCATATCATTGGCGGACTAATTGCATCCTGCGAGCACTCAATTACTGGGGATCTGGTGAAAGGTACCTGTCCGGGATCATCTGAAAGGACAATCTTGGGAGATACCCATTACCGATCAGCCGCCGACCATCGGAATCGCATTCGCATCTTTTCTCTCACATACAACGATCGAACATGGCGGACCTCCGAATTCTCCTCATCGGCAATGGTGGCCGTGAGCACGCCCTGGCATGGAAGCTCAGCCAGTCCTCTCGAGTCCAGCAGATCTTTGCTGTCCCCGGCAACGGAGGCACTGCTGGTTGCCCCAAGGTGACCAACATCAACTCCGTCAAGGCTGAGGACTTTGCCGGCCTCGTCAAGTTCTCCCAGGAGAACGGAGTCAACCTGGTTGTCCCGGGCCCCGAGGCCCCTCTTGTCGATGGTGTTGAGGGATGGTTCCGAAACGCTGGTATCCCCTGCTTTGGTCCCTCCAAGGAGGCTGCGCGCCTCGAGGGCAGCAAGACCTACTCCAAGGACTTTATGAAGAAGTACAACGTCCCTACTGCCGCCTACGAGAACTTTTCGGACTACAACAAGGCCATTGCCTACCTCGACAGCATCAACCACGACGTCGTCATCAAGGCCACCGGTCTTGCTGCTGGCAAGGGTGTTATCATCCCCCAGACCAAGGATGAGGCCAAGGCCGCCTTGAAGCAGATCATGGTGGACAAGGAGTTTGGCGATGCTGGTGACGAGGTTGTTATCGAGGAGCTTCTCATCGGTGATGAGCTCAGTGTCCTCACTTTCTGCGACGGCTATTCCATCCGATCTCTGCCCCTCGCTCAGGACCACAAGCGCATCTTTGACGGCGACCAAGGCCCCAACACTGGTGGCATGGGCTGCTACGCTCCCACCAACATTGCTACCAAGGAGCTCACTGAGCAGATCGACCGTGAGATTCTCGAGCCCACCATCTCCGGTATGCGACGAGAGCAGCAGCCCTTCCGTGGTGTCCTCTTCACTGGTCTCATGATCACCAGCAACGGACCCAAGGTTCTTGAGTACAATGTTCGCTTTGGCGACCCTGAGACTCAGACCGTTCTTCCTCTCCTTTCTGCCGACACTGACTTGGCCGAGATCATGCTTGCTTGCGCCAATGGCTATCTGGACAACTGCAAGCTGACCATCGACAACAAGTTCAGCGCCACTGTCGTCCTGGCATCTGGCGGTTACCCCGGCTCCTACCCCAAGGGCAAGGTCATGTCAGTTCAGACTCCCCCTACCGGTGCCACCATCTTCCATGCTGGTACCACCCTCGACGGCAACGTTCTGAAGACTTCTGGTGGTCGTGTCATCGCCATCAACGCTGTCGGAGACTCCCTCCGGGCTGCTGTTGATGCTGCCTACGCTGCTCTTGACGCCAAGGTCATCGAGTTCGAGGGTGCTTTCTACCGAAAGGATATTGCTCACCGGGCATTCCGCGCCACCACTCAGGCCTCTATGACTTATGCCCAGGCTGGTGTTGACATCCAGGCCGGAAACGACTTTGTCGACAAGATCAAGAAGGCTGTCGCTAGCACCAAGCGACCCGGTGCTGATGCTGAGATTGGCGGCTTCGGAGGCGAGGTTGACCTGTCCAAGTGTGGCTACCCTCAGGCTCCCATCATTGTCGGCGCTATTGACGGCGTCGGCACCAAGCTCATGATTGCCCAGGCCATGAAGAAGCACGATACCGTCGGTGTCGATCTGGTCGCTATGAACGTCAACGACCTTGTCGTTCAGGGTGCTACTCCTGTCATGTTCCTTGACTACTACGGCTGCAGCAAGTTGGACCTTCCTACCGCCGCCGCCTTCGTCGAGGGTGTTGCTGATGGCTGCCGTCAAGCTGGCTGTGCTCTGGTCGGCGGTGAGACTGCCGAGATGCCTGGCATGTACCAGAAGGACGACTACGACGCCGCCGGCTGCGCTGTCGGTACCGTCACCCCTGACACCAAGCTGCCCAAGAAGGACGCCATGGCCCAGGACGATGTCCTCCTCGGCCTCGCCTCCGCGGGTGTCCACTCCAACGGTTTCTCCCTTGCCCGCCGCATCGTCTCCCGTGCTGGTCTCAGCTACCACGACACTGCCCCCTGGGACCAGTCCACCACCGTCGGCGAGTCCCTCCTCACCCCTACCCGCATCTATGTCAAGTCCCTCCTCCCCGTTCTCCCTCACATCAAGGGCCTCGCCCACATTACCGGCGGCGGTCTCGTCGAGAACGTCCCCCGCATGCTCCCTGAGGCTCTCGCCGCCGAGATCGAGTTCGGCTCCTGGGAGATCAACCCCGTCTTCAAGTGGCTCCGCGAGGCCGGCAACGTTGCTCCCCTGGAGATGTGCCGTACCTTCAACTCTGGTGTGGGCATGGTCATCGCTGTCGACCCCGCCAAGGCCGATGCCGTCGCCCAGGCTCTGGTCGACGGAGGTGAGAAGGTCTACCGCATCGGTCGTCTTGCCCGTCGTGACCAGGGCGAGGCGTGCCTCATCCACAACGTCGACTCGTGGAGTGCCGAGACGGCGGTGCCTACCAAGCGCAAGGAGATGGAGTCATAATGGGAAAGAAAAGAGAAAAAAGCATGGGATTTATGGAGTCAATTGATATAAAGGATGGGTTAACGATGGGAAATGATATGAAAAAGGGGGTTGTCTATAGGATCAAAGACAGATAGAAGGCATGGCTGAAGTGGTATCTCGCCACGCCTACTCCTACATGAATGGCATATGAGTTTTGTGTTTCTGATATATGGTGCTCATTATTCCAAGTGTTCTAGGGCTGTGGGAATACGTGATGGCTTTTCACACTGGTGGTAGTTTTCTTCCCCTGAATAGGAGTCTACTCTGGCATTTCACGATAACAAGGCAAACAGCGATCAAACCTCGTCAACTTCACCTTGGTTAAACAGATGAGGCCCGTTTCAAGATTCACAACTGGACCGTTCAGGCTCGCCGTATCTGATCTGATGCAACAACCAAGGCTGTCCTCCATATTCATCATGTATGGGACGAGATCATGCTACCTCATCCCTCTTTCTCTATTCGCCGTTGCCATGCCCAAAACCGATTCCCATGATTCCCAATCCACCTCGCCAAGAATATGGAGTCGTCGTAGAATCGTGGCGGTTCCCATTTACTCCGTTACACCTCGCCTCGCGGAACTGAAAAAAAAAAGAACATGATAACAGATGCATGCCTGTTAAAGAAAAGCCACCTCATCCTTTGGCGACAGGGGAATCATTTTTCGTCTCCTCCAACTCCAGACCAGAACAGGCAAAAAAGGAAATATTATCAACCAACTCCCTTCGATGCCATGTAGCCCGGGAAGTAATTACCTATCCCAGACCACCTCAAGTTTCTCTGCTGCTGTAAATCTACGAAGTCTTGCGTCTTCGCGACCTGGACTTTTTCTGCCTTGGAGGCTGGGTGTCTTCCTACAGATACCCACTAGGTCCATTAGGAGGCAATGCCAAGTTATTCGGCAGGTTATTAGATTCATAGTAGCCATTCGTTGCCGTGTTTTGACGCTTAGGGGGCGGCTGAACAGCCGGTTCGTCATCGTCATCCGAAAGCGTCAGGTCAATGATAGCGGCAATCGGACGCTTGCCACTGATGGAGGATGTTCCTCTAGGTCCAGAAGAGGACCCGTCCCGACCGGCTGTGACAGGCGTGCCGATACTCGGGGTAGTGGTCTTGGGAGTCTCCAGGCGACGATGACCGATGGGGTTGACCTCTGAAATCAAGACATCGTCATCGTCGTCGTAGTCATCGTGGTAAGACGAATCCCCGTTGGTCAAACCCAGACCCTCGTCTGAGTTCTTGAGGTGCCATTCCCCGTCAGGCTCGATGGTAACCGACTCCAGGCTTTTCGAGGTTCTTGTGAGGATGTCCTTGACGTACCTGTTAACATTGTTAGCAACCTTAACAGTATAGATAACATCTGCTTCGGAACCCACTCGTCAACTGCCAGTTGGTCAAAGGGCGCCGCTTTAGAGCAGATCGGACATAGCCACTGCGGGCCTTGCTCCTGGAGCTGCAGATACGATGTCGCGTCAAAACACTGAATATGCGAGCAGCTTAGCCCACGACATGGAAGACTCAGTCGCATGTAAGATAGCGGACACTTCAGGGACAGGACTTGAGACGTTGCTACCACGTCAGGATCCTGTGCCTTTTCGTTGACTACAGAGTGTCAGAGTTGTTACTCCTAGTTGATTCCAGGTTGATACTTACGCTCTTTTTTGACCATGTCGATTGGTATCCTCCTGCCGGTAGAGATACGCGTCACAAGCTCGTCTACGGTTGTGACCCGGCAGAGATTGAGCACGAGGTAGAATTTCTGTAGAGGGTTAGTTCTCATGTGCCACCAAACATGCGTCAAGAGTGATGAGAATCCCGACTTGATGACCACTTGCCTTGTTCGTCAACGCATATGTGAATTCGACATTGTTAGTGTAGTGTGGTCGAAGACGCAGAGCCTTGGTGATGTCAACCGGTCTAGTAGAGCCAGGTTTATTCTTCAATCCGCGCAGGTTTGCCTTGATCTCGCCACCGTTGACCTTGAGTTCAGACTGGTGAGGGAACGCAATATCCTGCATGCCCGTAGAGTCGCCAGCGCAAAAGACCATGACTCGGTACGAAGTATCGTCAACGCAGTTCTGCAGAGAGGGGTGGTCGTTGAGCTTGATGGGGATAGACACCGTGTTACGGTGCTGTGACATGGCTGGACAAGGGCGTTAGTCGCGCAAAGGTCTTGACTCATGAGAGCATCGGCGCGGGGACATGACATACCATCGCAAGCTCGCACTTCACCAATGGTCGCCTCGACCTTGTAAAACGGACTCGACTTGAAGCTGAGCGCCATTGTTTGCGACCCGCCGAAGCCGGCGCTAGACCGATGACCGTTGGATAAACCGGGCGCACTGCTAGAGAACGACATACTCTGCATAGAGTACGGCTGCGAGTGACCATGAGTGTGTGCATGCGAGATAGTGGCTCGGGCGGGCGAGGTTCCGGCGGGCGCATTCGCTATAGTGTTGTGCACGCTCTGACGGATCTGTTGGAAGCGCACAGGATCGTTGGCGTCGACGGCTTCCTGGATGACTATGGGTACCAACATGGTCAGCTCGTTTTCTCGGATGCGAAATGAATGTGTAGAGTAAAGGACAAGAGGGTGAGTGGGAAGGTATGCATGTTGAAGTGGGTGACAGTGATGGCCGGCTGGCCGCGTGAATGGGATGACTTACGATTGGCGATGCGTTTCTGCAGTTCCGCCTTAATGCCAGTGCTCTTAACGCCGTTGACCTGGCAAACTGACGAGAGCTGTCGATTCAGAAGGCGATTCACCTGCCGCACAAGCGCGTTGGCCTCGTTCCGCGAGACCGCAGCGGCTTGTGTTGACAAGACGGGGTTCATGGCCGGCCCCAGGCCTGAGGACGCCATTATGGATGCTGATAATGGAAGACAGTGATTCAGGAAGGAGGCTCGAGGTTGTAGGAGGGAGGTGCAGCCATGGAGCCTTTAGGCGGGCGCGAGGAGGAGAAGGAGAAAAGACGTTGTCGGGTGGTGGTCGCGCAGCCGCATCCAAGGCAAGTGCGCATGGAGGCCGATGCCGATGCAGCCTGTCGGTAGGAAAGAGGCCCCTACTCTAGCAGTAGTAGTAGTAGTAGCAGTGAGTGAAGAGTTGCAGTGGCAGCGGGTGGGCAGGCTGCGAGGAAGGAGAGAAAACTGCGCCACAGCGATGGAAAAGGGAAAAGCAAACACGGGTCGCGCTAAACGGGCAGAAGAGGAGCAGAACAAACGCCGCAGCGCTATTCTTTTCGTCTGTTTAGCGACGACGATACTTGTTCAGTCTATCTCCTCTACCACCGCGCGCGATCTCCAGAGGGTCGTCGTTCTCTCTCGTTTGATGTCATGCTCGCCTAGGAATCCTCGGCGCGACCGTGTCTTGGAACGGTAGGCGGTGGAGACTGGCAGATACTGGGGGGCTAAGTTAATTCTAGGCTCGCGTCGAGTCCCTGAGTGTCTGGGTTGAAACTAAGCCACATCCGCCACAGATCATAGTTTTTTTTTTCTGTCTTATCGCCAATCTACGATAACGAATATCTTCATCTTCGCTCTCTCTCTTCACCCAGTTCAGCAAGCAACTAATTCACGTCGACAACATGGCAAAGAGTTCACGATCAAGCACCCGAAAGGCCAACAACCGGCGCCTGGTGGCCAACGTGTTTGGCCCGGCCGAATCGGCGCGAGCTGAGCGTCTCTCCGCAAAGCTGCTTGAGCTGGCCCAGCAGCCAAAGCCCGAGTCCTCAGATGTCAAGATGAGTGGTGAGTGTTCAGGCTTTGGAAACTTGTGAGACATGGCATTAACCCGTTTTCTAGTTGACGAGGACAAAGAGGACTCGAATGAAAAGGAGGATGCTCAGGAGGAGGTGACAAGTGAGTATGGGCCCAGAATCTACTTTTGTAGGTGCTAACTTGTCCTTCAGCAATGGACGTCGACTCTGGTAAGCCTTCAAGCGGCCGTATTGAGAAGAAGCGAGGCGACAAGCGAAAGCAGAAAAAGTCCAAGATTGTCTTTGCCTCTTATGCCAGCCGGTCAAAGGGAAAGAAGAAGAGAAGCTCCTAAGGGACCAACCGTTATTGTCACATGTTTTCTTCCATCGTCGTCGTTTAAAGCAGCAAATCTGAATCTGAATCTGTGATACCCGAAATCTCAGCCTCGTGTGGCGCAGCTCTCCAATAATTTCTTCTCTGCCAATCACGGCTCACCCCTGGCCCCCTACCTTTTTGGTTCATCTTGGTGAGGCTGAACCAACATGGGCACATCTCGCGCTCCAACACGACACGTTCACTTCTTCCTTTACATTTTGACCATTTTTCTGTCTACATGTCCATCTTTTTCATGTGTCCTTAGTCACTCCTTTTACTGATAATTCACCCTCGTAATGGTGTCCTCAAGCAATGGCTCGCTATTGCGCAGCCTGCTGCTCGTTGCGGCCAATCTTCTAATCCCTGTCTCGATCCTCGTCTTCGCGATGGGCTTCTTCCCATACAAGCCCTTTCTGCCTGGACTGGCCGAGTTTGAGCCTCTAGACATTGGGTCGCCGCCTGATGCACCCTTTAATCGTCTTATTTTCATGGTTGTTGATGCCTTGAGGAGGTAGGGATATGTCTCCGAATGCCTCACCTATGGGAGTTGAGTTGACTCTGTGCAGCGACTTTGTATACTCGGATGTGTCGGGTTTCCAATATGTTCAAAGGTACAACCAAGTCTTTCTCTTAGATATTCCATTACTTATGCGCTATTAGTCTTATTCGAGATGGCAGCGCAATGCCCTTCACGGCCAATGCCAGATCACCCACAGTTACCATGCCTAGGATCAAGTCCATGACCACTGGTTCTATCCCTTCCTTTGTTGATCTCATCTTGAACTTTGACGAGGCCGACACTTCGTCAACTCTTGCTTCTCAGGATACCTGGGTCGCTCAGATCAAGGCTAGAGAGATGGGCAAGGCCCTCATGTACGGCGATGACACCTGGCTGAAGCTGTTTCCAAACACCTTTGACCGCGAGGATGGAACCTCTAGCTTCTTTGTCGCGGTTTGTCTATCATTCAGATCACTCATGATAGTGTGATTAACCTTTTTATACAAGGACTTTACCGAGGTGGACAACAATGTCACCAGGAACATTGCTGGTGAGCTGGAGAACAATGACTGGGGCCTCATGGTCCTCCACTACCTTGGCTTGGACCATATTGGTCACAAGGCAGGGCCCAGGAGGTAATTATCCTTCTCTGAATGGTTGATCTATTATATTAACGCCGAAAAGCTCCAACATGGTTCCCAAGCAACGCGAGATGGACGGCATCGTCCAGACCCTTTTTGAGGCCATGCAGTCCAAGCCTCACCTAGACTCGACTCTCCTCGTCCTCTGCGGTGACCACGGTATGAACGACGCTGGAAACCACGGTGCTTCCTCGCCGGGCGAGACATCACCCGCCTTGGTCTTCATGTCCCCCAAGCTCAAGACAATCTCCTCCAAGCTCCCCGCGCCGGCTCAGCCCAGGGACGAATTTGACTACTACTCCATGGTCGAGCAGTCTGACATAGCGCCAACCATTGCCGCTCTCCTGGGCTTCCCCGTGTCCAAGAACAACCTCGGGGCTTTTATCCCTGACTTTCTTCCCTTCTGGCCCAAGACGAGTGACAAGATCCAGATCCTGGTTCGCAATGCTCGACAGATTCTCAACATTGTCACTGCCGCCTTTGGAGCTGAACTGTTTGATGCAGAGAGCGGCTCTGACCCATGTGCTTTGGAAAAGACTGAGATCAACGAGCTTGCTTGCCAGTGGCGGAAGATCAACAAGGAGGCTCATGTTCTCGCTGCTGGCAACAAGATGGACCAGGAGTGGCTCGACGCCATGTCGGAATGGCTTCGCCATGCTCAGGAGTTGATGAGCAGTATGGCCTCCAACTATGAGATGCCCAAGCTGTACATTGGCCAAGCAATCGCTGCGGTTTCTGCTATTGCAAGCGGCTTGGTGGTCTTCAAGCTTGGGGCTCATCAGCAAGGACCTCTGCTTCCTTATGCTCTTCTTACGCTGTTGTATGGAGCAATGATGTTCGCGAGCAGCTACGTTGAGGAGGAACAACATTTCTGGTACTGGACTAGCTCCATCTGGCTGCTTCTGCTGGGGGTTCGACACATTCGAAGGTATGTTTGTGTAGCATCGGACACACCCCTATCATGCTAACCGAGTGATAGACTCAACAGCCTGGAAGACATTGGCTGGCTATTCATCTCCCTCGCCGCCCTTCGAATAACCAGAGCCTGGAACCAAACAGGCCAAAAGTTCGCCGGAAGCCCCGACATCGTCAAGAGCTTCGTCGTCACACACCCCCAGCTCCTCTGGTCTATCCTCATCTTCTCGTACATGATCCTCTCGTTCCGTATGCTCGCCCGCCTCAAGAGCCTGCCATCCATGACCAGCACCGCCCTCACCTCGGTCCTCTTGATGAGCGCCTTTAGCTTCAAGCTCGACTTTACCAGCGAGGACGCGCCGGAGCTTGTTGTTGGGTTCGCGAGGAGCCTTAATGAGCTGTTTCAGGGGCAGTCTCTGGTCTGGAGGGCGAGGACTGTTTTTATAATCCTGGCCATCTTCTCGGCGTATGGAACATATCGCTCCTTTACTGGTGGCCGGAACGGTCAGCTACAGTCAGGTAACGCCCCTTTTCCATCAACGACTTCATCCACGATAATCTAACGAAACCTCCAGCTCATCTATTCCACCATCTCCTCACCCTCCTAGGCATGACCCAATCCCGCGCCACAAACATCCCCCTATTCCTCCTCTCCGACATCCTCTTCCACTCCCTCCAGGCCGTCGACTTGTCGGTCCCCGAGATCGCCACGACAACCATCCTCCTCCAGTACGCCACCTTCTTCGCCTTTGGCGGCTCCAACGCCATCTCATCGGTCGACCTATCGAGCGCCTACAACGGCATCAGCGACTTCAACGTCGTCGCCGTCGGCGTCCTCACCTTTGTGAGCAACTGGGCCGGCCCCCTGTTTTGGTCCTCGGCCGCAAACCTCTTACTGCTTCGCAAGTACCACGAGGGGCGTCGTGATGCCTTTGTGCAGTACATCTCCCTTCAAACCCTCTTCGTTGCCGTCAGCGTCGCGTTCGTCATGGCGGCTTGCACGGCGCTTAGAACACATCTTTTCATCTGGACTGTGTTCTCGCCCAAGTACCTTTACTGCATGGCTTGGAGTCTTGGACAGCACCTTTTGATCAACATTGCCTTTGGAGGCCAATTGTTCTGGCACGGCTCGCGCGGATAGACAGTAGGATATAAACCCACAGCTTGGGTATAGTCCAAGGCTCAAATCTACACATGTCATGAGAATATCGTCACATTGTTGACAATTAGTGCAATCAAGAAACACGCGTAAATAGATGTATCAACCCCCCATCGCCAAAACTCAATGTCCCTCTACCCATTCAAGCTGTCCCGTAACCCACTCGTGACAATGCCAAATCATCCAAAGGTCCAGTCATTACTTCATTACATCTTGAGTCTCAGACGTCCGTCATTTCGACATCGTCGCCGTCTGACAAGAGCTCTTCCACTAATGACTCCCTCTCCTCCTTGGGCACAATGGTATCATCGCTCTCTTCCTCTTCCTCCTTGATACGTGGCTCCGAAACCACCGACTTCTCCTCCTCGGGTGTTTGTCGGTCCAGAGTCACTGACGTGCTGCGGCTAGAGCGCCTATAGGCAGGCTGTTGCTGTTGATCGTCAAGGGCGTTGACAATCTTGCCCAGGCTGACGTGGATCTTGTAGAGGGCGTTGCGGCTAGTGGCATCAGACAGCAGGCCATCCTCGACAGCGACGCTGACCTCGGTGTATGCCTCGCGCAGCTTCTCCTCAGTCGAACCAGGGGACACATGAAGCTTTCCGAGGAGCGTAGCGAGGAGCTTCTTCTCTTCTTCTGCAAAGAAGTTAGTACTGTTCGTTACGGTCTTACAACTTCTCAACTTACTGGCAATATTGCCTTGCAGCTTCTCCAGAATGTCCATGGCAAACTCCAGATGCACATCACCATTTACAACCTTCTTCTCGGTATCCAACAAGTTTGTAGGGCTGTAGCACTTTCTGGGATCCGTCCAATCCACCAAACAGGCTCCGATGGTGGTCATGCTAACCATGTCCTCCTCGACATCCACATCATCATCTTCCAAGCCTTCGCGGACATTGAAGAGGGCATGGATGGCATCGAGCGCAATAGTCCGCATGAGATCCTGGTTCTCAGCCCGTGAGAAGCAGAACACGGGGAGGAAGTAGTTCAGGGCCTGTCGAACTGTCTGGTTTGATGCTGATGAGGGGTCAAAGTACGCAACCACCAGAGACTTGAGCAGATCCTGACAGGCCTCCTCATCGCTGACAACGCGGCCCAGCAGAAGCTTTGAGACAGCAACAGTAGCAGCTGCTTGGACTTCTGGAGACTTGGCCCCGCCCTTGACAGCCTTGATGTAAACCTTGAGCAGACTGGGGGTAGAGGATAGCAGATCTGCGCCGTGAACGTTGAGAATATCAGTCAAGATGTGCAGCGCCGTAATCTGAAGAGCGGTGTGGCCCTTGCTGAAGAAGTGCATAAACAGAGTCAGATTCTCATCCGCAACCGAGCGGTCGAGAAGAGCGCAGAGGCCGAGACAAACCAAACCTCTCTCTCGAACAGGCGCTTCGTGGCTGCGGACGGCTGGGACAACCAGGTTGTTCAGCATCGACACCAGGTCTGTATTGTCCTGAAGGTTGATGGACACATGTGTGAGCATGCATTGGACAATGTGAAGGCACTTCATGTTGACGATGATCTCCTTGACCGCCTTGTCGTGCGCTTCCTCCTCGCTCATCTCGGGAGTATGGCCTCGCCTGCTACTCTTAGTTGGCGTGCTTGGGCGGCTGCTGACCTCGGACCTGGCTGAGTGGAAGCTGTCCTCGGGCTCCTCGGCTGGCGGGTCATCGACGATGGTGTCGTGAACATCCGCCACAGACTCGAGGACAATACTGATAAACTCTCGCTCTCCGGCAGCATCAGGGGCGCAGATCCCTTGTAGTGCCTCCACGGCAAGCTTGGTGACTTCGTCTGGTAGTTCAGGAATTGAGATGGCTTGTCGAAGAAGGGTAAACATCTTCCGTCGACCAACTTCGTCAGAGTAGTCGAGAGTCAGAGCGATTTGGAGCAGCTGCTCAACGATGAACTCCTGTTCCACCGTGTCTTCTTCTTCCTCGTCCTCGTCCTCATCGCCCTCAGCCACCCTCTTAACGGCTTCAACAAGGACGTGCAGATATCGCTCCAAGTAGAAGGCAAGCTTTGTCACCTCGGGAAGCTTCTCCTCCAGGAGGGCCAAGTACTTGCCATCACCTTCGTTACGGCAAAATTCGTTGAAGCTCCTCGCCATGAAAACAGACTCGGCAGAAAGGGTCTCCCAGAAGCTGTCGTCAAACTCAACCGTCTCGCGATAGTCTGGTCGGCCCTCCCAGAAGCCCTTCATAGCCTCCAGAGCAACTCCGTTCTCAACTCCCGTGTTGACCACGTCAATTCGCTCCAGCAGCTCCTGAAGACCTTCAAAGCTCGGAGGTGATGGCTCTGCAGGGGCGCCATCTTCACGAGGCTGCACTCCTGCGCAGTCCTCAATCCATCGCTCACGGAATAGTCTACCCGCAGCTTTTCGGACGTTTTCATCTCTATCTCGGATACCCCATCGGAGGAGCTTCTCTCGCATCTTAACTGAAAGGTGTCGGAAATCGCCTAGTGCGGGCAAGAGTCGGGAATAAACAGCCCTTCGAGTTGCTGCATCTTGGTCTCGTGCTCGCTCAAGAAGCAAGGACAGGGTCTCGGGTAGAATAGGGAGGTTGACGAGAAGAGATCTTCGCACATCGGCATTTGGATCGTTCTGAAGAACCTCCAGCAGCTTCTCAAGCAGGCCTGTATCGCCATCTTCGCTATCATCAGAGTTGGTGCAGCCCTCCGCCTGATTCCCTGCAAGTCGACCAAGACCCAACACCGCTTGAGAGCGGACCATGGCCTCCTTGTCGCGAATCCTCTTGAGCAGCCCATGACGGAGCTTCTGGAAAAGGTCGTCATCGATGGCATCGAGCGAGTTGATAATGTGCGAGACGAGTTGAGTCGATCGGTATCGAACAACCTTGTCCTTGGCTGTCATCAGCGGAAGGATGGCTTCCAGGAGCTGAGAGATAAGCCGTGTGCTCGGAGTCTCGGGCATTACGCTCGCCTCATCCTCGACATCCCCCATAAGTTCATTATCCTTCTCGCTTGCATGGCGCAAAAAGAGGCCGACAAATCGGATCGACCGTTCTCCAACGCTCTCGGACTTCTTGATGGGCATAATCTTGGTGACACATCTAATGAACTCGCGATTGAAGGCATCTTCGTCAAAGTCGTTGAATTGTGAGGCATTCGGGTTTTCGGGTTCGTAGCAGCATGGCTCCTGAATCTTTCGTAGATTCACAACTAGCTTGCGGTGGGTGGCTGTTGTTCGCTGCGCATCGCGAAAGACTGCGCATATCTTGGTTCGAAGAGCGTTGTCTGGAGTATCGACAACCTCAGGCGCTGAAGATGCGACCGAGGATCTCGTAGCCGACGTTCGCGTCGACCGGGCTGAAGTTCGTGCGGGCATGATGTTAATGACTGTTAGCCCATTAATATGCAGCAGTAACGTGAAAAGACTGTATGTAATTGTTCGAAGTTGTGCATTGGTTTCCCCTTGTCGCGGTGTGTTGTTGAACCACTCCGCGCGTAAACAGTCTTCCAGATATGGTTTAGCGTCAGGCACTTCCCCGCCATCACGTGCGATAAGAGCAGGATACCAAAAAATATTCCTTATCGGTTAACTGCCATTATTTTTTCTGAGGTAGCGCTTGCGATCCTATCATTGCAAAGCGTCACATCTCGATCTCCTTCTTTGTCTTTTTTTTTTTTGGAAATCGGGCAGCAAAATGGGCAAACCGAAGAACGATCGGAAGCGTCCCCACGCCGAAGCTGAGGATCTCGATCCTGCTTCTTTCGAAGACCGCGACAATGGTGCCGTGCAATCATCCAAGAGAGCGCGAGTCGAGGAACGGCGTTCGCTCTTTGTTCGCTCGCTGCCTCCTAGTGCCACCAGCGAGACCTTGACCGACTTCTTCTCCCAGCATTACCCGGTCAAGCATGCCATTGTGGTTGTCGATCAAAAGACGAAGGAGTCCCGAGGCTACGGTTTCGTTACTTTCGCCGACGCCGACGATGCTACCGAGGCCAAGAAGGCACTTCACAACCAGGAGTGGGACGGTCGAAGACTCCGAATCGATATTGCTGAGCCGCGACACCGAAATGCGGCAAACGGCGAAGTTTCTGCAAACAAGGCCCGCAAGGAGGAGCTCCAGAAGCCCCCCAAGCTGATTATTCGCAATCTGCCCTGGAGCATCAAGACTTCGGAACAGCTTAGTAACCTCTTCCGAAGTTTCGGCAAGATCAAGTTTGCCGATCTCCCACAATCCAAGGGCAAGCTCAAGGGTTTCGGATTCGTCACCATCAGGGGAAAGAAGAATGCCGAGAAGGCTCTGGAGGCTATCAATGGCAAGGAAATTGACGGAAGAACCCTTGCCGTCGATTGGGCTGTTGACAAGGAAACCTGGGCGCAACAACAACCAGCAGAGGAGGAGAGTGACAACAAGGAGGAGGAGGAAAAGGATGAAGAGGATGACGAAGATGAAGCTGAGAGCGCTGATGAGGATGAGGATGAGGACGGAGGTGCCAAGACCGAAAACCGAGATGATCAATTGAACGCCGACTTGGAAAACTTCTTCAAGAACCATATGGAGAATCTCGAGGAGGAAGATTCGGAAGAAGACGAAGATGAGGATGAGGAGGACGATTTAGAGGAGGAGGACGATAGCGAGAAGGCTCCCAAGAGGACAACGGACAACACCTCCACCCTCTTCATCCGCAACCTACCATTCACAACCACCGATGAGCAACTCAAGGGCTTCTTCGGTCACTTTGGCAAGGTCCGGTACGCTCGTGTCGTCATGGACAAGGTCACCGAGAAGCCCGCCGGAACCGGCTTTGTGTGCTTCTTTGACGTCGAGGACGCAAAGAACTGCATCAAGGGGGCCCCCGTCCCACAAAGGCCGTCACGGCAAACAAGAACTCGATCCTCCAGGACGAGAGCGCCGATCCTGATGGCAAGTACACCCTTGACGGTCGTCTTCTCCAGGTCGCGCAGGCCGTCAACAAGGAGGAGGCGAGCACTCTTGCCGACAGTGCTCTCGCCAAGCGTAACCAGAAAGACAAGCGCCGACTCTTCCTCCTCACCGAGGGCAACATCGACAGGAACTCGTCCATCTTCAACCTCCTCACAGAGCCCGAGATCCGGATGCGTCAGGCCAGCGCTGCCCAGCGCAAGAAGCTTGTTCAGGGCAACCCCAGTCTGCACATCAGTCTGACACGTCTGGCCCTGCGTAACATTCCACGCAACATTGGCTCCAAGGAGCTCAAGGAGCTTGCGCGAAAGGCCGTCGTCGAGTTCGCCAAGGACGTCAAGGCCGGTCGCCGGCAGCCCCTGTCCAAGGAAGAGAATGCTCGTGACGGCAAGGACGCCAAGGAGAAGGAGCAGCAGCGCAAGGCCAAGGGCAAGGGTATCGTCCGTCAGGCAAAGGTTGTCTTTGAGAGTGCCCAGGGACAGAAGCTACAAGAGAAGGAGGGCGGCAAGAGCCGTGGCTACGGTTTCATCGAGTACCACTCGCATCACTGGGCACTGATGGGACTCCGATACCTCAACGGTCTCCAGCTTGAGAACGACGCCGGCAAGAAGCAGAGGCTCGTTGTGGAATTCGCCATCGAGAACGCTCAGGTCGTGCAGCGACGACGAGCCAACGAGGAGAGGTCTAAGCAGATGCAGCCAGACCAGGCCAAGCCTGCAAAGACCGAGTCTGTGCCCAGGGAGAATGCCCGATTCTCCAGGGACAAGGGCAAGCCACGTGGTCGAAAGGGCGGCAAACCAGCCGAGGCCGATGCGGCGGAGGAGGGCAGCGGCAAGCCCAATGCCAAGGAGGATATGAAGCAAAAGTTGATTGCGCGGAAGAGGCTCATGCGGAAGAAGAAGGCCCAGATCCGAGGCAAGAAATAAGTGCTCGCATTTGATACCTAAAATGTTGATTTTGGCGTTGTACAAGGGTAGTGTTTACTCAAATGTGTGTAAGTGAGATGTTAATAAGTCACTCTGATTAGAGACTATCCAAAACTATTTAAGAGTGCGAAATGTGTTGTTTCCCTTTTTCCCGCCATACAAATACACTTTCCCATGTCATTCAAATCATACATCGTTGAGTCGAGATTTCAGAAAAGGCCCAAGGACTCTCCCAGACTCATTACTTCCAAAACCATCCCGTCTTGGTCTCAACACGACCCTCAGCCTTGATCCCAGATCCTTCGCCATCTTTGGCCTGCTCATTAGACTCTGCGTTCTTTTCATCCTTCTCGGCAGGTCGGACGGTATAGTGGGTTTCACTACCAATCTCGTTTCCTTCCTCGTCCAGAGTCTTGACCGTGGTCTTGCTGTGAAGGTAGCCAAATCGATCAACGTATTCATCCTTGGTCACCACCCGCTTCTCATCATCTGCTGGCTTATCGGACAGGGGTTTCCTGTCGAAAGAAGAAGGATGGCCCTCAGTTATAGCCTTGACAAACGAATCCCATGTGGATTGAGCGTCGGAGAAGGATGACTGAACCGACGAGAAGAATTCATCAAAGTTGTCAGGCTCACGTCGACGTTGTCTGTGTTGCTCAGAGTCTTCGAGAAGAGGATTGTGACCGTGGAAGCCTTCATCGTCGTCCTTTTGCTCACGGCGGGGGAGATCATCGATGCGGTCTTGCCGCTCTTCTTCGCCCATGGCTGCCCGCCAGACATTGGCAGCCCTTCGGTCCAACTCGCGGTGGAATTGTTCCCAATTGTGGTTCGCCGACTTCATCCATTGACTAGGTCCTGTATCCTCCAAGAGACCCTGGGATCTCAACCTACGCATCCAGAACCACGCAGGCTCGCCGGTCGGGAACATGGATCGAAGGAGCTTTCGCTGCTCATATCGAGTAGTGATATCGGGTAGTGGTTGACCCTGTGATACGGCAAGCAAATCTTCAAAGGCGTCTTCAAAGGTAAAGATGGAAGCATCCAGGTTTGAGGGAGCATCACTGGGTCGAGGTTGTGGCATGTCGCGGAGGGCGAGAGGAGAGTAAGAGGAGAGGGCTACAGAGGCCATGCTCCGCTCATTAGGCCAGCCAAACTCAATCTCGAACGGGCCAAACATTGTGTATTTCGTCGTCGGGGCCGAGTCTTGGTGATGAGATGAATCTCCAGTCGAAGCTGAGGTTGAGGCCGATGCTGAGAATGAGCCGTTGAAGCCAAAGCCCGACCGTTTAGAGCTGTCGCTTTCGCTATCGCTTTTGACGAGGCGGCCAAAAAGGTTGGAACGTGAGTCGTCGTCTTCACGACCCATAACGAAAAGGGCACGTGGGTTAAGATAGCTGTTGTTGGCGCTAGAGTCGAAGCGGTTCGTGATGGTTCTAGAAATTGGGTGTGAAATGAACTGCGTATGACGACGCGACCCGAGACTGAGCTCATCCTTCGAGTGTGGGGCTATTATGACGGAAGGACCGGGAAACGGAAAAGTCCGGTGGGGGTAAACTTGGGTGAGGAGAGGAATGGGCAGCTGCGACTGGTGGCTTGCGCCTGCCCAGGCTCGCCCAGGACCCTTGGAAAAGCTTGGACCCTCTCTCAAGCCTCTCACGCCACAGAGAGGACGCCACGACAACGGTACGTACCGCGTGGTTCTTGAGCGAGGTGGAGTGCTTCCATTCGCATGCCTCGGGTTTCTGGCAGCAAATGCGAAATGACAGCATCCAGATGGGGCCCGCCAAGCCCGTGGCAACCGCCAAAAATTACTGAACGGAGAATGGACGGGTATTGTTACAGCCCGTTGCTTCTCCACGTCTACGACTCCAAGGCACTCATCTTGATCTCGCTCACGACGGCAGCTCATCTCTGAGACGCCGTCCTTCCCGCCTATCTCTATCTCTATCTCTCTGTCTGGCGCTCAGACTCCTCTCCTCCGCTGGCTGCTGGTGGCTGGCCATGTTGTGTGCGACGCAGCTCTCTAGAGGTCACTCGCTGCCCCCATGATACTACCGATTCCACCACAACGACGCCAATTACGCCCATCCGCACACGCTCGGCTGTCTTGTCCCCCGTCTCCGGCGACCTGAACTCCGATCCTCCGACTCTTCCGCGTCCTGCTCTGACCTCCTTCTTTCTCTCCACCGCCGCAACCTCAACCGCGTCGCTCTCTTCTCCTCCATCTCCTCTCCTCCTCCCCCGGGCGCCCGACGATGCCGCCGGCCATTGTCGAGCCGCCATGGCCCTCGCTCGTGGTCGACCAGTGGCCGCGAGCCACTTCCAACGACACATCCGACCCCGGCGATGTTGGCGATAACCTACAGGAATGGTCATCGCTCATTGGCATAATCACCGCCATCGTGGGCAACATCCTCATCGCCCTCGCCCTCAATGTCCAGCGATACGCCCACATCAAGCTTCACAGACAACGGAGTAGGAACCGCAGAAGAGCAAGAGAGGCCCTGAAGCATGCTCAGAATGGCGATCATGGCACATCTTACGGTGCCATTGGAGGGGACAGCCATGCGAATGGATATCAGAACGGTCACGGAGCCTCTGGTGTCTCTGCGGAGCAAGAGAATCTCATCGACGAGGCCCGCGAGACTGATCCTTTGACAGGATCTTTTCATTCTGAAGAGTCCATCAGCACTGATAGTGAATCAAACAACCAGGATAAGGCCGCGTCGACATATCTCAAGTCACCCTACTGGTGGCTAGGCCAAGTCTTGATCACACTTGGTGAGATGGGCAACTTCCTCGCGTATGGCTTTGCTCCCGCGTCCATCGTCTCCCCGCTCGGTGTCGTCGCGTTGATATCAAACTGCATCATCGCTCCCGCCATGTTCCATGAGAGATTTCGTCAGCGGGACTTCTGGGGCGTTGTTATTGCCGTCGCCGGTGTTGTCACTGTTGTTCTGAGTGCGAAGCAAGAGGAGACCAAGCTGAATCCCCATGACGTATTGGACGCCATCACGGCATTGCCATTTGAGATTTACTTGGCCGTGACCATATTTCTTATTATCGTCCTCATGTGGGCAAGCCCTAGGTATGGGAGGCGCACCATCCTCATCGACCTTGGGCTTGTCGGTCTGTTTGGTATGTGACATCATGTTCTGTTGTGAGCACAGAACTTCAATACTGACTGAGAAATAGGCGGTTATACTGCTCTTGCAACCAAGGGCGTCTCGTCGATGCTGTCTTCCACCCTCTGGCGCGCATTTACTACTCCCGTCACATACGTGCTCATCTTGATCCTTCTCGCCACCGCCGTCATGCAGATTCGCTATGTCAACAAAGCCCTACAACGCTTCGACTCAACGCAGGTCATACCCATACAGTTTGTCATGTTCACCCTGTGCGTTATCGTAGGCAGCGCCGTCCTCTACCGCGACTTCGAGCGAACCACGGCTGAGCAGGCGGCCAAGTTTGTCGGCGGCTGCCTACTCACCTTCTTCGGTGTCTTTCTCATCACTAGTGGTCGTGAGCAGAGCCACGACGATGACGACGAGGTTCTGTCCGATGCCGAAGGCGTTGAGGAGACGATTGGGCTTGCCAGTCAAGACGCTAACCCAGCTTCACCACTCCATGATAACCAGGATTTCCCAACCCCAAAGTCGCAATCGCGCCGGTCTAGTTATCTGTCGCCCCTCAGCTACCCTGAGGCACAGAGGGCACTGATAGCAGCTGTCACGCCACAGCATGATGGCAACGTACCGTCTGTTAAGATCATGGATTCAAGTGCTTTGCAGCAATCCCCACGTCAGGAGGCTCCAGTTTCCGGCTTCCCCTGGAACGACGTGGGGGGGCCATCCACGCCCCCGGGAAGAGGTAAAAGGGCATTTTCAACGGACTCTGTCCTGGGGGCGTCTAGCACTGCTGGTCTAACAGCATCTGTATCACATCCAACAACCCCGTTGAGAGATCCCGACGGGGTGCTTCCTCCACGTCCCGGCGCAAGCCCGACCAAGCCCGGTGGCAGCGGCACACACAGTCGCTCCAGGACCTTTATCTCGCCGTCCCCTCTCTCGTCGACGGTCACGGCCGTCGTAAAGGACGCCTTCCTGCGTGCCTCGAACGACCCCCGCGTGCGCCAGTCCTCGATGCGGCGCATACGCTCCACTATCCGCGCCGGCCTATTCTTCAACGAGGAGAACGAAGCGGCTGGGGACAGCAACGACGCGGGCAACCCCCGCGCAAGTACCCTGCCGGCGCACGCGGTGGTCCCGGACTCGGAGGACAACCTCGCCAGTGCCCTGGACGAGGCTGAGGGACCCGCAGGCGACGATGATCAGGTGCGCCGGCGGTCGCGCAGTGTCAGTGACACCCTGGGCGACTTTTTTGGCGTCAGGAGGAAGAAGCGCAAAGACGGCTACTTTGCTGGCGACATCGAGGATGGGCCGACTGCAACGACCGCCCCACGCTGCGACCACGACGGGCAGTTTGGCGATTGACGAGAAGGGGCCCACGACGTATAACAACACCAACTACTTCTAATTATCATCTTCATCTTCTCGCGACTCGGCATTCGTTAGCATGCATATCATATCTTGTTTCTGGCCGGCGCCGGAGTCATTTTATTACCCGGGCTTCTAGCGTCGGCGTTTGGGTTCGGTAGATTGTTAGAGCGGGCAGGGGAGATGAACCTGGAGCCTTTTGCCTGGTTTGGCATGCTTTGGACTTTTGAACTGCTGTTTTTAGGATGGTGGCCGGGTTCTCTTGGCGTGAAACCTCTGGATGGCACCCAAGGATTGCGTAGCCTCATAGTGATCATCAGGGCGGCTTCAGTCTGTCCTGGTCTTCTTAATCTTGAATAATGATACATACGTGTATACCACTTCCTCGGTCACAGCCAAGGGAAACGTTCAATCCTGAAACGGAACCGTCCATGGTCTCTGTCGATCGCGACGAGGAGGAAGAAAGAAGTGCCGTAATTGGCCAGGTTAGGCAATTTTCCGTCGCGTCGGGTTCGCAAGCCTTGTGCCTGGTGTCGCATCGTGCTACGACGCCTTGCGTTTTAGAAGGCCTCTTCCTATCCTGGGTGACGGGACTTGCAGGAGGATGTTTTGTGTATCAAACACAAGGCAGTCACATGCTCTAGGGACAGCCAGGTTTGCGAGTCACTGTCGATAGACGAGGTGTGTGCTGTTGGCTTGTAGATGCGCTTGGCCTACGTCGTCTAGCCAGCATCACTCGCGATGGTTGGGCAAATGCGGCTCTCGAAAAGAGTTTGCCTGCAAGTTTAGCACCCAAGGTTCTTGAGCCCTTGGCTGTGAGTGAGCGTGCGTTGGAGAGACGCCAGCTGCAGAAGTCAGACGTCAAACAAGGTCCCTGGAACAAAAAGGGAAACGGCCCCTTTCTCGTTCATTTGGCGTCGCAGGGGAATCGTTGCGCGAGTCGACTAAATTGGGTTACGATCAGCTTCCCTTGTTGTGAACTGGCAGTCTCGTTCTCGTTGGTCTCCGAACCTAAAAATGCGACAATAATGGACTAGACGGAATCATCCGGCCGTGCCTGAATTTGACCGTTGGGCATCTGGATGAATAGAGTTCGACGGTCGATGACAATCCATTGCTGGCCTGAAATTATTCCCATATTAGTTGTGCAAAATACGGGGACAGTGACATGACCAGCAGGGCAGTACCGGAGTGACGGTTGCTCATTTACCGGCAGTTGGGTAGCTCTGCTGCCATGTAACGTAGGCAGTTGTGATATACGAGTCTGGTCCATTCGCTGAGAAAGAAGGTTTGTGCCAGACTGGAAACAAACTGTTTCGTTAGATACGAACACTCTGTCCCCACAGGGCAGCAAGAAGCCACTGAGATGACGGAAGCATTTGCGCAAGCAGCTTTTGCCGGGCAGTCCACGAAGCTCGCCTACCCTGCAGCATTTGGGCATTTTGATCAAGAACGCATGAAGCGAGCCACACGCCACGGGCGGAAGGCCGAACATGTTCCCCGGCGCTAAGCCTCGGAGAACTGACAGGCCTCGTTAGCGGCGGGAGGGATGGAAGGGTGGGAGGGCCGAGGGCGGCGGTGCAGACTGACATGAGCGCACTTACGGCATGTGCAGCCACGAGAGGCTGAACACCCGACGAGGCAATGCTGGTCTCGATAAAGATCATCATGACCTGGTCGGGTTGTTGGCGTGATGTGAGGGACGGGGTATCGTCCCGCGGTAGACGCGAGATGCTCGAGAGATCGGTAGGGGCTGGGGTCAAGGATAGGTAGACGTACGGAGTACCTAGGTCTGGTGATGGAACTGCCATGGCTGCTCCTGT
Source organism: Fusarium solani (assembly GCF_023522795.1). NCBI lineage: Eukaryota > Fungi > Ascomycota > Sordariomycetes > Hypocreales > Nectriaceae > Fusarium > Fusarium solani. Next base: position 929,659 of record NW_027072153.1, read on the forward strand.
TTCGAGGCCTTCGATTGTCCCACATGACGACAGGTCTGTGGCCGTCATCTGCTGGTGCTGTCTGTCAAGAAGATGGCACAGACCTCTTGGGAATAGTGTCAAAGCATAGTTTCTGCAGGAGGATGGCTGCAAGGGCCGAGGACTCAAACGCAAGGCAAAGCGAGACCGTCACACCGACTCGTCCTCTAGCCCGGTGCTGGGGGCTGCATGAATTTCAACGTCGTACATGGGCGCATTGCTTGCCCGTGCTGAGGGGGAGGATTCGGATATGCGGTTAAGTAGAGTTGCCAACCGCAGCTTGTCCCCCCGTGTTTGTGCCTGCGGCTGCACCTGAGCCTGTCGTCAACCGTTGGAGGGGAAGGGATCCGCAGTATTGGAAAGGTTCCTGTGGGGGACGATGACTGTGTGGTGACAATTGCCGCAAAGAGCGCGCGCTCAAGCAGGCACGCAGGGGGTTGGACCGAGCATGGTGCGCATCTCGGCTGTACGAGGCCGATTGGTTCTTGTGATCGAGCATCCATGGTTGTTGTCACGTATCGCGAGGGAGAAGTCGGGCCCGAGCAGATGTTGGTCGGTTGCTCGCATGCAACGAGCATGTAGGAGGACGAAAAGTTCAAGTTCGCTGGGATAATTGGAAGCTGACCTTTACCTGAAGGAGGAGGGGAAAGGTTCCTTCCCGTTCACTAGACATCTGGGAAGATGCTCCTTCCGCCCTCCCAAGGTGACAGACCCTGTTAGCGGTCCCATCACCTTCCCTTTCGTTGCCTTTAACCTTCTCATCACTTCCTTCTTGATCGTCCCCTGCGTTGCAAGTCCAAATTGCTCCCACACCTCAAGTCTGTCTACCAGGCCCTTCACCGAAGACTAAGGCAACCCGGACATCCATCAGACAAGTTGACAGCCTAGACACATGGATATGTTGTTGGGACCTACCGTGTTAGGCAAGTAACTGGAAATGCCCTTGCTGAAAGTTCTTATTGCGACATATCTTCCCGTGCATGAAAACGTCAGCCACCGGCTAAAGTATGCGGTAATTGGCCAAGACTGGGATGTAAATGATGGATGCTCTATGAGAACCCAGGTTGAACTAGTTACCTATGCTGTACTTTGTACGAGCTGTCCCTCATCACTTCGGCGGCAGTTAGCCGTTTGAATCCATCCATTCCAATGGGGCGGGAGCTAGAGGAATGAGTGCTCCAAAGCGGCGGGTTCTGAACACCTTTTGGGGGTACAACAACCTGGGCACAGTGTGCCGTGTATCGAACCCCCAACTCGCACGTAGAATATGTCTACGGAGCCGGGGACCACTTCGTCATCTATTCCGCCCTACGCATAAACATGCGTGCGTGGTGATGGAGAATCAATCCTCGTATTGTGTTGAGGGCCAATGGTTAGTTGCTGACGGCTGATGCTTGGATGCAGTCCTGTGGATGTGTGATATGGGTCTGCTGTGCGTGCTGACATCGGAATCATCCAGAATATTTGAATGGATGATGATGAAGACTTCGCGTGAGTTATACTGTACCATACAGGCAAGCCAATTAGGTGCATTCTCAAGCTTGGCTCAAGTACCTCTTATCAGTCCCGGGTCCGATCCTGTGGACCGGGGATGAAAAAAAAAGCAAAGGCACGGCAATGAGGGAAGAGCGGGCTTGATCTCAACTGTGGCTCCTGCCGACTTCGAATGTAGCTACAGTACGGACCTGAGCACTTACTTTCCTAGCTGTTCCAGCTTCAACTCTAGACAAGCATCCACACTCTCGAATCAAGATTAAGCCCAGCTCAAGTTAATTTCGAGCGCCTATCGCGGGTCGTCGCATTCGACAGCGTCACAACGACGTTCCAAATCGAAGGTTCCATCACAGCTTCTGGCGTCTGTCTCGACGCCTGGTATCCGGCTCAGCAGCCTCCGAACGACCCAACTCTAGGCCTAGCGTCCCAGGTCACAACCCTCCAGAAACAGCTCCTGCAGGTTTGGCCCAGTCGCGGGAAACATCCCGTCGCCCACTGTGTGCTAGTTCCGACAAATGGTGCAGCGTCCGGTGGAGATTGGGACAGGGGCCATGGATCCCTGGAGACAAGAATCCCCATGAGCAGGAGCTCTTTTTTCGCAGCAGACAAGGACTCTGCAAACTCCCGCTGATGTGTTCATAGGCATGCAGCAGACATGTTCTCGATGTCTTGAGCTCCCTTCGAACAGGGCTTCTTACCCCTGACCGCCGACCTCAGTCTTGAGCCCTGGTCCTTGAAATCCGTACAGTTAGTTGCTTCGCACACTGGCTCCAGGGCCCTTGTTTTCCTCTGTCGCTGACCCTCCCAGACTGGCACAGTAACTTGCATGCAACCGTAGAACCAACAGGGTCACGGCGGGATCCTAGAAGAGATGCATCGCGTCTGTTTCGATGGTCATCGGCATCGGGCCTTTGCCCCAGCTTGGCTCATCCGGCTTTTCCTCCGCCTCATCCACGAGTCGATCCCTCTCTTTACTACCTTACTATACTTACTTACCTCCAGTGCTAAGCAAACATATAGGTACTGAGTTTGGGGCTCGCACCTTGCAACCTCCACGAGTCGCGCGTCGTCCCACATTTTAGCACCTGGCCCCGTTCCCAGCGCAGCGGGTCGTCACGTTCAAGAGTGTCTGAGCGACATGTTGTTTTTGTTGTTCTCTTTTGTGTTGTGCGCGAGAGCGAGCGCAGCACAACGCTCAAGCCGGCTGCCGTGCCGTCTGTGCGCTGGGCCGCTGCACAAGAAGTAGACTGGCCAAGCCCCTAGTCCCAAGAGTCGTGTTTCTCTAGCCTTCTGGCTTGTTTCTCTCGTGGGGTTGAAGAAGCCTAGCTGGAGAGCTCTCATCCCCTTGGCCGCCCGCCCTGTAAAGGGAGAGACATTGGACGTTCCATCGTTCTTCTCAACGGGACAGCACCTTACTCCATTGAGGCCTACTTCGACAAAGGCCCGAGTCTAGCACATGGAAGAGAGACATGGTAACTTCGCCATGGCCATGGCTTTATTGCTCGCCCTCTCATCGATTTGGGTCCAAGAAGCAGCTCAACCGGGGAGTGACTGAAGCCTGAGCGCTACATCCAGTTTGATGCAGCGTGCGCATCAGCTGTCTGCTCCACGATGTAGCGAGATGCGCCAGGTGCGCCAGGTGCGCCAGATTCGTACCAGAAGAGCCCATTTGTCGAGCAGATCCCACGTCTCTGGCCTGATCCACGATAGCCGTGTTTTAGCCATGCTCTCAGCTGGATCTCTTCCAAAACCGCCATGATCCTCAAAATCGGCGCTACGGGCAAATAATACAGTTGAGGCGTCATTGTTTGGGTAACACAGTTGGGCAATCGCCTCATCCCCTTGAACCAGGAGAACAGATGAAGCAATCTGCAAATGTGGCCCCCCTGCTCAGGCTCGGTCGCAGTTTGTCTCATCGTCGCCCTCCCCGACACTAAAACGAACCACAGCTGGTTTAGCGACTCCAAAGCTTGCAACGCGTTTCTTCCCAAGACCCGCAAACAGGGACCTCGACTAGCGCGTTATCCAGTGCGTTGCATTTGAGCTTGGTCTGGCTCAATTAGCTCTGAAAACAGAAGGAAGGTGCCTGACTACACAGCTGTCATAAGGATTCCTCCGGACCAAATGCTCTTGGGGGGCACAGCGGCGGCACAGCATACCTTAGCCAGAGGACACCACTGAACAAGGCACGGCTGGGGGAAGCACGAACCGAGCAGCGTCCCAAGGCCCAGCGCGAGGGAAAAGGCTCCGACTCTACGGGTGGGAATGCAGCGGCGGGGTGTGCTGGCTGGGAACATCCTTGTCCATACACCGATCCCCTCTCTTCTGGTCCCATTGACCGGCCCTGTGTCTCTCCTTCCAAGGTGCTGAGCTCTGCTGCTCCCGCGTCAGTGTCTCTCGGCTGGTAACCTTGACCCTTCATCAGATCCCACGCTGTCTGCTGATTGACTCCTCAGTTTCGTCCTCCTTGTGCCCGTGCCTGCAGGGTCCAGTTGCTAAGCTCTCAGAGTGTTCCTATCCTGGCTCGGCTTGTGCAAGGTCCAATAGTGTCCAGCCTGTGCACTGTACGAGGCTACGACGTCAGCAAGCCCGCGCGGGCATAATGGTATACGTACTCTGTGGATTTATCCTCGTCACCCTTGCCGGGTGGAGTTGCTACGGCTTCGTTCCTGCATTGCTCAACGGAGCCGGTTCCCAGCCAGACGACTGACTAAGAACAGAGCTAAACAGGGAACAGGCCCTTGGTACTGGGAAGCACACACTGAGGCCCTGGATCGAGGCTTGACGCGGCCTGTATCACCAAGGAGGCCTTCACTCGACTGCACAGCGCAGGACCTGACTAGACTGGCGACGACGCAACCACGAAACAGAACCCACATGACGATCCTCCCAGTGTCCGCTGTTTTGGCGGGTTTGTGTCTTGACCTGAATCGTTCTGGCTTGGACTTGCAGCGACGTTCTAAGATGGGGAGTGAGGGAGGTCATTGCATCGTGGCCCACTACTCGAGAGCTCACCATTGCCTGGACAGATGTTGTGTGTGTGTCTTGCTGTCATCGTCCCCATCCTGACCCTATATTGCAGCGTCCTAATGTGCTGAACGTGTCTTGCTCTCGATCCTTTTTTCCCGAGCCGTTGAGAAACCACACCAGCGTTGCCAGCCGATCGGCGCAGGTCTGGCGGCCCAGCCATCAAACATCCACTTTCTCGTCGTTGCTTCTTCGGCCGTGAAGAGTTTTCTTGTTACTTTTTCTCCTCCCCTCTTTTGGTCTTGGGGTTCTCGCGGAGGGCTTTCCATCTCTTCTTCATCCTCTTCTCATCCTGTCTTGTTTTGTTTGCTGCTAGGACGGTCACTATCAAACAAGCCTCGCCCACTTGGTCCCTGGGCAGGGCGTCGAGTCGCACCACCACGGACCTTGGGTCGCCTTACAACAGGTCCAGCATCGCATGAGACTGCGGAAGCGCTCGCACAGTACGACGCCCAGTCCGTCTGATCGATCCATCCCTCCCCTTGACCAGGCCCTGCTGCAACCCCCCCAGATTCCCGGGGCTTGTGTCCGTCGAGACGGGCCAGGCCAACCCAACCGGAGCCCTGTCGAGGGTCCTCCCCCCTTACGACCACCCTAGTCTTCCCTGTCTTCTCTAGCCCCAGCTCACAGGGCTTGTCTAATCTTGGAGGGTACAAAGTTGCCTTGCCCCAAGATTGCATCAATCTCTTGCTCCTAGGCTATCCTATATGATACATAGCACCCTCATCATTGCTGTCCCCCAATTCCCTTTCCTGCCCCTCCTTTTGCCACAGGATTGAATCCTTTCGTGGTCTTTGCTTCCTTGTCTTACCTGGTGTCTCTACTGGGTCTTGCTTGGATCAATTTGCTCTTATTTGGAGCTGACACAACCTCGACAACCGTGGAACCAGTTGTTATTTGTTTACTTGGAGGGTCAGCCTCAACCTCGCCGCCCTCTGCCTCCTCGAGGCCCTCAATCGACATGTGGGCTTCGACGATGCCATACTACTCAGAATATCAATCAAACCGTTCCGAACGCGATGTACCCCAGAACGCTTCCGCCAGGTCAAGCACGTACGCGGACGCCGACAGCAACATGGACGGCAGCAACCATAGTTTCCGAGATGTGGCTCCCAACCAACAGCCACCCGTCGACCTGAATGAATTAATGGGGCCAGCCATCGAGGGCCCTCCCTCCCCCGAGAGAATTCGTCAATTAAGCAAGCAAATGAAACATGCGTCTCACCTCCACCGGGGCCACCGAACCGTGTCTTCGGGCTCCTCGTCACTTCTGGCCTCTGAATTCGACAGCATGAGCATCACACGCCGATCCTCGCAGCGATCTACAACCAGTGGCAGCCCTTCTCGAGACCGACCTGACAGCGTCCAGGTATTGGGCAAGAATATTTTCCATCGCCGTGCCAAGTCGAGCAAGTCGGGTCGATCGAAGCGCGAAAGCAGTGCTCACAGCTCATCAGGAAGCTCGCTATATTCTGCCGAAACAGGTAGTGAGAATTCCCTGGCGACCTTCAAGGACTCTTTTATTCCAACCATTTTCGCCCGCCGGAAAACATCTCGAGACGAATCAGCACTGCAGAAGAAGCTGCAAATATCTGGACCTTTCAACTTTCAACATGTTACACACACACCACGGGATCAGATCGTCAGCCTTCAGCGGGGCAGCCGCATGGAGTTGATGTCTGAGATGTCGGCCATGCGTACTGCAGACCCGACAAGCCAGGATCTCCACTTTCGAAACTTCTCTTCAGAACATCTGGTTGAGCATCAGAACCCATCGCCGAGGTTCCAAACGGGACCTCGGCGATTGCTCAAGCACGCCCGATCACAGGAGCAGCTCCGGACCAGCCCTCCTTCCCGGCCGGTGCGACCCCCGAGATCACCCCCCATGGAGCCGCTACACTCTCCGACCCTGGGCCCTATACCTCCTCCGCGAGTGTCTAGCCGCCAATCGACCCAGCGAGATGGCGAGTCCGCAGATCGCCCCCAGACCAGCGGTGGCTTCCGACGACCCCGACCCTTTAGCCCTGATGAGCCCCTGGATCAACCTCCAGCAACCTCTCACGGCTATGGGGCTGCTCAGGAATCGGAGGGGCTGGTGGTAGATGAGCATCGGTTTTCGCATGCCATCACCACGCCCGACGACGCAGCTTGGCCACTGGGAGTCCCTGGCACTGCCTCTTATGAGTCGCCACTACCTGATGTGCCAGAGGAGGAGGAGCACTTTGTCCACACTGGCCGCTCCCGAGTCAGCGTCACCAGCACCAGGTCTTCTTTGAGGGCTAGTCAGTCGGTGCCTGTTCTACGAGGATTCCAAAGGCCCATGAGCGGAGCTTCAGACACTCTAGGACCTTTGGAGAACCGTAAGAGTGGTCATCACGACGGCAGCGGAGCCGACGTGCCATCGATCAGGGAGAGCTGGGAGGACGATATCGACTACTGCTACGAACACGAGGCCGATGCTAACTTTGACTATGAGTGGGAGCGACCCTCTATGGATGTTGAACAAGACATGGCGCCGCCGGTGCAAGTGGCCATGGCAGATGATGAGTTGAGGGAGGTACCGACCATCGGCACGGCCGAGTCGTCTCCCGGTATGCTTTCCGCATCCCGTTTTGATATGCCGGCTCTAAGCCCAGCCAGTCAGGCCTCGCCTCCCATCGGCCACGAGGCTCTCACCCCCAGCTCGGGTGCGGTGACGAACAACTTTTCCTTCCCACGCGGGGAGAAGGGGACCCGACCGCCCAACCTGAGCCATAGCCACAGCCGCTCCGACTCTCGCGCGTCCAGCTTCAAGGAGTCTCATGGCTTCACCCTTTCCCCTCTCTTCTCATTCCTGGCGACTACCACCAGCAGATGCTCCTCTCCGAGGCCGAGAAGCACAGCTACACGGGCGAAGACGAGATTGTCCACGGCATGGTCGGCTCTGGACACCCCTATGAGGATGCCAGCAACGCAGCTAGCCACGCCTCGCTGAACCTGTCGCACCAGCGTGCCAGCGTCTCGACGACGGCGACCAGCTCAACCACCATCTCGGACTCGACGGGAGAGCGCCATGTCTCGACCAACTCGACATGGACCAACTTGACGCGGCTCACAAGCAGCACATCGCTTAGCAAGTGGACTGAGGCAAACGACAGCATCCCCGAGTCCCACCTCGTTGACCCACAGAATGACAGCGACGAAGAGGAGACGACTCCTCCCGCCTTCAGGGAGAAGGATACGGTGCCGGAGCTGACACCTTTCCCCTCGGTGCCTGTTGGCAAGCGATCTCTTCACAAGAGCCATGCAAGCGAGTCAATTGTCCGAGACGAGGTGCCACCGATGAAGTCGGCCGAGACTATCAAGCGACGCCCACGGGCGAGGACGACGAGCCTCAGCGCCCAAGTTCCGCCGGTCGGACAGTATGCCTTGTTCCCCCGGGCATACGTCAAGGGAACCAACGATCGAATCTAAGCAAGCAACGGAACTCGCGAATTCCCGGGTAAAGCTGGTATGATGATGGCGTCATGTTTTGCTTTGTTTGAAGCTTTGCTACGCCTCCGTGTTGCGTGCGGCTGCGGCTCCATCTCCGTCCCCGTCTCTGTCACATTGCATTGCTGCAGCGTACTGCATACCTACCTACCTACCTACCTACCTACATATGGGCTTGATGCCCTGAAGATCCTTTTCCTGTCCCACATGCGAGCAGCAGGATGTTCCTGGCTCGCACTGTCCTCCCTTTCCTATACTACCTTACCTACATACCGACCTCTACACGCCGTCCCTAGTTGAGGATGTCGACCCATCAATGGTTTTCCTTTTGTTAGACTTGGAGTCTCTCGTTCAGAGGCGTTGCATTGCTGGGCCTTGTTTGTTCCCACATGCCTGGCTGGCCACTCGGTCCCATGGACCTCCTTGCTTTTTTTTCTTGTCTGGTCATGTTTCTATTTACATTCAAGCTATCCGAGGCGTACATGCGGGTCTGCATAAAAGCAGTTGGGGGCATTGGGGGTTTCTCAAAAAAGATAAACAAGGCATTGGGTGTATGTTTTTACTTTTTCTTTTACTGTTCATACTTTACTTTACCGCGCACATTTAGAGTTGGTTTGAGACAAGCCAACAGCGAGCGTGGTGGAAGGCATCCTCGGGGTGCGACATTGGAAACAACCGGATCTAGGTTCCGGTTCTTATGAGTGATGGATTTATGACCTTCTAGACAGACCGGCATCGACAGCTACCTTGTACAACAATTGCCTTGATGGCTACTAGCTCAGAGCGATGCTTGTTCACATCTGTATATAACTAAAAAGAAGAAACAAAAAAAAGACTTAAAAAAAGTTTAACCAACCATAACGTTCCTCCCAAGATGTACCTAGTGACTCACAAACCTTATCAATGTCAATAAATGTTAGGCTGCCTTTATACAAAGTCTTTGCAAACTTTCAACAAAACCTTGACCTACTAGTCAGGTATTTAAGACGTCTCATCCCACATATGGAAAGAGTCAACCTCGTGATGTGAGTTCCTATTCTTTTTTGGCGCTCTTCCTGGGTGTGTGGTAGTACACCCATGATATTTCATGAAATATCAGAAAAACAACGCCGACCTGACCAGCGGCCTATCTCGATGCCAATGATGAACTCAACATCAACATTACCTCTTTTGACAAAACAAAATGTCTTTTGAGTTGCTGCTGCATTGGTGGTTCTGAGGCAACCTGATATTCAACAACAACAACAACAACAACAATGACAAAATCCCCTTTCTGCCGTTTCAACCTTCAAACCAAATCGCACCTATGGTGAGAACCCAGACCATCAGCTCTGCAGCAGGCTGGCATCCATAGTCTCCAAAAGCTTGGAGTGTTTGGGAGACCTGAGGTACACAGCATCAACAACTACTACTATTGGTTGTTGGCACAACAAACAAATCGTAACAAGCTCCAAGTCGCGCCAATAATGAGACGCAAAGAAATCAACTCTACAGCCGGGTTGGCATTGATGTCCCGCATTTGGGATAAGACCAGGGACCTGAGGCACCCAACAGCCTTTTGCAGTTCTGTTTGGGGATATGAAAGTCGTAATAAGTCGCGCCGGTGATGAGACCCAAAGGAATCAACTCTACAGCAGGTCGACATCCATGTCCCGATGGAGTGAGGCTAGGGACCTGAGGCACCCAACAGCTGATGCTAGCTGTTTGAGGATATACAAGTCGTAACAACCAGTCGCGCCGATGATGAGACCCAAAGAATCAACTCTACGGCAAAGTTGACATTAACGTCCCGAGTTTGGGATAGGACCAGGGACCTGAGGCACACAACAGTTTACCAAGGCTGTTTGGAAAGATAAAAGCCGTCGCTACAACCAAGTCGCGCCGGTGATGAACCCGAAGAATCAGTCATGCAATGGAGGCTGACTGACATCGATGTCCCCAAGCTGGGGTGAGACCGGGGACCTGAGGTACACTATCAATAACGACTGACCAAGGCATGCCATGACAAGTTGTCATACCCCCTATTGCCATGTAAAGTTACACGAGCAATGGTAACGGGGGATGAACAAGAAAGGTAGCATCGACACATCACATGAAGAGCCAATAAAGGGGGGGACATGACAAGTGATAAGCCAAACCAAGTCGAATCCGTAGTCGAGTTTTCTATTCGGTGTTTGTTTTCCCCTCCAAGCAAGAAAGCAAGCAGCCAGAATTCTTTCGTCCCAAGAACCAATGCTGTGTAAACACTTGTCCAAACATCATGTCTATCCCGTTCCCCTTTCCGAACCCCCTTTCCCTTTCCCTTGCCTTCTTCCTCTTTATCATCTTATCTTTGTCGACCCCAACCCAACGTCTGATGCTTTCTTTTCTCACCTTGTGCCGTAACCCAGTACCAACCAATGCTCCATGTTCAATGCAGCCAAAGAAGATGGAAAAAAAATTATAAAAACGCAAAACCACATCCACCCAGCCCAAGTCTACATGTGTTCGTTGATGTCGAGGTTCTAATATCATGAGCATCATGAGAAGAAATGAAAGGAAGGAAGAAAGAAAGAAAGAGGGATAAGAGAAGGGAAGGGGAAAAGGGGGAAGACATATATACACACACACATGTTGATGGAAGAAGAAAAGAAAGAGAGAGAGAGAAAAGCATCAAGGCAACCCCCCATGAGACGGAAGAGACAGAAAGAAGTTGCACAAGGACAAAGCCCACCAACCACCACCCTCCCTCACCCTTTGAGATATCAAATGTCCGTTTCCTTTTTGATACCTATCCGTACCATCCCTTTATCTTCACCAATTTTTTTGTTTAACACGATCCAGTCCCCACTCACCACCATCACCAACCCTCTTGAACCATGAGAAGGGGACCACATAACCAAAACACGATAAACAATTTGCTTCATGAGCCTGTTGCTGATGGTGCATGGGCCCCCCTTGTCCATGACCAGTCGTTGCCAAATTGCAACTGCGCTGCACCAAACAAGCATGATAAACAAAAACATGTATAGCAAAAATCAAACACGAATGAATGAATGAAAGGACGGAGGGGAAACGTGATATTCGCAACAAGGAAATTCGGTCTCGTATCCCTGAGAGCATCTTCCAGGGCTCGTCCCTTGTCACAATCTTGAGTAATGCCTTCCAGTCTTTGATGCTCTCTTGTCGTCAGTCCTCATCTCGATCGTCACGGGCCGTGTCCTGATCCGTGTTGCTATTGAAATCGAGCGGCGTTTGCTGGCCTGACGAGGATGTAGTACCCTCCGAGGCAGATCCTTTGAGTTGCCGGAGACTGCCTTGTAATTCGAGGTTCTCGCGCTCGAGCTGGTTTCGTTCCTGTTCCAGTGCTTCAATATGCTTGCGGGCCATTTCAAGCACTTCGCCCTTGCTCACACGGCGGTCTGCATCGTTCGCGGCATCGGATTCGTTATCGTCACCGTTACCGTTACCGTTTCCGTTTCCGTTTCCGTTTCCGCCAGATCGAGCTTGCTCTGGCAGAGCATTGAGGAGTGATTCGAATTGCGCGTTCAGACGGTTGCGGTATTGCTTCTCGACGAGGTTATGCGACGCTCGGGTCCGTCGTTCTTCTGGAGTATCATTAGGCTTGTCACGACTATTCTTGGACGTTCGAGAGGCACTGCGAAGCTTGCTCTGGCGACTGGAAGCTGTCGATGTCGTTGACGCCATGGATGCGGATTTCGAGCCAATGCTGGCGCGGCTGTTCTGTGACGCAGAACTGGGACTGGCCGCATCAGATACCGAAGGCGCACCACCAGCGCTGCTGCTGCCGCCCTGAGAAGCTTCAGAGGTTTTCCGAGCGTCCTTCTTCTGTCTTCTAGGTCGGGGGTTCTTCGTGGTCTCGAGGCGGGCGCGGGGTGGTTGTCTTCCTGAACTTCGTCCACTTCGGCCCAGGGATTTGTGGTTACATGAGCGGCGGGCGTCGTCACCTTTGGGGTGCTCGCTCCATGGCTGAGAGCGTCATCCCAGTGACTGGAAACGGCACTATCGTAGTGACCCCTGGATGAATGTATGCTGGATGGCGAGACGAGCTCGCTTCCATACGCGAAAGCGGGGTCTGTCGACGCATGTGAGAGATGATTCTGATGGCCGATCGTGCCGTCGCCGGCAGGGATCATGGCTCCTTGGAAGTTGAACTGAGGTGGATTCAGCGAAAGACTGTTATGTCCAACGCTGTAAAGACCCCAATCAATGTCCATTGAGCCTGTAGACACTGGAATGTGGTTCGCAAAGCCCTCTGGGCCCTGCGTCGAGTGGACGCCTCCATGGATGTCGTGCAAGGTCTGCGAAGGATGCGCTCCGTGACCTACAGGAGTCGGAGGACCGTGTAAGTCGAGGTGAAGGTGCCCGCGTGATTGCGCACGTGATGACTCCGGTAGTTGCATCCCGAGTACCGGGTGATGGGCTTGATGGTGGGTCTCGATCTCGGTCGGGTCTGGCCGCGGCGGCGGATCGCGGCTGGTTCGATTCGGCGGCGAAATGGGCTGTTGATGCTGAAAATGACCGGGTGGCGCTGGCGCCATCATCTGCTCCAACAAAGACCACAAACGTTAGACTCTTCCTTCATCATCATTTTTTTTTCTGGCCTCATGCTGTCGTCCTGTCCCGTCTCTATAGCTCGAATCTGATCTGCTGCGTGCCGCCTCCCGTCCCGTCTCGTCGCGGCTCCGCTTCATAGGTCGCGCGCGTTTCCTCTCCTGAGCGACATCGCCACTGAGTTGGTCCGGAGGCTTTTTCTCCGTCCAATCTGGCTCCCTCCAGCACCTTCTCTCGAGAGCCATGAGAAGCCATGACCACATGTCATGACCAGTCATTCGAGTCATGGCGCCAAAGAGACGGGGTAGAGATGGATGCCGGTGGATTCGAGCCTCAGCCACTGGCCTGATGTTTGGAGCAGCCATGTCTTAGTTGCTGCGAGCGGCAACTTAGAGGGCAGACAGCAACCATCTCGAACGCCCTAGCGTCGGCGTTCCTGACCCTCACCACCTACCATCTCAACATCACATTGCGCAAAGAGACAGGAACAACGACAGCTTCAGCGACCAGCACCATACGTACCTCTGGCTCCTCTATGAGGAAGTCATAGAATGACTGGTCCCCGCTGTGTTCCCCCGCCATGGTAGGGATCGGGGAGTCGGCAGGATGCAAGAGATCCTGGATCTTGGGGGTTCCTTGGGTGTTCGTCCGGCCCCCGCGTTGTCGATGTTCGAAGGTGTGGGCCGGGTATCCGATTGTATGTCCTCTGCAACCAGGCGTGCCCAGGTTGCCCTGTTCGGTAGCGGCGGCTATTGTGTTCGTCTCTGTCGAGGAGGTTGTAAGTGTCTTTGATGCAGAGACCAGTGGAAGGTCTTCTGGCTTCGATCCGTGAACGTCTTGATAAACGACTCTTCGTTGACCTTGGTCGGCCTGGGCCTACGGCCGGCACCGTGCTTCACCTTGGAGGCCGGTGATCAAGGGGCCGAACTGCTTATACGGTGCTGGTGAAGCCGCAGATTCGACGTCACCGGAGCCTGCTCGATAGTTCCAACGCCACCCGCGGCGCACCGCATCGGACCAGCAGCCCAGAAACTGATGGTCCTATTCCCGTCGGGCGAGGCTATGTCGGCGTCTCGTGCTCCCACGAAGCCGGACAAAAAGTCACCCCACTGAAGAGATTTCTCGGCACCACGAGACAATCGGTCAAGCGACCGATCGGATGTCCTTCCCAGTCCTTGCTTCTTCTCAGATGAGCGAATTACGATGCCCGTCTTCTCGCTAACGGCACTCAAGGTCTCCTTCTCTGCCCCTTTGGTCTGCCTGTTGGTTGCTGTTGTTAACGTCAGAGCGCATGCTGGGTAGGGTGACTTTTCCATCCATCGGCACATCTTTACTCACCAGCTCCCTCTTCTGCCGCGCTATCGACCGCCCGGTCTCAGCAGCGTCCCTTCCTTCGCGTCTCGGTCTCGGGAACAATGGCCCCTTTCCTTTCCTTCTGTCGTCTTCCCCCGGCTTCCCGTGTCTCCTCTCCTGAGGCTACTAGAGTCGAGTGACTAGTCACGGGGACACCCAATGGAAACCCGAGGCCTGAGCAGATGGTGGTTCGAGGCCCTTGATGACTGCACTGCTCTCGCGTGTTTCTGCACTCGCCCCGGGAATCGAATGTGGTGAGATATCTTGGTGTCAAAAATAACATAGGGCAACTCGGAAGGGGGGTTTATGTCGAGGCAAGACAAGCTTCTCGGCCTCCCTCCCCACGTGAATGGGAAGGCTTCCAATGGGAGGGGTTGTATGGTTTGAACCCGTGGCCGTGGGAAACCCAATGCCGGATAATGGGGAAGGCCATGTGTGGGTTCAAGCTGACGCCTTGATTGCATTTTGCAATGACTCGACCTTGGAATTGGTCAGTGTCCCCGCCTTTACCGCCCCAAAGGGGTTTTAAGGACTGCTCCTAGGGAGCTGGAGCTGGAACTGGAGCTGGGTAAGTAGGTGGGCTCGAGGGGGGAGACAGCCTGGGCTGGGACTGGGACTGGGACTGGGACTGGGACCGGGACGGGGTCTGGGACGGAGACTGGTACTTGGGCATTCGTTCTCTTTCAGGGCGATCGGCATCTCGAGGCCTTGCCCATCCCGTCTTTATTGGATACCTTGGCCCGACAAGCCCTACTGCTCACATGTCAAGCGCGGGAGGGTGCATGAAGAGGCGTATAGATTTTCCCTGCCAGAGCCGGTCTCCGGGCCCTCGTCAGTCTGGCGCGATACGGTATCATATTGCTGGGGGGCATTGTGAGCGGTCAAATCTCGATCTTCCGAGGTCAGGCTGCTCCCTCCCCCGGCCACCGTCTTCCTGTCTCTGATACCCGGTGGAGAGGAAGTACAGTAGCCGTCCGTTATCTCATCAGGGCCCATGCCAAGTTTCCAGCTCAGCCAGCCTGGGTTGCTCTGGGGGCCTTGTTCGAGGACGGGCCACCCATAGGTTTAGAAGGGACTGGGTATATTTGCCTGGGAGACAAACAGCACGGTCATCATGACGCTAAATGGCACCACATGCGTCCCCAACATGATCTTGTGATGTAAACCGGTTCTTCCAGTCCCAGCAGGACGGAAACGACGCTGTACACGGACCCGAGACGGCCCCATTGATCTGTTGCTCGGGACATGAACCCTTCTGCGAGGTACAGATGGGCTCGCCTCTCACCAAGTGGACGGCGCAGCCTTTGGGTGTCTAGATGTCCGTGGTATGGTGGTCTGATCCTAGATTCGCAACCGAGGAGCGGGGGGGTGGCTGGCTATAGCCAGGGGGGGCCGCAAGCTTGGCCAGCGCAGCCAACGAAAAAGTATGCCATGATTGGGAAAAGAGGGCCCTGGACGAAGGGGATTCACGTTGGATGCTGGGGCTAGGACGTTTTGAGGCGGGCTGGAGACTGATGGAGCCAAGTGTGGTCGTTGGCCGTTGGGCTGATATGTCGTTTGGGGGGGCGGCATCAGGGGACGAGAAGGGACAACGGTTTTTTTGTGGGCTAGGCTTCTGTGTAGTGCATTTTTCTCGACGTCACCGCTTCGAGGGCATTTTTCTGTTCCTCTTTGGGGCATAATGGCATTCTCTTGACATTGCCATGCCATAGCTCGCTCGCTGTCGTTCTTGGGCGGGTACGCGGATCGAGGAGGCGCCCGCCCACCTGCAACACCAAGAGTGAGCTCGAACCGTCAGATCAGTCAATCCGGAGGGGAAAGAGAGAAAAAAAGGAACTGTTGGTTCCCACCTGGCTTCTCTGTGAAACAGCATAATGTAGGGACTGCATGATGGGAAATTCGCGGCTTGCTCAGCCGTGACACATCGACTTTTGGAAAAGCTGATGTCCATCCCTCCTAGGGGTCGAGAGAGCGCCTTGCCGAGGGAAGATGTAACGGAGACGCTGCGGCGGCATGGCGTAGAGGTCGAGCCTCGAGGCTGACCAATGATGAGAAACAGAATGGACGGGGGGACCCCTTTCCCATTTCTGATGTGAGCCGCTCTTTCCTGCTTCGTAAGGTGCAGTTGCAGATGAACCCTGGATGAGTGTGTTTGGGAAGGTGCCGCTCAGGTAAGGTAGGTATGGCAAGACAGGTAAGGCAGGAAGTGTCCATCCCTAGAGGTATCCGTAGCACTTTGCCGGGTGCTACACGATGGACGCATCGGTGTCGACGGTGGATCGCCGAGGATGCCGGCTGTGTTGCCGTTTGAGGGGAAGAGAAGAGAGGGAGTGAGATTGGGGAGAGGTTGGCGGGAAAGATGATGATGGATGGATGAGATGAATTTATAGTTGTGGTGGACGACCTCCTTCCCAGCTACAACTCACGAGAAGAGGTTATTCCTACTCACAGCTTCACGACTGAATCTACTCAAGTTCTCTCAAACACTCGAGTCCCCTGAATGGGCTGCTCTCCGTGTTTTTTAACCAAGTTGAGGATCAGATCATATATTCGCGAGACCCAATTTCGCAACCCAACCGCCACTAGATGAAGCACCATGATACTTGACGATGCTCCTCAAACACTCCCCCCCTTCCACCGCAAGCCGTGCCGCATCTTGTAAGCCGAGTAGCCGCCCGTCAAGGAAGGATTCATTCGTCAATCTGAGATGGACTGTTTATGCAATCCAGTCCGACTGAACGAGGGCCTCATGCCCTTGACCCTGCCTGCTTCTGTGCTTCTCTCCCAAGCCTCTACGCGAGCGGGCCCTCTCAACTCGTTCGGACCGCTTAACACAAGACTTCGGAGCCGGATATAATGAGCTGTCATAATGGGAAATTCGACCACAGCTAGCAATTTTTTCTTTTTTCCCCTTCCTGCGGCCCCTCTTAGAAATTCGCGAAAAAAGCAAGTTCCCTGACTTACACCCTGGCTGATCTGATCTTTGTCCAAACCTTAATCAACTCAGTAGCGCGCGGTTAAGATGAAACTCTTTCCAATAACCACCATCTCTCTCTTTTCATAAACGCCCCTCCTAGATCTCGTTACTTTAGCTGCTCAGATCTCATCAGCCACTGGCTGAAATAAACTTGGCTTCCCATGAGGCGTCATCTACGCACTCCTCCTCCAGATGCCACTAAAGAATCCTCCCTGTGCCATGTCGCATTGCCTTGCAGTAGCCTGTCTTCTCGAAAACCTGCCATCGCCGATCGAGGGGCCCCTGATCGTCGCTGCCAAGACGAAAACGGCCACCAAAACATACAACTTCTCCACCAACCGCTGCCACGAAACAAATGACCTCTCACTGCCAAACGGCGATAGTTGTCCTGAAGAGAAATGGTGACTACTGATAACTAAGGAATGGCTAGGAAATCCAATTGAGCATTCAATGGACCTTGGCGACGCGCCCTGAAGCACAATTGACTAAATGGTGGCTTGTGCTATCAAAATTACATTCATACGAGGCAGCTGAACAAGATGCCCAAGCTTTGGGGCCGCTCTTTGCGGCTGATAACTAGTAGTTGGCGATCAGAATGTCACAAGTCAAGGAACCCTCGTCAATGGCTGTCTCCAAGACAGGGCTGCCTGCCGTCAGCTGGGAACTAGCCCTGTATAGATCTAGACAATCCGGGGCCGGGACAGGTGCAATAACCGCGAAATGTTAATAGCTATCACTACTACATGAGCCCATGGGTGATATCATCTTTCTAGCCTGAACGCCGCCAATACATCTGTATCTCCAAGACCAAGAGCTTTTCCCAGCCTGGCTCCATTAAAATTCTCCCACGGATTGCCGCATAGCTTACATCCCCTCCAATTGAAACCCCGAGACTATACTTAGGTGGTCTTCTTCTTCTTCTTGGGCCTCTCCTCCTCGTTGTCCTCGTCATCGTCATCATCATCAACACCGCTCTCATCGCTTCCTGAGCCGGAACTCTCGTGGGCGCTGTCGAACTCCTCCGCGACGTCGCTTTCGCTGTCAGCCTGGAAGTCTTCATCCACGCTCTCCTCGTCTTCATCCGCTGAGCCTCGGTCAGCCTTAGCGACCACCTCATCCTCGGAATCATCCATCTCTTGGTCAAGTGCTGCAGCGAGAAGGTTGGCGTCCTCGTCAATCTCGTTCTTGACGCGAAGACCCTTGAGCTTGAAAAGGTCTCAAGAGCCTTCAGGTCCTCACGACTAATGTTGCTGAACTGCGATGAGCCGGCGCCGTTCTTCAGGAGAACAGTGATATCGAATGTCGACAAGGCTGACACAGCTCCGCTGACACGAGAGAAGGTAACCGACTGAGTCTGTTCGTAGGCGATGTAAGTTGCCGGCTTGGGAACAAACATGAAGGCCTTTTCCAGACAGTAGAGGGAACCCTCGCTGGCCTTGATGGAACACTTGATACCGTACTGGTTGCGGTGTCTGAACAGAAGTTAGTAGTCGTGTCAACTAGGAAAGAGTAGGGAACTTGCGTGATAAAGTCCTTGGCAGGGGACGAAATCTTCTTGTTACCGAGACCACGGAAAATCTTGGCCACAACCTGGTGGAGAGGCTCCTCGTAGTGAGGCTCAAGCTTGTCTTGGTACTTCTTCTTGAGCTCCTCCTCGTTGAGGTTGAGGTCAATGGTAACCTCCTCGTCCTTCTTAAACTGCATGACAACGAAGGGGTATCGGGTTTGACCCTGGCGCAGAGGTGGATCGAGACCAATGACAAGCATGTAATGAACCTCGTCGGGCTTGGGAAGCACCATGAACTTCTTGATGGCCTCGTATTGGATCTTGTAGTCGTACGTCTTTCCACGGAGGCGGAACGATGCCTCATACATATCGATGTCAAAACGACCTCTGCAAAGGACACGTTAGCGAAAGCACGGAGAGGTACCGCGGTCTTGAGTCATACCTGGGAGTGAGATGCAGAACATCCAAGAATGTGGCGATGGTGTCGCCAGCTGTTTCGCCAATCTCGGCCTTGTCGATCAGAGTTTCGTAGAAGAGGGTAGCTGCGTTCTTCTCCTCCTCAGCGTTGCCGGCATCACTGCCAGCATCCTCGCCCTCGGCCTCCTTACGAGTGGTGACACCGGGGATGTAGAAGCGCATCTCGACCAGCTGATCGCGGCCAGCGGCAGCCTTGGAGCCCTTTGACCGAGCTCCACCGAGCGATGGGTTGGCTCCCGAATCGGCGGCTGTGGCAGGAAGGGACATTTCTACGGCCACTTCATTTCGACCAGCAAGGTTGGTGTTTGCGATCTCCGAGTAGGCCAGCTCGAAAGCAGGTCGATTTTGTACGCTGAAGGTGAGTTCAGACTTGGAGAACTCTGCCTTGCCCCAGTTCCAGCCGCGAAGAGCGTGCTCCTTGTTCTCGAGAACGGTGCTGTACCAGTTCTTGAAGACCTTGGCGAGTCGGTCGTAGTCCTCCTGCTGGAAGCCATCGAGCTGGATGATGCCGGAATTGGCACGTTGCAAGATCTTGATCTCGTAACCCTTGGCGGCGCGACTCCATTGCGCAGAGGCGATGTTGCTGTGATCGAGGGTAAAGGTGTCGCCGCCGCTCGCAGGCTTCCAACCGAAGCCAGTTTCGGCGAATCTGCACTTGCCACTCTCCTTGGAGAGGTCCAAGTAGATGTTGTCGAAACTCTCGCTGCAAATTGATGATAAGGTTAGCTGTTGCCATGGAGATGCTTTGTGAGGCGATCCAGAGTTCGACGAAGCCTCGAGACCATCAAAGACGCCTCGAGAGTGAAAGAAATTGATCCAAAACGTACATGGCAGTCATCACGACGACTTTGCGCAAACTTTTGGTGTGGAGAGATGAGATTGGGAAAGGACAGCGTCGTCTCTTTCTCTCCTTTCGAGGCGACAATGGGTTGCGATGCAGAGCACGGTCTTTGGAAATTTGAGAATAGGTTCTCAGCTAAGCTTCGCGGTCGCGTCCCCCAAGTGCCTGAAAACACGCGCTCCCCGTGAACCACTATAAAGGCCCCACTTCAACAAAGGCTCCAGGGTGCTCTAGGCGTCAGCTCGCCCTGGGGAAAGCCTCTTTGCAGCAATGGTTGGGCGGCGTAGACCTCCCCAACGTTTGTCCGGTCCGTGCAGTCACATGGTCATGCTGTTGGAGGTATCATGAGGGGGCCAAGACTGCTGACTTAGCAGAGGACGATAGTGGTTCGTGAGATGCGGGTACCCCGTTGCTGTTAAAATAGTGGAAAGCTACCTATGATGGATTATACCTTATCTTCAATGCGTGGCTTGCTCTCCGACAAAGCATCGCGGTACTTCTGCAACCTTCCCGGCAATGCTCCACCAGCGATAGCGCCCGCGTGCTTGAAATGACGACGTCGTTGGCTATCGCCATCCGTCACTCGTCGCCTTCCTCCGACTCTTCCCTCTTCTTCTTCCTCATCATCTCCATCCACGCCTCCTCCCCCCTTTGAACCAACACTTATGCCTATTGCTCATCCATCACTTGGATGGTTCATGCCGTCATGACAACAAACAATCGCCGCCGGTCATCCGGCTTTCGATGCGCCTCGACTGCTCGAGTATCTGCCGCGCTACTGTTATCATTCCTCGCCTTTACGCCATCATCCGCCTCCGGCGTCGTCGACCGCGGTAGCCGCTTCCAGGACGATATCCTATTGCCTCCTGGGCCAGCACTACCATCAACTCCCGAAGTGCCTGCTCCCGCCGAACACACTTTCACACTTCGACACATATACCACCACGGCACCTATCTCCATCCCAACCTCCATCGAAAGCGCGATGTTAACCACGCTGAGTCAAGAGTGTACTTGGCCGCTGAAGATGGTTTTGAGGAATACGAGATTACCCGGCTCACGGCCAAGAGCCGCGCCGAACCGATCCAACGTCTGGTAGATCGAAGACCATCTGTTGTTGACCCCATGGTCGCCGAGTCTCGGCAACGAGGTTACGTATCCGTCCTTGACGCATCGGCGTGGACCACAGATCAAGTTCCATCCCCCGATATCAAAGATAAGAATACTGTCCTCACATTAGCGCGCATGACTGCCAACGCTTATGTTGAGCGCGACACTGATGCTGACTGGGAGGATGTCGGGCCTCGGTGGAATCGAAGTGCCGATTTCGGATGGGAGGGTGACGGCCTTCGTGGACATGTTTTCGCCGACGACACAAACTCGACCATCGTCATCGGCTTGAAGGGAACGACGACTGCCGTTTTTGATGGCGAAGGAACCACGACTAATGACAAGGTCAATGACAACCTCTTCTTCAGTTGCTGCTGTGCTCAGCAGGGCCAGTGGACCTGGCATCAGGTCTGCGATTGCGCTACTAGCACATACACCTGCAACAACACTTGTGTTGTTCAGGCACTGCGGGAGGAGAACCGATACTACGCTGCTGCTCGTGAGCTATACTCGAACGTGACAGAGCTCTATCCTGGTGCCAATGTTTGGCTCACAGGCCACTCCCTCGGTGGTGCCGTCACGTCCATGTTGGGCATGACATACGGCTTGCCCGTTGTCACCTTCGAGGCTGTTCCAGAGGCTCTTCCAGCTTCGAGGCTCGGCCTGCCTCTTCCTCCTGGTGCTGACCCAAGCTTCCCCCAGTTGCGCGAGAACACGGGCACGTTCCATTTTGGCCACACCGCGGACCCAGTCTACATCGGGACCTGTAACGGTGCTGCGGCGTCCTGCTCATTTGCCGGATACGCTATGGAGAGCGCATGCCATACGGGCTACGAGTGTGTGTATGATGTCGTGGCTGACAAGGGCTGGAGAGTCGGAATCGGCACACACCGGATTCGCTCCGTCATTGACGACATCATCACCAAGTATGACGACGTTCCGGAGTGTAAACGCACACCCGAATGCCGAGACTGCGCACAATGGAAGATGTACGAGAGCAACGGAACCGAGACAACGACAACATCATCTTCGTCGACAACCACCCGGACTCGGACTCGGACATCAACTTGTGAGACGCCTGGGTGGTGGGGTTGCCTGGACAAGACCACCCCAGGGGCGACTACAACATCGACAACGTCGTCTTCAACTACGACCTGTCATACACCTGGCTGGTTCGGATGCAAGGATAAGACGACTACTGAAACCACTACGGCGGAACCGACCCCGACCCCGACTTGCGAAACTCCAGGCAGGTTTTGGGGTTGCCGGGATGAAGTGGTCGTGACTACGAGCGCTCAGCCTGGTAGTGTGACGCAAGTTCCTATCACTGCTGCGCCTACAGCTACGTCAACGGATCCTTCGAGTGCCTCGCCACCAGAGAAACCAAAGTGCCTCCACCGCAACTGGCTTGGATTCTGCAAGGAGTGGGAAGGAGAGGAAACGGAGTTTGACCCCGACGAGATTTAGTATGGGGTGATAAATGCGATCTCCTGTCGAGATAGTCATATGCGACTCATACGACACCATGGTACCTGATCATACACGCAATCCCGGAAAGCTCGGGCTCCGGATACAAGTTCGTGTTTATTTGGTCTTATTTTCAGCTTTTGGCTTGGGGCGGAGGCCTCTGGGGGTTTTGGTGATACAGACGGCATTCTCTCGCTCACAACAGTGAGAATGATTTTTTTCATCTTCGAATCGATGAGGGCGTTTGGCTGGGTTCGGATCGTTACACGCAAGCAATTTAAGGGTTTTGGATTAGCACAGATAGATCAACTCTACTTGACCTGAGAGTCAGTGACGGATAACAGCGACCGTTAGACATTAGCATTAGAATGTTTGAATCTTGATATTTAACTATGAATAATGGTGATTATGCTGTGAATCATGATTGTAGTTGCCATGGATCTTAAGGCTGTCATGTCCACCCCCACCGGCACATGGGTTGGTTGATGTCAGCGGGCAGCCAAAAATAATTCTCCAGTGCTCCCCACCAAAGCGCGTCTTCCTAACATCCAACAAACTCCTGGCGTAAAGCCGCGACACCACGACATCCCATCGAAACAACCCAAAGGCGGCCGGAATAGCGTCATATGATGTCGCCAGCCTCGATTAATCTCATTGATCGATGATATAACGCGATGGAGACGGAATCCAAACCCTCGGAGATGGGGACTCCCCGTTCATCCTCCCTGTCGAGCCTCAGCGATAGTGACAGCGACAGCGAGACAGCGAAGAATCTCCAACGCCGCAGCAACGACTCCGATAGCCAGATCAACAATGAAGACAAGATAGAATGGCTGGCCACGACACGGAAGCGCCGCTCAACCGCCGGTAATCGGATGAAGTCGATGCTCGCCAATGAAGAGCCCGATTCAGACCTTGAACTATTGTTCGCAGAGGATGAGAACGACCAGGGCTTCTCTGACGCCGATGAGAATGCATCAGACGTGCACATGGACTCTTCTTCCGATGACGAGGACAATGACAACAACGATGATGATCTGGAGGGCGAGAAGGAGCTCGAGAGACAGGCCAAGGAGCGGCGCGCCGCCCAACGGAAGCGAAAGGCCCAAGAGGCCATCCCTGCAAAGTTTCGCAAGAAGGTTCGCATCGATCCCACGACCAAGACGCCTGCTGCACCCACGAGGCCCCCGCCGCGACCTAAGAAGAAATCCGAGCGAACCTCGTGGCTGCCCTCACCGGCCGACCTACCGACCCGAGCGTCGTCCCGCCAAACGACCCGACTATCCAAGGAGCAGCTTCACCAGCAGATGGTGGAGCGTGAGGCACGTCGACTGAAGCAGGTTGCGCAGATGCAGAAGAAGGCGGCTCGTCTCGAGGCTATGAAGAAGCCACCCATGACACAGGAGGAGAGGTTGCGCGAGGCGGCCATCGTGGAGAAGCGCAACAGTAAGAGTCTCAACCGGTGGGAGGTGGCAGAGAAGCAACGCGAGGAGGAAAGACGGGCGAAGCTGGCGGCTTTGCATCAGAGGACACTCAAGGGACCGGTCATCACGTTCTGGAGCGGCATCGGCGAGTGGATGGGCAGGCACATGGTGATCGAGGAACCGGCCAAGGAGAAGAGGAAGAGGGGTGAGAAGGCTAAGGGCAAAGATAAGGACAAGAGCAAGGGCCAAGACAAGACACCTGCTGGTGAGGAGAAGAAGGACGGCAATCAGGATCGAACACCGGCTGCGAATGATGCTTCATCCAAGGCCAAAGATGAGGAGTTGCAGCCAGCGCAACAGCAACCATCAACAACACCATCAGAACCGGCTGCGGCATCAGGGGCCAAGGAAGCTGAGCCAAATGCCACCCCCAAAGTCGGCGATGCCGTTACAAAGCCAGCAGATCCACCTTCAACGGCGCCGAAAACGACGTCTCCCACTCTCAAGACCGAAGAACCTGTTCGGTCGATGGCGATGCCACCACCACCTCCCCCTAGTGGTCTCGCCATACTTGCTCCTCAACCTCCATCATCAACACCAACACCGCCGCCGCCCTCTCCCCTTGCTCCTCCAACAAGTGGCCTCGCCGCTCCATCTCCTCTTCCCGCTACCGCACCACCAGACACAACTCAGCAGTCCATCATGACTCCACCATCAGGTCTCGCCCGTCCACCAGAACCGAAACCTTCTGGCGTTCTGGCAGCCCCTATCCTCGCTCCACCTCTCGGCATAAGTGTCAATGGGGCGGTGCCTCCTATGATGGGTTTTGGCAACCCCAAGTCCAACGTCCTTGCACCGCCGAATACATCCCAAGGTGTTGTCCCTCCCACATTGTCGGCCGTCGCCCCTCCCCATCCCTCTATATCCCCTCCAGTTACCGCTTCCCCTGCCCCAAAACCTCCACCGGCGCCGGCGACTTCATCATCAACAACGGATGCAGCTCCAAAAGACATCCTTCCACAGCCTGCATCCAAACCTTCCGATCTCCCTGCCAAAACCCCTAATACAGACCCTTCAGCTGCACCTAACCCCCCTGAAGCTGAACCTCAGCCACCTCAACCATCGACCGGAGCTCGCAACGCCATGGTTTTTCAAAACTTTGACAACAACGCGCTTAAGGATCGTACTATCCAGACTCAGATCATCTTTGGCCGAAAGATGAACAAGCTACCCAGTAAGACCCCTTGAACCCCTATTCATAGCTCTGTTGCTAACGCTCCACCCTCAAAGAACCTTCACCCGCTCCACTCTGCGTCATCACAAACCACCCTGCTCGCTACCGTGATCCTCGCACTGGCCTCCCGTATTACAACGCGTACGCGTACCGCGAGATCCAGCGTCTCATCCGGAACGAGTACCGTTGGAGCTGCGCCCTCAACGCTTGGGTCGGCAGCGGGACATACGCAGCCAGGGGAGTCCCTGAGCGCTTCCTGAATCCTAATAAGAAGGGTCCTGAAAAGAAGGAGCCGGCAACTGGTGATGAGACCAAGGGAGAGGCTGCGAAGACTACGGATGTGGCACCCGTACCTAAGGGCCCCGATGGGACGACTGGCACCCCAGTTCCAGAGAACAAGGTGAATGCTGTCAAAGATGAGCCAAAGCCATCTCCTATTCCCCAACCAGACACGGCCAAGGCCACTGCTCAGGTCAACACGGCTGCACCTGGCAACTTGGCACAACCCCCAACAGCTGGACCTTCAACCTCAACCTCGGCCCCGGCTCCAGCACCAGCCCCGGCCTCAGCTCCAGTTCTTACTGCTCCAACCTTTGCTCCCCCCACCTCTGCTGCCGCTCCTGCTCCCCAGCCTCAGCTACAAGCTCCAGCCAACCCCCCGCCGACTGCCGTGGGAACTGCACCGACACCAGCTCAAGAGGCAAAGTGAAATAATTCGCTTGGATTATCGATACGGGCGTTGTGGTCTCGGGCTATTTGGCACATTTTGGTTGCTGCCTTGAGGCGAGGAAGAGTAGCGGTAATGCGATATGACAGAACCAATGTGTTTTCTACGTGTATCAAAAAATGTATAGATAAGAGATGCCTATGATGGCAGAGGGAATCAATGCGGAGACATGCAACACTTCTATCCCGATAGAATACAGCCTTTGTTGGATCAAGCACGACATCATCTTTTGAGTGAGATAAACCGAGACAAATAAGTTCGAGTCGAAGATCAACTTCATTTCATCTATACAAGTCCTAATAGACCCTTCATGACGAGCATACCGTCATCAACAGATGTAAAGAACATGGTTGTTCAACCCAAACATGGCATCCTTGTCCTACCAAGATTGCGTTGCAGACATGACCATAACGTCCTCTTCCACATGCCCCCCGAATCCCATTTTGATCCATGTCTATTTTGCCTCGTACACCATCCCTATGCCCTCATATGCCCACCTTCCCTCCTTCCGTATTACCACTAAGGGTATAAATGTTTGTTGTATAGTATGCCACTTTCAATTCGCTTCCATTGCCCACTCTTGCGCCATCCCCGTATCTTTTTGTCCATTCCTGGAAAACGCCAAAATGCAAAGCCCATCACCTGCAAAAGCAGGGACAGTGAAGTAATACAAAAACAGATGCTGGAACTGAAGACCGAACGCCGTCTATATGATGATGCTGTTGTGTGATGACAAATCCCATGGATGTGTCTCAGTAAGATTAAAAGAAAAAGTTGAGAGTTGTGTTGCGATTTAGTTGCGCTTGGTGCCGATAACGTCAACCATCCAGCCCAGCTCGGCAGCGAAGTCATCCAATCCAGTGTCAATAGGAGCACCCAGGAAGTTGCCACCGCTAACAGTGAAGCCAGAATCGCTGCGGGAGAGGAGAGAAGGGGAGTTGACCTTGCCGTAGGTCGGCTTGGGCTCCGCAATCTTGGCTCCCTGCTCGTGAGGTTCAGGAAGGCTGTAGCACTCGAAAGAGTCGGTCGTCGATGGCATGCCAGCGGTGGGCTGGAAGGAGAGGATATCACTGTTGTTGCTTGACACAACATCGTCTTCGTCGTCGGTCAGGTCGAAGAAGTTGGTGTACTCATCCTCGGGGAAGTTGGGTGAGACGGGAGATAGGAAGAAACTCGTGGCAGGGTTGAAAGGAGCACGAGGCACTGAGAGTGTCTCAAGCCGGGGTCGAGAGGGCAGCACAGCGGATGCGGGCACCTCCTCTGTCTCGTGAACGTTTTGCTTGGGTGGTTCGGTAGGAATGAGGGTGATGGAGCTCTGGTTGGCCGCCTCGGCATTAAATGACTCGGTGGAAGCGGAACGCTTGAAGGGAGGAGGTGAGAGGCGGGTGACATAAGACTGAGTCTCGGATGCTGCCGAAGTTGCAAAGTTGTCGTCGTCGTCATTGTCATTGTCGTCGGCGATGTCCTCGGGGATGACCAACGAAGGCCTCTCACTGAGGTTCGAGTCGGGCCGGGGAGGAAGATCGTCGGACAGGAAGCGGCGAAGGGACTCGGGGGAGATATCCGGGTACGAGTACCCTCCGATGGGGTTGTACACCGGTCGTCAAAGTCCTCCTCAGTGAGGCCAGTCATGTCGTTGCGGACAGGAGATCGACCTCGTTCACCATCACGGCTATTCAACTTGCGACCAAACAAACGCTTCCAAGCTGCCGGGGCGGGGGACAATGACCGAGACGAAGCCTTGTGGTGTAGTGAGGGAGAGGAGCCAACACGGTAGGGGAGATGGTTGGCGGCTGTTGTAGGAGCGGGTCGAGGGGTGGTGTATTTTGATTCGGGGTTCATTGTCTTGAAGTCGGCAGCACGCATAGATGTGAGAGATGCACTTCGCTGTCGGAGAGCCTGCTCGACAGGGACAATCAAGGTGTTGACGGCTTGGCCTGGTAGATAAGGGCAGGCAGTTGTCGAAGGGAGACTTGGGTCGTGTGTCTCGACAGAACCATCCACCTCATACTGAGAGTCCATTGTTAGAATTATTATAGTGTTGCGAATGAGTGACTGAATTAGGTAGACAAGAGAAGGAGTGAAAAGGTTGAGTAAATGTTCTTGGGGGTTGGGCAAGCGAGTGTAGATGTATATGAATGGCAGTGGTGGGTGGTGGTTGTTAGTTGATATGCAAGGGATGGAATGAATGTTTATGTTTGTTATGGGGTATGGATGGTGAGATGAAACAGAATGGCAGACACATGCCAAAATGGGACCACATACGTAGTAATAATAGGTATGACCCATCTTGAGACCACCGTGCCTCTTGTTCAGACACGAGCCTGAGGGAGAGCCGAAGCCTGTGCCTGCGCTTGTGCCAGCGCACGTCGCAGAAGCCGAGACGGAAGCGTCGTCGCAGACGATGTCGCGAAAAGAATAGCAGCCTCTCCACTGGCCACGGCCACGCCGGACGTCGCGTTGCATGGGGTAAGATTGGCTGAAATTGTCCCACGACCCAATAAGCTGCACGGACTGGGTCGAAGGGTGTGTTTGACTGGGGATGCATGTCAGCGCCCGCCGCTCAGAGCCACGCACGATGCATCGGGCCACAGCATGGAAGGGGAATAGAAGAAAAGAAAAACAATGGGAAATTGCATAAAACAGCCAGCCACACACGCGGGCGCCCCAGCCCAAGGGAAGGGGGAAACGGCACTGGCATGACAGCTGAGAATCGCGGGGAGGGAGACCAGGGAGACCAGGTACTCCCAGTATCCATCAATTCCTTGGTCAACTGTCGGCTGCAACCAGCAAATAGTCCCAGAGAGATGGAGTCCATGGATACCCGCCTCTGCAGTGAAGCCTAAGCCCAGCCAGCCATCTGCCAATGCAATGCACGGCACGCAACTGCACGCGCGCAGAGGCTGGCTGTGATGGGACCGGCGCTGACTTCAGCTCGCCTCCCTTCTCTCGCTCGCGTGGCCCAGAACTCAGAAGAAAGCATCCAATTCAGAAAACAAGATTTCCAGTTCGTGTCTCAGACAACAGCAACAGGGGGGTTGGCCGGGGGTGAGAGCCAGATTCAGACCAGATTCATGCGAGGGTATAAATAAAACAGATAGAGCGAGCATACCACGGCAATCAAGACACTTTTGGGGTGATAAGTGCCAATCCCGGTCTTAGAAGGGAATGACAACGTTCGACAATTGAAACACAAAGGGAATGTAAGGAAATTGCCTCCAGAGGGCAATAAGAATGAATGAATGAGTATCGTTTAACCCGGCGCAACGGTCCGGAAACGGCGAATCGAGACAGTGGGTGCAAGATCGATCGGCCAGCGAGAGGCGGAGGAAGAAGCAAACAATGACAGCCAGGCAGGCAAACAATGACCAAGGAAAAATGAAGGACGAAAAGAAAGAAAAGGTCCCGACTCACAACATGAAAGTGAAGAGTGTCGTTGACGGGTCCATGGCGGGCAGCAGATGGAAGGGTCCCCCCGATGTAAATATGTAGGAAGATGCACCTCGTCGTAGGGATGATGGACGAACTCGGATCCAATTTGGCCCTGCAGCAACGGCCCACGACGGCGCCTAAACAAACCTCTGTTGGGAAGCTCGGAGAACTGGGGATGAATCAATAATAGCAGCCGGATGAAACACCAGAAGGCGCCCGTCGCATGTTCAGACAGACGCAAAGTGGTTCTCGAGACTTGAGACTGGCCGCTGAAGTCTGGAGTTGAGACTCCCAGATTACTGCGAATTTGGGGACAAGCCAGAGCCGGCCAATGGGAAGGCGAGGACCGGCTGAGATGGATGGACGGTAAGCGCCGCGACGGGGTGTCAGGTCGAGCTTTGACGAATGTCGAGGTGTACCAGACAACGGGGTGGATAATGGATTGCGGCACGGTACGGGCGCTTAAGCGCAGGGCAAACAAAGAAGCGCAGACCCTGAACGACAGACAAAGAACGAGGCGAAGCGTGGATATCCGGGCCTGGAAGGCGAAGCAATGTGCCGTACAGTAGCGACAATAGTAAGAACGAAATAAGACGCGCCGGGCGGGGGGTCGCGGGCGGCTAGTGACGCTGCTCCTCCGAAGTTCGTGTCGCCAGCGACGCTCGGGAGTCGAGTTGTGGTCCAGGAGTGGCCGAAGCTGCAAAGACCCGGGGGGACTCGATCGGAAGAAGGTCCAGCGCAAGTTGTCGTCGCCGCTAAATCGAGCTCTGCTTCTTCTGCTGTCCAGGTCTGGCGTTGCTTTTGGCGGTTTCAGATGAGGAATGGGGGAGAAGGTTTGAGAAGAGGGAAAGATGCAAGTTGGAAAATGAGATTGGATGTGGGAGGAGATTAGTTGCTATTGCGATGGGATGGCGGAAGGGGCGGGAGGACCAAGCTGTGTCTGGAGAGCCTGGGGATGGGGAAAAGGAAGGACTTCTTTTTCTTCCTTCCTTCCTTACATTAATTACGTCTTACCTCGCCAATCTTGGACGAGCAGGTAAGCCAAGCAAAAAGCTGGCCAACAGGATAAATCACCTCAGCTCAGCCCGGTTCGCCATGCTCGAATTCAGCTTGGGCTCTCTTTTCCAATTGCGATTGGGGGCCCGGGACAAGTGAGACCAGCTGAAGAAGAGGCGATCGTGAGAGGCTGAGATGCCGCGAACCATGCACGAGGGCCCCCGGGGGCGTCCAAGGGGGCCATGGGGGTGGGCGCGCCTCTTCTGGGTTCGGTTCAGCAAGCGACATCAGGTTTGACCAAGCCTATTGGCCCTGCACTACACTACAGGATGTGGCCCAGCTACTATCGACAACCGTGGAAAGGCTCCCGCCCTTTGGTCGTCATCGATTGTGCAGGTTGCATCCCATCGTTCTGCGCCTCCGTTGCTAAAGTCTATCCAACGGTGCCGCCGAAAACGTCGACATCCTAGACACATTCGAGACGGGAGGCCACGAACCATAAAATCCTGTGACACGGCGGACAAGAGAGACAATGCGAAACGGCCCTCAACTGGCGACATTTCAGGGGAACAGGTTCGCGGGCACGGAGCGCGCGGGTGGCATCTTGATGGGCGATGGGCGACAGGGAATCTGGTGTTTAAAGCCTCTGATGTTTGTGATTGGCTACCACGCATCCACTAGACTCCTGGAATGATTCCCAAAGGGGAATTCGACAGGAGCTCGAAGCGGCCTAGCGATCAGCCTGAGACCATTGCGGATCCAATCCTCGACAGGGATCATGGGGGGTTCAAGGCAAGGGGTCTAGAAGCTGTACAGGACATAAATACTAATGCGTTGCACGCGCAGTCAAGTGTCTGACTTATTCTGTGCACAAGTTCCAAGCCCATGTGCGGCCAAAGGGGGAGGAGGGGCGGGTGCGCTTGGGATTGGAGAGATGCACACGCGATGCAATGTGATAGGTTACCAGCATTTCAACTGCAGAACGGCATGTCCAAGTTTGTCAGAAATCAAGTTGAAAAAATGTTGACTCTTCAGCTGCAATCATGAGCAGACAAGAACCAGTCAAACCCCATCAATCGGGTAGCTTTTTTGGATGCCTCCACTAAATACAACCCTCCTGAAATCAGGGTCCCTTTAGATCCCCACACAGGAAGTCGACCACTCACGGCCCGTCTGGGATCGTCGAACCGCCCATCTGAAACTCTTCGCCTAGCAGGCATCATCGTCAGACATAGAGAGCCGTTCTCAGCAATGAACGATGTTGAGCTTCTGACAGCAGGTTTCAAGCAGAGTGGCTGGAATCAGCAAGGCAGGTTGATGCGCAAGTCAGGCAAGGCATTCAATGCAGCGCATGCTGCGGCCTATGGTCGCCCACGTCACCTGCGACCACACCATTTCATCAACAACCGCTGCTGCTGGCTGCCGCTTTCAGGACGTGGTGCAGCTCCCGAAGGTTGTCAAGATGCATGATTTCAATAGTTAGACTTATTGTGTCTCGGACGCACAAGGCCTACAGCCGACGATGCACCCGGCTCCCCGTCGGTGCGACCGCCTTTGTCTGGCATGACATTCACGATACTTTGTGCTTGCATTCACGATACTTGCTCCCTAGGCAGTCACCTTCTCCATAAATCCTTGGGCATCTGGAGACGTCCTAATGAGGCTCTTCATCTCCAGCCCCATCTCCCCTGCGGCGGTGCACACCGGCGGGTGGCGGTGGGCTTTGACGTCTTGGACCACATGTGGAGCTTTGAAAAAAAAACGTTCAAGGAAAAAGACGATGATGGGCCGCTAGAGTCGAACGTCGGCAGAGGGTTTATGGCGGGTATGGCCTCGGGGAACGCATTGTGGGTGCTTGTACGACTGCTTGCTGAAACAAGCTTGTCACTCATGAAAGTGATGGCATGAATTCGCACATACGTGAAGCGTCACACAAGAGTAGAAGAGTCAGACGTGAAGATGAGCATTTCATCTCATCTCACCCTGTCCATCAGCCAAATCCAAGTCCTTCCATCCGCAAGCCACCTTATCCCAGCCATAGTCCGGCAGCCCCGAGATTCTCAAAAAGCAAACGGCACCGCATCTCATTTTCCCAGCCTTCTTTTTTATTTCTCCGACTAATTCACGCAAGGCTGTCTAGTTAGCTCATCAACATGGAATTTGCTTGTCTTGCAAACTCCATTATACTTGATCAAAGCGCCCCTTGTTTCGGATCGTGTAACCACATGGTGAGAGCCCCGAACTTCGGAGAGACGAGAAGAGCTCCGAGAGCTTCCGCCGAATGCGGCCTCACCGCCTGCTTGTTTCTTCTTTCTGTGTCTCCTCAATTCACGTTCACGGTCATGACCTGCATCTGTGCATTTCAGCTGAGTGGGCGGGCATCAATCTCAGCTCATGAGAAAAAAACAACAAGAGATACTTCACTAGGGCTGAATTGTGGAGATTCTGCATGTCACTCCATTGTTTGATTGACGCTGTCATCCAATACAACGTATATTGGATTGTTGATATTAGCGTCTCATATACGTTATACCCTATTACATTTGGAGCCTCATCAATCTCACATTCAATGCCCATGACAACCAGCATCTCCCTCTTGAACCTCTTCGTTCCAGAACTCTGGTCATGATGAAGCGCCCTCTGTGCATCGACCATCCTGCGCACCCCGTCCCTATGCCCATTGCCAGTTCACGCTTCCCTCGTTCGATGTTTCCTTTGTGCCCCTGCTCTGCTGTTGTCCATGCCAACATCACACCATTCTCTTTGAGATCCATTCAGGAACCAGTTCTGCACGCGCGCGCCAGATGACGGCCGCAGATTTACACGTATCCATCGTCATGATCTCAAAAACTCAGTGGTTAGCATCACATGGATACCTCGGTAAACCTCAGTCTTCTTAGCATGTCCATGTTCAATGCAGCTCTTGCTTTACGTCCAACTGCAATAGGCTGTAATGATGATGATAATGATTTCATTCCAGTCTTGCTCGATAGGCAACCCTAGATACAGCCTTTGTACACCTCCCAGATATCCATAACATCCATCATGCCATTGTCCTCCTCCTGATCCCGAACCTTTCCGCATTACACAAGACCCAACACGCGCGCGCAAGGTTGGCGTTTCCATAATCTGTATGCCCTCTCACCGCCAAACCAAACTCAACTTGCCTCACATCCATCTCAAGGCCTTAACAAATATCGTACAACGAACATGTATGAAACAATTCGGGAAGACGTTCCTTGTCCACCCGACACCACCATCCTCAGAACGCCTGCCCCTGCCCCTCGCTTGCCGGTCCCCTCCCCGTCATGACAGAGGGGAGGCCAGAAGCGGGGGGTGTAAGAATGGTACTTTGAAGATAACGAAAGTAGGTTGAATGTATTATCCCGGTGGCTTCATCCACCGGGTTTCTCATTAGAGCCGTGAATTAAAGGTTGATATTATTACCGTCAGCTTCGAGCCGTCTTGAAAAATTGTGATGCTGGTAATGCTGCTTGCTGTCATGCCCCGCCATCAAGAAACATGATGAAGGGCATCTCCCAGATAAGTGAACTAGACCGCGCAGCCGGGCGATATCCATGTAAAAGTTTCTTTTTTGTTGTTTCGTGGTTTTCATATTCATATGCCCATGTGCCGAAAATCGATCAAGTCGCATGTGTGTAGGTTTACTGCTTTTTGGCCTCAGCCTCAGCCTTCTTGAGGCCAACAGGCTTGTTGGACCGCTTGCCCTTGTATTTGGTGTCCAGGAGAGTGTCCCAGAAGGTGAAGAATGGCTGGGCAAAGTTGGTCTTGATGCCCCAGTGCTGGTGGTGAATGTCGTGGTACGCAGCATTGTTGCTAGTGATAAGCTGGAGGGGGTCCCAGGGGAACTCGTAGCCGCAGTGGTCATCGACAGTCTTGATGGTGGACATGGCAAAGAGCCACATGCCCTGGCGGACGGTCATGAAGGTGGCCTTGAACGAAACAGCTGCGCCGAGGGTATCGAGGAGGAAGCCCTCAACGGGGTGGTTGTACAGAGCGCCGTAGGCATAAGGAACGTAAAGTCGGTGGTGTCGCGAGTGGAAGTGCGCTGCGGAATCAAGTTAGCAGGCTGCAATGCCGCGTCCGGGGAGAGGCATCATGAAACTCACCATACAGCCACTTGTTGACGTGCATCAGACGGTGGAGGAAGTACTGCCAGGTGTCGATGATGGAGATGGCGACAAAGAACTGGACAGCGGGAATGAGGAAGTGGTAGATGACCTTGGCCACGTTGATCTCCCACGAAGCAAAGGCCGGCTCGTTGGTGGCGGTGACGAGCGAGGGGTAGTAGCCACCAGCGAGAGCGCCGGCCAGCAGCGGGTGAGATTCGAGGAGACTCTTGGAGATGGCGGTAGCGTTGAAGCCGAAGACTCCCAGAACAGTAGGGAGGACTCTCTGAGCAACGCGGATGCGAGTGGCCCAGACAGCGACGTCGTAGTCGGACTTGCCGGCCATCTCGGGAGGCTCGGTCATTGCGAGGATGGCGCCGGTGATGACCTGGATGACCTGCTGGAGGATGACGTCGCGGGCGACCTCGTACCGGGAAACATGGTTGCGCTTGGTGATCTCCTCGGGAGTGTGCAGTCGGTACTGGGGGAAGTAGTCATAGACGTCGATAGCGTGGAAGGTCAGGGACAGGGCCCAGTAGACGACGACGGGGATGACGAGGGAGAGCCAGAAGTCTGACATCCACGACAGGAGATCAGGCTGAGGCTCGAGGCTGTAGGTGGGCAGCGGCGGCAGCGCTGTCTCGAAGAGAGTCTGGTTGAGGGGGGAGCCTGGAGCGGCCATGGCGGAACCGTCGGCGAGGATGGAGCTGTCGTTGCCCATGACGGTTAGATTTGCTGCGAAAAGCGTCGGAGCGTCGCGTATAGTCGATGGTTTAGTTGAAGCAGGGAGAGACTCAGGGTGCGGCTAGGTGGCACGCAAAAGAAACAGCGCCAAAATGAAGCAATCAAGAAAAAAGACAAACAAGACCCAAGATAGCACCTCGAGGGAAGATTAAAGGAAGGTAACTAGCTGGAGGTAACGGGAGGGTTTTATGGAAAAAGGGAGCGTCGATGGGATGGGATGTCGAAGCCAAGTTTATTAAACTGGAGTTGGGGGAAAGATTAGATTAAGGCGCGTGCCAATCCTCGTCCGCGCGCGCCGCTGGGGCCCTCTTTTTCGTCTCCTTCCTTCATGTGCAGTGGCGCCAAGCAAAGACTTTTGTTAGTTGCCAGTGAGGAAAGTGATTGACCGAGGCGGAGCCCCGACCGGCAGCTTCGGACCAAGTCAAGAGTGCGAAACGCGGCCAGATCCTGGGAGCTGAACAGGGAATGGCAGGGGATGCGAGTTGCCGTCTGCTAATCAATCTTGTCCTTGTCTGCTTTCAATGGATGTCAATGATACCTTGGTAATCATGACCTTCAGAGTGCAATCTCAGGTACAAGTCCCAGCATTTGCCTCCCCCCGAAGGTTGCATCATGGGGTCAAGAGGCAAAAAAACGAGCTGTCCGAACAATCAGCCCATGCCCATTTCAGGGCGGCCCAGTATCAAGTCATATTCAAAAGTCAGGCACAATCGATCTGCCAGGGCTCTAGCTGTCATTTCAAGGGGGAGAAACATTGTTAGTGCGCAAAGCAAACTCGAACCTCGCTCGTACGAAGGGCTGACGCGCCAATTGATCTTGCATGGCATGTTTTCTCATCCTCCTCTCCCTGAGCTCACACAGCCCAAGCCCTGTGCCCTGCGAAGCCTCCTTGTGGCTCGCGCCATGGAAACGTCACCAACAGGTCATGGTGATTTCGCACTCGCTATCGTTGGTCTGTCTTTGCGAGCTCTGCGCGCACGGCACATGTCGGTATTGGAGCATTTCTCGAGGTCATGCCAGTTCGTCTCGCGTAGATTCGCTGCCCCAAACCCGAAGGTCCGACCCTTTACTCCGTCAGACCCTCGATGAGATGCTTGTAAATGAGTCCCTCCCGCGTATAAGCCCGGGCCAAAGTTGACCCCTGGTGAATCGACCGTCGGGGTGGCGTTCCTTCCCAACTCGGAATCCAAGGCTCGGAGCGGGCTTGCGCGGGCTCCGGCCGCCGGACCACACGGATGACGGGTTGGATCTGGGGTCCTTCTCTGCTCTCTGTTCAGGGGCAACCATGACTAAACTCGCTTATCGGCCGATCCAATGCTTTTCTGCATTTTATGCACATGTCAAGCTCTACTCTCCTATGGGGTCGCAAAAAAGGGACCGGAATAACATTGGTGGGCGCGCCACAACCAAAATCAAATCACTCTGGTCGTTTTGGCAACGCCGAGGTGCTCCAGACTCTTTTGAGAGCTCTGGTGCAATTTTCGTACCGACAGGGGTATTTGGCCAATCAGCATGCAGAAAGAAAAGTGACTTTTGATGCAGCTTAAATCAACACACGAGCCAAGTATCGCCGCTTACTTGTGGGTTAGAGCTTGACCTCGAAAGTACAAAGTATAGCTCGTAAAATCACCCTTCTACCCTAGTAGCGACAAAGTTAACTACTAACAGATCTTATCGATAAGACTCAAGCGGGGCAAGTACAATATTTGCACCAAAACCTGGCGCCCAAAGCCCCACCAGAGAATGACCCCGCCACCCTCTCCCACTTTGATTTTTATCACCATCAGGCTCTCCTCCTCTGGTCTCGCTTCTCTTTGCCAGTCACATCAGCTTCTTTCTCCCTTCAAGTCCATCCTTTCAAATCCAACCCAACCGTCACCATGATTATCTTCAAGGTAAGCAACACCCGTCACTCGATCCCGTCCCCCGCAATGCGGAATCCCCCGCCTTCGACTAGCAAATACAACGACCCCGCGTTGGACTTTGGCATGATCTTTTTTTACTGAACCCCGCAACAATAGGACATCCTCACCGGCGACGAGCTGATCTCCGACTCGTACGACCTCAAGGAGGTCGCCGGTACCGTCTATGAGGCTGACTGTGCCATGATCGAGGAGGGTGGTGTCAACGTCGGTATGTAGCCAACCCTCTGTTACACTGTCGACCAAGCTGTGCCCGACGGCCCGCGGTTCGTGGTGTCAACAATTTCATTCCACGCTAACACCACATCCTCTCAGATATCGGTGCCAACGCTTCCGCTGAGGAGGCCGAGGAGGCCCTCGATGACACCGTCGTCAAGGTCAACAACATCGTCAGCTCTTTCCGTCTCCAGAGCACTTCTTTCGACAAGAAGAGCT
This sequence comes from Fusarium solani, assembly GCF_023522795.1. NCBI lineage: Eukaryota > Fungi > Ascomycota > Sordariomycetes > Hypocreales > Nectriaceae > Fusarium > Fusarium solani. The sequence goes on from NW_027072153.1 coordinate 966,997, forward strand.
ACCTCACCTACCTCAAGGGTAACAATTCTTCTTCCATCCAGTTGGGATCCGTCTCTAACTCCAAATCCAGGCTACATGAAGGCTGTCAAGGCTGCTCTTCAGGAGAAGAACGCTCCCGCCGAGACCATCACTGCCTTCGAGAAGGGTGCTCAGGCTTACGTCAAGGAGCACCTCCTGCCCAACTTCAAGGACTTTGAGTTCTACACTGGCGAGTCCATGAACCCCGACGGAATGTACGTTTTCTACCCCACTATCCTCAGTCAAGCTATATAGGTCACTAACAATAATCACAGGGTTGTCCTCCTCAACTACCGTGAGGACGGTGTCACCCCCTACATCATCGTCTGGAAGCACGGTCTTACCGAGATGAAGGTCTAAGGTGGTGAAGCGTGGTGGAGGTGCTGCAAGTTCTGCTATACCCGTGATGATGGACGGGCAAGCACCTATTTAGAAGATTACGAGCCACACGAAACTCGTCCTCGGCGCTTGGAATATCCCCCGAGACGTATCGATGAAATGAAAAAAAGAGGGCTGCAGATTCCAATCCAGTCTGATCGTCACGATGTCACCCAATTTTCAGTCTCTAACATTCTAATAATCGCGAGTGATGCTATGTATGGACGGCATGGAAAGATGGTCGACAAAACTCCGAATACGCCCGGCGATGCTGATTTGTTTGTTTGTTTGTTTATCCCAACCAAGACAAGATAGGGCAGGACAGGAAAGGTTTGCTCAAAATTGCGGCCTCGTTGCCATGGGAATAGGCGGTGGTGCATCATCATCGGCGGGAGCACTTGGGGCCACCGAGGCCACGAGGGCCGGCTTCTTCTTTGGCGGGGGCGGAGGTGGCTTCTTCTTCCCTACGAGACCCGACAGGGACGGAGAGGCAGCTCCAGCCTGGGCTCCCTGGCCTTGCTGAGTGCCTTGTACACTAGCATATGAGCTCTTTGCCTTGTCCATAAGCCCGTACTTTTGGTTCAGATTGTTGGCCGTCTTTGCTCCTGCAGCAACCTGCTCTCCGTGACGTTGACGGAAGTTGTTGGCCGTGCTAGCAGCCGCCCGAGCATCTGAGAGTGACACCGATGAAGGATCCTTTTGGAAGTTGGATGCCGTCTTGAGGGCAGCTTGCTTTTGCGCCCATGTCGTCCCTTCACTAGGCGGCTCCGCGGCGTTTGCATTTGACGTTCCAAGCTTGGAAAAGCGGTTCTGCAGCTCATTCATATGCGAGGGAGTAGTGGGAGGTGAGGCAACTCCAGGACGCGGGGGCTTGGGCGGACCATCAGACTCTGAAGCCGCAGGACTGGAACGGCCAATACCAAAGGCAGGGACCGATACGCCTGCTGCGCCAAGACGGCTGATGGCCCCTTGGTTCAGGGCGCCTTGGTTGATGAGAGGGTTGCTCGAAGGAGCTGGGCTTGCAGCGCCAGACGAGACTGTGCTGCCCGAGTTGGTTCTTGGTGGTAGACGCGGCGGTAAGCTGGGAGGCGCAGATCTTCCTCCTCCAACGGCCGCCATGGCAGACTGATACGACGGCGGCTCCGCAGGTCGTCCATCAGCACCGTCTCTCCTACCCGGCGGCTTGGGGAGGTGGTTCGTCGCAAGGCCTGTAGTGTTGGCACGGTAAGGCCCGCGTGGCTTGGGTTCCTCTTCTTCCTCCGGCTCAGCATACTGAGGTTCCTCAACGGCGGGTGCACGCGGATCCATGTATTTGGACGGAGCGGTGATGACCTTTCTCGGCCCCGGAGGAGGCGGCGGAGGCGCAAGACCAGAGCCGGTACGCTTTGGCGGTGGCGCAAAGGATGCCGGGTCCTTGAGCCGGGAGAGAGGCACGGAGACGTGATCGGAGCGGTCGTCGTCGGACTTTTTCCTATGGAGGAGGCCATTCTTTTGGGGGGTATCTTGTCAGCCGCGGCGGCGATAGTGAAAGAAGAGGTGAAGGACGACTTACCACTTGACCTTTGATCGTCGTGCCCGGCTTCTCCGGGTGCCACCCCTTCTTCATGATATCTTTATACTTGGACCCCGACGACATGGTGACAATATCCAATGGTTGAACTTAGGGGAAATAGGTATAGGTGAGGTCGGAATAAACAAGGTCAAAGGAGAGGAAAAAGAGGCACGAGGTTTGGGCTTAGCTCAGAGGGAGCCCAAGTCCGTCCGTAGGAGGGGGACGTCCCCGGTGGAAAGTGACGTACTTTCAGCCACAATTTCGGAAGCGCAACCGCGCCACAGGTTCGTTCCTTTTTGGCGGGGTCATGTTTGCTCGATTGGGAAGGTTCGGATTTTGTGAGGATTTGACGCCTTGCGATTCAGGCTTTTAGATTTGGACCTTCATGATGCCGCCGACGCACTTACAGGCAGTTTGTAACGGGCCGTCAAATACCTAATCTACAATTTGACAGTCCAAGGAGATTCATATTGGAGATTCTACGCTCATTTTACATTAGGAAGATCTGAACAATTGTGACTTTTCTTCTCCGGGTGCTGATAGTCCATGAATTCAATGGCACCCATTAACGCGACGAGACGCGTCTAAACCGCCATCATCCCCACTACAACTCCAACTCGACCACCTTCTACAACCTCAACCAAAATGGCAGCTCCACTGTCTTCAGACTATGAGCTCCTTACGGAGCACTTTGGCTACCCGCCAGTCGTATGTTGCCCATGATCTCTGCCGCGCTCTATCTAATATCCCCGCCAGTCCCTCCTCGACGACATCATCAACACAATCAACGTCCTCGCCGACCGCGCCCTTGATTCAGTCGAGCGTCTTCTTCTCTCCATTCCTCCACAATCTCTCGGCTTCTCCGAAAAACATGCTCCAGCCGGAGAGACGCCGCTACCCCCAGATGAAGCTGCAAAGCTCGAGATTGAGCATGGCACCCATCAGCTCGAGACGTTGCTAAACGCGTCCATCGACAAAAACTTTGATCTGTTTGAGCTGTACACCATGCGCAACATCCTCACAGTGCGACCCGACGACCAGCCATACATGCGCCTCGCTCACTACGAGGGCCTCGATTTCAACGCCCTCGAAGCTCCCGACCGCCCGACCACTGAGTCCATCACGGCGCTGCGGAGGAGGCTGCACGCCAGCCAGAAGCTGCACGCAGCGCTCGAGGCGGAGCGGGCGCGCAACGACGCGCTTCTCGTCAAGCTGAGGGCGGCGTTGGGTGTTGTGCCGGGAGGTGTCAAGGCGGAGGAGGGACAGGCTCAGCCCGGGTCGGCGTTTGGATTCCTCCGTGACAAGGCCAGTCTACAAGACGCGGACGCCAATACGCCCATTGCTACGACGACCGAGTTTACCCTCTCTCAGCTACAGGCTCTCCGTGCGCTGTCGACGTCTCTGCGCACGCTTCTTCCTGATCTTGGACCTGATGACGTGGATGCAGATGCTGCTGACGGGGATGCTGCAGGCGGTTCAAAGACATGGAGACGTGAGCGGGTAGAATATGTCGAAGGGGCATCACGCAAGTATCTCGAAACAGCGAGAGGTCTAGAGCTAGGGGCCCAGGGCGAAGTCCGCGATGGAGAGTGGCAAGGCGAGGGGCGCAAGATAACACGAGGAGACGTCGAGGGTCTAGAGCAAATAGTATCCATGCTGGGCAACAACAAGTCGCCAGAGTCAAAAGGTGGCGATGGGGAACCAATGGACGAGTCATGAACATCGATGTCGTTTGTACATTTGGATTTAGGCATCTTCAAAGATCGGGAAACGGCGTGCCGGCGCAGGATAGGGAAACGGTTGGACCCCCCCTTGGTTCATGGGTGGTGATGGCTCTGACATCTCTTCTTTTTCTTCTTTTGCTATGTTACAGGCGTGCGGTCTCAAGCACGAGAAATACATTCATCCAGTGAGGACTTCTACCTCTGATACACTTGAAAACATGTCTTTTTTACTTGATACATTTCCCTCCCCTTCTCTTACATAGACCAAAACATGCCACTTCGCTCTCGTATGAATCATCAGTGAGGTAGAGGAATCGTGTCGTTCTTAATCAACCCGTTCCTCCTGGCCATGAACCAAAGATGATGCCTCCAGTACCGCTGGTTTGACTCCAGGTTGTCGGTACTCTTGGCCTTGTGCGTCAGCACCGTGTCGATGACCTTTTGCGCAGACTCGGTCTCCTTCTTCTGCAGCAGCGCGCCCACCAGGTCCGACAAGCACGGTAACGATGTGACGGGACGACCAGCCTTGGCGAGGTCGTCAAAGATGCGCATGGCCTCCTTAGTCTCACCGCTGATGGCATGGGCACTCATGACACGCTCCCAGAGGGTCTGGTCACCCTGCTTGACCACCGAGAGCTTGTTCTCCTTGAGCAGCAGTCGTACTCGCTTGATATCTGGGGGGTCTCGGCGGAGGGCGCGCTCGATGAGGATAGTAACCATGTGCGGCGTGACGGCGAAGCCGTTATTGCGCATGTGGTTCTGTACGGCGGCCATGGCGTCGTCTGAGCTGCCCTGGATGCCATCGACCGCATACAGCATCTTTCCATACGTCTCGAGATTGGGCTTCAGGCCGGCATCCTCCATATCAGCAAAGATGGAGTGCACGGCTTCCACCTGCTCCTCCGAGGTGGCATAGTCCATCCGCTTGACCACCTCCTCCAGGAGAATGGTAAAAGTGGCAGTATCAGGGTCAATCCCCTGTTGCCTCATGGCGCGCAGAAGGTCTGTCACCTTATCCGTGTGTCCAGCTCGAAGGCTCTCGCTGATGAGGATGTTGAAGGTCCGGACATTCGGCTCAAAGCCCTCTCGACCAGCCCATGCCAACAGCTCGTGGGCAGCATCTGGGTACAGGTGCAGCATGCCCTTGAAGGCAGCGTTGATGACATGGATAGTGGGCTGCACGGCCTGGGCCTCGGTTCCATTCTGAACTGCCTTCTTCCACGTCATCACCAGCTCTTCGAGCGCCTGGATGCCCGCCTGGGTCTTGCCTAGCTCGATGAGGGCTGAGATGCGTTCAGTCCATATGACAATATCCAGCTTTGTGCCAGCCGAGACGAGCTGGCCCCATAGTGCTTCGACCTTGGCAAGGTCCTTGCACTTCTTCCACCCGTGCATCATGGCCGTGTACGACTTGAGTGTCATGGGCATGTTCAACGAGCGCATCAGCTCGATTGTCTCCTCCAGCCGTTTTGTTCGACGAACCGCACACCACACAAAGATCCAATAGTCGAGGAAGTCGGGGCTGTCGGCCAATTGCTCCCTCACCCGGGGGTTCTGTTCCAGGCTCTTCATCATGTCCTCCCAGATGGCACTCATAGCGCCGATATTGCGCGCGCGGTATGCCGACTTCAAAAGCTTGTGAAACGAAGTAACACGGGATGCGGCTATCTTGACAGGGTCTTCTGCCCACTCATGGCTCTCGGGTTTCATCCACTGCTCTGCCTCAGTCGTGAGCATGGTCATGACAGTTGGCCACTGGTTCTTGACGTAGACCCCGAGTGCGTCCATCTTTTCAGCGGGCAAAGTGTGATAATTGGAGAGAATGGAGTGAATGTTGTCCTCAGTAAGCTGGTGCTTGGATAGCACAGCTCGGGCAAGCACCAGCAGCGGAGACAGGGCAACCCTCTTCTCACGGCCAAAGTACCTGACATCTGACGCAACAGCCAGAGTCGCCAGAAGAGCCGGGATGATGTCTTGAGCTTGTGGTGGCGGATACTGGAGGAACATCGAGGCCAGTGCGCGTGCTGTTGGGTTCTTGCTGGAGTCCTGTGTCTGGTCCTTCTCGACAAATCTGGCCTTCTCTGCGTCTTTCAGCACCTCAGGGACCGAGGGCATTGCAAAGCGGAGTTCTCGGTCAACTTCTCCAGGACGCTTGAGCTGGGAGACGTGCTTCCACATGCCGATGAGCTCGTCCCTCATCTGAGTGCGGGTGTAAGATTTGTTTCTGGCCTGCGTCATCCTGATACAGAGGTTCAGGATAAGGTCGTTCCTGATGTCGAGGTCGTACTTCCCGAGGGTACTATACACCTGTGACAGCCGTACGCTGCGTAGGTAATGCCCATCTCGTAGCATTGTCAGGCTTTGGTCGCTGAGTAGCCCGGTGACGGCCATATAGATGGGCTTGGGCAGTTGGCCTCGGAGCTCCTGGATGCTGGGCCAAATCTCTTCGTCAAATACTTTGAACTGCTCATGCGTCTTAATGTCCCTTTCCCTAAGCTCCTTGAGTCTCGAGGCGATCTCGAGCTCACCAAGAATGGGGACATTGGCAGGTTTATTCTTGCTGGAAGGGTCAACCACCTCATTGAACAAGGCCAATGCAGAGTCCTCGTGTCTCCTTTTTGAATCCTTCGAGTTCCCCCATGGTCGGCGTCGTGCTGGATGCCCATTGCCGGGGTTGTGTGGTGAAGATGAGGCTGGCGTGTGCGAGATCGAGGCATCAGCCCTTGTCGAATACAAGGCCACGGCCCCCAGCCGCCTTGTGGAGGCCGTGCGGGCCTGCACCAAGCATCTTGAACAGACTATTCGAGATGCATACATGGCGAATGGCCGCAGCGGGCTTCAAAAGGATGAAGGTTGCAGAAGTCGGAAACTTGATGGTTGAGCTCCAATTATTTTCAAGGTGAGGTCGGAGTCAAGGTGTGTGGCCAATCAGGTTTCGGTAGTTGCACACCACCTCGGTAATCCTCGGTGTATACATGTACCGGGTAGCTCTATTGGCATGAGTTATCCCTCATCAGTAGTGGTCTCATTGGCATCCATAGCGACTTGAATGTTGAATGTATCTCTTCTGATTGGTCATACTTTCTCTGAATGTTTATGTAGCCTCAGTCTTAAGTGTCTACCTGGTAAGATCAACTGATACATGAAACTCTCATCTTAGGTATTTCTTATTGAGCAATTAATTGGAATATCATTAATCTTGAGCTATCACACATGACCTTTCGCAACAACCCAAAGCGTCTCTAGCATAGCAAACCACGAGAAACAAAACCGCCTCTCATAGCGAAGCCGTAAAACTTCCATCAATCTCCTTGACCTTCTCCACGCTCCTCACATACCCCTCCTCCGCTTCAAGTCTCTTCACATACGCCGCCACCTTTGGAAACTCCTCCCTCCACGAGCCTCCCTCCCAGCTGCCAAACTCGTCCAGCTTGCCCTGCGCCGCGATGAGCGGGAAGCTCATGAGGATGTCCGCGGCCGTCAGGGTGGCGCCGCAAAGGTAGTCGCCGCCTGACGTCGCGAGGTGGCCCTCGATCATGGACAGGTTGCGCCGCGTGTTAGGGAAGATCCAGAAGGAGAAGATACGGTTGGCGAGAATGGATGAGATGGGTCGGATGTAGAAGGGGACGTTGGGGGATTTGAGTCCTGAGATGAGTTGTTAGTGCTGAGGCTGGATGGAGGTGGATGTGTAGACTTACCACCCACGATGAGGGACATGACGAGGACGGGCATCAGACTGCCTTCGCAATAATGCAGATAATACTGATATCTCATCCAAGCCTCGGTCTCTCCACCAATCTTGCCCTCCATACCCTCCTTCCACCGGGGTGGCATTAGCCTCTTCCCCTCGGGGCAGTGCTCGGTGAGATACTGCGTGATGAAGCCGCTCTCAGCCAACATCACAGGCTCCACGCCCTCACCTGCACCCGCGGGGGTTACACTGATGATGGGCGACTTGCCGAGAGGGTGCACCTTCTCAAGCTCTGGCGGGGCAAGCTTCGTCTCCTTGTTGCGGCGGAACATTTCCAGAGTGTACGGCAGCTTGAGCTCCTCCAACAACCAGAGGATACGCTGCGAGCGCGACTCATCGAGCCTTGAGCCAGGGTCAGTATCATGATGAGAAAAGTCCACGGCATGTGACGTACCAGTAGAGCTTGACCTCGGGAAGTTCGTTTGAAGCCATTGTGTCTCGGAATTATTATATTAAGAGTGTCCAAGGTGTTGAAATGATGATTCAATTGTGTAATGATGTCTGAATCGAAAGAAACTGTCAATAATTCTGCGGAATGTCCTCAAGTTATATATTCTAGTCCCGGTCGATTTGCCCGATGTGGCCGGTCTAAATAACTATCCGATCATGATGACATCCGATCCTGCGGATCGGCGGTCGGATGCTGAGATGCCGATCAACTTTCCGGTGCAGTTTTCCTATTCAGGCCGTCATCCGCCCTGTCACATGTGTTCCTCAATCACTTCAAAACTCCGACATGGTCTTCCATAATTGTTATATATCGAGATTTGAACTCTTACATGTCTTGATTTTGGCTAGCTGTAGTCTATTTTACCTCCCTTATGCTGCTAGCTCCCTATCCCGAAGCCAGGTGGGACACAAACGCCAAAAAAAGCTCTCTTGGACTCCGCCCTGTTCCTGTACCTGAAAGGACAACCTGCCGCCGTCCGCTTCCTGTATTCCCTTACATGCCTTGCCTGCCTTCCTCTTCAACGCATCTCGCTATGCAACAAAACACTGCATCCCATGCCAAAAAGATCACATGCTCAAACTTGCTAAATCATAGCCCCCTGACTCTTCATCGTCGTCGGGACTTTGCTGCCGGCGCCGGCGCTTCGTGAGCTGCCTCTCGCTTCCGGGTCTGCTTGCGAGATCGTGGGGGTGGTGGAGGATCACTGTGCAGGTGACCCAACTCCTCCAGAGCCGTCGTGTTCTCCCACTTGAGGCAGCGGTAGTGGGGAATCTCGGGCGTCTTGTCTCGAATGCGAGTGCTCATCCGCTTGTGAGACTCTTCCTTCTTCTCTGTTTCGTCCTCGTTCGCAAGATATGCCTTCCGGTTCTCCATGTTCTTGGCGATCTTCTCCTTGTAGTTGAGCAACTCCTTGCGGAGCTTCAGCTCATTTAAACCGCGGGGGTCGAGCCACTTGATGAGCTCATCAACCTGTTCTGGTTCAGAGATGTAGCCCCATTGGTAGGCGTTGAAGACGCTGGTGTCACCCTCTTCCATGGTCTTTCGCTCGGGAACCGTCATGTTGAACTTGGCCTTGTACTCGTCCTGAAGCTCGGTAGGTAGGTCGATGTAGCCCTCTCGTTCCAGCTCATCGGGTCCCTGCACCCAGATCAGACCGTTGGCGTAGTCGGCCGATGCAGTCGAGCTGTCAGGAAGACCGCCGTATGGCATGCCATTGCGCTCAAACCAGTAGTAACGGTTCCAGAATCGATCCTTGCCGAGAACTCTGGTGCGTGGGCAGTCGGCCTCGCGCAGGTCGTTGTCGATGACAGCAATTTCCTCCTCGCACTTCTTGACGACATCCTCCTTCTTCTGGATGTCCTTGAGTAGCTTGATGAATTGCTTGGACTGAGTTGGGCCCTTGGGGGTCTTTTCAGCCTTTTCCTTTTCCTTGCGGGCCTTCTCCTCTTCTCGCTTTCGTTGCTTAGCCGTCAAAGGGCGTCGTCGTTTTCTCGTCGACACTGGGTCGTCCTCTGTTTCCTCACCATCTGCCTCACGCGAGATGTGCGAGTCGTCCGCGTCGGCCATCTTGACATCTTCTTCATCCTCGCGGGGATTCAGCGGTGGCGAAGGCGGCATGTTATCCGGCAACATCAGCTTCTTTTGCTCGTTCAAGTGACGGAGCTCCTCAACGCTATACGGTTCGTTAGCCAACAATTATCAGTAATTTGAACCGGCTTCGACTTACGCTTGCTTTCGCTGCCGCTGCCAGTCAATCTTTTCCTTGCGATAGGTGGTCATGGTCTCACTGCAATCCTCCATGTACCCCCGGATGGCCTTGGTCTCAGTGGTCAACATGCAGATGATCTGCAGCGCCTTGACACGGTGGTTGACATCGAGCTCAGCGTATCGCTGTCGCACTGTCTCCTGCGACGCATCGACTCCAGGAGGCACCAATTCGAGCAGAAGCTCCTCGCAAGCGTCGTGTTGGCGCTCATTCTTGGACAACTGATGAAGCAAACCAACCATGATGCGTTCCCAACCACCGTTGACAAAGTCGCGCTTTCGGAGATGTTCGATCCAATCGTAGTCCTGGAGAAGCTGTTCCGCACGGTGCTTGGTTTCCTCCTCGCTTTCCTTCTCAGCGGCAGCCGCCTCGGCAGCCAGTCTCTCTGCCTCCAGCTTGGCAAGACTGCTACGAGTAGCACGTCCAACGGGCTTCGGTTCTGGCTCGGGAGTAGGCTGTGCGCTTGTGTCCTCGTCTTCCTCCTCGTCGCTATCCTCTTCCTCGATCTCTGGGAGTGTGATTCGAACTTTGCCACCATCGGCTTCAGAATCGACAAGAATCTTAAGGACCGAGCAGTGAATCTCGTCGAAAAGTTGGATCGGAACCTGTTCAGATGCAGCACATAGAGTTTGGACGTAGTCATCAAATGTGAAGGAGTCCAGCTTGAAGACCTCGCAGTACACGTTCAGTGTGTCCCAGGTTTCGAGCAATGGGCCGACGGAAGACATGTCAATGTTCTTAGATAGGTCATCGTGGGTAGAATCGCCGTTTTGAACTTTGACGGGCGGGTCTCTGCAGAGGAACTTCAAAGCAGGGCGCTGTCGATCGGTTCGAGGCTCGAGCTGTAGATCCTCAATCGGGTACTTGGGAGGAGGAGGAGGCGGGGGTGGTGGTGGCGTTGGGTCGCGGTGGATGGGAGTCTGAATGCCATAATCCGAAGGAGAGCTGAACGGGTTGCTATGGACGGGCATGTTCACAGGCCACTTGAGTCCCTTGGATGCGGTTCCCTGCTGACCGGGTTTCACCTTGCTCTTTGGAGCTGGCTTAAGCTCCGGTAATCGCACAGGACCCGAGTGCAGGGCAGCAACCAAGTTGTGACCGTTGGTGTCATGGTTGATGTGGGCTCGCTTTTGTGCCTGAAGCTGCTTGCGCTCCAGAATCTTGGTGTCGTATCTAAGGTGAGGCGGCACGCGCGTATCGATGTGGTACTGGCTCGCATAATCATGCTTGACCAACCAAGGTGCGCCGTTCCACGCATCGCGAGTCACTGTCTTCTTGATGAACGATCTGAGCATGGCCTTTGTAAAGACACCCCGGTCTCGGCAAATGTGCTCGTCAGTAACGATTGTCTCCTTTTCTGAGTCCTTGAGGTTCACGAGGTAGCGAGTCGTGGGCAGGGCCTTGCTGCCGTCTGGAAGAGCACGAGGGCCAAATGTCGTCTTGTCGCGAACCAAGCCATGAACGCGCTCGCCGCCATCCAAGGTCACTGTAACCTCTTCGCCAGGGTAGTAGTCGAGCTTGAACTCCTCGTAAATCTGGTCAACGAGGTTATCGAGGCGAGAAACGGTCTGAAACTGCACTCTACGCAGAATAGGACCCTTCAGCGCCTCGGGAAAGGAAGCTTCGACTTCTTTGCCTCCAGCAAGCTAATTTTATCATCAGTTGGTGCACGGTGATCGAGAGAACCGAAGACTAACCTCGCTCTTGAAAGCTTCAAAAAAGGTCAGGCCTGAGTGACCGGTGATTTGATCATTGAACCGACGCTGATTGTAGAAATCCATGCTAAGAAGGTGTAAGCTACAAACGGCTCCAGCAAAAGCGCATGAACAGCACTTACCGATTTAAGTAGTCCTCATAGGAAGCAAATATCTCCCCGTTTGGGGGATGTACCAAACCTATCAAGAATCAGCTCCTGCGCGAAGCAAGAAATCCGGTCGACGTTGACGGGCATACCTCGGCATTCTCATCCTCGATCTCTGCGGGAGGCAGGAATTGAACGGGCTTTCGCTTGAAGAGAACCTGGCGATGGTGGTTTAGCGGGTGCGCGGGTGGCCAGAGCAAAAGATCGGGAGGGCGTACCATGGTCTAGTGATGCTGGGCGCAAGCGGTCGAGAATCAAGTGCAAAAGAAACCACCTGCAAGGCTGAGAAGCAGCCTCCCCCCACTAACAAGTTTGTCGTTGCAGGATGTCGCGACGGCGCAGCATGGGTGAGGGTGAGAGATGCGGTTGCGAGACGCGAGTGCGGGCGGTCGATTGTTTGCGAGGCGAAATTGGTGCCTCGTCGCTCGTGTGGGCGGATCGAGGAGAACGCGGGCGCGCGGGCGGGAAATCGGGGGTGGGTGCGTCGCGGGTTGATCGAGCCCGGGACGAACGACTTACACGGCGGGAGGTGGCCGAGAAGGTGTGAAACGGGAAGAGATGCTTGATATTCAAGTATCTCGGTAAGGGGATGCTGTAGATGTGTGCGTCGAGGTATAGCACAATGGTGGACGAGGATGCCTCGAGTACAGTGATGTAGGAAGGAAGAATGGAGGAAGGAAAGGAAAGAAGCGGGCTGACGCGACGGGAGCAACGGCGAGGTGGTCCCGGGGGGAGGAACTAGAAAAGAAGGAGCGAGGGTGGGCGCCAGCGCAAGGTACCTCGAGAGATGGGGGTGTACAGTGGGTCGATTGGGAATCTGGGAGTACCTGTCGTGCCACTGACGGTATAGGTGGTGATGCGGTATCTTAAAGGTACATCTACTTCCTTGTCAGTGCCGTCCCAGGTACCGCCAGCATCTAGCATGGCCGTGCTGAACACCAGGGTCAACAGCTTTACCATGGGATGCACACAAGCTGGGATAAAGCTATAAATTGCCCCATCAGGAAGATTAAGCTCATTGAAGATGATTACAGAATATATCCGTTTGCAGGCCGACGACCCGTTTGTGCCTGCTCGAAGAGGAACATTTTCCCAAGAAAAAATGTCCCAGATTTTTTTAGCCTTCCCGGGCACCCACGCATCAACGCACCCCTGTCACCCGCGCGCCGGCACCACATCCTCCTCGTCCTCCGTCCTCCTCGCCTTAGAACCACCCACTCTCCTCTCCCTCCACTCGGCGCGACTGACCCTCGCCGGCCAACAAAACAGGCGCCTCGTAGACTTTTGCCCACGTTCTTGGACTCGTTGGGATCGTCATCTTCCACTGCATCCAATGAACCCTGAAGCATGATTCTTCGACTTAGTTTCGACTAGATATTGCCGTTATTGCTCGACCTGCAAATCTCATCTCTAGACAGGGTGGGCCGTCTCGTCTGCCCGCCTCCTCCGGGACCGCGATGGCGGGTTTGACGCGACGACCATCCACGTCCCGCAAGAGCACGCAAAACCGTCAATCAAGCAATATGCGACGCTGAATTCACTGCAGATTATCAAAAACAGCGCCACGGCATTATCTCGTATCGAGGTTGTGCGATATACGGCGCCGCAAGTTTCGATAACTCAACTTGAACGCGTCGTATGAGCAGCACAATATCCAGACAGGACGTATTTAATTTGGCCGTGTTAGCTCCTGATATTCCCCTGCATGCCATTCCAGGCTGCCATAATGAAATACCTGGCTTTTCTGACTTTTTGGCGTCGATCTGGGGGATGCCTGGATCCTAGGGACCAAGCTGGAGGTTCTTAGACCAAAGGGGGCGTTCAGCCTTGCGCTTCACGTGGAAGACCCCCACAATTTTTGGATGACTCAGCTGCCAATATGGCTCAAAACATTCCCGAGCAAATCCGCCAGGGGCTTCATAGAAGTGAGGATGGAAGGTATTATTGACTGGGCTTCCCCTTTTCCAGATAACTGCCTAAATAGGTAGATTGGTTGCTTCGGAATCTTTCAGAATTTTCTAAACAATAGGAAATCTATTTTAGGGTATCTTTACTATATACACCCATCTCATGCGGTAAAATACACCACCATGTAGCCCACCCAGCTGCCGACAACTCCAATTGCGGAGTATGAGCTGGTAAACATCAATGGCAGAAACTCGTAGCTCTTTCCAAATATGATTTGGTGTAGAAGCGAGCAGTACAGAATGAGCGGGATGCTCACTGCAATGTACAGAGTGCTGAATCGGTCCAGGAGGAAGATTCTGGGCTTGTTGGACGCCGGGGCGAGACGGTCAAATGCCATGAGGAACACCACTAGCCACATGATGGTGTAGATGGTCTTGACAGGGAACTCGGCGGGCGTGAAGAGCAGCGGGAAGAGCGATACATGGCCTGCAACGGCGAGAGGCCGGAATGCACCCAGATGTCGTCTATCACGCAAGGCGATGAGGCTGAAGGGAATGATGACTAGGAGGATGGCCTTTTCATGAACGTGCCAGCCGAAGAGGAAAGAGGCATAGCCGCACAGGGTGACGGCGCCAATGAAATTCTCCCAAGTAGGCTGCGAGAAGAGCTTGAGAAGCGGCAGACCCTGGAAGATGAGTGTGAGGATGAAACACGTTCTGGGGCTGATCTCGGGCAGAACAGCGAACGAAGTGTCTCCGACCAGGCCGCGAGTGACGCTCTGCAACGCGCCCTGGTTGACCGCCCAGCCAAGTCGCGGGGCAACTATGATGAATTAGCGATAAGAAACACTATTTGCCAAGTAATGAACTTACCATGGATCAAAACGCGATCCGCAAAGGAGTAGAGGGCCCAGACATTGGGTGCCCAGTACGCATGGCAGAGACCCCGCGAAAAGGGAAACAGTCGGCTCAAGAGCTGCGGAATCTGGCCCAGGGCCGCAAATGGACCAAAGGCGGCTCCAAAGATGGTCCCGATACCCAGACCGAGCTTGATACAGTTAAGAAAACGGATCCGGAAGATGGACTTGGGCGACAGGCAATATGCCCGCAGGAGAAAGACAAAGTAGGCCAGGGCTAGGTATAGGTAGATGTGCTTGAAGCAGAGCAGCGCGGCGAACACGAGTCCACTAGACAGGAGAGTGCCCTTGCAGCGCGCTAGCACCAGCGACATCACCAAGATGCCGTACATGAAGCCATTGTACTGGAAGTGAATGTGGTCGATGATGAGCAGGCCCGGCGAGAGGACAATGGACAGAGCGGCAACCTGCGCGGCGCGTCGCGACTTGAGAGGTGTGGAATCGATAAACGACTGGAGAGCCCACACGAGAACGAGCTCGGTGATGATCACGGTGGTCCGCTGGAAGTAAACCGTCTGCCAGCTGTCGTAGTCGAGGTTGTAGACCTTGACCATGAGGGGGTCGACGAGGCGGGCGACGTGGGCGAGGACATATTCGAAGTAGGCAAAGAAGGGCGGGTAGTCGAGGGTCCACTCCGACGTCTTTTCAAAGTACCACTTGTCCAAGGGGAGGCTCTCGGTGATGGCGAGCCAATTGCGGTGAACTTCAAAGTCGGTGGACTTGCTGTTTGACGAGGTGGTTAGCTCTGTAGGCATGATGGGGGAGCTCCGGGGAGCTTACTAGGCTGGGAACAAGAGGATCTTGAAAGCAGCAGCCACCAGCGCCGTCTGCGTCAAGGTCGGGTACGACTCGCTCATGGTGATGATGTCGCCTCGGTGGACTTCAACTCAGCCTCATGACACTGGCAGGGAAGAGATGAAGGGGTGCGTGCTGCTGCTGTTGGGGAGCAATCATGACGAGGAGCTCTCAGGAGTCAGAGATTGGCTCGTTGTTCTTTTTTGGAGTAGGGTCCCCACCAGGCCGAATGGGGAAATATGCATCCATCGTTCCATTGAAGCTGGGGTTGGACGGATGTTGACTGGGAGGGTAGTTTGGGGCAATTTCGACACTGAGTAGTGAATTCATATTGGACATAGGTAGTGATATAGTAACAATCGACATTGAAAAGAAATTCAGCATGCGTCTTGCGTCCATCTCTTCAAACCTCGTCGTGCTTCTAGAAGGGTGCGATGCTCCCTCCGCTAGCGAGGGCCCGAGCTTCTTGAACCCCTGGCCTTGTCTTCTGGGGTTGGGCTGGATCCCACCAATAGCCGAAAGACAGGTGCATGTTAAACTAGCCACAATGATTCAGTGTGAAGCTGAAGGAAAGGCGGGTTGAGAGAAGCAAATATTGAAAAGGATATGAAATAAATGATTGAAATATCTATTCTGTTGCTATTATCGTAGTTGCATGTATGTATTTCATGGTTTGTCTGACATAACATGGCTGAAGTTAGCATCTACTAGGTCCCTTCAGGGGCATTCCTCAAGGCTGAGTTGAACTGGGCTTGTCCGTGGCTGTCGCGTGTGGCTTCATCAACCCACACTCCAACAGCCGCCCCCTCATGAGACCCTTTTCCCTCCAAACATTTGTTCAATTGTTTCCCCTTTCTCCCTTTTCTTCTTTGAATAGAGTACCGAGACCTTCTGTAGACTTTGCTAGCCTATTTCATTGTCTTGATCCTTTTCCTGAGACGTTGGGTTTGACTTGTTTCTTTTCTTCTATTGGTGCCCTCCACCGCCAAAAAAAGACCGCCCAGGGGCCCAATTCCATCCATCGTTGATAGTGCAAAGTGTCCTCAGCCTTGCCCGCCTTTTCTGCTCGTACCATTCTCTCCACTCCCTCCCTTCGACAATCAAATCCCCGAGCTTGGGTAGAGAGACAGACAGACGGACGCTTCTTGTTCTTGTCCAGTCACGAGGTTGAGCGCTCTCGTCCTGCGCCAGGCACCGCCCGCCCTTTGTCCTCCCTTGTTTGTTGAACGGCCTCTCGCAGCTCGGAGCCACCTACCCTCTTCGCCATGCGTTTCTCTCTATCTTTGGCTGCGCTGCTGGCAGCAGGCCTCTCAGAGGCGCAATACCTCATCAGCGAGCTCAGTTTCGGTCATGCTGGAAGGTTTGTTGTTGCTCTTTCCGTGTAGTACAACCTTTGTGTGTGTCGCTGACCCCCTCGTCTAGGATAAGTCCCCCCGAATCCCGCGGGGAGATCCCCAACTTTGCCCTTCAGGGCAACCCCCAGATGCCAGAGGTTCTCTCCAACCGCATCATCCTCACACCTCTCGCCCCCGGTAACCAGCGCGGTGCCGTCTGGGGTCAGCAGCCTCTGCTCCGCAACCAATGGATCGCCGACGTCGACTTCCGAGCCAACGGGCCCGATCGCGGCCGCGGCAACCTCAACATCTGGCTGGTCCGCAACGGCCCTGCCTCTGTCGGCTCCGGCAGCATTTACACCGTCGGCAAGTTTGACGGTCTGGCTCTTGTGGTGGACACACACGGCGGCGCGGGCGGTATGATCCGTGGTTTCCTCAACGACGGCACCGTCGACTTCACGAGGCAGAGCAACGTCGATGAGCTGTCGTTTGGGCACTGCGGTTACAACTACCGAAACCTGGGCCGACCCTCGCAGATCAAGCTCCGACAGACATCCACTTCGTTCCGCGTCGAGGTCGACGGCAATCTGTGCTTCGAGTCCGGTAGCTTTAGCATCCCCACCGGTTACCAGTTCGGTGTCACGGCCGCGACCCCCGACAACCCGGATTCGTTCGAGGTCTTCAAGGTGGTGGTCATGGCCGACAACTCGGACTCGGCCCCCGTCCGCAACAACGACCCCCCCAAGCAGCAGCAGCAGAAGCAGCAGACGCCCAACAAGAGCCCCCCCAGCCGAGGTGCTCCCCCCAAGAGGGAGGTCTCTGAGGGCGAGTACGCCGACGAGGACCCCGATATCTTCCAGACGTCCAAGACGCAGTTCATGGACCTCCACAACCGCCTCCAAAACACCAACCACCAGCTCTCGTCCCTGCACCGCACCTCGTCGCGCCACCAGCAGGAGGACGTCAAGCGCCACGAGGAGGTGACCAACCTCATCGGCCAGCTGCGCGCCGACATGCGCAAGCTCGACGACATCACGGCGCTGCAGACCCGCGTCATCGAGCTCGAGAAGGAGGTCAAGGGCCTCCGCAAGGACCTCACCCGCAAGCTGCAGTCCACCGAGCGCTCTGTTCGCGACGTCCTCTCGAGTCACCACAACTCGCTCTCCCAGGCTGTCATGGCCAGCACTCCCGGCCACCGCTTCCTGGTTCTCTTCTTCCTCGGCACCCAGCTCGCCCTCGTTGCCGCCTATGTCATCTACAAGCGGCGGCGGGCCACCATGCCCAAGAAGTACTTGTAAGCGGATGCCTTGGGTGCATCTGAAGGTCGATACCTAGTGGGTAGGCGGTTGTGTATCTAGTAGAGTGAGGTTGTTACGACTTCACGCCTTTCCTTAATCGTCAATGTGTTCTTGTATATTAGATGTATGAGCTGCACATGCGAGAGTTTATGTTTTGGGTAGCAATGAGCATGATAAATTCCATAAATTGATACCAACAGTGCCGCCTGCTGATCTGTGTTGTCCTATATCATTCTCATTCCTGAAACCAAGCCAAGCGCTGAACTGACCAAACCAAGGCAAGCAAAAGACAAAGTAGTCAATGCATATGCCATATATACCCGTCAGGCACTTCTCAATATTAACCCCATTGCTCGTCGAGCATATTACCCCCTACTAGCCCTCAAATCTTCTCAAAGCTACCGTTTATCACATCCAGCAGTTCATCGCCCTTGGGTGCACCTGCAGAGAGGTTTTCATGTCCATCAGCTGTAACGAGAATATCGTCCTCAATACGAACGCCTCCAACGGGATAGTAGGCCTCGAGGACATTGCGATCGATAAACTTGGCGTGTGCCGAGTTGTTGAGGAAGTATCCCTCAATGAAAGGTCGGCAGAAGTAACTGAGGGACTTGATTAGCATCAAACAAGTCACAAGAGGGATAGTTACACTTACATTCCAGGCTCAACCGTGACAATCATGTTGGGTCGAAGAGCCTGTCGTCCCTTATAAGGTGGTGGCGCAGCTACCATTCGCTGCAGAGCGACCAGGGCTGTGGCTGTAACCATCTCACGCTTTCCACCTTCAATGTGGAAGTTGTCTCTCATCAAGAGACGCTCGGCGCCCGTCACGTCGTGAACCTCCAAGCCAACGTGATGACCCAGGCCGTGAGGGAAGAAAGCAGCAACGGTGCCAGCCTTTTGAATCTCATCAAAGTTACCTCGTAGGATGCCCAACTTGCGAAGCCCCTGGATGGCCACATCGCTGGCGTGTAGATGGAGCTCATAGAAGATGCAGCCAGGGCGGATCCGCGCTATACACTCATCTTGCATGCGCTGGACGATAGCATGGATAGCGGCGCCCTCTTTGGTGAAGGTACCGGTGAGGGGAAGTGTCCGAGTGATATCGCTGGCGTAGCATTGCCACTCGCAACCAGCATCGACGACAATGACCTGCTTGCCTTCTAGAGACTGGTTGTTGGCCTCGTAATGCAAAGTAGAGGCGTTGGGACCGGCTCCGGCAATGATGGGGTATGCCTGGGCATGAGCACCACGGGAGGTGCAGGCTGAGAGGAGAACAGCTTCGACATCCTGCTCGTTCCGCATACTGAGGATGCGTTCGGCAACAGCACGATGAGCAGCCGCCGAGATGCGCGCAGCACGGCGAATGAGCGCAACCTCATAGTCTGTCTTGATCACTCGAGCTTGGTCCATGGCAGGTCGCAGCTTGGAGCAGTTAATCTGCGTCTGACCACGAGGACGGTCGGCGAGCTTAGGAGCCTGGTCCGGGTGGAGGACATAGAGAGTCGTGGCCGGTCGGAGGTGGCCATGGAGAAACTTGGGCAGCTGAGCCGTGTATCGAACATCATCCACATCGAAGCGGCGCATCGCCTCTGCGGCGTCGGGAGTGGCACCGTACCATAGCACCTGTCGCGGCTCAACGTAGGGGATCCAGAGAGTGAGGCGATCATGTGCTATCTCGTAGGTGACGGAGCAGTCGGGAAAGTCGACACCGCTCAGATAATAGAAGCTGTGCGTTTGTTAGAAGACGGCTCATCAAGGTGAGTAGTGTGCGACTGACTATCTGCGTTGTTTGAAAGGAGGCGACTGATCCGAGTCCTCGTAGAGCCGAGTGGGTTCACCGGGAAGATAGATGAGGCCGTCAGTGGCACCGAGCTCGGCGGCGACCTTGCGGGCATGGAGTTTTGCTACAATGCAACGGTCAGCAAGGAATAGACCCTCAACAGATGAGATTGGTGAGCTGGTCGCATACCGGGATACTTGTTACCGCTACTCCGACTACTCGGGCCCTCGTTACCCTTCTTGACCTCAACGCATCTACCGCGCGGTTAGCCAGCAGCTCAGATGCTCAGAGACGAGCAAGGATTCTCACAGCGCGTCAAACTCATCCTCGGGCACAAGCTCGAAGTGGATGGTGTTTCTTTCACGTGCTAGCGGTGCGTCTCGCTGGTCATCCCCGCCGACCAGCTTGGGCGGCGTTGTGAGAGCTGCCATGACCAGTGTCGCTGACTGTTGTTGAGCTGGCGAGATGAATACAGGATGATGAGAGAAGACCAGCGCGATCCTGGGTAAATGAAATGGTAGGTATGAAGTATGAGGTATGAGAAACCTAACCTTGTGTGAAAGGACAAAGACGCAATATGAAGCTCCGACCGGCACAGCCCGTATCTAGGTCTCCTCCCAGAAGGTGCCAGTTCCCGTCCCGTTGCGGTGCTCGACGGCTTAGCTCAGCGTATCGCGTCTCAGCGATAACGCCCTGCAACCATAGCTACCTAACCAACACTAACCGCCCCAACTGCTAACGTTTGGTGGCTGGTGCCATTCGCCTCGACCCGATACTAATGCATCGACCTCATGACGCAACCAGCCCCGATCCGAATGTTGAGGACGGGAGTTGGCGTCGAGAGATTCACGTGTCATTCTCTCGCGAAGAAATACTACGTAGTAAGTTACTCTACCCCTTGTCTTGGACGATCTAGAGCGCCTCTAATCATATTCATACAAGGTCTAAGACACCTCTCGAGCATGTGCCAATAGCCGCAGCCCTATCAAGTTATCCATCTCATCCAATTATCCATAGCGCCTCGGCAAGTGGCTATCTTGGCCTCAACACTTTCTTCACGCAAACAACACAGCTTTTGCTTCTTCATGCCCTCAAGGCAAATATCATTACATCTATATCCATGACAAGATGCACTCCTTGACAAGATGCAGCTTTTCTCATCCTCCATCCCATCTCATCCCTTCACCCCTATCCTATCCTCCCAACCCAACATGTCGGTCTACTACGTATATCCATCCTACACATTCCCGAGACCTTCCATGTATATACATCCAATCGCGCCCCGTCTATGTGCCCGGTCCATCTCTCTAAGAATGTGGTCCTCTTTTTTCGTCCTTGCGTCGCTGGCGTTGCCCGGTTCCCCCTATCGTCCCTCCTCCAATAAAAGACATCCACCTCCTACAGCCATCATCCCCATGCTCATCGTTCAAATCATAATCGCTCTCCCCCCGAATAAAAACAAAGTGAAATTCAATGGCCAACGCCTCGCGCGCTTTCCTTCCTCCCGTATCGTAAAGTGGGTATCAAATGTAGAGACCGTTACATTCCTTGAAATCCTCCTCTTCCAGAACCAAAGAAACCTCCCCAGTCCGCCTGCATTCCCTGCTCCGTAAACATTTGCTGGATTTGCCTTTCTTGGTGGCGTTGTGTGTGTGCTCTCCGGTTTGAGATCGAATGTCCCTGATGAATTGCGTGCGTCTGCGACATCGGCCGGCGTTGCATCATTGGCTGACCCTGCTGCATGGCCATCACGCTTGACGGGTTGTACATTTGACCCGGCATACTCATCATGGGCTGAGCCTGCTGGTGCATCATGTATGGTGGTGGCTGTCCAAAGATTTGGCTCTCCACATCATCAAACGTCCCGGTCAGGAAGAGTTGCATGTCCTGGTTATGATCACCCACGCTGGAAGACTGATCTGTCTTGCTGGGGAATCCGAGTTCCATCATAGGCTGGTTCGGATACGCAAAAGGATCCTCAGAGGGAAACATGAGCGAGTCGAGCTTGTTGACGGGGTTGTGGATGCTGAGCGGCTGTCCTGTGTAAGGGTTTCGTTGTGTGCTTGTCGCCGTGCTGCTGGTCGATTCAGGCGTGCCTCGCTGCATGTCAACCGGCATAAAGTCGCCAAAGTTGGCCGAGAATCCGTGGTCCTGGAAGCCTGGCATATTCCCGCCCGCGATGGGATCCACGGTGCCCTGGGAGAGTGTAGTCGGATACGAGCTGGTCGAGATCTGACTGGTGCGAGTGAAATCGGCCGTTCCGAGTGACGACATGCTTGCAGGGATCGGGGTGTGGTGAGACGACACAGACGATGGTCGCCCAGTGGGCGCCGACCTCTTCTTAGAGGGAGCTGGTCGCACGCGTCCAGCGTCCAATTGCTCAGGCAGTTGGTCAAACAAGACCTAAATCCGGCATGTCAATAAGAATGACTTGCACGAAAAAGGGAAACATACCTTGAGAGCATTTGTCACTCTTTCTGCCGACATGCTCTTTTCTGCCAGTGCTGCAATCATCTGCCTTCCGGCACGGGCATCCGCAAGAACCTCGCCAGAGCCAGGCTTTTCGGGATTTTCTGTGGCGTAAAACACAAGTGAGAGGACGGCAAAGAACTCGGTGTACAGCATGAACCAGTAAGGTCCGCTGAGCACACGCTGTTTCCGAATCTCCAGGCCAATGTGCACGATATTCCGAGACACGCTGATAGCGGCCGCTGCACAAGCGTAAGACAGTTCGTCGACCTTGTTCGCTTGGCTCAGGCGAGGAGACACGTAGTGTAGGAATGGTCGGTATAGCACAAGTTGCACATGCGCATAAGCAAATCTGAGCAGATGCCGGATGCTATTTCTCATATTAGCATTTCAGTCTAACAATCAAGGATCAACTACTCACCGGACCGTTTCTATCGGACCCTCACCACTTGGTCGCCAGTGCTGAGGCAGCCTCTCAAACCATGAGTGAAGGTCAGCCTCGATTTCCTTGATCCGACCATAGCTGATCAGATAGGTTGAAGCGGGTTTGTTATCCTTGGAGAGACTTTGACCCAGTCCTTTGGTTGGGTACACATATTTTGTGACCTTGGACAGAATTTCCATCAGTTCTGAATGAGCGTTGAAAGCCTGGAAGAAAGAGGAGGATCCAGGAGGTGGTTGCAGGATCCCAGTCGATGTAATGTACTCATCGTCGACCTCTGTAGGGAAAGGTTGGTCGATATCGTCGACATTGAGGAGGAGAGGAAAGCCAAGTAATGTTGAAACATAAATGTCCATCTGTCGAATCACGTAGAAAACGCGCTTGCGGACTTCCTGCTCAATGGTGTCGATTTTTTCGTGCTGCAAGTGTCGATGCAGACCAATTCGCAGCGATGAACGGAGTGCGATGCCGACGAAAGAGTAGCAGCTGCTGAGGTTTGATGTTGCTTGAAGAAAGAGAATGATGAATAAGAGAGCTTGTAATGAGATGAGATCGCGACAATCCGTGAGGTCCTGTAGTACGGATCGTGCCGCATTGTAGTATTTGAGACCTTCTTCCGTCGCTTCTCGATAAGCCATGCTTCCGGGGTCGTTGTCGTCAAGATTGTTGTACATGCAGCCGAGGGCCATGACAGAAAAGAGCAGTCCAAGATATTGCGTTTCCTCTTTCGTTAGATTGTCGAGCGGTCGGTCATAAATCTTTTCCATATTGTCGTAGAAAGTGGGAACGTGAACAATTCGAACGAGACAGGTCGCGCAGCTGAGAGAATAGTAACACAATTTCCTGGCAACATCTTTAGGTGGTAGCTCGGGATAACTTGGTACGGCAGAAAAAGGCGTTCCGACAGAGGAGAGAGATGGTGACTCGAGGCCTGGAGGTCGTTCGGCGCGTGGTAAGAAGGGTTGTTTTCCTGTGGGACCAAGCATTCCCCTGAAATGCTCCTTCATGCGTTTCAAGAAGACGGCGCCGGAAGAGATACCGTGGAAATCCCAGCTGCCCTTTTCGTCAAGATCAAGCTGGCCAACCGAGTCGATCATGGAAGTGAGGTGAGCGTCATTCGGGTCGGGCTGGGGCGGCTGGGTCTGTCGAGCCTTGGCGGCTTGGGCGCGTGCATTTTCTCGATTGCGGAATTCTTGTTGAATGGCTGGGTCAAGATTTGGATCGGCCAGGTCGACATCTGGCATGAATTTGTGTAGTAGTGACTCTGCGCGTTGCAGACGGCTTTCCAGGGCCTCGATATACTGTGGTGCCGGATTCCTTCTTCTGTTCGAGGGTTTGTCGTATGTACATTCTAAGAGTCAAGGTTAGCTCGCGCGTCGCTGTCGGTCGTGGAGATCAGGGGATCGAAAAATGGGCGTATTGGGCGAAGGGGGGAATCGAGCCGGCGTCATACCATAACTATAGACGGAGCAGTGTGTGCAAGGTTGTTTGCCATCGCACTTGATCTTTTTTCGGCGGCATTCGTCGCAAGCGCGCGTTACTCGTCGTCGCTTTTGGATGGGCTGGGATGGCGCGTTGGGTGCGTCCTCATCGCCCTCGTTATCGGACTTGATGCTGGCTGATGGCGATGGGGCATCGTTATCCTGCCAGTCTTGGGTCGAAGACTGGCCGGCATCGTCGTCGGCGACGTCTGGTGACATCTTGGGCTTGATTGAATTAGCAAAGGCGATGTATTTGATGGTTTAATGAATGGAGCAAGTTCGAGGTGGGAGGGGCCAGGGCGCGGAAGACAAGGGATCGTGAATGTCCTGGCAGGGCGCACAATGAGCCATGACCGATTGATTCGACCAACGTGAGCAAATCGCGCGGGTTCAGGCTCGAAGGCGTCGAGAACGGAGGTAATAAGGCGCAGGGAAGGCGACTTCAGGAGTGCAACGCTCAGGTGTCGGTGGGACTTGAGCAGAATGGGCAGACGGATTCGCAAGCACTTTTCACTCACCAGGTGTCGGGCTCGATAGCCACACTAAAGCCGAACGCCACGGATCAGATACTATGAGGTGTTCAAAAAGGAGAAGGTTGTAGTCGTCGCCGGCGTGCGGCAGAAATGGAGACGGAGGCGGGCAGTCGAAGGGGCTGCTGGATGGATGAGTTGCAGGGTCGCAGGTAGCGAGGCCAGCGGCAGCCCATGTCCCAATCGCCCCAAGACTCAAGGCCTAGGCCATCCGCGAAACAGAGGGCGCCAAGAGAGGTTCCCGCAGACGAAGAGGCGGGGAATAAGCAGCAGTGGAATCCGAAGACGGAATCGCGATGATGGCGAGGGGCGGCCAAGAGTAGACGATAGTACCAGTCAAGTACAGTCGCAGAGCAGGAGTTGGGATGGGGGAGAGAATTCGCGACCGACGGACGGGGGCGGGCAGACCAGACCAGCAGCAGGAAAGCGGGCGACCAAGTTGAGTTGAGCTAGCTGAGCGAGAGTACGAATGAACGAACGAACGAGGAGGGAGTCAGCGAGTGGAGAGTGGACCTCGACTCTCAAAAGGACCAGGCTTTTGGGGCTTTCGATCGGGTCCTTTTGGGGCTTGTCAGAGCCAATCAGCACTGTATAATCAACACAGTACGGCCGTGCCGTGGTGCCGTCTTCCAACCTGGAGAGGTAGGGGAACGGACGGAGAGTGCCAGAAGCGGGTGATGAAGCCGCCGTAGGGAGATGCCGCACAGCGAACGCCCGGGGCCGGTGAGGGACGGCCGTGGCAGATTGAGGGAGGGCTGATGAGAGGAGCCAGAGAGGAATGAAGGGGATGCTAAGACAAAAGGCCTGAAAAGTTGAGTGCCAAGAAGAACCAAGGGACAGGATATGTCGAGCCAAGAGCCGGAGCCAAGCAAAATCCAAGCGCCAGCGAGCGATTGACTGGCGAGGGCTGAAGGACAAGAATGGAGGGACGAGGAAGGGGAGACGCGCAAGTCAAATATTAGATAAGGATGTCTCCGTGAGCTAACGTAGTAGCAAGGGGGAGGGAGGGGAGGGCGGCCAGAATTGAGTTGAAGGCGACGATGGCTTCAAGCGCTGTGAAAGACACGGGAGATGAGGGCTCTAAATGGACGGGGTGAGCAAGAGGTCACGGTCCTTCAATCCGATCAACGGAGTCCGTCCGAGCAGGCAAGTCGATTGATCGATCCAAAGCAACCACTGAGACGAGAGAAAGGAACATATGCCCCAAACCTGAAGGGACACCTTGTTCGCGATGATGCTCAAGACCGGGAATAATGGAAGATGGCGCTGGATACACGGCACCTGGAGAAATGGGGGGAGACATGACGGGAGGCTTCAAGTGGAGGGTGGATGGGGGGATTGTGGAGGAAGCTCGGTGTTTTGCAACTCGCACTGTGCCCTGACCGAGCGATTTCCACGCTGCTGCAGGTGGGATCGGCCCTGGGGACAACCTTTAGGGGCGAGCCCAGATGCAGGAGGACTCTGGCCAGTGCAGAGTCCAGGCCAGCACTGCGCTGAGCGGCGCCATGGAACGTGTCAATCGATCTAAGCCAACTCTCTATGCTAACTTTTTTCTGTTTTCTAAACAAAGACATTCAGCTCATGTTAAGTTTACAGAGGTAAGCCCTTGTGCTCGACACTCACTGTCCCAAATAACGCGTCGGTGGCTGGCTGCTGGGGTTCCGTTCCTGTTCAACGCTCTCTGTATGTCTCTTTTGTCGTCTGCAAATGAGAACGCGTATCATTCATTACCACCAACATGCACAGGCGGAAGAACGGCTATGACGGGATGGTAACCTCGAAAGAAAAGAGCAAGGCCTCTCCACTAGTCAGGGCATGCGAGTGGAACGGGAGTAGAGACGACCACCCATGATCCCAAGCCGCGCGGCCACAAAATAAACTCGCAGTCTCAGGGCGCCCCCCGTTTGAGCGAGGACCTCTCCATCCACCGGACGGTGGCCGGCCAGGCCTCATAGCTCCAGACAATTAGAGCCTGCTGTGCGTCGGCCGCTGTGCGTCTAGCCTAGCCCAGCATGAGACGGCCGGCAGCAATGCACCGCAGCGGATACAGATACTGCCAGCACTGCATAAGTGAGCTGCGGCTAGTTTGCTGGTGGGCTCTGAAGCCGCGAGACGCGAGGGCTGTGATAGCGACAAGGGGGAAAGCGGCATGGATGGCCAAACGGAGGTTTATGGGGACCCATGGACGAATGGGCAAACCAGCAAAGGCTCTAGACCACCATCGTCAGCGAGATCCCCCATCCACTTCGATGAGACCGCATGGGCAGGCCTCTATCTGGATGCCAACACGAGACGGGAGTGGTTGAGCAGAGCGGACCGTAACGGAGACTGCCAGGATTTGTGGAGAGATGTCGTGTTCCCGTTTTATCTGCGGTGGTGGATCTCAATAAGAATAGCTGCCGAAATAAAGCCTACATCATACGAGAGATTCACGGCTTGGGCATTAGAAACCTTTTTGTCAAGTGTTGCAATTCTGACCTGGTTCGTGGTGGCAGTGTAAGACGAATTTGAGGGTTCTCCAAGGCGAGTTTCCGTTCACTCACAGACAATGCCTCGTGAAAGAAAACGATGGGATCTCGAATATCAAACATCAGGAAAGCCAAGTCTTGGTAGTAACATATCACTGGTTCATCTAGGTCCGGACAGGCCGGTGTCACCTACGCGAATCTCCCAGAAGTCAGAAACGGGCCCAACTCTGTTCATACCTTAACCTACAACCTTCTGAGCAGTGGCCCGTGTGTGAGCAGTGAGCCCTCGAATTGTGTGGAATAAGGTGAGACAACAACCCAAGACCGCACAGCGGCCGACTCTTTGACACACCCCGTTTCTCACTGGTACGGCGGCCCCGAAGAAGCCACACGGATGGCATGTTCTGCATCATGACGTACGGGCACAACCAGTCACTTCTTGATAGACAAGCAGCAGAACCGCAAAGCTAGAGCGAGTCTGCAGGCCCTTCTCGCGCTGGTTCCCGACGAGCCTCAGCCCTAGGGTCGAATGTTGAGCAAGCTTAATCTGGAAGCAACCATGTCGTCGGCTCCGGGAGACACGGAAGATGGCGGCCGCCCAGTGCCTGGCCGACACGGCACTGTGGGTCGTTTTTTTTCGCCGGGGCCTTTTGGGAAGGTGGGCGCCACACGAGGAGCAGGGGGAGCCACGAATGCCACAAATCCTGGTCGCGACGTGCCATGCCGCATTTCTAGACTCAAGAAGCCTCGTAATGAGCTAACAGTATGGCCGAGTAAAGAATGGACTCGAAACGGCGTCCCACTTGACATCCGCGGCGTCTCTTGTCTGTCAAGAATATGCGCGTCCTCTATTCTCGGTGACTATTTTCAGAGTCATTCTCGTCCATGACATCATCCCTCCCTCTCCCTTTACCTGCCCTCTCACATTCCGGCTCTCACCCGGGTTTGCTCCGGGCACAGGGCTTCAGCTGGGTCGCCAAGCCATTCCGCCCTCCATGGGACGAACCTCAACAGGCAAGGCTCTCTCACCTTGTTCGCATCTTCGCCCCGACTTTCAAGTCGCGAGGCAAACCCATTGGCTGAAAAGGTGCCCGGTGGTTCTTTTCACGTCAGACCCATGCACAACCGTCGTCCTTTTTTCTGGGTCGGCATGGCTCTCTCTTCGGCCGATAAGGGCGGAGCAGGCCGGACGAGAAGGCGAACGAGTTTGTGCAGAGAACCGCGCTGAGACGAGGTCTTGGCTTTGGTCTTGGCACTAAAGCTTTGTTTCAACCTCTTCCACGATGCTTCTTGGAAGGGCAGATGGAACCATGCGTGCCGGCTCGTTCAGCCTTATGGCTTACACCTCTTGTACTCTAAATATTTCACCAAGACTTTAAAATCTTAACTTTCGAGTAAACTGAGGCCGTCGTCTCTCGTCCAGAGTCGAGTGACGCCGCTGATCGTTTCCCAGACAGGATAATCCTCCCTGGCCATAATTACACGCGCCATTTTCTTTTTCGCGTCGTGAGGTGCTCCCATCATGCCACCCCTGCTGACGACGCATTTTCTTCATAATAGCGTCCAGCTAATGCCATTCTGCTTCTACGATATCCTCAACATGGACATTCTCGCTTACGCGGGACACAAGAAGCAATGCACCGGGAAGCCGGCACATCCCCAACGACGTCATGCTTGGCACAATCAGACTTTGGGGGTTGATTCTGGGGATTCAGGGTCCTCGAATTTGTGGCGATATCGCTAGGACGATGGCTGCATCAAGTGCCGAAGATGTGTTTATGGCATGGCTCGTTCGTCTGATGCACGATGGTGGATAACCTCGCGCCCATCTGCAACGTTGTCTCTCCTCCCCTGCTTCTAGAAGACCACGGGAATAACTTCAAGCCTCAATCATCCCAGCTAGTCACCTGGCTTTCTTTTGGTCAAAGGTGAGATGACGACAGAGGCGGCGCATTGATGCCAGCAACGGCGCGAAATCCACCACTCGCAGGATGCCAAAGATGACTCCGAGTTTGGGGGAAGCCAAGATTCCTGTGTCCCCCCAACGAATGGCATGTTCTCGTGGCTGATATCGCAGACGCTTCTTGCAGAGCGACAAATGGCGGAGTGCAACGCTCTTGAGCCAATATCATGACGTACAGCCGCCAACGTTGTGAATCCCAGGCTCGATGTGCCGTCTTGGCCCGACCACAGTGTAAGTGTTTATCGAGCAAGACGGTGAAGTCGGCCGCCGTATCTGCTTTACGGCGCAGCAGCCTGCCGCTTCGGGACCGAGATTTGGCTCCGCAAACCGGCATCGGAGCTGTGAAGACGGAGAAGAGAAGCGGTCGACGAAAGGCGGTATTTCGCAACTGTTATTCATAGCACTCTGATCCAAATGCGAAGGGTACATGTTGAGCGAGATAATCGTTATCGGCTGCGAGGAAAGATTCATAGAATCACTATTCTAGGCTTCATTGATGAATCATGTACAAAAATTTGAGTTTGAGGGATGATGAGCCGTAATTGAAGGATCATTCTCAAACATTTTTGCCAAGCAATCTTGACTCACCTTGTCTTGCGCTCACCTTTTCACCTTGGTCTCACCGAGATCCCCCACCTCACGTAATTCCCCAGCTCCTCCACCCCCACCGCAGCCTAGCATCGCAAGGCCACCAACACGTGCGACCCTCCAAACGTCAAGCTCCAGAGCTCTCTGATCTTCACATTCCTACCCCCGGATGAGCTCGAGGGTCTCGACTGCCGACACTCACATTCGCCATGTCGACGTCAAACTCTCTGCTGGGTTTCTTTACCCTGATGAGCAACCAGGGTGGTACCATCGTTAGAGGTTCGTTCAGCCACCGCCAGCAGGTGCTCTTCTCGTCATGAACCTCGTGAATCCGCCGTTCTTTGAGCACAATGCTGACTCGACTCCCTCCAGACCAACCCAAGCTTGACCTCGATCTTTACATCCAGAACTACTCCGGTACGTTGCAGTAACCTCGTCGATTTCCTTCCACCCCGCTAACAGCTCCCGTACCCAGGCCGAACGAGGTTCGATCGTCTCCTCCACATCGCAAAGTCCTCGGTACCGCTATGTGTCGACGCTCTCAAGGCTGCTATTGCTGAGGCCAAGGCTGGCACAGACATAACCCAGTATAACGATGCCTGGGACTGCATCCGCTTTGCGGCTCCCGGGGAGCCAGAAGCTCAGAAAGACCAGGCTTGGGTCGATAAGACCGATCGCGCGAACAGAGCCGAAACCGCACGACTCGAAGCCGAACTTAAGCAATACCGTCATAACTTGATCAAGGAAAGCATTCGGGTAGGCTTTTCCCCTAGTGTTAAACACAGAATCAGGCAGTGCTAAGATGTGTAGATGGGCAACGAGGAGCTTGGAGAGCATTTTGAGAAGATAGGATCGCTTAGCGAGGCAGCCGAGGCGTACAACCGCATGCGTCAGGATGTGACGACAACCAAGCACATCATCGATTGCGGCCTCCATCTTGTCAACATCTATCTCTATCGCCGGGATTGGACCATGGTAATCAACAGTCTCGGCAAAATCACCGGAGTCCAGAGTGGTGAGGAGGAGAAGTTCTATCAGCCCTTCACCAAGCTCGTATCCGGTATTGCCCTCCTTGGGTTGAAGCATTACTCGGACGCAGCCAAGAACTTCCTACAGATTGACTTCGATATCCCTCCCACCCAGTACAACCACATCGCCAGTCCCAATGATATCGCTACGTACGGAGGTCTACTGGCGTTGGCCACCATGGAGAGAAAGGAACTCCAGGCTCGCGTCCTAGACAACCCATCGTTCCGATCATTCCTCGAGCACGAGCCTCATGTCCGAAAAGCTATCAGCCTCTTCGTGAATGGTAGATACTCAGCCTGCTTGTCAATTCTAGAGTCATTCCGGAATGACTACATGCTGGACATATATCTGCAGCGACATGTCGCGGCGATCTACGCGCAGATTCGAAGCAAGTGCATCACTCAGTACTTTATTCCCTTCTCGTGTGCCACTCTGGACAGCTTGAACCAGGCTTTTGCGCCAGAGGGGGAGTCCATCGAGAACGAGCTCGTATCTATGATCCGGGACGGGACGCTCAGGGCCCGGCTAGACTCGAAGAACAAGGTGACATCAACTCATGTCTACGACACGATGACAGATTATTAACGCTTGCCTAGTTGCTCATCGCGGTCCAGCCTGACCCCCGTCTCCAGATGCAGAAGAGTGCTATTGAGGTCGCCCGCCAGTACGAGCTCGAGGCCAAGGAGAGACTCCGCCGCATCAGCATAATTTCGGCCGGGCTTGAGGTCGTGGGTAAGAGGCAGCCGCCTCTTCTCGGTCGAGGAGTCGAGGAGACTTGGTATGACGAATCTAAAGCATCTGAGCAAGGCGCCGCTGCTGAAGCTTAGGGGATCTTCGTCGGCCGCTCTAAAAGGTTTTAGAAGAAGCTCAGCAGATGATCCCTTTCAAGACCAAGCTTGATGGAAGAGCACAAAATATGAGAGACGAAATTGCACCATTGCGATCCGGGCGTTTAGGTATCCGGTCACCACGAAACCACACATCAATAGGTGCATGGGTAGCCCTATTAGAGTTAGATCAGGCGTACAGGGGCATGCGTTGAAATGGGATCACTGGCAATTGCTTTGTAGTTATTTGGTATTCACTTCTTCCGCGTCGTTGCGGGGGTATCATATATAAAATGCATCCAGTCTTCCGTCTCCTATCTTGCTTCCAGCTTTTCTCTCAGCCCATCAACTGCCTCAGATCCGTAGGCGGCCACCGCACTTGCGCAAAGGTGAGGCAGCGCTTGATACTTTGCAGATACTTGCGCGTGACCTCGTCGCCCATAACATGTCCCTTCTCGCCGTCGTGCAGCTTCTCTCGAGCACTTCGCTCGTGAATACCAACCATGGTCACACCAATAGGCCAGGCCGCCTTTCCGATACTCAGACGAAGGTATCCGTCGTTGGCGTCCACGTATCGTCGCTCTTGGAGAGCCTGGACGATCTCAATGACAGGCTTCAGGATGTCGTCGTCGAGTTCTCCTTGCTCAAACTTGCGAAATAGCTGCAGGGGATTAGTCTCAAGATCCAAGTATCGATAAGACAAGCAGACATACCGGCTTCATATTCTCACGAGTCTGCACCATGGCGTTGTATGCCGTCTTGCTGGCGCTCGTATCCCGCTTTTCAGACTCCATTGCCCGCTCATACTCCGTCAGAACCATGGTGAAGTAGCTCGCCAGTTGCCGGAAGAGCCACTTGCGACCTTCCTTGTCCTGTGGTACCGTGCCGTCGACCTTCATATCCTTCTCCTCCACCAGCTGTAGGGTTGTCGGTATCGGCCCCTTTGTCACCACGGTCGTCAACTTGCGATATCTTCTGACTCTTGCAGTATGGCTCTCTCCGAACAGCACTGCCGGCTCGCCGAGCGCTCTCAGCTTCTCGACAAGCTCCTCTTCCGGCACATCCTCGCTGCCCTGGAGACCATCTTCAGCATCCTCGCTCTTGGCCTTCACCAGGTCCGGCAGGCCTAGACGCTTCCGCCTCGCGCGCTCTTCCTCGGCTTCTTGTTCTTCACGTCTCCGGCGCGACTCCTCGGCAAGTTTGCGGCGCTTCTCTTCACGGGCGGCGTTCTCGGCGGTGACCTCCTCCTCGCGCTTGCGCTTCGCGGCGGCTTTGGCTTCGCGCTCGGCCTCGAGGGCCTTCTGCTCGGCGAGGTATGCTTCTTTGCGTTGGGCTTCGACTTCTGAGCGCTTGAGGTACTTCTTGTCGCCGCTACTGCCGCTGCTCTTGGACTTGGAGAGTTCCTTGTTCATCAACGCCGCGAAGTCCATGGTGATATAGGAGATGTGTCGCTAACGAGGGTGCGTTTGTCGTGGGTGTGGGGTTGAATACAACTTATAGTTTCGTCTTTTGTGGATCTCGGTGTTCAAGGTCTTGGATCCGAACGATTCCAGCAGTTGTCGCAAAGTTGAAGTTGATGGATCTTGAAGTTTCCTGGTCGCGACATGGTTATCGATTGCGGTTATACCCCGGCTGAATATGGGCCGACTCATCAGGACGTGATGGCATTTCAACTCTCTCGTCTTTTACAACTATCGATATACAAAAAGTCTCTGGATAATTTAATCTCACTTTGGGAGAGATATTCACGTCTTACCGGTCAGACCTTCAGATATGGCGTCTCCGCAGCAAAAATCGCTGCGCGAGGACACGACCCCGTTTCTCTTACAGCTCTTCTATCGAACTGGAGCACTTCACAGGTACTGAAGGCCCACCAACCGCTGCTCTCAAGATCGAATACTCACCAGCGACTATCAAAGGCCAGATGAATTCGCGTCGCATACACAACCGACGCACATTTCTGTATATACATGGCCGGATTGCACCCTCCACGAGCTGGCTCTCGAACTAGCAGCCGCCAAACCATCCGCCTTCCCCTCCCCCGCCGTTGGAACTCGTCTTGTATTCCAACTCGTCTTTCCAGATCTGCGCAACACCAGTGCAATCGCCAATTCGCCTCCCCGGTTTGGTGTTAAGGACCTCGGCAGCATTGTGATAGGTGAGCGAGGGCCAGATACAGAATCAACAGAAGATGTCGATATGGACGCTCCCTTGAGAGGGCCCAAGGACGTGGAGAAGACACTCAGCGACGCGCGATTCGTGGTGGGCGATTACATCTCGTGCGCTATCCTACCACCTTTTTCAGATGGGTCAGTGGCTCCGGCGTCGAGTGTTCGAAGGGAGACGGGCCCAGGCCTGCGTGAAGGCCGAGGTGGTTCGCGAGGGGGGTTTCGGGACCGAGAGAATGGCTTTGGTCGTGGCGGATCTCGGGGAGGACGAGGCGGTTGGAGAGACGATATCGGGGGCGGATTTCCGATGGGCGAGTGGAGGAGAGGCGAGACACTGCCAGATGGCCCCGGTGGGAGATCGAGAGGCAGAGGGAGGTGGTAGTAAAGTGAGGACCATACTGTTGTTAGGTTGGCGGCGTCATGCGTTATACCCAATTGCCGTTTGACAATTCATCCGAAATTTCACGTCATTCAAGACTTGTAAATGCCGTCGTTTTGACCTCTTCGTTCCATTGAATTCCTACCATGGGTTCTATCCCAAGCTGGACGCTTTATATGTACAATTCCCACATCTCCGGCATCAAGTGAACTTATTTCTCGTAGATGAGGTCGCCCTTTCGCTTCGCTCGGAAGTCCCAAAGCCCCTTGTGTTGTCAGTGATTCGACCCGTGTACCGTGCTCCTCGGTAAAACTCACGTCGGTCTTGTAGGCAATGTAGCCCATGATGGCGGGAATCACGGCGACGTAGATGAAGGTGATCTTGGCGGTTCGGGGAGTCCATCGGAAGTAGTGGTGACGGGTCTTCATCATAGCTATTCCATCCTGTTAGAAAGACTCGGGAGAGGGCGGTTGTCGTCGAAGCCGGGGAGAAGTCACGCACCCTGATACTTCAGGTAAGCCGGGTCCGGCTTGACGTCTGTCGGGCGGTGGTTAGCGATTGACAGCAATCCGGCGTGTCGGGGAGCCTACTAAGGTGCGCCATTTTGATTGACGGCAGCGGGTGTCTTGCTGGTGCGGTTCGAGGGCGAATTGGCCGTCGTGGTTGTCAAGCTGGAGGTCGTTTACCTTGGGACGACGATGCTCGGAAGTTGAAGGTTGGAGGCTTAGGTAACGCAATTCCAGTGGCCGCCATTGGCTGGAGCTAAGGATCGCAGCCGGGCGCGATTCACATATGGGTAGGTACCTACCCTGTAGCAACCAGTCGTGAACATGGGGAAAATGTGTTCGCGATATTTGGAAAGCACGTATTATGCGAATAACTTGAATGTCTATTTAAATAATGTTCTTTGGGGTCTCGATCTTCTATTATTCACTAAGCATTGTGTTTACGTGCTTCCATGGGCTGCATCAATCCTCGTCGTGCTCGTATTGTCATCTAGCTAAGTGTTCGACAGGTTGCTATTGAGATATATGCCAGAGTTCGCATGAACCAGCGCATATGAATCAACCAAACGATGTATACAGCGGGACATGTAGCCCAGGAACACCGAGGAATGACGCATGGGAGCCAGGGCTACAATTACCACAACATACCGTAGGCCGGCAATTGACACCCGTTGAGTGTCATCGAGCTCAAGCCTCAAGAACATGTACACCCCACAAATGATGCCAAGGCACACATTATGACATATAGGCAGGAGATCGGAAGAAGCTTTGTTGAGGCCATTGCGGCGCGATTTACGGCGACTGGAGTCTAATTGGCATGTTGTGTTATTGAAGCCTCGGTACAAGCGTCAGTCTTGTTAGTGCTGTGTATTTCGGCTAAGCTGTTCTGAAGACCCTCCCAGGCCCTTATCAAATCCTTTGACCTCTACGCCAGTAGGCAAAAGTGATCATTACGAGGTGCAGAAATAAGCGGTACACCTTGCGTGACAATTGTCACCACAGCTGTCCGCCCAGGTGTTTATGTCAATCGAGTTTGGTGTCAAGTTTTTGATGCCTGCGTAGTGCTCATTTGCCTTACTGCATTACCCACGTGACCAGACCCACTATACCTAGCGCGTCGCCCCTGCGACCAGAACTTGAATTTGTCGCGACGGAGGCGACCATACACCAAGAACTTCACTTCATCTCCGCCTTGGTTGTCGCTGCGCGCGCATCGCGGAATCATCATGTCGCAGCATCCCCCGCCACCACCCCCGGGCTGGGGACCTCCTCCTCCCCCTCCGCCGTCGTCCTCACTACCTCCTCCCCCTCGACGCCGGCACCTCCTCCGCCAGGCTATCGCCCTCCGACTGATCCCCAGATCGCCAAGTTCGCCCAGAAGAAGAAAGAATGGGTTCGAAATCAGCGCAATCGATTTGGTGAGAAGCGGAAGGGCGGGTTTGTGCAGACACAGAAGGCGGACATGCCACCGGAGCACTTGCGCAAGATCGTCAAGGATATCGGTGATGTTTCGCAGAAGAAGTACACGAACGACAAGCGAAGCTACCTGGGAGCTCTCAAGTTCATGCCTCATGCGGTCCTGAAGCTCCTCGAGAACATGCCCATGCCCTGGGAGTCGGCGCGCGAAGTCAAGGTCCTGTACCACGTCAACGGTTGCCTGACCCTTGTCAACGAGATCCCCGAGTCATCGAGCCCGTCTTCTTTGCGCAGTGGGCAATGATGTGGACATTTATGCGAAAGGAAAAGGCCGATCGACGACTGTTCAAGCGCATGCGATTCCCGCCGTTCGACGACGAAGAACCTCCCCTGTCGTGGTCTGAGAACCTTGAGGATGTCGAGCCCCTGGAGCCTATCCAGATGGAACTCGATGAGGATGATGATGCGGCAGTCTACGAATGGTTCTACGATCACCGACCTCTCCTGGACACGCCCCATGTCAACGGACCGAGTTACAAGTCCTGGAACCTCACATTACCCCAGATGGCCACACTATTCCGTCTCAGTCGGCCTCTTGTTTCGGATGTGGTGGATAAAAACTACTTCTACCTCTTCGACCTCAAGAGTCTATTAACAGCCAAGGCCCTCAACGTCGCTCTGCCCGGTGGACCTCGATTCGAGCCCCTATACAAGGATATCGACCCTAATGACGAGGACTTTGGCGAATTCAACGCCATCGACCGTATCATCTTCCGAAACCCCATTCGAACCGAGTTCCGAGTGGCCTACCCCTTCCTTTACAACTCTCTCCCGAGAAGTGTGCACCTGTCATGGCACTCTCACCCCCAGGTTGTGTTCAACAGAGCTGATGACCCCGACCTGCCGACCTTCCACTTCGATCGCCGAATCAACCCCATCTCTTCACGAACTGTCGCGTCAAAGAACGTCGAGATTTCGCTCGAGGATGAGCTTTTTGGACCTGGAAACATCGAGGAACCGGAGGAAGATGCATTCCAGCTACCTGCCGGCATGGAGCCATTCCTTGCTGATGAAGACCTTGAGAACGAGGACACATCGTCAGCGGTCGAGCTGTGGTGGGCGCCATATCCCTTCGATCGACGTTCGGGAAGCATGGTGCGGGCGCAAGACGTGCCTCTGGTTAAGCAGTGGTATCTCGAGCACCCTCCATCTGACCGACCTCCAGTCAAGGTCCGAGTTTCGTACCAGAAGCTCCTCAAGAACTTTGTTCTCAACGAGCTTCACAAGAAGACCCCCAAGGCGCAGAACAAGCAAAACTTGCTGCGATCTCTCAAGCAAACCAAGTTCTTCCAGCAGACGACAATTGACTGGGTTGAGGCTGGTCTGCAGGTCTGCCGTCAGGGGTTCAACATGCTCAACCTTCTCATCCACCGCAAGAATTTGACATACCTCCATCTTGATTACAACTTCAACTTGAAGCCTGTCAAGACTCTGACAACCAAGGAGCGAAAGAAGTCTCGTTTCGGAAACGCATTCCATCTGATGCGTGAGATCTTGAGGTTGACAAAACTGATTGTGGATGCTCAGGTGCAATACAGACTTGGAAACATCGATGCTTTCCAACTCGCTGATGGTATTCTGTACGCCTTCAACCATGTCGGTCAGCTCACCGGTATGTACCGATACAAGTACAAGTTAATGCACCAAATCCGGACTTGCAAGGATCTGAAGCATCTCATTTACTACCGCTTCAACTCTGGCCCAGTTGGCAAGGGACCTGGTTGTGGTTTCTGGGCTCCCGCCTGGAGAGTCTGGCTCTTCTTTATGCGAGGTATTATTCCCCTCCTCGAACGATGGTTGGGCAACCTCCTGTCCCGTCAGTTCGAGGGTCGACACAGCAAGGGAGTGGCCAAAACTGTCACAAAGCAGCGTGTTGAGTCTCATTTCGATTTGGAACTCCGCGCGTCTGTGATGGCTGATCTCATGGACATGATGCCCGAGGGTATCAAGCAGAACAAGGTCAACACCGTCCTCCAGCACTTGTCTGAGGCGTGGAGATGCTGGAAGAGCAACATCCCTTGGAAGGTGCCTGGCTTGCCCGCGCCCATTGAGAACATCATCCTTCGTTATGTCAAGTCAAAGGCTGATTGGTGGATCTCGGTTGCTCACTACAACCGTGAGCGTATTCGAAGAGGCGCTACGGTCGACAAGACGGTGGCGAAGAAGAACGTCGGCCGTTTGACCCGTCTTTGGCTCAAGGCTGAGCAAGAGCGACAGCACAACCACATGAAGGACGGTCCTTATGTCTCGTCTGAGGAGGCTGTTGCTATTTACACCACCACTGTGCACTGGCTCGAGTCGCGAAAGTTCTCTCCCATCCCTTTCCCCAGTGTTTCCTACAAGCACGACACCAAGATTTTGATTCTCGCTCTCGAGCGTCTGAGGGAAGCTTACTCGGTAAAGGGCCGCCTCAACCAGAGTCAACGAGAAGAGTTGGCGTTGATCGAGCAAGCTTACGACAGCCCTGGCACAACGCTGGAGCGCATCAAGCGGTTCCTCCTTACTCAGCGTGCCTTCAAGGAGGTGAACATCGACATGAACGACAACTACAGCACCATTAACCCCGTTTATGACATTGAGCCCATCGAGAAGATCAGCGATGCTTATCTGGATCAGTACCTTTGGTACCAGGCGGACCAGCGCCACCTCTTCCCGGCATGGATCAAACCTTCGGACTCTGAGGTTCCCCCCTTGTTGGTTTACAAGTGGGCGCAAGGTATCAACAACCTGGGTGGTGTCTGGCAGTCTGAAAATGGCGAGTGCAATGTCATGATCGAGACGGAGCTTTCCAAGGTGTATGAGAAGATGGAGCTCACGCTGCTCAACTCTCTGCTGAGGCTGATCATGGACCACAACTTGGCCGACTACATCACAGCCAAGAACAACGTTCAGCTCACGTACAAGGACATGAACCATGTCAACAGCTACGGCATGATTCGTGGTCTGCAGTTCTCTGCATTCGTGTTCCAGTACTACGGTCTTGTCTTGGATCTTCTCCTGCTCGGACCTCAACGAGCCAGTGAGATCGCTGGACCTCCTCAGAGTCCCAACGACTTCTTGCAGTTCCGTGACCGCGAGACAGAAACCAGCCACCCGATCCGACTTTACACTCGATACATCGACAAGGTCTGGATCTTCCTCCGATTTACCGCCGAAGAGTCCCGAGACCTCATCCAGCGGTTCCTTACTGAGCAGCCTGATCCCAACTTCGAGAATGTTATCGGATACAAGAGCAAGAAGTGCTGGCCCCGAGACTCGCGTATGCGCTTGATGCGTCACGACGTGAACCTCGGCCGAGCTGTCTTCTGGGATATGAAGAACCGCCTGCCTCGATCCGTGACAACGATTGAGTGGGATGACAGTTTCGTGAGTGTCTACAGTCGCGATAACCCTAACCTGCTGTTCTCCATGTGCGGCTTTGAGGTCCGAATTCTGCCAAAGATTCGGAACCAGAACGATGAGTTCCCGGTCAAGGACAGTGTCTGGTCTCTTGTCGACAACACCACCAAGGAGAGAACAGCACATGCTTTCTTGCAGGTCACTGAGGAGGATATCCAAAAGTTCAACAACCGTATTCGACAAATTCTCATGTCCTCGGGCTCCACTACTTTCACGAAGATTGCTAACAAGTGGAACACTGCCCTGATCGCACTCTTCACCTACTACCGAGAGGCAGCTGTCTCCACCGTCGACCTGCTTGATACCATTGTCAAGTGCGAGACCAAGATTCAGACTCGTGTCAAGATTGGCCTGAACTCCAAGATGCCGTCTCGTTTCCCTCCTGCCGTCTTCTATACCCCCAAGGAGCTGGGTGGTCTGGGTATGATTTCTGGCTCTCACATCCTCATTCCCGCAAGTGACAAGCGCTGGTCGAAGCAAACCGATACTGGTGTTACTCATTACAGAGCTGGAATGACTCATGATGAGGAGACTTTGATTCCCAACATCTTCCGTTACATCATCCCCTGGGAGGCCGAGTTCATCGACTCTCAGCGCGTCTGGACCGAGTATTCGCAGAAGCGTCTCGAAGCTAATCAACAGAACCGTCGTCTTACTCTTGAAGATCTCGAGGATAGCTGGGATCGTGGTCTGCCTCGAATCAACACTCTCTTCCAGAAGGACCGAAGTACCCTGAGCTTCGACAAGGGTTTCCGTGCCCGAGCAGAGTTCAAGGTTTACCAGCTCATGAAGAACAATCCTTTCTGGTGGACTAGTCAGCGTCATGACGGAAAACTCTGGAACCTCAATGCTTACCGAACCGATGTCATCCAAGCCCTGGGTGGTGTGGAAACTATCCTGGAGCATACCTTGTTCAAAGCCACCGGTTTCCCATCATGGGAGGGTCTCTTTTGGGAAAAAGCGAGCGGTTTTGAAGAATCAATGAAGTTCAAGAAGTTGACGAACGCCCAGCGTTCCGGTCTGAACCAAATTCCTAACCGTCGATTCACTTTGTGGTGGTCACCCACCATCAACCGCGCCAACGTCTACGTCGGTTTCCAGGTGCAGCTTGATCTTACGGGTATCTTCTTGCACGGAAAGATCCCTACTCTCAAGATCTCGCTTATCCAGATCTTCCGAGCCCATCTGTGGCAGAAGATCCACGAGTCCGTCGTCATGGATCTGTGCCAGGTGTTTGACCAGGAGCTAGAGTCTCTTGGCATCGAGACAGTCCAGAAGGAGACCATTCATCCTCGAAAGTCGTACAAGATGAACAGTTCTTGCGCCGATATTCTGCTGTTCTCCAACCACAA
This sequence comes from Fusarium solani, assembly GCF_023522795.1. Taxonomy (NCBI): domain Eukaryota; kingdom Fungi; phylum Ascomycota; class Sordariomycetes; order Hypocreales; family Nectriaceae; genus Fusarium; species Fusarium solani. The sequence continues at coordinate 1,007,608 of NW_027072153.1, forward strand.
GTGGAATGTCACACGGCCATCTCTCCTTTACGACACCAAGGACGTCATTGAGCCCACAACCACCAACAAGTTCTGGATCGATGTCCAACTTCGATACGGTGACTACGACTCTCACGACATTGAGCGATATACCCGTGCCAAGTACCTCGACTACACAACCGACAGTGCCAGCATCTACCCTTCGGCTACCGGTCTCATGGTTGGTATTGATCTTGCTTACAACCTGTACTCTGCCTATGGCATGTACTTCCCTGGCTTGAAGGTCCTTGTTCAACAAGCCATGGCCAAGATCATGAAGGCCAATCCCGCCTTGTACGTTCTGCGGGAGCGTATTCGAAAGGGTTTGCAACTGTACGCCTCTGAGAGCAACCAGGAGTTCCTCAACTCACAAAACTACTCGGAACTCTTCAGCAACCAGACGCAGCTGTTCATTGATGACACTAACGTTTACCGTGTGACCATCCACAAGACATTCGAGGGTAATTTGACTACCAAACCTATCAACGGCGCTATCTTCATTTTCAACCCCCGAACCGGTCAACTCTTCCTCAAGATCATCCACACTAGCGTTTGGGCCGGACAGAAACGTCTGGGTCAGCTGGCCAAGTGGAAGACTGCCGAAGAAGTGGCCGCCCTGATTCGCTCCCTGCCTGTGGAGGAACAGCCGAAGCAACTGATCGTGACCCGAAAGGGTCTTCTGGATCCCCTCGAGGTCCATCTGCTCGACTTCCCCAACATTTCGATCCGAGCATCCGAGCTTCAACTGCCTTTCCAGGCTGCGATGAAGGTAGAGAAGCTGGGAGACATGATTCTTCGTGCGACCGAGCCTCAGATGGTGCTCTTCAACCTGTACGATGAGTGGCTCAAGAGCATCTCGTCTTACACTGCCTTCTCTCGTCTCGTCCTCATCCTGCGTGCGCTCCACGTCAACCCGGACAAGACGAAGCTCATCCTTCGACCCGACAAGACCGTCATCACCCACGAGCACCACATCTGGCCATCTCTGCCGGATGAGGAGTGGATCAAGGTTGAGACGCAGCTCCGAGATCTCATCCTGAACGACTACGGCAAGAAGAACAATGTTAATGTGTCGAGTTTGACTACCAGTGAAGTGCGAGACATTATCCTTGGTATGGAGATTTCGGCTCCATCCATGCAACGACAACAGGCAGCCGAGATCGAGAAGCAGCAGCAGGAACAGGCGCAGTTGACGGCCGTGACCACCAAGACGCAGAACGTTCACGGCGAGGAGATTATCGTTACGACTACGTCGCAGTTTGAGCAGCAGACGTTTGCTTCTAAGACCGAGTGGCGAACCCGGGCCATCGCTACATCTAACCTGCGGACTCGAGCTAAGAACATCTACGTCTCATCAGTAGACAACGATTTGGACGACATTACCTACGTCATGCCTAACAATATCCTAAAGCGGTTCATCACCATTGCGGATCTTAGGGTGCAGGTGGCTGGTTACTTGTATGGTTCATCAGCACCGGACAATGACCAGGTCAAGGAGGTCAAGTGTATCGTCATGATCCCCCAGATCGGTGGCCTTCGCAACGTGCAGCTACCGCAGCAGCTGCCTCAGAGCGAGTTCCTTGAGGGTATGGAGCCCCTGGGTGTGATCCACACCGTGTCTGGCAACGAGCTGCCGTACATGTCTGCCACAGATGTGACGGAGCACTCCAAGCTCCTCGATGCGCATAGCGAGTGGGACAAGACCAACACGGTGACGGTATCGGTGGCGTTCACGCCCGGCAGTGTGTCTCTCTCCGCCTGGGGTCTCACTCCTGCTGGCTACAAGTGGGGTGCAGAGAACAAGGACATTCAGAGCGACCAGCCCCAGGGCTTTACGACAACCATGGGTGAGAAGCGCAAGCTGCTCCTGAGCCCGCGCTTCAGGGGTTTCTTCCTGGTACCGGATGACGGTAGGTGGAACTACAGCTTCATGGGCAGTGCGTTTGCAGGAATGGAGAAGAAGCCGGTGCACGTCAAGCTGGATACGCCGATCCCATTCTACAGCGACCAGCATAGACCTGTGCACTTCCACAGTTTTGCGGAGTTGGAGGACATCTGGGTGGACCGATCGGACAACTTTGCGTAAAGCGGCAGGACAAAAAAAGAGCAAGAGTTGTGGGGATGAGCATGGATATAGGGCACGGTAGAATGGGATGGGAACTGGGATGAACGTGGGAGAGGGATCACCATACGAAGAAAAAGCACAGACAGGAGGAGGGAAACTGGACGATCAGCGCAATCTATTTTGTTCGGCATCTGGACATCAGATGCGCGCTAATGAGGAAGGGAGGGAGGCGTTCTTTTTGTTGTTGCTGGCCTCTTGTCTTGTTGTAATTGATTGCAGTAGTTAGGCATGCATACTTTATCTTTTTTTGCTGTAAAATAAGAGTTAAAATGGTTCATGGAGAAATCAAGACCGAGATGACCCAATCAAACCAATTCCGTTCCTGGGTGACGCACACATCCGATGTCAGTTGTTTCTGAGCGGCATGATTTCCTGATCTGGCTTTGACAGATTCTGCGATTCGTGAGGACAGTTGACAAACGGCTCAAAGACAGGGGCCGCATGATGGATGACCCACGTCGGTAGCCGGGCCTTTGTCCGACTTCTTGGGAAGAGACGGGTCCCAGGCCTGGCCTGGCCTGGCAGGCGACTGGGATGAATAGGCTCGACAGGCTGGGGAGCACAAGCAGTCTTCCCAACTGGGGTCCTGCTGGGTCTGCCGGGTCTGCTGGGAGGCGGCTTCACCGAGGGCGTGGAACCGCGCCGTGAGTTGGATCATGTGCGTGGGGGAGTGAAATTGGTTATTTATGCATTCATGCGTCGCGTACTTTACAGGCGAGCTGAGATGTGAGTAAAAACGCGTAAAGTGGACTTGGACTGTGCGTGAGCGGCTTCATCAACGCAGGAGTCGCTTGGGCGGCATGACAAAAGGAATTCTGGCTGCACGTTGGTGCTCTAGGCGCAGCCTGACGTTGGGATGGACGCTAATCAGGGACGCATCCCGAGGTTTTGGATAGGCCATCTTGAGATTGTTCGGCCGTTCGTCCAACGGGGGATGAGATCTGCAGCGGGTGATTTGTGCTGACGTCGATTGCTATTTTCATCACCCATGTCAGCAACGTCTAACCATGGTCATGACCCGCAGTGAATGGATAATCTGCCGCGCGCTGTGGTCAACGCGGCGTCTGTACCTGCGCAAGCGGTGGTACGAGTGTCCTCCCCGATGGCGTCAAAGGGGAGCTCGGCAAGATGGTCGATCCTGCCCCAGAGTAGGTACTCGAGATGGAGGGTGTTCGTGTGAGGGAGCTTGGGAGCCCAGCCCAGTCCAGCCCAGCTCAGCTGGATGCCTGCCGTCTGCTAGTTAGCTCCCGGCCGTTGGGTTTTCTCTTGGCGGCGCGCGCTTGGGGCTTTTGACAATCTAGCGGTGCATGGATGGCCGATATGACGAGTGAGCATCGAGTTGGCGCAACCGGTGACGGCACCTCGGCTCTCTTGTGGGAGGCCATCTCTGTGTTCTGTCGTATCGTAATGTTGGGCTTGTCGTTGGTTGAAGCTGGGGAACTTTCGGGTAGGGGTCAACGGTGTGAGCTTCTAGAAATCGGCGATGAGATGCCATCGATGTAGCGGCGTATTGAAGAAACCTAATCTTGATAATCTCGGGATATATTGTCTTGACGTAGCTGGATATAGTCATGACACCAATGTTGATATTGTTGATGGATGTTATTGCTGGGATCAGGTTGTCTTGATGGTGAAAGACAATGTTTTGCCTCCACTTGCTGGCGCTTGCCGTTTGGTTATCTCAGGCTCTTGCCCTCTTACCGCCTGTTCCCTCTTTCCCTCTTCTTTCCTTTCTGTTTTTGGGGTTTGCTCCTCGCTCCTTCCCATCTGGTCGCCGACTCCTCCATGAATCCCAACTCAATTTTTGTCTATTCTCGTCGACTTGCTCCTTCCCCCTGCTATGTCAACCCAATATGTGATGAATCTCCATCTCCCCTTTTCCCAACTTGGCCCATCTTCAACCTCCCCCCTTCTTCGCATTGTCCCTTTCCTGTAATCACCCAACCTTCAGCTCATCCGTCATCGCTTATCCTCCCTAAAATCCTCTAGAGGACCGACCGCCCGCTCACGCCCGCTCATGCCCGTCTTGAATTACGAAATTGGCGTCACCCTCCACTGCCAGCCGGGGTCATGGCGCTAGTCGAGTCTGCCCTGGACGCGCTAGAAGGTCCTTCTAGAAGACCATCCCGACTCCTGGGCCAGGGCCCTGGAACCCAATTCCCCGTTGCGTTGACGCTCATGACGATGATTGCAGCACCCGTGCCGCTTGGCTTGTTGCATGCCCGAGACAGCAATGCGTTTTACAGGAGGCTCCGCATCTTCTAGGTACCTCACCCGGAGACAAGACCGTTTCCTGCCTTCACTTTATGCGTGTCCCTGGCCAACATGCGTTCGGAGCATGTCGAAACGCTCGCTTGAGCTGGGTGGTGCGCTGAGGAAACCGGCAAGCACATTCCGCGGGGGAGCCTGACCGAGTGGCATTAAGCATTGACGGGTGCAATCTTGGAGACCCCGAACAGAACGCCATCGCCCACTCAGTAGGGCTGCTCCGAGCACGCCGGCCGTGGATGGCGATTGGCGCCCGTGCCTTCTAGACGCTGTGATCTCGTTATCGTCCGTCTCCAGAATGGAAGCGAGAAGCGCTCAAAGCCGTTGCGCCTAGAGCCGTTGAGCTTGGCCCTGGCTGGGTTTCCATCACCTTGGATCCGCTTGTCCTTCACTCGGTACTCCATTGCAAGCATCTCGGAGCTGCCTCCTTTCGGACTCAATCACCTTTACCAGCAACTCCTTTCCACACTCATTCTGTCTGTCGCCAAGGGAGCTGTCATCGACTCATCTCGGCTTGCTCTCTGATGCGGATGCGGCTGCCGCCACCTTCAGCCCTTGGTCCCCTTTTGCTTGGATTCCAGAGGGTTGGTTCACAAGGTTGATTTTCCCGTCCCCGTCCCCGGCTAGTCTCCAAGGTCACGCACCCAGCTGTGCCCTGTCCAGGAGCTCAGCGGTCTAGCCCCGATTCTGGGCGACAGCCACTTCTACGCAGTGTGATTGTTCTCTCGGTGGGGGCAACTTCCTTGCCTCAGCCACAGGCGACTGGGTTGTCGATCTACTGCGTCGAGGGCGACATCATGGCGTGCGTGCTCACTTAACCAATCTGGACCAGTCCCGGCTACCCGGCGTACTGACTTCTCATAGTTCCGCATGGGCATTTCCCTGCTTTTGCATCCAGATTTGTCAAGTGGCAGTTCCCGGCTTGTGGAGATGGCTCTCTTTGCGATCTAGCCCAGGTGGTGGACTTGATCCTGGTTGAGCCATCTAATATAGGAGACCCTGGATGTATTATATCCCCCCGCTCCACAACGTTCAATGGTGGACCTCTCCTGTCCTGCAACGACCACCAGAACTTTTCGCTCCCTTGTTGCCACGCCATCAGCTCGGCACCCGCTCACTGTGGCTCTCCTCTGGTCTAGAAAGGCGGCGGAAAAACGGGCATTGGCTGTTTTGTTGTCACTGCTGCTCGTGGCCAGCTCAGTCACCCTCAGTCCGGTCTAGTCCCACGCTCTCAAGGCGAGGCGCGTTTCACCTTTGGCTCGTCCCCCAATAAGCGCGACCGCCCAGAGTCCTTCCATGTCGTCTGCTTCAACGCGGTCACCTTTGCCAAATCTTTTTGTGTGCAGGGATCTCGTCATGGCAAATTACCATCTGGACAGGATAGCCCGCGTCCGTCGAGGGCGTTGCTACCGCATTACCTTGTCACCCTTGCTAGCCATGATGGATGTCAGGGGTGACTCTTGTTTCTATATCCGGCACCCTGGAGGCCATGGCATAAGATCGTCGAAATTGACTACCCTCCCAACCCTGGCCTGGGTTGGCAGGCAGTCTCCGCAACCCAGCAGAGGGCGGACGGGGGTTGCTCTCCTACGGGACTGAACAAAATCTTGAAGTGCTTAAACCTGCAGCATGAACAGAGAGGCAGACTCAGAGATCCACTCCCTCTGCTACCCTGCCTTAGCAACTCCGTCATCAGACGATAGAGAGCGGCCCTTGCCCTGGCAAGCGCTGCTAGGTTGCTAGCCCTTGTGTTAAATACGTTTATGACCCCGGGCCCGGGAGCTAGAAGAGAGATCTTGAAGAGGGGAACACTTCCGACTGCCCTACCAAGTGGCGGTAGCACTCATACAAAGACTAACATCACCACTTCGACTTACTCACTCTCTTTCTCGTTGATTCCCTTTTATCGATCCTTGAGACGATTCGACACTGCCCTCTCTGTCCTGAACACGTCCTTCCTTTGTGCCCTTGGCCCGAACACAAGGGCGTCGTCGATTTACATGCGCCTACAACACACTCCTTTGGCTCCTCTGGACTACTCTTCACCACTACGACATCATAACTCGAGCCTGAGCTCACCCCTCCAACACAGCCCTCCAGCGCCCACCACTACCGTCTCGCTCAACTACGGAAGCGGGAAAGCCCCCAACCCGTGCCAATCACTCAGGCCCCGACAACGCATGTGGCAAGCTGACCAGCAGCCAATATCGCTGTCGACTTATAGCTTGACAACCGGATGCAAGTTGGAGAAGCCTGAGCCGACGGACGCGACCCCGCAACGTATTGCCCTCAGATAAACGATTCCTCTCTCTCCGCGCCGCAGCCCGCAAGGGCTTCATCCTGTCAAATTCTTTCCATCCAGAGCCCGGCGGCCGTCCAGAGCGGTTCGCTCTGGCGGACCTCATGTATCGGAGGCACGCTGGCGGGCACTTATCGAGTAGGGGACTACAATGTGGACTACTCTGGCCAGGACTCACAACCAGGAGAGAGCCAGCATCAGCACGCATATGATCCGTCGATTCACCAACGTCCCCGACACCAGCAGCATCGGGCCTCCATCCATCACCCCGGAGGCCCGGCTGCTGGTATTCATGGCGCCTCGGATCCGCACCACGCCAACCCTCACGTCCAGCACGCAGCCATGGCCCAGCATCACCAGCAGCACCCTTCACCCCAGATGGTGATGGACCCATCCCAGATGGGCCATCATCGTCTTGGGCCGCCGCAGTTTGGCGCACCAGGTCAAGTCATGGCGCCCATGTACCAGGCCATGTCGACTCCGACGCCGCCAACTCACCCCGGCTCCAGCTCCAAGCGGCCACGGCCAAGTGAACTCGACCTCTCCGTTACAGGCCTGGGAGACCTGGAGCACTCAGACCTCAGCGGCATGCAACAGACCCCCCTGGGGGCTGCATACGCCCAAGCTGCCGCTGCCGCCGTGTCCCAACCGCCGCCGATACATCACCACCACCACCTCCCGGACTCGGGACCCCCTTCAAAGATGATGCGTCGCGACGACGGGGGAGGAGGAGCTCCAAGCGTCGTGGGTCAAGCAGGGATGCCTGCCCCGGCACCTCGTCCTCGAGGACCAAAACTAAAATTCACGCCCGAGGATGACCAGCTGTTGATCGAGCTGAAGGAGAACAAGAACCTCACATGGAAGCAAATTGCGGATTTCTTCCCTGGGCGCTCTTCTGGGACGTTACAGGTGCGGTATTGTACCAAACTCAAGGCCAAGACTACAAACTGGACAGAGGAGACGGTAAGAGAAGCCCCTGTTGCTACTAGACTAGTAGACCTTGTCATCCATACTGTTATTTGCCGGGATATCGTACTAACTCTGCCGTAGGACCAAAAACTTCGAACCGCACTCCAGGACTACGAGAACGAGAAATGGAGAATCGTAGCTAACAAGGTTGGCACCGGATTCACTCCCGCGGCGTGCCGGGAGAGAGCCGAACAACTCGTATCTGGAGACACTACGACTCTGGCAACTCTTTCACAGTCACTATCACCTGTTGTTGCCTCGGTTCCTGAACCTGGAGACGCAATATACTCGCAGCAACTTCAGTGATGCTAGAAACCGTCCGACCTACGAGGACGGAGGGCGAAATCAACGGAACGACGATACACACCGCCCCCCCTAAAACGACACTCTTTTTAAACACACACACACACCAACTTGCAACGGAACTGCGGAGCCTCTACGACACTCGCTTACCTCCCGGAACCGCATTCGACCATTGCTTTTATCCCCGTTGTCCCGTTGGATAACCTGACATCACCATCACTTTGAACGGAACATCTTTTTAGAGACGACAGCCTGAACACACGGGTCAGACCGGACCAGGACAGAAGAGCACATTCTACGACTTGATTTCTTTTTCTTATCTCTGTATTATTCTCTCAATCCCATGTTTGCAGGTCGCATCATTATTTTTCACGTTTGGATCCTGACCTCTTTTCCCCATTACCCCTTTCACACTAATTCTGTATTTCACTTCGCGATTTCCACCTTCTTAGAAATTGCCTTGTACTCTATGCTTGCAGCTGAACGTCTATGATCTCCTATGTCACTTTACGAAAACTATAGACTTGGGAACCCCGGAAAAGGAGAGAGAATTACTTACATGCACCTAATGCTCCCCATCCTTCAGCCAGGGGAACCGTCCAATCGCTTGGGATTATTTGTGGCTGATCACATTTTCTCATTTCCTTTATTTTTACTATTATTACTTTTTTGCTTTCTTTTTGACCGTTGAGACCGGGATGACACAGGTCTCTTCGGGTTTTGGTTGGGCATGACGGAACTTTTCTTGTTTGGAGGGTTGTACTAAGATTGGTGTACTACATTTTGCAGATTGGCGAAGGCAGGGGCATGTCTGCTATTACTTGATGAGAGGAAAAGGAAAGGAAAAGCCAGACAAGGCAGAGGGAGCAGTAAGCAGGCGCTGACAGGGAGGGACAGGACAGAGACACGAGGCGTCATCTCTTGGAGTATAGCACAGCACCGACCTTGGGTGGACTTGGAGAAAAGCGGGCTAGATCACAGAGGAAGAGGATCTGCTGGATCGTCACTGAAATCACGCCATGAGGCTCCTCTTGAGTTTCATGCCAGCGGCACTACGATAGCGAAAAAATGGATCCCTATACCCTCTGCGTTTTGGCCCTATAGTTGAGGTTGAGAATTGCGATATACGTCCGGAAGTCTGTCCTCAAGACGCGCCCAAAGTTCCTCGGATCTGAAGGGCTGCCTGAGCTAGCAAACTAACTAATAACCCAACCCCCCGGCCGCTTTGCTTCACCGGATCACTCTCCACATTTGACCTGGAGGCAAAAGGTAACGTTTATGCTCTAACAGTTGACAGCGAAGCACCCATCCCCTGCCACTCCGCGCTTCGCCTTCCCCCCTTGGGCTTGGGCTTGGCCCCTTGGGATATAAGAGCTACGGTAGACGGTGATATAGGGAGGGCGGGACCTTGCCACGTAGGTACGGTACAGTACAGCAGCCGGCGGCCCGATCGCCGTAGTTGCCGACTGGTGGAAGCTCCCACTGGCGTCTGTTTGTTTCGTCGCCGAGCGGATCGAACCGATGAAACGAGTATAGACGGCCTCTGTCTCACCCCGGGGCTTTGAACGGCTTTGAGCCTTGACTCCGAGAAGCCTCGTGATACCTTGACGGTGGTCTAAGAAGGCGAGCGAGCGAGACAAGAAAACAAAAGGCCCGATCTCACTCTCTCGTCTCTCTCCCGAGTCTCCTTCTTGTCAGTCTATTCTGCTTGGTTGGTCGGCTGGACTTGGAGCGCCCCGCAGGACGATGGGCTATCACATCGCATGGCATGGCATGGCATGCGACTCGCAGGGCGCTAAACGGAAGAAGGGGGGAGGAGGGCACTTGGTGAGAGAGACAGAGGCAGAGCCTAGAACATTCGAGGACGGTGTAGTGTGAAGGGGGACTCAAAACAACTCTTTGCGGTGAGCCGCGCGTGTTTCATGGTGACGTGGTTACGGTGAAGAAAGAAGGGAGGCTGGAGAAAGCTGGGAGGAGCAAGGCGACTGACTGGGTGATGATGCAAGATGAGCATCATGTCGGGGTCCCATCGAGCATCTGTTGAGCATTCCGGGGAGTGTCACGTCGGGAGGAGCCTGACAAGGGAGGGTTTGAGAGGTGGTCCGGTAGAAGCAGGCGATGGATAGCATGGGGAAAGGACATGGACATGACATGGCCTAGCATGGCATGGCATGGCAGCATGTGCGTGTGTGTGTCTGTGTGCACACACCAGGGAGCAAGCAAGCAGACAAGAAGGTTAGCCCGCTGAAACATGTCGTGAGAAATCTCCGACGCGCAGTTTCTAAGCGAAGGGCCGTGGGTGGTTGGTGGTCTTGTCTCTGCTCCAGACCAAACCCAGCCCGATCTGTCAGAATCAAGCTTGAAACTGGATCGTACGGCCTGTCTCGCGTCCCCGTCCCCGTCTCCGTCCCCATCCCGGGGGGTACGGGTACGGTACATAGAGTAGCGATGTGTCCCGGGCAGGCAGGACGGGGCAACGAGGGAGGGAGACCAAGAGGACAGAGAGCTTCGTCATGGATTTGTCACCTCACACCTCACCTCACTGGCCGGCGGCTGGCAAGGCAGCAAAGGCTTTTTTTTTCTCTCTCGTCAACAGATCCCTGGGGCTATAATGGCCGGGTCCCGAGGTAGCATCGGCCGCCCTCTTTTGAGGAGGAGAGGCGCGACACTGGCTTTGGTGGTGATGCAGTGCGACGCTGTTTCTTTGGGTATGGGTCAAGATGGAAACAAGCCCCTTACCCTTTTTTGCCCCACGGGACAAGAAAGAAGTAAAGGGCCCCTAAAACGAATGTTTCGTTTGGCTGCGGTTGGCAGGGCATTCGATTTGTGGTGGCTAGCGCGAGTCGATACTCGCCTGTCTTATGGCCCTATATCACGGATGTTATAAGTGTTGTTCGCCCTCGCCCTCCACACCCCCTGGCAACGAGAGCCGGAAGGTTGACGAAACGGACAGGGACAGAGGCAAACGAAACAAAACACGCCACTTGCGGGAATTGCCAAGAGGGGCCTTGTCCAAAGCCAAGTTTCCTTCGGCGGTACGAGGTTCGGTTTCCCAAACGGGACGCGAGTGAGCCCTCGACGACGACAAGAAGGGACAGTAGAGTAGCGTCGTCGTCGAGGTTGGCCCGGAGCCGATCGTGGCTGACCCTAGTCAGACTAGTTCTAGGTCAAGGTCCGTCCTTGAAGGTCTGCCCTCTTTCAGACCCCATGGCCCATGCTTCCCATCTCTCCAAGCTTGCGGAGGGAGGATGATTCGGGATTGATCTCAACTTGTGATAGGGCACCTTCCGAGATCCCTCATTTATTCTCCTTCTTGTCTATTTTCTGGCGCCTGCTCCGGAACCGTTGAGACGCGCTCCGAGACGATCCACATCCAGGGTCTGGCCTCCCTCTACCAGGTCCACCATTGCACGATGACCTGCCACGTCCAAGCTCCCGTCCAGGAAGGCAGCTGTCTCGACTAGCCAGCCGTTGAAGTCCCTGATCTCGGTTGATCTGCCGGCGCGCACGTCTTGCAGCATGGAGCTGGTGTTGTCCTTCACCTTGTGACCCACTCGGTACACCATCTCCTTCAAGTGTGGCTGAGAGAATCTCTCATGCAGGCTGCTTGGAGACAGGTCAAGTCTTGTGTCTGCCTGCGTTGCTGCTGTATCATCCTGGTTGGACGACTGTCCAATGACTTCTGCACTGCTTTCGTGAGCAACGAGAAGCTGCAGAACGTGGCTTGCCTCGCTTAGAAGTTGGTCGATGATGGTTGCGATAACTCCATCAGGCTCTGTGAATAGAGCACCATTCTTGCACCCTAGAATGGCTGTCAAAGGGTTGATAACGGCATTTACAACCAGTTTTTCCAACTGTAGAATCCAGAGCTCTCCTCTAGACACTGATCTGGCGTTGAGGTGAGGTGCCTGGAGCATTTGCCTTATCAAGTATGCACTTTGCTCACTCGATGACTCATTTGGGAGAACGGACCCAACTGTGACGTCCGCCTGAGAAGCGTGCAGACTTCTGAACGGTCCCTGAGAGGTAACCCCGTGTGTTGTTACGCAGGCCAAGAAGTTGGGTGCGTCGCCAGCTGCAAATCGATGGTTGGCATAAGCCGGCCCATGAGGGGGCCAGAGTTTGGACATTCCATTCTGAGCAAAGGCGACGGTGCTGTTTCGATCCAGATATCCTCGAACCCGATCAACTTGTGGCAGTGCCGCAGAGGCTTTGGTGGTGACGATTAGATTCTTCAGCTTTCCGCCTTGAGCAACCTCGCTGACCGGACCAGTCTCTGGCCTGGACTCTGTCCACCACTCAATGTCAAAGTCCTTGTTCCTCTCTAGTGTGCCTGAGCGCAACAACTCGATGCCCTGACCTTCCATCCATTGTGTCAGAAGCTCCTTTCTGTGCACAACGAGCGTTATAGGAGGCCTTTCAGGCGCTTGTGCCAGAGAGCTTGCGAAAAGTCGACCCAAGTTGCCAATTCCTAGGACATATATGCGCTGTTCCGAGTCACCTGAGACACTTGAAGTCGAAGCGCTTGAAGAAGTACCAAGGTTGGAATCAAAATTGAGATTTGAAGGCTTCCAGGCGAACAACTTTGGGGGTAGACCCGAGTCATTGTAGAAGGCTTCGAGCCATGGTGGTCTTTGAGAGTACATCCTGATTGATGAGAGCTGGATTGGCCGTTGATAGCTGGTAGACTTGAGGTGATGAAATACGTTTGATCCGAATGGAAGAGATCTCATGTCTGGTAACGCTATAGAGCGAGCGTATCGTCTTCGCGGTATAATGTTGTGCCAAGCAGGCTCGAATGACCCCTGGGTACCCGATGCGGTGAGGAGGGCCGAAAAGTGCTTACGATGAAGTGCTGAAAACCAGGAGTTGATTCAGGGTCAAAATGCACTGGATATGACAATGTAGGCCGTGAAAGTCGAAACGAATGCCGTGTGATATTGACATCGTACTTCAGGTGAGGTTGAAATGAGGCTGGTGATCTGAGATGAATGCTGGGGCTGTGGAGTTGGTAGTACAGTGTTAATTGTCGTGGTTTGGTAAGTGAATACACTGTATGAGCTCGGAAGCAGGCATCAAGCGGGTGCGGAATACGGATGTAGGCAGCTACGGATGCATTAAGAGGGCAACTACTAACGTATTTCTTATTTGAAATATCCAATAATTTTGAAATTGTCTGGTACATGAGTATATAGGTAGAAATACATACTTTGGCTTGATTGCTCATCCGCCTCTCTCCTTTGCCTGTCGGAATTTTGGAGAGCTTCATGAGAGAGGTACCTCTTCCCGAATCCCGAACGCCGGGTGTCAGATTAGAAATCCACACCCGCCTGGTGCCTAGAAATTTCGAATGCGCCAATCAGCGCTCGCGTGTCATCTAAATTCCTCCGGCTTAGTCGCACTCAACTCCTGTGCGTCATTGCGATAGTGAACAATGGCTTCAACTTGACCTATTCATAACTGAGTGTTGTGTCTACACGCCTGGAATTTTCTGCTTTCCCTTCTATTTTCCTCTTGAGGCTGCAGTTCTGGACAACATCCTGCGGGGAAGAGCCATCCGGGTTGCACATGGTGCCTAACGGTGTCAACATCAAGAGCAACATTCGCCATCTTGTTCACGCTTGCCTCCCGCAACCCTTTTCTTTGCCACATATAATCGCCATCTTTCCACTCAAGAAGATGCCGATAATCTGACCGTGACTCACTGTTCACGCTGATCCCTCTGCTTCCGGGAGAACTGATCTGCTCCTCTCATCACTTTTCTCTCAGGAGCATCTGCGCCTGCGTTGTTCTTCTGCCTACCGGCACCCGCCTTTCATCATGGCACCAGAAGATGCAAACTCAGAAAACCAAGCGGTTGATCGAGCCGCACTTCGTGATCGAATGCTCGCCGCCGCTCAAGCAGGTGCTTCCCAAGATGACAACGAGGAACAGCCCACGACGGAGGGCCTGAACGAGGAAGATGCGCTTCGGAACCTGACCGGTGCTGTCCGAGATCAGAATGAACTTGAACGAGACATCACTCTCCAAGCCAACGCTGCGTTGATGGAAGCCGATGACAAGAAGGACCAGAATCGCATCGACAAGCTGCAAGCAACCAAGCATCGGCTTCAGTTACAGTTGGACAAGGAGAAGAAGCGCCTCGAGAAAGTAGGCACGAACATTTACCAGTCCCGAAATATCCAGAAGGAAATTGCCAAGCTTGACGATGAGATTCAAGAAGTCAGCAGCGACATCTCGGATTTTCAAGCACGCATTGAGAAGCGGCACCAGGAGAACGCCGTCGAGGATTCAAAGCAAGCCAAATCCAAGAAGCTTCCAGGCGAAAGCAATCGCGAATTTCTCATCCGAACTGGCAAGATTACGCCTTTCGCCAAGATTGGTGGACCACGACCAGCCGGCATTGAGGGACAGCTCGCGGACACGATTTTGGACGCAGAGGAAGAGGCTGCGGCAGAGCAGTTGGACGAGGAGTTCGCAGGCCCGACCTCTCACCAACGCCTTCGGCGGCCTGGCTTTGCTGACGAGCTCGAGCCTGAAACGACTAAGCCGGTGGCCAAGCCAGAGACCACTGCAGTTGAGACTGAGTTTTCTCTCCGACCAAGGAAGAAGAGACGTGTTCAGAGAGATCGAAGCCCATCTGCCGATTTTGAGCCTGAAGGAACCCCTGGTTCTGAATCAGGAGATGATGCTGTTTGGCAGCAAGGTACCGAGGATGATCTCGTCCGGGAACAACGCCGCAAGGCCAAGGCCAAAGCTAAACTCGTCGAGCAAAACGCGATTGATCTTAGCAAGATCGATGACGGAAACGCGGCGCACTACAAGAAGAGGCTGAACGATTGGGTCACCCGAAGAAGTCGCGCTAGACGAGCACGCAGACAGGGAACTGAGACCGGCGGCGACGCCGAGCAGAGCGACGAGGAGGAAGAGGAATGGCTCAAGCCTGCTCCAGACTTTCCAGATCACCATTTTGGGGATGGACTCAAACTCCCTGGGGATATTCACCCCTCCCTTTTCGGATACCAGAAGACTGGTGTCCAATGGCTTGCGGAACTCTACAAGCAGCATGTTGGAGGCATTGTGGGCGATGAGATGGGATTGGGCAAGACTGTTCAACTGATCGCATTCCTCGCGGCTCTTCACTACAGCAAAAAGCTCACACGCCCTGTTATTATTGTTGCTCCAGCCACGCTCCTACGACAGTGGGTAAGCGAGTTTCATCGTTGGTGGCCACCCCTTCGCGTGGCAATTCTCCATGCTTCTGGTAGCGGCATGATGGATCCCAAAGCCGAAGACGAGGCCGATTTGGATCATTTCAAGCCTCTCGCGACCAAATCAGAGAAGGCTGCAAGAAGGATTGTCAACGGAGTTGTCAAGAATGGCCATGTTCTGGTGACGACCTATGCCGGCCTTCAGACATACGCAGACACTCTGCTGCCGGTTCAATGGGATTATGCCGTTCTTGATGAAGGACACAAGATTCGTAATCCGAATGCTGAGATCACAGTCACCTGCAAAGAACTCAACACCCCCAACCGTGTCATCCTTTCAGGAACGCCCGTTCAAAACAATCTGACAGAGCTATGGTCTCTGTTTGACTTCATCTACCCTATGCGCCTGGGAACGCTTGTCAATTTCAGAACACAGTTTGAGATCCCAATTCGGCAAGGCGGTTATGCAAATGCCTCCAACTTGCAAGTCATGACTGCAGAGAAATGTGCCGAAGCTCTGAAGGAGACAATCAGCGAGTATCTACTCCAGCGGTTGAAAGTCGACGTTGCTGCTGATCTTCCCGAGAAGACGGAGCAGGTCTTGTTTTGCAAGCTGACAGATGGGCAACGCAAAGCTTACGAGACATTTCTTAAATCTGATGAGGTCTCGTCCATCTTGTCCCGAACACGACAATCCCTTTATGGAATCGATATTCTCCGCAAGATCTGCAACCACCCCGATCTGCTGGACAAGAGTCTTGCAAGCAAAGATGGATACGACTTTGGCAACCCCAAGCTTTCCGCCAAACTCCAGCTGACCAAAGACTTGCTGCAAAAGGTCATGATCCCCAATGGCCACAAGACTCTTCTGTTTTCGCAAGGAAAACAAATGCTCAACATTATCGAGAAGTGCATCAGAGAATGCGACATCAGCTATGTTCGAATGGACGGAGAAACTCCCGTTGATCAACGCCAGCCCATGATTGACAAGTTCAACGAAGATCCAAATATCCACGTGTTCCTCATGACAACGAGAACCGGAGGACTAGGAACGAATTTGACTGGCGCCGACCGGATCATCATCTTCGACCCAGACTGGAACCCGTCGACTGATCTCCAGGCCAGAGAAAGAGCATGGAGGCTGGGCCAGAAGAAGCCAGTGAAGATCTACCGCTTGATGACTGAGGGAACGATCGAGGAGAAGATTTATCATCGTCAGATCTTCAAGCAGTTCATGACCAACAAGGTGCTGAAGGATCCAAAGCAGCGAAGCAGCTATGATCTGTCAGATCTCTACGATCTCTTCAGTTTCAACCCAGTGGGAGAGGCGGGAGCTCAACGAAGTGAAGTCTTCAAAGGGGCTGAAGTTGACTTGGCTAATGCTGATGGAGGAGAGGGCGGAGACCAGAACGTACAACCCATCAGCAGCATTGGACGTGACACCAACGACGCTGAGGGTAGAGAACTCCAGCAAATGGATCTGGTGGCTGCTATGGAGGAGTTCAAAGAAGACAAGTCTGCTCATGATGAGAAGCGCATGCTGGAGGGCATCTTTGCAAAGTCTGTCAACAGCGCCTACGATCATGAACAAATCGTCAACGGGCCCCAGAAAGCCAAGGCGGACATGTCTGTCCTTCGACATGAGGCGAACCAAGTCGCCCGCCAAGCCGCGGCACACCTTCGTCAGGCTGGCTTAGAGGCACGCAGAGTCCCGATCGGTACTGTGACATGGACCGGAGAGGTTGGACAGGCTGGTCGCCCAGGAGGTAACCGTCGGCGTGGAGGACCTGGCTCGACAGGCATTATTAGTAACCTGGCTGATCGTCAAGGTCTCGACGGTGGAAGTGGAAGCAGCTCACGATCCGGTACCCCAGGCTCGGACAGGAATCTCAAGGCAAAGGACTTCGTGGCGATGATCAAAACCTTCATCAATCGTCAAGGTGGCCAAGTTCCCAGCAAGATGTTGGTGGATCATTTCAACCCGTACTGTCCAAACAAGAAACAGAGCGACGAGTTCAAGACTGCCCTGGATAGAGTTGCCGTTCTCAACAAGTCTGGCGGCACGGGTAGAGGAATCTGGACATTGAAACCGGGTGTGAAGTGATGGAGAGGGAGATTGAATCGAGGATGAAATCCTTGAGGGGGATCATGAATTGGCTGGTCGTTCGGCGAGGCGTTCGGATACTACAAGATCACATAAAATAGATACCGCGGCTTGATAAATTCATATGCTTTTTTTTCTTCTTGCTCATCATCATGGCCAACGGGAAACTATGTCCATGTTGCATCATAAATCAAAGTCTCACGAAGGAGAGTTGGTCTGACAAGGAGGATGATTCATAGGCCTTCGGGCGAATTCATAACTGTCTACTGCGTCCTAACCCATAACCGGACCAGGCATAGCAGGATAGACTGGAGACCAGGCGCATTGGCCGTTCTCCTCGTGATTCTCAACGCCACAGAGAAACCAGATAGCGAATCTCCTGTCCGATCCAAGCCACCCAATTGTGAGCAGCTCAGAGACGGCGACCACGGCGACCACCCTTTCTGCGGGTAGAGTCGGAAGGAGTGGGAGTGACGTCCTCAATGCGACCGATCTTCATGCCAGCACGAGCCAGAGCGCGGAGAGCGGACTGGGCACCGGGGCCGGGGGTCTTGGTACCGTTACCTGGAGGGGTGAATTAGCATGAGTCTGATGTGCCGAGACAAGTCAGAACTTACCACCAGTGGCACGGATCTTGATGTGAAGAGCGTTGATGCCAAGCTCCTTGCAGCGGGCAGCGACGTCCTGAGCAGCCAACATGGCAGCGTAGGGGGAGGACTCGTCGCGATCGGCCTTGACCTTCATACCACCAGTAACACGGCAGATGGTCTCACGGCCACTGGAATCACCCAAGTTAGCCACAATGAACCGTACAATTTTTCGTAGCCGCAACCAGCTCTCTTCCTTATTCACGGGTTGACGAACCTCAGATCGGTGACGTGGACGAAGGTATCGTTGAAGGAGGCGAAGATACGGGCGACACCGAAGACGAGCTCGCCTGCGCAAAAACTGTTAGTCTCTTCGTTTCTCGTTCGGTTCGACGCGGGCGCATACCATCGCGGACGGAGGGGCCCAGGGAGATGTTCTCCTGGGGAGCACGGGCGACCTTCTTGGGGGGCATTTTGAAATGGGCGACTTCTGGTTACTCGTCACTTGGCGGTTGAGAATGAGGTTCTCCAAACTGATTTCTCGCGAGGTGCCAATTTGGTGGTGGTGGATTTGCCCGCTCGAGCGGTGGGGTGCGGCAGAAAACCTCACGCAAATTATGGTGCGCGGGGAAAAAAAGGTCCAAGCCCTAGCAGGGAATATTTTTTTCGCAGGCGAGGGATCCACTCATTGTAATTCCCCCAGAAAAAGAGCTTCCCCTTCTCTTCTTCTCTCTACAGCCTCCCCAACCGACAACCACTAACCGACCATCCCAACAGCCGTCGCCGACAAAATGGGTGCTACGTATGTGCTTCCTCCCTGAAGACGTGGACGATATGGGCAGATGCCCCGGTCTCCCGAGTTCTCTCTCGCTTGCGGATTAATCGTGGTCCTCTCGCTGGAAAGCCGCGATCCTCGACCCTTTCTCGAGTTTCGCTGGCCTGCCAGCTCGATCTTTCTCGGGTTTCTCCCTCAATTGCCCAGGTCTGGAACATGGCCTGTGTGTTGAGAGATGTTGCTTGGGGTGTTGGAGATGAAGATGCAAACTCTTCGCTCCTAAAATCATTGTCACTGGATGCTTGTGATCTGCTGAAACACGCACCACAACCCCATCCCTTGACTACTTCTTTCGGACGCCTTGTCTGGAGTGTTGTCGGATGAGCAGCTACGAGATGGCACTGCCTACAGACACTACGTGTCAGGGACCTCTCAGCTCACCGATCAAAATCATCTTTCGAGTTAGCCAAGGCGGAGAATGCTGCTTGCAACAGTTCTCGCACCGGCGCTCTGTTCCATACCACACCTGTGGTATTCGGACTTCGAACTAATCTGATCAATAGCGTCCCTACCAACGACCAGATCCTGGTCCCTGAGACCCTTCTCAAGAAGCGCAAGTCTCAGGAGAAGGCCCGCGCTGAGCGCACCGACGCCATCCAGAAGCAGAAGGCTGTGAGTACTACCCTACCGTCTCCTTTGGCATATGATGGAAAACATACACTTCAACTAGACACACTCGATGCTGTTGATAGTTAACCTTCTTTCGGGTCTGACAATGCCTGATCGAAACACATGATTTCTGCATACTTGTTCAAAGACCTGTGACTGACAAGTACATTAGGCCAACAAGGAGAAGCGTGGCGTCATCTTCAAGCGTGCTGAGAAGTACGTCAAGGAGTACCGCGATGCTGAGCGTGAGAAGATCCGCCTCCACCGCGTTGCCAAGAGCGAGGACTCTGCCTACATCCCCGCTGAGGCCAAGCTCATCTTCGTCGTCCGCATCAAGGGTATCAACAAGATGCCCCCCAAGCCCCGCAAGATCCTCCAGCTTCTCCGTCTCCTCCAGATCAACAACGGTGTCTTCATCAAGGTCACCAAGGCCACCACCGAGATGCTCAAGGTCGTCGAGCCCTGGATCGCCTACGGTTACCCCAACCTGAAGACCGTCAAGGAGCTCGTCTACAAGCGTGGCTACGGAAAGGTCAACAAGCAGCGCATTGCCCTCACTGACAACGCCATTGTCGAGGAGTCTCTCGGCAAGTACGGCATTGTCTGCGTTGAGGATCTCATCCACGAGATCTACACCGTCGGCCCCAACTTCAAGCAGGCCTCCAACTTCCTCTGGCCCTTCAAGCTCTCCAACCCCAACGGTGGCTTCCGCCCCCGCAAGTTCAAGCACTTCATTGAGGGTGGTGACCTTGGTAACCGTGAGGAGGCCATCAACGCCCTCGTCCGCCAGATGAACTAAGATGGTTATTCTCGGAAAATGGTTAAATGGGAATGGTTAGGACCTTAACGGATTCAAAAAGATTTGCATGGCTGCTCGGCGTTCATATCACGACAGGGATTTGGCAATTGATACCTTGATGAATGACACCCGAGATTTCAAACATTCGTGATGACCCTGATGGCCAAGTGATGTGAATTGTGACCTATGCTGTGCCGATTTGCCTTGTTTTTGAGTCACTATGAAGGACGACCTCGGAAGGATCTTGTTTGAAGAGGGGTATTAATAATCCTAGTCTACATGTGGAGAACAATTGTCTATGTCTATGTCATTCGGCTCTTTAACCTCCATGTCCAAACCTGTTGGGATTCTACATCTTGATGTCGAAGCTCGTGCCGCATCCACAACTGCTAGTAGCGAATGGGTTATCGACAATCTTGAATTGAGAGCCGATCAGCTCCATTGTAAAGTCCACCTTGCTACCCTTGAGGAGATCAAGGGATGGCTCATCGAGCACGACCTTCGGACCCTCCTCCGAAGCTGTGGTCGGGTCGGCGTCCTCTGGGATGTATTGGAAGATGGTGTCGTCCTCGTTGACAATGGTTGACCATTCTGGGCTATCCTTTGGCGGTAGAGTTATGAGACTCATGAGGTATTGGAAGCCGTGGCAGCCGCCGCTTTCGACTTGGATTCGTAGTGCGAGGTTCGGGTTGCCGTCCTTTTCCATAATCTTGTTAAGGCGCTTCTCAATGTTAGTCTGAGTTGGCGAGAAGAATTCCTATGGCACGGCATACCTTGGCAGCCCGTTCAGTAATTTCCAGCATCATCTCGTTGCCATCCTCGTCTTGCTGCGGGTTCAAGATTGCTCGTGTCTGCTGTCGAGCGGCAGAAGTGGAAAACGCTCGTACAGCCGGAGCATGCAAGCTGGAACGCCAAAGCCACCTGGAATTATTGGAATTGCGTGTGTGGATATGTATTCTTGAAGCAGTGGTCGAAACCTCGGTGACTCGGAGCGGAGAGGGTGCGCATCGCGGGACGAGGAACTCGAGGGGTGTCGAGGATTGAGAAGCGGTAGTGGAATAGCTGCGTCGTGCAAGCTGGATAAAAGATCTAGCGGCGGATGGCGCATTCGCGCAGTGAAGAGAAGCCATGGCGACGGCTTGTAGAGAGTTGTAGGTCGAAGGTGGGTGCGGATGGTGGCGGTCGAGGTGGTGGTAGTGGATGCTTGCTGAGAAATGCGAGAAGCCGAAGCACTCACTGGTTTGCCGGACCTCGAATTTCTTGCTACGGAGCCGGGGACCGAAGAAGGGCACGCCGGTTCGACGAGGCAAGGCGCGGCCACCAGTTCGGGAAAGAAAGTACGTACTTCGGTAGCCGATCGTATTCCGGCCACGGGCAAAAGGTCTATCACAGGGTACCTTCAGTGACTCGTAGGCGCTGTAATGCCCTGAAAGACCCTGAAGACTCACTGTCGCCCCCTATGACTCTACAATGACTCGATCCCTAAGTTGTGGGCTGCGCTGACATAATCAATCTGATTTTTCCGCCCGCTTATCGATAGCAGAGAGGCTTGTGACTCGCGAGTCGCCGTATCGTTAAGCCCCGGTGCACGCCCCCACCTCCCACAATCAACAATTTTCGTTCCGTCGAAACAACCCCGCGCACGCACCTCGCGAACCTGACCCTCACCAGACAAGGCTCAGCGTCAAAGAAACTCGCCCAAAATGTCTCGATTCTTCCGCGGCGGCGACGACAGCTCCACCGACAGCTCCAGCGACGAGGAGGAGCTCTACTCCGAGGAGGAGGAAGAGGAGGAGGAGCAGGAGGACTCCCAGGAGGAATCCTCCCAAGAAGACAGCGACAGCGATGATTCCGACGATGGCGGCGTGAAGAAGACGGGTGCCAGTGCTTTCCTGGTCGGACAATCCGACTCGGATAGCGATGAGAGCGATGACGAGCACCGAGGCAAGGTCAAGAGTGCCAAGGACAAGCGCCTGGACGAGCTGGAGGCATCCATCAAGCAGATCGAGAACGGCCAAAAGAACGGCGACTGGACCCTCATCTCTGCCGGTACGACATGACGAGAAATCATCGAACCCATCTCGCAAACATGAATACTGACAACAACATACAGAATATGACAAGCTCAACCGCCAGGTTACCAAGCTGCCCGGCAGCAAACCCCCCAAGCCCTACATCCGAATTCTCGCTGAGCTCGAGGACTTTATGAATGAGTCACTGGCCAAGGCGAAGGTCACCCCCAAGAAGATGAACGCCACCCAGGCCCGAGCCCTCAACGCCGTCAAGCAAAAGATCAAGAAGACCAACAAGGAGTACCAGAGTCAGATTGACTCTTACCGAGAGGACAAGGATGGCTTCATGGAATCATCCGAGGAGGAGGTTGTGGCTGCTCCCGTCAAGGCCAAGAAGGTCTCTCTCCAGGTCGAGGCTGCTCCTACCGAGGAGGCTGACGATGAGGGTTTTGCTACCGTCGGCAAGGGTGGCCGCACACTCCAGTACACTCCCGAGAGCATCTTCAAGCACCTTCGAACCATCATGGAGTCCCGAGGAAAGAAGAACACCGATCGTGCTGAGCAGATTAAGGTCATGGAGAAGCTGCACGAGATTGCCAACACCCCTTACCAGAAGATCCGCCTCCTCCTCACTCTTGTCTCTGCCCGATTCGACCTTGGCTCTGGTGGTGCTTCTGCCATGCCTCTCGAGCACTGGAAGGCTGCCGAGAAGGAGCTCTCGAGCCTCCTCCAGGTCCTCGAGGAGAACCGTGACTACGTTGTCGTTGAGAACGCTGAGGAGTGGGATGATGACGAGAAGCCCCCTACTCTGCAGCCTGGTGAGAAGCACATCAAGGTTCCCGGCAGCATCGTCTCTTACATTGAGCGACTTGACGATGAGCTCGTTCGCTCTCTCCAGAGCATCGACCCCCACACCTCCGAGTACATCGAGCGCTTGCAAGACGAGGGTGCCCTCTACAACATCATCTTCCGCGGCCTCCTCTACTATGAGTACATCCGAAAGGACGACTCCCTGGAAACTCCTCAAGATAGCGTGAACCGAATTGTGATGCGCCGATTGGAACACGTTTACTTCAAGGTATGTAAATTCACGGCCGCTGTTTTGATTTCGTGCTGACTCTCTATTAGCCCGCCCAGGTTGTCAAGACTTTCGAGGAGAACTGCTGGAAGACTGTTGGCGACTCGGTCGAGTCTGTCATCACTCCCCGCGACCAGGCCCAGAACGCCGGCAACCTCGTCAATGTTCTCTGCAACTACCTGTTCAGCAACAGCGACGGTATTATTCGTGCCCGAGCCATGCTGTGCCAGGTTTACTTCCTCGCCCTCCACGGCGAGTACTACAAGGCCCGTGACATGATGTTGATGTCGCATCTGCAGGAGACATCCCCAACTTTGACGTCCAGAGCCAGATCCTGTACAACCGAACTCTGGTCCAAGTTGGTCTCTGCGCTTTCCGCAAGGGTCTTGTCTATGATGCCCAGAACACTCTGCAAGAAATCTGCGGCAGCGGCCGTCAGAAGGAGTTGCTCGCCCAGGGTGTCATGATGCAGCGATACAACCAGGTGTCTCCCGAGCAGGAGCGCCTCGAGAAGCAGCGACAACTGCCCTTCCACATGCACATCAACCTTGAGCTCCTCGAGTGTGTCTACCTGACCTGCAGCATGCTTCTCGAGATTCCTCTGCTGGCCCAGACCGGTTCTTCACCGGATGTTAAGAAGAGAGTCATCAGCAAGACCTACCGCCGCATGCTCGAGTACCACGAGAGGCAAATCTTCACCGTCCCCCCGAGAACACACGAGACCATGTGATGCAGGCGTCCAAGGCTCTGGCTGCTGGTGAGTGGAAGAAGTCAATCAGCTTCATCCACAGCATCAAGATCTGGGACCTCATGCCCAGCGCCGAGGAGATCAAGGCTATGCTCTCCAAGCAGATCCAGGAGGAGGGTCTGCGAACCTACCTCTTCACCTATGCCCCCTTCTACGACACCCTCTCCATCGAGACCCTCAGCGCCATGTTTGAGCTTGATGTTACCAAGATCTCGGCCGTTGTCAGCAAGATGATCAGCCACGAGGAGCTTCCGCCTCCCTCGACCAGGTCACCTCTACTGTCATCTTCCGCAAGGGTGTCGAGCTCAGCCGTCTCCAGTCCCTGGCTCTTGCCCTGTCAGACAAGGCGAGCGCACTTATCGAGACCAACGAGCGAACTCTGGAGCAGCGAACACAGGGCACCTCAAACGCGTTTGAGCGACAAGGCGGCCGAGGCCGAGGAGGACAGAGGACAGGACAACGACAGGGCCGAGGAGGAGCACGGGCGGGCGGCAACACGCAGCGACAAGCTGGTGGAACGCAGTTCACGGGTGGCGCGCTGGGTGCGGCTGTCCGAGGTTAAGATGGGAAGAATGAACGAGATGAGGCGTCTTGATCGTTTGCATTTTGCATGGGATGGTTGCTTTTAATGAAAAGGGGCGAGGATGCGGGAGCACTCGCTACGTGTCATTAGGTCGAAACGGAATAAGGATCCATAGAACTCGTCAGTCTCATGCTTGTGCTATGTTGTGAAAAGTTGGCGGGACTATCGAGCCATTGAGATTGGATGGAAGAGAGATAGTGTGTAGGCAACAATGCCATGAACTGAATAGCATCGGGTTGGTGTGAGAGATGCTGCTCTCTTATGAATGATGTTTCAAGTTGTGTAAGGCTGAGTGTGGCATGATACGAACTTGCCCACAGTTATGAGTTTGGAAACATCGGAGCTGTAAGTTGGACCAGTCTCTTGGATGCAAAGAGTTGACTAGGTTTGGCATCCTATCAAGATTAAACAATACAAACGATAGAAGGTATAAGATAAGTAGGCCGCTCTGTGAGGTGATATTGACTCTGGTACCAACGTCTCTGCAGAAGTGGTTGGTAGAGAGGTGCCTGGCTATCAAGTGCCTAAAGATGGCTATCCGTGGCACTCCACCGCAAACATGCTATGATTCCAGCTAGGACTGATCAGCGGCTATAACAAAGCTTAAAACAAGATAAGCGCGTTCTAATATTGTTAGACTCGATCCTGACTTGGAAATGAAGAGCGAGATGAGGTCGGTCTTCTTGCCGAGTGCTCGGAAAAACAACGCCGCTGCAGTGATACACGGATGGGGCGGCATGTATAATAAGTAGGTACCTGGTAGCTCTACGAGTCAGATACATGCCTCATCAAGATCCGGCCGGATAGGAATTGGAATGCCCCGTCCATCTGAAAACTCCCCGAGCATGGCATTTCGGACTTTGCCAAGCGCACCGAGAGAGCGTCCCGCGCGGCGACGACCCGGGATTACTCAGTTGGCGCGCGGGTAGTCGGGCTCAGTCAGCTATTTCCAATCCGAATGGCAATGGGCGGCTCCTGAGTGGACCAAGGGGGTAAAGGGTTCGGGGAGATCACGGTTCTTTGAGAGCCCGGAGGGCGTTGCGGAGTCTTGCCTTGGGCTTTTTTTTTTTAGTGAGATCCAGTCCCTGGGTCTCTTCTTTTCTCGATTTTTTTTCTCTTCAAGTTGGGTCGGCAATGAGGCTGATGTTACAGCGATATCGTGTAAGACCAATCTACGAGAGCATATTCAAAAGACAAACAGGACGGCTAGCTACTTCTTTTACTCTATCGAAATTTGGTACAACAGCCAAAGCGAGATTTTTTGTACCTTCTTTCCCATTACGAAGATATCACCAAGCAGCAATGTCGACATCAAACCCCACCCCCGAGGAGCCGGTAAAGCCTGTCGAGGAGAAGACAGAGACAGCTGTGGAGGAGCTGCCGCCTCTGTCGGACCGGGACTTTAAGATTTATAACCGCCTTGCTGTGAAGATGGACTACTTTGTGAGACGAGTTTCTAAACATGTTGAAATACAACTAACAACCCCTAGCATGACAACTTCCGCCGCTCATGGAATCTCCTCTGGGGAGCATGCACAACCAACAAGCGGCCGCAGGGCATGTCGCTTAAGCAGTTTCTCCTTGAGGGCATCCAGTTTGCCGATCACCTCACGGCGCACCACGGCATCGAGGAGGCGTACGTGTTCCCCGTGCTGGCCAAGAAGATGCCTGAGTTCCGTGGCGGGCGGGCTGAGCTCCTACGCCAGCACAAGCAGATTCATGCTGGGCTTGATGTCTTTGCAGAGTACCTCCGGCAGTGCAGGGCCGGCGAGGTCGATTTTGAGATGGACGTGCTCAAGGGAAAGATGGAGGGGTGGGGAGAGGTGCTGTGGAAGCATCTGGACGAGGAGGTCAAGACGCTGGGAGCGGAGAATATGAGGAGGTATTGGACAAAGGAGGAGATTATGAGGTTGCCCATGTGAGCGGGAGGCATGTCTAGAGGAGGGCATGTCTTGATGTTTTGGCTGCTCAACTCACAATACACGAAAACATAGGTTTATTCTACCGAGGAGGTATCTCTAAGCGCCCATTTATATATATAATATTCTCCATATGACCCCCAGTATCGTGTCATGATTCAATGGCGGCATGTGTCTTCGCCATTTTCCCAGAAGAGAAGCCAACCGATCCCTTCAAATGCGCTCTGTTGCTACCCCTGAAGCGCCGATGCCGACAATTTCCCCAACTCTAGAAGTCAAGTCTAGTGCGGTGATCCTTCTCTTCCCTGACACACCACCGTGCCAGTGCTCTATTCTCGTTGTGTCTCTGATGCCACCATGTTATTTGCAAAATCCGACTGCCTACTTAGGCAGTCTGGCGCCACAGGTTCTTGATGTTGACGGCCGCGGGCCAAGTCGCGAGAGCGGCAATGGCAAGCTCGGGGAGCAGGCCGCCCTCGGTGCTCCAATGGACCGACAGGGGCGCCCAGGGCAGGGTACCCACAAACTCGGCCTTCCAGTTGGTTTGCCACTCCTCCTCGGCGGCGACGTCGCCGGTGGGCGTCCTGCGCGCGCGTTCGACCAGCAAACGGAACAGCTCCAGGAAGACCCAGGTGCTCCACGAACGCGCGCCCCAGATGGCGAGCTTGCCGCCCGTCTTTTGCGACAGGTTGGTGACGCCCTTGGCGGTGAGCAGCCAGCTGGCCTCGCCGAAGTGGTATCCGATGAGGAGGGTGTACTGAATAAGCTCGATAATGGTGTTGAATCGGCTAGGAGGAGGCACCTTTTCGCCGTTCTCGTCCAGCTTCTTGCCTCGAATGCGCAGGATGAGGTCCCTAAGCCCCAGGTATGTGGCAAAGATACCCCATAGACGGTTCATGGTGCGCCATTCGCCCAACATGTCGGTGAATCCCTGGATGCGCTTGGAGAGGTTGAGCGCAAGGGTGGCCAGCGGCGGCGCGGTCGCGGTGGACAGGACGACGGTGCTCGAGGGCGGCAGCTTGAAAGCCAGCTCGACCAGCTTGCGGGCCGAGTGGCGGAGAGTAGTCCGGCCCAGGAGGTTCAGGAGGGCTCCGATGAGACGGGCAGAGTAGGTGGTGAAGAGCAGGACGCAGTCGGTGCCGCCGCGCGTACGGATGCAGCGATGGATATGGCGTATAACATCATCGAGGGCCGAGGGCGTCGCGGCGAGACGGCTGAGAGGGCTCGAGGTCACGGCGGCGGCGGTTTTGGGTGTTGTGGCTTTGCCGTTGGCCTTCTTCTCGACGGGGTCGGCTACCGGAGGTGCATCGGCGACAACGGGCTCCGCCGAAGGCACGGCGATGGCCTCGGCGGGGGACTCGACGGCGGTCTCGGTCATGGCGGCGGGTGGTTTGGAAAGAGAAGCTCACGGTGAGCATCGAAGGTGAAGGTGAGGGAAAGGAGAGAAAAATGAAAAATGACACAATAGGGTTCAAGGAGGGATCAATGGCCTCATACAAAAAATAAATCCGTAATTGTTTCGACGGTAGTAGTGCTAGTGGTCCCAAGAACCTGGCTTGGTACAGTACATGTACTTGAACCGGCCCGCAGCACTAGAGAGAAGTCGTGGGGGGTGGAGAGACTGACCTCACCCGCTGATTGATAACTAGTGGGAGCTGGCTGAGCTGATAAAAAAGATCGCAGAGGTGGCCGAGGCCGCAGGTGAAGAACCCCGGTCCGGGACGGGGACTGTCTAGACTTTACGAGAGAAAAGAGAAAAAGCCGCGCCGTGCCTCGGTAGGCTTGTGGATATGATTCGTTCGCGCGTGGGGTGCAAGGTCGGAGACGAGGAGAAAATGAGATGAGCCAGGGCAGAAACCTCGGTACAAGGGGGGGTCAAGGCAGTTGCTCAAGGGAAGGGGGGAATGGTGTTTATCCCCTTTTGGACGAGGATTTCCCGGCTGTGTAAATGATGAGTTGTTGAGGAGAGGGAAGTTGATGGAAGTTATTCATAAGATTTATGAGCAACAGAGACAAGATCTGAGAGCTTCAGAGGCTCTCATCATCGGCATCTAGTCCCGAGTAAAAAGAAGTCTCTCATTAAAATCACCACAACAGGTAATAGCTCAACATCTGATGATTGTCTAACACGCCCCCGGAAAACACACTCCTGAGCCTCGGGCCCACACCATCTCCTGTATCTCATCGGCGCATCTACTCCCGTGTCAAGAGCCGCGAGGAGAAAAACCTGGGGGAAGCGAGCCAACACACGAAATTGTGACACGACCAACACGGGGTCGCGCAAAGATCCCGAGGCAAGGTAATGATGCATTTGATCTCGTCCCATTTGTCCATCTCCCATCGCGGAAATCTGCTGACGAGGCTTGGCGGGCCGGAGGAACAATGTGCCGTGATGAAGCTGGAGGATTAGTCGTCTGCTGAGCGAAATATGCATGGATGGTGAGTTGTTCACCGACATTACCATGTCCTTCCATAGAGCTCAAGCTTTCCCCATCTGTGAGTCCCTGGGCCGAGTCATCAAGGTCTACTAGGTACCTATGGAGACGAGACCCGAGTTGCTGCCTTGCCCCAGAGGCAGCAGCAGGCCTGGCTAGTAACGTGACTTCGCGTGATCCGCGTGACGACCTCATCGCGTCCTCACCCTCAGCCGTGAACTCCCGTCGCGCTCTGCATGCCTAATTTCTCCCCTCGACTTCATGATGACGCCCTCCTGCTTCTGGCAAGCGCCGAGCAAGCCCGGTGGGCCTCACAGCCATAGCTCAGCGGGCATGGGGCTTGAGCTGAACCCTGAGTGGACGCTGGTGCCTTGTTGGTCGGAATCCTCCAGCTCTCACCGCGTTTCAGCGCCTCTCAACGACATCTCTGGAGTTTACATAAAGACCCCATTGCTGGTCGATTATTCTCTGATCAATTCAATCAAAATCATCAATTGAGCTCCCATTGTCACATTTCATCATGTCCAGCGACGAGAAGATTGCCGTCATTGGCCTCGGACTGCTTCACAACTACACACCTCTAGATAAGGAAGTCTTTCCGGGTCTTGTGGGTGACCACACTTGGTGTGCTGTTACTCTCACCATCCGCGAGAGATGCATGCTCAAGTTCATTGAGGACATCACCAACAAGCCAGAGTGGTGGATCAAGGTCCAGGACCCCGAGATTTCTGCAAGATGGGCCAAGGAGGTCCTTGAGATGCCTTGGGCCGAGTTTCATGAGCATGCCAGTTTTTCCGAGGCAATGGCCGACGCTGTAAGTGCTGGCCTTGATATTGAAGGGTGGTGGACATGACTGACAATTCTGGCAGTGTATCCTGGAGCTGCGCGAAAAGGCAAAGCTCTATCAAGAGACGGGTCTCATCCCCGTCATGGACTACAGCTCAGCCGCCATCAAGTCCGACAAGCTCATTCCTGAGGAGCTCCGAGAGGCCCTCAAGGCTGCTGTCGCTCCTCTCGAAAACGTCCCCGACAAGCACAAGGACTGGCATCCCGGAAGTGATGAAAAGGTCCTCGATCTCGTTCATCCCTCGCTTTGGCCCTTCATCTATGGACGCTCGCACATCCTCTCCGACAAGCGCATCAATGTCGAGAATTGTCTCGAGCATTGTGGAATGGGCGATGTGCTCCCCGCGCCGCCCGAGAGGCCCAAGTCAGAGTCCCGAACCAGCTACAGGTATTACAATCACCCGACCGCTGTCTCTTCAACTCGCTTTCAATGGCTTCCCTGTGACATTGATTTGACCGGCGAGCACCCACGTATCGATAGCTACATCAACAACCTGCACCCTGTCCAGCATGCTGCTCTCTACCCCATTATCGAACAAATCATTGCAAAATCTCTACCTGCCTGGGACGTCATTTACAAATGGCATGAGGAATATCAAGTCCAACGTGTTGAGGCTACCCGCGTCGGTACGGACTGCCAGGCTGATGAATGCAGTGCCGGTGAGTACTCTTACTGCTCCCCTCTTATGCGGCCGGTGAACGAAGGCGAGCAGCCTCGGGAAGAGGATGAAGAAGACGAGGAATGGTATGAAGGTTCAGAGCGTGAGAGACTTGACAGAGAATGGTTCAACTCTACACATCCGATCTATCAGCCGCAGCCCAAGAAGGATTTGAATGACCTCTTCAAGCTCAAGCCCAGCGACATAAAATCTTCTGGGTTCTTTGAAGGCGCATCTCGCGCCCAGGTCATTGTCAAGCTTGCCAACATCCACCTCACGCCTGAGAAGCCCAAGTACGACGGTGGCTCTTGGCACATTGAGGGCCAGCTGAATGAGCACATTTGCGCGACTGCTCTCTATTACTATGACTGCGACAACATCACTGACTGCCAACTCGACTTTCGCACGATTGCCAATGAGGATGACCTCATGATGGAGCTCAGCTACGAACAGGACGACCATCGCTCTATTATGCGTACCTTTGATATTGACTCGCGCGGCGACACGGTGCAGAACATTGGAAGTGTACTTACACGCCAGGACCGGATGCTCTTCTTCCCCAACCTGTACCAACACCACGTCAGCCCCTTTGAGCTAGCTGACAAAACGCGGCCGGGCCACCGCAAGATCCTGGCTCTATTCCTCATCGACCCTGTCATGCCCATCATTTCGACGGCCAATGTGCCGCCTCAGCAGCAGCATTGGTGGAGCGAGAAGACAATACCCGGGGACCGACTAGGCAAGCTGCCGCCAGAGGTGACAGAGATGGTTATCAACAACATGGGTTTCCCCATAACCCTGACAGATGCCAAGAAGATTCGAGAGGAGCTCATGGCCGAGCGGAGTGTGATCCAAGAGGGAACAGAGAGCGAGATACGGCGTCATGAGTGGAACTTTTGCGAGCATTAATGGTCAAACATTTTCAGCTCCGATGAACAACACGAGAGGATGGCATGCCAAGAATAAGCACAAGTTTATCTGGAGCAAAGAATATCTTACAGCGTCCAATTGTTTAAAGCAACGTCCTGCCTTACACCCTGCATACGCCAAGCTGATTCGTGCGTCTGCTTATGCCGGCTTGATCCTGAGCGCAGAATTCAACCTAAAACGGCAATCACACAACAAGGGTTCGGGCGTCGCGATGGAGGCATGCCTGCTCAGCTCCGACATGTCGCCGTATCAAGTCTGCCTCTCTGGAGCCTTATAGGGCTATGCTGCATGGGGATGGCCTGGTTTTGTTTTCTGTGAGGTTGGCTCAAGGAGTGGCGGGCTGTGCTGACCAAGTCGATGGGACTGCTCATATTTCTGGAACCTTTTTATACTCTTTTTTCTGCCCTCGCTTCTTGTCTTGTTGCTGAATTGTCTTTGGTGCTGTTGAGGGCTTGATTCTTCTTTTTCTGCGAGTTTGTGTGGTTCGTCCACAACCGTATTACACCCTCAGCACTCAATATTATCCCCGTCATCTCTTGAGCTTCTCGCTTCTCACCCGGGACATCAGGATTGTCTGGATACCTGATGCCTCATTGTACTCAATCTTGACAGCTTGTGACTCAATCTCAACGACTCGCACAACTCAATTCCTACCATCACGTCGGCCGGCATCATGGGCTTCATAAACAACTATGGCCCAATGCAGACGCCTGCCCCTTCACTCGACGACGACCTTCACCGGCGAGAAGATAAAAAGATCACCGCCACTAGGGCACCAGACGAAATCTGCGGGTTCGTCTCTGAGCGTCCTGGTGCCACCTTTGGCTGTTCATTGGGGGCCTATTGCTATTTCTTCCCGCCAGCTTCTCAACAGACACCACAGAACAACCGAGTCGTCTGCTGCGGCGAGGGAGAATGCGAGTGGTTCTCTACGTGCTACAACTTTGAGGAGTACTTTACCTCGAGGAAGTGTACCGACGGCTGCGAGGTTGACAGCTACATCCTGAAATGGTGAGGCACTCACACGCTCGAGTCCACGATGGCTGGCTAACAAGACACAGCACAGATACCGACTACCCGTACTGCCACACCGTTTCGTTGGAAGGAAACACGGTCTATTACTCGTGCAACGACGTCGACATCACGACTACAATGAGCGCCGCCCTCACGTACAAGGGCCAAAAGAACAGGAAATTCTTCACCATGAACGATGAGCAAGTCAGCGCTCTCTTCCAGGGCCTGGACGGGCCCGCGTCAACGACTGAAGCCAGCGATAGCACAGCTACCAAGGGTTCTGCCCCGGCCGCCACCGAGGCCAAGGATTCTGGCGGCGGTTCGGGGACCAACACCGGCGCCATTGTCGGCGGCGTGGTCGGGGGTGTCGGCGCCATAGCCCTTTTCGCCGTGGCGATTCTTCTCTTCCTCCGAATGAGGAAGAAGAAGAAGACTCAAGATGTCAGCCCTCCCGAGTATGAACCGACATCTCGCGACGATAACAACAAAGAAGCCTTGCAGCCTGGCCAGCAGTCTGGCGCACAGTACTCTGACACTCCGCCGAACGCGGCTCTTACCATTCATGAGGCTGAGGTCAAGGATAAGCCTCAGGAGCTTGCCGACAATGGACCTAAGAAGGAGCCTGTTGAGCTTGCTTAGAGTTGGGCTGGCAATTCTGTAAGAGACGGCGTGGCTGGTGTTTGACTTTTAGTCGTGGGTGATTGCTTGACGGAAGATGCGTGTAGGGGCCGGGCGAGTCTGCGTAAAACCGCAGGAAGGAGTTACAAGTTTGCATTCGGGTACTATTCAAGCGACTACATATTATTATTCTTTCAATCTCAAACAAAATTATATAGATGACAAATTGTCTATGCCTTTAGAGTCGGTCTGGTGCCGTAAGTACACGGATCGATCCGTATCGGCCTTCGGACGCTCCGACGAGCCGATGCCGTCTGCTTACACCAGGTCGGCAACGAATCTGGCCAATGGCGAGGATGTAAGCGCTGACATATCAGCACAGCCCGGGTCGGATACTCCAACAACCCGACCCGATCCCTTCATTACTTCGATCGGCCGACGGGTGCAACTTCAGCCTCATCTTTTGTTGCTTTACCAGAAAGGGAGAGGACCCAATGGCTCCTGATTCGATCGCCAAGCGTCGCGCTTGCGTATCATGCACATCGGCTAAGCTGAAATGCACACCTCAAGCCAATGGCCGGTGTGAGCGATGCTCCCGTTTGGGTAGGCACTGCGAGTATCAGAATATGCCCGAAAGGAGACGAAAACAAAGAGTTACAGGGTATGTTTTTAAGCTTTGTGATTGGTGTGGGTAATGCTGACTCGAGATAGTCGAGTGGAAGCTCTCGAGAGCAAGATTGATGGTCTTATGGCTCAGATCTCACACTTGACCAAGCAGAACGAACCTCAAGCTAGCACTGCTTCGACTTCTACTGTTTCTTCGGGTGACAGAGTTGAAGACTATTCCTTGGATGAGCTTGTGGTAGATACTCAAGATGCTACCCCATATGAACCACCAGTCACCGTGTTGCACGAGTTGGTGGGCACGAGCGAGGCAGAATCTCTTATAAGCGACTTCAAGTCCAACTGGACGTCAAAGTTCCCATTTGTTGTCGTTGCGCTTGAGAGGTCGGCTGTTGATATTCATACCCACAGCCCCTTTCTCTGCCTTTGCATCCTTGGGGTCACCATGGACTTTCTACACCCTCTTCGCAAACGCCTGTACAACGAGATTATGAACCAGATCACCTCAAAGATCATCCGCGATGCTGAGAGAAGTTTGGATCTTCTACAGGGTCTTCTTGTATATGCTGCGTGGTATCGTCATCCTCTCCATATTGGGAAGCGAGAAGCTGTGATGTTTGTCCAGTTGTGCACAACTCTGGTGTACGACTTGGATCTAGACAAGAAGACTGGTTTGACGATAGAGGAGCAACATGCTGTCCTCGGGACATTTTGGCTCTCTGCAAGGTCAGTACAATTTCCGCTGATAGATCAAAGGATTAACTCATCATGTGTCAAAGCTTGAGGTTGATGCTGAACAAGCCAGTCGGTCTCCCGCACAGCAAGCAGGTGGAGGATTGTTCTCGGGAGTTAGCAGCTTCAACCGCATGCTTGAGTGACCCTTGGGCTGCGCATCTTGCTCGCTTACAGTCATTCATGAGCAAGGTGGATGATGATCACCACGCGCACAAGACTGTGTATCAATCGGCCGGGGCTGAAGTTCTTACCCAAATCTTTAGCATTAGATACACTCGTGAGCTCGAGGAGCTGAAGAGCTCAGTAGCAAGAGCTCTCGTTGGCTGTCCCAAGCCTGTTGGTGAGTTGTTATTCCAATACGTTCATTCAAACATACTAATTGCGATCCAGAGCGCTTCTTTCAAATGGAAATTGAATGCGCCGAGTTATTCACCTTGCGGTTTTGCCTCGTGGATAGTCTCTGGGTTTCCGAAAGCACGGCTGCTAGAAGAAGCACCATGCTGTGGCGGGCTCTCAAACTGAGCAGGTCTATCATAGAAAACTTGATCAATACCCCTGAGGCAGAGGTTCGACAAATCACGTTTGTCACTCTGGACCGGGTCTGGACGACTTTTGAGATTCTGGCCAAGACCACTTGGGCGCTTATCCAGTCTCTTCTGGGCGAAAAGGACCAGCCGGTTAACCAGGCAGCGGTGCGAGGTATCCTTGCTGAGGGCAACTTTCTCAAGCTCATATCTGAGGTGAGGAATAGGTTAGAGAAGACGGCGAGAAACGTTCCTGAAGCAGACAAGGAGTTGGAGCTGTTCAATGTGTTTCACTCTAGAGTCAAGCTATTTGCCAAGTGCTACGATAAGCGCATCAAGGACTCTACAGGTGTTGATCCATGGGAAGTTGGCGAGGATGTGGTGGTTGAGCAGAGCGACATGTGGGAGGGGGGTGTTGACTTGAGGCAAGAGATGGCAGATGTTCCACTCCTCACCCATAACCAGGTTTTTGATCAGGCTTGGTGGAATGAAGTGATGAATGGGTTTGGAAGATATGAGGGGGCTTAATGAATGCATATGTATGTATGTTGACCAATGCACTATCAAATAATCATACTAATATCATTCTAGTTCCTCCGTCTATATAAGTGAACCCTTTGTGATCGAACCCTTTACACGATATCTGCACATGCTCCTAGTATTGACCCACGAGTCCTCGGTGGCTCATGAACGAGCCGCTCGTCTCCTCGTTCAAGTTGGCGATAACCTGAAGCTGCTTCGTGACACTCTCCTCGGGAGTGATCTGCCCGTTGAGCTCTGGAGCAACCTTGACAAACTGGGCCTTCAAGGCCTCGACGATCTGGACCACCTCTGCAGGCTTTGGCACTAATAAAAAAAATTAGATATTTGCAATGATTTGTAAACTGACCGGGGGGGAGCTTACGGGGTCCCTCATATGTGTCGACCCATCCGGGGCTCAGGGCAAGCGTCTTGATTCCCTTGGGGGCGAGCTCGGCGGCATACTTGGCGACCTGAACGTTCATGCCGGCCTTGCCAACCGCGTAGGCAAGGGTATGGGTGATGCCTGCCTTTCGGATGAGGTCGATATCGGCCATGCCACTCGAGATGTGGATAATCTTCTTCTCAGTTCCCTTCTCAATGAGGGGAAGAAAAGCATTTGTCGTCCAGAGGCCACCGTAGATGGCAGTGTGGAAAGAAAGATCGAAAAACTTCTTTGTGGCATCAACATCAAAGGGGACCTGAGTCGGCGAATACGCAATGGTCTCCATATCATTGGCGTTGGAGTTATGGATGAGCACATCAAGCTTGCCGCCGCTGAGTTCAGAGACGCGAGATGCAGCCTCGAGGATGGAGGCAGGATCCGTGACGTCGCCCTTGATGAGGTGGACGTTGCTGGGCTCGGCGAGAGACTTGAGCTTGGGGAGCTCGGGATCACGGACGATGGCGAAGACGGTGTTTGAGGGATCTTGGGAGAGTTGACGAACAAACTCGGAGCCGATGCCCTTAGAGGCTCCTGTGATGGCGTAGGAAGGCATGGTGAAAGTTGTTTGGTGGGTTTGGTGGGTGTTGGTAGTATTTGTGCAAGTGTGTGTTGAAGAGTGTGGGTGAAGTGTGGATTGAAGATTGAATTGTTTACAAGACGAGCTAGGTTTATATACTCATCAACCATGCTATTTAAAACACACGCAATACAAGATATGATAAGGCAACTCTAGGCACAGACTGGGTTGTGGTTGTTAATCGGATGGTCCGATGAACGGATCGGCCGAAGTATCTTCACCCGACCCGCGCCTCCATAATATCGAATATAAGATAAGCACGAGATACCACCTTTGAATAAGCCAAATTATTCTTGACGTCTATGATTCCAGATAAAATATGACTTGATTTCAAATCTAGTATTGTAGGCTCGGGGATTTTCACCTTCAGTGCATGGGCTAAAGAGCCGAGAACTACAAGCGCGGTCAGAACAGGCAATGCCCAAGTACTGGCAGATGGAACGGATCTGTGATGGCAAGGCCAACACTTTCACTTAGAGGAGAAGACCTCATTGTCTCTCCTGGTGCGTGGAGTGCTCTAACCTTGATCCGTAGCCTGTGTGGTGTCAATGACAATAATGCACCATTCTTCCAAGACAAATATGTGGTGCCCTATGGATCGCCGCAATATAGATTTGATCTCATTAGATTATCCGAGCATGAGGTTTGAAGTTCGGTCACGCAAAGCAACGACCAAAACCTGAATTTGGGGCTTAATTCCATACTAGGCGGCCGGCCATAATGGCCCCCTTCTCTTGGTCAGCTTGCTCAACCTTTGATCCCTTTCTTTGCCAGACAATTAAAGTTCTAATATGATATGATAGTGTCAGATCTGTAAGTCAAGCTTTCTCCGTGATAGAAAATCGTGAAGAGTGAGGATTCGATAGAGGCATTATCTATAGCAACTAATTCTCTTATTTTTAAAGCAGAAGCATCTGCTCCTAGTCAACACATCGGATACGTTACCTCTTGGGCGGCGCGAGACTCCGGGTGCTCCCCTACAGTCCCCGTCGCCATCTCGTTTTCTCTTATCACTTGCAATGGCCATTGTATCAGTCCCTCCCACCGTGTACCAACCACCTTTGCCACCACAACCTTCATCAGCGCGTTCGTCCAGCCTTGGAGAAACCAGTACTTTGGTTCTCGCGAGTGAAGCAGCACGCAGTAGTAAGAAAGGATTACCAGGGCCAGTGGCTCGCAGTTTCTCAAGAGTGATAGAAGGGTGTTTGAGAGTCCCATGGGCCAGGCAAAGATGACCCTCAGCTCAGGTGTTGGCGCCGACCTGGGGGTGCTGGTGACCCTCGAGATGGTTTCAATGAACCCGGCGATGGTGTCTACACAGAGCTGTCCATCTTCAGTGTCGAGCAAGGGTAGTTGGTCTTGTACAGCTGGTAGGAGATCTCCTAGCTTGGAAGCCACCGTCTCAAGGCGGCCAATGTTCTCAAAGGGTGGACAATCACACCCGCTCAGTAAACCCTTCAAGGGTCCGTTTCGTAACTCCTCACCAGATGAGCGGAGGAGAATGTTCATGCCGCGGATGAGGATGAATATGTCGACCAGGCCATCAATGGGACGGAATGACTCTTGATACCTATCGCAGCTGGGATAGGTACCAAAAGCGCTTATGGCGACGAATATCGAAGTTGCATACATGGCGTGGAATTCACTCGATGGCAGAGGCTTTGCCAAGAGCGAGTTCATGGTGCTGATGGCTACACCTTGGTGCTGCGAGGCCTGGATGAGATATCTGTTGCGAGACTCTGGTTTCAAGAAGGCTAGGTGGAGGGCGGAGAAGGCGAGGAGTTGGTGAAGGAGATAGGGGTGGGAGAAGCCTTCCCTTGGGACGTCGTTCTGGAGCGCGTTGTATGCATGACAACATGGTGAGTAGAGAGTACGATGAGCGTTGGCCGTGTAGTGATGTGTTAGTTCGATATCTGATATCCAACCTGGATCTTGTGGGTTGTTTGCGGCCTCGGATTGGAAATGTGAAAAACATGAAAACAAGTCAGATGTGGGCGGTGTATTTTGCTCCTTGCTCCTCTCAGAAGAAGACCTAGAGGAAGACGGTTGCTACTGACTTGTTAGTACTAGAGATATGCATGAAAAGGAGCGTCTACCCACCTGTCTAGCTGGCACACGGTCTCGACCCGATGGGACTTCAGGGATAACAGAGCCTGACCCCTCGAGGCTGCAGGGCACGCCGTGTCTGCAACACGCAGTGCAGGGGACCTTTTCGTCACACTGAAAAACAATTAGTGGGACATTCTGACACAAGGGGAACACTACCAACCTTGACTCTTCGCTGTTTACACCGTAAGCAACCCTTACGGGATTTCTTATACCCGAGCCGCTTCATGGTTGATGGGGGATGTGATGGGCAATGTGATGTCAAAAAGAGTGGGCGTATGCAAGTCTAGCCGGGAGTGTATATCTTGGCTATAGAGTCAAAAGCTTCTTTGAACCCCCCTTCTCCATACCATCGTCACACACCAGAAGCCACAGTTGATGACGCGGCGGGATCTTGTTGTCGGCCGTTGCAGACGGGCAACTCCCGACAGACCCGACGAGACGAGATCAAGACCCTTGCGAGTGTTACTAAGCCACATGCGACGTAGTGAATTACTTGTTGGTAGAGAATCGACCAATAATATCGAGATGCGAAAACGAGGAGCGGTTACTGTGGAGGCCAAGCCTCAACCGTGCACAGCTTGATCCAGCGCTTCAAGGCCATCTCGTCTTGACCAACATTAAGCTTGTCTCTTGTTCAATCGCATCAACTTCCGATAACGAGGCAGCTCCATTTTCAAGGCTGAGCCTACGAAGCTTCTTTTTTTATTCGTGACTGTCTAGCTGAAACAGAGTTAGATCGCGGCTCCTATAGACATATCTTTGATAAACGAGGTGCATTTTCTGAAATTAAAGCCATTAAGGTTGCTTCTTTGGTGACCTCCTTGCTCGCGTTGCTTACGTCAAGAGGTGACGATGACGATGCTCGTTTTCGCTTCTCTCCTTTATTCGTGATATGCCAGTATCAAGATGTTGAGTTGAAAGCATTTAAGTCAAGGCCATCTTCCCAATGGACAAACAACAACTTTCAAACAATCAGCTTTGGTTTTGGGTCAGGAAAACAGCAAAAAACCAATCCCCATAATCCAAACACCGAATCTTCAACATGGCCAACGACTATTATAAGTATGACCCGTCTTTGGCCGCGGCCATCATCTTCATTATCGCCTTTGGGCTATCTGGCTTCTACCACGCTTATCAGGTCGCACGCCTGAGGTCGTGGTACTTTATTCCTTTTGTCGTCGGTTGTGCTGGTAAGAAGTCGAATAAGACACCATATTCACATGCCAAGCAAACTAATCCTGGATGTACAGTCGAGGCAATCGGATACGGAGGAAGAGCAGTCAACGCGAGCGAGGACTCGGGACAATGGTCCAAGGGCCCCTACATCATCCAGGCCCTTCTTTTGCTTCTAGGCCCCCCGTTCTACGCCGCTTCGATTTACATGGTCCTCGGTCGACTCATCCGACTTCTCGAAGCTGATAAATACTCGATGGTCAGGCTTAAATGGCTGACCAAGATCTTTCTGTTTGGCGACGTGGCCTCCATCCTTGCCCAGGGCATGGGTAAGTGCGAGACGAACAAGATGGTACAGAAATGAGGTTGACAATGGCACAGGTGGCGGTATGCTCGCAGGAGCCGAGGATGCATCAGCCCGCGATAGGGGACAGACAATCATCATCGTCGGTCTTTTCATCCAGCTCATCTTCTTCGGCGTCTTCATGATCGTCGCCATCGTCTTCCACCGTCGAATCCACAACGAACCAACATCGGCCAGCCTCAAGATTCACTCGCCGTGGAAGAAGCTCCTCGTGGCCCTTTACGTGTCCAGCGCGCTGATCATGGTTCGGTCCATCTTCAGGGTCATCGAGTATGTCATGGGCGAGGACGGGGAGCTCATGGCCAAGGAGGCCTATATCTACGTCTTTGATGCGACGCTTATGCTAATCGTCTCGGTCATCTTTAATGTGTTCCATCCGTCTGCCATCATCAACAAGCAGAGCATGCAGCGCGTTTACAACATGGATTCCGAGAACCAGCTCCAATCTCTGAACTGAAGATGGATATGAGATCTACGGTAGCTTGCCAATTTTGATGGGAGCATTGTATTGAGAGCTCCCTTATTTGCTGCTTTGTCAAGCACTTTGGTTCTTTGAGAAGTTGGCACATTAATAACGGGAATTGGGGATTTCGGGTAGAATGCTAAGAACGAACAGGAGAGGATGGGATGTGTTGGATGGAAACTACTGCTTTGATATAGACTGGGCTTCCTTTGTTAGGCGTTTGAAATAGTAGCAAATCAAGACATTCGTTTACACCGACTTCCGGCCCCGAAGCAAACCGGAGCTCCGATGCCGCTCAGCTCGGAAGCCCCGCATTTGCGGAGTCACTCCGGGTCCGAATCTGATGGCAATTTTGCCGGAACAACTACGTCATTCTCTGAGTCAAACACCATGACATTCTAGCCATAAACTAACTTG
This sequence comes from Fusarium solani, assembly GCF_023522795.1. Taxonomy (NCBI): domain Eukaryota; kingdom Fungi; phylum Ascomycota; class Sordariomycetes; order Hypocreales; family Nectriaceae; genus Fusarium; species Fusarium solani. Next base: position 1,048,527 of record NW_027072153.1, read on the forward strand.
ACTCAACACACCAGCCGCGATACTGCCCGCTCAAGGCATGACCACCTGGACCTTCAAGGCCGAACCCGGCATCTTTGTTGAGATTGCGGATATCGCTCATCAGTATCCTCAAGGCAAGGTCACGACTCAGCCCAGCCTGGGTCTCATCCCGGGTCAGAAATATCCTTCCGACGACCCCAACGCTTCAGATAAGCGCGACTGGGCTCGGCTGGCAGCGTACGTGAGATGGCTCAATGAGACATGTCCCGAGAATGTCTGCTACAAGCTGCTTTACCTGACGCGACATGGAACCGGAGTGCACAACAAGGTCCATACTGAGGTGGGAAGTGAGGCCTGGAATGTGAGTTGATCCGCGGTCTTCAGGTTCATATTCTGACAATCAAGTAGAGCAAGGTATCATTTCAGGATGGAAACGACAAGGAGACTTGGTTTGACGCTTTTCTCACCGACGTAGGCATTCAACAAGCAGCTGAACTCAACACCTTCTGGAACAACCTCATCGACATTGATGGTGCACCTCTCCCCGAAATTCTCTACACTAGTCCTCTCGCTCGTTGCCTACAGACAACATCTCTCGTCTTTTCCTCGCTCATGTCGTCTCACTCCGCAGAGTTCCAGCCCATGGTGAAGGAACTGCTACGAGAACGCATCACCATGCACACATGCGATTTCCGAAGATCGCGCACCTGGATATCGGAGAACTATCCCAACTACAAGATCGAAGAAGGCTTCACCGAAGATGACGGTTTTAGAAAGCGAAGTGAGCCTGAGACGAAGGAGGAACATGTCGAGAGGAAGCAGCAGGCGTTGGAGGAGATCTTTGAAGAAGCCAAGGACAGCCAGTTCCTTTCTTTGACGGTGCATTCGTACGCAATTAGAGCGATTCAGGCGGCTGTTGGAGCGGGTGTATGCCGGACGAGAGAAGGCACAAGCCTTGCCTTGTTGGTTAGAGGAGAGAGACGAGGGCAGGTCAATGGAACAGCTGAGGGATGATGTTTTGGGTAGAATTGTGCATTTGGTAGAGTTTTATCTCTTGGCCACTAATCATGGCGCTATGAAGATTAGTTGAATGATTCACTCACTCGCCATGCATGACTCTCGATTCGCTCGACAAGTATAGGATAATCGTGTATTAGAAAGAATTAGAAAGATGTATTAATTGTGCCTTGAAGAGGCATGTGTGTAAGCCCAAGTCCCGTATCCCTTGTCCTGCTCTTGCTATCCCCTAACGCCGTGCTTTGCATCATGATGGATGTGACCTTGTAGATCACCACCACTTGCGCCAGGGTCCACGCTTGGTAGGGATCTTGTTGTCAGGCGTCGAGATGGTGTATCCGTTCTCGACCTCTTGAGAGATCTTCTTCGAGTCCCACGAGTTGTCGTCGCTCTGGAGCCACTTGCTGAACCGGCTGCCGTCGCGGTGCTTGTAGCCGCCGATAGGCTGCGGCAGAACCTTGGTGCACTCTGTGAGGTCGTTGATGTTGTTGACGCCCAGAAGGCTGAGGCGGACGTAGGCGCGGGCGTAGTCCTACAAAGGTCAGTGAACGTTATTGAGGAAAAGGAAGAGTTGAACTTACCACGTTCCAAGCACGCTGGGCTCCGTTTCCACCGGCAAAGGCTTCAAAGGCGGGCTGGGTCAGGGGGTGCTTGGAGAGGGCAACGTCGCTCTGGAACTTGTAGACACGGTTGGGAGCGTTTCCGATGGTCTCCTTGTAGAAAAGGACATCCCATACACCAGGGGTGCTGTCCTGGGGGTCGCCAGCACGGTCGGTGTTGACGTGGTTCTGCTGAGAGGTGGTGTGGGCGCCGATGAGGGCGACCAGATCATCTGGGCCGATAGTCTTGTCCTTGAAGAGGTTGATCAGGTATAGAGCGTTGCCGTTGACGTTGGGGAGGAGGTTGTTGGGGTTGGCCTTCTTGCTGTCCTGGCGGCCGACAAAGGAGCGCACGCGAGGGCCGAGGGGGCATGTCACGGCGGCGATGTTGGCTCCCATCTGGATGAGGTCGGCGTACGTAACCTGGTCGAAGCCGAGGTTGTCATGGTACTTTGTGTACACCTCCTGGTACTTCTTGCCCATGTCCTGAAGACCGAGGTTCTCACCGCGGCTGAGCTCACCAGCCAAGATGATGGAGCCATCAGCACCACCGCCCTGGGCTGCGGTCTTGGTGGACCATGTGCCAGCATCGTGGAAGCCCATGCGAACAGCGTAGCGAGCCCATTTGCTGCAGCGACCAGAGTCACCCTGGAAGAGCGTGTACAGCTCATCCGAGATGTACTTCCACACGCAGCAAGTGTCCCGCTTGCATCGGGGAGTGTTCATGGGGGGACTCCAAAGTAGCGGTCCCGGCTCTCGGGATTGCCGCTGCCCTGGAGGATCTTCTTGATGTCGCTACCGACGCGGGTGAGGGAGCTGTCGCTGAGAGTGCGGAGATCACCGATGAGCTGGTTGGGGTTGAAGCTATCGCCGGACCAGCCGTTGCCAGACTGGCTGCTACCGCTGCTGCTGCCGCCACTGCTGGGCCAGCTGCTACCTCCACTGTTCTGGCCGCCGTTGTTCTGGCTCTGACCAGGCCAGCTGCTGCCGCCATTGCTCGAGCTGCCAGAACTACCCCATTTGTTGTTCTGATTGTTGCTGCTACCCCATGTAGTGCGAGCAGCGATGCGCTTGATCTCACGGATGGTGTCTCCCATTCCTGGGTGAGCAGCAACCTCGGAGATGGGGGCGGCCGCGAGAGCGGCTACCGCAATTGTAGAGAGCTTCATAGTGTTGATGTGTAAAAGAGTCTTTGTAAGTGTAGTGTAGAATAGAATGTAAGTTGAGATATGAGCGAGTGTCAATGTAAATGATGGTGTAGAAAGATCCTTGAGTATAAGGTGTATAGCGAGTGTAGAATGAGACTAATAAAACGTATAGAAAAGAATAGATGGAGAAAGAAAGTGTGAGTTCCAGATCAAATCCTCTTCAACTTGAACGAGAGGAAACAACTGATATATACTCAACATCTGGACCTTCATCCTCAGCCCGGACGCCGAGAACTCTCGGCACGGCAGCTCCAGCCCCCCTGGCCCCCCTTCGATCGCGGGCGAAGCGAGGAAACGAAACGAACATGGGTGCCCGGACGCCATGTGTTTCTCTACCCTGACTATATGGGGACCATTGTCTCTGCACAAGGTCCTTGAACCTGCCAAAGTGGTTTAGCATCACTGAGCTATAGATCAAAGTAGAAAGCTCGGTTGTGGAGCCGGATAGTGCGTTCGAGGCGCCAGGCGTTGACGCCTCGTCCATCTTTACCAGCGCCCTTAGCTTGGTGTTTGGTGAGCCCATCACGACCGTTCTGGCCCGATTACTCTGAGAGACACTTCAAGTGACGATGGTGTTGAGAACTGCCGAGTTCACTGCAGGAGGTTATGTCCAAGTTGGGCATCACCACTGAGGACCAAGCCGTTGAAGCTAATAGCACACTCTGTATCCATGGACAATTGACACGTACGGACTGAAGACGTATCCCTCTCTTAGGGAGAGAGCCTGGTCATGCCGTGCCGCGTCTGCACGTAATATCGTATCAGCAACCATCACCCCTCAAAAGAGGCCATCACAAGCCCAACGGGACAACCGATTTGGAATTGTACACATCCCATTGGACAACACACGAACGCAAGTCTATTCAAAGTCAAGCGCCCGTGACGCCAAGTCTCAAATTCCGGAGGATCGGCTGCAAGTGTACTCCACGGTGATGGGCCCCCAGGCGGTGGTTCATACCCTGGTCAATATTGAAAGCGGGAAGTTGGTCGGCGAGAGTCTGGATTTGCCCTACAGCTGACGTTGAGCAGCCGTGGACGGGCTGGCGTTGCACTACGCCAGGTGAGCAAAGCAAACGACTGACGCGTTTTAACGTTAATGAGACATTCGGCCACGACGTGAAGGAGGACAGCCAGACATGTCGCTGACAGCCTCTGATGGAACTCGGTATGAGACCCTTTAACGTCACGACATGTCAAATCAGCTCCATACTCCCTCCTTTTCCATCCAACCTCTTCATCCCTACAGACACAATCACCCAATCACAAACCCTCCAAAAGTAATGATCCAGAGTAACCTCCCTCCTGAGCCGTCGCACGGAAACAAGCAACAAAAAACTCCCCCCTGCGCCAGACCCAGTTGTGGCGTCGTCCTTTAGAAACGGGACAGAAAAAAACCAACGCGGGCCAAAAACAAGCGTTGCCCACTCTGGTAAGGCTGGCTTGTGTTCTATTAACGGTGAAGGGAAATGAAATGAGCTGGCGAGCTGAAGAGGAAAGGGAAAAGACTGACTAGCGATGCCAGCGGATCCTGAAACAAATTGAACTCAGCTGGCATGGTCGCAAGAATATCCCGAAATGCAAAGCTACTGCAGGCTATTATAGGTAATTCTTGCTCGCTTCTAATGTAAATGGATGGCCTCGCTTCAGGGAAGTGGGCGAGATCCGATCTTCAGCGGCCCCACCTCCGGGGGATCATCTCGCCAAGCCGGGACTCGGGCGAGACACTCTCACCGGATTCTGGAACGCTCCGACGGTATATCACCTAGCTGTATGTATCCTCTAGCGCCCTATCGCAGTCAAACACATGACTTGCGTGGAAGCGACGTTGACGTCTTGTCAGGCTGAAAGCCAAGTCTGTACCCAAGAATAGCTGCCATGGCCGTAGAGCCTGCTTATTCGCGTGAGAGCCGACTGCTCTTCATTGTCACCGTAGCTCTACTCCGTACTCAGTATACATCTCTTCTGCGTCTTACAGGGTCATGCCTTTACACGTGCATAGACCAGCCCATGATCAACTGCTATTTGGCCATGCCCACATCAAGCTCATCATCCATTATCCCACCTCTTAATGGTCCAAGTTGCCATCAGCCAGGTCCGGGGTAGCACCAAGACCACAGGTAACACCTCTAGCAGAGCCTCGCCATGGGCTTGATATTAACCACGGCATCATATATCACATCACCTCAAACAATTAGCGACAGAATAAACATTGCCAATTATAGGGTAGGTCCATCAGGCCAAGAGCCAAGAGACCTTGGCTCCCACCCACTTTATTCGCGAGACAGCCCTTTCGGAGAATTCATCCAACGGCGTGTCGCTAGGCTGCCTAAATAGGCAATCCCACACGCCTCACCCAGAGCTTCATAAAAGTGACACAAGACCACCAAGACAAACCCAACCGTTTGGTGATGGATCAACGAGTGCTGAGTGTTCTTGGCATATTACGAAGCAAAGCACAACGGTTTCTAGCCTAAGCCTTTATGAGCCTCCTTGTAACGTAGGACGCTCAAGCCCGTCAGCTCGTTTATGCCCGCAAGACACTGTGTCACACTCGCAAGCTATCCCAACAATCACAGACACAACTCAAAAGTAGCAACAAGGAAATTGGCATCGCTGAAGAACCTAGCTGAGGAGCTCGACCTCACTCCATCCATATATACACTAAACGCCAACCATCCGGGACGCCTTCCATCCATCCATCCGCCATCCCTACCCTTCCCTCCATAGCCCTCGCCCCCTTTCGATGCACATCCCTCATTAACCTGGGCACACAACCGAGTATTCCTATCAGCAAAGCCTCGCTCTCGTAGTGGGGAGGCTGCAAAAGAGACAGGCTCTCGAAAAAAAGAAAAAAAGAATACAGAACCTGGCGTCGGGCCCGACGAAATGTAACATGAACAGTTAGAAAAGAATAAAAGTCAGAACGGAAAGAGGTATTGAGCAAACATGTCCAAAGGAGAGATGATAAGACGCCTGTCTTGACTGGAATAGTCGGAGGCGAGATGTCCTTTTTATGTGCCAACGCCGCAACAAGACAGGTTTTGTTTTGTCCTCGTGGTGCTCTTTTTCAGCTCACCCAAGGCCGTCGCGAGATGCCCGCATCATCATGAAAAGCTTGCGTGAATCCATCATCCATCGTCTAGAACGGCGACGCCATTCTACTGCATCATTCGTTTTGCAAGATAAGATTGGCTTGTCGGTGAGAAACCGACTCATATCATGACGCTCAGTAAGCGTCCTCGTCAGTCCACTCACTTCCAGAGATGATGCGGTTGCCATCCTGGTCAATCATCACCGGTCCGCCATACGATGCCGATGGAGGGACTCCTCGGATGCGCTTGGATTGACTGCTTCCTGGTCGATGACCCTGCTCGGGCGTGAAACGCTTGGTGTGAGCTGCCCGTAGCTTGGCATAGTAGGCATCAGACGCGTCTGGTTCAGGCTCGCTGTTATCGTCGTACGTCTCCCAGTTCTCAGACCCTGAAATGTTTGTCGAGGTCATCGAGTTGCCAGAAATTTGTCTTGGCGGTTGAACAGGTTGACGGTAGGTTTGTGATCGGATGGTGGCAAATCGCTCGTCATAGCTATCCTCACTATAGCTGGGATGGCTCTCGCTGTAGCTGGGATGACTGTATTGAGACTGGCTGTACTGGGACTGACCAGAGTTGGAACGCTCTGTTCGCGGCCGGTCATCGTAAACATCCTCAGGCTCAACATGTCGGACGATGCTTGATGCTAGGCCAACTGATTTGTAAGGGTTTGCGGGAGCCTCAAACTCAGGCAGAGGCACAAGGTCTCGCATCTTGGGAGGAGGCGCTCTCATCAATGGAGGAGCTTGTCGGAAAGAATCGGCTCTCGACTCTGGCCGGGGTCGCTCAGGAGAGTTGTTTCCATGCTTCAAGTTGGAGAGAGGGACGCGTGCAGGGATTCGGGAAGGGCTCCGTGAAGGGCTGCCCTTGGTGGTGGAGGATGCGGGGGGCTGAGGGCGCTTGGTGAGAGTACCACCAGCTGTGGGTGTCTTGGTCATGGACCTAGGAGGAATAGACTTGGGAGGAGCGCGTGCGGGAACCGACTTGGGAGCCTTGATGGCTGAGGGAGGATGTCCAGATGGTGTCTTGGAGCGGTTTGGCGGGATGTTGTTCTTCCTCGGCCCGTCGGCAGCCTCCAACTCATCCAAGTATCTCTCGCCAAACACAAGGAATGGTCGTCCGTACTCATCTTCCCACCTGGCGAGCACCTTGCGCAAGTCAGCCGTGACCTTGGGTAACTCCTTGGCAATGCGCTTGCGCATCTTCTCCTCCCGAAGCAGCTTGCCGGGATCTCTCTTCTCGCCCTTCTGACCTCGAGCCATCAACCGCGAGGCATCCTGACTCGACGTCGCGAGGTCATCTCGTTCCTTGATCAAACTCTTGTGCCTGTCAACCAGAGAAAGTGTGGGTGCGCGCTGCTCCTTGAGAGCCTCAAGCCGGGCAACCTCACGCTCATGGGCCTCCAGAAGAGCATCACTATAGACATCGGAAAAGGCCGGCGTGAACTCGAGCATCTCATCCTCGCTGAAGTACAGTGCATCCCACAGCTCTTGAAGCTTGATGCGAGTGTCTTCGACAAAGAGGTGGAGGTTCTGGCGCTTCAACTCGTTCAACCGTGCCAGCTCATCCTCAAACTCGTTGATCTGCCTGACGCCGCAGCCACGGTTTGAGTTGAGGAAAGGCTTGGTCTCACTCTCATCAACGCCAAGCTTGATCCAGAGCGCTTCAACAGCGGATCGAAGCTCCTTCAGCTTTCTCTCTCGGTTCTTCTTCTCCTCCGAGAGCCTGTCACGCTTAGTGCGCAGTCGGTCAATGTCCTCCTCGTGCAGACCGAGCTGCTCGGGCGCGTCTCGGTAGTACTTGACGATGGCGCCATCCTGTTGCGCTTGGGGAACGCCGAGTTCCGCCCAAAGTCCAATGATCTGGTCGGCGAGGGCTTGGACGGTGGCTATGCGACGAGAATACTCCTCATATACTCGCGTAAACTCGCTGTCGAGCTTGTCGACGTAGGAAGGGGAAAGATCAAAGTTCGGGGGGATGGATTGGTTCGGTGCTGTGGGAGGGAGTGCGATCTGGACGAAGGTGGGCTCAAGGTGAGACGAGTAAGACTCGAGGGCTTGGACGAGCTCTGCAACTGGTTAGCGGTATGTCGGTAGGGGGTAGCTTTGTGAGAGAAACTCACTCTTGACTTGCTCAAACCGCTCCTTGTGGAGTCTGCTAATCTGGATATGCTTCTCCTTGAGCACCTGCAAGCATCGCATCAAGGGGTACGTGATGGTCAAGTCATCGTCCTCCTCATAGTCACGGCGACGTTTCGAGTCGTCGAGAGAAGACTCCATCTGGCGGATAATAGTGATGATCCTCTTTGCTTCGTCGATCATCTCCTTCTTCTCAGACGTGACGAGTCGGACCTGGCTGTTGAGGGCCTCGGATAGAGCCGAGAAGAGCTGCACTCAAGTTAGCAAGCCGGTCACCTCCTGGCCATGAACCCAACGTACCTCAGTCTCGCGAGCTTCACGCTCATGATCAGGAACACCGATCTCATCAAAGAGACCGTGCAGTTGGCCAATGCTGCTGTTGACCTGCTGGGCCAGATAGCTGGTGTCCACCATTGTGTTCGGATGTGTGGACCGTTGTGCGAGAAAGGAGTGTGGTGCGATAACAATGCTATGAAGCCGGTAAGGGGAAGAAGGTCGGTGATAGAGGCGTGAGAGGTGTGCGATATCAAGGAAGGGGAGGTATAACGTATGTCTTCGTCTCGGTGCGGTACAGTCGTGTCCTAGTACGGTTGTTTACTTTCTCTCCCAGTTGGTCATCGAGCAGTTGCGAAATCGTTGAGGCGGGAATAGCATCCTATGCGCAATGAGCGGTCGATAGCCATGCACCGCCGTTGCGGATTTCTGAAGGAAGGGTTGGAGTTGAAAGAGAGACGAGAAATGGCTGAGACAAGAGTGTGCGTCGGAGTGGGAGAGCAGAGTGAATTGTAGCGAAGTATTCACGGGCAGTGGCACCGGGATGGGGGCAGCGAGTTGCCATGGCAACTCAGTCCCGATGGGCTTCCAGCCATTGGCGGGCTATTTCGGGGCGGTCCACGGGTCCGTGTTTCAGCGCCGCTACCCCGCTGTCGCACGCTTTTGGCAGGGGTGCTGCCCACTGTGAGCCCACTGAAAGCTTGCTCCGAAGCGCTACTGATCACCCGCTGTTCCAGAGCTTCACCCGCTAACGCCCGTCATTGGCCTGGCGCAGCTCTCCGTCCTCACTTCCAAGGGCAACCGATGGCCCGCCCATTTCGTGTGAACCGGGAGCTGATGGCCTTTCAAGGATGGGCATTCCACTTTGTCGAGTTAAGATCGAACGACTATAGCCTCGTAGCATATAACAAGCTGTCGTGCCCCATGCTCCTCCACGATCGGCCTTGTCTCTTCCTTGTTTTGCGGCCTCGCATCGCATCGCGTCTTGCAGAAACCATATCTCGACCGGCTACAGAAAGGGTCATGAACCCGCAGAGGACCTTGGCCTTGACTACATGTACCTTAGCGCCTAGCTCCTTGCGTCTCTCTCACTTGCATGTGCAGAAGCGAACCAGACCGGCGTTGGTATCGAGCGAATCAATTGCCCGGAAGCAGAGGCAAAAACAAACCGGATAATGTTTGTCTGGATCACAGATGGAGGCATTAACCTCCGCAACCAGAGCTTGTTTTTTTCCCTGCCGCGGCTACGGCTGGAGTCCAGCTTACAGTATGTTGCGCACCTCAACTACCGGGTATCCATCCTTGTTGCTTCTTTTGCTTTGCGTCCATCCATGTAAACAATGGCTGCTTCAAAACATCCAATTGGCGATTGCGCTCCATCACTTCTGCAGGTGACCTCGTTGGCGTTGCACCCGACATATGTCGGTTGCCTCTATCTCGCACACTCACGTGGAACATGCATGTAAACAATGCAACACGACAACCAATCCATCCATCTCAGCTGCCCCTCAACTTCTAGCCTTGGTTCGTTGGGTCATGGGAATGTATCGGATCGCATTGACAATGCCATACAGGTTCTTGTCATAATGGTATCATCTTTGCCCTTTCATGCACTACATGTAGACACGTTCTTTTCGCGCCGAATTACTTGGAACCGAGACTCTTTCATCTCCCAGGCTCTCATCCTCAGTCTCCTCGGCGAACCCTTTGTGCCGCCTCCCCGTGTCTTCAAGCCACAAACCTTCCGTCTCTTTCTGTCACGCCTCCAACGAGGCCCGCCATTTCCATTTGCCTCACTGTGATATACTTGGCGCATCTGCCAAGTTGTACATCTTATCCAAATCTTCTTCCAGGCCACATCCACAGACCAAGAGGCCCTACCAACCCAATTGAGGGTCGGAGCATCCCAGTACAGAACCACGGCAAACACGTGCTGGCATATAAGTGGCCGTTCCGGTTGACGACATAATCTGAGGTGGTTGGGCTTCTCACTTGGGAATAGCACCGCGTATCGTCAGCCAGCCCAGGGCCCTCCACCGCCTATCGCACCATAGCACCGATGCCTTGGCCCGCAATCACAAGCTCCTCGCACACTTTGGAAAGCCTTGCAAGAAGTAGGTGATCTGGTCCTCGTTTAGACAAAGCCACGATCTTTCAGCCGGGCGTCGTAGTTGTCATCCACATTCCCAAGTCCTATCCGACCCTCAAGTACGCCACGAGGATTGGGACCCAGCTTTGTCAAAACAATAGCTTGTTTCGTGTTTAGAACTCGAGGCTTTGGCTTTGTGGGGGCTCTCGCAGTTCCTTCGACTCGTTCTGTCATCCTGTCCAATGCATAGGTCCCTGTCGTTGGTAGTCCGACTTCCACCATAGGTGCGAAGAAGGATCCCATTCTCCAGGCCAACCGTCATGTAGAATCCGCGAAGATGATTGGACCTCTGCAGTGATCCAACAAATACTCAACCAATGTCCAAGGCGATCACCAGTAACGTAGGCATAGTGTTGAAGGAGCCTGTGTGGCGTATGCCGTGAATCCGAGGCAGTTGACCCCCAAACCTCAATATGACAGCCCAGAGCACCATAGATAATGCCTAGGCATGTATCATTGAAGCGACCAAACCCGACGTCCTTCATCGCGTGACAGTTGTGTGACTTTGCCAGCGAGCGATGGTCCGAGCCGACGGCCCGGAGCCCATCGTGAGCGGGGTTGTAACTCTCATCTGAGATGACAAAATCGTTTGCCGAGCACCGAAATGGTAGCCCGGTGACTCGGTTTTCTCGGCGATCTCATATCTTGCTTCGAAAAGTGGCTTCCAGGTTACATCGCGCCTGTCCAGGATGGCAGGGCGTTGCCTTCAATGCCGGCCTTCAGGCCTGCTTCGCTCATTTCCATGATGCCATACATGTCCCAGGACAAGTAGTTTTGCAGGTCGCTCAGGTCAACTGCCTGGTTGTCCATGTGTGAGGTCAAGGTCCCTGGTGGTGTTCGCAAAGCCACAGGTTGTTCATGTTGGAGCTTGGATCGCGCCGGCGTCTCCTCGAGCTGGCTGGTTGGTCGCCGACCCGAGACTGATCCCGAGTTGCTTCCAAGTCCGGCCCTGCTCATGGTCGGGCTGACACTTCCACTGCCCCTGTGCCAGGGGTCATGTTCTGCATGTTTAGTGTCTCGAACCTCGCCGCGGGCTAGGCGAGTCAAACCGAGCGCTCCGAGGGTATCATCGGGGCTGCTCTGAGAGGAGCTTCCAGGAAGCACTGGTGATCTAAAGCCGCCAAGTTAGCAATTATATCAGAATCATAGGCCTAGAAAACTCACTTATCCTGATCATCCTGCCGAGGCATGTCACTCATATGCTCATCTTGTGCGAAGGTCTTGCGAATCTTGGCCAGCCATCTCTCCGTTGTAGTGGCCTGAATCCATGGTTAGCGAGTTCCGCGTGACTATTCCAAATAGATTTCACTTACCAGAGAATCAGCCAGGGGAAACAAAGCAGCCATAGTCCTCAGGATCTTGCTATTGCTTTCAACAGCGTTGATGGCGTCTGCAACAATGGTCTCGGCATCTGGTCTACTCAGATCGAGTAACCGAGCGATATAGTAGAGCATAACCCGACTGCTATCATAAGCAAAACAGGGAAGTAGACTATCGGCCAAATAACGTGCTCCATGGCGAACAGCTTCGGAAAGGATGCTCGCAATCTGCTGAGCGTGGTAAAAGCAATCGGCTTGCAAGGACTGGAGAAACTCCTGCTGGTTGGGCGGGAAGTAGAAGGGTTTTATCAACTTGAACAGATCTGGCATGGATATTCTGTACAGGTCTAGTAGATTATGGTGGTATGTGCAATGAAGTACGACAAGTGAACCGAGCTGATCCGACTCCAGGCGGGCGTAGATGGTATCGGTGGAGTATGAGATAAACTCGGGGAGATGCCGACCCCATGACCTTAAGTCGGCATCAAGGGCAGCAAAGTCGGATTCAGGAAGCCAGGGAGGCGGGCTCGTATTCAAGTGCTTGACATATCTGTGACTAGGGTTAGAAATCTGAAATCTCTTTCGGGAACTTCAAAAATTCAAACAAACCTGACAACTCGCTTCCACAGCGTGACGATTCGGATGTAGTAAGCCATGATGCCCATGTTGGCAGCCGGCCTTCGTGGAACAATGGCAGGAGGCAGAAACTGTAAAACGTGTCCCACGCCAAGGGTTTCCGTTACACAAGGGATCCGGAGCCTGAAATTCCGTTCATTGCACGGCAACTGGATCTTGATATCTGCTTCGCGCAGCAGAGTCAACTGGTCAACGCCGCTACCCGTCCAGGCATCCAAGATGTAGCAAGCCCACATAAGTCTTCTGCGGCTTTCCTTTTCAACGGCCGGCGGGGCAGATTCGTTTGCTTCGGCACAGAGGATGTCAGGGGAGAATTCAACGTTGAGTTGCAAGGCGTGGGCCATCCGGACGGCGAGACCACTCAGCATGAGAGCTTGTGTGTATTCTCCCAAGCGGAAATGGAAGTCGTAGAGTAGAACACATGTCTGAGGAAGTATATATCAGTTTATTGCCCTCAAGCGAGGTTCCGGCGAGACGTACCATGAGCCTTTGGATGGAAATCTTGCCAAAGTTGGTGAGAACCAGAAGCTCAGCTTTCTGTGCCCAACGGTTCCCTGCGGCGCGGATCAGGCTCGCCTTGGCATCCTGATCTTCTACTTCGAGGCTCAAAGCATAGAATCTAGCTTATCAGTAATGCGTCCGAGGACAGGGTGGGAGAGGTCATACTTGGCTCCTTGTGCGCAAATAGTATACAGCAAGGCCTTTTCATCGTCATTTTCAAGGCCTTTATCGAGTTGCCGAGTGAAAGATGGCCTGTGTACAAAAGCAAAGCATCGGAGGGGGTGGATGTTTGCAAAGTAGTGGTCAACTACGGTACGGATGTTGTTTCCGGACGGAAGATCCGGTGACACGAGCCTATAAATGTCAGACTTATATATATTGACTCCATGGGTAAACCGTTTGAAATATTTACCATGAATGAATAGATAATTCGGTGTCGTCGGAAAAATCAATCGGGGGGGCGGCGTTGCTCGTTTCTCGGGTGATGGATCTCTGCGATTTGGACGGCGCGTCGTCGGTCTCTCGGGACTGGATCAAGCTTCGGGACTGGATCAAGCTTCGCGACGTGGTACTTTCTTCGGCGATGGACGAAGCATCGTGAGAAGAGTTCAAATCCTCCTCGGTCGAAGCCGAGGTGGGCGCCTTGCTCAGGTGGCGGGCCCAGCGAGGAGCCGAGCCGCCGTCGTACTGGCACTCGAGGTCCCTAGCGCAACATCGCGAGCATCTCGGGCGGTCGCCATCGCATTTGGTCTTGGAGACGCGACAGCTGGTACAGGACCGGTATGTCCGGATCTTTCGGAGAGAGACGGGAACTGAACGACGGCCAGACTTGGATCCGTCATCGTCGACGCATTCAAGCTGGAGGCGCTCGCAATTGCGGCACCCGTTGGGTCGGCCGTCGCATTTGACCTACACCAAGTACACACAGTTAGTCAAAAGACCATATCTCGGCAGTCGGACTCGACCAGAAGAGCAGGGAAAACACACCTTTCTCGCGCGACAAACTCGGCAGCCCATGGCGATGCGATTGACGCTCAAGAGTCGCTTGTCGGGAGGACCTCGCGAGGTCTTTAGTGATGTTGCCAATTGCCCATGGCGAGCAGCCGATGGCGTGCGAGGGCTCAGGGTGGCCTAAGGCTGCCGAGGGGCCGTTGACGACTAGCTCTCCCTCCGCGAGACCGGGTCGCCGGCCAAGGTGGGTTTGTGCCACAGGCCTTTCTCGGGGAGTATGAGCACCCCAGGTGAGCACCAGCCACTGCCAGCGGGCGCTATGTGGGCTGATACTCCACCTGAACCGCTTGCAACACCTGCCAGGCATATCACGACATTGACATTGGGGATGACGATTTTGCTGCTGATTGAGAAATCCCACGCCTCAACGGGGGTCCGGATGTCGGATATGGGGGCTTTGCCTTGGAGTCTATTTCACGCAGCGTCTCGACCATTCACATCCCTTGTAAAGGATACGTAAAGCCATTCAAATCTTTGGCTCATCCCAAGTCTCGTCCAAACGCATCGCGGGTGACCCCCACCCTGTCTCTCCTTCGTCATAACCACCGTTTTTTTCGACAACCACCATCACTCGCATCCCATCCGTTACACTCAATACACCATGGAGACACTTGTTCTCACGCAAGCCGCAGTCTTTTCAGAGTCTGGCCCAAGGCGACCGGTTCTTGCGCAATCGAACCGTTGCAACCATCCCCGCGGATCCAAGAGCCAGAGATCCCGCGTAAAACATGGCTGGACGGTATGCTTGCAGCCCAGCGTCGGCACCTCCATACGCCTCGAGGAGGTAACCTGCGATGGGCGCACCCTGCGATGACGAGCGTCAGTCAGATCTCTCGTCATTCATTTTGTCCGCCCCGACCCAACTTACCATCAAATATCCGCCAGCCCAACCCGTGAGGATCATGCTCATCGCCATGGCGACCCGTGCGCTGCCAAAAACGTTACCCACCACGGTCGGCATTGTGGAAAAGAATCCGCCGTTCGACACCCCGTTGATCAAGACGAAGGCGATCATGGGTGCCAGAGTCGTTGATGTTGGCCATATCGCCAACATGCTAATCGCCGCCAAGATGAGCGAAATGAACAGCGTATTAAGGGATCCCAGCTTATCGCAAGCCAGTCCGCAGGCTATCCGCCCAAACGCCGACGCAAGATTGAAACCCGCCACCAGCCCTGCTCCGGTGGTCGACGAGAACCCGAGTGACTTTGTGTACAACGGAAGAAAGAAGGGTGGCACAAACAGCGGAAACGTTCCCACCGCACTGGCTAAGAAAACCAGATCGAAGGTGAATGATCTGAACAATTGCCTGGATGTGTCAGCAAATCATATCTGGCAATGGAATATTGCGAATTCGTCGTGTCGCTCACCATTCGATGAATCCTGGAGTGTGAGTCGGGGCTCGCTCTCTGATAGCCCAGGCCGCCGGGAGGCCGGTGGCTAGAGTGAGGAGGCCGAGAATTCGATACGCCCACGAGATGTTGAGCCTCTGGATGAGAGCATCGACTGCGAAACTCAGCGTGGCACCTCCAAATCCTGCTCCGGCAAACATGAGGCCATTAGCAAGACCACGCTTGGTGCTGAACCATTGCGCAATCACTGCAAAGGCAACCTGTTGACGCATGTTAACTTGGTGTCACCCTCCTTGGGTAGACATGAAACTGACCACTGAACACAAACTGGACTCCTGTTAGATCGTATTCCATGAGCAAAGGGATACCCATATCAACTTACCTGACACCAGTGCCCATCAACACTCCCGAGGTAAAGAATAGAGCACCCAGGTTCTTGACGGCGAATGAGCTCAGAATCTCACTCCCACCCATCACGGTTACTCCAAGCACTGCCGTGTTTCGCATCCCGATCGCCCGCATCAGCCTCGAGTTTATAATCGCGAGGGCCGACATCAGGGCTGCATCCAGCGACCCGATGAACGAGAGCGTTGCGGGCGTTGATAAGCCATCCTCGACGAGCGCCCTCTGCATCACACCCCATGCATATGTCGTCCCGAGAGCCCACCAGAGCATCACGGCGCCGCTGCCAACAATGACCCAGCCGTATCCGCCATCCGGTACAGTAGAATCGGCCAGTCGGGAAGCTTTTAGGATTTCATCTGTTGATGAGTCTGCTTCGTGCTTGGTGTCGGCCATGTATGGACCACGAGAAGTCCGTTCTATGGGCTCACAGAGCTCCACGGCTGTCGTAGTAGTAGACATTGTGAAACTTCAACACAAGATTGCAACATTCAACTTCAAGCTTTCAGGACGTTTTCAGTCCCGGAGAACAGTTATATACTGGGATCTCGGGCGAAGATGACAAGAACTCCGCTCCGACGACGGTCTCTCTTGTGGGTCGACAATGTCAAGAGGCGTCAATGACATGAAGAACTAGTTGACAGTCCCGCTTGGTCTATTTCCGGCAGTCAAAAATAAGACCGACCTTCCTATGATGTCTAAAAACATGTGGTGATGTTTCAAGTTTGTATCTGGGTTCAAATATGTTCGGGTCCCCGGCGTAGGGTAACCAGATACTCACCCAGTCACCAATCTATGCGAAGCCGTTTCGCGTTCTTAAGATCCAATTATACAATCCTCTAAGTATGGATTTGGGCTTGGATTTTGGAAAGAATATCATGATGGAATAATGTTTATTTTGACTTGGAGAGGAAGGTATGTCATTTCAATGTCTTAACTTCAGTGCCTTGGTCTATGTATCCGCCTGTAATCCCTGACGGTAAGTTCTTTGAAGCTCTGTGAATCCCTTGGACGGATAATTAACCCTAGCCTAGGAACTTGAACTCAATAACCAAGAAATCAATCCGCCAGCTTTAGACCGGGCCGTGGGCTACGTAGTGGACTGAATCACCTATCTTACAACCAGCAGGATTCAACGGTCGCATAATTGGGTTCCTGAACAAATTCCAGCTCAATTTCTAGGCACATATTGGCGTTACATCAACAGACATATTCTCAGCTTGCTGTACCTTAGGCACGCTGTCTTGCTTATCGCTTATCTGTATGAGTCAATCCCATCCAATTGCGGCGTATGACTGTGCGCATCGCCCCTCCCCCACCAAGCATCTTCCGATGATAAGTTTCCACCGCCAGAAAATAACCCCACCACGACTTCAAAGATCAAACAAACTTGAGCTACCTCCACGAGTACCGACACTGCGAGAGCAGACGACGATAGAAATACCGATCGATCGACCTCGAAACCCATTCTCACCATGTCGGACCCTGTCGCTGAGGTGACCGAGGGCACTGTCAAGCTGGTCCTTGACGAGGTGACGGGAGAGCAGGTCACGAGGAATGAGCTGAAGAAGCGCACTCAGAAGCGAGCCAAGAAGGCTGCTGCCCAGGCCGCGCGGGAGCAGAAGGCGAAGGATCCTAAGCCCGCTGCCGCCCCCAAGCCCAAGGCTCAGGAGCCCACCCAGCTGGATCCTGATGCCATGTTCAAGCAGGGCTTCCTCTCCGACGTCTACAAGGAGCGACCTGTCAAGCCTGTCGTCACCCGATTCCCTCCCGAGCCGAACGGATATCTTCATCTGGGACATGCCAAGGCCATTGCCATTGACTTTGGCTTTGCGCGCTTCCATGGTGGCAAGACGGTAAGCTTGAACCCCCTGATATGGAGCTGAAACACGAAACTAATTGCTGGTAGATTCTTAGGTACGTTACAGGTGTCGAAGGGTGAGAGCTACGATTGACGAAGGCCAAGATACGACGATACAAACCCCGACGAAGAGGAGGAAGTCTACTTTGAATGGATCCTGAAGATTATCAAGTGGCTGGGTGAGTTTTTGGTGTCAGCTTGGTTGAAGCTCGAATCTAATGCGAATTCTGCAAGGCTTCACTCCCGCCGACATCACTTACTCGAGTGACAACTTCCAGAAGCTGTTTGACCTTGCCAAGGAGCTCATCAAGAAGGAGAAGGCGTATGTCTGCCACTGCAACGAGGCTGAGATCAAGCTCCAGCGTGGTGGAAAGGATGGCAAGGAGGGCCCTCGATACCGATGCAAGCACGCCGAGCAGGACGTCGAGACGAACCTCCAGAAGTTCCAGGACATGCACGACGGCAAATACGAGCCCATGGCCGCATTCCTCCGCATGAAGCAGGACATCACCAGTGGAAACCCCCAGATGTGGGATCTTGCCGCGTACCGGATACCCAAGAAGCAGAAGCCTCACCACCGAGCTCCCGAGTGGAAGATCTTCCCTACCTATGACTTCACACACTGCCTTTGCGACAGCTTCGAGGGCATTACCCACAGTCTCTGCACTACAGAGTTCATTCTGTCCCGAGAGAGCTACGAGTGGTTGAACAAGACACTTGAGGTGTACGAGCCTATGCAGCGCGAGTTTGGTAAGGCGAACTACATCGGCTGAATTGGTTGGTTACTCTAACATGAAATCTTACAGGCCGACTCAACGTTAGCGGAACCATCATGAGCAAGCGAGCACTGAAGAAGCTGGTCGAGGGTGGTATTGTCCGAGGCTGGGACGACCCTCGTCTCTACACTCTGATTGCTATTCGACGCAGAGGTATCCCCCCGGTGCCCTCTTGTCCTTTGTCAACGAGCTTGGTGTCACCACTGCCAAGACCCTCATCCAGATCACCCGATTTGAGCAGAGTGTTCGCCGTTACCTTGAAAACACGGTGCCCCGTCTGATGCTCGTCCTGGATCCTGTCGCTGTCACCATCGAAGACCTTGAGGAGACCCAGGAGCTCGATGTTCCTTACTCCCCCAAGGACCCCAAGTTTGGCAACCACAAGGTCCGCCTGACAAAGACTGTCTACATCGACCGATCCGATTTCCGCGAGGAGGACATCAAGGGCTACTTCCGATTGGCCCCTGGAAAGACTGTCGGTCTCCTTAACGCTCCCCACCCGATCAAGGCCACATCTTTTGAGAAGGACGAGACGGGCAAGGTTACCAGCATCAAGGCTGTGTTCGACAAGGAGAGCAAGCCTAAGACATACATCCAGTGGGTGCCTGATGGCTCTATCAAGCTGGAGGTTCGAGTGCACAGCCCTCTCTTCAAGTCGGATGACCCAACCAGTGTTGAGGGTGGCTTCCTGAACGACATCAACCCCAACAGCGAGGTCGTCTACACTGATGCTCTGATTGAGGAGGGATTCAACGAGGTGCGCCAGAGGGCTCCCTGGCCTGTTACCGCCGGTGAAACAAGCGAAGATAGCGGACCGGAGACCGTCCGATTCCAGGCCATGCGTGTTGCTTATTTCGTGAGTGCTTATTGCCCTGGTGAAAGTAGCCCAACTAACGTTCTTGCAGGCCATGGACTCGGACAGCACAGACGACAAGATTGTGCTGAACCGTATTGTATCACTGAAGGAGGATTCGGGAAAGAACTAGAAAAATGCCATAGTGTAAAATTGAGTCCATCTCCGAGATCGATGCCTGTTTTGGTTTGCCATTGTACACCCCTATCACCCAACTATAACATCAGGGCAGCCTTACTCCGCCTTCCTTTGCACGATGCAGATCAAGGCTAACTGAATGAATCTGCCTTGTTTCCATGCAGGTTGAGCAAACCAGAGGTTTCACTCGCTCATAAGCAAGCCACAGGAAGCACCTCCCTGGGTGCTAATTGGGTGAACAACGACAGATCGACCGCCTACGCTTGGCAACGAGTCCTGCATTCGACTGCGCCATAAAAGCGAAGTTATTAAAGGGCTTGTTTTGGCTCTTTGGCCCTTGCCTTGTTCAACCACGCTTTGAAGGGTTGGCTCAACAATGTCTCATGTAGACGGCCATCAACCAGCGTCGCCACTTCAATCGGGCCCATGGCGGCCAGATGCAGATGTTCAGACTGCTGAGAGAGCAGACCATCAACGTATCCGACTCCTAGCGGACGATTCTGTTGAAGAGCCTGAGCAGAGGCGAAAAAATGCGACGCGCACTTTCGAGGACGCATCGCCAACAACTGCAAAAACCCCAAAACCACCGTCGGTGCTTAGCTGGTGGTTTCTGGAAATACTTTGTTGCCTTCTTTCCTTGGCCAGCCTCGCGGCGCAAGTTGGAGTGCTTGCACGCTACAACGGCAAACCACAAGATAGCTGGCCAAGTCAGACCTTGACACTCAACGCCCTGATAGCCACGTTGTCAACCATATGTCGTACATCGTTGATGTGCACCGTGGGCAGCCTTCTCGCCCAGGCAAAGTGGAACCGGTTCTCGAGTCGTCGTGGGACGGAGTACTTCCCTCTCAAAGATTATGCGTTGCTAGATGAGGCTTCAAGAGGGAGTTGGGGAAGTGCTCGACTTTTGTACCGGTTTAAGGGAAGGTGAGAAGCCTGTCTGTTTATGATCGACGCTGTAGATGATAACGGGTGATTCTAGCCATGTGGCCTGCTTTGGCGCGGCACTGTCGATTCTATCCCAGGCGTTCGGTCTATTTTCTCAACAGCTGGTGACTTTGCGTACTGACCAGGTCGAGCTTCGTTCCGCAACGGCTACCGGGCAGGTTGCTCGCACGACGTGGCTGAAATATGGGGGATCTGATGAGGATTACCGTGAGTCAGTTACAATACTCAAATCATCTTGGCTTTCCCTCAGAACTTTTGCTCCCTTGTTGCATCTGCATATACTGATTGCCGCCGGATGCTCAGTACAAGCTACCAAGATTGCCGCCTACAATGGCTTCATGGCGCCCAGCATCGGCATACCACAAGTGCAATGCCCGACCGGTAATTGTACATGGCCAATTATCCCGACAATTGGCGTTTGTGGGACGTGTCTGAATGTTACAGATGATCTCCGCTTCACCTACGTGAACGAGACGACGTGCGCGCTGGATATACCTAATGGCACGGCACTGGAAAGAGATGCATGCGGCCCTCCATACCCCTTTAGTAGTGGCAAGCATTTCACCACCGGCCCAGGTTCGGGGCGCGTCTTCACCTCATCCTCAAACATACCAAGACGTGAGGCGTACAATGTGATTGCCGAGTTTGGTGCCATCGGTGTCCCGGAAAGCAGGATGACGGCACAACCGATAGTGATGATTAACGACTCTATTGCCGCCGAGTGTGCGCTGTGGTATTGCCTTCAGACACGGGAAATCCGGGTCGAAATGGGCGAGTTGAGCGACAGGATCACGGAAACCTGGGGCGAAGTACCGATTGATCACGCATCATACTTGTCCGACAATGTCACGTTCGCCAACATACCGTCTTCTATGGGCACGACCACGGGCGACCAATATACCGTGGATTGGGGGCTGCTTTATGATGTAAGAGAATTTGCAAAAACGACCTTTGAAGGCAGCATTGGTACCTACGGAGTAAGGGAGACGGAATTTGCTCTTAGCTTGTTCAATGCCTTCGATGACATTAACGCTTGGATGGATAGTCTCACAAGCAGCCTCACCAATGCTGTGCGGATCAACGGAACCGACTCACCAAAGGACACACGGTACTGGGGTACAGCCATAACGAGTCAAGTTGTTATTGTGGTGAGGTGGGAGTGGATCGTATACCCAGCGGTCATGGTGGGTGCCTCCATGGTCTATCTTGTTGTTGAGATTGTGCAGACTGCGAAGATTGGCGTGAGACCATGGAAGGATGACCCTCTTTTGCCTGTCTGTATGGAAGTTGATGAAGAGTTAAGGCAACAGGCTAGTAAGGGCTTGGATGAGCCTAATGGCATTGAGAAGCGTGTAGGCGAGTATGAGGTGAGGTTGAGGAGAGACGATGGGTTCTCGGTGGGATTTGTACGACGCTCATCTTGTTCAGGTTGAAGAAGAGATGCAATTGGGTAGCTGGAAAATAGCTATGGAGGCACCTTGTCTCAGCACGGAATGTCACGCGCCTTTGGAAGCGTTGAGTTAACTCCTACCAGTTTGTACAGAGTTGACTACCAATTTAAGACGGCGTTGGATAGTCTGAGCAGCATGTACATAATACGTTTAGTCGTAAAATACAGAAATAGATATGCACTGAGCAGAGCGGTTGTAGCCTCTGGTAACCATGCTGTGGCCTATATAAACAAGACGAATTGACTTTTCAGAAGAAAGGCTTCCAAAAGATACTTGGCAAGGAATATAAAAGGAGACATATAATTTTGTATGCTGCTGAGCAAATGCCCCCCGTAATCTGTCCAATCGTGTGAGTGCCTCTGAGAGGGCACATGAATCTAGTTAAGCGCCAGCCTGGTCGTCGACATCCATGGCTGGGCTGAACGTTTGGGTTGGGCTGACTGCACCCATGGTCACAACAGGAATCTGCCTCATTTCTCACAGCCTGATTTTGTTCTCTCGGCCTTTTCTACTTTTCAACCATCGACAGCCTTCAAAACTGTCTCCCCAGTGACGCAACGCAGCCCAGAACCCATCAATCTCCTCAGTTTTCTTTCACCATGTGGCTCATTAATACCGAGACCTTGACGCTCGAGTCTGTAGTCAACCCCGAGTCTGTTGAATACGCCATCCTCTCTCATACCTGGGAGGAGGAGGAGGTCTCATTCCAAGAGTTTCAAAACTCGAGATTAGCCAGAAAGAGGAAAGGATTCGCCAAGATAGAGATGACCTGCTATCTTGCCAGGGACCAAGGTTATCGCTACGCCTGGGTCGATGCCTGCTGCATCGACAAGTCTAGCAGCGCTGAGCTGTCTGAGGCCATCAACTCCATGTTTCGCTGGTACAAGGGCGCAAAAGTCTGCTACGCATACCTCTCCGACTATGACCGGACCAAAGTCGGTCGCCGTTTTGGCAATTGCCGGTGGTTCAGCCGCGGGTGGACGCTACAGGAGCTTATCGCGCCGAAGTTTCTTACTTTCTATAATCGGCATTGGACTGCTCTCGGATCCAAGATCGAGCTCAGTAAAAGGATTTCAAGGATTACAAGGATAGACGAAGGCGTTCTGCTCGGTCACATTGATATCAATACTATTCACGTCGTCCACCGCATGTCCTGGGCGGCGAAGAGGAAGACATCAAGACCCGAGGATATCGCCTATTGTCTCTTTGGTATCTTTGATGTCAATCTACCCATGCTCTACGGAGAAGGAACAAAGCTTTTTTGAGGCTGCAGGAGGAGATCTGCCAGCGAGTCCATGATTTGACCCTGTTCGCCTGGAAAACCGAAGCCAACCAAGCTGCCGAGGTTCGGGGTATATTCGCGCGCAGCCCCGACGAGTTTGCATATGCTTCGTCTGAAAACTACAACTACCAGCTTTACCCCGGAGATTTACGCGTGTCGAACCGGGGCATCGTCTTTGATGACATGGAGCTCCTGGTCGTCTATGGACAGGGGATTTTTCTGCCCTTGAGCACTTTCGTGGAGACGCCTGGTAAGGTCGATGCCCGGGGAATTTTTCTTGACAAGACTCCAGACGGCTATGTCAGAGTCAAGACTGACAAGCTGCGCCCGACCGAGCTTGAAGGCCGCTGGCTGGGTCCAGAACAGATCAACGTCATCTCCTGGGGGACTGCAGCCATAAGACAGGCCTCCTCCATGATCTATGTGTCCACTTTAGGCGTCGTCGAGATAAACAACGTCTGCCCAAGAAGACAATGGGATCCATACAAACAGGCCTTCATCGAGACGGGGCAGGGCATGGTGAAGCTGAATGTCAATCCGAGTGATGGCCGGTTCTACTCCCCTCTGGTCCTCTTTCAATTTTCCAAGACCGACCAGGCCGCCCGGATCCTGCAGCATGACATTATTGGTCACGAGTTGGACGGCTGGTCAAATGTCTTGGCCGACATTGGGAAGGTTGATCTTTGTCTGAGTTCGGCCGCGGGGCTGGCCGACCACTTTCACCGCCGGGGGCAGAATCATCGAGGGCCAGGTACGTGGGTACATAAAATACCTGATACTCTGATTGATATCCATGTACAAGTCGAAATGATTCAGGGAGGTTGGCTGGTTCGGCTGTCCTGCGAATAAAGAAAGAGTTGGATATCTGGTGCACAATTTGCAATCATCAAATGCAACTCTGGTTGCTCCTAGCTCTAAAACCATTGTTGTCTGGTTTTATAGGAGATATTGATGAGGGGTTGGATTGGGAATTTAGAGACCTCCGTGAGACACACTAGCATCTATTACCAGGCTGGGGTTGAAAGAGATTGTGGTCGTTGGTCATTTTCCTTTGTTCGAATTGATGTTGTATCTGAGCGACGACCCACGTCTATCTTTGGTAGAAAGTTGTTGTTCGCTTCTCTATGAAACTGAAGTTGCATGCCTCTGCGCGCCTGGCAGGGCTGAGTTCGGATGGATATCAGGCCGGTTCAATTAGGAAATTGCGAGGATCGGCACTGGGGAGACAGGGGTATGGTATTAGCAGCCAATACCCCTGTTCCTCTGTTGATGGCTTCAAATTTGATGCAGCCTTAACGTAACCCTGATCCTTCAGCACGGTCTAGACTTGGATCCAACATGTTTGCTCGAATGAGTTTCAAGAAATGAGTTATCTGGAAAAGAAAGGGCTTGTCTTAGTTGTATCTAGCTTAAACCGGGAGCCGAAGCAGCGCGATATATTGCAACAACTCAAGTTTGACAAGTGCAACATGAAAGCAAGCCTCTCTTCACTTAAAATAACAATGTGCCATTCCGTCCCAAAGCACCTAAGCGCTTATTCGTTCCTAAGCCACCTCGACATCACATCGCTGCACCAAGGGGACCGGCCGCGTTTGAAGCTAGTCAAGCCCATCTTTAGACTTACTTATTCGACATGGGTCATGATGGTATGGCTGCATGCCCGCTCCCAAGGCTGAAGAGCGAATTTCTCCTGAGGGACGGGACTTGACCTTCTTTCATCCCCATTATTCTTGTTCATCATCCTACAGCATGGGTTCTTCAATGAGATGGCTTGCCGTGGCGGTTGTAGCAGCATGTGCACTCCTCGACAACACCAATGCCTCTGATGTACCACCCCAAGGACCAGAGCCCACAGCCCCAGCGAGAATTCGCGCTCTTCGACCTCTCCAGGGTCTCTTCAGACGCGAGGATGGAACCGTGACGGAGACTCTCGACATCACGGTTGCCCCCGACACTCTCTGCGGCTTCTATACTCCCAGCACAACCTACAGCTTCACTTGTTCGCCCGGCACATCATGTATGTGGGAGAACAACAAGTACAACCTCGCCTTTTGCGGCATCGAGGACTTCAAGACGGCTTGTGTGGGGCAGGCTGATGCCACGGACGATAACAAGTGTGATGATAATTGCCGACGAGATCCCAACATCCAGTTTTGGTGAGTTTTTCAAGAAGGGAAGTTGTAGAACTTGCTAATACGAATTACATCTCAGTACTCTCGACACTCGACCGTTCTGCTTCACCATCTATATGCCCAACGGCATCAAGAAGTATCCCTGCCATACGGCTGCCGGCTTCAGCAGCATGATCTTTCCCGACGGAGCAGCCAACTTTGCTACTTCAACAATGGACGTCACCATCTACGAAGCCGCGACGACAAAGCCTTCCGAATCGACCAAGGAATCCACAGCAGAAGAGTCGAAGGACGAAACAGAGTCTGATGCGGAAACCACAAAGCCCAAGGCGGCCAAGACTGTGACAGTTGGCCCGACCGCCTCGAGCGAGTCTGAGAGTGAGAAGGACGCCAGTGAGGAAGATGGCAATGAGAAGGGTGGCAGTAGCAAGACCAACATTGGCGCTATTGTTGGAGGTGTGGTTGGAGGTGTTGCAGTCATTGCGATTGTTGTCCTGGCCATTTTCTTGATCCGCCGACGAGACAAGAACAAGGCACAGCCTGTGCAACAGGTTCAACCTCCTCCCCAGCAACAGATGCAATATCCCGTCATGGCCCAGCAGCAACAAATGCCTTATCAGGGATGGCAGCAAACACCGCCCCCTCAAGGATTTCAACAGTCACCCTCTCCTCAAGGGTTCCACCAGACGCCATCGCCCCAAGGATTTCAGCAATCGCCGTCCACTCAGACGTCTGTCCCGGGGGCGGTCGAGGCCCCTGATTCAAATGCCGTGGCAGTATTTGAGTTACCGGATAAGGTAGAGTACAAATGAGTTTGTGTCAACCGAACAACAGCGAATTGAGTAGCCAGATGATAAGATGGAAGCCTAGGTGATGAATACATGAGAAAGAAGCTTTGTTTTGAGTGCTTACTTGAGCTTTGCCACTTGACTAGCGTGACTGTCTATGGGTACATGCATATCTTACCTGACAGCTTGAGTTGAAAACATGATCGATCATGTCTCGTCATAAAGAAATCCGAGGATGAAAGTGAAAACTTCCGCAGTGTCTTGATCGTGTCTGTGGCGCTCTCGTCATGAGACATGACTCCTCTCCCATCATGACCTCTGGAGCATAGTGGAGTAGAACCCTTGAGCAATCTTGACCCGGTATTGTTTATTGAGACTTGTCGTCCAGGTGATTGCGTTCCACACGATGGATACAAAGATGTCACTCAAAGGGCATCTTGGCATCAACAAAAGACAACCTTCGCGAATCTGAAGCTCTGGATGACACGCAGCCACCAAAAACGGGAAGACAGGTCCAAAAATAGTCAGGGGCGAGAACCCCTGGAAATTGGGGCGTAATCGTTTTTACAGCGGCCGCTAAACCTAGAGAGCTTCTAGCGTCCTCATTACGCAAGTGGAACTGTCGCTCCGAGGTCCCTGAAAGTCAAGTCAAAGTCTCCAGGTGGCAGGTTGATGTCAGCTCCTCCCGTGGCTGCCGCGTTTATCCCAGCTTCATTCCAACTTCGACCTTCCTTCTTCAACTTCCCCGCGATTGATCTCCAACCTCGAGATCTCGCATCTCGCCCTCTATCCGACGGACATTACTTCTTCCCCTACCTCTCCTACGTCATCGCCCTCTCCGACGCTCTCTTACATCCATCGAATGCCCTCGTGATCCTCCAACCAAACCCCCCATCCAATGTCGCCCTCACGGCGATGAATCCCGTCGCAAGCCAAACCACAGGCTCCTCCGATGCCGCCGCCGCCGCCCTCCAGGGCGCAACGCTCGCCTTCAATAAGAACAAGCCCGCGCCGCCGCCTACGCGAAGAGGCAATGGCCCCCTGACGCCGTCAGCCGGACGCCCGCGGAGCCCGGTCAAGCCGCTCGCCGAACAGAGTACGGGGGAGAGCGCTACCGGTGTTGAGCATAATGGAGCGACGATTGCTGCTAGGTTGAAGCAGTTGGGGGCGAGTCCGGTTCAGCTACATCCGGGTTCCGCTGGGAAGACGGATGCTAGAAGCGCAAGCTTCATTGCGGCCACGTTGGCGGCCAGTCGAAGCGCCAGCCCAAGTCCCAAGGTACGGACGCGCGCCTCATCGCACAGCGGCGATGTCGTGGACTCGGGGTCTATTCCACCCACGGGAAACCTCATCTCCATGTTCGAGCAGGCTCGAACGGGCGACCCCGTGAAGCGAGCCTCTCCAAAGAGATCTCCGGTTAGAGCGCCTAGAGACTCGGCCGAGAGTATTCCGGAGGAGCCAGTGCCATATATCGACGATACTCCAACGGCCAAGCCAAAACCCAAGCCGAAACTAAAACCGAAGCCTCGCCCTGTTACGCCGCCACCTCTGGCTGCTACTATAAGAGCTCCAGAGGTGCTATCACCCAAGCCAACTCAGACCCCCCGAAGCCGGTGCTGAGGCCAAAGACACCGCCGCAAATCATCACTCGTCAGGCAACTCAAGTCCTTTCACCTCCGTCGCCGGATCCCCAGAAACGCAAAGTCAAGACGAAGAAATCAGGTCCGCCTACGCCGCCGCAGCCTCGAGGAACGAACAAGCCGAATGTACAGTCCCAGAGTTTCGTCCAGAAGACGCGGACTGTTACACCAAGGCATTCAGCTCCTCAACTGGCCCCAAGGCTTTCTCGCCCAAGACCCGATCCTTTAGAGAAACGGCCGTCAACACCGGACTCGGCCTCATCTGATGATACCTTTGTGTCTGCTTCTTCAGTTCAGTCCCCTGAACGATTAACTCCCCCGACTTTACCTCCGAAAAGGCGAACCACGGTTAGTACACCGTCTTCGCCATCTCGGGAGGTCCGACGCCATCGCCCTCAAAGCTCATCAGTTACAAATCTCCCATTGGAATCTCTCACAAGTGCCATTGTGGCAGGTTCACTGGCATCAGCTCGTCTTACACCTCACAACACGGGAGGTAGCCTTGCTCCCCAACTGCCTCGACGACAAAAGTCACCTCGCATGATGCAGACTTTGCGTCAGCCAGCCAAAGCATCAGATGAAGACTTGGATCGTCACAAGAAGAAGCCTCTGCACAAGCTCCATTCTTCCGGGAAACATTCTCATCATGAAGGCTCGAGAAAGAAGTGGCGAGAAGAGATTACGCCCCGTGAGCGGAAGCGATATGAAGCTGTGTGGGCTTCTAATCGCGGGCTTTTACTTGATTATCCAAACTCTCCCTTGGATGCCATGGACAACGACCCTTCAGAGTACGTTGTTAATGTTATAGCGCGCGAGATTTGGAAGCGTTCGCGTCTGCCGGCAGACGAGTTGGCTGAAGTCTGGGATCTCGTTGACCGCAAGGGACGAGGCATTCTTGGACGAGCAGAGTTTGTCGTTGGCATGTGGCTGATTGACCAGAGGCTCCGTGGTCGCAAGATCCCGGCCAAAGTGAGTGACAGCGTATGGGGAGTGCCAACGGCATGAAGGTGATCAAGCCCAGGGTTAAGTAGAGCATGGATGGGCTGGGAATATGTTCATGCTAGTGTCTTTTTCATAGAGTGATACCCTACTTAGATAGAGATAATACTTATTCATAAACCATTTCTATAGCTCTAATATGTGCAAGTTGATGCAGGCTAAGATATGTACGCTGTCGCTGACGACGGAACTCCTCCTTTGGAGATGCTGTGTAATTCCATGCCCTATCCCATGTCCGGTGCCCATTTACTGGCTGTTGCTAGCCTTGTACTCTTTGCTGGTCTTGTCTCCAAAGGTGACGGAGACATTGTAGTTGCTGAGGGTGGGAGCGCTGGCGGCGCCGTACAGGCTGAAGAGGGAGGCAGTAACAAGACCCTCTCCCTTGACGGCATCCGTAGGGATCTTGATGGTCTTGTTGAAGTTGTGCAGCTGGTTGGACTCTTCTGATTACAAAGTTAGTTACGAATACAAGTCAAGAAGCAGGAATATGTCTTACCGGGTCCGAGATAGAAAGAGTCGGCGACCTGACCGAGAGAGCCAGGGAAGCCCTTGCCGGGGGAGTAGCCAAAGGCAATGGCAACGTCGTAGACGCTCTGGATGTAATTCTCGCTGATGATGATGGCCTCAAAGTCCTCGCCGGGCTTGATGGTCTTGGGGACGCTGATGCCGACGATGCGGGCCTCGGTGAGGGCGAGGAGGGAGGTGGCAGCGAGGGCGATGGAGAAGCGCATGTTGGCGGATATCGTTGATGTAGATGTGTGAATGTAGAGTTATTGGTAAGAGTCTTGTTGTTGACGGTCAAGTTGCTGGTGAGTGTCCTGTTGTTGAGCTAAGTATACCATCGTGAGGATCTTCCTCTTTATACTTGTTTCAACAACCCCATGTTTACATCCATTGGACATCTATTTTCAGCATCTGCATATAGAAAAATGACACGATAGGATCATCCCCCCTCGTATTTCTCCGCCGTGGCATCCGTCATGACGGGGTCCCCGCCGATCGTCAGTCTGTTAAACTTCCGACTTGTCCGATTCTCACACTCCATCTCGAAGTGGCAAAAGCGGGAGTGGCGCTTTGGTTGGATGAGACGTCACAACGGTGAACTCGGGGAAATGTCATCAATGAGGCTGAAGAAGGTGCGTGAGAAAAAAAATGTCTTTGTTTTGTTTATGAGAATGAGATGATTTGATCAAGGTCGTTGCAACGTTGCTATTCTACATATCTGAAACCCCAGGATACGAAGCGATCTGCACTATGCGCTCACTGCCGTGCTCCACTAGCAAGGCACTCCTAGAGACCGCCTCGCAATTGCCGGCCGCTATTTCGTCTTTCGGACAGATCCTGCGCTGAGGATTCACCGCTGACCTATTCTGGCAACGTTGTAAGGGTCCAGTTTGATCGTGGATCTGCCGTCATCTGCCGTATCGAATCTTACGATACGTCACTATTCACGCCTCATGCTGACCAGCAAGACATATTCGTTGCTGACCTTTGCGTATTCACCATCGAAATTTCACCTCGTACGAATGACTATTGATTAATCATACACTTGGTTATTCAGATTCTATGCTTGAAACTTTTGACTCCCGTATAATGGTATCCGAAAACAAACCACAGGACAGCTACTCCTCCATCTCGTCCTCCTCGGCAGCAGCAGCAGCTTCGGCCTCCTTCTTGGCCTTGAAAGCTGCCGCCCACTCCTGAGCCTTGGCCATGACCCGGTCCTTACCCTTGGGGTCCAGCTTCTCCTCCCAGGTAGCCCATCGTCTAAACCACTTCTCGGCCTGCTGGGGCTTCAAGCCCTTGACCCGTGTCCTTCGCTCGAAGACATCCCGAACCGCTGTCGGGTCAGCGTCGGTGAGACCTGACTCGAGGTCCAGGAGCTGACCCCCAGAGGTCACCCTTCTTGGGCCAGGCAGCGAGGAGACCCTCGAACATGGTTCGTCCACGCTCCGGCTCGCCGTTGGGAGATCGGAACTCGAGCGCCGCGAACCGGCTTACAAGGTTCTGGCTGTGGCGGCTGTCGAGCTGCTGCGTGGCACGGGGGAGAAGGGATCGTGCCCGAGCAGCGTCGTTGCGAGTGACGTGCAAGAAGTGGGCATAGTTGAGCCAGACGTTGGGAGCCTTGGCACCAAACTTCTTGACCATAGCCTCGAAGAGGGCATCGGCGTCCTGCCTATGGTCAGCTCGGTCCTTGTTAAACGTATCAATGTGTCTCACCTTGAGCTTCTCGGACTGGATGTAGATACTGGCCAGTCGCTCGTAGACCTCCTGCTCGTCGTTGTACTGGCAAGCCCGCTTGAACACGTCCTCCACAGTCGACTTGCTACCGTACGCAACCTCCAAGTTGAGGTAAGCAACCCAGACGTTGAGCTTCTCAGTCTCCTCCCGAATGTTGATAGACTTGATGGCACGCTCGGCCACCTCGCGAGCCTTGGACAGCTCCGAGACCTGCATCTGGAAGGCCATGTAGGCAATCCAGAGCTCCGAGGAGTCGGGCTGACCGAGCAGCAGTCGCTCGTAGTCGCTCGAGGTCTGAGGGCCGTTGGCGTCGAGCTCGGCGGTTCGGTCCACCTGGATCTCGTCCCGGCTTCGCTTCTTCTTCTTCTTTGACTTCTCTTCGTCTTTTGATTGCTCCTCGGAGTCAGACTCTGCCTCGTCAAAGGGATCAGTCGACCATTCCGACTTCTTGCCTGCTCCAAGACCCTTGCCCTTCTTGACTGGCTTGTCCTCCATCTCCTCATCTTCATCCTCCTCTTCCGAGTCATCATCACTGCCCGCCTCATCATCGTCGTCGCCATCCTCATCCTCATCCTCTTCCGAGTCATCAGCGTTGTCTGCGCCGATAATCTCAACACCACCCTCGCCCATCTCAACATCCTCATCACTGTCCTCGGCATCAAGGTCAGCGCCCTGGTCGGAGTCGTCCATGTCAGTGTCCTCGTCCTCAAAGAGCGATGGCTTTAAGCCGAATGAGATTCGCCTCTTCTTGGTATCAATCTCCAGAATGCGAGCCTTGACGGCATCACCCTCCTTGTAGAGTTTGGTGGCATCAGCCACAGGCTTCTCGGCCATCTGACTACGGTGGCAAAGACCGCTGATATTGTCTGAGTTGTCAACCAGGATGAAGGCACCAAAATCCTCCACCTTTCGAACCTTGCCTGTCACGACCTGGCCCTCCTTGACGTCGTTAAAAGTCAGAGGAGGAGTGTAGTCTTGGTCGACAATAGAAGACTTCAAGCTCAGCTCGACACGCTTGGCCTCCCTGTCAACAGCAATAACTCGGGCCTTGACAAGCTGGTCAACCTGGAAATTATCCTTCCAGTCCTTCAAATATCGGTCAGACAGGTTTGAGATCTTGACAAGACCAGTCACCTGTCCACCAAGGAGAACGAACAGTCCCTTGTCCGAGACATTCTTGACAAAGCCTCGAACAAGATCGCCAGGGTTTACGTGAGAAATGTTGCTGATTTCCTTGTCCTTGACCGTCAACGTAGAGCTCATGATGCGTGAAGGACGGATCGACAGTCGGATCTTCTTGTTGCTTGTGTCCAGCTCCACGATGGAGACACGGACAAGGTCGCCCTTGTTGTGCTTGAGAGTGTTGACATCGTCAAAGTTGTCGGCCATGTCAGGGAGATGCACAGCACCAGACACGAGCTCGCTAAGCTTGACCAGGATCTGACGCTCATTCACCTTGGTAATTCGTCCAGGGAGAACCATGTTCTGCTTCAGAACACTCCAGCTGACAGCCTCAGACGAGCTGGATGAACGAGCTGAAAGGTCGAGTTTGTTGTTTTTGGGGTCAACAGCAATCACTCTAACCTTCATGGCGGATCCAATGGGGAAGTTGGCCTCCAGGTCATTAAGCTGAGACAGGTCATCCGACGCCTCCATGGCTGAGATGCGGCCACGGACCGAAGGGGAAAGGTTGACCCAAAGGTATTGAGGGCTAGAGTTGTTGACATAGGCAACGTGAGTGTCACCAACCTTGAGCTTGCTAAGCTGAAGGGGCTCTAGGGAATCCGCTTTGATGTCGCTAGGCTTGGCAGTCAGTTCAACCACAGAGTGCGCGGATCGGTGCGAGAAAGGCAGGAATCGATGGTCCTTGGCGTTGTGCACTCCCGTCACACGAACAGTGATTGTCTGCCTCTTGTGGAACTTGTCAAGGGGATCCTTGGGGTCGGGGATGTCCTCAAACGTGTCAAAGACTTGGGAAACGTCGATTCGGCCTTGGACGTCGTTACCGACCAGTTGCACGTTGAGCTGCGTATCCTTGACAGAGGTGATCTTAGCCTTGGTCACGGTTCCGAATTCGAGGTTATCCGAAGGGGCAGAAGCCACGTCGGTAGCCTTCTCCTTCTTCACCACGTCGTCCTCGTCAGAGTCGGCTGGGGCAACAACAATGCGGCGATGGTCGGGAATCACAGAGACAATCCTGACCTCGATGGACTGGAGCTTGTGCATACCAAAGTCGGGCTGCTCCTGGACGTCAGCAGGGAGTCGGGACTTGGGCAGCAGCGCCCTGACACCACCAGCGAATTGCACAAAGACTGCAGTAAGAGTAATGTTTTGCACAAAGCCGGCGACCACCTTGCCCTCCTTGGCGTCCTCGAAAGTCTTAAGAAGGGTTCGGTCTTCAGACGCCTTGATGAGACTTGGCTTCTGGGTCAAGATAAGCACGCGTCGCTTCTCGTTCTTCTCCAGCACCATCAAGTTGGAGATGGTCTGACCAGCAGAGATGCGCTTCCAGGCGTATTGGTTCTTTGAGACTGACTTGTCGGTAAGTTGTCCAACAGGAAGGATAGCCTTCAGCTGGGCATCATCAAGCTCGACAAAGATCTGGTCCTCGGTCTTTTGAGAAACCTTGCCCGACACAAGACCGCCCACCTGGAGCTTCTTGAGAGCATTTTGCTTGTCCAGACCAAAGGCAGAAGGGTCCTTGCAAGACACAATAAGCTTTTGCGACTCAGGCTCAACATCCAGGACGTGAACGCTGACAACTTGACCAACACGGAAGTGCTCATGGGGATCCTTGATGTAAGCTTCGCTCATCTCAGAGATGGGCAGGAAACCCCTGACAGGGCCGAAGAACTGAATCTGCGCACCAGAAGACTGGATCTTGACAATGGTGCCAGGAACCTGCATTCCAACACTAGCGTCCTCATATGACTTGATGATGGGCGCTTCCGAGTTAACCAGGGTCTTCTTCAGGGTGAGTCGCATTTGGTTCTTAGCCAAGTTGGTTGACAGAACTCGAGCCTTGATCTTCATGCCGGGACGGAACTTCTTCTCAGGGTTTTGCAACTTGATGTCAGAAAGGTGCTGCTCAGGGACGAGGCCAGTAATGCCCTCCGCAATCTTGAGAATCAGCCCGCTAACTCCCTTCTCGTCAACGATAACCCTCTCGACTTCGCCAGTAACAACAGCGCCGATCGGGACATCCTCGAGCCTCAGGTACTGTTGCTCAAGCACCGACTTCTCGAAAGATATTTGGAAGAGGCCATCAATTTGGTTGTATCCCACAACTCGGCCCTTGTGCTCAGAGCCAACCTTGTAAGGGCCACTCGATTCGTACAGCGCCTCCACCTTGCCGTCCTTGACTCTCGAAATATGCACAAATCCGCTCAGGCCTGGGATGCCGATGTCGACGAAAAGACCAATCTCGCCTTCGACATGGCGAACTGTGCACTTCTCGACCAAAGACGAGATGGGGAGTACCGTCGTAGGAAGCTTCTTGGCGTCGGTCGTCTTGGTCGGTCGCTTCTGCTCGAGAGATGTAATGTGAGGGAGCAGAGAAATACCCAGCTTGGGCTCCTTAGCAGCCGGGAAGTTGCAGATAATCCTTGCCTTGACTCTGGAACCAATCTTGTAGGTCGAGTCCAAGCTCACACCAGCAGGACCGACACCAGAGTGAATAAGGTCGGCGGTAACATCAAGATGACCCATGATCTTGCCAGCGAAGCCTCGTCGGTCAGTGTTGGACACGAGAACGTCAGCAATGGTACCGGGGAGGAAAGTGTTGATAGTAGTGGCGTCGGCGGGGACGTTCTTGGGGTTGCCCAGCTTCTTCTGCTGAAGAGACAGCTGTGCAATCTTGCCATTGGCGCCCTTGCTGATGACCTGGCACAAAAAGACGGCACCTGGCTGCAGTCTCTGCTCATCGAAGCTCGAATCGATTTCGCTTCGGGACAGGAAGGCGCCCAGGTTGGAGATACCTGTATCCATAACGAAACCGCGGTCCTGGACGCTGACAATGGACGCCGCAACGGTGCTGTTGACGACAACATCGTCCTTCTCCAGTCCTGTGTTGGCCTCGCTGGGTCGTAGCGAGAGTTCGATGCGTCGCTTGCCCTTGCCGGTGCCGGATTCGTCCACAGTAGACACCACATAGGCCCTCACGTATTGTCCAACAGAGAAGATAGTCTCGAGGTCAATCCCATCCTCATCCTTGTCGTCCTCCTCGTCGTCCTTCTCAGCAGCATCCTTCTCAAGGCGCTCCGTCAGCTGTTCGGAAATAGCGACAATAGAGACGTGACCAGTAAGGTTGTTCGGCAATGCGACTTCGATATCGAGGTTGTTAATTTGTCTGACTTGTCCGAGAACGAGAGAGCCCTTGACCAGCCGCTGTATCCAGTGTCAGTTAAGAACGGCATTGTTCTGGAACCCATAGTCTACCTTGAAGCTTAAGCTCTCCACCTTGACAGTGTCTTCCTCCTCTTCCTTCTTCTTCTCCGTCTTCTTGTCGCTCTTCAGCGCCGTCTTCCGCTTCTTCTTCTTAAGCGCCTTGCCGCTAGTGTTGAATTCTTCGTCGCGCAGAGCGTCAGCCTTGGCCTCAAGCTGGATTTGCTTCTGTTCCAAAGGCGTGAGGACATTGCCGCCACCTCGAGGGAACATTGGCTCTTCCTCCTTCAAGAGCGACACGACGGGACCCTTAGCAGGCGCCTCATCGGTCTTCGACTTCTTGCTGGCGGATTTCGCATCCTTTCCGCCTTCTTTCTTTGAAGGTCTCGCTTCCTTTGTGTTCTTTGCCGACTTGGAGGGAGGATTGCCACCAGGGGCATCCTTTCGCTTGAGGGTGCTCATTGTGAAAGGCGCTGGCGCAACACCGACTGCTCACTCTTCGCAGTGGTTTAGTACCTGAAATTCGAGTCTGGATTTTTTTTCCTTTGCCAGTCCGATAAGCTGATAACGGTGGGGGCTCGGGGAGACGATTTTCCGGAGGCACCAGACATGCTCACGCGCTTCCAAAGGCTGGAAGCTCTCACTTACAACGCGATTGCAGTTGAAGAAAATATTTAGAAAATTGATTTTGAGAAATAAGACCTACTCCTAGTTCTTCCCATTCAATTTTCTCAGTTTTTCATTATACCTATAACCCCAGCGCCGAAAGTTGTGGGAGTTGATGTCTCAGTCGTATGTTGGACTGCCAACTCCACCTGCACGCGGCGGTCATGTACCATGTACCTGGTGACGCTTCTGGAAATTGCGGGGCGAGGGGCGACCGATAAGGTACCTACAACTCCAGGCACGTCTATTAACACAAGAACCTACTTCTCAACAACTTTCAAAACACACACGTAATATGAACCTGCATCTTGAAACTTTTTCAAGTTGATGTGCTTCCTCACACATCACCACGGCTCAAAATGCTTCCGCGAAAGAGGGCCCGTCCTAACCCGGCGGAAGCAGCACAGAAAGTCGACTCTATAGCCCCGGTCAGCGCGTCGATAGCGAGCGCTACGTCACAATCACAGGCATCAGAGGCGTCATCGGCATCGGAAGCAACCAGCAACAGCCCAATGCCACCAACACGACAGCAGACCGCGGGCGACAGTGTCGCGTCCGGTCAGAAGAAGAGTAAAGAGGTGTGTCTTGCGCTTATTGGCTGATTTATCCATGTTCGTAGCCTAATAACAGGCATAGGTCCGGAAATCAAAGAGCTGGTACGGATCCTGGCCTCGGGCTCCCAAGGCTTCAGCATCTACCTCGGTAGCGAAGGAGAACATATTTGGGGGGACAGTGAAATCGAGCAAGACCCCCGATCTCAGCCGGTTTGACCCAAAGAAGAACGACGATACAGCAAGCGTGCGAAGCACGGCTGGCACCATCAAGGCGATGCCAAAGATCCCCGAGAACAAGTCCGACGTGACGATGACGGAAGAGAACGCGCCGACCGAGCCCCCTAAACAAACCCCAGAAGTCGAAGCTCCTCCTAAAGAGCCACCAAAGGCCCCAGAGATGCCAGAGACGCCGAAAGCACCTGAGGCCAATGCCGAGACAGTTGAAAGAGAAGCCGAACCTCAACCTCAACCAGAACAGGACGACCCTGCATCACAGTTATCACCTCAACCGCCGACGACTTCATCCGGTTGGCTTGGTTGGTGGTCAAGGACACCATTTACGGAGACCCAGACCATCTCGAAGCCCGATGAGGCTATAGTCCCTGTAGCCGACCCCGAGACTACAAAGGAAGCTGAGGAAGCTCGACCAGTCACTCCACCAGCACAGACGGCGCCTCCAGAGGTCGCATCACCACCAAGCGCCCAAAAAGTTCCATCTGCCTCATGGTTCGGCTTCTGGTACTCTACCGCTGAGCCTCCTAAAGTCACAGATGATAAACCTGATGCTCAACCGGAGCCAGTGCCCGAGGCTGTTTCGGAAGATGTAGCCATGACAGATGCGCCTCCTGCTCCTCCACATCAACATGAGCCTCCTCCTAAAGCAGGCTCAACATGGGCGTTCTGGTCCAAAGAATCACCAAAGTCACCGCAGAAACCAACCTCCCCAGAATCCGGAGAAATGGCCGTGATAGGTGAAGGATCAGAGGCTCACCCCAGGCCAATGGCTGAATGCGATGTATCACCTACAAAGGAGCCCGCGAAGAACGCTCCAAAGGTGAAAGAAGCCAAATCAGGTTGGCGGAAGAACAAGCGAGGGCGGCCACAGTCGATGGATCTTGATCCACCTTCACCCTCGCTGTCTGGCGCTTCAACTCCAAGGAGCGCAACACCTCAGATACACGATATGGACAAACCCAGCGCAATGCCTGCCAAGGTTGCCTCCTCTGGTCAATCCATAGCCGAGTCAGAAGCATCAGTCAAGCCCACAAATAACCTCCTCCTCCCGTCTTTCTCGAGCACTTACCAGATGAAGGAGAACCCTTCCATCTTGAAGCAGCTTACCCAATTCCTCCTTCGCACCCAGCAAGCTCCCGCCAACCACGTCTTCCGCATCAGAGACCCTCCCAAGATCCACAAGGCTATCGCGATCGGTGTGCATGGCCTCTTCCCTGCCACGTATCTCCGACCGATGATTGGGCAGCCCACCGGCACGTCACTTCGTTTTGCAGGTCTTGGCGCTGAAGCGATCCGGCGGTGGGCTGAAGCTCATGGATGTGGGGATTGTGAGATTGAGAAGGTTGCTCTCGAAGGTGAAGGCAAGATCAGGGATCGGGTCGACAACCTGTGGAAGCTCATGCTTAATTGGATCGACCACATCCGCAGTGCTGATCTTGTCTTGATTGCATGTCACTCACAGGGAGTTCCGGTAAGCATCATGCTGCTTGAGAAGCTAATTGACCTCGGTGTAATCACCAATGCCAAGGTCGGCGTTTGTGCTATGGCTGGTGTTGCTTTGGGTCCTTTCCCAGACTATAAATCTGGTCTGCTCATGGGCTCGGCTGCCGAGTTGTGGGAATTTGGTAATCCAGAGAGTGACAACTCGAAGAGGTTTGAGAATGCGCTCAAGCGTGTTGTAGACTACGGCGCTCGCATCACATTCATCGGCAGTATCGATGACCAGCTCGTCCCGATGGAGGTAAGCTATAACCCCTTTATATACATCTCAAGTTCAGAAATTAACCCATGATAGTCCGCCGTCTACTCTCCTGCCAATCACCCTTACATCTACCGAGCAGTCTTCATCGATGGACGCGTTCATGCCCCTGACTTTATCGCCCACCTTGTCGGGTTTGCTCTCAAGCTCCGTAATCTAGGCGTCTCAGATCACGGTTTGATCCGTGAACTATCCATCCCCCTCGCCGGCTCCCTCTACTCCGGGGCTGGTCACTCCCGTCTATACTATGACGACGCCGTCTACGATCTTGCCGTCTCTCACGCTCTTGAGACGGCCTCCACTGGTGCATTGCCTCCACCATGCACTGTGAGCGCGCGTCAAGGTCCTCTGACGTCTGCAAACCCATATGTCCTGCCGTGGATCATGCGTGGCTTGCTCGAGGAGGACTTTGTGCGGACAGAGCTCAGCAACGAAGCAGATGAGCTGCTCAAGCAATTTGACGATTGGAAGCCTACCAACAAAGCCCTCAAGGATGTTAAGTATCGACTCGAGGCAGTAAGATCTAAACTATGATGACGCAACTCTATTGGGGAAAATCAAGAATGGCGAATTTGCTATGTTCAACACTACAAAGAGACTTGGGGAATACTGAATTTATATCTATCTACCTTAGGTACTCAACACGGAACACGGAACGGAAAGGCAAAGACCAAGATAGATTGGGAACTCGGTTGGTATTTTGGAGTTTAGCGATTACGACGTGAAGCACAATATACATCTATTATCGATTCTTAACACGTCTTGGAGTTCTCTTTTTACTGATATATATTGATTTGAGTCTAGTAGAGAAATCATGCTGGTTTGGATCATCTCTGCCCAGCGGTGTTGTACATATGGCTCCTTACTCGCGAATGATGCTCCCTCCTATATGTCCGCTGCAGTCCACAATCCGGTATATGCTGTACAAAACCCTCTATTATACACCCCATTTCATCATCGTGAGATAGCATACAGACTCAGACGTGACATCGTACTCGTGGATTCACACTTGAATCAAAGCCTCGAACCCCTTAAGAGGAACTACCCAGCTTCCAGCTGTCGATCCGGTCCTGGATCTGATCCCACGTCATGGTGTGGTTGCTCACACCATACGCCTGGGCCTCCTGAAGCACAACGGTAGGAGCACCGCTGCCACTGCCAGGGTTCTTGACCTTTCCGCCGACAATCATGCTCGCAACACGGCGCAGGTCGTCGACTGTCAGGTTCTCGATGCGACGGCACATGTCCCTGACGGGGATCTTGCGGCCGTGGACCTGGATAGAGCGACCCAGGTCCTCGAGCTCCACCATACGGCTCTCGAGGTTCATGAGCAGGCTGGAACGGAGCTGGTTCTTGGCTCGAGCCACTTCGGTCTCCTGGAGGCGCGAGAAGCCCGTGGTGAGAGTCAGCGCGCGGAGCTCCTGACACATGACGTCGAGCATAGCGGCGGTGCGGCCGGGAAGGCAGCTGGCTGAGATGCCAAAGAGGCCAGAGTCGGTGTAAGAGTGGTTAAAAGCAACGCACGACTCAACCCAGCCGTGCTGGTTGAGCACGTTGGTGTACAGTCGCGAGTACATGCCCTTGCCGGGTCCACCGGCAGAGAAGAGCCACCTCCACCAAGAAGCGTCTGAAGCGTAGCGAGGGCGTAGATATCATCCGAAGCTACGGGGAGGCCCTCAAAGGCGAGGTGGATGTGTGTAAAGGTCGGCAGGCCGCTGAGGGAGGGAGGCTGAGGAGGGAGAGAAAGGAAGCCGCCTGTGTAGTGTGCAGGTCGTCGGATATCGAGTTGAGAGGGGGGTGTTGTTGACGGTGGCTTGCTGAGGTGCCGAAGTAGAGATGTTCTTGAAGAAGGGGATTCGAGAGAGGAGGTGAGGTGATGACTGTGGTGATGAGGAAGCAGAGGACGCGGGTGACGCTGAGCTGGCCTCGCTATCTGATAGCTCACTCTCGCTCGTCTCAGAACCTGTGGATTCCAACACTGGCTGCTCGTTCTTCTTCATGTCTCCAAAGAACTTCTCCGTCAACCGAACGGCCTCGCCATGCTCAACTCCAGCAAAAGCCACGACAATGCGTTCAGGCTGGTAAAACAGTTTCCGGTACGTCATAACAGTGTTTCTGTCAATGGTACCAAGTCGTTCCTCTGGGCACAGCAGCGGGTTTCCAAGGGTATTATCCTTGAAAGCAGCCGTGTGAACAAGCTCAGGAAGGATGAGCTCCGGCTTGCTCCAGATCTCGCGGATCTCATACCGCGCCGTCTCAATCTGCTCCGCAACCTCCGAGTCGGTAATCTTGGGGTCGCGGATCGTCTCGGCGAGCAGTTCGACGGTCGGGGGCACGGCGTTGTTGAAGGTGGCGGCCTGGTACATCATGCTCTCTCGCGACGAGGCGCACTGGATGTTGCCGCCGAGGGCCTCGACCTGCTCGAGCATCTCGTCGGCGGACCGCTTCGACGTCGACTTGAAGGCGAGGCGGTCCATGATGTGGGACACGCCGCGGAGGGAGTCATTCTCGAACCGGGAGCCGCCTTCGATGTAGACGCCGACACCAGCGAAGGATCCGGGGAGGGCTTCCGAAGCGACTCGGAGGCCATTGGGGAGGGTTGTGATTTGGTCAAGTTCTGTAGGTTCCTGTATACATGAGCATAAGTCAAAGACAAACAAGATATATATATCCGCCTCATACCTTAGGAATACCCTCCACCTTGACCGTAGCCATAGACCGTCTCGGAACCAACGAGAACCTCGAAGCCTGACCCAGGGCTCTAGAGCACGAGGCCCGGGCTCTTGCCGG
This sequence comes from Fusarium solani, assembly GCF_023522795.1. Taxonomy (NCBI): domain Eukaryota; kingdom Fungi; phylum Ascomycota; class Sordariomycetes; order Hypocreales; family Nectriaceae; genus Fusarium; species Fusarium solani. The sequence goes on from NW_027072153.1 coordinate 1,089,693, forward strand.
CAGGCGCGAGCTAAACTGTCTGAGCATTGTATCGTTGCGCTTGCTGGAAGAAATGCCAAAGAGTTTTGCCCTGTCCAGCAACGCAAATGCAAATGCTCTGGAGCAGCCGAACGGGACGAGTTTGCGACCAAGGCCTGTGGAAATTTAGCCACACCCCGGCAAGTCCGCCCGCACTCGGCGATAGGCCGGATCATCTCGGTGCCGATGCCGGAAAGAGAGAGGCCGACATATGATGACATAATGCGTCCATCATGCTGCCAGTTCGAGCATGAGGTGGGCCATGATTGGAAATACAGGTCTGGTTCGTGGTGAGGCAGTGGACAACAATTCGTGATAGGAGGCTTTTTGTAAAATGTGCCATTGTAAAGACACCACAGCAAACTGTTGTGCGAATTATCTCAGGTATCCTAGTGGACATGTTGTGATTTGATCTATTCCATTAACTCCTACTCATGAGCCCTAGTCTTGGCTGTCCTTGAATCCAACCTTCCATGCAGTATATATGCTCTCTCGCATCTAGTTCTCTCGCAAGTTGCTTGTTCGCTCAACAGAAGAAATAGCATCGCTGTGCCGCCAATGTGAGCTGCTGCGTCTCCGACAGCAGGTAGTAGTGACTGTAAAACTCCTCCAACGCCTGTGCTGTAACGATAGCCAGGGGAAAACGAAAGGACGCCGCCTTGTATTTGAAGATCAAGATCGTGGGCGCCAGGTATGAATAGGGAGGGTACCATCTGAGGTCGTCTGTCTATACGGCATTTTTAACTCCGGGCGTCGATGTAGGCTTTCCTATCGTGAACTCGAGTCTTTGTCATCTGCGCTCAAATCCACTTCTGCAGCCGCGTCTATACTTGTCATTTCGGCTGATGTTGGTGCCGCAGCCCGGCCGGCACTTCCGTCAAATACCCAGGGCCCAACGTTGTTTCTGGGCGTAATCGGACCCTCGGCGCCGTTGATCATCCCAGGCGGTGATGGTGTTCGGCTATCCCGTATCTGTCCAGAGCGACCCGCACCCGACGCTGCATTCCTGATGGGTAGGGGTTCGGAAACGGTATGAGAGACTTCGTGTCGCTGAGGTGTCTCAGGGGTTATGTTAACAGTAACGTCCATCGGGTCGCTGTCACACGTGTTGGACCGTTCTGGTGTCGACCTTCCCGGGGTAGCAACAGGGGGTGCCTGTTCTGTCTCGGACTCTGTGTCCGCCTTGGCTGGTGTAGCCGCTTCCGCTTCCGCCTCCTCCTTCATCTGTTCCCACTCTTCAGCCAGCTCATCCACGTCCGCTTCTAGATCGGCACCGGCACGACAGTTGGGGCAGAGGAAGATCGGATACTGCGGTGATGTAAGAAGTGATCTCACACACTTGAAATGCCAGGTGTGAGAGCACGGCGCCACAAACAAGGATTGGCATGGCTACGAGATTATCAGTCAGCAGGCTCAGGAGAAAATACGACAGTTCAAGACTTACCGCGATAGAGCTCAAGCAGATGGAGCAATCTTGAGAGTTAGAACCAGCCGCTCCGCCGCTCGTAGCCATTGTTTGCAACCGCTTATGGGCCGCCATACTATTAAAAATGTCAGCATACGAAATTCAGCGAAAGTTGGACAAAAAACGTACTTGAAAGAGTTGAGCTTGTTTTGCCATCCTCGGTTGAGCTCCAACCGCATCTTAACGCATCGAAAGATCATTTCCTCACCACCCTTGAAGTCAATTCCCAGCTGCACAATATCGCCGTCATTAACTGGGAAAGCCTTGCTCTCCTGGGAAGGTGGGCTTAGGCGGATGTGGTTCAAAAAGGTTCCTGAGGAACTCTTGACGTCTTTGATGTACCATTTGCCATCCTCGTACCAAAACTCGCAGTGGCGGCGGCTGACGACCTTGCTCTTAAAGCCAACTGGGGCGGCCGACGGCTGGTTTCCGGGCATGTTGGACATGGAGTGGCTGTCACGCTCCGAGTAACGGCCGACACGGATTCTCTCTGAGCCCGTGGGCAGAGTCCTGGAGATCGGGGGGAAGGTGAGCGACGGGCGGGTGGAGCGAGGATCGAAGTAGGCACAGAATCGGATTGACGGAGCATTCTCAGGGGTTGCGGAGCCCGTATCGGCGCCGGTGGGAGCTCGGGATCTCGTCATGGCGGCTTGATCTTGAGCGGATTCGGGGGCAGAAGATGTCGCGATGTCTGCGGGTGAGGAGGAATCTGCAGCAGTGGTGGTGTTGTTGGTGGGGTCGTGGGCCTCGGGTTGCTGCGTGGTAGCGGAAGCGGGAGCGGGAGCAGAAGTGGGTGCTCCTGAAGTAGAGACCGAAGGCGAGGCAGAAGTAGCAGCAACAGGCAGCGAGGTTGTGGTGGTCAAAATCCTCACGGGATCGGGGGTCGAACTGACGAGGGTCAAGTGGTTGGTATTATTGGCGTTCTGGGCTCCGGCGGGCGGTCCACTCGTAGTGGTAGGCGAATGGCTGAGGGATCGCGTGAGGCTAGAGCCGTGTCGATTAGGGGACGTGCTCCCACTTGCACCTGGGCTGCCGGCTCCAGAGCCTGTTCCGCTTCCGTTTGCGCCGCCGTGATGGCTACTGTCGCGCGAGAGCAAATGGTTCTGTGTATAGTTGCGCAGGTAGCTGAGGCCTCGCAGTCGGCTTGGCCGCGAAGTTGACGTCGACGACGACTGTGGCGGCGCTACAGCCGGCGGCGAGACGACCGGTTGGGTGAACATTGAGAGGGAGAGGGAGAAGGAGGGGGTGACAAAATGATGAACAGAGGGGAAAATATGCGTGCGATGAGGCCAAGATATCTCTTCGAGGACTGGACCGTCAGAGAGGAATTGGAGGCAAAAGCAAAAGAAGAACGGTTCGAGTCCAAGAAGGAAAGGGAGAGAGGGATGGAATCAAAGCAAAGCCAAGGATGCGGCGATAGCCGGGACACACAAGTCGAAGCTTAAACTCGACCAAAGAAAACACCCGGGGTTTGTCTCTCCTTGCTGGTCGCGCCTGCTGCTCCTTGTTTACTTGCCCTGTCCAGCTGCACGAGGGCGATGGATGTGACGATGAAAAGGCTGAGACCTGGACTGAGACAGACTGCAGCTCTCGAGGTCAATCGATTGCTTTGTGTGTGGGGAGAGGGAAAGGCGAGTCCGAGGGAAACAAGAGCGACTTAAGGCCCTTTTACGGTCGCGCGCGTATGGCGGTAGTTGCCACTGGTCTTGTTTGTGCCTATTCGATCGCCTACGAAAGGGGGAGAGGATATTGGCGATGGCTGATTGTTGAATATCCCCTTGTTCCTCCTGTGCCAATATCTCTGCTTGCTTGCTTGCTTGCCTTGCAGCTATGGGCGCTCCCAGCTATTGCTCCAGAGGTGGTGCTCGTCCTTGAGTGGTAGAAGAGGGGGCCCCGGAGGCTCTGTAAGGGAGGGCGAATGAAGGGTAGGGTCTTTCTTTTCGTCTCGGGAACCGACGTCAGCTGGGGAGGCCAAGGCGGGCAGTTGGATATTTGGCGTTTTGTTTTGTGCGACAGAAGTAAAGAAGGAGAGGAAGAAAACTGACAGGATGGGAATGAGATGGTAGGACAGGGGAGAGAGGGAAAAATGGCCTTGGAAGAATTGGAGGTTGGCGAGTCGAGTTCATTTACCATGCGGCTTGGCGACGGCGATTCGATGGTCGCGACAAACAGCAGTGGCGGCGGTATTTCGAGGATGGAGACCGGGGACGGCGACCGGGGGTGTACAGTAGCAGTAGGGCCCTCTCTTGACAGGGGGGAATGATGGAGGGTGATTGGGAGATGGACAGTCTTGAAGTGGAGGTGGGCGAGAGGGAGGAGGAGGGAACCTTACCCCAGTCCTGGACTGTACTGTATGTACTGACGAGAACAGATGGGATGGGAAAGCCTTCTTGCAAGTACATACGCAATCAGGTTGTCAGAGCAGCTGCTTAAAGAAATAAGAAAAGAAAGACCCTGCTTGTTGATATCAATCCACGAGGTAATCTACCCCTGTCCAGATCTCGCCTTGCCCCCCCCCTCCCTCCACTCCTCAATGGGAAAGTTGATTCTCTAGCTCCAAATGGGTTCTTGGGAGAGATGGCGTCGTCGTCGTCGTCTTCGCGCGCGCGTGCTGAATGCTAGGTTAGCTAGCTTAGCTGTTACCAGGATGGCGGGCCCCATCCCATCCACGAAATAGATCCATAAGGTATCAACCAAGACGGCACACGGGTCGAGCCACCCACGCCCGCACTGCACGCACGAGCTCAAGTGATCAGGACGCACGACAGACAAACAGACAGTGCGTGATTCGGTCTGGCCGTCTGTCACCAGCGTGAGACATCCCTGGTGGAGTTGTTGCGAGCTGGGGCAGGATGCGCAAGGGTTTCTTCTTGTCTTGCCTTGCTTTCTTTTCCATCCCCCATCCCATGGGAAAGGGGCGGCCGACGAGGGACAGGGCATTGACGGATCCGGGGCAATTTGATGAATTCGTCACTGACCTCCGAGTGCGTAACCAACTCACCATATCTCGATTCCAATTCCATAAGCAGATGCTCATGAAAGCTGCTCGAGTCATCTTGCATGTAGTAACGTTATGTACAGTATGGATATTGTATACTTGAAGTCAGGCTTGTGGAAACCTCGCGGCCATCTCCGCTAACGACTCCCCCCATCATGACATATTCTTCTCCATCTTTTTTCATATTGAACAACCAGCATAGTCCCCAGCTCTGATAATGCCCATTCCCACAATTCGCTTTCTGGGAAATTCCCTCTCGTCATATTTCTCCTCTTTCAACATCTGCCCATGTTAAGTTTGTTTACTCCATAACTACCTACCTCTCCATCTATACCTCCCTCCACTCAACGTAACGACGGCCCTACCTGCGCCATTTTTCTTCAATTCGTGACCGTTTCTTTCAATGTGGATTTGTTTTGCAAACGGGTTCGAGAAAGGAACACACCCCTCCCTCAACTCCCCTTTTTTTCACCTTCTCCTCTTCAGCCCAAATCGAGACCGCCACCGTAGACGCTTCCAGACCAGAATCCAGACCCCGGTATGGGCCATGTCCCAAAGAGGCAACCAACCGGTCCAGCCAGAACCAAAAAGAAAAAACAAGTTCAAGACAAGAAGAACAAGCCCATGATGGAAACTTAATCTGTGTTTCCGTAGATTCCGTAGATTTCACAGCATAATTCCAAATCAAACTTTCCCTCCTTCTCTCGAGTTTCCGTTCCCTGTGGGTGCCCGGTCAAGCAACAGCCGAGGTCTCGATCGCCCCACTGCAACTGCAACTGCACAGCGACAAGCACAACCCATGATATCATCACCCTACCCTCCCTCAGCTGTCATGCCACCCGCCGGCTCTCATGCGAACATCATCTGCCCTCGTTGTTCGCTGCTGCACGCATTGTCCGATCCGTGGGACGGCTCTTCGGGAGACCCCGATTCATCCAGACCCTCGAGCTACACGTGAAACCTCCAGATGGTCTCCCCCCCCCCCCCCCAATTTGTCTGTTGCCACCGTTCTTCGTTGTTCTACCCGTGTCACCCAACAGCCTGTCAACAGGCCCAGGAACCCGTCGTCTGCTCCTCATCCTTTCCTATTCCAGCCTGGCGCCAACATGCCGCTTCCCCAAAAGATGGTAGAACTTCACCTGCCAAGAGCCATGACTCTTCAGAATCGTCCGCCGACTTATCACGAGACTGTATCACGAGTTAAGAGTCAGGTCCTGAAACGGCCAGCCAGACTTTCACATTCCAGTCATCGACTTCAGCCCGTCTCAGAAACGAAGCCTCGCGCCTCATGCTCTCAGGCCCTGAGGCGTCTATCACTTCCCACACTGCATCTAGCAAATGCAGCCACTTGACCATTGGCTTGTGTTCCTAGGGCCACGGCGCCAAACGCGGTTCTTTCCAAAGTATGCTTGCTCCTGTAGATCATGAGTTAAACCTGTTGAGCAAACTTCAAGGGGTAGATGATTAATGCTGTACAATTCTGCCAAAACACCAACCCATCCAGTCAACCTGCTAAACTCGGCAATCTACTTCTTAAACACCGACTGGCCAAGACGCTCAATCTCTCTGCCATCCGCCGTCCCCTGACCCGCCGCCTCCAAAAGTCTCTCCCACGCCTCGGCATCCTTGAGCCTCACTGCCTCCTGCGCCGCCTTCACCCGCATCCCGCACTTCTCGTACATGGTAATTGTCTCTCCAGGCTCCAACCCTGTGCACTTTGGCACAAACGTGGCTGCCAATCTGGGGTTACCTGCCTGAAGCGTAAGGTTAAAGAAGGGCTGGCCCCCGTTAGCCGTTGCAACTCTTCCGGGGTAGACCGCGGTGCCGATAGACTCACCTCCCATCCAATGGGGCTCCTCCTCGTCTTTGAGATCTCTTCGATCCCGTTCCAGTCCCGCTTAGCTACTAGTGCTCGCAATCTGCAGGGACCATACACGTTAGCCGTTGAAGGAAGCCGGTCCCTCAGCCTCCCGGTGCCAGGGCTGGGCTGTTGGGGAAGAGGTCCACCTACCGAATCCACCACGCCACCTTCTCTGGTACCTTGAACTCGCTCTGGATCTTCTTGGCCCGTCCCGAGTAGCCAAGCCGGATGAGCTTAAACATGGTCTCGTTGACACTGAGTCCCGTAAACGTGTCTGTGAGATCCCGGTCAAATGACTCTTGCATCCGCAGCAGAGTCGTGGCCTCCTTGAGGGCATGAACCTCAAACGTAGACTCTTTTGAGTCAGCAAGTAGTTTCGCTGCCAGAGCCAGCTTGTCAGCCGCAGTTCGAGCGTCAGGCTGCTTGAGTGATTCGCGAATAAACACGTTCGCACCATCTCCTCGTCGGTCATCCTGATAGTATAGGTCCTTGAGCAGCGTATTATCACCCTCTTCCATGGCAGATGACTCCACAAGGGCTGTTGCAGTCGGCCGTGCGTTGATGACACGGAAGAATGCGGCAAGAGGCAACTTCCTCTTCAGTTGTAGCAGAACTGAGAGCATGAGGTCTGTGTCTCCGCTCTCAATGGCCTTGTCTAGAGCCAATTCGTCCTCCTCCATGCTCAATAGAAGTGGAACCTGTCTGCCGCCACGAGGTTCGTGGTTGAGCAGCTCTGTAGCGAGCCGCCCACGTCCCTCCTGGTACGCTGCTCGCGCAATCTCTTCGAACGAAATGCCAGGCTTGCCAGACAACCGCTCGACGATCAATCGGCAGATGGTGTCATCATCTTCGCCTCCAACGCGGACCTTGTTTGATGCCCAGTGCACGTAGATGCGGTCCGTAGGAAGTTTAAGGTAACCCGCGATCTTTATGGCCAGGAGGTACTCGTGGCGGCTGAGAAGTCGTCGGATGAGACTCTCTGGCGTCAGACGATGGTACTGTTCAAAAGAGAGCGGTATGCCGACCTCGTAGAACCGTACAGCATTGAGCACACGAAGAGTCTCGCACATGTCGACAAAATCGTCGCTATTGTAGATGTCGAGCACCGACTTGCCAAAGGAGGCAGCCTTGAGTAGGCGCTTTTGCCAATGAGTATCAAACTCACGGCCGGCGGCATTAACGCAGGTATCCACGGCCCCCGTCAGGTTGGGCCTTATCAACTGGATATAATCATCCGCCTTGGGTGACTGAAGCTCAAGCTGACCTACAGCGTCCAGAAGAATCGAGGCTGGTGATGAATCTGAAGACTGACCAAAAACTTCAAGAGTATCTCGTGGCACTCTCTCCAAAAACTCACAAAAGTCGTTTGTGATGAGTCGGGCGCCGTCATGTTCTGAACTAGGTGAGCATGATACCTCCCATTGAAGCAGAGGACTTACCAGAAACGACATGTACCCGAGTGCTATCGTAAATATACGAGGACGACACATCACCAGGTCCAATGATATGCACTTCATCCTCCCAAGCAATAAGTGCATCACTGCCGCACCACTCCACATACAGAGGCGGCGTCTGCGAGTCAGAGTCATGCTCAAACAGCCTCTCCTGAAAGTCGCTCGAGATGACATGCGCCTTTCCGTTCACGCCGTACAGGTTCACGTAACGACCATCCGGAGAGACGCTGATGTGGCTAAAAGGACCAATGTCCAGGAATCGATCCTCGCAATCGGTAGCGTCGACAACGTAGACCGTCTTTTCGACGCTCAGCAGAACCTCGACTGATCTAGACAAGGTATGGTTCGGTGAGATGAGGGACCAAGAGTGAATCTCTCCTTCAGGTGTCTGCGCGAGCGCCTTAGGTCGAGGCTCAGAGTATGAAGAGACTGTGATTAGGGAGTTGTTTCCCAGAAGCGCCACTAGGCCGTGGTCGTAGAATCTGTGTATGGTTAGCCGGCGCAACCAGTCGACGAACAGTGAAAGAAGCATACCGGCATGATTCAACACCGTAGTTGTCAGCACCATGGCCGAGGGAAAATTGTGTAAAGTCTCCTTGCAGATCATAGCAGCGCACGGTGCCGTCGGCTGTGACAACAAGGAGCGTCTCATCCTCCGACCAGCCAAGGCCCTTAATGGCGCCTTTATCCCAGGGAATGCTCCGAATCTTCTTTCCGGCAAGGCTGTAAATGTCTATTGCTGGCTTCGATGCTCTTCCTGGTTGGTAAGCCAAGAGTTTGGTGTCGTCGCGCCAGAGTGCTGAGAACAAGGTTAGCGTGTTGAGCTCACGGTGAGTTATCATGACTGCCAAAGAAGCGCGGCAAACCAGCCAAACCCATGCAAACTCGAGTATGATGAATCATCTGGATCTCAAAAGACTTACCTAGTGCACCCGCATACGGAGCTCCAGTGACGATATAATTGTCCAGGTCCAGATCTTGGTCAAACACAGCTGTATACTGCTGCGTCTTGCGGAACCACCTGTCCCCGACACTCTCCCAATCGGCTCTCGCGTGAAGCGTGTCCATCTCGCGTTATCTCATGATTGACGGCAGAAACAAAGTTTTGGGTCCCTCTTGAAAGGTCACGCACTGTGAAGATGGAATTATGCGTCAGCTATCCCCCAGCAGATATGATGAATGAGCTTGGATTCTAGGCTGGAGCTCCCCCATCATCATAGGGAGGTACCAGGGATGGCTATTCCTCGGCCCAACTAAATAGGCACCCCTGCTGTTACTTAGGTTCCCGCCAGTTGCATCATTCAGGTTCCACAGGAATGAGCGGGTACGTCAATCGAGGGTCCGTCCCATCACTCGGTCTCCCCCAGACAATCAGTCAAGTCATTTCATTACCTTCTTTACTAACACATCAACCAACCGCCCGTCACACATCCATCACCCTCCCTCTTTCATTATGCCTAGTTGGCGAGACCAGTATCTCTCATCTTTAAAAGATGCAGAGCTCAGCAACCCCGTCAACATGGAGCTCGTCCAGACCTGTCCGTAAACCCCCACCCACTCTTGCTACCCCTCTTGTACCTACTCCATCTGCGACACGACATCAAACGAGCCGGGTGCAGGAAACTGACGATGCTCCCAAGGCTCGCAGATGGCGGACCGAATATCCGCGCTGGAGGCTGAAAAGACGGGACTAGAGTCGCTCATCTCCAGCAGCGGCAAACCCACCAAGCAACAACCCATCGAGCCCTCAACCAACGATCCCGGCGTCGCCCAGTTAAAACAAGACCTCGCCGAAGCCCTGCGGTCCAAGGGCGTCACCGAATCTCGACTACGAACCGCCGAAGAAGAGCTCACGAAATTGCGCTCAAAAACAAAATCCGATTCGAGATCGATTCGAGACTTAACGGCCGACAAGACCCATCTCACGACCAGACTTAAGGATAGGGAGTACGAGCTGAGGGAGAAGCGCAAGTTGATCGAGGTGCGTGCAGCGGCCTGACCGCCACAGCCTGATACCATGCTGACACCCCGCCAGCAAGTCCAAGACGAGATGATAGCGCTCAACCTTCAGATGTCCATGGCTGAGAAGGAACGGGACAAGGTCAAGAAGGAAAACAAGGAGCTCGTTGACCGGTGGATGAAGAGGATAGCCCAGGAAGCCGATGCTATGAACCTCGCCAACGAGCCCATCTTCGAAAAAGAACGATAGTCGACCGTCCACCACATCATGATATCCCAACACACGAAATTCAAGAAGCAAACGCTCAAGTCACAAAAACAAGTACTATATGGAGTATCCTGTAAGCCCGAACAATCCTCTTACAACGCTGATGTAATTCCCGGCTCTTAACCCAGCTGTTTACCCATCGCTTAACCCTCGACCCAATCTTGTCCCGTTTGCTCCTGCTCCTATGCTGATGAAGCTCTATAGTCTACTGCTTTCGCGTCGAAATAAAGTACGATCCTCCCGCATTAGTCCAGCTCACATAACCCTCGGGGTATGTGCATTCCTCTACATCGAGGATCCTGCTACCGACGTCGTTGATGTTGTGGTTGTTGTTCTTTTCCGCGACAAACGATTTGAGCGATACAATCTTGGCGCCCGGCTTTAGATCAAGGAACATCCTAGTAAGGTCGTCGTTGAGGCTCGAGGTGAAAGCCTTGTTGTTCACCAGAATCACATCAGCACGCCTCAGGGCCTCGAGGATGTGCTGGTTGTGGCGGAAATCACCACGTTCCAGGTGCGCTTTGCCTGGCTTGATACCCCAGAGAGTGCATCGAGCGTCAAACTCCTTCTTCTGAGCCTCGCCAAGATTGCATGCGTTCTCCATCATCTCACAGCCCCAGCTTTCACAGCCAATCTCCAGGGCCGCCTGCAAAACCACGTTTCCTACGCCCGAACCGAGGTCCACAAAGACTTGTCCTGATGTCATCTGGGTCTGTTCCACGAGGATCTTGGAGATGAAGGGATGAAGGAGCTCGCCATAGACATAATCGGTTCCGTTCTCGTATTTGGAGAGAAGTTCGACTTTGGGCGCCACGGTCCGGTCATAGATTTGGTCGAGGATGAATGCCACGAGGTGCTGGGGGAGCTCGTGCATGTTGTCGAGGTTCTTGGAAATCACACCGTCCTCGACCAGAGCTAGGAGCTTCTCGTTGTACTCGCGCAGAGCCGTCTTGAAACCCATGAGGTCCTGTATGTTGCGATTGGATGCCTTCTCCAATCGACGGATAATGCCTCCGTTGGGGTTTGTGAAGGGCTCGGCCTCGTCGTCGGTCAGATATGTCTCGGCTACATGTCGAACTACCTTTATGCTGGCCTCCACTGCATCAATCTTGTCCTTGCCCCAGACGAGCTCATATCTGTAGATAGTGTTAGCAACTTTCCAAGTCCAACTCAACATGGGCACTCACTTCTCGCGTGGTTGTAGGCTGGGATACTGCAGTTCGATGGCAACGTCCTCCTTTTGAGCGCCCATCACGGGCACACATTTGTGTTGGAGCGAGGCCACATCCACGGCATGAATGAAGCTCCTCCTGTCTAGCCTATCTTTGAAGGCCCGTACGCTCCGCAGCTTACGGTTAGTGTCGACGAAGCCGTCTTCAGTGCCCTTGCGCTGTCTCTTATTGCTGTCAAGAGTCATCCATCCGTCGTCTTCGCCATCGCTGTCCTTGTCGAACTCGATCCGATCACTGGCCGGCGATCGACGCGACACCGAGGGAGCCTTGCGCTTACGCTCCAACCGCTTCTCGTCGGATGATGAGGGATACGGCGAGTGACTAGCCTGGCGTGCGAGAGGCTTCGGGGAAGGTCGGTGCAAGGACGAGGACCGGGAGGCTGAACCGCTGAGAGCGGGCTTCGGCTTCGGCTTTGGCTTGGTGGCCGGCCGGTCGACGACGACCTTTTCGATCCGGATCTTGGGGGGATCGGCCTTGAACTTGTTGTTTTTTCCACCAAAAAGACGCATCGTGGAGGTTCAGGAGGCCAGTGTTTGTGAGAAAGAGTATCGTGAGCGACAATGACGGAGTCAGGCTGGCCGGGTTGGGTCAGGGATGGAGGGGTTCGCGGTGGCGTGCGTGTCGCTCGGCAATGTCGCGCAGCGGGCGGGACCAGATTAAAAGTAGAGAGGGAGGATAAGTACAAATGAATGGATCGAAGGAGACGCGAAAAGAAAAAAGGAATGTAGAGAAAAGAGGTCAAGTTGTAATACAAGGAAGATACAGAGTTATAGCGGGCGCGTGGTTGGTTCGTGTCGTGACAAGTTCTCCTTCAGTATCGCATCGTGGCAGGTTAGTATGCAGAGTTCAAGTTGGAGGCGAAGTACGGAGTCGGAGTCGGCATCCATGCCATGGTTGCCTTTTGGTGCATGAAGCCTTACATCAGCCGGGGGAAAGGGCCTCTGGGGGCCGGGCGGGCAGGTGCGACCCAGTGGAGTGGAGGCCGGGCCCAGCAGCTCAGCAGCAGGCAGGAGTGGCAGGTCGCTTCTGGTAGGTCGCGCCTGCCACTAAAGCCCGGCAGGTAATGTCCTGTAAGCCGTGTCTGCCAGTACGAGCAAGGCGACTGGTCCAGGCGTTGAAAGTGGGGCGCACGGCACATTGGCACGTTAGGCACGTGGGGGCTTTCCCCTTCAGCCGCAGGTCGGGTGCCTGCTTGGATAACTCCCGGATGCAACATAACTCGTCTACCCTACGTGCATCATTGCTTGAAGCTGCAATTTCTTGTCAACATGACTTGTCAGGGCCTTCAAATGATAAGGTTTACTTGTGTTTATGCATGTTTAAAAGATGGTGTGTTTTCACAAAAGATAGTTGGCGGAAGCAACATCGAGCAAGCGTTACTCAAACACGCCAGATGTATCGAAATCTTTGTTGATGTCGCCAGCCACCAACCTCTATTAAATCTAATAGTACAAGTCCAGTCCCCCCTCTCCCCAAGCCTTCAATTGCAAGAACAGTTTGTAAAATAGTCTGAACATCCTGCTGGCTCATAAGCCCCTAGACCATCACACAATTCAGGCGCAATACAATGATCACCCCCCACGCCACGGCCCTCTGCCTCATGAGCTTGGGAAAACCGAGTTGAGCTAACACCAGATTAGGTTCCGCTTTCCAAGAGATCTCTTTGAGAAACTCACCGGAACTTGATCAGGGTATTGCCGGTGCATATGTCAACAACAAAATGAATGCCCCCAACATCGCCGTGGCCGAGTCGGCTGTTCATGGCCATGTGAGAGGGTGAGACCTCGACGGGAATACGAATGGTAGCTATTCGCAACTCGTATTTGCTTGGACAGGCATCGCTGTCGGCTGGTTGAGTGTGCCCACACTCTTCACATTCAAGAATATCTGGATTCTTGCCGCCGCCCAAGATCATGATGGGTGAGGTGTGGCCACATGCGAGGACGTCTTGTTCCCATTGCCCTCTTCTCTCCTGTACCCACTTGGCGATCTCGGCATCACACTCTTCAGGGACAGCACTCATATGCTCAACCGGGACGGGTTTCTCGTCATCCTCGGGACATAGGGTGCACCTCAAATGCTCACCCCTGGGTCCAACCTCACATATAGGTGTATGGGCTGTCGTAAACGAGATTCGATTATGCTCCTGATCTAGTCGAAGCTTGGCCTGCTCGATCTGTCGCGAAAGATCCCCCATAAATTCGTTCAACGTCTTGAGATCCCAAGTGTCTTGATCGATTGGAAGCCCGAATGATGAAAAGTCGGGCGAGTCCCTGCAGCCAAATGACGTCTCAAACATCTTTTCAAGGGCACTTTCAACCCCTGGCTTGCGTCGCTCGTACCATTTCTCCGAAAGCTGGAGGAAGTGGTACTCGCAGAGGGTGGCGTTGCGGTTGTGAGGATACGCTAGGTAAAACTCTAGCATATCCTCCGACTCATCGGCCTCCCATTGACTCATGAAGGTATCCTGACCGAATGATTTGACCGTTGAATGGTCGTCCTCCTGAGAGTCCAGGGCGTCATCACTGGTGTGCCATTGGGAGGTTTCCGGGGGAGATGCGACCAGTGGCTTTCGCTCCGACTTGATCTTCTTTGCGGGCTTCTGATCTTGAGCCTCAGGGCTGGATCTCTTCCTGGACTTTAAGGTAGATGTTGTGGTGTTTGAGCCAAGGCTGGGCGAGTTGGGCTCCGAAAAGGATGAGCTGGTCTCAGAAATGGGCGACGTGAGACTAATGGGAGCTTCCTCAGCCTCCTGGTCTCTGGACTGTGTACGGGCCATCTTGCGAATGCTTGATGTTTGTTGATGATTGATTACTGATTCCAGTTTGTATGAGCCTTTTGGATATGTTCTGTTCCTTTTGTATCTGGTATACCGACGCATGTCCAAGAGACGAGCCTTTGTTTGTCGAACCCAAGGAGGCTTTGTTTCGAGTTTCTAGAATGAGGTGGTCCCGTCGAAAGATGAGATACTGAAAGAGCGTTGTACATTTGAACAAAGGCCAACAAGACCTCGATAGAAAGAAGGGCTGTCCTGGACTGAGGCAGCCTGTTCCCAATTGGTTTTCAACCTAGTGTCACGGCTTGCAACATCGAATCAAGCCTGGAAGTGAATGGAATGGGTGAATGGCTCTTCCTTCAGCACAGACAGCAGATGACTGCACTAAATTCTATTTGGTGTTGCGGTTTAAAGTGAATAACTACACTTCTATGCCCTGAATGTGTGTACCAAGAAGCCACCCTATCGACAGCAACGCATCGCATCCCTGAGCTGCCGTCGACAGCCATGCAGTGAGCATGTTCCCACAGTACATAGACCCCTCCGTGTATCTACCCTTTGTATCTCGTATATGTTGCCATCTTAATCATAATTGTACATATTTAGAAGGAAAAATGTAGTCTTTGAAAGTATGAGCGAAGAATAAAGAAAAATGTCTTGAGTGAACAAAGAAAACAAGATGTAGAAGTGCTGCTAGAGCCGCCTTGATGTGCGTGCTCGGGAATGAATTATGGCTTCTCCGATTTCGGCGGCGAATCTGACCAGCTGACTGCGTAGTTACCGCTCCTTGCGCTCGCCCTTCTATCATGGGTGTCGGTTTCTTCTAGTACTGAGACCTCGATATGAAGCTGGATGCGCGGTGCCGGGTCTTCCTTTGTTGTCGTATGAGTTTCTTCCTTGCTGGTGGTGGGTTGAAGCTCGGCTTCAGGAAGGTTGATCTCTTCGATGATTGTGATCTCGCTCTCGTTGTTGCGTGGCGGATTGATAGATATTGGGCGGGATGAGCGCCGGCTCTTTCGCCTCCATGTATCGAGGGATGTGATGTTGGAGAATCTCGACTCTGCCCTTGAACTGGATGGATTTCGAGATGCGCTTAGAGAAGAACTGACTCGGGCCACTAATGGAACGGCCCATTTCTTGAACTGTGGGAAGAGCATGGGCAAGTTTGTCACCAGAACTGCGACAAAGGTCTCGCGGACTGCCCAGGAGCCGGCCAGCTGGGCTCCATTCACGGGGTCCTGAAAAATATTAGACAATGGAGAATTTCGCAGAAGGCCTTTGCGTACTTACCGAAACGAGCAGAACCACGCGGAGGATGGCGGCCATGGTGACGAACAAACCACAGCTAAACAGCGCTATAAGCCAGGCCTTCTGAAACCAGGGCATGGCCGCCTTCCACAACATAGGCATTGGAATCATTATCAAGTAAAGATCCGTGGCGACATTGAATGAGAGATACGTCCAGACAAGATTGGGCGAGATGGCTGGGTGACAATAGACTCCTGGATCAGGGTAGATCTGCCACCAACGATAGAATGGGTGGCAGCTTAGTATCAGGTTGAGCTGAACCACGACGAAGCTACCGATGATGAAGGCAAAGCCAACCAGAATTCGGGTTCGATATCCTTCGAGATCCTTTGTCAGTCGGTAGTAAAAGGTGCACATTGCCCCCTTGAGAATCCATAGGAGGAACGAGTACGTCGACCACCCAGCGAGTTGAATTTTAGAGCCCAGAACTCTGCCTGAATTAGTATCAACATTGCATTCAAGTTTCTTGAACTCACCGAAGTTGGTACTCGGTGTCATCTGGCCGCAAGGCCGCCCGCTGGGCATCTGTCATGGAGTTGTTCGCCATACCCTTCGCAATGTTGCCAACAGAGTATGCCAACCCGGTTTCTATGGAGTAGACGACCTGTATGTGTTAGTGAATCACACAATATTCCAGGTTGCTCACAACTCACTGCTGCAAGAAGAACTAGGTAATCATCCGCCCAAAGATTCCTCAGGCCGACGGTGCTGATTCGCACATACGACCTAAGAGCAGTGACCAACAATGCAAGAGCGAGGAGAGTGAAAGCTTCGATGTTGAAGGCCCTAAGCGCGGCCATTGCGGCGGCCGCTTTCTCATCGTGAGATGCATCGAGGTCCATCTGGGGCTAACTTGAACATCAGAAAGAAAAGTTGACAGGAGAACGAATTCAACTAACTGGTCCCTACGGGATGCTCGGCTATATATCAGGAAGAGCTCAGATTGTAAACCCTGTGAATATCCCCCTCTGATCTTGTTTCACTTGGCAATAGTTCTCTTCCTAGACCAGTGAAAGTGGTCTTTCCCCATGTTAGAGGACCCTTCTTCTCAAGGGAGAAGAGATAGCCTCATCTAGCAACGGGGCAACTGCCGTGGTGGAGTCGAGGGAGACCCGTCCGACGATCCCTACGGAGTATTGTCCCTAACGAGAAGGCCCGGAGGAACGGGTCTTGTCTCGCGGCAGGTGAAAAAGAAACGTTAGTTCTGTGGACTTTGTCGCCCGAGACCTAGACGCGGCGCTTGTGGTAGCCAACTCCATAGCGCTGGGCCTCTCTGAAGGCGAGAATGACATGCTTGGTTTTGAAGGGATATCCAGTTTTGCTTCGATAGGTGAATTATCAAGTTGAAAACTAGGGATATTTTCTTGGTTTTGGATGGGAATTGCTTTGATAAGCGAGGAGCATTGCTGGGCTTTTTACAAAGGACTTCAGGTCAACAAAACAACAAAGACCCCAAGAGAAACTGAAATGCCTGCCAGCTAGAGCTGCAGTAGTAATGAATCCAACTCCCTGGAAAAAGTTAAAAACACCACTAAACTGCGAGACACGCGGCAGGCCGGGTGCTGTTCCTAACTCCAAGACTGTCTCACTTGACGTCAAGGCTGCTACCCTGTGATTGGCCAGCGGTTCCAAGACTCTGGTTCAGAGCTGTCAGATATCAAACTTTCCCGGGAGATGGAACTGGGGACTGTGACTCTCACGGACTGTTGATCGGTAAAAGATGGTCTTTGATGCATTTCCCATGGGATGGAGATGAGTTGCTCCTGGGTGTGGTGGAGGAAGCGCCCCATCTCTCAGCTCGGGCTTGTTACTGGAAAACCCAGCACCATTGAGATCCCATCGCAATATGTAATTCTTTGTAAGTTACATTAAGTATTCCCTTTCAGAATCGAGGGTGGTTAATCAGAGCGTTGAGCGTGCAATGTCATGCCCCTGTGTTACCCTGTATAGCACGTCAAATCTAGGCACTCATACAATCAACTAACAAACGCTTTTATTCATTGCCTCCTGATACTTCATTCATCATGATTCTACCTCTTCAGCGTCTTTTGCTTCTCAGCATCCGTAGCCACATTCCTTCCCTCCACAAGCAATCCCTTCTTCCTCCTCACACCGTCCATGTATCGCTTGGCCACATTCTCCTTGTCAGCCAGCTCACCGAGATCCTCCAGGTCGTCTTCAGTGAAGGGCACCCAGAAGGGGTCCTCGTCCAGGATCTCGAAGCCTGCAAAGATGAGCTGAGGCTGCGCGGCACCGCTGGTGCGCTTGCGCATCTCATCTGCGAAGCCGAAACTCTCGGCGACAGGGAGAAGGGCTTGGATGGTGAAGAAAGGTGTGCCCTCCTTCATGATCTCGGCGATGACACGGCCGCGACGACGAGTCAGAACGTCGTAGACACGACCGAGGACTTCGGTCGAGGCTTGAATCTCGACACTGTACATGGCGAGCATGAGACGTGAGGACCAATCAAGGAAGCCAGAACGCAGGGCGGACTGGAAGGTCTTGATGATTTCGCCGGTAAGACGACCTAGCTTGTCTCGTGCTGAAGTATCGTCTTCAGCAAGGTTGAGTGTGACCTCCTCGACAAAGACAGCCACGCCTTGAAGGGGCTCGTTACACAGAGGACCCTGAGCGGCGGCAAGCTGGAAGGCGTAGGAGATCTTATCGGCCAGATGGCTTGGGTGAAGGGATTCTTCAGCACGAGGAGCTGCACCTGTGGTATTCTCGGTCGCGAAAGCCTTGGAGAAGATACCATCTGCAGTGGCATCAATGAGGAAGTTTGGTCCAGTTCGTCGAGGTCCAAATGCCACGATCTTGTCAATGCGATCCTTCCAGTTCTCCCTGCCCTTGCCGCTCTCAAGCTTCTCCTTCAGCTGCTTCTTAAAGTCCTCCACGGACAGGGTGTTGCCGGCAGCGACGTCGGTCTCTGCAGCAATCTCTTCGCCCTCAGACTCCTCCACCTTCGCCTTGCGGTCATGCAGACGCTTGATGGCGTCTGCGTTCTTGAGCAGAAATTCTGTCACATCGGCTGGCACTGGCTGTACACGGAGTGAGATGGTGACCTGCTTTGAGCTAGTAGTAGCAACAACAGCACCGCGACCGAGCTCCTTGTTCGCAGGGGGTCGCATCTCCTCGGCCCTGACGATAGTCTCGCGATAGGGAACAAGGGGAGCGCCAGGTTGGATATCGCAAAGAGCGAATCTCTCCTTGAGATCCGTCAAACATCGCTCGAGATGAAGTTCGCCAGCAGTCAGCAAGACATGCTCGCCACTTGCAAGGAGTTCATACTCGGCGCACGGGTCACTCTGCACTAGCAATTCCAGACCGTGGATCATCTTGTCGAGATCGGCGGGGTTCACAGGTTCTAGAGCAACGCGGACAATAGGCTTGCCCACCATGCTTACACCTGCAAGGTTGACAGCGCCTTCCAGGCGGCTGCACAGAGTTCCTGATTTCAAGATCTTGCCCTCAAGACCACCAATGCCAAACACACAGCCAGCAGGGACCGACTCAAGAGCCTCCAAGTTCCTGCCCATCAGCATGTAAAGCGCCGTGACAGTGACCTCTTGAGGCTCAGGGGCAGCATGTGGCTCAGCAGGCGACCACTTGGGAGGGATGACATAGAGCTTGTCGCCAACCGAGAGAGTTCCGGAGTAAATACGGGCAAATCCGATGAGATGCTCGGGATCGACCTTCTTCTCCTCCAACTCAGGGGCATAATCATCGAGGTTGACCGTATCAAGAGCTGTTGCCATGCTGTCAACGCCATTCTCGCCAGCTGCGGCCTGAGCCCTCGCAGCTTCAGCTCTCTTCTTGCGGGCGAGATCTCGTGCCTCTTCGCCGCTCATTTGCACTCCGGTTCGTCGCTTGTTCTCGGGTAGCTCGCTCTCGGGAACGGACACCATCTTACTGACATAGGCGACGACGGGATCGGACTTTTCGTGCTTGAATGAGACCATGGCATCCTTGATAGATTTATCAATGTGCTCCGAACCGGGGGATTCCTCGAGTAGCTCGGGTAGTCGCTCAGCTTGTGCGGCGGCAGGAGACGGCAAGGACTCAATGACTGATACCAATAGCGCCGTCGACAATGGCAGCCAAGATGCGAAAACTGTTGTCATCAGAAGTCTCTGGTCCCGGGACTTGAGCAGATGAGGTGTGAGCTTGATATTAAGGGACCTTGTGACCTTCTCCAGCAGTTCTCGGTCGCCGGTGCCATTGTTACCGCCCACAGTTGCTTGGTAGACAGTCCATACTGGCTCAAGTACCAACTGAACGAAAAGGGGCTTCAGGTTTCGCCCCTTGAGATGCTTTGGGCCCAAAATCTTCTTCGTCTTGGGATCCAAGTAAAAGTTGCCCCATAGAACCTTTTCCATCACGCCTCGCTTGATGCCGAGCTTCTTCTCGTACATGCTGGCGAATTGTCTGCAGGTAAAGGCCCAGCCGTCGATGGCGCTGCTGAAAATGACGTTATTCTTCTCTGGGGCAAAGTAAATGTCTTCGTCGTCTCTCTCCTCGAATTGAATATCTCCGGTGTCGCTGACTTGATCCGCAAGAGCCGATTCCTTGGCGGCTGTCGCTGCGTTCACTCGCTCCTCCACCTTCTCTCTCCAGTTGAGATCCTCCTCCATTCGTTCGCCCTGGAAGAAGCTTCCAAGAACAGCATTTACTTGCTCAAGAAGCTTGCTTAGGTGAATGTATGCTTCTCCGGGAGTCATTTTGAGTTCTGTCACTAGTCGATCAATCTTGTTGATGACGAGCAGGGGCTTGAGCTTCTCAATCCATGTTTGACGGAGCACAGTGACTGTTTGACTGCAGACTCCCTCGACGGCATCAACAAGTACGACGGCGCCGTCACACAACCTTGAAGCTGTTGAGACTTCGGAACTGAAGTCGATATGGCCGGGCGAGTCGATCAAGTTGACCAGGTACTCCTTGTCTTCTGGCTCAGCGTCAGGGGCTGTTTTCCGGCGCATAGCAAAGTAGAGAGAAATGGCAGAGGACTCCATGGTGATTCCTCTTGTCTGCTCATCGGGTCTGGAGTCTAGGTAGCGGATTTTGCCCGCCAATTTTGGTGAGATGATGCCATTTGTGGCGAGCAGAGCATCGGTAAGTGAGGTCTTGCCATGATCAACATGGGCCAAGATACAAATCTGCAATCTCATTAACTTGAGAACGGCCACAGTTTGGTCAATTTAGCTCACATTTCGGATATCACTGGACTGCCTCTGCAGGCTAGCCAGCTTTTCTGGAGTAACGACAGGCATGATTGTGGCGATTCCTCTGAGAAGCGACTCGTAGAATGGAAATCTGTGTATCAAAATGCGCAAGTCTCAGAGACTGAGTTGCCTGGGGCAATGGAACCGGGCCTTCAGATTTTATAGCCAACGGTTCAGAAACTGTAAATCAACCTTGATGTGGAGGCGCAGATATGGAGGTAGGTTGCCTGCGTCTTGCTCATTGGTAGTGTGACTAATCCACGAATCTAGCCTTCACTACTCACGCGAGAGTCAGCAAAACAAGGCCCTGTCATGCTCTTTCTAGGAAACATCTGCAAAGTGACTGAGAATGACTCATATCTGCAAATAGAGACATCACCAAGTCGCTGAGCTGCTGCCCCGCTTCCCCGATAGAGACATCTGTGACGCAGTTAACCGGTACAGCACAGTGCCAAGTCACGTGCAGCTGCGCCACACCGCACAGCTCAAGCCACAACGCCCTGCAACTCAAGCAAAAGCCCTAAAATCACGAAAACTCGCGAGACCTCTGGAGGGGCGTAAAATTTCTACCCCTCACCACGACGAGCGACCCGACACGACGCGGAACCCACGCCCGATCGCACACGATGGCTACCTACCAGAACGGCGTGGCTCCGGCCCGCGCCCTCGGTGACGATAGCGATGTCGAGGAGGAGGCCCTGGTGGCCGAGTACAAGGAGCACGTCCAGTACGAGGATGGTGATGACCTCAGCCGCACCACCTCTCTGAACCTGGCCCAGCAGACCGACGATATCCAGGCCCGCCTCGTCCAGGCTGCTCAGCCTCTCGACTTCCAGGCCCCTCTCGAGACCAAGTTCCAAAGCTACGATGCGTACTGCAGTCTGTTCCACTACATCCTGAACTCGGATGGTCCCGTTGACCTCGAGCCTCCTTCGGTTCGTGGCCCCCAAAAATATTTATCCCGGATTGGCTGGGACTAACAGAGCTCATAGTACTACTGGGCTTGGGATGTCATCGATGAGTTCATCTACCAGTTCAACTCGTTCTCGTCGTACCGCATGCGAATTGCCCGGCAAACATCCAACGAGGAGGAGCGCCAGGCTCTCCGCGAGAACCCCAACACCTGGGGCTGCTACAGCGTCCTCAACGTTCTCTACTCCCTCATCCAGCGATCCCAGATCACCGACCAGCTGGCTGCTATGAAGCGCAACGAGGACCCTATGTCTGTTGCCGGCGACTACGGTTCCAAGAACCTGTACCGAATGCTCGGCTACTTTTCCATCATCGGTCTCCTCCGGGTCCACACTCTTCTGGGAGACTTTAGCCTGGCCCTCAAGACCCTTGATGACATCGAGCTCAACAAGAAGGCCATGTTCGCCCGTGTCATGGCTGCCCACTTCACCACCTACTACTATGTGGGTTTCTCCTACATGATGCAGCACCGCTACGCCGATGCCATCCGCATGTTCAGCCACATCCTGGTCTATGTGTCGCGAACCAAGAACTTCCAGAAGAGCGCCCAGTACGACTCTATCACCAAGAAGAACGAGCAGATGTACGCCCTCATTGCCATCTGCGTCGCTTTCCAGCCCACCCGCCTGGACGACACCATCCACAGCGCTCTCCGTGAGAAGTACGGTGACCAGCTTCTCAAGCTCCAGCGCGGTGGCCCCGAGTCCCTCCCCATCTTTGAGGAGCTCTTCCGCACCGCCTGCCCCAAGTTCATCTCCCCCGTTCCTCCGGACTTTGAGAACCCCGAGGCCAACATCGACCCGGTTGAGCACCACCTCGCTGTCTTCATGGACGAGGTCAAGACCAACATGTGGAGCCCCACCATCAAGTCTTACCTCCGACTCTACACCACCATGGACCTCAACAAGCTCGCTGGTTTCCTCGAGGTGAAGCCCGAGGAGCTGCGATCATGGCTCCTGGTTACCAAGCAGCGCACCAAGCAGCTGCGATGGCAGGACCAGGGTCTGCTCGAGGGTGAGCTCGTCAACGTCAGCGACCTTGACTATGCTCTCCAGGGCGTGAGTACTCCAAACATTACCAAAGTTGATTGAACAAGCACTAACAAGTTAATAGGACCTGATTCACATCTCGGAGGCCAAGGTTGGACGCAAGCTCGTGGACTGGTACCTCCGAAACCTGTCCCGCACCTACAACTGAGGTGCTTCAGAGAAATCTGGAAAGCCTCATTTCTCAATTTCCTGGGGCCTTCGATTCAAGCCCGACGGTGCTTAGCACCCTGAGGCTGAAAGCCCCCAAAGGTCATGGCCAGGACAAACACTTGGGGTTTATGCAGGCCGACTTGGTAGGTAGGCTGCATGGCATGGCAACGGCGTCTCGGAGTTGGTGATGCTCGTGCAAAAGCTTGAGAATTTCTCGAGTTGGCTATATGTGTGGCAGAGATATGGTACATCCTCGTAGAGGTATGGGAGCCTATGACAAGGGCAATGAAGAATAAAAGGAATCAAAAAGTCGTTTAATCCAGCATCATGATCCTGCTCCAGGGTTTGCGTACTCGGTATTAGAGGGTTCTCGGGCATGTTCTTCTGAGCCTTTAGACACAGAGGCTGTTGAGTCGGTGGAGGATCTGACCGAGTTAGTAGGAAGCTCTTAGGCGTCTTAGATACTCTCACCTTTTCAATATACCTCACACCTACACGAATCCCGTCTTTGTCTTGAAACTCTTGCTGATCTCCAAACTTGTTGCCTGGATCTAAGCAGGTGAGACAGGTTTCGACAATCTCCGAGTATCGTGTCCCCATGCATTCTCGGAGGTCAGTTTGAGCCAACTTGACAAAACGGTCTTTTACCGAAGTCAAGAGGAAAGCCGCTGCTTCGTCATGCGAGGTATCAGTGGATATACCGACCATGGGAGACAGAGTCTGGTTTTGTCCCTCGGCTTCGTAGTTGACAAAGCTTTGCCACAAGCCAATCTCTAGCAGGCAAACACCGAGGCTGTATATGTCGTGCTGCATGAGGAACCCCTCCTTGAGGACTATGCCCTGCCGTGAAGGATGACGGTATAAGTTTCTTTCTAAGGCATCATCGCCGCGACGTCGTGTTCTTCCATCCTCTTGTCGAAAATCCTCAAAACCGAGGAGGAAAACCGACGCACCATCCTTTCCCCCGGTGTCGAAGTCGAGAACAGTCTCGGGACGGATGTTCTTGTGGACAAAGCCAAAGACGTGTATGTAACTAACGGACTTGGCCAACTCTTGAGCGATCGAGAACCTTCGAGACAATGTGCTGGGTTTGCCGCCTTGTAGTAAGCGCTGTCGAAGACTCTGAGCGCTCGTCAGGCCAGGCGGCATACGGGATACTATCGTGAACCTCCCGAGGCTAGGACCTAGCTTTTCGGCAACGAAGCCTTTGCAGCCAAGTAGGCCAAATATCTGTGGTTCTTTATGCTGGAGCCGGCGAGCCAGGCTTCGAATGTTCTTCTCCATATCTTGGTAAGAGGCCGAGTCGAGAGTACCGAGCTCGTCCAGGACGTAAGTGGTGGTCCTCCCAGGTCTTTCGCTCTTGGCAATCTTCAAGTCTGAGAAGGGAATGTCGGAAATATCCATCTTGTAGAGTTCCTTGGCAGGCAGTGATAATCCAGTTGATGCCTGACTGGAGCTCTCCAGTGAGGCTTCTCTTAGATCCTTTTGGATGACAGCGACCGAAGGAATAGTCCCTGTGACCTTTGACGCTGTTGTAAGAGCCTTGCCCATCTCACGGCCATGCATCCTCATAAGCAGAAACCACGACGGATCTGACATTTGCTGCCAGGAGTTGAGAGCATCAATGGCTTCGTCGAGTTTCTCCTTCTTCATCGCATACTTGAACGGTCGAGGAACAAAGACGACTCTCTTCCCATTGCCATCGTTGACAGTCTGAGGCTGAACCATTCCCCGCAGAGTGTGAGTTGCGCTGTCGAGCTTGATAGACAACATTCGTAAAGTCCTCTCTTGTAGGCTTTGGTGGGTCTCGTCCATCAGGTGGCTGATGGACTTGAGAAAGTCGAGCTGGGTGAAGCACCTGTGCCAGCCAATCTCTATCTTGAGGGCTCTCTCTTCGAGCTCGGGCTCGGCTCCCTTGAAGGCCGTGCATGTCTTTCGCAACTCTCTTCCATACCTAAGTCACTGTTAAAAATGTCTACCCAGAGTAAGTTGAGGGGGTTGGAGAGTTACTTGATGCACAAGTCTACCGCACCGACAACTGCAAATGCTAACCCAGCTGCCTCCATATGAAGTGGTTTTCGCAAAAGACAAAGTATCGGTTTGATCGAGGGTGCTGACTTGGCTCGGAGCCTTTTCAACCCATGTCTTTTGCCAAGGCCATCCCAAACCAGGCTGCGCCAACATACCGATTCAGCTGGAGCCTGACCTTCCCATTGGACCAAGATTCCAGCTAACCCCCTCCGAGGAGCTGTGTATTGTTGTCTTGCACTGCGAAGAAAACAAGCCACCAATCCAGTGTACCTTGGTGGCAGTGCATGGCTGAACACCAGGCTGAGCGTTCGGGACCGTCGACATGGATGTTTCCCCTCAATCTGGAGACTTCTGAGATGCCGCCTTCAACATTTTTCCTCCTTGTCCACTCCTCAGCTCGACTGAACTCTCAAGGTCGCCTTACTGTAGCTCTTTCTTGTCTGATCCTGAGCCTGGTCGAACCCTAGCAATCACCTTACCACAGTGTATGCCTTGCTGCCGCCGCCCTGAGTGGCCACGCAGATGGGCTGCATAATAATGCAGCATGGCTACTCTTCAAGGCCTTCCTCTTCAAGATCTCCCAGAACTAGTCCGAGACTCGCACCTCGAGGCGACATTCCACCCAAACGCCGATATCCCCAATGAAACGACACACCTAAAGTATCGGGGAAGACGGAGGCCCCAGCAAGAGAGGTGGGCTCGCCAGAAGATTCTCGGCCGCGGAGGATT
Organism: Fusarium solani; assembly: GCF_023522795.1. Taxonomy (NCBI): domain Eukaryota; kingdom Fungi; phylum Ascomycota; class Sordariomycetes; order Hypocreales; family Nectriaceae; genus Fusarium; species Fusarium solani. The sequence continues at coordinate 1,115,182 of NW_027072153.1, forward strand.
TGGCATCGTCTGGCTGGAAAAGAGAGAGCCCGAGGGCCCAACGGCCTACAACTTCCGAGCGGTAAAGCAGCTGGAAGTTGCCAAAATCAGGTCAAAACAACGCGATTGTGTGAGGGAGCTCGAGGCCTTGGCCAAGTTCTCACAGGCAAAGGTTGGCTGCGCTTTGCTTTCGCCACTGTGACAAGCGTAACTAACGTTTTTAGTACTCCGAGTTCTTCGTCAAGTCGTATGGATGGTTCCAGGGCCCTTCCGCGCTGTTCCTAGCCATGGAATACTGCGAACTAGGAGACTTGAAGGATCATGTCGAGGAGCATGGTCAGCTCGGCGAAGATCAGACACAGGACATCGGATGGCAGATTCTTCAAGGGCTACGGTTCATGCATCACAATAACTTTGCGCACCGCGATCTAAAGCCCGCGGTAAGACCTCCCCTTCAATTCCTCTGCCTTTGCGCTGACGGAGATTCCTTTCACTAAGAACATCTTGATAAAAAACAAGCCCCCACATGGCGACTGGCACGTCAAGATTTGTGATCTTGGGCTCAGCAAGCGGATCGGGACCGACGCCACTACTTCGACTGTCAAAGGAACTCCTGGCTTCATGCCCCCCGAGTCGATTCCTGGTATCGGACGGGACCCTGAACATATTGAACCCTTCCCAGCCGACATGTGGTGTTTGGGCGAAACCATCTTCTACCTACTCACGCGCGAACGGACCTTTGGCGGTGACCTCATTCGACTACGACAGTACTGGAAGGGAGGACCATTCCCCAAGGAGCCTCTGTTGCGTGTATTCGCCAGTAATTCTACAATAAGCTTTATTCAAGGACTGATGGCTCGCCTTCCAGCCCAGAGGCTTACTGCGGAGATGGCCGACCAGCATGAGTTGATGAAGGCGGAGCCTATCCAGGAGGTAGAACAGGGGCCGAGAGAATATTCCAATGAAAGAGAAAGTGTACTAAAGATGATGGTTGAGGATACATCATCTGGTCGGTGGACTACCGAGGCCTCTGACCAGCAAAACTTGTGGTTTCCTTCAGGCTCGTGGGATACGACAACAGTGGAAGCCCAACTGGACACGATGTCGATGCGCAACAGTCCTGGAAAGACCGAACTCGTGAGCGAAGATAGTAGACGATCATCTTCGATACAAACATCAGACAGGCGCAGCACTGACGCTTTGTATGACGCCCACGAGCTGCCGGTGACTGATTATCCAGGTGATGATTGGGGTGATGAGGACTGGGGAGACGATAGCGACGAGTCACGAGAACATCGCCCAGAAGAAGAAGAAGAAGAAATGGATGACGATCAGTACTTCCCTGCACCTGCACTACAGGCACCTCGTCCGGTGCGGATAGGTATTGACTATTTTCAAACGGAGCTAGGGCCCCTTCAGAGGGACCTGGTGGCCTTGAAAGCATTATCCTATACCGGCATGAGAAAGTTGAGACAACGGCGGGCTGAGTTTGAGGTGGACCGGCTGGAGAATCCTCAAGCTGCCTTTTTAAACGATAGTCCTGAAGCAGCGAGCGACGAGCCGCAGGGCATTCTGGGAAGCGGTAGCGATACTGAACCTCAGAAACAAGATATAAAATCTAGGATCGCGAGTCGGATCAAGAACCTGCTTCAGGTCTATCGTTTAAAAAGGCAGCTTGCGGATCTTAATGTGGGATGATGAACCTTGAACGACATAGGGAGAAACCGGCGATTTGGTTGGACGAGTTCCTTGTACTCTTTTCTCAGTCACTTCAAGTTTTATGCTGTGAGGTTGGCGTCATTGGTGGGAGGAAAGCATCGACACTTTGCTCGAGATATCCTATCGGGGGGCCACGTGAAGAGCAACACAAGTGCCGACAGCCCATAACACTCCACAGCCGGGAACCTGGATTTAGAGCTGAACCCGATGGCTGGGCCAAGCCGGCGGTGTCGGAATTACCGGGGTAGGCTTCCGGAGCCGTTTTTTAGTTGGCCTCGGAACGGGAATGTGCAGAGTTGACACACAATCGAGTCGTGGAGTTGACAGCTCAAACAACCAGAAGTCTTCATGTGCGCCCACCAAGAGGACGGACTGGCTCAGATAGGTCCTACTTCAAGGGATATCATGGCGGACCGGGTATGACCTGTGTGATGCGGTGAGCAAGAGTCTGTGGCAACTTTTCCTCTGAATGGGCTGAATGTCTCTCGCTTGTGCATCCTTGCATGGGTGAGCCCTCTCTCTCGCCTGATGGTTGCTCGCTCGCCCGGGAAGCTGTCAGACCAAAGACACCGGCATCGATCCCATCTCATCTGCGGAGGCTCTGTTCTCAGTCGACACACCATGCTGGATCTAGCCGCAGCCCCGCTAGCTCATCTTGCTAAGCCAAGCTAACTGTAACCCCCCGCCACGGGCGTCCGCGCCGCGATGCCCAAGTGCAGCACCAGCTGGTGATATGATCCACCCGGGGCGGCGGGAGTCGCAGCTTGTTTTTTCCCGACTCCCAGGTGTTGGGTGAGGTGTTCGTCATCCAACGAGTGCCGAGACCATCTAGCGCAGGCTTGGCTTTCTCTTTCTCGGACATTAGAGTAACACTCGGGCCATGAGTGCCGGAGCCAAGATTGGAGAGAGCGGAGGACGGGTCGGCGGGTGACGGATTTGCACCCAAAGTTGGTTGGGATAGAATATGATTTCCAACCGTGGCTGCCCAAAAACAAGGTGGCATTAGTGAGGGGGATAGCGGTCCTCACTAAGGGCCGCTTATTAAGTGGATATTCCGGCAAGCAGCCCTACTCGTTGGTTGCCGGCTGTTAGAGCCAAAGAGTTTCCATGTGATCTAATGGATCCCCAGGGATGATGGTGTTGATAGGGTTCGTCGTATTTGCCTGCAGCGGAGAGAGTGTGAGTGGGCTAATGTTTCTTTTGCCAACTACCGTCAGTGTGCTGTGCTGTGCGTGCGTGTGCCTGGTGGTGTGCCCTTCATTTCCTCGTTACTCAACTCGAGGGAGGGCTGGACCGGCGGCCTCTTGTTCCCTCTGTTCCCTCTGTGACTCTTACTCTCGCTTCTGTCGTTATCTCAAGGAGATTCTGATAGATACCCTGCTTGTAGTTCGTAGAATTCAGCCAATGACTCCCCGCAGCGAGCCCATGCCTCTCGCGTGCCAAATCGTCCCGTGTCTTGGCCTGCATCGCATCGCCGTTGTCCCCCGTTGCCACACAACCTACCTACGGATACTCATTACCCAGTGAGCTACTATCCCTGAGGGTTGAGCAACAAGGGATGGGATAAGCACGTCGTATGGATGATAAACGGTTTGCTCTGACGGGCCGGGACTACGTCAAGTGTTTGCACTTTTCACAGCCACCACATCTGCATCTCCAACCTTGATCGCACCTCGACCCTGCTTCTGCATGTCTTTTAGTACCTAGGTCGTGTTCAACTCGGTGAAATTCCGCCGCTGCTACCGCCTCAACCTAGGTTTCAAAAAGTGCACGAACCGCACAACTCTGCAACGCTTGAAAATGAAATCCAGTACCTGCTCGCTGTCTCTAGCCTCACCCTCCTTTTCCCTGCAAACGCCCTGCTGCTACGTGGATCAAGGCCCGATCCGTTCGGCGCCAGCGCCTTTGGGGTGGGTAGAAGGGGGGATAGGTATCTCCGCCTCCTCCTTCACCCTCCCTCACGCGCCGCCTCTCTTATTGCGACAGCAGATCCCCATGCCATGATTCAATTTGCCTGCCTAAGGAACAAAAAAAAAGGACCATGGACGGATTAGACTAAAAAAGAACTCCGCAAACGAAATCTAAACCTTCCCTCCCCTTTTCCCTCTCCATCCCGTCCCGTCTCCTTGACCTGTTGTGGTAAAAGGCGACGTCCGAAAACGTGGTTTCTCCATTCCTTGCCTGACTATAACCTTACCTCTAACAAAATCTGGGCTGACCTAGGCCTTGGCCGTGGCTTCACCTCTCGTCACCTTGACCACCGACCTACCAAAACAATTACACAAGCACACCTACACGCCGCACACCGTCTCTTGCTCATCTCACACTCGCACAAGGATCTTTAACCACTTTCCGTTATATCCATTGCAAGCAACCCAACCCTGTTGTGTTGTGGTTTTTCTGTTCTCTCTCCTGCCGCCACCATCACCTGCTTGCACTTGCAGCTCCCTACCCTCGGAAAGCTCCAGGATCGACCTCACCACCGCCCGCCCGTCGACCTTGAATTACTCGCGTCTGACCAGCACTTTTCGTCTACTCACCGCTGTCGGTTTATATCGATTGATAAAGCGACGCACTGTCCTCTTTCTGAATTTCGCATCTTTTCGCTCCTGCTTTTCTCGTCAAATCGAATCTGCGCCCGCTGCTTGCTCTCTTCTGCTTGTGCCCACATCGCAACCCGCGTCAGGAAGCTTCCTACTATCCATCACTTGCAAACAGCTTCTTTCAGCGTCATAGCTAAACTCGGCTTCGCCCCCTTCGCCTATCGCGCTAGGAAACCCGTCTCCATCATCTGCGCCTTCTTGTGCGCCTCGTGATTCGGTCTTCCCCAGGCCAAGCCAAGCTTGCCTATCAGCCTCTCGGTCTTGGCAGCAGTCGCATCCATCTTGGCAGCTCGGGAAGGAGGTTCCCAGGGTTCCTTGGGTCTTTGTCGAAGCCGATCTCTCAAGTCGCGAGCTTTCCTTCCTTTTCCATCCATCAAGGGAGGCCTCTGTCGATTGTTTCGCCTGCAACCTGTTTGTCCTGACCATCTTCCGTTATCTGCCTAGTTTGGCATCACACAGCTGCATCCTTACAACACTCTTGCTTGAACCAAACATTGGTGGAAACACCAAGCCAAAGCCAAGTACGGCTCTTCCCCTTCCACAACGCTCGCTTCATCCCAAGATTCGACACGGTGGACGACATGGCGACGGCCTCCATCGTCCAACCTGTGCCCGTCAATCGCTCCGATTCCGACATATCTCCCAAGACGACTGTACCTCCGAGCAATTCGGAAACAAGAGGCCCCAAGTCTGACTATTTCTCTTGCGACTCCAACACTGTCGATGGATCCAATACTAGTGTGAGGGCCAGCGACGGCGACGACGGGTCGTCAGGTCACAAGTCGAGCGTCTCTTTTGCTGCCGACCCCCCGTCAGTTCGCAGCGCAAGCCTCGAGAGCAACGATAATGCAGGAAAAGCAACCGGATCATTGATTAGCAGGCACTCATCCATCAGCTCTGTCACGTTCCGTTCTCCAAAAGATCCTGCACTGCCACAAGGAAAGCCTCAAAAGATGGGCAACGCGCGTATCCGTGTCAGTTCTCCTGCTCCAGCTAGGTAAGTTGCATCGTATAATTTCCTTGTTGCCTCCCTAGTCTCGTCAATTTCCTTGGCCATATGAGAGTCCTGCCTGTGGGTTTGTTACCTGGTCGAAACGATTCCCTGTCGCCGAGTCAAACTCGAAAACCTCCTCGATCGAGCCTCACGTTATCCAAAGCCCGTGTTTTCGCATGCGAACCATGGTCCGAATACGGCTCCATGTGGCGTGTCCACCAAAGCTCGTTGCTCTCAGACATGATCTTTAATGCCATCTTCGATCGATCACTTTCGAGACCTTGTTCGAAAAAGCATTTCATGTCTGATCTTGATCGTGGTCTCACTCCGCCACGTTGCGAGCCGAAGTTGTTCAAGATCTCGGGTGAAGCGACATTCCTGGGAACCGAAGGGCATGCCGGTAATGCTGGCGAGATGATGCTATGCAACGAGACACTTGGGACAGCTGGCTCAGCATTGGACACCCCACATCAGCATTCGGCAACCATCCCCAATGCGACTGTAGCCGAGATCGCTACAGTGACGACGATTGGCTTCAAGGATGCGATTACTGGTTGTCCGAGGTTCAACTTCCAACATGGTAGAGATGCCGACCTCTGTGGGACCTCGCAATTGTTGGCCTGGTCCAGTTCGCTGGCAACAACCTTGTCCCCACAGCATCACTATTTCATTACCCCGCTGCTTGCGACAAGCCTTGTCGTGGGGATGACCAAAAGACTCTTCTCTTCTTGGAAGCTAGTCACTTGGTCTGGGCTGTCAGGCCATCCATCCTTCGTCACAGCCACCCTGAACGCAGCAAGCCCGCAAATTCCCGCAGGCTTTTTGGGCTTTCATCGGCGTCATACCTGAACTCTCTGCATTCCTTCTCCAATTCTGTTGTTGCTTGCCCATATCTCTCACATCTATTTACCATCGTCCTTCCCACGTTCTGTGGCATCTTCACATCATCCATCACAATGGCGACGCTAACCGAGACCCCGCCCGACAGGTTCCGGAACCACATCTCCTTCGACAACGTCCCAACCGGCGAGCCGACCAAGAACAATGCCATTTCGCTGACACTCAATGTTCGGCATCGTGGATATCAAGCGCGACGAAGGTCACGTACCTTTATGGTTGGCGTCGACGAGCACCCCTACTCCGACTATGCGTTGCAGTGGCTGCTTGACGAGCTGGTCGACGACGGGGACGATGTCGTGTGTGTGAGAGTAATTGAGAAGGACACTCGCAGTATCGACAAGTCCTACCAGGAGGAGGCCGAGTCGATTCTGAAAGGTGTTGTGAAGCGGAATGGCTCTAACAGGGCTATCAACATCATTCTTGAATACGCCGTCGGCAAACTGCATACAACTTTCCAAACATTGGTATGCCAGTCCCGCCTAGAATGATCCTACTGAAAGCTAACATCCACGTTTTAGATCCAGATGTATCAACCTGCTATGCTCATTGTCGGAACCAGAGGCCGCACACTGGGTGGCTTTCAGGGTCTGATCAACACACACAACTCTTTCTCCAAGTATTGTCTGCAATACTCGCCCGTGCCCGTTGTCGTCGTTCGACCAACGGATAAACGCCTCAAGAAGAAGACGAAACGTGCCAACGATTCAACTCGCCAGACATATGTGGGCATGCTGGCCGCAACCGCTGGTAAGCATGAGGCGGACAGCGAAGCGAGCAGTACCTATGAGCTGGAGGTCTCCAACACACCCGACGAGGAGGCCCATCAGGTTGCGCGAGCTCTGGGCCTTCCTGCATCGTTCGACCCAACGATCAAACCCATCAACCCCAGCCAACTCTTGAATACCCGAACTCCCGGCCCGGCGAGCATCAATACTCTCGATGAAGCCCCAGAAGATCAACGAGTTGTCAAGGATCCTGCCACCGCAGGCGCCGAGAGCGATGATGATGACGACGACGATGGGGAATTCGAGGTCATGTCAGGACAACAGATCTTGGACAAGCAGAAGCTCGAGCAGCTCCATAAGATGGAGGTGGGCGAGGCTGCCGCTCTAAAGATGAAGATGGAGGACGATGATGACGATGATGATGATACCCCTACGCGCCAGAAGAGCACATCATAGAAGATGGAAGAGAGCCGATCGACATGCAACAAAGAGAATTGGAAGGGCACGTGTGCAAGAGACCTCGGGGAACTAGGATATGACTTGCTCAAGAGGAAGTATGTGTCTGGATCTGTCAATGAACCCCCTCCTCGGAGATCCAGCTCTCCTCTCGCTCGGCCTAGGAAAAAACAGCTTGCCCCTTCTGCTCCCTGCGGTGGCAACGAGGACGGCGTGATGGACTCTGAAGTGTCAGACCTGGAGGCTGTGCATCTCGGGCGGTGTCCTCACCGGATAAATCAAACCCAAAGAGAGGGCGAATGCGGACTACATCATGTCTATCCTCATCTATGTGGGATACGTACTCTTGATGGCGCGTCTTCTGATATGGCTGGTTCCGAATCACGCAAAGTCAAGGCCGAAGGGAAGCTGGAGTCATCTGCGGAATCTGAAGAGGCGGACCAAGGTCTGAAGCGCATGGCCCATGCCGGCCAAGGAGAGGGGTACAATTCGGATGCTGGCGACGGAGGCGAGGCCCGCGATTCTTGGAACATCGAGGACATGAGCCAAGCTCGTGTCAGCGAAGATGATGGTTCTTCCGCAGAGCGAGAACCCGTGAAGGGTGACGCTGGGGCGGACACGTCCAGTTCCTCGTCAAACAACGAGGATAAAGCGCCGCCAGAAGACGAGAGTCAGGGAAAAGGATCGTCAAGCGATGAGGAGCATGGGCATGAACCATCCAACACCGAGGATCAAGGGCAAGAATCGTCAAACGAGCAGAACATGGACGCGGAACAGGGCTCTCTACCTGTTAACAACATGACTAGAGGAGTCCCAACAACTGAGGAGATTCAGCCAATTCAAGAGATCCAGCCTATGCAAGAAATCCAACCTGTTCAGGAGATCCAACCGGTTAAAGAGATTCACGCGATGCCAACGGTCGACCAGCCCGAAGAGGCTCTGGCGAATGATGAAACTCCAGCGGTTGAGGGGTCATTTTCATGGAAGCTGTGGAGATGCTGGGAAGGCACACTGGACTGCTGCGGGACATGTCTAGTGGACCCCGAGTGTGTAAGAGACGTGTTTAACGTCGAGACTCCTGAGCTACTTTGCGTGTCAAGGTTACTGGATCGGATTTATCAATAGGTTCCGTCGTCAATAGCAAGTAGAAGCAGTGACATGAAACTGCGTAGCGATTTTGAGTTCCTGCAATGATACTCTTCGAAACATTGAATGGCGTGAGCAGTGTGTCCAACTGGCTGCAAGTGGAATTGACTTTAATAAAGAGTTGAGACGTGTGGTGCCATGAATTGAAGGGAGGAATTCGAGGAGATGTGGTTGGCGGCGATGGCGGCCAATGACAACAGCTGCAACTACTGAAACCTCACGAGGCCAGGGGGTGAAGCCCCTTGTCTTGAGGCGCACGTCAGCGGGCAGCAGCGCAGGAGGCATGATTCAGCGGGGCAAATGAGATGAAACAAAATCAGCAACTTGTGAAGGGAGAGAGACCCCCCTGCCTGTCCCTGTCCCGGTCCCGAGCCATGTGCGAGCATGTCATTCCGGCCTGGGCAGGACGTGACAGGACCAGGACAGGGGCAGCCTGAGGCAGCGTCTGCCACTCGAGGTCTGGGCCATGTTCGAATGAGGAAGAGAGGGAGACGACACCCACACGTCAGCAACTCACTATCATTCATTCCGTTTAGTCTAGCCAATTCCATTTCCCCTCTATCAACGACATTTTCGACACACCAAGGACGAGGACCGACTTGTATCTATCTGCATTGCGCTTCAAGTAACCGTTCGGAACGGCACTGCATCGACGTTGAAGGTGAGGTGCAGTGACGTCGACATTCCATCAGACTCTTGTCTTTTTACGACAGCGAGCGTCGAGAGGGGTTCGCCCGACCTCTCAAGTCCCGCGGCCTCGGTCGATAGGCCACGCACGACAAAGACGACGACACGAATACAACAACCGTCGCTTCTCCATCATGTGGCCTTTTACTCGCTGCGGCGAGGACGCCTGCGAAGCGCCTCCCCGACCGATAACCCTCGCCTCCTCCATCGCCGCCCTCCCTTTCTTCTTCGTATTCGTCTCCGTCACGATTCTCGTCGTCCGACACATTTTCCCTCGGCTTAGCGCCAGCTCCGAATCCCGCGACGGCGAAGATCACGTACTGCCCTCGCACGCACCGGCTGCGCTGCGCCAGGTACACGCTGAACATGGGGCAAAGAGTTGGAGGCGGCGCAGCGCGGCCTGGACGTTTGGCGTCACGGTCGGGTTGGCCGCTACGCTGGGCGCACTGATAATGGATGAGATTATCGAATTGATCAACTCGGATTCGAGGAATCTGGCGTTGAGGATTACGGTGCCAAGCCTGTTGTTCATGCTGGTCGTTCTGGTGCCCTGGTTGGAGGCTCGGTCCATCGTCTCGAGTGCTGGATGGAGTTTCCAGAGGACTGCCAAGGGCAGGTTCCCTCGTTTCGCTTGGCTTTTGCAGCTGGCGCTCTTTATGGGATGGCTGTTTGCTTTCTGGTCTGTTGGTCAGGCTGTTCCCGAGGGCGCTATGCGCAAGACTTCGAGTTATGGAGACATGAGCTTGAGCGAGATATTGACCCGTGGGTGTCTGGAGCGTATTGGAGTTGTCGGCATCTCGCTCATGGCTCTTCTGTCCGGTTTCGCTGCCGTTTCTTCACCATGGCACACCTTTGTGGACGTTACAACTCGTCGAAAGCGACCTGTCACCGAAGTTGACGTTGCGAGGAAGCAAGCCGGACTGGATGCCGCCAACGAGATGCTCCTCACGAAGCAACACCGACTACAGTACCTGCAGCGCAAGGCAGCTAACGCTCCAGCTGCGCCAGTGGGCAAGGGTAGCGGCCTTGTTGGAAAGGTGATGGGTTCCCTGCGAGGCCCGACCAGCGAAGAGGCAGAGATGCGCACGCTGCGCCTGGAAATTGCTGGTTTGGAGACCATGGAGGCCAACCTTGCTTCAGGTCTCTCCCTGATCAAGAGCCATCATGCGGCGACTGTCCGCGCCTCTACGCCTGTGGGACGAGCCCTCCTGATCCCTTCACAACTGTTCAGCCTGTACTGTCTGTACCGCATTGGTGCAACTACACTGACTACGATCCGTCGAGTATATTCTCCTACGTCGAGCTTCGCCAACACCGACCCCATCAACCGCTTCCTCAGTATTCTCGCCCGTCACTGGGACCCTAAGTTGGACCAGCTTGCTTGGGCGCGTCTCATCAGCTTCGCCCTGAGTGGCGTGATCCTCCTCGCCAGCGCCAACAGTGTGGTTCAGACCTTCCACCTCTTTGCCAAGTGGATGCCTGGCCTGCTCCGTCAAGCACAGGCGAACCTCGCACTTGTTGTGGGCCAGATCGCTGCGACATACGTCATCTCATCTGCCCTATTGCTACGCAGCCAGCTACCTTCTGCGTTGGGTTCGGCGGTTGGAAGCGTGCTTAAGGGTGCACTGAGCCCTGCATTCGTGGATGGCTGGTTTGAAGGATGGTTCCTTATGGGCAGCCTGGTCACAGCTGTCGGTATCTGGGTTGGGAGGAAGCTTGGAGGTGACGAGGAGTGGGATGAGTATGGAATGGAAGAGATGGGCTCCAAGGAGATGGGCGCCAAAATGTCGTAGTCCCTTTCCCTTCGGTTGAAGCACTATGATTTTATACTTGAGACTTGTAATAAGCGGCTGATCGTGGACGATTGATTCACTTGGGGGACTTTTTGGCGTTATTGGGAATGTGGAAGAATCTACGACAAGAGGACAGGCGTTTACACATAGACCCAGCCTGGGAATGGATACCTACTTGGAGAAGGGAAGGATACGGATAGGCTCAGCGGTTCCTTGGAAAGAAAGAGATGTACGAGGCAGTATATCTCGTTGGTTTGACAATTTACAATGATTGATCATGCTGGAGTTTGTGGCTAAGACGTGTGAGTTTGGGAAGGGAGAGGATGGATGTTGGTTATATTGCCGCATTCCTTATTTTTGAAGCACGCAGAGACACACAGACTCAGTGTCTACATATTTCCTTGTTTTATTGGACGGTCTCTTCATTCGAGGTTGAAGGTATTCGGATCGTGGTTGCGTGCTTGCCCAGGCTGGGGAAAACCTGCATGCAACCGGTCTGCATGCTGTACCTGGTACAATCAAGGCTTTAGGTATGAATCATACCTAGTGGGTATTTCTTCCAACCAATCTCAGCCTCAAAACCACATCAATAAGCAACAACATCACAGCTTCAGACTCAGCAAGAGACTTTTAAATACACAATTATCAAGCATCACCTTACAAAATGAACACGGCACCGCCAACTACCTACAAGGCATCCCCCTCCCTCCACGCCTTCGCCTCGTCCACCCCCGCCGCATTCCTCGCCGCCAACCCATCCATCCACCACCTCATGACGGGCGCCCTAGTCACCAACGCCCAGGGTCAGGTCCTCCTCCTCCGCCGCGCGCCTCATGACTCGTGGCCCCTGCAGTGGGAGATCCCCGGCGGGTGCGTGGACGACGAGGACGTCAACATCCTGGCTGCCGCCGTGAGGGAGCTGTGGGAGGAGACGGGGCTGAGGGCTAAACTTGTGAAAGCTCCCGTGAGACTTGTGCCTGCTGATCAGGCTGGGGAGCTGCCCGTTGATGTGCTCGAGACTAAACTGGAGATGATTGGGGACTTTATGATATTCCGCGTTAAAGAGGTGGTGTGGGGGAAATTGGCGGTCTGGATCGACGTTGAGAGCTACGACGCCGTCAAGATTTGCGACGACGAGCACGTCGAGTTTGCATGGGTCACGGAGCAAGAAGCCAGGGAGAGAAGGTTCATTGACGGGAGGGAACTGGACTTTACGAGTGAGGGCGTGAGGAGGAATGTCTTGGAGGGTTTCAGGCTGTGGAGGGAGGAGAGGGGCACCACCAAGTGAGCAGCCACGATCTTGAGCATGGCAGTGAATAGGGCATCGGGCTGAGAAGGAGGGATATCGTGTGCTCATTACTGTTCGTCTATCGGGTCATCATCACTTGTTGAGGCGACAACACCGGCCAGCCCCCATTTCACCATCACCCCCTTAAAGCACAACGAAGAAACAACACCAACCAACAACCCCTGACCAAAAAAGACGTGTTGACCGAGAAAGGCATTAGAGTAGAGAGAGAGAGGGGGCGTTAAGAAAGACAAAGAGTACATTTCATTGATCCCGTAAACCACTCCACTCAGTATCAGCACACAGATCCGAGCATGGGGTAGTCTCATCGTGTTTGCTAGTGTAAGTCTGCGAAGAGGACTGCGAGCTGCTCATCATCATTATCAGAGCAAGATTCCAGTCCCTCTCCTCTTCTTTTTTTCATCATCATCCCTTTCCTCATCTCATCTCATCCCTTCATCAACAACCAGCAAAGACGTTTTTGGGGAAATCAAGAAACAGAACGACAAGAATGAGAAGGAGAAGAAAAAAAAACAAAGAGATAAGAGAGCTGTGATCATTCAAATGCATGCCACGTTTCCGTCCATCCATCCATTCATCCGTTTCGCCGCCATTCTTTTTGCTTTTGTCTCGAAACGCCAAAAGGTCAAATGCTCAAAAACCCCCTCCCTACCTTGTTGTAAGCGAGTGATCAAGGTCTGGAGGCTGAATGAGTTGAGTCCGACGTGGTGGCGGTCAGACGAGGAACTAGGGCACCGTGGCCGAGAGAAACCAAGGCGGGAGAGGAGTCCATGCCCTGGACACGCTGGGTATCAAGGACAACGAGAGAAAAGCACGCGACGCCGAAGCTTCCGACATCGCTTGCAGGTGGGTATGAGATGGGAGTCGTTCGAGAGAGGAAATTCCAGAGTCCAAGACGTAAGCCGCTTCGTCGAGTCGAGTCGTGCGAGTGGGATATCTTGCGACGGGCATTTCTAGTCGTCAAACCGTAGAGAAACGGGGCGATATGTACACATTCTAGGGTGCCACCGCACGTCCCTGGCGACCCTTCTTGGGCACTGTGGTCCATCCGTCCTCGTCGGTAGTCGGAGTTGCGGCTTCGGCATCGCCAGAAGCCTGCTGACCAGCAGCTCCGTTGGCACGGGGAGGTCGTGGGTCCCGAGCACCACGTCCACCACCACGTCCGCCCCGGGGACCGGGTCCCCCGCGGAATCCTCGCTGGTCACCAGAAGCAGAGCGCCAGCTTGAGGCCTCAGCGGCTCTCGACTTGGGGTGAGGGGCAGCACCTTCACGGGGCTCACGGGTTCGGATAGGGACCTTCTGCTCGCCGTTGGCTGACTCAGTAGCCTCAGCCTCGGCAGCAGGCTCCTCCTTGGGCTCCGCTGCAGCCTTGGCCGCCTCAGCAGCCTCAGCCTCAGCAGCCTCAGCCTCAGCAGCCTCAGCAGCCTCAGCGGCCTCGGCCTCAGCCTTGGCAGCAGCCTCCTTGGCGATGCGTCGTTCCTCCTTGGCCTTCTCATCGGCTTCACGCTTCTCCTGGACAGCTTGTTGACGCTTCTCCTCAATCTCCTTCTCCCTTGCGGCAGTGTCGATGGGGCGAGCAGCGCCGAAGGGGCTGGCCTTGGCATCGGAGCCCAGCGAGGGCGAGGCGGCATCGGGGGCCTCGGAAACAGTTCGCTTCTGCAGGTTCAGGCGAGGGCGTCCACCGTGAGCAGGGCCGGCGTTTGACAGAGCAGGCGAGGGAGGAGCGCTGCCATCAGGAGAGGTAGGCTTAGCGTCAGGGCGCATACGGTCCCGCCACTGCATGTCCTTGTCGGCGGCGGTGGCGACTCTCTCAGGACGCTCAGGACGCTCAGGACGCTCAGGACGCTCAGCGCGAGGAGGACGCGAGCCACCCTCACGGGCTTCGCCCCAGGCGGGCGAGTCACGGCGGTTTCCACGGTAAGACTCACTTCGCTCGCCAAGTCCTTCGGGGGAGGGGCGAGGACGGCTGCCGTCTCGGGAGCCGGAGCCCTCCTGGGCAGGAAGGGGAGCCAAAGGGCCGTGTCGCTCCCAGGTCAGCTCGCGCGCGGGACGGCTCTCAAAGGAGGCAGGGTCACGGGGAGGTCGGCGCTCGCCAAACTCCCGGGGGCCACCTCGAGTGGGAGCATCGGGCAGAGGACCCTTGCGAGTCCAGTCTCCCAGCTCCCGAATAGAATCTCCTCTGCCAGGGTCACCTCCACGGGCTGATGAAAGTTAGAATTGCTCGATAATTATATAGCGCATGTCAACTTACGAGGATCAGCAACCTTGATTCGGACAGTACGTCCCTGGAACGACTCTCCATCGAGAGCAAGAGCCTGCTTCAGGCCCTCAACGGTGGCAAACTCAACATAGCCAAACCCCTTGGGTCGCTGAAGCTCACGGTCCTCGATGAGACGGACGCTGACGACGTCGCAACCGGTGAAGAAATCGTTCACAGCATCGTTGGTAACATCATAAGCCAGGTTTCCCAGGTGAGCGGTATAGGGAGGCTTGTCGGGGATCTGCTGAGGCGCGGCCTCGCGGACAGAGAAGCCTGGACATGTAAGCGCGGGAAATCAGGCTGCGACCAGGCTGATACATACCCCGATCTTGCCAACTGGAGGAAGAGTTGTTGTAACGAGGGCGGTCGCTTGGGGGCAGGGCCTGAGTGCCTAAAGGGTGTGGTCAGTCCATCGTGGGTCGCAACGATGGCATGAAACATGGCACGTACCGGTGACTATGAGGGAGTTAGCGACCAACAACATAGATGGACTCGACGACGGGATGCTTACCATAGGTTTCCTCAACCTCATCAGCCCAAGAGCTTCCACCACCAAAACCTACAAGAAGGTTAGACAAGAGAGGCGAGGGGTAATAGGCACATGTGCTCAGTAGCGGGGTGACGAAAGGGAGAAGACGAGGGGCAGAACTCACTGTCAGCCAGAAAGTCCCCAAGGGACATCTTCTGCTGTTCCTTCTTCTTAGGAGCTACACGAAGGTCATGGTCAGCATGTCCATCATCGCAAGCGGCTGCGAGGTGTTGAGGCATAATGCTCACCCATGATTGCGGTTAAGCGGCCACGCGCAACGATTCCAAGACCGATGCGCGTAGGATTGCAGAGTGCGAAACCGACCGGGGTTTAGCGGGCGGTTCAGCTCTCGCTCAGTGAAGCTGTCGAGATCCGTCGCTGTCTAGGCGGGAACCGGGAGACCGGAAGTTGAAGATTCGAAGATAGTGACGGGACGGTCGCGAGAAGTGGTTGGGCCCCGACGAGTGTTGCCGTGTCTGGGGGTTGACGAGTCGAAATTTGCTCGGCGTAGAAAAAATGATGATGGAGGCGCCCGTGAGGGTTGGCTTAATTTTGCCAGGCCAGCAGTGGGAGAGTGGGAGGCGCTAACCCGATTGGTCGATAGCCCCACCCACTGGGCCCCCTTCCTCTGTCTCGCTTGCAGGACTGCCTCAGCAATGGCAGGAGCGAGTGAGCGCCTGTCGAAGTGCGCCGAAGTGCCCACCAATAATCGATTGGGCCGGGCACCTGCCGATGTCATGTCACGGGTTTTTCATCCACGGTTCCTGCCTTCTGCCATTGGTCTTTTGCCAGCCTCCCTGGGCTCCGTCAGAAATATCCGGCCGGGGAAAAGTCGATATATCCACCACGAGGTCATTTATCGTGATATCAAACGGCAACGTCGGCGATACGGCGAGCTATGTAATATTGTTTCTTTTTGTCAAGGTCCCATTGTACTTTTAGTTGTATTTTCCCTTTTCTTCCGTTTCACTGTTAACCGGCTTTCTTCTCATCCTCGTCACACTCATCATGGCAGACAATAGCAGTCGGGACCCTCAAACAGCGCCCTTGCGCCAACGGCAGTCTTCTCGAGGCCTGTTTGCTCCCGAGATCGTCGATCTAGTACTACCACCCCTGAAGGTTGGTGGTTTGACAGGTGTGTCTGCCAGAGTTCTCTCACGAGGTTATCTTTAACTAACGAATGACAGGGACTGCTGGTGTTTTGGCTGGCGTAGGAGGCTCTATCTTTAAAGAAGCAAACCCCATTGTCTGGGGTGCAGTTTCTGGCTTCCAATGGTTCA
This sequence comes from Fusarium solani, assembly GCF_023522795.1. Classification (NCBI taxonomy): domain Eukaryota; kingdom Fungi; phylum Ascomycota; class Sordariomycetes; order Hypocreales; family Nectriaceae; genus Fusarium; species Fusarium solani. The sequence goes on from NW_027072153.1 coordinate 1,131,562, forward strand.
CACTAGGGACCAGCTTTTGGTGTATGTTCATCTTCATGTGGCACAGGTGATTCACTTCATGAACTCGACTGACAGTCCCAAGTCACGAGAAGTATTATGGTCAAAGCATGGGGCGGTGAAGAACAGCTCAGAAATTCGGATAAAACTAAGGCCAGTGCCATTGCCGGCACGGCAGCTGGTGCCATGGGAGGTTTGATTCGTAAGTTGAGTCGGCATTTCACACAACTTGTCTCAACTGACCGTGATATCAGGGGGCCCCTCAAATATCCTCCCGGCCATGCTAGTTTGGACAGTCCTGGGTGCTGGAGGACAAATGGCAGTGAATCGAATGTCCAGTCGCCAGCCCAAGGTTCAGGACGAGAACGCTAGCTGGATCTCTCGATGGAGCCCTCTCAAGAAACTTACTGACGAAGAGTATACGGACATGATGTCAGAGAAGATGCTAAGAATCGATGCTGACATTGCGCTCATCGATGATCGCATTGCCGAGTTAAGGAAGCAGGCACAGGAGGAAGCTCAAGCAGATACCCCTTTGCGATGAAAATGAACTCCTACTGAACCATGCTCCCACGTTGTCCTCGACTCACTTGCGGGAACTAAAACGCATTGATACACCCCTCGTAGGAGGTGACCGAGATGCTATTGGCCACAATGCCGCCCTGAAAAGGCGGCTCATGCGATGCGTCGGCATATCATGCGGAGTTTGTGAGATGATCGTCCAGACTGGAGAGCTTACGGTGAGAAGCTACAAAACCAAGACTCCAATAACCCCGCCTTTTGTTCGAGAGGTGGCTTTCCGCAGCGACAACGCATATCCCCCAACAACTTTCAATAACAAGCCCAATGGCGCAGGGACATTGAGCTTTGGACTGCAATGCAGGGATGAGCGCATGTGCGTTGCCATTATCAGCAATTAGGGTTACAAGAACCTCATTAAAGCGAAGCCCGCACGTTGTAAGGAGGCATATACCAAGTTATGCCCACATTGTCTGCAACCAACCTGGCACAGCACAGCACCGCTATCATGGGTGTGGGAGCTCAACGAACAACGCTATGACACGCCACTTGTAAGACGAGTCGGTGGACGGTCGCCGTTGAATGAAACAAGGATGACGCATTTCGGAGCGAGAGACAGAAACTCGGCCTAGATAACAAATCTCCGCGGTCACACCAGTCGAGCTCCTGGTTGAAACGTTGTTTTCAGTATCTGATCTTCACACTTCGTGGCCAGATCCAAACGTGGCGCCATGGCAACCCAAGATTGTCGTCCAGGTAACATGTTTGATAATGTGGTCTGAGGGGTCCGAACATGGGCTTGGCGGTATGTGGACGACGAATCCAAGCCGGATACGAATGGGCTAGCTCTGACTGGCAAAACGCCTCCAAATGATGAACGAGATCTTAGTGCTGGAACGGGATAGAAGATCCTGCCTTGCTTTCCCCGCACTTTGAGCCAGAAAGCTACCTACCTAACCAAGCCAATGGTGAATTCTTGCAGAAAAAGAAAGTGTTGCTTGGTGCGTAAGTTGAACCTTGGGATGCGGGCTTCCGGGAAGCGAACGCTCCGTTCCGTGGTGACCAATCTTGGGCAGGCAGACCGTTGCTCCGCCTAGAACAACGTCTCCGGACGATTATTGACATGCCGGAGACATGGTTTTCAAGACATTCGGTGCCGAATGGCTAACTGAGACCCAGTATCAGAGTAATAATTCTCCTTATTGTGCCCTTTCGACATGCTACCGAGTTTAGATTGGTCATCATCAAAATGGAATTGGCTTTGCCAAGAGCTTACAAGGCGTTCCCTGTCTGATAGATGACATGGCCCATGCTCTGCCCTAATCGACCCCCGAGTGAGGCTCGTGGCTTCAGCTTGGAGGCTTCTGAGTGGAGGCTTTGGAAGATTCGGTACGTACCCCTCTGATCGCTTGAGTGCTGGCGTCTGAACGGGCAGGGGCTGGCCCCGGCGGAACACGCCCGCCCGCCTGCTCCATCTGTCGCTCACTGGACGGGAGCCATCCATCCCAACCAATCTTGGACGCTACGACAGTATACGTATCTCAGTCTTTGGCACCTCCATCCCCTCGACTCGACGCTGCCAAACCTTGCATCTCACTCTGCTCAGGTCGCGGCTCAGAGGCGTCGCCATCTCCATCTCTATATATCACGGCTCTGTACGCCTGCGCCTGCGTGCAACCCCCTTTTTCTCCTTTCCCGCCGACCGTTGTGGCCCCCCTTGACGTCACGGATAATCTACCCGCCTCCCGTCCCCTTCCAACATCTATCGCGCTCGAGAGATCCCGCCGATCCCGCCCCAAACTCAGCTTCGTTAAATTCGTCGTCGATTCCATGCCAGACGGCCCGGCCACAAGCTCCATCGTCATCAGCATCTGATTTATTTGGCCTCCCTCGGGCATATTTCGTCGCGCAAAGCTTCTCGGTCGACGCTATCAGGAGGCTAAGCGACCTACGTTGTGGGAGGAACCGGAAATTCGGCATTCTGATCGCACAAGCACATCCGAGCTCGCGGCGATGGCATAGCCCGCCTCAAGACAACTCGAATAGAAAGGAAGGCATGGTACCTCTTCCACCAACAGTAAATGTGAGTTGCCTAACCACGCCATCATACACCGCCCCTGGCTAACGTTGCCCTCATGCAGTCAGCTTGGCGGGAGAGGCTCGCGAGAGCCTTTGAAACATGGCTCTGCTAAACCCGACCTTCGTGTTCGGCTTACTTGTCCTCCTATACCTATCGTCCTTTGTCCTCCTCGCTGTACTTCGAATCCTTACCGGCATCTCTATCCAACGAATCGGCTACTTCTCACTCCGTCGCCTCGCATACACACCACGGGATGGATGCAGGATCGAGATCAGGGGCCTTGGGATTAACGTCCATCGGCCGACGTTTGCTCAGCCCACATGGCTAAGTATCGTTCTGAGCGAGCTTGTCGTTACGTTGGACATTAAGGAGCTGGAAGGAAACAAGTCGGCCGATTCAGACGGCGAAGGAAGCGATACCGAGCCGACGACCAAGAGCAAAAAGACGGCGGATAAATCCAATTCCCGTCCCAAACCACAACTATCTCGGCGACCTACGAGTACCGTCGTTCGAAGCGAGACATGGAAGAAGTTGACCAATGTCAAAGAAAAGATCAAAAGGCTACACAGGAACATCAGCTGGCTCAAACTGGTTGATGTGGTCGCAACCAACTCGGCCGTGAACATTGTGGACGTGGGCAATGTTCAGGTTGGGAGCTTCACGTTGGCTGTGGACACGCGACGCAAAATGGTTGACCGCGCTCGCTTCTTCGCCCGGAGGTCCGATTCCCGTAGTAAGGATCGACAGGCAGAATGGACGGTTACGCTCCGGAGCGTTCTGTTCACTGCCGACGGCAGCGAATCGATGGAGGTGCTTGACCATTTGTTCATCAATGTCCACGGGTATCTGTACAAGTCTATGGATGGGCTGCGCGAAGCTGCCGTGGCTGTCAAGGTTGGGCGTCTGCACATCCCCTTTGACGACTTGCAGACTTGCATGGACCGGTTTAAGAAATGCCGGAACGAAACCAAAACTCCCAGCACCGATGAGCCTGTGGATATCTTCCTGGGCAAGGTTGTCCAGGAGCTTGACCAAGCCGGAAGCACAAATGCGGATCTGATGAGAACCGTATCAGACTCCAAAGAGTTCTTGAGCTCCATTCTGCGAGGCATCAAGGAGATCCAATTCGCTGTGAGCTTCCTTGGTGTTACTAAAAAGGTCCAGTCGATCAAACCCGGGTCAAATCCTCTTCTGCTCAATCTCGCGATGAAGGAGGTTGGTATAGATCTTCATAGGTTGGACTCCAAATCGCCTGCGCACCGCATGTATTTCCCCGCCGAAGCCATCGCGCACGAAGCATTGGCCGCCGCTTTGTCGATTTCTGTCGGCCTTGACGATGGCCATGGCCAGCCTGAGCGCCTCATTTACATCCCGATGGCCACGACCACCATCAAGACGACCCTACTCTCCAAGACTATAGAAGTTTTGCGGGACGGCACCGTGGACGAGAGGAACGCAAATATCATGTTCGCCAACTCTGTGGTTACATCTCCTTCAGTGGATCTGGACCCTCGACATTTACCGCTCCTCATCGCCCTCCTTAAATCAAAGCCCAAGGCACCAAAAGCCAAGAGCGAGAATCATCATCTCATCTCGCGCCTATTACCCAAGGCTAACTACAAATTTTCCATGCATGAACCCGTTGTGCGCATCAAGCTCAAGCCACTACAGAAAACGGAGGACCCCGACGATTTTGACCTCATCATCTCCTCCATTTCTTCCATATCTCTCGACATGGAATCCTCACACAGTCTTTTCGAGGATCTCCACTACACGCTCGATGGGGCCATTCGACTTCAGTCTCATGACCTTTACTACCAGACGAACAACGGTGAACGGTTCAACCTCATCACAACCGAGTCTCTGGATATGAAAGTTCACCTTGGCGCTCGCCCCGATGTGTACGTTGACATCACAGGAAACCTCCAGTCCGCTTCAATCAGCGTAATCAGACCTGAAATTACAGACGGCGTGCGCCAGATCGTCCGAGAGCTGCGAATCGACGTGGAGCCAGAGAAGGGACCCGTAAGCCGGCCAAGAAGTGGCAAGAATTTCTTGCGATCGATGCCGAGCTGGTTACTGCGATGCCAGTTTGACGCCTCGGACATGAACTTGGAGATTGCCGGGATTGACGAAGAGATCTCAGACGACACTCGCGGAGTGTTCATCCATTGGGACACCGTTTCGGCCGAGTACCGTGCTCATCGCTTTGATGGGCTCCAACGGCGGCCATCTAGGAGGCGAGCCAACAGTCGCTCAGTTAACCAATCTGACTCGGACTTCACGCCCCCGTCTAGCTCGCCTCGGCCTAAGAAGAAGGCGCAAAACGTTGGGGACGGTCGAAGGCTTACTGTCTTTGCGCGCGGGATTGAGGCTCAAATCATGGATGCGATCGATATCCTCGAACCAGAGCCATTCTTCAGCATCCCGAGACTTGAACTTTCCTTGGGAGCTGCCAGTGATGCCAGTGGCCCGACCTTCAACATCCAAGTCACTGTGCGGTCCATCCTGGCACAGTATTCGCTTTATCGACATTACGCAGTTGGCGTTGCTGTCATGACTCTGCGAAAAGCGTTCATGCGAACAGGCCGGGACATTCCACGACCGAAGCAGCAGGGAACCTTCAAGGAGGCACCCCCCAGCAAGGACCGACTGGCTCCCCCAGGGGCCCCGCCAGATCTTGGCAGGGAGCTATCTACCGTTACCCCTGAGCTGGTCACCCTCGATTTCAAGGCGGCACTCATCCAGCTTAAGGCTGAGATGCCTCATGACCCTTCCATGATGCTGCACATGTATGGTCTGGAACTCGGTCGCCAGAGGTGGTCCACTCCGTACATTGCAGCCAGACTGGTTCGCCTTTACACAGAGCCGCCACGAATGCGCAACGTGTGGGCAAGGCTCGTGAGCGTCAAGTCGGGACGTCTTGATCTCCGAGAATCTCGCAAGAAGACTGCTTACGGTGGAGTGGTCGACGAGAAGATGGTTGATATCGTGACAGAGGCCGTCCGGGTCGCTGTGCCACACGAAGTCATCGTCAGCCAAATTAGCGACAACTTCATCAATGTCATCAAAGCAGTGCAGCAGCTACATCATCGCTTCAAGACCGGAACCAACGAGTACATACTCGAGAAGAAGCCAGAAGGACCTAAACTAGTACCTAAGGTGTCGGTCCGTACGCGGAATTTCTTGTTTGAGCTCGAGGACGGAGGCTTCGAGTGGAAGTTGAACATGATTTACCGGACTGGCCTTATCGAGCAGACACAGCGCATTGCACGAGAAAACGCTTTTAGGGTCAAGCTGAAGAGAGTGCGTGAAGACGAGATCCGTAGAGGAACAAGTAAGATTCGCTCTCGGTCAACTTTCCCTCGCGGGCGACCCGAAACGGCGGATGCCCACGGAGCGCGCAGCCGGAGCATGGATGCCATGAATGGAAGAGAGGGCCGATCAACCTCGCAGCGTGGCAGAGTACCTCGATACGACCCCGAGTCGGAGGCTCTACAGGTGAATGGCGTTTCAAAGGTCACCGAACACTACGCTCGAAACCATCTCGACATGTTCAACGCACAGAGTTGGAAGAAGCGAATCGACCGCGCCTGTGAGCTTTCTCGAAACAGCATGAAAGAGTCCCGTGGCCAATTCTGGGGGGCCAACCAGGTTCCCGAGGACATTGAGGAGGCCGAGAATTTGCTTGAAGTGCCACCAAGACCAGCGCTCATGGCCACTCTCATCAGTGACTTGCATTTCACCATCGACAAGCCAACATTCCCGATGAAGGAGTTGCCGAATTTCCTACACACGATCGGAAAGGGGATGCCTCGGGATATGCAATACAGCTTGCTTGTACCAATGCATGTTGGCATCGCAATGGGAGAAGCCAAGGTGACATTACGAGACTACCCGCTTCCACTCTTACACATCCCTCCGATGAAATATGGACAATCAGCCAAGATCCAAGCCGTGTCGTTGAAGACCAATTTTGTCATCGCTGAAGAGTTCCGGGGTGTTGAGTCGACTCGCCGGGTGCGCGTCAACGTCGTTCCTCCAAGGAATTCGCTCCCAGGCTCCTCCAACGAAGGCAGCTTTGCTATAGAGGTGAGGCGCACGATAGGTCCCGTCAAGTCTTACTCCGACGTGCACATGGACGTCAACAGTGCTCTCCCGACGCGGATCACCTGGGGTCCCTGCTACCAGCCTGCCGTTCAAGATATGATGATGGTGATCGAATCTTTCACTAAACCTCAGTTCGACCCATCTGAACGCGTTGGGTTCTGGGATAAGCTCCGACTCAACTTCCACTCGAGGATACACGCGGCTTGGAAGGGTGATGGCGACGTGCACCTGGCTCTCAAGGGTACTCGCGATCCTTATCAGGTCACTGGAAATGGCGCCGGTTTCCTCATGTGCTGGCGCAACGATATCCGATGGAGCATCAACGCTGATGATGATCCAAAGCGATTCCTCTCGGTGGAAAGTGGCGAGTACATTCTCGCTATTCCCGACTTCAGTCACGAAGTCCGAGAGCAAGCCAGGCGGCAACACGATGTCGAGGGTTACTTGCCAGATGACAACTACAAGTCCGAAGCAAGCTTCAAGAAGGTCGTCATGAAGCTATCGGGCAAGGTGCAGGTGATGCTGGGGCTCATCTTCGAGCGTGCCATTGAGGATGGAAGACGAAGCTTTGAGTTCCGGCCCCATTACGATATCGTCCTCAAGAACCCGCACTTTGCCAAGCCCGACGAGAACGGCCTTCCGTACGATGCCATGCGTGGCTTCAGGAGTCGACATATCCATCTCTCTATCGCGGTCCGAGCTCCAGCTGATCGCAATTGGATGTCAGAAAACCCCGAGCCCTCACGAAGCTACAACACGGTTCATCTTACGCCGAGATTCTTCACTCATTTCTTCGCCTGGTGGGGGTTGTTTGGTCAGCCACTGTCTCTCCCCATTCGCCAAGGCACTCTGTTCCCTGGACGCGAGAAGAATAGCAAGAAGTTCGGTCGCCACCTGGCAACTGTCAAGTACAATCTGCTGCTGGCGCCCTTGTTCTTGAGTCACATCTACAAGCACAAGGATGTCGAGGATTACTCCGAGAACGCCGTCTCTGCGACTGGCATAAAGGTTCGTTTCGACAGCTTCTCGCTTGATCTTCACCAACGACGAGAGGAATTCAACACTCTTGGAAAAGGTCGACATGATGACAGCGAGAGTAAAACATCCGGTATCAAGATCCATGCTGCCCAGCTTGACCTTGTTAGCGCCGATGTCAGGGCAGTCTCAGCGAGCTTGAAAGGAACCACCACCGAGGCCATCAAGAAAGGGTCGATTGCGACTTTGATGAGTGACGCTGAGGAGAAACCGGACTTGTCTCGATTCACCATTCCTGATAATGACTTCAGCTGGATCGATATGGACGACTTTGTTGAGCTGGATTGGATCACACCGACTGAACCGCATCCCGACACCAAGATCTTACCCCTCGCATACGCACCCCGACTCACATACTTCCGACAAACCGACATTGGGGGTGTCATTGCTGGTGATCCTACTAGAACTAGTCCGTTTGGAAACGAGCCTACTCACTTTTGTGTCATGCGACATGATGATGATCCACGACGGATTCAGGGTCAACTCATCCAGCACCGACTAGACCAGCTCGGTGTTCAAATGCAAGCACACGCTCGTGAGGTGGGTGAAGCCGAGCTGAAGGTGATCAAATGCGATGCCAAGGATACCGATGCAGTTGAAGAGTTTGAGGCGTACAGGAAACACACTCACGTCTTGAGGGAAAAGAAGGAGTTCTTGGAGACCATGCTTAACCAGGCCTACATGAGGGCGCCGTCAAGCACACACAGGCGCAGCACTGATGGGCGGAAGCCATCCAGCGAAACCGTTGCGTTCCAGGACGAGACTATTGAAATCCCGGCGGCCAGCGAGTTCGAAAGCGAGTTCAACAACCGTTTCGTCATTCACAACTTGCAGCTCAAGTGGAACAATCTGCTACGAAACATCGTACTTCGTTACCTCCACCAGAACAGCCAGCGGCGTGGATTTACTTACTACCTTTCACGCCCTGCTATCAAATTCATCCTGGACATCGTGGAGGAACAGAACAGGGCCAAGGCTAACAGCAACAGCAACAGCAAGCCCGGGAAGGCCAAGTCGACGTACAGTAGGAAAGGTCGAAGTTCTCGCGCGTCAAGCATGAGGGAGGAGGAGAACGCTCAAGACATCGAGGAACGGATCCGAAAGATTCTTGGTGAGGGCCGCAAGTTCACTAGTGCAACTTGGAGCACAAACGCCGACGGAGTTGTCGAAGGTTCCATCGAGGACCTGGTTACCGGAATCGCCGAAGAGTTCACCCCTCAGAGCAGCTATCACATCCGCATCATTGCACCACAGATCCAACTACAGAGCGATAAGAACAAGAAGAATGTGGTGCTCGCGACAGCCAAGGGAATGGAGCTGAAGGTGATGGAGGTCATGGAGAAGGAGAGAATCTCTGACAATGTCAGTGGTCTCGTTCAACGCCGCTTCTTGGTCAACATGGATAGCGTTCAGTTCTTCGTCACGCACCAGAAGTGGTTCCAGACAAGCCTCGTTTCCATGTACGTTGGAAGCAAGTATGGTGCCCCAAGTGGTTCATCTTGGCCACCTTGGGTGCCCATCGAGGTTGTGTTCGACTTCCAGGCGGATCCTTTCGGCTTCAAGCGCGTTGTCCAGAAAACCTCAGCCATGGTTCGATATGATAAGTACAACACGCTGCGTCTGAAGTACAACGACGAGGTCAATGCAGACGACAATGAAGGTTTCTCGCCAAAGGACAATGTGGAGAACCGCATGGACAACCTCTGGGTCGAGTTCCCGACAGCGCGTGCACTCTGCAACTCGTCACAGTACTATGCATTGTATGTCATCGTGCTGGATCTCCTCATGTACAACGAACCCATGGAGAAGACGAGAAGCGAACGCTTGGAAAAGATCATCCTTGCATCAGATTTCAGCGACCTGAGCGGCGCTCCGGCCATGGTTCAGAAGCTGCAGCAGAGGATCAGACAGATGGAGGAGATCAAGGAACATTTCCAGACGTACTCCAAGTACCTTGACAAGAAGGGCTGGGAAGACCGTTTGCACCTCGAGAAGGATCTAGCTGCCTGCGAAGATGAGCTGTTCTTCATGATGAAAGCCATCACCAGCTCTCAAAGAAAATACGATGTCAACTCGGTTGACAGCACTGGTCTGCTGAGGTGGAACATCTCGGTGCGAGACATTGTGTGGCATCTCATGCAAGACTCTAGTGATCCTCTGGTGGAGCTGCAACTGAAGGATCTGGAGTACGATCGGACGGATAACTCGGATGGCTCCCACGTCAATCTCATCCGAGTTGGCAAGGTCCTCGGTCTGAATCTGCTACCAGATGCCACGTACCCTGAGATGGTTGCACCGTACATCGACCCCGAACGACCCCTTCCTCCAGAGAGTCAAAACAAGGAGATGATTCGGGTGTATTGGCATATGCTGGAAGCTATTGCAGGTATCACAGTCATGGATCGCTTCGAGGTGAACCTGTTCCCGATCAAGGTTCAGCTTGAGCGCGAAGTGGGCAAGCGGCTGTTTGAGTACATCTTCCCTGGCATCAACGGGGACAAGATGTCGGGCACAAGGAACGATTCGCCCTTCATGCTTAAGCAGACTGACCAAGATGAAGAGGAAGATGAGGATGATTCCATCCACAGCCCCAATGGCGTTGATATGCCGTCATTTGACAGAGCTTACGAACGAGTGTCGTCTTCATCGTCGTTCTCAGCCGGCTCAGGCTCTCTAGAATTGCGACTTCGCCCTACCCTCACATCAAACTCGAAGGCAGAGCGATCTCCACGCAAGGCCCTGAGCGTTAATACCGGCGGCAGTGATGGACATTCGTTCCGTCTGTTCCGTGCCCCTGGAACCTCCAAGACGATGTTGAAGAAGGCATCCCACGAATCGTTGCGATCGACTGCGACACCTCGGGTCGGCATTGGACGCACTTCAACTGGACGGTCTTCAAGGGATGGCCGCGAGTCAAGGGACGGTGACAAGAAGTCTCGCTTCGGTCTCGGCAAGAAGCAAAACAACGAGAAGCCGCCCTCTGACGACCTCACTAAGATGATGACGCGTGCCAGTCACTTCATGACATTTGCATCCATCAAGATGCCCTCTGTTGTACTGTGCCTGAGCTACCGAGGCAAAGACAACCGCAACATCGAGGATGTGCACGATTTCGTGTTCAGGATGCCAACTATTGAGTGGCAGAACAAGACGTGGTCCAACCTGGACCTGGCACTGGCACTCAAGAAGGCTGTGGTGAAGGCTCTCATCTCGCATACGGGCGCTCTCATCGGGAACAAGTTCTCCAAGCACCGACCCAATGCTGAACAACGGAACAAGCTACGGGAGCTGGCTAGCAGCTCGGTTCTCATTGCCCCGTCGTCTTCGGGAGGATCCCAGCACTACCCTGGCAGTCTCAACGACAGCGACGATTCCAGCATGTATGGCTCATCCCCAGTTGACTTTTCTCGATCACCACCTCGCAGCATCCGAGCCGGAAGCACACACAGCAGCATACCGCCATCATCGACCATGCGACGCCGAAGCCGCAGCTCCAGCGTTAAGAGCCGAAGATCTTACCGCAACGGCGCCTCTAGCACTCATGGCCTCCAGCCACCTCACGGCCACCATGCTCCAAATGTGCCATCCTTCCTCATGATGACACCACCAACACCCATCGAGGATAACCGCAACAACCGACACCACACTCATGGCATCGAGCTCCTTAGGCCAGGAACAGCAAGCCCCCAGAGTAGCGTGCACAGTAGCATGAACAGCAGTATGCACAGCGGCATGAGCATTCGCAACAGTGTGCACAGCAGTGTGCACAGCAACATCCCGGTGCCAGTTGCACAACAGCAGCTCAAGCCTGGGTTTAGGAGAATCCCGACTGGCATTGAGCGGCCTCCATCGAGCCTAAGTAATCATGATTCGGGTGGATCTGGCGTGCGCCGTAAGAGCGGCACAAGCAATCTCAAAGATAAGCTCAGCGCACTTACTTCTCGCATCGGTCATAGAGACACCAGCAGCTCTCAACAAGAGGAGGATTCCGAAACCGTGGATGAAACCCCACCGCCACCACCTCCAACGACCAGGCCTAGGACACGGCGGTCGTCGAGCCAGACGGGACCACGACTCAGCTGGACGCCCAGCAGGATGAAGTCGGGATGAGGGGAGAGATGAAGAGGAGGAAAAGCCAAGTCACTTCACAGTGACGGCAAGGTACATGTAGTTTATAGAACAATGGTACAACAGGGGCGTATGGACAGGAGAAGGTTTTCTTGTTTATTCTTTTGCATAACTTGCTTCAGCCCATTGGAGAGCAGGGAAGCAAGCATTCAACATAGCATAGCACAGTACAGTACAGGTCAAATGGGACAGGGTGGATACACGTCGATTCCGGTATGGATGAGTGGTGTTTGGATAGGAGGTGATAGGCCAAAGTTCAATGATGAGGAAAAGGGGATGACAGGCGAACAAAGAGACACCCTTGGGTGGAGGGCTTCCGTATGTAATTAAAAAGAATTGATAACTATATTTCACTCATATTTTACTCTTGTGATGTTTAACAGTTTATTGAATGCTCATGTTTATATGTATGTATGAGTTTGTGGTATCGATGCTCGTCAAATGCAGCCAACCTTGTCAACCATTCCACCTCTTTCTATCCGGGCGGTGTTTGGTGACAATAATAGAGAACGCTCAACGTTGTGAATATGTACGCAGTAAAAAGATTCCCATCCCCTTCTCGGATATTGTTGTAGTCTACTGTCGTCGGCCGAGGGCGTTGAACAGGCTTGTTCGGGGGTTCTCGACGGCTCCCTCAAATGTCTTTGCCCGCGAGGCCTCGCTCTCGGGGGTGTTGTACTTGTCGAAGGATCGGTCGAACTTGGCTGATGTGATGGCGAGCTGGGAGCGGACGAAGCCGGCGACGATGGCGAAGCTTCCGACGGCCATGAGGATGGGGAGAGCCCTTGAAGAAAAGTAGTGTTAGGATGAAATATGCGAATCGAGTTGAGCTTGTTTCGACTTACTTGGGGGCAGCAGCGGGCTTGGCGAGGGCGGCCATTGTGAGTGTTGAGGCGTGTAAGTGAGTTGAAAAAGTAGATTGACAAGTTGTCGAGATGGGATAGTCTGCAATTGACTGTGTATCGCTGCTTGTATTGAAGAGCTTGGTGAAGAAAGAATCACTCCATTACGAGTTCCTAGGTCATCTTTATATCAAAATTTGGCTCTTTGACCCTAACCTTGAGCCCCCGAGGCGTAGCATTCACATAGGGCTCAATGCGGTTGCGAGTCGGTCGATGGTGGTGTGATTGCTGGCTGGGACCCTGGGCAGTCTGACCCTATTCGGGCGATTCCGGGGAACAGGGCTCGCTGGATGAGGCTGATGTGTTCGGACGAAAGAATGCATGTCTTGTATGAGTTATAGAAGTGTTTGTTTAATTAATTAATTTTTTTTTTCTTAATTGATATTTGAGTTCTTGCTGCTTTGCCAAGTCGCTGTGATGCAGCCTGGTAGTCGATACTGGGGAATTGTGGGTATGCTTTGTAGCGGCCACTAACAGTGAGGATATTAATTGTTACCATGATGAACCGGTATCGATCATGACTCCCAACTCTGCGCATAAACCATGACAAGAGTCCATCCCATGATGCATCTCTAGATTTCGGCTCCAGCCGGAGTGAAATCTATCAACAACTTTCGATGTCGCGGGAACAGATTCGCTCCTCCTGGCATCATGATTGCCCCTTTGGTGCTGACCATCTGACGATTCGACGGGTCGGGGTCCACCGAACGAGTTCCCCCCTCTAGCCCATCCCAATCAACCACAAGGTCATCAGGTCAACCTGAGTGCCGCTCCCTGTGGCAAACCCTCGTTGGCCTTGCCTGCTGGCTGTTGGCTAAATTGCCGTGGCCCCGGGCCGCGTGGTGCCATACCCCAGACAACATCGAACAAGGACGAGAATGAAATCCCGACGTTGGAGGAACCCCCTGCTTGAGTACGTGGCATGTGATGCTACCCAGGCTTGGGTCATTGATGACTGACATTAGGCTTCTTCCTCATCTGCTGACAGATGCTCGACGACACCTGCCAGCCCTCCTCCCTATCCGTCTGGGCAACCATTGCTCGGTCAAACCCATGCTACTCCTCCAGTAGAACGCCAAGACTCCAAATACTCAGCCCGAGCCTTTTCACGTTTAGAATCCCTCTTTGCGTCTTCATTGCCTAGTAACAATTCTTCATGGTGTCGTCGCGCTTTTTTCTCTTGATATCTTTCTTCGGCAATACGATGCTCGACGTCTCTGTGTTGACGAAGACGATCCTCTTGCTCGCGAAACCATGCCGGCGTCCACATATGTGTCTCATAGTCCCAATCAGGGAGTTTGGCGTTGGCGATTGCTTTAAACGTAGGCACCCATGCCGGTACTTTGCGCCGCTCCGGGTGCTTCTCCGCATCTAGGGCGACCATCATGAGCATAGCTTGGAGTGCGAAATGGGCGTCGTTGCCCGCCACGTGTAGAAGTTCTGGGTCGAACGGGATTTCGAGTCTCTGTAGCAACCAGTGCAGGGGAATGGCGTAGGGAATATCCAACAGACTCAGGGCCATGTTGGATATGTCGAAGATGTATGTGTTAGTTAGGTCTAAACCCAGCTTTTTCAACGCCCGGTGCTCCCTCTTAGGCCCGTAGGTCACGAGGATGTTAGGTGGTGAAGATAGTTTCCGGAGCTTCTCCGCGATCTCAGCATCGGTGACCGTCTTCGGGCTTCCATACAAGAAGTCCCGATCCCTAAAGGGGTGGAACATTGGGTCATGAACCAGATAATGCTGAGATGTCACGGCTTTCTCTGGATCCATTTTACCGTTTTGAAGGGGCCCCAGGAGTCCTGTATCGAATATGGATACCCCCACATGGAACTTGATGGGTAATTCTTCGCGAGTCATCTTCTTGGCTTCCAGGCAGACAAACCTTGGAGGCCCAAGCACCTCTAAATTTGAGATATGTTCCCGCAACGGTTTCGATGCCCACGCGTCCGCGGCGTAGCGGAGCAGCACGCGGAGGTCTCGCTCATCTGTTTCGTGGTTCTGGTTCAATATTCTCTTTGGAGCAGAACGGATGCCGAATTGCTTGGGAAGCTGCTTTTTTATGACTCGAGCGGGTGAAAACATTTTCGAGCCGGTGTAGCGCTTTAGGCGACCTGCTGCGTCTAGCTTGACGCCATTCATGTCCACGTCTTGCCCGTTGTGCCAGTCATCCAAGCCCAAGTCTTGCCAGCGGTGATAGCTAGCAAATTGGTGGTTGTTGATGAATGTCTGATGTTTCCAAGCTCTCTTGGCCGGTGCTGGCCAAGCCAGATGGCCTCTCCCATGTTGAGGGAGTCGTATACGAAAGGCTGAGATCATGTGGTGAAGTTGTATAAAAGTGAAAATTGAGGTTTCACATGATTCGTGAGAACCAGGACAGGCAGTTAACTTTACAAGACTGTGGCGGAAGGCAGTGGCAAGCCACGAAATGCACGAGCACGTGACCCCACTCCAACCAAACTTGTACGCAGTGGCTTGTACTTCCTCATACCAGCTTGACTATGAACATCAACAGGCAGCATCCATCCAATGCACAAAACATTTCTTAATCGATTCTGCAAGATGACGACAATTCGGGCCTTCACCCCTGGTTAGAAACCGACTGGCGATCCAGTGGCCCGCCTCATCACTGACCTCTAACCTGTCAGAGCCTCTTCCTACGTGCTGCTCCACCGACTCCAACGGCGTTAAGCGGCCAAACTCTGTCGCTAATAGAGACGGTGCCTGGAAATCATGGGGTTTTTTCGCTCCTCGGAGTCTTGACCAGCTGAGCTAATCCCAGGCTAGACCATCCCTGGATGCCAGGCGGACCTTGACAGCCCGAGCGTATGCCCGAGGACACCACCAGGACACCAGTACCCCCAAGGGCGCAGAATAACATGGCATTTCGATCCTTTTACGTGTACTATTTCTTCTTCTTTCTGTTCGCCTTGTCCCTTAAACTTCAGCCACGGCCTGGGTTGTACTTCCCCGGGCGCCATTGACCAATCGCCCTGTCAACATGACGCCTCGCAACATGTAACATTGCACGGTTTATGGGGTCTTAAAGAGTCTGCTTTCCCCATTGGAGGTTCCTCTCCTTCTTTTCAAGTCGTCTGAACACTCTTCGAGCGAAGATGCTTCTTCAACTTCTCCCACCGACTAGGGAATGGGCCAGGAACCTCAAGTGTGCCCGTTTCTAGCTCTCACCTTCAAGCCGACCACTCCTCCACTTGCCGCGACTCCCGTTTCTGTCACCCGATGAAGTCCTACCCTCCAAAGAGACGTGGTTCTGTCAGAATACGGCGACGACCAAGAGGCGTGCGACCGAGATGAACTCAATGGGCCCGGCCAACGAAACCCGTTCTCAAGATGAAGACGACATTCCCATGCCCGAGTTTCATAGCCTCGCAATCTTGCAAAGCCACAATGAATCTTCTACCGGACATGTATCACTGAATTTTGCAGACGCCCTTTGGCTTCCACGTTCATCCAGCCTTGATACCACAGCGGGGCGGGTTCGTCGCGGCGTGGCCATCGAAAAAGAGATGACCTTTCTTCGCTGCTGTCGACAGTACCCCAAAGCTGTCGGCTGGTCTCTGTTGCTGTTCCTCACGGTTGTCATGGAGGCATACGACAAGTCTCTAGTTACGGGTTTCCTTGCCTTTCCGGCCTTCAGGCGAAAATATGGACGACCGACTTTGCCACCAAACACGCCTCCTGAGGACCAAGTGTACGAGATATCGCCTTCGTGGCAGATGGGCCTGCAGAACGCGGCCATTGGCTGCGAAATCATTGGCCTCTTGGCACACGGATACATCACCGACGTCATCGGATATCGCAAGATGATGATTGCAAGTTTGCTCTGGATGTGTGCTGCCGTCTTTGGGGCCTTTTTCGCCAATGGTATCGGCGTGTTGCTGGCCTCGCAAGCTCTGTGTGGTATGGATAAAGCCTACCAATGTCGGGGGATGCATTGCTAACAACTACTTAGGAATATCATGGGGCGTCATCCAGACCTTGGCTGCCACATATGCAGCTGAAGTTGTGCCATCTGTCCTGCGCCCCTTTGTGCTGAGCAACATCAACATGTGTTGGCTCGTTGGTCAAGTGATTGGGACTGGCATTCTTCGGGCATTGGTGCACAACTCATCTCAGTGGTCCTATCGCCTCCCATTTGCCTTGCAATGGGCTTGGGCGATACCCCTGTTGTTTGGCATCTCCTTTGCTCCTGATAGTCCATGTGAGATTGAATCCTTTACACCCCTAAGTCTTGTGACTTGACTAACACGACATGATATACAGGGTGGCTTATCCGTCATGGAAGGACAGCAGAGGCAAAGCACGCTCTTTATCGTCTCAGTAACGAGAGCAACATGGATATCGACGACACGATAGAACTGATGCAGCACACCAATAGAGTTGAGAAGACTCTAAAATATGGGGGTGGTAGCTATCTGGACTTGTTCAAGGGCGTCAACCGTCGCAGAACCGAGATAGCCTGTATGGCTTGGATATGCCAGGCACTCTCCGGTTGGTCTCTTACGTCCTACGCGCCGTACTTTTTTGAACAGGCCGGCTTCGACGCGTCCAGTTCGTTTAACCTCTCGGTTGCTGGATACGGAGTTGGTATCCTTGGTGGCATCATGTCGTGGACTCTCCTCTCGTTTGTGGGTCGCCGAAAGCTATACCTCTCTGGCTTGCTGATACCAGTCATCCTGCTTCTCGCCGGCGGCATCATCTCGGTAACACTGGGCAGTCGGAGGGGCGCAGACTGGGCCCTGGGGGCCATCATCATCGCCATGACCTTCTTCTACGACCTCACCATCGGTCCGGTGTGCTACGTCCTCGTGGCCGAGATTCCATCCACCCGTTTACGCGTCAAGACTGTTGCGCTGGCCAGGGTGACGTACAACATAGCCATCATGGTGAACAACATCGTGATGCCTAAGATGCTGAACCCGTCGGCGTGGAACATTGGTGGGAAGGCGTGCTTTCTCTACGCCAGCACAAGCTTTGTCTGTTTGATCTGGTGCTATTTCAGGCTGCCCGAGACGAGGAAGCTCACATATCTAGAGCTGGATATCTTGTTTGAGAAGAAGGCTCCGACGTCCAAGTTTAAGGAGCTGCAAGATAGGCTGGACGAGACTGCATACCTCTCCATGACGAGGACGGAGCAGCTGAGGAGTAGATGGCATGGATGGTTAGCATATTCGTAGTTTTAATGATAATAGTATTCAATAGTCAACTGCCATGGGTGAAAAGGAGCATCGATTTAGTATACCACCTCTTTGGAGTACTATGAAGGCTAACTGTTGTCGGGAAATCCTTGTTCTTATCTATTGATGATTGTCCATGACAGTGGTCGCTCAATAAGAGGAGGAGAACTCGGGCCTAGGGGAATTCTGATGCTCTCTTTTGATCATTCGTTTCATGATTCTGTTATGGTATATCCTACGAAGATCCATTGCCATGGATGTCAAACCGCCATGCTGGCATGCCAAATATCCGCTCCCGGACGAAATTGGACTCGTGCTGTATCCCTGCGGCATCTTCCACAGTCCTTGCAGTGTCTTGACAGCATACTGACGGTTGCAGAGCCGATGGGTCCAATGGATGACATGCTTAGCAACTTTCCTAGCCTCGCTCTATCATGTTATCGGTGCTACTCGGTCAAACCGAGTTCATGGCCATATCCAAGCATGTGATTTCCCATCTCGTTTGATTCAAGGGGTGTGTAGTTACTCCCAGGAACTGCCACGCCATGACTGAGAATGTCAGTTCTTTCTTCCCCTTGCTTCACGGAGATGATCTCCAAGAGGCAGGTGTGTTCTCACAACAGTTCTTTTGTATCAAAGTCAACCCCCGGGCTGCACATCTTGATCGACCTTCTACAAGTTGCCTACTCCCATGTAAAACCAAGCAAGCATCAGGGCTATCTCTCATCCCTGCCCTATCCCAACCCCAGAAGATCAACTCCTTCACCCGCAAATTTACAGACACACACCGCCTCTCGTTAAGCGCGCTTCACACTCACAAAAAAAACCACAACAGTATCTAGCGGTCTAGAACACCTCAGTTTGTCTCCCCGTCCCCATCTTCCCCAACCACGCGCTACTGCACAGAACCCTTGCCAAGTAAAAACGACCAAAAAATTCTTTCCGCCTTATTTCCCTCTACTTAGCGGGGTAATTTTAAAAATTCCCTATCTCTTGCTGGCTTGCCGGGAAATCACCGATGGCACAGTACCAGAATGCGCTCTCTTGCTCGGTGCGCACTTCTAGCCTCCCCCTGGGCTAATTAGCGTCTGAGTCAAAGGAAAATCTCCACAAGGAAAGGAGACCAAGGGGTGTTCCGTTTCTTTCTAGAAGTTTTCTTCCCGCGTGATCTGAGCTCTGAAGGAAGAGTGTCTGTCAGTGACCCCCACGGTCAAGGAAGGTCGTGCCGATCCAGTTCTGAGAGAAGGGCTGAGGATGGAGGAGAGGAGATTATCAATAAGCGGCCCATTGATAGGCTCCCATGTTTGACACTGACTTCATCACGCGTTTCCAGCTTGCTCGAGTCCTCATTGACCGGGAAACGACGTACAACACACACTTTTTTATCCATGGGGTAAAAGTGGTTGGGCATGCCTGCATTGCCAATTGCCCATTCATCGTCGAGGCCAAGTTTTAGCCCTGCCGCTTTCGGCCATGCAAGAGTTCCCTTCCCGCGCCAAAACAACACACACGAGATAAGACTCTTGAGGATGCATGAGTATGTGTGACTGAAAAATGTGCCTTCGATTCAACAAATGGTATCCGAAAATATAGACCGCTAGTTCTTGATGCCGCCTGCGCCCCATGCCGCCCTGACCTTTCCTTTTGCTGTCTGTCTCAAAAGGCAACTCTGTGTGAGTTGAGTGAAATCTGTGTGTGTGTGATATGTACCTTTGTGCGCGGTAGTTCAATGCCCTTGTCCGTATTCGCCAAGCCAAGCCAAATGCCCTGCCCTTCCAAAATGCCAACTAAACTCCCTCAACAAATGCAATGCAATGCCTGTCTCCCCCTTGCCTGCTTGCTTGCCAGCTTGCCAGCCCTTCTCCGCAATCGAAAACCTCGTCTGCATTCCCGAGAACTCTCCTTAGCCCCGGCATTGACAGCGAGTGAGCCATTTCACTCACCAGCCAATGCCGTCTGGGTGGGGTGCAGACTGAGTCCTCAAGGGTCTTGCCCGAGAAAGAAGAAAGCGAATGCAAGAAAAATTTGCAGACAGAAGCAAGCAAGCAAGCAAGCAGTCAATCAATCAATCAATCAATCAATCAATCAATCAATCAATCAATCAATTCCACCCTCGCCTCGCCTCGCCTCGCATGCATGCCAGTACAGTGCTTTGAATGCTTTTTCTCCACCGACGGTGACAGAAAGGGGAATAATAAAAACAAGAAAGAAGAAAAATGGGTGATGTGTCAGAACTCCTGAAAATGCCGGTCGCTGTCTAGATGATGTTATGTGTCCCATGTCGAATGGGTTTCATGATTGGGTGATCGTGTTGCCATTGACAAATGTCAATTGACTTGGTGCCGAAATCTTTGTCCCGAGGTCCAGTTTCGATCGAAAAAAAAAAAAAAAAGAGACTGGCGTTTCGGCTTCGTGTTCGGGGCGGATTGTGCCATGCCATGCTGCATCATTTCCCCTCGTCTTGTCTGGTCGAGTCAGGTCAGGGCCCTGTCAGTTTGTCGAAACTGCTGGACACTGCCGGGGTTCCATCGCCGGCTTGTGGGACCGTGACTCGTGGCTGGGCTTCCAAAATCCTTCCATTGTGGTTGGGGGGCGAAAATTTGCATCATTTTACCCAGTGGTGCGGGTAGGCCTTCCAGGTACTCCGTAATGAGCTCAGGAGGTGGGCGCTTTGTCGGCAGGCATCCCGCTGCTTGTCCTGCCCGATCCGGCATTGCAAAGGAACCCTGCTCAGGTACATGACGTGTCATCGCTCTGCAAGAATCGGAGGCCCTCTGTTTTGGCCTGCCCGTGGCTTGTGGTGCTGTGGTGCAGCAGCGCAGCATTGCCCTTTGCCCTTAAGCGGTGATTGGAATCCACCGCACCGGAACTCCGTTGGGTGCCACTTCGTAGGGCTTTGTCGACATCTGTCTCGGGGGGAGCGCCCAGCGGGCCCGGCCGGGTTTTTGGTCGTCTAGTTTTCCGCGTTTGCGCATGGCCATCTCCATCACGGCGATACGGATGAAATCGGGGTTTTCACGCATTTCGCGCTGTCGCATGCCCGGCGGTGTCTGTGTGGGGGCCTGCGGCTGTGGCTGCTGAGGCGCAGGTGACGGTTGTGACTGCAGCGAAGTTGACGGATAAGCGTTTCGGAAAGATCCCGGCGCCGTTCGGGAACGCTGGATCTTGTAGGTGCGCATTTGAATCGAAGCAGCAAATGTGCCTGCAAATACCGTCTTTGTCGGGGACTCGATCCGTGCATTCGTCGTAGGGTTCAAGTAACGGCGCATCGCTGCCGAAGGCATCTCCTCTGACACGGGTGGCCGGCGTTCATCAGCATAGGGCACGTTAGGGTCGATGGTGAGAATCGAGCGGGTCAGGAAGTCGTCCGGAGGGATAGATGGAAGGTTGATGGCCGAGAAAGACTTGGCAGCCGATCTCAAAGCACGCAGCGATGCAGTCAAGTTGGACTTGAAAACAGATCGAAGCGGCTTGAAGGGCTGCAGGAATTGCAGCTTGCTGGGCTGAGCCTCTTCAGGTTGTTCCAGGGTAATAATGTCCATCTCATCGACATCAGCGTCGTCTCCAGCCAGGGGGTGCTCGTCCACGGATCCAGGTGGTGAGATAACAGGCTCCAGTGACTTTCGCATGGGAGTAAACCTCGTCCTCCGTGAGCAGAGGCTTGGTGTCCTAGGGCTGTCCAGAGATGAGAGGCAGTCGCTAGTAAAGGACTCATCAAGAGAAGGAATCGAGTCGACAGAGTAAGTCCTAGTTGACATGCCGGACCCGATATTGCAGTCACTAACGCTATCGTCGTCGTCGGCAATTTCATGAGGAGGCGAGAGCAGCATGTCGAGAGGGCTGCGGCTAAATGACCAGCTCAGCTCCTTCTCCGACGCCTGCTGGCAGTCGATGACCTCTTCCACAGTCAGGGTCTTCTCGGTGCGGCGGCGGCGCTGAAGTTGTCTTGGCCGGGGAATATCTGTCACGGCCAGCAGAGCGGCTAGCGAAGGCGACATTGCCTCCGATGAGCGCGAATCACGGGGCCGTCGGCGCTGAGATGTGTGACGCTTCTGAGGGTGGGTTCCATGGCGGTTGTTGCTGGCGGAGGGAATCTTGACCGGGCTCGTCGGAGTTGTGGGCCTTGTCGTCAAACTCGTAGTTGTAGTAGGAGGGCTGGAAGGGGAGAGACTAGAGGTCTCCCGCCGGTCCTTGCGTTTGCCCATTGTTGCATCGGATATTGGTTGTACTGGCGTGATGGTGACTGTAATGTCGTTCTTGCTATCGTCATACTTGGGCGACCAGCGCGGGAGGGTGAATGTGGTCGGCGTCGTGGTTGCGGTTGTGCCAGTCGCCGAAGAGGATGGTCGAGATGATGTATACGAGTCGTCGGTGTAGGCGTAGTTTACAGAGGAGGATGAGGAGGGCGAATATCGAGGAGTATGCGAAGTATGTAAAGGAATGGAAGAGGACAAGGACAAAGACGAGGGTGAAGGGGAGGGAGAACGGGAGGGAGTGGGAGTGAGGGCGGGAGATAAAGAGGGAGTCGGAATAGATAAAGCCGTGTTGTGATTACTCGCCGAAGGAGCTGAGGGAGGGCGCTGATACTGGGTTTGGCACTGGCGCTGGGCCAGCAGGAAGGAGCGTGGAGTCATCATAGTGGCCACCCCCCAGTCAATCCTAGTCCGAGTCCCGGAACCCAAGACGGGGCAAGTGCGACAGGGCAGAGCTTGGCTGGCTGGCACTCACACACTCGCACTCACACCTCCGTCAGACACCTCAGTCAGACAGCCAGGGCTGGCCAAGTGGGCTGCAGGTGGGTTGGGTCTCTCGGGTCGGTACCTCAGGGCCTGGTGCGCTGGCATTCAGTCTTGCGACAGCGGGGCGGGGTGGGCCCACGGGGCGGGCTTTCAGGGCCTTCCGGGGGGTTCTGCCCTGTGCTGTACTGTAGGCTGTAACGCGCCTGCGCCTGCTCAGCGTGCAGTGCTCCAGGGCCGGGCGGCACTGTAAGTTTTTATGGGTCCCGCTGGCGGCGCTCAAGGCTTCGGTTTCCAAGCCGCCTCAGCTTTCAGCAGGCAAGCCTCCTTTCACGATGTCTGGGGATCCGTCTCTTTCTGGGTCAATGTGTCACTTTTTGTATGCCTTTTTGACCTCCCAGGTCTGACGTCGTCTTCTGAGGGGCTTCCGACGCCCGATCGCTCAGCTGCTGTCCTCCTCCTTCTCGAGCGAAAATCGACACCAACTCTAGGGCCCAACCGGCTGAGGTTCCAGGCCCAGCCCAGTCCCGGATGTGAGATCCGCACCGCAGACCGGAGGGCAAGAGATGCAAAGCAAAAAAACGATGGACCAGTCCGGGGATGACCGCGTGTCCGTCTTGTCCCCAGGCTGTGCGTCGCAGGACAATTTCAGTAACGTAAAAACGAAGCCTTGGATTGGCTCCTAGGGTCAAGGGTGACGCTTGCGAGCTAGAGAACTGAAGTTGTGATGGACGCTGGGCGAATCACGGCGTCGACGGTCAAGTGGCCCCTCAGTGATGGACCCCGAATTGCCTGTGTTGCAAGCAGCTGGGGGAGGGTTCGAATGACGCTACCGCTGATGGCAGGTCGTGCCTTGCAGAGCGCTGAAGGGTTTCTCTGCTGTGTTTATACTCGTGTCGTGTGTCTATGG
Organism: Fusarium solani; assembly: GCF_023522795.1. Lineage (NCBI taxonomy): Eukaryota > Fungi > Ascomycota > Sordariomycetes > Hypocreales > Nectriaceae > Fusarium > Fusarium solani. Next base: position 1,155,175 of record NW_027072153.1, read on the forward strand.
CGTCTGGGGGAGAGGCAGATGCCGCGTGGGCGTGGACGAATCGAAACGAGAGACGGTGATCGTGGGGCCGCGGAGAAAGCTGAAGGCCATGTTCGCCTAAGAAAGGCCTGTGTGTCTCGACAACTCGTGGATTTGTCGATGGATTGATATAGACCAGAAGGAGACGACGGCCTCTTGCTCAGAATCTCTTGGCTACCCCCGGCGGATGAGCGGTGACCTCGAATACTTATTCGACAATTGCCCAATGCATGCACCCTTGGTCTTGGTCGTGGGGGAGTGATCCAGATGGGGATAACTGAGGTCCTTGGGCGAAGAAGGCGTGCCAAGCAAATGTCTAAGATTGAGCACAACAATCAAAACCACAGGCCCAACCGTCACGAGGAAGCAATGGGTGGACGTCGTCCAAGACGTAGCGCCAAACGGGGGAGCACAGTCGGCCAACAACAGGACAGAGAATAACGGCCCTCTTTGAAAGGGGACACACACGAGAAAGCCTCGGCCGGCCACACGGAGGATGAGGATGAGCTGGTCAGGTTGTCGGGTCAAAGACACATGCAGGCAAGGGTGCCGACGGGACGAAGGACGACGACAACGAGGTGCGGATACGATGGATGCAAATGTCCTGTGATGGTGGACTGAGAAGATATCGATTTCGAACCGCGGTGGGCAAATCGAGATGAGCCAGCTGGCACAACAGCAGTCGTCGAGAAGTGTTCCATACAGATCCCGGCGATGGATAGAGGGACGTAGGTATGTATGTATGTACCCCAACCTCTTGACCTGCCTATGATATGACTGTCTCTTCTATCAAGCTGAACGACGGCAGGCAGACGAGAGATAACAAACACACGAGTTAAGCTGCCTGATTCGGGTGTAGGTCCTATCGCATGCCCAGCTGATAAGGCAGCTCGCCGACGCGCCTCACGGGTATCACGACGCACACGCCTCAGCCTACCCGTCATGGCCAGGGTAAGCAATCTATCTCTAGCCAAGCTATTCTATAGCTGCATGCGTGAAAAGAGATTTTTTATTTCTCGTCGCGACTCGCACTTTTGATCTTTACGAGTCGGCGCTTGTCTCGCGAGTCAAGGTGAAGGAAGCCGAACCGGAGGCACTCGGCGGCTACTCCGGCAGTCGTCCGAAAAGCAGAGACCGGACCCTCGGAGCAAACCTTGCATGGAAATCCTTATCTTTTGGCTTTTGCACGTCGACCGTTTTTTGTTTCCCATCCGCGTCCGGCGGTTACACTACCTCCACGGCCCAACATCACTCCACAGGCACATGTATCTATCAATCGGCCCTCCGAACTCTCACGAACAGAGAGAGAGTCAGAAGGGGGGGTGGTCTCCCTCTGAAACCTGTCAGCATCTGCAGGGTCTCGGGAGAGCGAATAGGCCAACGACCTGAGGGCAAGACATTGATTCATTCCTGGTGACGCCATGTCTCTGTTGCCGAAGGGGGTCAGCCCTCCCCCTTGCGCCTGAGCGTGCCGGATGGATTCCAATGGGGTCTCGGGGTGAGGATAGGTTCGAACTTCTGGAGGGGAGGGTGAGGAAGAAGTGCGAGTGGTGACGCGCAGAGCCAACAAGAACGGGAGGAATCTTGCTCGTCGCCAGTCTGTCCTCGACCGTGCCGTCTAGTTTTGCGCTGGGAACTGACGATCATACTCTCATATTTCGCCGGCCATCACTTGGATTTCTCCCAAGAACCCCCTTGACCTTGGTTCCGGCCCTTCTCGCTGTGACATCACCGAAACAACCCAGCCCTAGATGCTGCTCTTCATCCCTGGTCACGCGAAACATGGGCCATCCGGTCAATCCGTCACACAGCCCGTATTCCCCCCAGTTCATGCTCACTCTCTCGTTTTAGGCAATGGGACCAAAACCTTGGTGCCCCCTCCACACTGGAAGCTTGTCTGTCCCTCGTGCTCTTGTCCCATCCCGTTTTCCCTCTACGCTTCTCCTTATCACGGCCGTCTGATTCGTCCTTGACCTCTGACCCTGCGCCGCGCCGTCATACGCCATCCACCACCCACACACACCAATCTCTGGGAAAAAACGCGGGGTCTGGATTCCCCACCTGCAGGGTCTGGCTATCGTGGTTGGTGATCCCCTCGTTCGCTTCCAAAAGTTGGCCGACAATATTGGAATTCCTGCTGCCGTTTTATAGGTGGTGTGCCAGCTGGTCCGGGGTGTTATGGATATTGGTGGTGACTTGACAAGGTTCTCGTGTTCAGATTCGGTTGCGTTCATCGAGATATCCCAGGCCCATGTTCACAGTAATACTCTGTGTGTTTTATTCTTGGCTGACTGACAACTGCAGGTGCCACGCGACAGAGACTGGTCGGCCGTCTTACTGTATCGTCCCAGCACCGCCTCCTCATCTGAGAAGGCCTCATCAGCCCAGGCTAGCATCTCGGGTGCCTAGCGAAGGCTTCCGCGACCCCATGGACCATTGAACCCCATGTTTCACTCGACTGCCATCACGGGACCCGTCAACTGACCTGAACATGAACGACTCGTCAGTTTGTCGCCTCTGTGGTCCCCATTCGTCGGTAATGCCAGCAGCAGTTCCTCAACGCATGCTCTCTCCATACATACCCCACGCTGTTTATCTCGCCGTCAGGCCAGCCCCATCAACTCCGGCCATCGGACAAGGCGCAAGTCGCAAACAGTTCTATGTCCCCCCAATCGCCACTGGGGCCAAGCTTCAAGATTAGATGAACTTTCAACTAACTTTTGTCAGCACTCTCTCCTTATCTCAACCGAGCGATTCCCTTTCCATCGCTCGGCTCGCCTTGCCGTTTTCAGGTAGGCAGCAAAACGGGCTTGGACAAGTCGAGAAGGTACGTACCGTCGTTCCCTGCGACGATGCAACCGTGCCCACTATTAGCCGCTGCTTCATGACGATGGCCAAGGGGAGTTTCCCCAGAGAAAGCCATTCAGGAGCTCTTAGAACGGGGACTATATTTCGGGTTGACTCGCTGTTGCGGTAGTTGTCGCCGAATGCAAAGGTTCCCTTGGTAGATCAGGCTCTCAGTCTGTCTACTACGTAGTAGATTGACGACGAAGTACCAATTGGCCCACTTGCATAGGTAGCCAGTCACGATACCTTCCTTGAATGCTCCCTCGGTTCCACAAGAGCCAGCGGTATGGTTCAATAGATCAATATGGTTTACAGAAGCTTTACAGATCTGTATCTTCTACCTATCACGTTCCATTACTAGTGACAGCTGTTACTCCTCCTCTGTGCCAACACTCCCACACCATCATCTCCCCGTCAGCCATGATCTTTTCCCTCTCCGCAGCCGAGACCTCCAGGCAACTGGCCTCATTGCTCAAGTCCGCACAGACAGAGATGATCTTCTCTACCTTGGTAGGATCCCCGGTATCCCCCGGGCTTGCCGCCACCATCGAGTTGCCGGCTGAGATTCTCTAGACCAGGAAGGGCAGCTGGCGCAGGTCTAGATATGCATGGAGACACACTTCCCGCGTGGTGGTGCGCTTGCGTGCTCGTACGATAACCCGGGGTAGGCTGGATCTGCGATGAGCCGAAGAGCTGCTCTGGATGACTATCGAGATTTCATGACTCGCTGGGCTCACTTTGACAGCATTGATTATCTCTATTGTGTGTGAATGAATGGTTTAATGTTTCTTTTTAAAAGGGTTTTATATACTATATCTATGAAGAGAACTCTAAAATGGGTAAATGCTTGTCTTCCATTTAATAGACTTGTCGTAAGCCTTGTGAATCCCCGTCTCAGTCATGGCAAATTGATGCTCGCATCCCCAATACACAAGATCCTCCACAGAGCACAGTACATTATTCTTGCAAGCTTGATAGATCGTTCTAGTCCCTTAACCCTCCAGAGGTGGAGCGAGGTAGTTGAGAGTTGTCCCTCAGCCCTTGGAGGAGGGTATCCAGCTATAGGGTAATCTGCATCGACATCAGGATGAAGTCTTTGGACAATCCAGACATCTTGTGGAGGATGTGGCGATATAAATGAGGGGGCTGGATCTCTCATACTCTGTCTTTGTTGTCATTATGAAATTGTCCCGGTAAATCCAGATAGCACAGCAATGGAAAGCTACAAGTCCAGCGAGATGTTGGTCCTCTAGGCCCTACATCTCAACTCGACGATCCCTTGGCTTCTACACACCGGCTAGCAACAATTGCCCTAAAACAGTACAATCTCATTCAGAGCGAGCGAAAGGAATTGATGCTTTCTGAAACAACTGTTGGATCGAATGGCAATGCGTATTGGCCCCTCTCCTCGGCTGGGTTTGTGAGAACTGGGCACTCTTCCTTTGCAACAACTTCCTTGGATTTTGCAGTCTTCATTTCTTTTTAGTATGTTCTATCAACTCTTAGTCAACTTCATTCTCATCTTTGCTGTGATGATTTAATGGGCCAACCACTAAAATGACTGCCCACCTGGTGACTCATCATGCCAAAGAACTCACCATTTCCACTGCGTCATTGCCAGCTGGTTCCGAGTTATGATGACGGTTCAAGATAGATGCCAGTGTCGATGAGTAGAATAGATAGGAAGAAGGCGAATCCAAGAGGCTGCTTTGATACCCCCCCAATGAGCAGATCAGGGATACCAGGGACACAAGGGACTTGGAACATAGGATACCCAAGGAACTGTATCTGGGTAAATGTTGATAGTGATTAAGGCAGAAGGACTGTATTGGATTTTTGCTATTTTTGCCCAATGTCCCTGGGGTCTGGAAGCGGAATATCTGGCCGGTGGAACGAACTTGATGACTTGATGCCGTACGTTGAGACGCACTCTATAATACGGGACACGGTTTCTACAGTTACTAATGGCCACGGCACATATCCCAGAGTATTCTAAACAGAGATTGAAATGGTTCTTCGAATGGTACATGTTTCAACACCAAATGATCATCGTGGGCCAACGCCGGCGTTAGTGTCAAATTACTAGCAACTCTTAGCTCCCCCAATGCTCCCGGCTACCAACTCTCTAGGCGTAACACACATAGATTGTCAACATTCTCACTTGCACAAGAATAGTCAGATCTTCCCGATGCTATGTTCAACATGAGGCAGGCCCATAAGCTGGTTCAGCACCACTGTCTAGCACATACGACCATACCCACTGGAGAACTCGGGATCCCGTCCGCTCTCCCATAGATAAGCCAGTGAGGGGCGGATTAGTAGTTGGGTCGGTGACGACCAGCGAATCCCCGCTGTTGTATGTTTTTTGCAGTTTGTTTCTTTTTTGCTCTTTGTTTATGTTGTTGTAAACAGTGTGTCGATGTGAAGAACAGTGGTTGGGGTTGATACTGGCAAATGTGGGGGATACCTTGAGACAACTCTCGCTTTTTAGTCAATGGACTTAAGGCTCCCCCTGTGCTGATAATTTGGAAAAAAATACGGGAAAGGAGTGTGGAGAGAAGAGTAACAACAGACATACTCCCATGTCTTCACATCCATGTTGTTGAGTTGCGGTGGCTCATCTCGTATCGACAACGCACCAACACTCTGAACAACACGGCCCAAGGGATCACCTCTCCGAAGACTTCGGAAAAACCCAAGGAGGACATGCTGCGGCGTGCTTGAGGTGGTAGATGACCGTTTAGTTACATCGGACAATATGCTCCGAGAAACCTCATTCGGGCTCACCCCTGAAGCCTCCTATTCTGCCCTTCAGTGCAAGGATAACTAGATATAACCCGAAAACCTCATCCATATTCAGCTAAACACGCGGTCATCTGGAATGTACAGGTTAAATGGGTACCCCTCGACCCGGAGAACCTCTAGCGAACTCGCAATATCCTTCAACGCCACAAGGGTCCTGGACGGGAAATTCGGCGGAGAATCGACGACAACATCCAAGACCTGAAGATGCTTGAATCCGCTTAGATTAGCTTTCCGTCTCCTCCGATCTTCCGCATTAGGCCTCCATCCCTCTTCGTCTTACCTTGCAAGCTCCAGCTGGGGGTTCTCCAGTCTTGGCCCACCGACGAGCCATCTCCCCTTGACCCATTCCTGCTTGGCGAAGCAAGGGTTGGAGATCGGGCGCTTAAATGGATTCCGCGAACCGAGATAGAGTTGCTCAATCTTTGTGTTTTCGACTTTGATCTTGTCTGACCATTCGCTCATGTCTCGTAGACTCATCCCGTCAAGGACAAGAGTTCGCAGGTTCTCATATCCGCCACCGAATAGAGAATCGGCGAGATGCAGCCACTGACTCTGTTCACGGAAATTACATTGCAGCGCCTTGAGGTTGCCCAGAATAAGACGGGGTGGCCCTTGGCTGTCATCGTCCCGGCAAGTCATGACCGTTTCATCGACCCATTTATCGACCGTGACGATAACACGCGAGCTTGGGTGACCCGTGGCGCCTTGCATGGATGCTAGTTGTCCCTAGCCTGAGTCGATGTGATGAAAAAAGAGAGGGACTCGACTTTTGTCGCCATGTGTAGTATCGATAGAAACGCAACCTCTAGATATTCCGAACGTATCTGTCCTTCCCGATGAATCCAGGTTTTGATTCCGTTTTTGTGAAGCCAATGTGTGGTTCCAGGGTTTAGCCACCAAGGAGGGCAGCAATTGCGTTGCTTAAGAGTATCCTCGACCCATGTAATGTCTACCGTCCGCTCCATCTGCTTCCGGAACGAAGACCCCCGAGGCCCTTTGCATACAGCCTCAAAGTCTAATGCGGTGTCACAATAAATGTGGCGGATGGACGGCCCGACCTGCGGATGTTTGAGGATGTCGATCAAGGCTTTAGTTAAACGGAAGGGGTTGCAAATGTCGAGAGCCGTGTAGAGTAGGTGTCGGATGCTGTGATGAACAACTTTACATGATGCTGCTAGGCTGATCAGAGCCTGGTGATGCACCTCCAGATCCGCCCACTCAGCATCGTCGGTGGTTACAAGAAATGGGGAGGTCTGGGCGAGGCGATGGGCAAGTTTTTTGGCAATGAGCACTATGAGCTCGAGGGGTATAATCATGATGACCGCGATGTAGTGAGATAGAATTAAAAGATTTATGCTTATGTGATATAAAGAGAGGATAGTTTGAGATACCGTCTTACACAGCTCTAGTTACAGGGGAGCGCAAACCCTTGTCTGTTCTTATACCCACCATATTTCCATCATCAGTCCTAGACAGACGTCCTAGAAGCTTGAGGTTGCACAAGCAATGTTAGTTACTATGAACAATATGTGTTGTCCCGACCGAATTGCCACAAACAATCTTTGTCGTCCTATCCAAATTGTTTGGAGTTTATTACCTCGCAGATCTTATATGTATTCATCCGTTCTTAACAGAGCCGCGAATGCTACGTCAACGGACGGACCCAGCCAAAATCTCAAACCGCTACAGTTTCGTCGCTTAAACCGGGATAAAAATCAGTTCAGAAAAAAAAGCAGGGCCCTGTCCGTCCCTGTTTCGTCTGGGAAACATTTAAACATCCACCAATCACGGCTTCATCCCAGACGCCCAACGTGAAACTGCCAAGATGAGCTTCAGTGGTGGGAATATCTGCATCGTCGGGGCCCTTTCATCTGAGAATCTCCGTTGAGAAGTCTTGGCGGTTGAAAGGGAGTTGGTATTTAATGTCATGATTCCTCGCAATAGAGGTTTTTGTTCGTTACGCCTCTCGACGCCAGCCGTTGTGTGAATTCTTGTATACACATTCTTTATTTTCTCTTCTTCATTCTATAACATCTTTCTTGACGCTAGCCGTCCTGATATATTCCTTCTTTTTTTTTTTATTTATTTACAAATACTCCTTAAAAACAAAATCACAATGCGCTGCATTCTCTCCCTTCTCTCCTCCGTGGCCCTGGTGGCCGCCCACGGTTACGTCGAGAGCGCGACCATCGGAGGAAAAGAGTACGAATTCTACAACCCCAACGTCGACCCCTACTCCAACCCTACCCCCGAGCGCATCTCGCGCCCCATCCCCGGAAACGGCCCTGTCGAGGACATCTCTTTGATCGACATCCAGTGCAACGGCTACACTGCCGGTGGTGTCAAGGGTAGCCAGCCCGCTGCTCTGCACGCCGAGGCTGAGGCTGGATCTACTGTCAACCTTCGCTGGACTCTCTGGCCCGACTCTCATGTCGGTCCTGTTCTGACTTACATGGCTCGTTGCCCTGATGAGGGTTGCGATGCTTGGGAGCCTGCCAGCGAGAAGGTGTGGTTCAAGGTTCAGGAGGCTGGACGAGAGGGAACCTCCAACAACTGGGCTGCTGTAAGCTTCATGTCTCTAAAAAGTGTAAGTTGAGAAACTGACAATACTTTAGACCTCGCTCATGAAGGCCGACAACGAGGGCATCGACTACACCATCCCCAGCTGCCTCAAGCCCGGCTACTACCTCGTCCGCCACGAGATCATTGCCCTCCACGCCGCCTACCAGTACCCCGGAGCCCAGTTCTACCCCGGTTGCCATCAGCTCAAGGTCGTCGGTGCCGGCTCGACCGTTCCCACTGATCTCGTTGGTTTCCCTGGAGCCTATGCCCAGAACGACTCCGGCATCGTCTATGACGCCTACAAGGGTGAGTTCTATCTGTTTGTTAGCTATTGCATGCCTGCTGACTGTTGTCCCAGCTTCCACCTACAAGATCCCTGGCCCTGCTCTGTTCACCTGCTAAATGCAGACAACTCTTCGCCGTGGGGGTTGAGGAGATGTAGATAGGTCTCGTTCTCATGGCCGCCAGTCGGCATGTTGAACAACGTTTGGGTTGTACATGTATTCGAAACTTCTTGTACATATACCTACATTGCATGTACATTTCATTAAAAAGACATATAAAGCCTGGCTTTGAACCGGCTTCACTCTTGCCACTTCAAACAGCACATATATCAGTGACACGTCTTGAATTACATGGGATATTAAACTTGTTGCAACACTAACGACGCTCAAAAGCACGCTTCCGTCACTTTTCCAACTTCTTGGTGTTTGAAGAACTGAAGGTTGCAGCTCTTTTGATGACCTGCTGTACCTCTACAACAGGAGCCTCGGTGTGCACCCACCAGTGCCAGACAATAGCCAGGAGAACGACAAAGATGGTCAGGGGAATCGAGATCCACCACATTGTCCAGAACAAGGGCGTCAGCATCACGTTCCACGTCTTGCCATCGTCATGAGCTTCGGACAGGAACAGCTGCGAGCCAATGACTGTGGCGACGCCGGTGGTTGGCAGGAAGATCATGGTGATGGCGGCAATCACCTTCATCGAGTTGGAGTCTTGAATCATGACCATCGAGTCCTGTTGCGTGACCAGGTTAAACGACAGCGTGATTGCATTGTCGACGCGCTTCTGGAGACTGTTCAGACGCAGCTGGCTGGAGCCGAAGAGTGAGCGCCGGTACTGGAGAGTCTCGCGCAGCTGCTTCAGGACAGGCTCGTTGGTCGTGGGCCTCGTGTGCTCGTGGTTGCCGACGTTGCGGATAGTAGCGTCGACGAGCATGATGCACGAGTCGATGGCCTCGGCGATGTGGATGATGTGCTTGGCGCAGTTGTGCATGGCCGCGAAGGGGATCTTGGAGCTCATCTTGCGAATGTTCTTAGAGTTGGCGTACTCGAGGATCAACTGCTCCTGTTAGAATGGGGCGATAAGTAAGGGGAGAGGGTTACTTGCGTGTTCTAGAGGCCCAAAGACAGTGTTCATCTTCCAGACTGTATCGTCGACTTCAAAGTACAGCGCCTCAAAGAGCAGATCAAACAGAATGTACGGATCCGTCACGACGTGCTGCCACGCCTTGGCCGCGACAAACTCATTGATCCTCTGCCTGATCCTAGGCATGGCACCGAAGCACACCAGTGTAGTGCTCCCGTCATTCTCTACACGCAGGAAGAAGCCCGCGCGGTGCCAGCTGTAGTCAGCCTGCGGGAGCGTCGAGATGTGGTATCCCATGGTTGCGGCGCGGTTGTCCACCTCGGGCGGGTTCGAGCCATCCTGCTTGATGTCGATGTTCTTGCACAGGAAGTGGAACCACGAGCTGGAGCCATTAAGATCGGTGCTTCTACCAAAGCTGTGGCTCACGGACTGGAGGCGTTCTTTGGTAAAGTCTCCTGGGATGTGGAGGATGTCGAAGAGCTCGAGGGTCTGCGCGAGGGCATCTCGACGGGGGAGATCTAGGGGAGCAAACCTGAGAGAATGAGTTATTTAAATTCTCGATAAAAATTGTATACTTCCGCTCCTGCAGTTATTCCCAATTCATGGAGTTGCAGATGGCGCAAACCTACACAATTCTCAAGCTCGCCTTTTGGCGGAGACACTGGGCATTTGGCTCCAGGTACCAACGGCCCTCGGGATGATCTACAACTGATCAGCGGCTAGATCGTCTACGCGGGGAAAAAACGTCTTCTTACCATGGGAAACCTCCCAGATGTTGAGCATCCACTGAGGGAAAGCAACGGTGATGGGCGTCTGCGTCGCCTCTTGGGCAAACGCATCGTGAGGACTGTCTCTGTGCGTCCACGACATCATGAATTTGCTTTGCTTCTTCTCTTCTGTGGATCGTCTTCTTTGCTAGACAAAACTCAGCCTGACTGACTGTTCGCCCCATCGACCGTCTTTTGACACAGTCAAGTAATGGGATGCTTGCCGCCGCGCAACACTCAGGGGTCTCGGACTATCGAGCCACGGCGTCGAACCGGCGCAAGGCATCCCATGTCTAGGACTATTTCATGGCGTCGAGCTATTTTCTGCAGAAATATTGTACAGGCTTGCCGAATATCCAACGGATGTTGCGTCTAGACCGACGCCATGTTTCAGCCTGCAGGCGCCGCATCGCCGTCTCTGAACGGAAATGCAGGGCTTTTAGCTGTGCACGACCAAAAACGGACGTGAAAAGGCCCCCATTCGCTCGTCTCCTCGCGTAGAGTTTTGATAGTTGAGATTGTTCCTCTTTGCTCTCCACTCAGTGCGTCCCGACCACTTGGGTTGGGTTGCACTTGGCGGACACTGGTCTAGTGTATCTCCCAGAGCCCGCTCTCAGGGCTGGATCTCGGACTTGCCAGGGGTCCCCCAGGACAGGGGTTCCCTTTATTCACTACGAACCTAGTTTCTACACTATCACAACTGCCGAACCCTCACCTGAGGCCGTGCAGGTCTCACTACGTGGGCGGATCGTCGCACCTCCAGAGTAGAGACTCTGTAGGGCTGCGCTGCCGTTACCCCTGCCTAGACAAATCCAAACCTCTCTCGCCCGGTGTGCCGCTTCCGGAAAGATGGGGGGTCGTCTAGGGCTGAACGAGCCAGATGGCGGTAAACATTTCAAACCAGGCTGCGTTGCTTGGCAGGGCTGGTCGAGACTGCTGGCGCCGTGGCACACGACCGACTTGCACAAGTGACGCCATGGCTGAAAGGCCCTACCAATATCATCCACGGGAGTGACATCCCTCAGGGCTCAGCCGCTTTGAATAGTTCCTAGTCTATCGGATAGCAGAGACCTAGAGCCACGGAACAAGCCGCTCCACCCCTACTACAGCAAGCAAACGTCGCTCAGTCATGTCCTATCACACGGCCCAGCGCATCGTGAGGCTGGACGCAGGAGTAGAGTACAGTAGCAATCACATGCGCCCTCCCTTGGGATTGATCCAACGTGCGACGCGAGTGGTCCTATGCATAGATTGTGAATACCACCCCCGTTCCCCAAACGGTCTAGGTCTCCGGTGGCGAGAGGACATCGCACCTTTTCCTTTCAGCCCCCTTCGACTCATGGGCATGGGCATGGGGTAGGCAGACATGATGGAGCCCGCCCAGGCACCGTCACGAGACGGCTAGTTGCATTTCATGGAGCCTCAGCTCCTTTTCCACCTGGGAGCTCTTGGTGTGACAAGAGTCGTTCGGTTTGTCCTGTCAACATATTAGCGTGCGGCCATCCGAGAGAGAGATAGCCAGAGAGATCACCCGAGCTCTTTGACCCCTTTCTTTTTTCTTTCCTTCATCAAGCCAGCGAGTGATTCGTTATCTTTGCCTCTTCATAATTCGCATACATTAACCATGGTATGTCTCCCTCTTCTTGCGGATGTGTCTTGTTGCTGACTCTCGCCAAGGCTCACTTACACGGAGGCTCCTACGACCCCAACGTGGTCAATGTAAGCTTGCCCTCTGAGGACTTCTCTTCCAGGTCGCATTGTGCCAACACTTCATAGTACCAGCAGCCGCCTCCCCCAGTGTCGCACCAAGCGCACGGTGGTGCCTACACTCCGGGCAGTTCTGTCGTTGTGAGTATTCCATTCCCTTGGCAACTGTCCCAACGTTTCTTACCATGATATGTACCAGTCATACCCCAACCAGCCCTTCACACATCCCTATCAACAACAGCCCGTGTCACCTCCCACGAGCCCTCTCTCAGCCCAATCCGGCGGTTATCAAGTCCCCGTAGGACAGCAGCAACCCATTCCCATCGGACAAGTGCAGCACCAAAACACCATGCAGTACCAACAGCAGCAGCAGCCCACGGTTTGTCTCAGCCTCACCTCAAACCTCCGCGCATCGCTGACCGTGACAGTATGGTGGGCAGCAGGGTGTCGTCTATCAGCAACAAGGACAAGGCAATGGACAGCAGGACGGAACAATGGTAAAGCTCTTCCGTGGCTGCTTCTGCGTATAGGCACAAATTGAACTTTTCTTAGCAAACCAAAGGTGCCATCGTCCCCGTGTCTGCCGCGCCGCTGTCGCCTCTGAATAGCTCCGAGGATGGCGAAGTAAATACTCACTCCCAATCGTGGCCCAATTACGCTTGCTGACAGGTTGACAACAGAAAGGCGAGAAGGAGTTCCCAATCAAGCTCAAGGGCTCCCATCACTTCTTCGAGCCTCGAAGCGTCTTCCGATGGCGCAATCCCGTGCTGTACCAGAAGCCTGGGTACAACTTTACCGATACCGAGACCAAGATGAGACATCGCGACTATGCTGGTCGTGTCTCATACAAGACCCGGTCCGATCGATATCTTCATCACAACGATGGCTACCTTCGCAACATGTACGTCGCAGCGACCGACGACATTTATGAAGGGCCAGGAACTTCCACTTGGAAGAGGACCTATGTCCGCAAGGTTGCGCCCATGAAGGTGCGAATCGCAACCTGGGTCATTGACTTTAGCTATGACCCCCAAAGCTGGGAGGATTGGGGCATCATGGTGCTCAGAGCCCTTCCTGCGGCCATTGCCATGGCTCTTGTGGTAAGTTGTCTTTCTCTTCAGCACTGCGCATCTATCTGACAATGTTAGTTCTGGGACGGTAAGCCCACCGTCATCAAGCGAAGCCTCTGCTATGCCCCGGTCCTGTACAACTACCATGGCGATGCCAAGGTCTGGAGCAACCTGCTGGAGAACCGCAAGGGCCTCTCCCTCATGGCCCGGAACAACCAGGTCTATCGCATGCTGCGCCCGCGATACCTGTGCTTCCTACGCGAGCCCTTCAACGACGAGAACAGGGGAGTCGACGTCCGCAGCGTTGTTGAGTGGGAGAACAGCGACGGTCGGGATGCCAACTTGGCCTACCTGTTTGTCGCCTACTCGACTGAGCACTTCAGCCACAGCTCTGAGCAGGACATGATGGCTCTCCATCACATCGCTGAGACGGCTTGTCGAGCTGCGAAGCTTCCTGCTTACTGGATCGCCTGCAGCTGCATGCGCGACGAGAGTGAGCTGGAGTCTGATGTAAGTGCTGACAGGCCCGTCCCGTTGCCACCTTGACTAACGCCAATAGGTCTACCGCATCTCTGATGTTCTTCGCGGCGCCAACAGTATGATCATCGCTGTCGGAAGAGGCAAGACGGCGATGTCTTCGGGCAAGGCCAACACGGAGTCTCTCCTTCGTGAATGGGGTAGCCGAATGTGGACCTTCCCCGAGGTTCTTCTCAGCCCTGGCAGAAGTATCTCCATCTATACTCGCGACAGTGACCTGTCGTCGCCGCTGGTGGTTGCCAAGAACCAGTTTGCTGCTCAGGTCTGGACGTATATGGACCCAGATATCGCCCGTCACTTGATTGACCACTATCTGGGCACCATCAGCCTGAGCCGACTGGAACAAGCTGTTCTCGCCCTCAAGTGTCTGTACAGCCGTCACACAACTGAGTATCTTCCCGGTGATCAGGCCTATGCCCTCATGGGTCTTCTGAGGCTTCGACCCCAGGTTGACCGAACCGACACTGCTTTCCAGGCCTTCTCTAGACTGTCTCTGGCCAATGACTCAGATAGACTCCTCGAGCGCTACATCTGCACTCTGCCTGTGGACAAGGATCAGCCATGGTACAACATGGAGGATGCGTACGAGTCCTCGCTCTGGGATATCACTCCCTACTGCCAGGTTGCTGGTATCGCGGAGAATGACACCATCATCATTGACGGAGCTTGGGGCATCTCCGTCCGCTGGAAGACCTTCTACCCCGTCTATTGGTCGACTGGGCCGTCCTGGAAGAGATGGCTTGCCGGTCTCGCCGTCGAATGGAATGGTGCCTTCTTCATCATCGCCATCGCTCTCATTGCCACTGGCGCACAGGCTGGCCCATACGGTGCAAGCACTATCGCCCCTGGTGTGATTTTCCTGCTTCTGTTCCTTTACATCTGGATGATCACACCTGGTCTGGTGCGAGTCATCTATGGCGGCAAGTTTGCTGACACACAGGCTGAGATGTTTGGCTTTGAGGGTCACCTCAACTCCCCAACCATCGAGCGTGCCATCTTTGGCGGCAACTTTGGGCGATTCTCCTGGAGCACCCATGGAAGTCCCCTGAGCCGAAGCGTCGTCAACCAGTATGGCGAGCGTGTTGGTATTGACCCTTGCAAGGATCCCGAGATCCGAATGAAGGTTGAGGCGGCTAAGAATGCCCGTCCTGGTGAAAAGAGGGTAAGAAGTTAAACTTCTAATATCCGTACCATTATAGCTGACATATTCCAGATCTTTACCCTTGTCGACACCTACAACATGGAGCTGACCCTGTTCGAGGCCGTCAGACCCCCCGTGACTCTCATGTTCTGTGCCTCCGAGGGTGGTATGCAGCGAGCCATCGGATGCTCCTATGAGTGGGAGACGCAGACCATGTACCGCGAGACGGTGCTGAGGATGCCTACTACCGCTCTGAACCGCATGGACCGAGTGCCCCGGTTCCGCCTTGGAATTCAGCGTCCAGTGTACTCTTCTGTTCCGGTCAATACCGCTGCCCCGGGGAGTGCGGTTTAAGTCATGTTGCGTAATGTTTGGCTTCTCTGGGTGACGTTTTATGAGTCTTAGTAGTTTAATCAAGTTGTTTCGTTCAATTAAGAACTTAAGTAATGATCAATGTGTTTGTAAGATTGATGCGATGGTCGTAGAGTTGGTGATAAGGTGTTAGCTTTAGGTGGAGCGCCGAGCTCTTATCGATAAGCCTCAGCAGGAAGAGCCCCGCTCTTGGCTCAGTCGACTGCCTAGATCACCAACATCAACTCGTCCTCTGCATCTCCATCACTCGCCATACCCAGGAAGGAGCTGGGGTTGTCACGATGGAGACATCGGCTCTGAAAGCGTGGGGTATGCTCCAAAAACCCCCTCCCAGCTCTTAAACGGTACTGACACATGCGACAGAGCTGGACAATAATGTCCAGTTAATCGATCCCAAACGCGACGCTCTCTACAACTACGATGCCGCAGCTCAGAAGACCATCGCCGATGCCAAACCGTGGACTAAGGATCCAAACTACTTCAAACATGTCCGAATCAGCGCCACCGCTCTCATCAAGATGACCATGCACGCGCGCTCTGGTGGCAATCTCGAAGTCATGGGCCTGATGCAGGGCTACATTGATCAAGACACTTTTGTCGTCACCGATGCGTTCCGCCTTCCCGTCGAAGGAACAGAGACACGAGTCAATGCCCAGGAAGAGGCAAACGAATACCTGGTTGAATACCTCGACCTTTGCCGAGCGCAGGGCCGCCAGGAGAACGTGGTGGGCTGGTATCACAGCCACCCCGGCTATGGATGCTGGCTCAGTGGTATCGATGTGGACACAGAGGCCATGCAGCAGCAGTTCCAGGATCCCTTCCTGGCTGTTGTCATTGACCCTGACCGCACCATCAACGCCGGCAAGGTGGAGATTGGCGCTTTCAGAACCTACCCTGCTCACTACAAGGCGGATCCTGTTGGCGGCACAACCGCCGATGGCTTCCAGGCAGTACCGCTCGCCAAGGCTGCCGAGTTTGGCGCTCACTCGAGCCGCTACTACAGCCTCGAGGTCTCACACTTCAAGAGCTCGCTCGATGCGCATCTCCTCGAACTTCTCTGGCATAAGTACTGGGTCCAGACCCTTAGCCAAAACCCTCTCCTTACAAACCGCGACTACGGAAACAAGCAGGTCCTGGACCTGAGCTCCAAGATCAAGGAGGCCACGATGGGCATAGCACGCAATCAGGCAGCACAGAGCATGATGATGAGGAGTGGAGCGAAGAACACTGACAAGGCGGTGGAGAAGTTGGCCAAGGACGCCAACCTCATCGCCACCAAGGAACGGTCTGGTCTGATTGCGAGCCAGGTAAAGGCCAGCGTCTTCAACGGGCTCGGGTCCAAGGAGAACCCTACATCGTAACGAAGCTTGATGATCTGGAATTTAGGAATGCGCTTAGCATTACAAACGGCATAGATGGCGTTCAGAGGTGAATAAAGAGGCCTTGTGTATCCTTGCACTCGCTTGTTTTTGGTCGCTTGGGCTGGTGTTTCATGCTCTTCCAGTGGGGTCGCTCAGCTATCAGCTGGCAATGCCCCTCGTGCTAAATGTGAGCTTATCCATTGCTGAGAATCAATCATGGCCGGACAGATCTCCTGGACCTGGAATAGTGCGCTTTACTAAGAGTACTTTTGAAGGATCCCAATGGGCCTTTTGGAGGCCAAGAAGGCGTTTACAGTGAATGGCTGTCATGTAGCCAGACTCTTGAGAGATGTTTCGGCTATCCAGGCGCGAGAAGATACTCGTGAGAAAACCACATGTATGAGCTTGTTCCTCCACAGAACTGAAAATTATATTGAACCTGTTATCATTATTTCCTTCGTATCATCTGCTGTGGCATGAATGCCTATATCCCATTTTCTCGCGTCGTCAATGCTCCGTTGCGGGGTTGAGGTGCCCACGACCTCGGGCAGAGATCCGGGGAAGTGGGTCCAAGGACCGGAGGCAAGACGATACCAGCCATGCCATCATTGAAGCAAGACCGTTAATCTCTACAATAGGGTTTCTAACGTCGAAGATAATGAAGAAGAGTGGTTTCTATTGTCTTTGTAGTATTGACAGATTAATCTTAGGCCACCCTGAAATCTCTCTTTTAACTACTAACTATGCAATCTTGTCTCGCTATGCAATCGTTTTCCCTCAACAGCTTGCCTACGTTTATTAAAGAATCAACTTGAAATTGTTTTACGGCCCAACGTTCGGTTGTCTTCACTTTGATTGAGCTTTCTGTCACTGAGCATGGATGCCGGGGATGTTTGCCCAGGCCGCACACCCGTAGTAAGACTTCCCGGCTTGGCGATGGGAAGGACGATGTGACACAAACTTCAGTGCCGTTCAGTTTACAGGGTCTCCATCGTTCACGGTATCAACGGGAGTAGTAAAGGCCCAATCCTTCTCCTCAGACTGGTTGCCTCTAAGAAAATGGGAGCTCGCATCCCATGAAGCCATGTGTGCGTCCCAGCCATCGGCAGTGCTACCTGTGGCGCCTCACGAGACGAGGTGGTGAATCTAGACGGAAATCTAGATGCGACGCGCGTGCGACAAAGCACGTTGTGCTCTGGGAGTTTGTCTCGAGCCCCCGACTGGGCAATGATTGCCAGCCTCCCGCGGCCGGAGAAGGCAAGGTGAGGTGTGATGGTTTGGGTTGCGGTTGAGGAGAGCTTCTTGCAGAGCCGGTCCGTTTGAAAAAGGCAGGGGAACGGCAAAGTATCGTGTTGTTTTGATGCGTTCAGTGGCTCAGAGCTAATTCCTGCCGAGACAACCACCAAGACGTCACCCTTCAGCTTCGATAGCCAAGCTCTCTCACATGCTTGCCGTCTTCCGCATTTCTGGTCGGGGATTTACTGGAAGCGTGGAGACTTCCTCTGCAACTGGCGAGCGGAAATGGAATCATTGGGTCTGGAAATGGGGCAGCTTGTGCTGTTGGCCGTCGGAATCGGTGCCAGGTCGACACCATCTTGGCTCGAGGATTTCCTAATGGATCACGATTGTCGTTGTGATGGGGAGCATTGGACAGCACATCACCAAGGGGTACCTGACGTCGACAGGCCCAGTCGAGGCACCGTGACTGGCGTATTACCTCTTGGGCTTCCGCTCGGACGACATTGCTGGGCTGGGGATTGAGGTGTGCTCGAGGTACTGACGGTGTACTGTAGAGGTTGGTCAAGTCGGTGACGTCATGGATCGCTCACTTTCACATCCAGCGAGCCAAGCTTCTGATGCGATCGCGACATCAGGCCACGCGACGCGATTAAATGAGATGGGAGAAAGCAGGGCATGCGCGCAAGGGAGCAGCTGGCGATTACGTTGTTATTGGGTCAAATCCATGGGTGATGACGATGCTAAGGCTCAAGGTAGACGTCCATGATGGCTTGGTCTTTTTTCATTTGGTGGGGACGACACCAAGAGATCAGTCTGTGCTAGCTCTCCCGTAGCCCATTCCAGCCAAGAAAGGATCCTTGTTTGGTCAAGTCGAGATGGATTAGACAATATTGAGAGCCTCCCAGGCCTGCCCTTGTCGATTTTCTCCCAGGTGGAGAGGGAAATCATGGGGCTGGAGATCATGTCAATCATCCGGGAGACGGCTCCAGATTAGTAGAGTAGCATCCATTGATCCAGAAGAGCATTATCTCGATAGCAGAGCACAAGACATCGACACACAGAGTCAGACCTGCATCACCAGCAGGTGTCCACTTCACAGCCGAAGCGTTGAGGCGCAAGTAGACAGGAATTGCTCTCGTCTCACCATGCTTTCGGCGAGGTAGCCAGGGGTCGGTGAGACATGATGGAGCAGCAACAGCGCTTGATCTGGGTCGTTTTACCAGGGCAACCCACTCTTTGATCGAACCATTAAACCGAGACGGTGGGTGAAGGAGAGCATCAAGCGTTTGGTGGCCGAAACAAGAGCTTCCCGTCGACTTGTTTGGTAGAGGGGCCCAGAACGTCGTTGAGGTAGCATCATGAACAAACAGGCTCGACGCCGCCGTTTCTTTTCCCCTGGCGCCTGGTACCACCTCCAATTGGATACAAATTGTAGTAGCAGGAAAAAAAAGAAAGGAAAACCCTTGCTCTTCAGTTGCTGCCCTTGACTGAGGATCCATGAATATCTGCTCGACCCCTGCTGCGCCGTAGGGTTCGCTCCGGGACAGCACTGAGCCGCCAGCTGGAGCAAGCAAGGAAATGAAAGCAGCCCCAGCAATCAAATCATGGCGAATTGACGGGTAGCGCGTGCGGTAGTGCACACAGTAGGTACAATAGGCGTAGGTGTCCGGCTTGGTCGACGTAGGTACCGCAGCGTAGGTATCTTAATTAGTGGTTCTGCGACAAATTGGCCGATGACGTCCTCGATCAGCGGGTCGTTCTCCCTTAGCAAACGTCAACGTCACTCCCTCCAAGACGAAGAGGCCCCGGATCCAGCCAACTACCGCTTGGCCTATGCGATCAGGATGGATGGATGGAGGGGATGGATGGTAGGGTGTCAATGTGTAACTCGAGGCCAGATCAAGGTAGACTGTGCTTGTGCCTGCCTGTCACCAACTTCCCAAAAGTATATGTAATCCAGCATCTCTCCTTCTCACTTCTCGCAGCTCTTTCCTCATTTCATCATCCCATCAAACATCAATTCTCATCTTTTTACTTTGTGGAAGTCGCAAGCAATTATACCCCAACCTATTCACGAATAATACCATCCTCTTTGTGATACCCCATACCCTAGGATACCAAACAACAGCTCTCCTATTGTTTCCTCTACCTCAAGGACCGACATAAACAACTTATCTCTGGCCATCGACAGTTTAGCCCTATCGGAGTCCTTCTATCCATTCCTAGTCCAAAACACCCAGCACTATTTCGAGGCGTCATAATACACATTCACACTCTGTCGCCAACATGACTTCCAACGCCAACGTCAACAAGCCCACAAACTCCGAGGTGAAGGAGGCCGACGTCAACCGAAAGCTTCAGCTCTACGGCATTGCCTCTGCTTTCCAGAATGGCAAGATTCCTTCGGTATGTGGTTACAACTTCGACTATCGACGACAACACGCTAACAATATTTCAGAACGATCAAATCGACGTCGCCCTAAGCAGCTTCCTCGCCTCTCGCGCCCTATCGAGCCCTCACGAAAAGCTCTCCGAGGAAGGCAAGACTCTTGTCAAGGACGCGCGCGATGTTATTCAGCAGGCCAAGTACCTTCTTCTGTCCAAGAACGAGGGCAACTTGATTCAGGACTTTATCTGGCAGACTACTCAGTTTGACGCCAAGAGTGTTAACACTCCCAACGCTCCCCTCAGCAAGGATGCTGCCAAGAAGGACGGCGATGAGGCTCTTAACGGCCTGAGGACTCTTGGTACTCTTCTGATCACCAACGGCCAGTTCCGAAAGCTTCGTGAGTTACTCTTCAGCACAATTTGAGAATTGTACTAACAACCCATCAAGTCCAGGACTCCACTATCCTCTTCCGCGACATGGCTGGCGATGCCGCTACCAACGCCGCTGCCCGTGTCCGTCCCTCGGATGAGCAGCTCCGACAGATTGACGAGCCTGCTCAGGACAATGTCTGGCATGAGGCTCCCGACTTCTCCAAGGAGAACTTCAAGCAGCAAGCCAAGGGTTTCTACAGCGGAAACCCCAAGGAGGATGCCAAGGACACTGCTGCCGCCGGTCTCAATGCCGCTGTTCCTCAGCAGGAACAGCAGGGCACTTACACGCAGGTCACTGACGGCCCTAGTACCCTCGCTGGCGCCCGCGAGGTTGGCCAGAACGTTGATCCCCAGGCTGGAAAGAGTGCTGCTAAGCAGGCCGCTGATGCCAAGCTCGATAACAAGGTCGACCCCGAGACTAAGCAGAACATTCTTCAGCGCAACGAGGAGTATCGCCGCCGCGCCCGTGAGTACTTCGACAAGAAGATGCCTCAGGAGCGCAAGGACCAGATCATCTGGCGCCTCAAGAAGATGATTCTTGAGTGCCAGCAGCACGAGGACTACTCCCAGGCCATCCAGACTCTCCTCCGTCTAGCTGAGAGCTACGGCAAGCACGGCCGCACCTACGGTCAGGGATCCGCTGATACCGCCAAGGAGGCCCGATCCGGGTTCTCTGCCGCCGAGTATGATTTGCGCACTATCATTGAGCGATTTGCCAACGGTACCTCGACTGAGGATCTTTGGGACTCGATCGGCCAGATCTACCGCGATGCCGACAACGATCGGGAGCTCAAGGACTGGTTCAAGGCTATGAACTCTTACATCCGTCGTTGCCTGCTTCAGCAGGGCTACATCCTGGAGGATGAGTCTACTCGCGAGTGGGATCAACTTTATGAGCAGGGCCGATTCCTTCTCCGCGACAAGTACCGTGGTCACACTGACCGTGTCGTCGATGAGATCAAGTTCCTTGCCGATCAGTTCGATCAGGATGCCCAGAACCATGCTTTCGCCCAGTCTCTTCAGAAGCTCTTCAAGGATCTCGGCAACGATGTTGACGGCAAGCCAGTCTTCAAGCCTCATCTTATTAAGGATCTAAGGGATGTCATCCTCCCAGCTATCTTTGAAAACATTGCCTACATTCCCATTCCTCGCATCGAGTACACCGATCCTCAGGTCGATGCCATCATTGAGAACCTGGTTCTGGAGAGCGACAACTTTGCGCCCAACGTCTTTGAGCTTTCGAGCGAGCACTACTTCCGCTGGGGCCGCAAGAAGATTGCCAACAAGAACCATCAGACCATTGAGGTTAAGGTGGCCGGCATCCAGATGGATTTGCGCGACGTCAGCTTCCACGTCAAGCGCAAGAAGGGCTTCCCTTCCATCACCGACACTGGTGTTGCCGACATCATCCTGCCTGGCGATGGCTTCTCTTTCAAGATGAAGGTGTCTACCGCTGAAAAGAAGGACCGCCAGAACTACTTCAAGGTTGACAAGGTTGACGTCGACTTTAAGAAGCTCCAGATCAAGATCAAGAAGTCAAGCCACAAACTCCTCTTTGCCCTGGTCAAGCCGCTCATGCTCAAGGCCATCCGCCCTCCTCTGCAGAAGGCAGTTGAGAAGGCCATCAAGGATCAGTGTAACAAGCTTGATGCCTTGATGTACCAGATCAGGCAGGAGGCGGAGCGCGCCGCCGCTGAGGCCAAGAGCGATCCTGAGAATGCCCCCAACATTTACAACCGCTACTACACTGCCGCCCAGCAGCAGCTGGCCAAGGGCAAGAAGAAGGCCGAGGAGGCTACCCAGGACAAGAAGGCCAACATCGCCATGACCAAGGAAGACAGCATCTTCCCTGACATCTCCCTCCCTGGTGGCATCAGCACCAAGGCCACCGAGTACAAGGAGCTTGCCCGCAAGGGCGACAGGTGGGAGAGCCCTGTATTCTCCATCGGTTCTGCCAAGAAGAGCACCGACATTCCTCCTGCGCCCAAGATCCAGCGCAAGGCCCATCCCGTTTCTGGCCTCGGCCCCCGAACCACTGACACTGGAAACGACTCTTACCTCCCCGGTAATGGCCACCAGGCGGGCAACGGTCATAGCCACGTCGGTAACGGCCACAGCCACGGCAACGGTAACGGTGCCTTGAACGGCAAGGACCTCAATGGCAACGGCAACGGTTATCACCTGAACGGTAATGGCAAGCACTCGCACGCTGGCAACGGCTACAGTCTCGGAAATGGCCACACTGCGTACGGCGGTCAGGCCCTGCCTACTGGCCAGCCCATCAGCACCATCTAGAGAGACAGTGATGGAGACGCAGATAGGCGGCAGGGGAGAGACAGCGAAGAAGTGTTGACGTTATACCCATGCTAAAGGACTCGAGTTTTGCTTCAACTTGTTTTGATACCACGGCGGTAGCGAAGATGGATGGAGAAAGCAGCAAAAGACTGGGACTTGGTTAGGAAAAATGCTGGAGAGATAATTACTTAGTTATGACCGTTTCCTTTGTTAATGACTATACGCGTTGTTCAGACAAATTGATGTTTTGCCTTTGCTATACCAAGCGTGAGGAGTGATTGCAGCATCTGTCACAGTGAGAAGAGAAAGTAGTTTAGGCCATGTCCAATATTGGTGATGATGATAGTGAAGACGCGAAGTGAATAGTGAGCGCCAAATCGATGAAGGTTGATGAGGTGGTGATTGAGGAAAGAAGGTTACACTGAGGGACAGTGCACCTCGGGCAGGATTTAAAACGGCGGGGCGCTAGACCTAAATAGGCTAGACAACGTTGAGGTCGAGGGTGGGCCATTCAGACGACGTCACCGCTTGCGACTTGAGTTGAGTAGGTATCAAGGTATTTCCACCTGAACAACTTTACTCTGTATCTTTTTCCAAGACAGGAACGCTTCAAAGGCGGAGGGACCGTTTTTAATAAGGGTTCTTTACTCTGGAAAAAGTCGCAATTCCAAACTTGAGTCAACATCAGACAAGGATTTCTTCTCGATCCACCAACACTTCTCACCCCGGCTACTATCCTGACCTACATCCACCTACACACGTGGAGGGACCCCTCGATGCAACAGTAGCCACCATGGCCATGACGCCTGCCACTCTGGCCCCCGAGCAGACGCATGCGCTCTTTGACATTCTGACCCATCATGAGACGTACGCAGAGATCGAGGGCTTCAAGTTCCCCGGCGCCGTGACGGGCTATGGGTATCCCTTTGCCAGGACCACGGTTGAGCCTCAGGCTCCGCCGGCTCCCGCGCCCAGCACGGGCTGGAGGAGCTGGGCCGGAACGCCCGCCACTTCTACGCCTGCAACGCCGCGGTCGAGGACGCCAGTGACTGGCAAGGAGCCTGTAAGTGAGTCTGTCAGTGAGAGCAAAGAGGAGGATGACGGGCCGTCGGAGTCGCCTGTCCTGCAGACGATGCTATCACGGTTTGTGCTGCCCCTCCCGGGTGTGAGGGATCTGCCACGGGAGTACTGGTCCGTCAGGGTACAGGGACTTTTGGCGAGACTCGGAGAAGCTGAGCTGTCGGAGAGCTATGATAAGGGTGCCCTAGGGACCAGGAAGGTGTTGGCGACTGGAGCTAGCGGACTGCTCGAGATGATCGGTCGAGGAGCTTTGGGAGGCGTCAAGATAACACACAGGCCGGAGACGAAGCCAAAGGGTGATAAAGAGGGCGAGTATGATCGAACCAAGGCTGCAGATCTCGTGAGGGCTGGGGATGATGTTGTGGAGGGGCTGGTATATGGAGGTTTGGTCGACGAAATGTTTGACCACTTCAGCAAGACCGACGACCTCGAGTCTCACTCTCCAGTCATCAAGGCTGCGGCAGAGTATGCCATTATTCAGTATGTCTTCTCTCGTCGAGCAAGTTCATCGCTGACCGCAGTCCAGCCTCGCCACCTTTATTCATCACATCTTTGTCCTCTCCCCTGAAGGTCAATACCTGCTGAAGCTTCTCGAAAATGTCCACAACCTTATCCCTTACAAGATGGTGAAGCAGACCCTGCGGATGGGAAATGCGGCCACCATGATCAGTGCCATGATGCGCCTGCTCCTCGCCAAGCTGAGCGTTACCAGCGTCACCAACTGGATCGGCTTGACGGCCAATGCCGACGATGGCATGAACCTGTTGCAGCGTATCATATCCCTCGTGCTATCTTGGGACGCTGGAGAGTTCCGCAAGGGCGCCGATAAGATTGAGAAAGCCAAGGAACGGCCGAGTGACGAGATGCTCGAGGCTATCCGGCAGTACATCGCTCTAGGTCGTGATGAGCACGAGACTGTGAGGAAGGCTAGTGCAAAGCACTCTCAGTCCATCATCACCGCCATCTTCAACGGCTCCAACCCGGCTCTCACAAGCGAGCTCACCGACCAAAAGCACGCCCAGTGTCTCGAATACTATTCCGCCTTGCTATCCGTCCGAGACCGCGAGAGCATCACAACTGCGTTCTGCCGGCAGCCCCCTGACCTATTCACCGCGGCGATCAAGGATGTTTTTACAGCGTATGAGCCGATCCTCCGCACAGTACATTCTCAGGTAGATCTGCGCGAGCATGTTGAGGCGGGCCAGCTGTTTATCGACGACTTTATCAAGACGAGCAAGCCCAAGAAGGCCGATGCGGGCACCTCGACACCTCTCAAGTCCATGATAGGCGGTGAGGCTAAGCCTGGGAGGATGCCAAGCGTGGACGACTATGTTGATTTGCTCATGAGGAATCGAGAGCTCATGTACAAATGGGTTCACTCGCTTGCGGCGTCGTGTCCGGATGTATGGAGTGAGATGAGGGTGTGGGCAAAGGATGCTGTTCTCAAGTTTCAACAAGAGCGGAAACCTTGCGAAACTCCAGGCAAGGAAGACAAAGCAAACGTTACCAAGGCCAATGGTACGACCGACATGAGCGCCATGGATGAACGACTCAATAAGCTGTTTCAGTCGCTTCCCCAGTCTTCTCAACAACCTGTGCTCAACGCCCTCGACAACCATGCTGCGTATCTCGCCCAGCTAGAGGCGCTCTCGATCTGCCGACTCCAGCGCATTATCGACTCGGACGATTCAGACTCTGACAACATGTCAGGACCAGGAGTGTACCTCTCACGTTGGCAGAGTCTCCTAGAAGATACAGCCATCACCCCAGGTACGCCAAAGGGGCCTCTTCGACACGGAAAGGATGTGAAACATACCTTGACTATGGGCAAGACGGGTGTAGCGGGTGCAGAGAAGGCGAGAGAGGTCGCGCTCGAAACGGCGCTACGGGAGATGGAGGAGGGGCCTGAGGCTCCGGATGTAAACATTGTTTTGAAGGAGATGGCCGAAGGGTTCCGTAAGCTACTTCAAGACATGCAAGGGGAAGAGAAGCCATGACTTGAGGCTGTTGATGTACGATGATGGTTGCGACTCACACAGAACAACATGTTGGGTATTGGTATAGATACAATTACAGTACAGGGGCATTAGCACATCTGACGGATCTAATGCGGATAGACCACGAACTTGATAATTTCATACACAATCCTCTCGGGGTATCTAGTCCTCTTCGCCTCGTTTGATAACCTCGTATCATCTCATCTCACCTTAATCCCTGTGGTGGTTTGAGAACATGACCCCTTGACAAGCCATCTCCAGATTGAAAACAACTCAGTAAAAAGCCCGAGTCGGACGCTGACGACCCTTGGACTTGCTTCTCGACTTTCTTCGCGGTGGCTCACTGTCCCTGTCCAGCACAATCGTTTCCGGGACCTTCATGTTGAATCGTCTGGGTGCCTTTTGCTTCTGAACACGTCCTCGACCAATAGATGGCGAACTACTTTTCGCTCTGCCGTTTCGTGTCTGAGAATCATGGAAAAAGGTCCGTCTTGCGGGTGGCCACGTGCGTCGCTCCCTGGCAAGAGCTGGATCTTCTATGACCGGCGTCGCAGGGAGGGGTTTGGGTATGTCTGCAGCCTTCTGCTTCTGTCTCTTGACGATGGCGGCGAACTCGACGATAGCGGCCGTCACGCCTTCGGGGGACTCTCGAATCTGGCCAACTCGATAGGCAAGGCCGTCGATGTAAGCGTCGATTTGCTCTGAGCGATCGACCTCCGTGAGATCGATGGTGTCGATGGTTTCCAGCTCGCTGTCAGAGATGGTCTCTGCATCGGACAATTCGTCGCCAAAGTCCATGTCTTGGCTGTCGCATACCACCACCTCGGGTTCGCGGTCGTCTCGGGCTCGGGGTGGACCTATGGGCTTGCAGGTGACAGCGTACGTCTTGGGGATGAGGCGACGCTTCCAGAGGAGTCTGATGGGTACTCCCGTCATCTCAGAGAGTTTCTGAACCAGGCTCCGGCAAGGATGGCAGTGTTTTCGGGAGAAGTAAACTTCAAAGATTGGTCGTGATCCATCCTCCCAACGCGCAGTTCGAAGCTGACGAAGCTGTTCAACAGTGATGTTGTCATAGTCCTTTGTTATGCCAAACATACTAAGAAGAACGCATATGCCGTGGACTGCGAGTTTGACCTCGACGTGAGAGCCCAGAAAGACTCCGTCAACTCTAGCGACAGCCACACGACCCATGCCGTCAAAGGGACGGTTCATGCGTAATCCGAGAGTCTTTCCAAAGGCGATGACACGTCTAGTCCAGATGTCGTTTCTAAGCACACCCTTCTGCGGATCTAAAAGATCACCAAAGCGTCCTGCGCCGTGTCCAGACTCTGCAGCCACCAGGACAACTCTCTCGCGGGAACGTGTAACGAGGGCGAGGAAACCAGTAGTCTTGTTCTCGAGCTGTTTCGCGATTTGAGACGGTCTCACAACCTTTAATGCGCGCTTGTGCGCAAAGGTGAAGGTGAGGTTTGCGCCTAGGACCATGACCTTGAGGGTGGCGGTTTCGGTGTCGATGACATGATGAAAGTAGATGGGGGGAGGTTGAGTTTCGATGCTCGAGAGGAAGGTGGGAGGCACCCCGATGACCTCTTGAAAGTTTGGCATTGTTGGCTTCTCTTAAGAGGGGATGTATCGCAATGTGAGAGTGAGTGGAGTTGTGGTTTTGGCTGAGGGGTGTATGAGTTTCTGAGTCAAGTCAAGAGTTAAGGTGCACTCACATAGAAATAAAGCCAGAAAAGAAAGAATGCTAACAAAGTCTGAGGCACTTAATCACTTCAACGAGCGCATGCTTTTCGGGAATCCTTTGTGGGTAAGAGGGGAGTTGTGTGAGCATAGAGACTCCTGAAACCCTTGCACCACTCGCACTCGCTCAGCGAGATGACGAGCAGGGAACTCGGGAAGTCGAAGAGTTTCGCAACATGAATGAAAGTCGAATACAGAATAAATAGTAAACTCAAGCATGAAAAGGTTCGGTGCAGGCATCGACTGGCGATGAAGGAGTTGAGCCAGTGCCGGAGTTGTGTGCTTTGAGAGAGCCTCCAACTTGGAGATGAGATGCACCCTCTAAGTGAAAGCATCAAGCTTCAACGATAGAATAGGCGCTCAAGGCGAGAGCCTCAAGCGGCAACGGCAACGATGAGCTTCTTTGAGAAAGAAGACCGACCGCTCGTGGGCAGCCCAGTCCTCGTGATGGCTTCAGATGCGGCAGAGGGAGTCGGAGTGAGAGGTGACGAGTTGTGAGGTTAATGAATGCAGGAGAGGGGTTCAAATCCCCACCACATGAGTTGACAGCATTCACATATCTGCAGCATGACATTCACAGAAGGCATTCACCGAGCAAGTCAGAGTGAAACGACAGGTGGACGGGTCCTAATTGAGCAAACCGAATGACCTGACCCATTGTCGGGGGAATCTCATTCATACATGACAAAATCTAATGACCCAACGCCCCCAAATCCATTGCTACCCTGCAAGTTTTTGGTTGCATTTTTTTTACTCGTCATCCTCATCCTCCTCCTCGGCCTCAGCGGTGGTCTGGGCAATTCGGTCCAAATCACGCTGGCCGGCCTGGGTGATGCGTCGGCCACCCTTCTCCTCGTCCTGCTCGAGAACACCAATCTTCTCGAGGGACTGCATGACCTTGCGGTCGACGGAGCCGGAGGCGTCGACGTGCTTGGAGGGGCGCGAGCCACGGTTGATGGCAGTGCCGTGGACCTTGCGGAGGCGGCCGACACCGACGGTCTTGCGGAGGTAGACGTGGCGGGCGATGGAGGCGGCGCGGACGTAGAACCAGTCAATGTCCTGGGGAGGGAGCTCCTTGGCGACACCAGTCTTGACGGTGTCAACCCAACCTAGAGACAGTCAGTAAATGCCTGTTGCGCTGTGTGGGAGATCGAGGTCTTACCAGGGATGGGCAGCTTGCCCTGGCGCTTCAGGAAAGCAGCATAGGCAGTGATGAACTTCTGCGCCTGGAGACACAATACCCATTAGCAATGATTCCGTCGTCAGAAGTCTTTCGACCCCCTCGCGCCTGCTCCTCAATCCCATTTGTTCCCGACCTGCGACATCGCGGCGAGCGTCCCGACGCAGCGGTCAGTTGTTTTTTTATAAACTTCTTTCGCGCTGCGGCGGGCGGGGCGGCTCGTGATGCGAAGGCAGGCGGTTTCTCTTGGAAGATTGTGTCGCCAAGTCGTCGAGAAGTGTGTGGGATATTTTCGTCGAAAGTGTCGCTTCTGTGATTCTTGTTCAGGGAGGACCTACATCGACGTCGCGCACGGTAACTCCGCCGGCCATTTTTGCGGTATTGATGGGGGGGGATGGAGGGGGAATTGGGGTGGTGCGTTGGGTGGTTGAGATGTCGAACGTGGTCGGTTGGTGAGCTCGGGCTGAAGCAATTCGACTATCTCGAACTCGTGAACTTTTTCAGAGTAGGGTTTGCGGCCCTAGCGGGGGAGCCCACAGAATGATGACTAAGGACAGTGCTGGCGATACAGTTTGCTGTGTGTGATGCACTGTAGATATGAGTGGGGCTACATTCACCGTGGCCGAGTTGGGAAACCAGCACATGACATTGTCTACGTGTAAGTGAAGGACATGCAGATCTCTACCTTGCAATTAAAAGGCATTGTCTTTCAGGCCTCGTCCATTTTTGCATGTGCAAGAACTAGGTAACTCGTACGTTGACATGCTCTTACCAGTACGGGCCGAGCTAACGACGGACAACCACCAACACACCAAAGAACCAGAGGCATAGCAACTTCAAAATAAATAAACTACGGAGTAAGGTTGGGATTTAGAAGGTAACCATGGTTCAATTCCCCATGTAATTCTAATATGCTATGAAAAAACAAGAGAGGTATCACTAGAAAGCAGGCTGATGCAAGCGACAAACCCCCCGATTATATCCACCACGTCCACCACTTCAACTCAGGTCAGCCAGGCTAACCCAATCATTCTATAATGTTTGTTTTTTAAGCCCACTTGGCAAGGATGGCCATGACGGCAACACCAAAAGCGACGCAGGCAAATGCAGTCAACAGGACCTTGAGAGGGGCACGGCGCATGTAGGGGTTGAACATGAACTCGTGGGCCAGGAGCTCAACCAGACCAGTGTAGATCAGGATACCAGCACTGATGGCATCAAAAATACCGTTTACGAGCTTCTGGTCGCTGGCGTTGTTGGGCTTGGCACCAATTCCAGCAGCGATACCGATGGGGGTGGAAAGGGCAAAGATGAAGCCGAGGAGGTAGGGCATCCACTGGCGGTTGCTAGGCCAGGGAGCGACAGCCAGTCGGGAGCCCAGACCGAGACCCTCAAACATCTGGTGGAAGACGAGGACGATGAGAAGAACGTTGAGTTCGTCGGTGCCAATGGTTCCGAGGGTGAGACCGATGAAGATACTGTGGAACACAACGCCAAACTCGAGGATAAAGATGCCGAGAAGCTGGCCAGCGAGACCACCCTGAGAATCACCCTCCTTGTGCTCTCGACCATGGGCAAGGTGGCTATCACCAACAGGGGCAAAACCAGGCTGTCGCTGTCCCATCTCAACATCAGTGGCCTGCTTGAGTCCCTCAGCCTTGGGGCTGATCGACTTTTTTGCGACGTCCATAGCAGGGTCAAGGTCGGTATCGATGTCCGTCTTGTGGTTGTGTTCCATATCATCGTTGGTCAACCTAGTAGCGAGCATCTCAAAAAAGAACATGACGATAACAGTCATGAGAGCGATCGCCTCAGCCCAATCATATCCATCAAGCCGGTCCTCGAGACAAGGGTCGGTCAGGTTCTCGACAGCCGGCACCAGCAGGTGCATAAAGGCGGTTGCTATAATAACGCCGGTACCGACAAACTTGCAGATGAAGAATGCAAACTTGGGGACGGCAATCTTCTTCTGTCGCGCTAGGATGATGGGGGACATGGCGCCGATGAGCGAAGAGGCCATGATGATGAAGATGGCGCCGATTCGAAGGCCCTTGCGGCCGAGATCGACGGGGTCGCCATTGCAGCTATCAGCAGCGTCCGCCATGTTTTCGAGAAAAGAGTGTCAATGGCGCTCAGGGACACAAAGTATCGTATAAGTCGTCTGTGGTTGTCCAACAAGGTGAAAATGCCAAGATCGTGTATCTCCAAAGGCCAAGGATGACCTCGATTGGAAAATTCCCCAAAGAGGAAAGCGAACAAGGGCAAAGGAGCGATTCGATTCGAGCGGAGGGTTGAATGCCAAGGGCTTGGGTGATGCGCTAGTATCTATTCGCCTGTGCCACAGAAAATGCTTGGCCTGCAGAGTGAGTGAGGGATCGTGAACCAGCGAACCTCTCGAGGGGTTTATATGTATGTCGAATATGAACAGATTCCGTGATTCGAAAAAATCCGGTTCTTCGTGGAAAAGACGCGACACTACCCTGATGGTGCAGACTTGAGACTTATGTATAGGTTGTGAGCAGAAAAAAGAGTGTGCCGGTAAACCGAGACCCAGCTGGGAAGTGGGCGCGGCGGCTCTTTGGTTAGCTGCCGGGGGAGAGAACGATATTGGGCCAGCTGACGGAAGCGATGTGCCGAGAGATGCGTCGACGGTAGCGTGGGTGTGTGTGGGTGATTCGTTATCAGGGACCAGGGGATTGTGGTTTACTTTGAAGATTTGGGTGCTGAAGAGCAGGCTGGTGAAGCTGGAGGTTGGATATGTTTAGCATCTTGACTTATTCTGATCTACCAAACTCTGCTGTTTTTATACTCATCTGTCCTTCTCGATCCCGTCAATGAACACTTCCAAAGCCATCTCATTATTTGTCAAGTCATTCACAATTCAAGTAGCTAAACAACCACGCATTACACAAACTCTCCATCCCTCCCACCCACATGACGTTCATCTCACTCCATTTCCACGCCGGATCAGATGCCAGACAACGAACCCGTTGCATCATCAGGTCCCAGAGAAAAGGGAACTCGGCAACTGCCACGTTCCTTGGCATCAAAATCGTTTTGCCAAATCCGCAGCCAGAAGAGGGGGAGGAGGTGCGGGTGGGTCAGTTTAAGGTGAGGACCTTGATGGCCATCTCAGCCTCAAGGGAACCCCCGCTAGCAAGTAAGCATACGACTAATGGACTTTTGTCAGGAAACTCTGTTTTGGTTGTGGCTGGTGACTCTTTTGCTGACTGCGACGTACAAGGTTTTTGCTGATGGTGAGTGAGGTTCCTTGGTTGACAAATGTGTGGTTCTTGTCTCCAGAACTATCGAGTTTCTTTGCGAAACCCTCTCTATCCAACTCGTATGTCGGTGTAAGCAGCTTGAGTCTGTTCCCCTTACAGATGTGGCGTTTATTATTCTCTCTCCTCTAATTGGCCAGACTCGATCATCCCACGCATCACCAGCCACACCTTGGATCGTCGGACAGATCGCGGAGTCTATCAAGGTTCTCACGACCCATGTAAGCGCGGGATGCGTCAACTGCCCACGCAACTATAAACGCCCAAACAACTCATTCGGATCAGACGGCATCGTCATCCTGTTCAGCTCACGTGCATGTCTGGAATGGATGGCGCTAACTTCATATCTTGATGCGGCGCAAGCGAACCAACAGCAAAGTATCCGTCATGTCGAGGGATGAAGCAAGAGAGACGACACAGCTTCTATTGGAGCCTTCGAGATTACCATCCCTCAACGCTCGTATCATCAATGACTCCAAGTCTAGCGTTCCTATACAAAGTAGTGATTTCATCAACCGCAACGCCAGTGATATGCCATACATTTAGTTAACATTACCAACAACATCCCTCCTTGACGAATTCAGTCTCATGGGAATCCACAACCAACTTTCGTCCATCGTTATCCCCGTTAGCGTTGCGTTCATGTATGTGGATCGAGATAATGGCCGCGTCTGCACGCATGATCTGCCTCATAAACTTCCCACCATGATCCCAGTGTCCGCAGCCATCAACGCGGCCCAACTGGGTGGTAACGGGTTCCTACCGTCCCTGCGGACCGGGAGCCATGTCTAGCCCACGCGTCGGTGGCTTGGTACCCGTTCATGAAGAGAACTGGATTTCCAATCCAAGGGTCCGAAAGGGCTTGTCCAGTTTCCGCAGGTCGATTCCGCTGCCCAAACTGAATAGGAGGGACTTGACCCGCCCCTCCCAGAGCACCCCTATTCGGAGGTTCTGGTCCAACCGCGTCTTGAGAACACCGGCGTATTTCTCCTCTTCGGGCTTGTCTGGGTCAATCTCTTCCTTTGGAGGTTTGACGATAACTGGCTCCGGCTCGTCCAGCCGCCACTCAAGCTTTGCTTGGAAGCTACGCTCCTTTGGTCGACCGGGATCGACGTCTTCATCCAAGACAGGTCGTGTAAACGGTTTCCGCCAGAGTTCCATGCCAATAGCCCAAGCACTCTCGTAGCTAAAGACGTTAAACTCCATCCGCGTGGCGAGGCTGCAATGCCTGCCGGCCACCACGGCGTAGCTCGCACTGATATTACCCATCAGGGGGTTGAGGGTCAGCGTTGCGGATAACGGTGTACCCGTGTGGGAGGGTAATGTCGCGAAACGAGTTCCCAGGCTGATCCCACCAGACTTATTCAGCGTGCCGTAATAGAATTCTCCGCCGGTGCTGAACCGCCCGTATATCCTCTCCCTCTCGCCATTTCCATTGTCGGAGAGGCTCGGTGCCGACGGGTTTTCGGCATCGCCGCCAAAGTTGTACACCCCTCTGAAGCCCAGCAGCCCTCCATCCGAAGAGGCTAGTCCTTCTAGGGCATACTTTCCCACATCGTACTGTGCCAACCCCAGAACTGTCCCTCCATTTCTAAGGTGTTGCGCAGACACGGCACTCAGCTGAACCTGCAGCGCGGGCGACAGCCGCCTGACCACCATTGCCTCGACAAGAGACTGGGGGAGATAGAGTCGGCCATACAGAAGTGATGATTCGGGCTTGTCCTTTGGGGTCTGCAGCAAGGGATCGGTTCGGTGGGGGAGCTCGCCGAGGGGTCGGAACGAGCGCAGCAGCTCCGGTAGATTTACTGTTTCCGATTGTGGCGTGAGGAGGAGTCGCAGCGGGACTGACGAGAACAGGTACGAGATGGAGCCATCGACGATGCCAACGGAGCCGAGCTGGTAAGATGTCGCAAAGTTGGGGCTTGCGAGGGCGGAGAGGGTGAGCCGCAGCCCACGGGGGGTCTGAAAATTCAGGAGTGCTACAATAAGCAGTGTCAGTACGATGACTCGAGCAATTGCTTCAACTCCTCCCGTGTCCTCACCATCGGTGGTCGCATTCAGCGCCGCGTACGAGTTGTCGCGGTTCCAACCCGTAGCTTCGTAGAAGGCGCTGTGGACATAGTCCATAAACTCGCGCATGTTATGGCGTAGTGCGCATGCCTCCCTTGGAGCGAGGGTGTTGCTCCGGAAGCACTGGGTGAAAGTGAAGTCGCAGAGTGTGCGACGGTGATGATGACGATGGTTGCATGTCGGATCCGACGCGATGTGCCGGGGAAATATCGGGACTTTGAGCTACCCTATACCACTCGTCTGAATCGATGTTGTTGAAGTTGATGAATGTTGCGAATTCAACCCTTGACAAGATTTTGGTGATTCTAACTTGATTTCTTGTCCAGTTACCGGGCACTATAGCATTATTTGAGGGTTAGTTCTTTGTTTGCATAGTCGCATGCAATTTTCGCTGATTCTCAACGAACTCATCTCGACCATGCTCCCAAACCTCTCTTCTCGAACAAAGGGTCAAGGAACGGAGCCTAATGAAGGAGACGGCATGTTTGTAACATTAACCATGCCAGAGCAATTCCAGACGTCCCAGGTTCCGATGGGTCTAATCACAGTGAGAAGGGATTCTATAAAGAGCATTCACCCGGTCCTTGACATCAACGAGAAGGAAAGAAAGGCAATAGCCCAAGCAAGCACAGGGCAAACACAGCCAAGACATTTGCCCGGGCTGCCCACTTACAAACAAAAAATCTCCTTCCTAAACAAGCCATGCCCACCCTAAAATTATGATGACTCTTCTCAATTAACTAGAGATTGAAAACTGTCGTCCGAGATAGGAAAGAGCGACTTGGGAGCTCATATCTGAAGGCATCACAACACTATTGACCTCTGCGTTGTCACTCTATGAAGTGCAATTTGAAGCTCCTGGTCATACAGCTGACATCCGGTGTGGTGTATCGGTTATCATTCCGCGTTTTCACCGCGGCGAGCGGGGTTCGACTCCCCGCACCGGAGCTTCTTTTTTGCCAATTTTTACTCTGCCTGTCACATCGTCTGGTGATGCATTCACTGAGACTTTAGAAGAGTAGGCATCTCTCTCATCTATTTTTGTTCGAAAAAACTGCAATACCTACCTGCTCAATTTTCCCCCTTGGCCCCGTCCCCCCATGTGCTCATCAGCAACGGTTACCACCACGGAGTTGTCGGACTGATCGATGTAAGCCACTCTTGGTGAAGGGCAGGGGGACTGGCGGACGGGAACGCTGCACACGCAGACCCGAAAGCCCTTGTGGAAAGGGGCAATGGAGTGAGTCAATGGATTCAACGGCTCTATAGGAAGTGCTTCCAGACGTGAGGTTCGGTGCAGCACAGCGAAGTGTCCTTTCCTACCTCACTATACACGTATAGCATCACGACCAGACACTCTTGCTATTTATCACCATCCACATATGAAGTCCCAGTACCCTAGGCATTCTTTTTTCCTTCACTGCCTCCTGTGTATGTTGGCATGGCAGCGGTCACGATCGCAATACCCCCGTGCCATCCCAAAACCGATGTAAGCCGGGCCAGCTGAAGCACAAGGGGGAGAAGACGCGAACACTCAGCGCTTACACATAGAAACCCTAAGGGAAAGGGGAAAGCTTGCGAGAGGATGAAATTCCATGGTTCCATCCCCGATACCCATGTGCCCAGTTCATTGATTGTTGGCTGAAACCCGATGTTATCTAGTGACACAGCATCTGCCGACGTTGCGAGCTCGCAAGATACTGGCGGCATTCAATTTTGCGCCCGAGCTTCCATGGTACCGCTCATTCTTACTGTATTGAGAAGACAGAAACACGGGAGGCTTGGAAGTGGCCTGTTCGCTGAATGTTCTTGCGTTCGAGCTTCTTCACCGACTTGGACACGGACAACGGGCTGTGTCGGCGCCCTCTGACTGCGGCTTCACCTGGTTATCCCGCCCAAGAACGTCGGGAAAACCTCTGTAAATGGGGTGAACTCTATATACGAGACAGGCTTTGCCTGATGCCCGCGTCTTGTTAGGCTCTAGACCAGTGACGACACCTGGAGCAAAGTATCAAGGCTCTCGGCAGATTCCTCGAACGCCATCAGACGGACATCGTGTACTCATTTCAAAAAGGGCTACAGCCCCGGCAAATTGACGCATACACTCTCTATCGGACACAAGCGGACTTTATTGTAGACCGCGAGGGCGCGACAATTGATGAGTTGCACGCCCCGAGGCACAGAAGCCAGGGTTTGATATAGAGCATGCATGGCCGAGACCAGTGAAAGCAATATCGAGCTGAGACTGGAGGAGAAGTCAAACAAAGCTCACAGGACGCCGATATGACCTTTTCGGCAGTCTCATTGCCTGTCGACTTTGTCTGCCATGCCATCACCTTTCGCCATGTGTGCCTGGACACTGCTCAGAGAAACTTGGAAGTGGCGTCAAAACAGACCTGCACGTCATGGCCAAGCTTTCCTATCTCCATGGACTATTTTCCAAGCCTCGTATTTGAAAGGATTTCTTGGGCTGACGACGACCTTGGTCCACAGAGAACATCCTCATCATCTAAAAAAAAAAAGGCGATTCCAGATCCATACTCTCATGTCCGGTCAAGACCGAAGTTCCCGTGGTTATGGATACTCAAGCAAATTCTTCACGACACTAATAAAACCGGACGCCGGACTACCGTCAGGACCAAAACACACGGCGTTGATTGTTGACAGCTGAGTGATGGCGACAGCAGCACCCCGTCTTGGGACATGACAGCCGGGAGGCACTGCCGAGTATCTCCACTGGTGTACTGTACCTACAGTAGTGTGTTGTTGTGAAATAGGGATGAGATTGGGTTCCAACAC
This sequence comes from Fusarium solani, assembly GCF_023522795.1. NCBI lineage: Eukaryota > Fungi > Ascomycota > Sordariomycetes > Hypocreales > Nectriaceae > Fusarium > Fusarium solani. Next base: position 1,192,237 of record NW_027072153.1, read on the forward strand.
CGTTGATACCATTGGCGTTTGCGTGCTCCCTGCCAAGTTGGCCAGGGACCTGGGAAGAGAAAGGGGGGCCCTCCCCATGAGGCTGTTGTCGACCATTTCGGTTGACGACTATTGATTGACTCGAGCATCGATTTGGGAAATCACTGTTGATGATCTTGTTCCCGGGCGAGTGGCGAGGCAGTTGAGTGGCAGCCTTCGGGGCGATGGATTGCAACCTCTCAGTCTACAATCCTTGGGGTTGGTTGATCTAGGTACGGAAACGCTCCCCTAGCGTAGGGGACCCGAAGACCGTCGGGTTCTCTTTTTGGAGAAGCATCGGCGGGATAAGACAAGGCCTGGAGAAATTGGGGAAAAATTGATACGGAGAGAGATGGGATGAAGCGGGCGCTCGAGCTAGAGGTGCTCTAGGACAGACTGGACGGATAAAGGGCTTGGCCAGTACCCCTCCTGCTCTTGATGAGCGCGTCAGCGGTGGCCACAGCGCTGATTGAGGAGGGGAGAGAAGGACCTTGTTCTCCTGATAGCTTCAGGTGAACTTGACTTGAGACTGAAGATCAAAGCCCTACAACGAGTCATGGGCGGCTCAGACACGTGGCAAGGCCGGCGGTACGGGACGAGGGAAAAGAGGCTCAAGTCTGGCGGCCGGCGAAGGCTTCTCACCACGTGGCTGGTGAGTAATGATTTGTTGCTATACGCCTTCTAGCACACGTTTCTGAAATGAGACGGGCCTTCTGAAGGGGGGAGGTGAGGATCAGAAAGGCGTGCGTGATGGCCTTGATGAAGCGCGAAGCCACTCTAGGCGCCCGGGTTTATGTAACGAGTTCCGCCCTGTACTCAACGCCGTGGCAGAGTAGTGTGTCATCGGGGCGCCGTAGAACAAGTCGAGTCAAGTCGAACCAGAGTCTGTGCCACAGAATGTGCTCGGACTGGCGTCCTTGGCATCTGACCGCGTTGTGTGCTGAGGTTGTGTGTGAGGCTGCCATGCAAGGCGTCGGCGCAGAATGCCGCATGAGGTTACCTCGCGACATCTCGGCCTCCGGGTCAATGCCGCCCGGTTCCTGAAAATTTCAAGGGAATTAAGGTTTTGTCTTCCCCGTTGTGTTTGGGCCAAGGGTCAGCAGTGGTGTTTGCTTGGTGAGATCGCAGAGGCAAGCATATCCCGGCCACAAGGACCCTGAAGAGCCCCGTTCGGCAGTGTGAGGTGACTTCCAGAGACAAAAAGATATTAAAAGACAAAAAGACACTATTTGATAATGATACGAAGATCTGACTCGCCGCTCTGGGGAGAATGGGCGAGTGATGAATCGGGGTTCGCTTTGGCAGCCAAGGATGCCACGATGGCAAGGGTTCGGCGGTTTCACATCTTCAACACCATACCAAGGCTGACAGCTTTCACTCTCGTGGTATTCCACGTGGCTTATGCTAATGACGGACCGGATATTGAATGGACATGAACAGAGTTTACGGGAGAAGGGAAGGGAATGTCATCAGGAAAACGAAGTAGCCACGAGGCTGTCTGCAACGGCCCGGGAAGGGGGGCGGCTTTGCTGATCATACATCATCATCTCTCGGACATTCTCCCAGAAGGGGAATCCAAGACGTAACGAGATCCAGAGGGAGGGAGGGGCCGCGGCACTTGATTCCAATTTCGAGGATCGACAACGTTTGATCTCTGATGCCGCACAAGGGAGGGGCGAAAGAAATATGATATCGGACAGAGGTACGATCAACTCAGGACGGTATCGTCAACACCCGGTGTTTGCCAACGCTGGGCGTTTCGTCTTGGCTTTTCCGGATGCAGACGGCATCTCAGGGCTCAACATGACTCTCTCACCTGAATGAAGATCGGCCCTGTGTGCGTTTTAACGGTTCTTGATAAGCACTTATCCGGGCGTGCTCGGGTCAAGATAATCCCTAGCTAGCCAAGATAGCACACGCCGTAGCGAGGAACCCGGGATCGATCCTTGCTCATCCCATCCCATCCATATCGCTAGGCCAGGAACCAAGCTCGATCAAGGGTCACTAGCAAGAGATCGCTCTACGTCCACCCATCCATACAAACCCATGGGGGTGAGCGAGCTAGCTGTGGTTAGTGGACGGTCGCGAGGCGTTGCGTCTCGACTCGTTGGTCGTACGAGAGCGCTCAGGCGCTGAGATGGGCGACGGCGTCCCATGATTCGGCCCGCACGGTCGATACTAGGGAGGGAACAAGGGCTCCGGGCACCGGGGGAGGGTTCAGCAACAGTCATAAGCGCAATCGCGTAGACGAGACGTAGACGAGGTTGAGAGAGTAAGGGTATCAAGTGAAGATCTTGTATAGGGGAAGCGAGAAAAATAACCTGTCACAATGGACGAATGGAACAAAGATGATGTGCAGGAGGGATTAGCCCTTTGAGACAGGTCTGAAATCACAACAGAGAAAAAGGCACACAAGAGTTTCGTGGGGTTTCATCCGGGGATCCGGGGAAAAGGGTTGGACTGTCAAGTGTGAGATTTCGGTTGTCTGGGGGAGGGAAAAAGCAACGTTCGACCGTCATCGGCCCCCTGAACCCCGACTTTTGCTTCTTTTTTCCCAAGCCTCTGGGTCGTCTGACTTGTAGTAGATTATTCGAGATGGCTTCCTTCTGGGAAACGATGGAACTGTAACATGACACGAACATCAACGACTAACACTCTGAGACATACATGCATTGGTTGGGGAGGGCTCCAGAAGCCGCCAAGACAAGCCAACGCAGAAAGAGTCAAAGCGGATTTCAAGCCATCGTTTTCTTCATCAGAGAAAGAGAGAAAAAGAAAGGAAAAAAAAGTCCCGCAGAGGTCCATCGACAGGCGCGTCTAGTGCCGATCAGCGCGCACCGACAAATGACTCGCGCCAGACGCCAACACCACTCACAGCCCAGAGAACGACGCAATCTTAGCAGGGTTTTCCCCACCTCCTGCCGCAAGGTCCAGACACTGGCAAAAGAGTCAGGATAAGGCCTGTTTGGAGGAAAAGTGCGGAGGGGGACGAGATGAAGATTTTGGGGCGGGTTTACAACTCCAGAACTCGAAATTCTCCTCGGATATGAATTTCCCTGGTATCTTCTTTTTTTTAATTTGAGTTTCTTCACTCTGGAGAATCTGGGGCGGATGAAGCCATCACCAGTCACAAACTCTGTTTATCCTTCTTTTCCTTCTTCCTGGCATCCGTGAAGGAAAGTTACTTTGAGCCTCTACCACGCCGTGCCGTCCTTCTGTGTCAACTGAAACCGTTCCTTTTCTAGATTCCTTCTGACACACACTCAATCACTCGCACTCTGTGTCTCTCCTGCAGACGGAGATCTTGAACCACACCCCGGGTCTACTGTACCGGGCCCGGCTGGCCCCCTCCCCCTGTAAGGCCGCCACCAAGCCATTCCTCATGCTAGAGCAAAGCACTCTCTGTAGCGTCCCCCGTGCTCGTCGTATCATGAGGCAGAGTAAGCCCAACTCGCCGGGCTAGGCGGAGCTCAAGCGGAGTCCCGCCCCTTGTCCGGGAGCATGGAACCTGGGCGACAAAGGACCCAAGAAAAAAAAAGAGGCGAGACTAATGGTTGAAGCCAAGGATTCCCCCTTGGGGCTGACGAGTAGGACCAGGGCTCATCATCAACTCCACTGGATTAGTTGCTGTAGATTTGTTGGCTCGAGATCGACGCACACAGGGGATGCCCCTAGTGCACGACTCGGATCACCGCCCGCTACGAGCTGTCAGGCTTCTCCAGAAAGAGCCTGGGGCCAGTACTACTGTAGGAGGGGAGGCAGAAGGTATGAGCCGTCGAGCCTGTGACTGTGTGAGAGAGAGAGTGAGTGTATGAGTGAGAGATGTGAAAAACCCCATTGGCGCCGCCCTCTCCATTCCGGATGTGCGAGAGAAGGCGTCCACACACACCCCGGTTTCGTCCTTTCTTTTTGAAGCCTGTGCATCCCACTCATTGTTGTGTCTCTTCTTTTCAATTTGATCGATCGGGAGTTGCAAGTCTTTTTGTTTGCTTTTCTTGTTCTTGTCACATCTCAGGTGCATCATCATACATCACACAGACACGATAGAGTGAAAGAGAGCGAGGGAGGGTGAAGAGGGAAACGAACCGATAACAACGACGACGAGGACATCGAGTCCTTTCAGCCTTCGCCATGGCTCCCGAGCGAGGCTTTCTCGTGCCTGAGAACTTCAAGGACGACCTTCCTAACGAAGATGACATGAATATCGCCTCTATCATCTGGGGCCTGTCCCTGGGTGTCGTCGTCTTCAACTGCGCAAAGGCCTTTCGACAGGCAAAGTCGGCCATCCACAGGAGGAAGCGGTTGACGACCTACGTGGTGCTCGTGTGGCTCGAGATTGTCTCGAGTTTCATCCTCGGCGTCATGGTGTGGTTGTATCTGCGCGGCATCATTCCCCCAGCTTTCAGTTTTACTTCTTTATCAGTATGATTCCTCTCATTGAGACATCAAGATGCAGTGTATTAACACGTCTCTAGTCGTCTTCTGGTCAACTCAAGTGCAATGCCTCATTCAAATCATCATCAACCGAGTCAGCCTTCTAATGGTCGTCCGCGCCAACGGAACGAGGCTCAAGTGGCTCTGCTTCCTCATCCTCCTGGCCATCAACATCAGCGTCTTTTGCATCTGGGTGCCCGCCCGGCTCCAGATCAACGACACCTTTGTCCACATCAACGAGATCTGGGATCGCTGCGAAAAGGTCATCTTTGCCGTCATGGATGCCGCCCTCAACTTTTACTTTATCTGGGTCGTCAAGAAGCGTCTCATTTCCAACGGTCTGCAAAAGTACAACCGTCTGTACCAGATGAACTTGTTCCTCGTTGCTATTTCTATTGCTCTTGATGTAGGTTCGACTCTGACATGTCTCTTACACAAACTGACCCTCTCAGATCCTCCTCATCTGCATGATGTCTCTGCCCAACAGCTTCGTCTACGTGCAGTTCCACCCTCTGGTCTACCTTCTCAAGCTCCACATCGAGATGAACATGGCCGACCTTATCGGCAAGGTTGTCCGCGCCAGCAACAACCAGGACTCCAACGACTACAGCTCACGATCCCGGACCACTGGCAAGAGCGGCTCCAGGCCCACGCACGCCGGCCGCTTCGGCGCCACTCTGACCAGGACGCACATCGAGCTCGGCGAGGAGGACGAGATGGAGCTCAAGGAGCGCCAGAACCTGGAGGGCATCAAGAAGACGGTCGTGACCGAGATTGTGAGGACCGGCCCGGGACACGGTGGACACGAGGACGACGACATCCCCGAGCACCACGAGAGGGCCGTCAGCGAGGCCAGCTCGACAAAGGCTCACCAGGAGCCATACAGCATCGAGCACGCACGATAAGAGTCTTGTTTTGTTTTGCACCGGAGATACCTCACACACTACTACAACTGCTATAAGATACATACCACAGAAACAAACCTACAAACACAAACACACACACATACATAGATTATTTAGAGGGTTTTTTGCCAGCAAAAGGTATAATGTAATGAAAACACACGGAATACGAGCACAGGCGTCAGCACCAACCAAACTCTCCTCACTCATTCGTGAAAGACTTGAAGCATACGCATTGACAGCCCCGTACTCACAAGCAGGGCACTTCCCTGGATGCACCATTCGCGTCTCGATCTGTCAGCGGTTTGAAGGCCTGCCCTGGTACCCTGTCCCCAGGTCCACATTCGATCTTCACTAGTTTCTTTGTCGTTGACCAAAGGAAACCCCCTGTCTACCCTCAGATGACCCCACAACTCCTGACAAGGATATCGGCGGGGAGAAGGGAACGGGCGAAGGGGATATCCAACATAGGTGAAGTCTGTATCTGGGGTTGCAAGGTCAAATCTCTCTGTCTCTCTGGCTCCTGACTCTTGAGAACCAACGCAGCGTCGCCTCGGCCAACCTGTGGCCCCAAGGCAACACAACTGGTGGTCAATGATTATGGACCCTTTCAAAAGAACCCCGGAACTTCTTCTCCAGAGTTTTACCGGTTCCCACCCCCGGGGATTCAACGTCGTTGTTCCCCGGGTGGTTCAAAGTTCCCCGCATCGTCCGTCGTGGGCCTCACATACCAGACCGACCCCAACTCTCTCCTCTCCTCTTAACGCCGATCGCGGCCAAACCATCCGTTGCATGAGGGGAGAGCACCCCCCGGTCGCCATGGAGAAGAGTCGAAAGTACGGACCCTTGACAACGTTTGAAATGCCTTCTTACATGAGCAGTCTGGGGGAGTTCCGCATGCGGACGATGAGGGGACGAAACGTTTCCTAGAAGGGCATCACTGAGAGAGCCGTGGCGCTTGCGATGTGACTCTTCACGAATCATGCAAACGTCACATCGTCAAGAACCTCAGACGGTCCAAGGCATAGAGAGAAGAGACTCTACTGCCGTCAGCATCACTTCTCTCCTCGGGTGGCTTTGGTCCGAGTCTCGACAACCGTTCCTCATTCCAAGACTCTCGACTGAGACACACATTGTCGATCACACCAACAGCCATTGCATTATTCTTCAAGAGGCCGCGGCTGCCCTCGACATTCCAGAACGAGGTCGGGTCGGCTTCATTAGCTCCCGCGGCCGCGGCAATGCATGTCAGCGAGAGGCTCTGAGAAATGCCAAGCAAAGAAGACCTGGACGAAGGATGCGAGAGGGAACAAGACTAACGCCTGCAAGGGCGTAGCCTCGTCCAACTGGACTGGTTCTGCCCAACGTGCATGGCCCTGCGTAATCGCACGACCAAGGAAGGAGTCTGATCGCAGCGCCTCAGGAGGGCTCGAGAGTCAATGTGCAGTACTCGGCCGGGAACCTGAGTCGGTGTGTGCATCAACCCTGCTGCCACGCGACTTGTCTTGTTGGAGGTTGTCCTTTGACATGCGGCTGCGAATATATCTCTCATCTGCCAACTGCCAAGTGAGACACAGAGTCTAAAGACTTGGCAGTTGTTCTACCACAAACTCAGTTTTCCCTCGGCCAAAGCCACGATGCCCACTAGTCAGCCTCGCCATCATTGATCCAGCTCCGTGATCATTATCCGTATATCTCGGGAACAGCCGCGGAGAGACTTGCCGTGTTTGAGGCCAGGTACCTCTCATTTGATAAGCACCAGGAACTCGAGTGTATAACCTGGGGCACTGATGGTGTCCTCATTTACATGGAACCCGGCGCCTCCGAATGGCTGTGTGTGCTTGATCCCTGTCCCGGCCGTTACGTGTGTGTGCCCTGACCACGCAAGAGACGGGATGGCGTCTTGCTGCGCGTGTGTATTACAGGAGAAGGCTTTAAAACCGCGTGAGCCCGTAGCTGATTCTCCGTCCATCAATCTTGTCGCATCTGTGGACGAGGGTGGCGTCTGAGATCAGACCCTCGAGAATCAGGTGATGCATTGCATCTCAGGGCTAACCGGAGATCAAGCTGCGAGATATACCCTCCTGTTCACGGAGATGCAGCAGCAGCCCAACGATTGGAGGCACAATTCGTCTGCGGTTGGTCCCCCTTGGAGTGGCTGGGATTTGTTCCTGCAGCCAACAGGTGTTGAGAAATGAGCATGAGATGATCATCAACAAGTTTTTCCCTGAGTAAAAGATGAAAGGGATTGCCAACGGTGACCGTTTCTTGTCGTCGAGGAAGCCGAGCATCTGTGCTTTTCGTGTCAGGCGAGATTTGTTGGACATGGCTTGTGGTTCGTATGTATGGATGCTTGCTGGGGTTGTCGGTAATTTGCGCGGCAAATAATAGCAAGCGAAGCGTACGGTAATCAATGACTGACAGTGGAGGTCCATCGAGTCGGCTATCGTTCTCGCTAAGAGTTTTGGTGCCTTGTAGAGTCGGTGTTGGGTTGCGTTGGGCGATTCACTTTGCTTTTGCGGGTGATGGGATCTACAGATTTGCTATACAACTACTGTTATTACATACATACATACAAACCAATGAGCCCTGTTTTTTTGTTCCCCACTGAAGCAATCGACCAAAAGCTCTGTTTTCATTCAACCGACCCTGTGACACCGACGAGTGAGGCTGACCATGGCTACAGCGAGCGAAGAACTGCTTCGAGGCGTGTGACCCTTGTATCAAGGCTTTCGAGAAACGCGTCGCGATCGAGGTCGCCGTCTCCGCTACGTCGCTGCCGCTGCTGCTGAGCCCCGGGTGGATTTACCGCTGTCTTCATGTCTTCGCTGTAGCGTTGAACCAGTGTCTTCAAGTCGGCCTGCATCCGCTGAAGTGTCTGCTCCAGAGCCTCTATGGACTCTGCATTGCGTCTCTCGTGGTACAGCTTGCAGCATTCCTTGGGAGCATCGTAGGGGCGCTGATGGTCCTCGGGAGCTACTTCAGGCTGGGCATTGGGTGCCTTGCGATCGAACTCGTCATCGAGGAACGACGAACGAGAGTCAAAACCCACGGGCGAAGCAGCACGTGTGGTCGAAAATCCGGGCTTCTTAGAGGGCGTGTTGGGGACATCCTCTTCTACCTTTCTCTTGAGAAAGTTTGAAAACGAGTCCGACTGTGGAACACACCCGGCCGGTGGTCGGAGGTTCGCATCTGGAAAGGGGTTTGCGCGAGGTGGATGAGCAGCGGCGGGTTGAGCCACATTTTGACGCGAGGGAAACAGAGACTGGACTGGGCGAAGGCTGCTGAACGATAGATCCTGTTGTCGGTTGAGGCCATCTGCGGGACGAGATTGCGTAAAGACTTGATATAGGTAGTTAGTCAAAGGGTGAATCCCCCCATCCCATTCTCACTCACCAGGTGCTAAACCACTCTCACGCTTGATCATACGCTCGTTGTTATCGGAAGAAAAAGCGATATAATCCTGTATCTGCACCTGAAAGCCCTGCTAGAGCTGGTCAAGATCAGGTTTCGCACCTCCTCCGGCAGATGTCGTCCCATGGGCACCCCCAACATCATGGGCAGGCCTCCCGTGACTCGGCCCAGCAAAGCTATCGACGTCGATCCAGGGATACTTTTCCACGAGCCGGGCCTTGAGGTATTGTAGCTTGAGGGTGGGATAGATGCAGCGAATCATGACCCAGATGCCAAAGTTGAAGTCTGCCTTTAGGAGCTTGTGATCGCATGGCCTCCCTCGATTGGTTCCCGTGACGCGAACCTCGTGAAGTCGTGAAAGGATCGTCATCTTGGTTTCTTGGTCCCATCCTGAAGAGTAATCGTCCCATGCAGCCTTGATGCGTCCGAGGCTGGCTTGGTCCTCGGGGTTCTGGGATAAATTGTACAGCGGCGGGAATGTTGAGGCGGCCATGATGATGGGATTCTAACTCGCCGGGTCAACGGTTAGCTCAACGACGAGAGTGTCTGGGAACCAACCTCAAGGGAAGCGACAAAATGTTTGGATTGAATTGCGATGAAGGCTTGTTCTTGTACGACGACCTGTCTCGAGGCTACAATCGAGGTGCAGCCAGGTTTCGTGACAGGCTTCGAGCCAACAAGAAGTCGCGAAGATCGATGACTTCAGCTCTCAGATCAAACCAGAGGGGGTCAGAAAATGTGAACTTGAGGGAGAAATAGAATGCGAATGGGTAGTCTAGTATGGCAAATCTGAGCCGAAGCCTGTGCATGATATTCTGCTCGTTGTCAGAAGGTGAGGAGGGAGATGGCAGGTTTCAGTGGCGGTAGAGGCCAAAGAGAAAAACACGATACAAAGATTCAATCGGGAAGGAGGTTTGTTCTGTTTTGTTGTGCAGGAAACAATTTCTGTCTTTATTTGCGTGGATGAGAGCAATGCCTGACGGCTGGCGAGCACTGATTCACTATCAAAACCCCATTGCGAGCCAATTTTGACCAATCTTGTAGGAGGAGTTTACTACCTTCCCTTGACTATAGAGACCAATATGTTCTAACCACTTAGTACGAATACCTCAATCCGCTTCGAGCCAGCTTCCGTCCATTGCAGAAGTAGTACTGAAGGTTGGCAACACACGACAGCACGACCGCCACAGCTGTGAGGGCCATGATGACGCCAAATCCGATAGGATAGTTGGGCGCGTCCTCTGAGCGGAAGAGCTGCTTTCCCACGATTCCAGCGCAGTTGGCGGACATGATGTGGATGGCCAGCGTGATTGATCGCTCACCAGGCGTTCTCGCGTTCAACGAGAGCCAGGCGCCGTTGACGGGGTCTGTTAATGTTAGCTTGAGCTCTTTCTTGTAGCATGAAGTTGTACTCACGCCATGGCCATGAAAAGGCGTTTGAAAGGGTAAAGATGGCAAACTTGAGGTTGGAATTTGTCGAGTCAACCAACACATACATGCCAATCTATAACGTGTTAGAGAAACCCTATCGAGCAACAGTCAAGAACTTACGTTGAAAGCGAGGCCAATAACAAAGCCAAGCACAACCATGGGTCCACGGGCTCTCATCTTATCACTAAAATTTGATTAGCGAGACGTCCATACACATTTAGAAACGGACTGGTGCTCACCTTGCCCAACCCCAAAACAAGTTGGTAAACAAAAGCAGCCAGGATCCAACTGAAGACATGGCGTTGGACTCGAGAGGCTTGTACCCGAAGCTGGCAACCAAACTTGGCGCATATGAACCAAAGGCAGAAGCGGGTGCAAGACCGCAGATCGTAAAGCCGACATGAGGCAGCAGCTTCCAGTCGGTCAACTAAACAATGTGAGCAAACATGTAAACCACGATTAATTGGACTTCAGAAACTTACGACATTCCTCATCTCTTCCCATGTGACGCTCTGCTTGACCTGGGCCTTGGTAGGATCATCACGCAAGACTCTCTCGTAGAGGATCTGAGCCTCCCGCTCGTTGAAGTAGCGGAAACCGAGAAGGGAGACCGGTTTTGCAACTTGGGTAGGGAATGTGACCAGAAAGGCGATACCAACAAGGATGGTGAAGATTCCCTCGAGCTAGAGTGCCAATGGTCAGTACAGATTCCCAAGACCGAGGGGTTGTCAACTAACAATGAACAGCCATTGCCATCCAGCCAGGCCGGCGACTCCTCGCATGTGCAAGCTTCGTAAGGCGTCAGCTTAATCCTTATGCCCAAAGTCTCGATATACTTACATGCCATAGGCAATGAGGCCAGTTACGGCGCCAGCGACCAGGTTACCGATGAAGAACCAAGAATATCGCTTGCTAGTCTCCTCCCTCTTGTACCATCGGGTCAGCGTAAAGAGAGAAGCAGGAATGAAACCCGCCTCGCACAGTCTATTTCAAGTCAGTAACTGTTTCTATTTTAGAGGGTAGGTGACGAACCCAAGGAGGAGTCTAGTAGCCATGAATGGACCAAGGCCCTTCTGGAAGGCCTGGAAGGTTGCGACCAGACCCCTTGTATCAATTAGTACATAGCACCTCATTGCCTTGCTCTATGCTTACCATGCAACGATCTGACCGCCGATCCAGATAGTCGGGCCAACCCGGTATAGGATGAGGTTGCTAGGGATCTGGGCTTGTTAGTGTCGATTCTCGACCACGGCCAGAGTGAACGTACTTCAAGAAGAATGATACCCAACGACAGCAACTGCTGGCCAACATTGAACTGGTTCTGAGTAATACCGACATCCTTGAAGAAGCCATCGGTCAGAGCATTGCCACTGCATTGGTTAGTACCGGTACGAAGGATTATTGAACGCCATGCTTACATGTTTCCTCTGTCGAGCTGCAGGGCAAAGAAACCCAAGATCAGGAGGGGCAAGATAATAAGATCGACCCTGGGATATTGTCAGTATGTTGTGTTTTCATGCCGATAATAAGAATACTGACTTGCGAAGGAGTCTCTTTTCCTCCTCCTCTGTCCACTGAATAGCATCAGTGTCCGAGTTAGACTTTCCGACAAGATCACTCTGAAGAGCGTCTGGATGCTTCTCGTCTCCAATGGTCTCCATGATGCAAAATAACTTGATAGAAGCTAACGACCGAATTCGACCAGATTTTTGCAGATCGGTGCGAACCAAGAGACTACGGAAAAGAAACCAGTTTGACTGCAACGCTCTCTATTTAAGACAGACGGAGCATACCCTCACTTCATTCCACTTCTTTGCAGGGAACCCATCTATCGGGACGAACAATACCACCGAGTGGAAACCTGCACCAACATCAACGTGTCTAGAATTGCCTGTTACGGACATGTCTGTCGGGGCGACGCGGTGCGACTCCATACTGCTACGACGTTCTGCCCTAGATAGCTTGATGCCGGCGGCGAGTACTACCGTCCGGAGATGCCAGGCCACGGCCCACTGTAGCCCGGACCACTGTGGTTCTTGTGTCTGATGCTATCGAACTATGGAATTGCGACATCGAGCTTTTGAAACTTGACCGCGCGGTGCAATTGGGCTGTATGTACGCGTATTGAGATTTCTATGTGAGTAATCATCGGTGAATGCGATGCCCCGTGCTCGGCAGTATCTGAGATTTGCCGTATTTCCGTACTTGTTTGGGGGGAGATGGATAGACTGTTGAACCTCTAAGCTATCAATCTATCTAGTCTAGGCTCTATCAACTACCAAGACCTGATACTCAATCAACCAAGACCAAATCTTCCTCACAGATCACAATTTTTCTTGGAACTCGTCGGGTCGTCGCTGAATTTTCCCACTAGAAGACGCAGAGAACCACACTTTAGCGTTGATCAATACGTTGCTCAGCATTGGCGTGATCCATGGGGTTGAGCACATCATCAACTATCCCGGCCCGTAATCTGGAGACCGGGTCTCCGAATCTAGGCAGAAAACGGCTGCGAGATCCGAGACGAGTTCCGCCAGATGGAGTAGATACAGCTCAATTCGCAGAAGCGGATTTTTATCATCTCGAAAGAGACATTGAACAACAAGTGTGTCGAGATGAAGCTCAAGTCGGTTCAAGCTGCGCTTGCGTTATGGGCCGTTGCCAAGGCCCAAGATAGCCAAGCGCCGTTGTTCGGCTCCGGGCCGGAGGAGAAGCCCACTCGGCCGAATATCGTCTTTGTCCTCACTGACGACCAGGACCTTCATATGGACTCGTTAAAGTTTACTCCTTTAATTCAGAAGCATCTTATCGATCAAGGAACTGCATACAAGCGTCACTTTTGCACCACTGCTGTGTGCTGCCCATCTCGCGCCAGCCTGTGGACGGGGAAGCTTGCTCACAACACCAACGTGACTGACTTGAATCCTCCATATGGTGAGTCTGGTCCATATCTCTGAGATCTCAACCTTCTAAATTTTGAAAGGCGGGTTTCCGATTTTTGTAAAGAATGGTCACAACGAGAACTACCTCCCCGTGTGGCTTCAAAATGCCGGTTACAACACATTCTATACCGGCAAGATGTTTAACGCCCATACCGTGTGGAACTATGACAGTCCTCATCTCAAAGGATGGAATAGCTCAGTCAGTGAACAAGATTGTCTCTCTCAAGCCTTGAACTAACACCATCAGGACTTCCTCCTGGACCCTAACACATATGACTACTGGAACGCAACCTTCCAGAGAGACCACGAAAAGCCCAAGAACCATCTCGGCGAGTACTCCACCGACTTGGTAGCCAGCAAAGCCTATGGCTTCCTCGACGATGCCGTCGCAGCTGGCGAACCATTCTTCCTCGGTATTGCGCCCATAGCACCACACAGCAACGTCAACAGTACGAGACTCAACCCTGTCAAGGGGCCAGACGATGATGTGCCAGTCTCTGACGACCTCTTCCGCGTGAACTTCCCTAAAGCCGCAAAGAGACATGAGCATCTCTTCCCAGACGCCAAGGTCCCGAGGACGGAAAACTTCAACCCCGATAAGCCTTCGGGGGAGACTGGATCAGACGTCAGCCTAAACTCACCGATGAAATGGTCGAGTTTAATGATCGTCATTACAGGGGTCGCATTCAGGCTCTCCAAGCCGTGGATGAACTTGTCGAGGGTCTAGTTGAAAGGCTTGAGAAGCACGGTATTCTAGATAACACTTACATCTTTTACACGACCGATAACGGCTATCACATCAGCCAGCATCGTCTCCAGCCCGGAAAAGAGTGTAGCTACGAGGAGGATATCAACATCCCGCTCATCGTCCGTGGTCCCGGTGTGCCAAAGGGAGGCATCTCCGAGGCAGTCACAGCACATGTCGACCTCGTGCCCACGATCTTGTCACTTGTCGGTGCGCCTCTCAGGGCTGACTTTGATGGGTCCCCAATTCCCCTCTCTGCTTCAGAGCTGGAAGATGCTCCCCGAACTCGCGAGCACGTCAACGTCGAGTATTGGGGCTGGGCCATCAGCGAGGGCAAATGGGGTTTCAACGGTGGCGAAGACAAGAGAATCTTCAACAACACCTACAAGGCTCTACGGGTCGTTGGTCAGGACTATAACCTGTACTACTCTGTCTGGTGCACCAACGAGAAGGAGTTGTATGACATGACTGTAAGTGATCGAGAGTACACCACTCGAACAGGTGACTAACCTATACAGACGGACCCGGGTCAGCTTAGAAACCTTCTTCACACAGATGAAGTAGATCTAGCTTCTCGAACAACAATCCTAGGATATCCTCTCGAGGATGTAGTCCCAAGATTGGATTCCCTCCTCTTCGTGCTCAAGTCCTGCAAGGGATCGACCTGCTCTCAGCCATGGGCAGCCCTCCACCCTCAAGGCAACGTGAAAAGTCTGCGCGATGCACTATCGCCTCGCTTCGATGGGTTTTACGCACAGCAAACTCGAGTCGAGTATTCTCGCTGCGAGCTGGGCCACATCATTGACGCCGAGGGGCCTCAGTTTGAGAAGGATGGGAACGTGTATTGGCAGGGTTCGAGATGGAGTGATTGGACTTGATCATAGAAAACGTATTCCAATGATACATGAAGTCATGTTTAGAGCCCTCGTCGTGTTGATACTAGATCACTTCTCTTATCGAATACCCGTGTACCTCAGGGTAGCCAAGCCCAACATCTCAACACTTAGAGATATCGTGACATTCTGCGAAAGCTCAGACCTACAACTATGACAACCAGCTTCTACCATGTCAGCTCCCCTCTCATCGACATCGGTGAAACCCGCTCGATCTCGATACACCTCGCTTAGAGTCCAAGTTGTGTCATTATGAACGATGTAGGGTCCACAAGCCCACCGACTATGAGTCAAAGAACCTTAAAAGGAATCAGGCACACAATTCAAGGTTGTAGGTGATGTAGGAAGCCCACTTTTCCTCTATAGAAATAGATTGTCTCATCGTGCATTGTCACTCGGCTGGTTGTCAGGGGGAAAGCCCGGATAGGGGGACTTGCTTGGTGAAAACACACAACACCATCGTGAACCCATCAAACCGGTTTCGGTGTGAAGATTTTTTCTTCACTTTACCCACATGGATAGAAAACCCATACACGGCCTTTTGGCACTGTGTCAGAGGCGGCAGTTTCCAGGCCTATCTATCAAAGCCCATTCAGGCAGCCCTATCTGTCATGAGCCCACACGCTCTTATCTCAAGCAGCCTTATCATTCCCCAGAAGGGAACTTATCTTCAACCCCGGAATCCCCGGACAGTCTCTCGGCAGAGGATGAAAGATATCAGCTAGCGTTCTGAGAATCTGGGCAGCTCTGTAATTGGATAATGCATGTGCTATCTCTAGATGTTGCTAGGGAGTGGCGCCCGCCCAACTCGTAGATCTCATGCACGTAGTTTATGGTCGTCCTGCTGAGCCCGAGAGATCAACGACTGCCAACCGCGGTCACCTGACCGGTGTTTTAGGAGTTGACACCACGGAACCGACGACACTCGTCTCTCATAGGGGCGCTACCTGGTCTGTCCTCACAAGGCATCATCTAGCTGGTCGCCGAAGGAATCGCTGTCGCTCACTCGAGATTCGGTCACGCGAGCCGAAATAACCCAGACACCAGGAGCGGGAACAGGCTTCAGGATCTTGGTAACCATCCCAGAGCTACCCCTGCAACCCCTACCCATATCTCATGAGAACGTGGCTGCTGTCGTAGGTAGCTTATTCCGACCCTGACGAGTTTCGTAATGAAGCTCAAAAAGGGTGCTCAAACTAAGGAACCAACTGCCAAGGCCGGCCAAACTATGGTGCAATTCTATTGCAATGGCAAGACAAACACGTCGCCGAGACCATGGGTATCGTTTATTGACACCGAGAGAAGAGCCAGCTTGACGGACAGGAGATGGCAGGCTGACTTGTGCTTCCACATCACGCCCTCCGCCGTTTGAAGCACTGGCGTGTTGCAGCAGAAATCGGGAGCTGCACCATATGACAGGTCTGCCGAAATGGTCCGTTTGCTTGATGATCCCAAGAAACGGCCCATGTTGGCACGGACGTCGCCGGCCAGGGTTACAGCCGTTCAGATGGACGCATTGAGCAGGGAGACCAGGGACCTACCAAGGCCAGGCCGAGAATTAGGCACATGATGCACAGGCATCGGAAGGGTCACAGTCGGCAGAGGAATACAGGGCATACAAGGGTATGGATCCGTAACCAAGGGCAAGGTCAGCGCAAGCACTGTGCCAGGTGAACCACGCCCGAGGAGCTTCGTGTCCGTCCCAGGCCTTGGCTCCGTTAAGCAGGACAAGTGAGAGCCGGAGCTCACAAGGACTGTCGCGATCGGTTTTGAGGAGGAGCTCCGTGGCCGCTACGGCGCCTTGTGCCGATGCGGCGCCAAGCGGCTCACGGTTATTCTGTACCCCTTGGTAAGCTCGAGACTCTGGGCGAGCTTGCATGGAGCTCCGCCGCATACAAAGATGTTTGGGCCATGAAGATCGATCTTGGCGGGTAGTAGTTTATGTAAAATAGAGCCTCATCGACTGATGCCTATCGATCGCCGCCGTTGCAGACTCGGGCGCAACCGTGCTGAAGCCAAGTTTTTTCTTCCTTGGGCTTAATCTCGTCTGCAGATTTGCCGTGGGCCCTCTTGGAGCCCAAACAATGCAGTTGATGCCAGATTCGATCATGAACGGGTAGCAATTACCGTTCCGTTACTCAGACCGCTACCGAAGCCTGTCTCAGAAGCCCTTGCTCTCAGCCAAACAAACAGGGCAAGGGACGCCGAAATTGACTCCATTCCCATTCACAGTGTCTTCACCGGCATTAACCGCTTGGTGTCGGGACAGGTTGGAGATGAAACATCCGTGGGATTGTCGTGAGGTGGAACGGAGCTGAGGGAGAAATCTCAAAGAACCCACCAAAAGTCTCATGCCGTCTTGTGATTGATAAAGAGGATCCCATGGTATAATAATAGCGTAAATGGCCCGCGCACCAAGTTCAAATGCGGCTCAAAACCGGCGCTTGGCCCACGCTTTTCTGAGCTAGAGAAGGAGAAAAATGAAAAGACGTGTGGTTAGCAAGGTGCCCGTGCACACAATATTGGTGGTGGGAGAGTGGCCCCCAGCTAAAAATCGATTTGCCAAGCCTGGTCGAGAGAATTCGATCTAGGGCGGGTTTCCATGATGTGATGGCCTAGCAGCAATGGTGTAAGTGATGGCGAATTTGTCGTTCATTTGGCCTGAATCCATTGATGCTCAGGTAATAATTTAGAACCAGCCATTGAGGAACGAGGGCCAAGGCCAAAGTCTAGAGCTGACGCCTGGAGGCACGTTGCGCTGGTTTGGCCCATGATTGCACCATCGTAAAGAGGCGGTTCCCGAGATGGCGACGAACCAGGGTAGGGTGACAGGGCTGAGTCGCGAACACCCAAGGGGTTCTCACGATGAGATGTGGCTCAGGGCCGTGTGAGGCAGACTCGGCCAATCTGGTCTTCCAGGAGACAGGGTGTGAAAGGGCGTGGAAAGTTGATGAAGGGTGGTGGCCGACCAAGGTTGCGAGGCTTCTTAGGTAACGGGAAAGGCACTGTGTGGCTGGCGATGGATCGTCAGGAACGAGCAATGCGTTACGTTACACACCCTTGCAAAACAGCCAGGTCCCTTGAAAGGTGAAGGGTTTTTGTCGAGAACTGCAGCATGTAAGATGCGGCTCGTCTTGATTCGGGTTATGCCGAGGGAGGCTTCGGGCATGGCTTGCGCCGCATATGTAGTCGCCGATCTTTGTCTCTGTCAACAAGAACTTGGCATCCTCAGAGTTGATGTTGAGTGGTTGAGAGCCGGAGGCCTTGCGCAAGCAAACGTGCGCGTGCGTGTGGGACTCAGGTGCTGGTGGCGAAGAACAAGAAAAAGAAGCTGAGATGGTGGTTAAGATCCACTTTAGACCGCATCAGAACCTCCAGACCTGACTCCGCGATGGGGTCAGTAGACGTTCGATACCAAAGGCGGAGATGCTTCTGGTGCTTCTTCGGGGTGGGAGTACCCGCGACTAAGGCATGGAGCAGGGAATATTCTGGTGTGGCCCAACTGTCGAGATCCGTGGGGATGAGGGTAAAGCTTCAAGCGAACAGATACCCTAAACACGTCACCCAGGTCTACGTATCTGAGACGGGATGAGAGTGAGATCTGCTTCATCGAGAAGGTTTGAGCGCCCGATCTCATGGTCTGAGTGGCTTTGGAACACTGACGCTGTGGCAACAAGGTCCCGGTCGTGTTGGTGTTCAAATTGGCGATGTTAATGTGATGTGATTCACTAGTGTGGATAGTTGACTCGCATACACGACTCGAATGCTGGAAGTATAGAATGTGAAGCCCATGTGGCATCAAACTACAACTGTAAGTTGACACTGGCGACAATGTCGAGCCACGTGTTGTGAGACCAGAGTGACACACCGCGATGCCTCGTGTGGTTGGACGTCTGTGACTCGTCGGTTGTTGGACCTCCACGACAATAGGAGAGCGATCTCCGTAGTACATAGATTATCTCACCATGGAAGGCCTCGTTGGCCGCAAACCTTGCTGATGCAACAAATCTGCTTCACGATGCCGTGATCGAATCGTTACGTGGAAGGGCGTGCGTGTATTCCAGAAGGTCCACGTGGGTGACGGGCCAATCAAGTCGTCATGCCGCAAGATTCAAGGAACGCTCGTCTTGGGTGTCGACTCGGCTCCAGTAATAGACCCCTTGACTATTACAAGATCGAAGCTCCAAATCGAAGGCACCGTGAGAGCACGACCGCAATTGTGTTAGTGCCTTGGAAAACTGTGGAGGCGGTTATTCAGGTTCAGAGTTTTTCCCAGGATCTTTGGATGGCATGGCACCGTTCGACGACCGATGATGGTATGGTCGAAGACGCCAGAATGATGACGGACCAACAAGGAAAGCGAGGTCAGGGACGTGCTCGCCTAGAAGGTGAGAGGAAACGGGACGGGCTGGCACGGTGCAGATCGGTACGTACCCACCGCGGTGTGGCCTTCCATTCGACTTCCAACCGCGATTGGCTCGTGCCCTTTCACCTTAACGTACGGTAACTCGGCTCCGTCCCTTCCCACATTCCACCGTCACGCTCAAGAAAAATTTTCATCCCATGGTGACCAAGGAAAGAGCCCCACAACGTACCCCCACTGTGCTCAGTCGCAGGAGGAAAGGCGCTGGATTCGAGTGGATTGCACCATTCAGCACTGGCCCTGTCAAAGAGACCAGCTGACGGCCAAGGAACCAGGCCAGCGTCAAAGACGTAAGAAGGTCACCGTTTTGCCTGATGAGCTCAGAGCGGAACCGGCATGAATGATGTGGATACGCCTTCCATCGAAGAAGTTTTTCGCTCTCTTAGTCTGGCCTTGTTTGGCGGGCCCGGCACCGGAGGTGCAAAATCTGAGACCGGCCACCTGACGTGTGACGGCTGGGCGCTGGGCTGTAAACAAGTCGTCACAGGTGAGTCGAGGACGCTGGGGGATCTGGAAGTTCTCACGAGAACAGGATAAAGTGACAGATCAAAGCAGGATACAGTATGAGCGTGATGATCGGCAATTCGATGACTCCCATTGAAAACGGACGTGGTTATGTAAAGAAGCCGGGGTAAGGGCGTTGCTCACATGATGGACATGCCAAGTTTGAGGCGCCTGCTTCAGACGACTTGCAAGGGAGCAGAGTCGGCATCTTACTGGACCTGGCCGTTTTGTTGTCGGCTTTGCAGCATCTGCTGTGGTTGATGCGGCTGTTCATGCCCGTGCAGTTGCTCTTGGCTGCTTGAATGTGCCATTTGACTCCCTTTGCCCAGCTTTGAACAAGCTGATCAAGCAGCCATTCGCATTATTACCGGATAGACACCTCACATCCATGCCAACGCACCCGGCAGAACATCTGCAAGCCAACATGTGAAGAGGGCTTGGATAGTGGCCTAACAATATGTACT
The DNA here is from genome assembly GCF_023522795.1 of Fusarium solani. Lineage (NCBI taxonomy): Eukaryota > Fungi > Ascomycota > Sordariomycetes > Hypocreales > Nectriaceae > Fusarium > Fusarium solani. The sequence continues at coordinate 1,212,407 of NW_027072153.1, forward strand.
ACGTAGTAAGTCGGAATCGACGAGAAAGAGGCAATCCCCAGACCCCAGCCAGTTTGCTCCGCATCATCAACCCGGACGCGCAATCTATTACTGGTCAAGTCGAATCTGGAGTAGATGATGTCGTCTCGTATGTTTGGACCATGTGTCGTATGCGGCGACTCACAGTGCAACCGCGACGGGAGACGTAGTTTAGCCGCCAGAACCGTTCTGTGCTGTTCCATGGTGACAACCGGCCATGTCCGGCTGATGCCTTTCAGGGACCAGAAACGAGAATTTCCCAGTGGGGCAAGCCGGCGTCTCCATCGGCCGAGAGTCGGGCTTGGTACCTCCGGGCAGAAGCTTTTTGCTTCTGCTGACCTGTCCAGCTCCGGGCACAGAACCTCAGGAGCGGCACCTGAGGTCGGCTGGTGTGGACGAGGTTCCAGTTGTCTCTTCTCGCACGAAGCCACAGGGGTCCTCCTTCAACGAGACAGCGCCTGACTCTGCCCCTTGACAGGGCTCCGGAGGGCGTACACCGCCTGTAGCGTCAGCGACTGCGGGCACTGAGGTGCTCTGGAGTACGCCTAACCAACCGTGCCAGAAGAGGGATGCACCGCAGCAGCATTGGATCATGTTGAGTTTGGTGATGCCAGAATCACGGGCGGTCCCTCCAAGGTCCGAATGTCCGATCACTTGCCGTGTTTTAGGCGCTGCGAGCCGTGATATGCGCTACTCCTTCCCGCTACGGGAACGCTTTAGCGCACTCCTGCCCTGTAGCCTAAAAAATTACAGCGCTATGAGGACGGAACGCCCTCTGTGCCTTCCCTGCATCTGCCGCCGCCAGTGCCCGTGTGGCGTTGGATGTCGTCTCCGCGGACTCTGGACTCTCGACACTCCGAACAACGGATTTCCGAATTTCCTTGCAATTGAGCACGTTTAAGCATTCCGCAGTATGATCACTTACAGCCTTTCTCGGCATGGCGTTGCTTCAATTGCTCGTCTAGGAGAAACAGCCAGACAAGACGGGGCGTATGAAGCTGGTTGGCTGTGGTTCTGTCGCATCTAGAGCGTCATGTGCTGTCCAGTCGCATCGCGTCACCTCACCTCATCTGATGGTGTTGGCTTCGATTGTTCCCACAGCAGTTCCCGAACGCTCGAGGCACGGGGAGTCGAGAAGCTCTCAAACGGCACAGATTGATCAAAGGATCTCCCTCCCCTGCGCCTACCGGCCCGGTCTTCGGTCGCGCTGTGCCGATGCTTTGCACTGCTGATGGGCGCTCTCTCACAGCGTACTGGATTGAGGCTAGTGTGCTCCTGACGAGGAGCCAGTCTCGGGAACATGGCCCGTCTGTGCTGGGTGAAGGGATGGATTGGTGTGAATCGACGGGAGCCATGCCGAGACAGCACCAGCAAACTCAGCCTAGCGAAGGGGAATCATGGGATCAGATCAGCAAAGCGGAATTGCCATGCCGCAGTAGGGCTAAATTTCCCTTTCTGAGAGTGAGCATGTTTGAGCAACACTGTACTCCGTACATCACCAGGCTAAGCCTGGGCAACCTGCTCATCAGATCTAACTCATCTGCATCAGGAGTCTCAGTATTCTTCTGGTGTCAGTATCAACGGACGAACTTTGCTAAACATGGAGAGCTCCCCTTGCAAATTGACAACCGGCCACAACCGGGCAGCGTCGGTTCGTTTCGTCTCCCTCACGGTCTCGACGTCTCCATGGCCGTTGTCCTGTGCAATGTCCTATCCACCCACGGGAATTAAACCTGGTCCCACGATCCACGATCGTTCTGCGCAAGATCCAACATCCCTCCTCTTAGACCCACCAAGCAGCTCGCCATCGTACTGCTCCTCGTACTGTCCGTTACACTGTGCCGTGCTCCGTTCAGGGCATCAGGTCAGAACGTCGGGCAGGCCAAGACGCAGGCCCACAGTCGCGCTCTCAGCCAACCGCACCGTCTGGTGCTCCTCCACAGACCATGGCGAGGTCCAAGCCAGCCAGACTGTGCCCGTGTTCAGTTGCGAGGGCCCGGTCGTCAAGCCCACCCTGATGGTCTCACACCCACCGGCGGTGGCCAGGCCACGCCCTACTGCCCAGAACCGCAACGACACAACCACAACCCACACGCCCAGGGGAATCCTCGAGCATCCCAGGGTGCATGGAGAGGTGGGAGAGTCAGGCGGGAGCCGCCTGTCAGTGCATACCCACCAGGCGCCACATTACAAGCTCGCCATTACAGGGCAACCTTTGCTATGACACATCGTTTCCCCCAGCCCAGCGTAGGAGCTCTTTGCGAGTCGTAGTCCTGAGATCAGATATTTAGTCTTGGTGATGCCCTCTGCCTCTCTGTTTAGGAAGAGTCTCTCTCCATTCTTCCCCATACTCATCTCGACTTGAATATCGAGTTCCCCAGACTTGAACAAGGTTCACAGCACACACAATCAACAACCACTCACACCAACCACAAACCCTCCGCCCTCCCACTTACAAGCCATCGTCGTCACTTACACGCGATCGAAGCTTTCGAAGAAACCCAAGACCGAACGATTCAAGACAGTCAACCACAATTGACCTTGCAGACGGATATCAACTCGAGACCACATCTCCAGTTCTGATTTCAGTCACTCGTTCTTTCTGCAGACCATCCATATAATCGAGGCACCTGACCTTGAAAAGAGCGAAAACCAAGAATCGCCCCGCCATCGGCTCTCAGAACCTGCAGCTTATACCCGGCTTCCAAACCCTGCCGACCACACACCCTTTGCACACAAACAAGGCTCCCTGAACTAAAAAGGACCCTTGAAGGCATCGTCATTGCATTACTAGGGACTGCAACAAGTCACAAGGCCACCCTCAAAACAGCACAATTGCCCCTGGCCATCTCCCGCCCGGTTGACGCCATCAAATCGAAGCACCCGCCATCGGCGCCGGCGTCGACAAAACAGAATTACATCAGCGTGCAGAGATTTTGCAAAAACTCGTCTCTGCTACTTATTAGCCGCCGACTTCCAAGGGCCCGTCCCTGGAACGTTCTTACCCGCCAACCCCCCCCACCGCAACTTCCTTTCTAGAGCGACTTACAAAAGGTCGTTCCTTCAGTCTTAGCAGCCATGCCCCACCGCGTGGCCAACTTCCTCCGTACTTCATCGGGCAACATTGCGCAGATCAAGAAGGTCGCTCGATCACGCACAAACAGCCCTTACACCTCTGATGGTGAGGATCGACCAGAAGTTCACGCCGTCAGAATGCCCGACCTCGCAGACGCCGTCAAGAAGCACCACCGCATCTCACTGCCTTTTGGCAAGTCGAGCAAGGATCAGGTTTCTGCCGTTTCCATCGACTGGAGCATCGAGAGCCCCCCGGTTGTCTTCCATGGCAACGCCGAGGACAGCACCGGAGCCCTCATCACGGGCCAGATGTTCCTCGATGTCAAGGAGGAGGCTGTCGAAATTGGCAGCTTCTCGGCATCCCTGAAGCTTCACGTCTTCCAGAAGCGACCCTTCCAGAGCCACTGCACCGACTGCCAGAACCAGTACACTGAGCTCCAGGCCTGGCAACTGCTCGCTCACCCTACCACACTTCGAAAGGGTCGTCACGCATATCCCTTCTCTATCCTCCTCGGTGGTCACCTCCCCGCTACCATGGATACCCCCCTGGCCGCCATCTCCTACGAGTTCAAGGCCGATGCCTACGTCACTCGTGGCATCAACTCTACCTCTGGCACTTGCGCGCCCGTGCGATTTGAGAGAACCATCCCCGTGAAGCGCTCTCTGCCTGAGAACGAGATCCCTCACCACTCTGTCCGAGTCTTTCCTCCCACAAACATCAAGGCTAGTGCCCACTACAACAACGTCATCCACCCCACCGGTACCAACACAGTCAACCTGCGACTCGACGGCTTGATGAGCCGTAACGAGAAGGCCAAGACGATTGATTTCTGGCGACTAAAGAAGGTTACCTGGAGGCTCGAGGAGACGATCAAGACTGTGGCTCCCGCCTGTGAGCGACACGCCCCCGCCCAAGCTCAAGACCCCGAGAAGAAGGGTCTTCCTCGGAACGAGGTCCGTGTCCTGGGTGAGAAGCACCTGCACGAGGGCTGGAAGTCGGACTTTACCGGTACCGATGGCAAGGTTGAGATGGAGTTCGACTACTTTGCCAACCAGTACAAGTCTCACAGCAAGGAGCTGAAGTATGCTTGCGATACCAAGTCCCACGACGGCATCGAGGTGACCCACTCGCTCCTCATTGAGCTGGTCGTGTCCAGGGAGTACGCGCCCGAGGGCAAGCCACAACTCGCAACACAGACGGGCACCGGCCGCATTCTACGGATGCACTACGGCGTTGTCATGACGGACCACGCCGGCATGGGCGTCAGCTGGGACAACGAGGCCCCGCCTGTCTACCAGGACGTGCCCCCAAGCCCCCCGGCCTATCCTATGCAAGAGTCCCCCATTGAGTACGAGAGCCTGGAGCAACTCGATGCTCACCGACTCAGTGTTTCCAACTCTTCAATTGACAGCCGACAATCCTGAAACCCTCGGCAACCGCTTGACATTTCTTCTCACACTAATACTCTTACTGGCATAAATTGCCGCATGTTTTCTTTGTTACAACTCCATGAGATACGCGGCGATCTGATTTGAAAAAGCGATATACCCACCAGCGTTGAAGGAAGACAGAGATGCTTCCGCATTTACAAAGGAACGGGACTACAGGACACATGGGAATGACGAAAAAAAAGGTGTTGGGTGTGCAAGACACACAGAGAACAGGTCACGAACGGGTGGGATGAAAACAGATCCCATGTGTTGGAAATACCAAGCGACGAGAGCCACTGTATCTTAGTAGCTATGAATAGCCCAGGCCGCCCAAAAAGGAGCAGGCTTCGGAGGCATCATCATAATCATCATCAAGAGAAAGATGACGCAACTTGTTTGTCTGAGCCCAATGTGAACTGTTGAGTGTAATGACTTCGTAACTACCTGTCATGTACCGTGACAATTACATCTCATGATCAGTGCCACAGTGACAGTTAAATTTGCCAAGAAGACATTGCCAAGAGAAAGGCATAGAGCTAAAGTTAGGCGAGGGCATAGCAAAGGCAAGGTCAGGCAACCATGACAGAGGACAAGAGATGGCTCCCGAGGATGTTTCTCGTCTCGTTTCTGGCATTGGGCGGAAGTGCATAGACGTGGCTGCAACGCCAAGCGGGAGGCGTCTGGGGGACGTCTGGGGGTATGGAGGGGGGAGCGGAGTGAAGGAGGGCTGGATAAAAAGAGAGACGAGAACAAGGGGAAGCGAGGGAGATAAGAGAAGTAGAGGCTAAACAAAGCAAAAGATAGGTACAGTACTGTATTGGGGGTGTGATTGACGCGGGGGCGGGGAATTGGATGCGGCGCGGATCGTGGTAGGCCAATTCGAAGCGTTGAAGCAGGACATGGCTTGTGAGCTGGACAAGCTGTGCGTAGAGGCTGCATTGTTGGCTTGTGATGATAGCCACTCTAGAGCCGAGCCGGGATCGGAAACAGCGTTTGAGGCTGGCATGTGCATCGCCAGTTGAGGTCATAACACCCAAAGGCTGCGCTACTGTATGTATCCAAGACGTTTAGGCGGCTGAAAGGCGGGGGTGATAGACAGGAGGTGCAGCGTAGATCCCGAGGGTCGTGGGGAGGATCCAAGTCCGAGGATATATGTGACGAAGTATGCAGCAGCAGCAGCCCAAAGCAAAGCGAGGAGGGGAGGACACAGCAAGCGAGGGAGGGAGAGGCGTTGGAAGATATGCGAGGCATGATATTGGGATGGTGTTGAGGGGGAACAAGAAGGAGGGCACACGGACCAGATGCAGACACACAGATGCAAGGCGGTTGAGAGCGGGCGTTGGAGCTTATCTCGAGTCGACCAAGGGAACCTTGTCTCATCCTGTCATGATTGATGGCCTCTTCATCTGATGCCTGTTTCCCCAGGTTTCCCCAGATTCATCACCCCGGCATATCCCCGAGTGAAGGGGTTGTAAAGCAGCAAAAATGATGCATTGTGCAAGGGAGGTACATATTGATCAACTGTCGTGGCTGCCTCATGTGCAAGTCAGACACACCCAATCCAATCCTTTCAGCCTGCAGTGCAATCTCTAACCGGCCTCACTCCCGGTCTTGAAGACACCCCAGACTCTGACGTGCGCATCAACCCCGGGTTGTGTCGACATTGGTCCGCCTGTACATGCACACCCCGCTTGATAATCATCAACATCCTGACTGCTTGCTTGTCTCATCCCTTCTCTGCTCATCCGGACAGACACAGTCCGTACGGGAAGAAGCCGAAATAAGTGCACGCGCCGCACCCACCGCCGCAGGTCGTGCTGTTCCAGCACGCAACCGGGGGAGCACATTCGCCCAGAATCTCGGGGTGGACGACTTCAGCTGCGGCGGGATCGGTGCTCCTGGCCGCAGGGACACCCACGCCGACCGGCCGGCCCGCGCCAGCCGCTGAGGCCCGCCCCTTGACGGCGCCACGGGGGGAGTGCAGGATAGCCGCCTCAGAGAGGACACCGCGTCCGTCGGGGGCAAGGCCGTGAGTCTGCGCCGACGAGAGGTGACGGTAGTCGAGGACGGAGGAGTTGGCAGCGAAGCTGCGGAGCACGCCATCGGTGCCGACGCGCAGAAGACCATGGGGGTCCTTGACCATGGTGCGAAGGATGGAGGGCAGAGGGCCGGGAGTGTATTTGAGGAGAGGGTGAGCCGACTTATTGTCGCCGAGCGTGGTGTCGGGTTCTGCGAGGGCCTGCCAAGTGTCAGAGACGCTGTTGGGTTTGTGGCTGATGGATGATGACAGACCATGCCGAAGAAGAGGATGAGAAGCGACAAGAGGAACTTCTCGAGACTCATCTTGGCCGTTTTGATACACTGACTGTGCGATCAAGTGATTGACGGTGTTTTTTACAGGCGGTGGTGTATCGAATCGTCAAGTGACGATGCAAGAATGCGAACAACGAGCTCTGTTCACAAGAGGTCAAGAAACGAGTGTTCAAGAAACCAATGGGGGAGAGAAGATTCTGAGAGAAAATTTTCAAGATTTTTATCAACGGGTGGGACGTGATGGATTTCCAGCTGCCAGCTGCCAGCTGCCAGCCAGTGCTGGCTGTTCTGAGATTTGCGTCTACGTCGAAGATCATGGCACTGTTGCCAGCTGGAGAATGGAGATGCCAAGACTCATGATTTTGGAGGTGTTTGTACTTGAACTCGTTTGCTGAGGAGGAGCTTGAGGTTGTGGAGGGATTGAAGAAGGTACTCGACGAGGAAACAGCGTCAATTGGTGTTCATCTTACCCTCTTGCTCATGAATTTGTATGGCAAAGTGGACGAGTCAAGTTCGACCTGTCTGTTCAAGCAAGTCATCTCAGGAGGAGGCTTTGAGAGCTGTTGGCTTCTGAGTGGCGACATTTGTGTGTATGGTCTCAAGCTCCTAGCAAGCGATGTCTCGAGTGTGGTTAATCTGCACGACTAGGTCCCGACAAGGTTGTTCCCCAGACTATCCAGATCTCACAGAATATCAACCAACAAAGACAGACACGAATAGGCTAATATCAAGCCGTTCAACCCCAAGCCGGCTACTACTCGATATGGACTGTGGGGACGTGGAAGACCGGCTGTGATTGATCGGCTGAATGGCTTCCCCGGATGGAGTCCCCAGACGATTCCCCCGGACAAAGATAAGATATGAGTCAGGTCAGGCCACACCGAGCATGCAACTTCATGACGGCTATTCAGGTATAAGTTGCTGTTCATTCTCGCCCTGTTCACCTGATTCATCTCGGGCAATTAGCTGATTTGCCCCTTAGATGTTGAAACAAGGCGGACGAAATCACGGTACTATCACCTGATGGCAAATTTTCAAGCTCCCTGCCGCCATGTGAAGCGACTCGAAAATGCAACCGTCAACGCAGCAACCGAGATGTCCCATACCACATGGCGGTCAGTCAACACAACGTCGAAAGCCAACAGCACAGCAACCGGGCGCTTGCGCTAGCTGCGACGTGCATTGCGGCAGCCTCCGATTAATTTCGTGTGTCCATCGAGATTTCTTTTATTATTGCAGCCGCACACCGTGGACCTCTCGGAACTTGACCGAAAAGTTGGTGCCTGGGGCATCTTCCACCCCGGAATGCATCCCTTCAACCGAGTGTCTCCATCAGACCATCATCATATGAGTAACAACCATGGCTCGGCTCTATTATGTCGTCTGTTTCTCTACTCAGTCATCATCCATTGCACCGGTATGGGATAGACTTGTAGCCCAAGACGAGAGGCTTGACGCGTCTGGCCTCCGTCCCTGAACATGCTCATACAACAAACACCACTCACCTATACAACAACTCCTGACTGAAACAACATGGCGACTCGCGGTTTCAAGTCGCTGCGGCGGCCTTCTTTGACTCTGGTATCTGGAGCTAGGAGATGTTTTGGTCTAAAGGGGATGGTACCGAGGATTGCGACCCGGGGGCTTGCCACTGCCGCTCAAGCATCTCAGCCTACCTTGATGGAGGATCACAACGCCAGACTGATCAGCATGGGGTACACCTTCAACTACATCGAACACGTCGAGAACCTTGAGCAGTACTGCCACGGCGGCTTCCATCCCGTCTCACTGGGTGAGACGCTCAACAACCGCTATCTCATCCTCAACAAGCTTGGACATGGCGGCTATTCGACTGTATGGCTCTCGTGGGATATTCTGAAGCAAAAGTATGCCGCCTTGAAGATTGTGCTAGCCGACTTTGGAGAGGACTCGACAGAGGTAGACATTCTTCAGCACCTTGCCGCCAGACCTGGAAGCAAGTACCCCGGAAAGTCACTTATCCGACATGTGACGGACAACTTTCACTTTGATGGACCCAATGGGAGGCATACGTGCTTGGTCAACGACCCTGCCATGATGTCTCTTCGTCTCGCCAAGGACGCTTCGTTCTGTAGACTGTTCCAGCCGCGGACTGCCCGAGCCATTGCTGCTCAGGTGGTTCAGGCCTTGGCCTACCTCCACGAGGGCGGCGTGGTGCATGGAGGTGAGAGAAGATGATATCGTTGATCTGCCACAGAAACTAATTTGGCATAGACTTGCACCTGGATAACGTACTACTACGGCTCCCTGAACGAATTAGACGTCTCTCGCCAGATCAGCTTCACAAGAAGCACAGTCAACCCGAAACGGTTCCCGTGACTCGACTGGATGGGGCACCCCTCGACGAAAACGCGCCTCACCATGCCGTGCTGCCTATTTGGTTGGGTCAAAAGAGCGAGGAGGTGACTCTGGCGGATGCAAGGATTCTTTTAGGCGACTTTGGCGAATCGTACAAACCCTCCAACGAGAAGCGACAATACTGCAACGCCCCGATACGCTACCGAGCACCCGAGGCTCAGTTCCCTGATGCATGCCAGCCGCTATCTTTCAGTTCCGATATTTGGAGTCTTGGATGCTTGATCTGGGGGGTCATGGGACAAAGACCATTGTTCGACGCTTGGACGCTGTCCGAAGACGAGATTCTAAGGGATCAGACCGACCTGCTTGGAGAAATACCAGAAGAGTGGTCAGTCTACGGAAGAAGCCAACCCGAATACTGGGCCGAAGAAGACATGGATGTCACACCGGTGCAATCCGCCGACAGGGGCTTCACATGGGAAGACAGACTGGAGCGAAGCATCCAGCAGAGCAGACGAGAAAATGGCATGAAGACCATGTCGGAGAACGAGAAGGAGGCGTTTATTGAGATGATGAAGCAGATGATCACTTTCCGCCCCGAGGACCGGGCTTCGGCCCGGGAACTGCTGGAGTCGAGATGGATGAGGCAGTGGGCGCTTCCCGAGGTCCGAAGGACCCGGGATTCATGACTTGGAGTTTAAAAAAACTGGGGATACCATTGGAATTTTAGCGACTGGATAGCGTTTTAGTTGAATGCATTTATGATATCAATCATTAACATGTCTTGCAGCGTTTGTTTTGCTTATGCCTGCTGCTGCTGCGTGGAATACTTGGTTGCGTTGGTTCCATCATAAGCTTGGGTCGTAAATGTTTGTGTGAGTGCCACAAACCTCGTATTTGTGCACTAAGAAGGAAGCATAACGCACCCGAAAGCAAGCCAAGAGTGTTTCTACAGAAGCAAGTCCGACTGCTGCCGATAATAAAGGGAGAGAGTAACAAACTGCATGTCTTGTCAAGGCATTGCCCAGCAACATTGACAACTTGTGTAGCTTGATGATTGCCTTGATTGTGCCAAAGCAAGGCAACCACGGGAGCATACATGTATGAACAATCAAATCAACACCGTCTATAAAAGGTAGCGAGTATCTGCGGGAAAAAAGAGTCTCAAAGCTTCAACCCTCAACATTGATCTCTCTATATAAACACCTAAAGTCCCCATGGTAAAACTTGCAGCCAGCTCCTGGCCCGAGTCTACCAATGCCCTCTCTTCAGATGGGTTCAAAGTCGATCTATTACCAAGGCCTGGCACACTTCGTTTCTTGCCGTCTGCTCTTTTGGACGGCTCTTTCCCCATGCGGCGCCTCCAAGATGACGTAACTGTCGAAGAAGCTTATGGACGCATTGGCATTTCTTTTCGATTCAAAGACATTACTGGGGCGACCTTGAAGATGCAACCTTACACAAAGGACGGAGTATATGTTGAAGCATACAAAACAGCAGCCATATGAACTCGGCCGCCCCGTTTTAAACCCTGCAGCTTTCATCATCCTTTCTCAGTCTCACCGGCAATAGAGCACGCTGCCTGTCGCATGATTGTTCCCAACTATATGTACCCCCCGTTGCTGCGTTCGCTCCCAAAGAACCACGCCGCAGATGCGATGGATTCACGACTATTGTCTCTTCATCGGGGACACGAAGCAGTTTCCACCTTTGGTCCTGGTTAGGTCCCAGCATTGTCCCATGCGGCCTTTGGCTCTCAGCGAGGAACAAGACTCCTCCAGCGTATGGAAAAATCGGATTGTATCACGACCTCTCTTCTTTGTTGACAATGTTGTTCTCGAGTGTGCGCTGCAGAGCGTACTAGAGACGTCTTCTACGGCAGTGACATTGAAAACTCGGGCGTTGATGGATCGGAATCACCGGGCATTCAAGGCGAGAAGTCAACCAACACAGGGGAAGGCACTTTGTGCGCACTCCTTCGAGTCAAGAAGGGACCGTCTCCTTTCTTATGTGCGCGTGCTGCTGGCCAGCCCACGACACCTTTTGGGATTGCCTTTCTTGCCCTTTGGTTCCTTATAACGTCTCTGTCACTCTTGTTGGCTATCGACAACACGCAGGCCCAGATGTCATTGAAACCTTGCCCACACGGCTCCGAAATAGGGGCTTTTTGGGTCGGAGACTACACACTCATCATCTATAGCTGGTCCTTTTTCTCATCTTAAACACATCCTTTTTATCTACCCTCGACACCAAAGAATGACACTCGTTCTTCGGCATAACACTTCTTTCTCCCCCGATACACCTTAGCCCGTGGCTGCATCACGTAAACTTGGGCACAAGCTTTGCTTCTCAGCAGCGTTTTCATCTTCAGAAGAGCGCGGCCCAGCCTCCCACACGACCTTCCAACTTGGCTCGGAGCATGCAAGAGTCGATATATATACTACTCAGCCTGGTGACTGAAAGCATGACGCTGTGTGCCCGACTTCTCGCAACCTCCCAACAATATATAACTACCTGGCGGCCAATGGGCAGCCTTTTGGAGACAACTGGACCCTTTTCGGATCGCCGGACTGGCACAGCGGCATGTGGAACTTGCTGATTAAGGTCGACATCGACAACGCCAGTAATCAAGAGCAAAAGTGGTCAACATATATAATCAGACTTGACGGAAACTTTCACACCAGAGAACTGGGCACGAGCAAGTTAAGAGAATACCCGAGACTTGCACCTCACCATTACGGAGCGATCTACGTTGGAAGCGCCCAATCGCAGATGTACAAGAGTTGGTTGATGGCCTCCAGCGCCGACACATTTACATGCATTAAACATGTTTTGCGCTGGACGGTTTTGAGGAGCATCTCCAACGAGTTGAATGAATTGGGCCATGTCACGCTTTTTCCTGTTTTTTGGCTCGACAACTTATCTTTGATTCAACTTTTATATACCTCCAACAGCGCCTTTTGACGGCCTGCTCTTCATTCATCACCACTCGCCCAAAACAGCTCTGGCAGTCATCGATCGCCGACCGAGATCTGGCTTTGCGGAACAACTCGGAATTCACTGGACGCTGATCCTACCTGAAGACTTGGCCAGTCCAGACCTTGCATCTGGAAGAGAGGACAGAAGTCTCGTCGACAGCTTCGATATTGACAACTGGTCTCCTTTCGAGGCCCCCAATTTCTCTCTTGATATCATGAGTCTGCATTCTTCTCTTATCAACGTATACGCCTTGGAGTCTATGCTCGCCCATCTTTTTACGACACTCTATCTAAAGGGTTTGATTTCATTGAAAAGCACGAGATGGCTCTAGAGCTCATGGTCACGACGAGGATCGGCAGGAAACACGGACTGGGGATCTCTGGCGAGCGAGAGTCATGGAACCGTGGCATTTGGCGTCGGATGACTCTAATCTTTCGATAACCACTACGACTTTTTGGCGAGATGGCTCTCAGCGTCGCTGCCCTGGTCTCTGGCAGAGACGCTAAGATACTTCGCTGCATCAATCAAGCTGCCCGCGACGATCGCCCCTTATAATATTTCCCTGGCACTTGACCATTCGTGCCATGCCTTTCTTTGGATGTTCTCAGAGCCGTGGACAAGAGCATGCTGGTGTCCCTTTCTGGACTACGTTCTAGGCGTACGATTTATCCGCAGTGTACAATTTCTCTATATATAGACCGGCGAACCTACTCGACATGAGACTGGTTACTACTTCTTTCCAATCACATCGAAACTACGAGAATGGAGGAATTATTGTTGTCTCCGGTGTAGGCGGTGCATAGCAACTAGACACGCCTCTTCGCAAAGTCCCGACGGAGAGCATTATTCCTACATATATTATATCAGGGCACTATCAGCCGCCAACCGTCCTGGTCTGTCAAGGACCAAGGCCGCAGAGGTTGCCGCGCTTTGGGCGGCCCGTATAGCTGTTGTCATGAAGCCAGTATCCTTCAGAGCGATGGCCATAGACGGTGTCTCCAGTTCTGATGGAATCTCAAGCCATTGACTGTTGCTACAGTTGCATTGACAGTCGGCCTAGAGTCCCCTATCGGCTCTTGGTTGGGAGACTGTCATGGCTGGATGGCATCTCCAACGACACACCTCGTGAGATTGGATGGTACTTGAGACCAACCCTCGTCGATTCGGAGCTGGACTTACCGAGAACTGTCATTCTGCTAATGCTTGACACCTCAACTGGTGGTCGCCGGCCTGCCTGCTCTCGACGTCGCCCAAGCACCAGAAAGCAGATAGCCATGCAGTGCTCTTTTCCGATGACATTAGCTCCATGCTGCCGTGGGAAAGCATGACTACGTCTACATTGTACGAGTTCGTAACAGCCATGGCTAGCCATGTCCCGGACCATGGCTTAGTGGCGCCCTTCCTATTGGCAGAGTGGGCTGAAGATGAAGAGACAGACCCGAGAGATGAACAAATAACGTTGCCGCCAAGGACGACATCGCGCCCCAATGAGTCTTGGGCTTGACGGTACTATGGGGTACTGCCCTACAGAAGGCCTTAGGCACGCCATTTGCACCTCGAAATGCCTTTGTTGCTAAGAGGCGAGCGGACGGAATCTTATCGCACGACATCATGTCGAGAAATGCGGAAGCTCACGTGGATTGATTCCAGAGCTGAGCCGGACTAAGGCTTCAGATATATATACCAGACTACCCAGGCCGACAGAGATCGCCTCCTGATGCCGTTTGCTATCCGCAAGAAATACCCCGTGCTCCCTCGTGGAGCTTCCCTCCTTTCCATCACTTCTGACACCAAAGCAGACAATCTAAATTTAGCTACCGACGTAAAAGAGTCTCTATATCACGCATATCTCTGCTATGGGCTACCTCTTGCTCTTTCTTGAGATACGCGCCGCATCCACTAGACAACGCTCAAGAGCAAGAAAAGAGCTCCGTGCAGAGCTTATTTCGAGCAAATAAAAGGGATTTATATATATCGCAGCATGTCTTGAGAGAACCACGTCCCAGAGTAAGAGCCGGCAGAAAAGGGAGCCAGTCCAAAGGTGTTCTTCGCCTGGGCCATCCTCCCGAGAGAGCCTCTGGGCTCGACTGAGAGTGGGCAGAACAAGTCTAACGAAACACACTGCCACACCGAGTGACCTTGACAGCGACGAAGACGCATTATTGGCCGTCGGTTTCTTGTTGAAGACACCAGAGTTCGCTTTGGGGCTCCTCTCAAGAGAATTGGGGCTATCGCGGGAGGATACAGCCGTTTGCAGCAAATACATTGGCAGCCGATCAACGAAGCACACTGTGCCGCTGCTTCAAGACGCTGATCGAAATGGAATTTATTGGCTGATACGAGAGAGCCAAGATTCAAACAAACGCAAGTGTATAGATTCGTCTCGGCTCTCTGACTGCAGCAGAGGCGCAGACTCTAACTGAAGAATTTGTCACCAGTCACCAACTTTATCACGCAGACATATACCCAGAGAGATCGAAACGGCAAATTCGACTTTATATATATTGCATTCGCAGCTGGCTCCGTCATGGCCCCATCGAAATGACGGTAGTTGCGCACTTGTTATCTGAGGATCTCAACCCATAAGCCGACAGATGGGAACGAGAAAAGAACAGGTCTTAAACAGGATCCACAAAGGCCACGGTCTTCATGAAAAGCGCAAAACTCATGGAAGAAGAATGTACGATTCGTATATAACTTGAAATTGCACTCGGTCAAGAATGAATGGGTTGACCTCAGGGTGTGCGATTAAGGAGGAACGACATTAGACAGTCTAGGCTTCGGCTGCGTGGTCATTGGAATGTTTGGTCAGAGTCAGTCCTTGTCAGGCTGTCCGGTTGTCTTTCAGTTTCCCACGGGGGGATATATCTAAGGTCAAATCACCATGGATGCCAACACTCTCGCCGACGTTAAGTCCTCACAACGAAAGACAGGATGCGAAGAAATCTATCTTGGCACCAACGAGATGGTCTGCACCAGAAAGCGCCTCTTTATATATCAGGGATACGTCAACAACTCCTCACTTGTCGCCCATGCAGATGGCGCAACGATGGCGGGTGAGGATCGACACCATCATATTATCAACTTCTCGGCTCAGTTTTCCATGTCGATCAACTTTCATTTTCAGGGTCAGGATATACCTGAAAATTTCAAAGAAGACGTGCACCTCATGGACTCCAGCAGGTTCAAGTTGACCATGGGAAGTGGGAAGACTCTCGAGAAAGCTGATGGTGCTCTGACGAAATACCGGAGGCTATATCGCCTGTCGAGATGAGAATATAAACACAAGCACTCTGGAAGCCGCGATCAGACCACAAAGTCTGAGTTTCTCCCTCGAGACGGGCCAGGCGTGTCTTTTAGTTTCCCATGGAGGGATATATATACAGTTAAATCACGACAAGCACGCAGCCGTAGCTCCTTTACACCAGCAGGCATGCGTTCAATCTTCACAACGAAAGCCATGATGAGAAGAAATCTGTCTTGGCTATTACAACATGGTCTGCGCCAGACGCGTTTCTACCACTCCATTCCGTCATCATCATACCTGAACAATCTAAGAATCGCAGCAGCAACTTCTACCCCGTCATGTTCAAGGTGCGCAGTCTCAGCCGCCTGATCCGCATGCTCAAGATCCTGAATCCCCCCGCTATCCACCCTCATCTGAATCTGCCTTCTCACCATGTCCTCATCAAAAGCAAGATGCGCCTGCGTCGTAAACAACCTATTCGGGATGTACAGTCCCTGAACAGCCGTGTGGTCACTCTTCCCCCAGACATGCACGTCGACATCCGGGTCGAGGAGACCGTTGGACTTGCTCGGGGTCGGGGGCTCTAGAACTTGGTCTTGGTGCATCTGGTGGAGATACACCTCGTCGTCGTGAGTGCGGAAAAGCCTTTTGCCCACGGGTGTGAGTGTGATGGCGTTGTGGCCTAGCTCCCAGTCGTTTGTGGGTGAGGGCCCGACTTTGCCGCCGAGGAGGCGTGAGAGGAGCTGGTGGCCGAAGCAGACGCCTGTGAAGTGGAATTCTGGGCGGTTTGTCCATAGTTCTATATCAAGATGAGTTACTATAAGTTATAATGTTGAGAATTGAGTGAATCTTACGCTTCAAGAGGTCCAGCAATTCCAAAATCCACGGATTATCACCGTAGGCGTCATACATGCTCCCCGTGATGAGAAGTCCATCATAAAGATCAAACTCCTCAACCTTGGGCATGCGACCACCCTCTTCAGTCACGACAAACACCTGCTCTGTCTCAACACCGAGGGGAGGATGATGATCAGCACCAGCCTTGCAAAAGTGATGGTGTAAAATCTGTCCAAAGGACCCTTTCTCGGCCTGAGTATTGGGGTGAGGCTGGTCAGTCTCTAGGACAAAGACCTTAACGACGTCTGCGTCGATGGTTGGTTTAAAGTGTTGAGCCATGGTTGTGATTGTGTTTAGTTGAATACCTTTTCCCTGCGGCATCGACGGAACTATATACTTCTTGCCAAGAAGCCCACGACCCAATTCCCGGATCAAATAGTCTCGTCGTTTCTTGTCTTGACGTCAGCAACACAAGCCAAGCCCATGAATGACGGCAGCGGGTCACGATAAAGTGGGCTTAAACATGTCTTGGTATTTGAACCATATGAATCGCTATAACAAAAATTTACCTTAAACAAACACCCAATGCAAAATCTCTATAGGTTCCCGTTCTTGTCAGCCCCCCAGTAGTAGGTATTAATCTCAACCCCCGCAAACTCATCGCTATACCTCCCCGTCTCCTCGCCCTCCACCGCCGCACCGGCGCACACGAGCAGCGGCATAAAGTGTTCGCCTCCGTGAGGCGGGTGCATGGTGTCTGCGTGAGGAAACTTGCGCCACCCCTTGAGAGCCTGGTTTCTGTCCTTGCTGACGGTCGCATCGGTGAGGGCCCTGTTCCAGGCGTCGCTCACGCCGCGGAACTGGGCGCGCTGCGAGGGTCCGGCCATCATGAGCTGTCGCATGATGCCGAGGTTGTGGAAGCTCGCGAAGCCGGAGCCGATGATGGCGACGTTGCTGGCTCGGAGGCGGGCTAGCGCCTTGCCCATGCGGAGGTGCTGCTCGGGGTCTTCGGATTCGAGGACTGACATTTGCACCACGGGGACATCGGCCTTGGGGTTGACGAGAAGAAGAGGGATGAAGACGCCGTGATCCCAGCCACGCTCGTCGTCTAGCTCAGGCTCGAGACCTTCCTCCTTGAGCGCATCCGCAACCTCGCGGGCCACCTCGGGGTGTCCTGGGGCTGGGTACTTGAGGGAGTATGTCTCGCGAGGGAAACCATAGTAGTCATACAGCAGACGATGCGATGCGCCGGATGAGATGGTTGGCTTGTCGGTGGACCAGTGAGCTGTGACGAGGACGATGGCGCGGGGCTGTTCCGGGGTGCCCAGCTTGAGAATCTTGGGGACGCGGTTCTTGAGGGAGTAGATGATGTCCTTGTGGCTTGGGTCGTCGAGGAGGGGCATGGGGCCTGGAAGAGTTGGTTACATGCCATATTCATGTAGTAAAAGTAAACTCACCTCCGCCGTGCGACAGGGCAACAACAGGCGCTACCTTGGCCATTGTAGTGGTTGTGTGTAGTTGTCGGAGTGAAGCCGTCTTGTTTAGTATCGCGAGGATGCGTCTTGGAGCAGCCCAATTCCGCATTGACTAGTAACTCAATCTCTTATACCGAGTCTGGCTACAACTTATTTCGAATCTGGCGGGGACTCAGCTGCCTTTTATTCCCCCCATGATATCCCAACCATCATGGCTTGTGGGGTCCACCTTCCTCCCACTTCCCTATTCCGTCTTTCCATTTCCGAAGCCATCAGCCGGTAAAATCTGAAAAGTGTCGACGCCTATTGGCCAATTGACACAAAATATGGGACCGCGCGCTGACTTGGTCATTACCCGCGCGCGAGTCTCCACTTTTGGGGCTGCGGGCATTTGTAATCCCTCAATATTCGTATCGTCGCCTCGGAACTTGAACCGTCAAGTCTCATGACAAGTCTCGCCTCTAATGGATCCAATATCATAACCCGGCAGCTTGGTAATAATATTACTGCAGCTATATCAAACTCTAATACCCAAAATGCGAGAACATCGCCTCTTGGACCCTTACACAAACACCGAAACTTGACTCTTGCCTGATCCAATCGCCTTGATTCGAGACCCAATCTCAAGCGGACTACCCTCACTGACCATGAAGTGGCCAATATCATCCGTCGTCCCGGCTTCAGCTCCAAGGATCCGGTAAATGTTGGTGCTCACAAGATCAAGTGCGTCCTTCTCGTTGAGTCGACCACCGCTGTTCTTGTACGCCGTTCCTGCGGCAAATCCAAGATCTCGCAGCTGCCAATCCTCACGAAGACCAATCGCCGCCTGAACGCCAGCATCAATGAGCGCATCGATGGTTGTGCCGTTAGTGAGAGGAGCGCCAGTTAGGACTCGGCGAGAGTCCCAGGTATCACCCAACGACTGCAGCTGTGACAAAATGACACCAACACCCGCCTCTGCAAGTTCCTTGGCCACCAGGTGAGCTTCGGCACCACCAATGATGGCCAGCTTGATGCGCTGCACGGAACCCGCCACCTCAGTCTCGAGAAGGACGTCTTCAACCTCCGACTTGATCTTGAGAGCCGTCGCAATTCCGTCTGCACCATTAATTGTAAGGGCCAAAACTCGCTCCCCGTTCACCACCTTCTTGAGGTATGCCTCTTCAGAAAATGAATTCAGGACGGGATCCGTAGAAGTCACGGCTGCCAGTAGCTTGGTTCTCAAGGCTCCAAAAGCTGCCGAATAGCTCGTTGCCGATCTCACATTTACATCCAAGGTGTAGTGGACTGCCAGATCAGAGGCAAACACGGCTCCCTCTTCAAGGCTGGTCAGCGCCGATGTCACGAAGCCAACACTGGTGCCAAAGTGTGTAGCACCGCCCGAATACGTTGGTGCCGAGATTGCCCTGGTGACGCCGTACCGAGCCGCAACATGCAGCTTCTTCGTATCAAGCATGAGTCCATCGACAGCCCTGGAGAAGACCACCGGATTGGGCCCGTTGTCTGTCGTCGACTCTGCATCAATGGCGTTGAGACCGAGCGTACCGGCCACCGCAGTAAAGGCGCGCGTCAAGTAACCATTGTTAAGAGCAATCGTCTTTGCGCCAGTTGCAGTTGCTGCATCAAACTCGGAGTCGCAGTTTCCAATGCACGAGATCTTGCCCTTTGAGATGACCACGTTAAAGGGGGTTCCCTCAGACTCATAAAATCTGTCTTTATCAAGGAACAGCTTAGTGATGCCGGTAAAGAGCACACTCTCGAGCTTTGTGGGCTCCTCAATGATCTCGGCAGGAATGTCGTTCGGCGCCTTTGCCTCTGCCGGCTTCGAAAGCTCGACGGGGTCTTCGAATTGTGCCGTGCCATCGATCCAAACCTGCACGGGAGCCGCACCCACGCTCAGTGGGTCGCTGTCCCAAACGGCAATGTCGGCATCAAAGCCAGGCTTGACCTTTCCAAGGCGCTTCCCAAGGCCAAGGAGATCAGCCGGGGTAGACGTAACGCCTGCTAGTGCGGCATGGTAGGGGAGACCATAGTGATACGCCTTGGCTGCCTCGAAAAGGACATGCTGGGCGTTGAGGACAGGGTTATCGCTGACATATACGGAAGTGAGGTTATTCTCATAGAGGATCTTGCCAGCGTACTCAGAACCGATATAGGCCTCAGTCTTGTAGTACATGTTGTCAGCAAACAGGGCCGCAGCAGGAGGCCGGCCACCCCATGTTCGCTTGAGGATCTGAGTCTCATTAGCAAAGTCCTAGAAGCCGCTTATGTGTGCTCACCTCTGGTACTAGATAGGTTTGGTGAGCATGGTGGAAAGCTCGAACAGGAAACTTGAACTCGTTCGTGTGGTCCACCATAGCTTCCAAGTCGGGAACAGTATAACAATCGGTGTTGATGTGGACCTGTCCACGAAGAGCAGCACCGAGGGCTTCCCAAGCAATCTCTTGAGGGAGATACTCGTCCAGGGCTTCAACACCCAGAGTTTCGGCCTTGTTGCACCAATCATCCTGCTTCTGCACCAACTCGCTCGCTCGCTCAAAGGCGTGACGGAATTCGTAGCTTTCACCCATGCGGCTGAATGGTCTGTTCCCAACACGGCCGTGGACGCGCTTGGCATTCTCGCCGCATGCCATCTTCATGTATCGCCAGTTGCGATCCGGATCAGCCAGCAGATCCTCGGCACTAATCTCCTTGCGGCCGTCCTTTTTGCCCAGGGCATGCTTGATGACATAGGCCTCTCCGCCAATGTTGTTGCCAGAGCCGGGCAGGACGAGCGAGGTGGTGACTCCACCAGACTTGATGATTTGAAGCTGGGGATCAAAAGGATAGAAAGAATCTATAGCTCTAGCCCAGGGCGTGATGTTGTCCGACATTTCATTGCCATCCGAGTTGCCGTCTAGCGAAGGGAGAGGGTACACACCGACATGGCTGTGCATGTCAATGATACCGCTTGTGAGACGTCGGCCGCGAGCGTCGTAAACGACAGTATCATCAGGTAGCGATGAAAGCAGGATATCCTTATCAACGCGCTGAATGAGACCCTTCTCGAGAAAGACGTCGCCTGACACCCACTCCCAACCCTTGCCAGCTCGCGCGTCATCTTCGCTGGTGCCGTGGACAGGCTCGCCCACCCAAATTATCGCGTTCTTGATCAAGGTCGGCTTGCCACCGTCGATATATCGAGCGTTCTTATCGCGGCCGAGGCCGGGAGGGTCCTGAGGCTTGGCACGGAGCTTCTTGCAAGTCTCGAGGTCCTCATTGAGCTTCTTGAGTGATAGTGTAGTCACTTTCCGAGATCCAATCTGCCGCCATTGTGCAAAAACAATAAAGACAAGACACGCTAGAGCAAAGAGCCTGAGAGCGCGTGATCGGCGTACGGAACGTCTGCCTCGCGATTGGACAGGGTAGACGCCCGTAGGTGGGGGTAGCGAGAGGGAGCTGTAAGGCGGGAGGCCAGCCTTTTCGTCCATTGTTGCTGCTCTACGTGAGGCCGAACAATGGTCGATGAGGGATGAAAGAATGAGATAGGTATGAGTTGGAGGAAGATGGGATGTTACCGGGAGGTGGGGGAGGTCCCTTTGAGGTGCGATAGTGATCAGGCTCCACTATGGCGAGCTATCTCACCTAGTAACCCAGGCGGAATGGCTGGAGTTCCAGTGGGGCAAGCCTCAAACGCGGGGAGAGGAAGCTCCCGCCCAAGCTTGAGCTGATAAGCTAGGGAGCTCTGTTCCTATTCCGATTTCTTGAATTAAAAGTAGAATCTCTTCTACGTTCATGAGCTTGAAAACACGACGAAATCTAGCTTCGTGATCCATGACTTAGATAAAAGGCGTGGCAATACACTGATTCTGGCCTCGGAAGAAATCAGTTAAATCCGGCTTGATGGGCTCAAGCTCCATATCGGTTACCAGGGCACCTGGGTTACTGGGTACCTATGTAGGATCACAGATAGATCTAGGCAAGCTTGGCGCTTGAACAATGCGTCGATAGATTCTAGAGCTTGCCTCCAGCTCTAAACACCCCTCTCTTCATTCCTGCTTCACAGACTTCATTGTTGTCCTGCCATCGCGAGCACACCACAATGATATCATGGCTGGTAGCTCCCCCGCCCCCGCCCCGCCTTCCGGCCTCTGAGCTGCCGACGGGCCGTGAGATGCACGAATTCACAGTCTCAGTCACTCGATTCGTTCGGCCTGTCGGTGGGATAAAAACAATGGATTATGCCCTGTCAGCTCCAGTAATATCCATAGCTTGTCAGTTTCGTAAAAAAGGACCAACATGCATTGCTTACTGGCCATGGAGGAAAGCAACCCCGCCCCTCCAGTAAAGGGTAAAGCTCACTCCGTCATTATTCGTCTTCACCTTTTACTCCTCAAAACACCATCGTGAAAGCTTCACTTCATCATGTCTCAGCCAGAGTACGAACTCATCTACTGGCCCGGCCTTCCTGGTCGCGGCGAGTTCGTCCGCCTCTTGTTCGAGGAAGCCGCCGTCCCCTACTTGGACATTGCAAAGACGCCCGACCAGGCTGTCCCCGCTGTCTTGAGCCACATCTCAGCTGAGAACCGCGGTGATGCTCACAACCCTCCTCCTTTGGCACCTCCCATTCTCAAGCACGGTGATTTGATTATCAGCCAACTGCCCAACATCCTTCTTTACCTTGCCCCCAAGCTTGGTCTGGCTCCCAAGGAGGGTGACGCCGTTTATCACCTTAACCAGATTTCTCTGACCATCATCGATGGTCTTGTCAACGAGATTCACGATACTCACCACCCCATCGCCGTCGGCCTGTACTATGAAGATCAAAAGGAGGAGGCCAAGAAGCGGTCCAAGTACTTCATCAAGGATCGTCTCCCCAAGTTCTTTAGCTACATGCAGCGAGTTCTCGAAGCAAAGACCAGCGGCCAAGGCCCATGGCTGTACGGCGACAGCTTGACTTATGTGGACCTAGTGCTATTTCAGGTAAGAAGCGCCTCGACCATATGAATATCAGTACTGACTCTGTAGTGTGTTGATGGCACGGCATTTGCCTTCCCCAAGTCAGTCCAAGCACTGGAGCAGTCTGGCAAGTATGACGACGTCTTCAAGTTGTATGCGGAAGTTAAGGCCAGGCCCAACATCGCCATGTATCTGGCAAGCGACAGGCGCCAGCCATACGGGGACGGCATCTGGCGGAGATACCCCGAGTTGGAGGAGGACTGACTCAGGCGAGGGATTTCAAACGTACCCTCGTATAGCCTCACTCTCGGTATCCAAGTAAAAGAATAAGCAAGTAAAATTTCTGTCACAACTGTTGATCGATTCCGCTTTCTGAATTGGTTTGTTCAATTTGCTTGAGCCTCCTTTCTTCCAAATCCCAGCACTCCATCCATTGGCTCAACTCCACTGAACAGTACTCCTATCGTGTAGTATATCCAATCATCATGTTCAGTTTCTCATTTCTATATGCAATTCCTTTCTATGTTCATTAGCCCCTCCCAACCATCCCAAACTCATGCACAAAAACGCCGTCAAGTATGCACCGTCCCCCCTTGAAAACCATGATACGCCGTATCAACACCCTCCATTCTCGCATGCGTGTCCTCCCTCGTATGCACACCCTCCATCGGATGCTGCGGTGCCGTAGGGATGATCCCCAGCGTGCGGTCATCCCACTCCACAGCAGGCCTCTTCTCGCCCGTCCTCGTCGTCAACTCGCCGTACATGTACGTGCCTCCAAGCTCCCGGATACGCCTCTCACGCTCCTTGTTATCCATGCTTGCCATGCCACTGAAATGATCCACCATAACACTCTCACTAACATAGTACATCGCGCCGGCTACAGAGCGAGGGTCCACCGGCATGTCTGGCCAGCGGACCGCGAAACTGCTGATAATGGTGAGGGCCATGGCTGATAGGATGCCCACCGAGAGCTGTGTGCAGATGTCGTGCGCGATCCTGACCTGCGAGAGGGAGTAGGGGATATTGGAGAGGAGGATCGGCATGAACTCGGAGAGGATGTTCATAATGGCGACGATGGCTGGGAACGGCTGTCCGTGCTTGATAGCTGACCAGAAGCCCGAGACACCGTTTGTCGGACGAGTGAGAAGTACCGAGTTGGCGGCCGTTTGAGGACCACGAGACATGACATGGTAGGGCACGATCATGGCGATGCCTATCACAGTTAGCAACAACTCCCAGGGTAAAGATCAGCATGCACTTACTGTTAAAGAATGTCGTCCAACTAAACGAGATGATGACGCCAAAAGTAGCAAACAAGAACCTCACACCAAAAGTCTGGCTATTCATAAACTTCCTAAACGACGCCAACGGCTTGTCGAGTGTGAGATGGTAGTAGAGCAGGAAAGCCATCAAGCCCAGCAGAAAAACCAAAAAGACGAGACGCCACGCAAGTCCCAGGACCATGAATGGATTCCGTCTTCGCTTCTTGGCACCGACTGCCGTGTGCGAGTCGAGAGAGTTTGAGTCGGATACTATTCCCTCGTCGTGTAGATTTTCCCCTGCATCGTCGTATAAGACTATACCGTACTCAGTCTGTCCCATACGATTCTCAAAGAGTCCAAATCCATATCGCTTCTCTACCATTTCCTTTGCAATCTTATTTTCCGATGCTTTTTTCGGTCGAATCTCTCGGTTGGACGCCAGGGAAGCAATACCAGCGACGCTCCAGGGGTTCGCATACAAACCCGTATCCCAGTTGCGTAGGAAGAAGAGCAGACAGCAGAGGAGGACGATTGTAAAGGCCAAGAGTGCGAGAAGCAAGTGAGTAGGCTGTGGAGATACTCCCAGAGCTGGGGCACATCCCTCAAACGCGTTGATCCTGCACTTGCCGTGCATCTTGAAGCCGATGGCCTCGACGGCAATCGGGGCCATCAAGGCAGAACACCAGACGATGAGCATGGTGATGAAGGGCACTGGGTGGCCATTAGAAAGCACTTTGAAGGGCTGGAGAAAGCCGGTCCAACCACTGAAGTGAAGATTCATCGACTGAGGGCCCATAGCGCCGTTGGGCCGGTTCAAGGCGTAGAACGGCTGATACTGCTGAGCGTTGAGGTCGATAACACGCGCCGGGATAGAAAGCATGACAGCCAGCATCGCAGGCAGAAACTTGCCCAAAAAGTATTTCCCAGCGTCGAGTTCATACACCGTCACGACCGTCTTGACAGTTCCCTCCTTTTCTCCATCATCGTCCGTCTCTCCAGCCGAAGACTCATCGGTAGTGGTTGGATGAACAGTTGTCGTTTTCGAGTACGTCCTCGTGGTCCCCTTGATGGTCGATACATATGTCGAGGACTCCTTGCGGTCCGAGGTGATCGTCGTGAGCTTGGCTTTACCGGTGCCCTTTGTGATCAGGATAGTCGTGGGTTCGAACGGATCGGCAGACTTGACAATCGTAGCCAAGGAGGCACTCTTCGTCGTCACAACTTTGCCAGTCGTGAGCAACCCATCGGCACCGGTTGAAACCACATCTATAGTGGTCTCGAAAGCTTCAACTGAGCTGACAAAGGTTGTGGCCTCGCTATCAGCAGCGTCGTCGATAGTTACCAATGACGCACTCTTGGTCATGACGACCTTGTTCGTTGTGAGTAGACCATCTGCACCAGTTGTAACAACGTCAACAGTCGTCACGTATGCCTCGACTGTGCTGACCATTGCGCCAGGTTGAATCGTCTTGACAACTTGGTTCGTAGTCGGCAAGCCATCGGCACCAGTCGTGACGACGTCGACTGTGGTCACGTATGCTTCAGCCTTGCTAGCAATTTCTCCAGGCTGGACCGTCTTAACAACTTGGATTGTCGTTGGCAAACCATCAGCACCTGTCGTCACGACGTTAACTGTAGTTTCGTATGCCGCAGTAGGTTGAGCAGGCTTGACCACATAGGAAGCGCCCTTTGTCACAACAGCTTGGTTTGTGGTTAACAATCCGTCTGCACCAGTTGTAACAACATTGACAGTCGTCTCATAAGCTTCGACCTTGCTGACAACGACCGTAGGTGGAATAGGCTTCACATAGGTAGCAAAAGAGGCGGCCTTTGTCTGGACGACTTGGTTCGTAGTCAATGCTCCATTCGCCGCTGTGGCCACGACGTTGACGGTCGTTTCAACAGCATCGAACTTGCTGACGACAGTCTCGCGACCATGTGAGATGACCAAGGTTTCGACGTCGTTCTCCTGGACCTTGGTGACATAAGTTACCGGGCCTACCTTTTCAACCTTCTTCACGGTTCGGTCAGGATCCACGGTAACAACGTTGATGATCTTTTCAGTCGGCTGGGGTTTAGCTGTCGGCTTCTCTTTCTGATTGGGCTTCTCTTCCTGGTTGGGCTTCTCTTCCTGGTTGGGCTTCTCTTTCTGATTGGGCTTCTCTTCCTGGTTGGGCTTCTCTTTCTGATTGGGCTTCTCTTCCTGGTTGGGTTTCTCTTCCTGGTTGGGCTTCTGCTTGTCCTTTTCGTTGGTAGAATCATGGATGGTATAGACAGACGTGATGGTAATCTTTCCATACGAAACATATACACTCGGAGCAGCAGTCGTCTCTCCAGTACTCGGGAAAGC
Source organism: Fusarium solani (assembly GCF_023522795.1). Lineage (NCBI taxonomy): Eukaryota > Fungi > Ascomycota > Sordariomycetes > Hypocreales > Nectriaceae > Fusarium > Fusarium solani. The sequence continues at coordinate 1,238,672 of NW_027072153.1, forward strand.
ACTGACAACAGGTTGCGTGACGAGACTCGAGACAGTCCTCGTGGTACCATCTTCGACGATCGTAGTGACGACGGTTTTGGTCTCGTCCGAGGTGAAAGTACCGAAAGATGTGTCTTCACTTCCAGGTATCGTGAGGGTGCTGGTTATCGTGGCATAGCTGGTAAAGGGGCTGGTGTACGCGGGAGGAGGAGTGACGGCGCCAGAGACACTGCTGTAGATGACGGTGCCGCCCGTGATGGTACTCGTAACGATGATTTCGGTCACTTGGGGAGACTGCGTGACAACAAATTCCGTGACAACCACTGTTGGAACGACAGTGACACCAGAACTGACCATGGTCGAGCCCTCCTGGACAGTCGTCGAATAGTTCCAGGAAGTCTCATACGTGGTCGTCGGAACCATGGTGGTGAACTTGCCCGTCGTGCCAGGCACAGTAACCAACGTTGAAAACTCGCTCACGATAAGCGTAGTAGAAACCCTCGGCCCGCCAGTATTCTCCTGCCTCTCCTCAATCTGATCCCTCTTGTCGATAATCGTCGCAGTCTCCTCCGAGTTGGGCATCTGGAGCTCCGCCCAGACGACGAGACCCATGACGGCCATGATGCAGATTATGAGCCCGGCAATAAAGTACCACCGGAGAGCCGTGGGTCGGTAGTTGGCCCTCTTCTGCCGCGAGGACGGAAACTTGGGCCCGTCGCGGTCCCACGATGAGTCGTCGGTCGCTTGCGGTTCGTAGCGGGCGCCAAACGCCGAGGCGTTGACGCCGGCCTGGCTTGAATACATGGCGAGGACGACCTTGCGGTCTCTTCACAGCAATAGAGTAAAAGTGAATAACGAAAGAGAGGTCGAACAGGCAGCTTCATCACGGCGGGAGCCACACCAGTACATAAACCAAAGCCCATCCCAACGCCCACGACGCCTCTCTGCAAGCCATGGCTTCCGACTATTGGAGCCAGTTCAACGGGCATGAGCAAAAAAAGCCCAGCTTCACTTGGCCCGCCGCCGCGGCGGTCCAGGCCTAGATCTTAGAGGTGGCTGGTTCTCGACGGCCTCAAGCCCTTGATTTTTTAGGCTGCGCCAACAGCGGTCCAGCTGAGCTCCCTCTCCGTCATGCCGTGCTAGCTTGTGCGACAATGACGACCTATTTTCGGGCACCTCTTAACAAATGAGATGCGAGAACCCGTGGGGACATGTCACGGCACGGCTTGGAAAAGGGTGCAAATGATGCTCTTCCCCATGCCAATGATCTGCTTCTGATCCAGACCGACTGAGACGGCGGCCTAGACTCTGTCCCAGGCTTTTTCTCCCGCAACGGAACGCAGCATGATCGACGACAAAAACCATTGGTTCAAGCTGCCCAATGTCCAGGATCAGGGAGGCACCATCGAGGTAGGGCTGAAATCTCGGGACCAAAGGGGACCTGGTGTTTGATATTTCGTTGGCCAGCAGAAACGACGCTACGGCTACAAGACCCCAACTGCCGGGTCCCAGCTCTCAATCTCAAGGGTACCTGATTGGTCGAGATGGCGAGCTTTGTTGCACATCTTGTGCCTGCATTCTCGTTGCGCTCAGAGGCTTCAGGCTAGTGACTCTTCCGTGCGAAATCTGCCTGGCGCCAGACACGCACACCCCAAGGTCCGCCATGGCTTGGAGCCATTTCCTGTCTGCCTTGACTATCGGAATGCTTAATCAACGAAAAGGCAGTTTGCTACTTAGCTCTTTGTCTCTTGAGTCAAGCCCAAGTTGCGCCAAGTATCACGACATCACTCACACCGGACGTCATCTCGATGAGAGAGGGAGGCATCCCATCCTCTTTGTTTATGGGATCAAACAAGAATGAACCCGTACAGTGGTCTCCTTTAGAGTGCTGACTGTGCCCTGCCTATTTCTGGCCGCCCTATGATGTAGGCCCCAGCCACGAGGACGCGTGCTTCTCCGTCCAGGCACGGAGCCAAGTCCTGCCGCGTTTGAGTCAAACGTCAATTGACCCAACCTGATACAGTACTGAAGAGGCACCTTCAAATCTAGTAGACCTTGAGTCAGAGGGCAGACAGCAATATTCTTCAGTGCCTAACTCTTACTCTCATGTTTCTCATAGCGTTAAGATACAGTTCTGTAACCCCCAATAATGGATGCTGCATCTCTCAGGTCACTACTTGGCTAATCATACAGTAACTCCAAGCACCATAGCAATAATTTTTGGGCTCAAGTTTACCGTACCTCTTGTATTCAACTGAGTCTAATATCATACATGATAGCCGGCATGAACTTATCCACGTCCCTGTACCTTGTCTCTATCACTTCTTCTTCTTCTTGCTCTTCTTCTTTTTCTTTTTCTTTGAGCTTTCGCCACCTGCCATAGACTCTTCTACTCCTGCTTCTTCATTTTTCTTTCCCCCCTCTGCTTCTGCTTCTCCTTTTTCATCCGAGCCCTCCCCTTCCTCCCGTTTAGGGGGATGCACAAGTTCCCCCGAGGGGTAAAAGACCGATATCAACGGGGCTATTTCTTCGGCCACTATCTCGGTGAACTCTTCGGGGGTACATTTCGGGCTCATCTTCCGCTCTATATAGCACAGCTCAAGCCAACGAATCATGGCCTCCGGACATACGTCAGTCACCTTCGACCATTCAAGCCATCGGAGTCCGCCAGGATAACCCCAGCTCATATAGTTATCAAAGTCTGTCCGAGATGGTGTGTTGCTGCGGGCATGTATGAGACGGTGAGGCCAACGAGTGGTGATTGTGTTCCGGACTTTGAGAACAAGGCCGGCAAATCTGGTGTCCAAGCGGCCGCTCAAACGAGGATGATGCCCGAGGACATGTTTCGAGATGTCTTCGAAATAATGAGGCGCCTTGAGGTAACTGCATAGGCCTCGTGTAAGCTGAAGCCATTGAACAGAGGAGAGAAATACCTACTGATCCGAAAACTTGTCCCAATTACGCCACATGAATAGTCCCCACATGCGACGGGTCCCATTAGTAGATAACTCGTCTTCGCGACTCACGGGCGGCGCGAGCTCGTCCAGCTTGGTACCCATAGGCGCGAACTTGTATTCATACTCGATAGCAGTGTCTTCTTTGGTCGATTCCGAGGAACTGGCCATCGCACCTCGTCTGGACACGCCTAACATGGTCGCATGGGGATTCATGTCTACGTGTTGAAGCAGATAGTTTAGGGGGGCCGCAACCGCCAATGGAGCCAACTCAAAGTACGCGCCCACCTGAACCTCGTTAGCATGCATTATATATGACAAGACATGTGAGCTCCCGCGTCAATACGGTCAAATCTTCTACGGCCTTGGTCGTTGAAGATTGCTGGCAGGGCCAAGACATCTTTTCGCATCACACTGAACTCCACCTGTAGAGACCGCAGGCGGTGCTGAAACTTGAGGCAGAGGGAACGGACATAGTAGAACATCTTGCCATAGACGTCGTTTGTTGCTGGGCCTGAATCTTGGCCAAGGATAGCCGAAATCGACCATTCTGTAACGGGCTCGGTGGTGATGCCAGGAACTGGCAAGCCCCGGAGCGTAATCAAAAATCTGCCCTTGTCAGTTCTCGTGGCACTTGGGGACCATTATACTTCGGGCCAGTAGAGACACATACGGATTCATCCTCAGATCTTTGTGTAGAGGAAGGCCATAAGGTTGAAGCATTCCGTCTGTCTCCCACTTGAGCATCCCAAGTATTCGCATATGTGGTGCCCTCTGGATACGGGTATGAATGTTCTCACAATACCTTCTGTCGTCGAAACGCATGCGCTTTAGCTTTTGAATTTCTGTCGTTTCAGTGCGGGTTACGTGGAGGAAGATCCCCTGCCACTCCCTTATGGTAAAGTCGACTACAATTGAGCAGTTCCCTCGAGGAAACCGAATTGGCATTGACTTGACGCCGTAATGTAGGTAGTATCTCATGGCTTTCCGGACAGCATCCAGGATCGGCCCCAGGGCAACGTCCTGGATATGTTTCATCATGGGAGTGGGGATCGAGCTTGAGTACCAAATATAGACAGCTGCTTCGGCATTGTATCGATCCTCACAAGAGCGATCTGTTAGGAGAAGCAAGACCGTGAGTGTTTGGGCGACCAAGCGCATATTCAGCTCATTGCTCGAGAAATGGAGTATAGGATTTGCTGTTTCAGGAATGTTGGCGATGGTGTTGACAAGAGTGCGAAGGCTTGGGCCTTTCGGTGTCAGTATATTTCCAACACGAAGGGCGTTTAATGCTGGCCACCATACCTCCGGTCAAGAGAATATTGAGGAATCCATCGAATTCAACGCCTTCGTTCTTCTGGAGTTGCAGGATATCGATGGCGGGCCACGGGCCCCATGGGTAGCGGAACTGAGTGGGATCTTCTGGAGACAAACCGCTGCGGTCCGCAATCTTGGAATATAATCCTCCCTGGGCACCACGACATCGGTGGGCATCCGCATGGGCCAATTGGCATTCCACGGTACAGTACTTAGTAGGTCAGCACAGCTAGGCGGTGATGATCCTAGGGGGCCATACAGCAATAAGGAGACAATCTGGGCATCCGACTTTGGCATATAGCCCGCAAACTTCTCCTTCTTCATTCTGTCTATAACAGATTGGTTCGACGAGGGGGAGGTCTTCGAAGTGTTCCGGGGTCCCTGGCTTGAAAGCCGGTCTGCACGGCATCGTGATCTCTTTAGGCTGCGTGGCTGGAAGCTCCCAGTATGATACTTCGTATGAGGCTTGAGCCTCTCTCAAAGCATTCGCAAAGCTCTCTTCCAAAGGCTCCCCGACAACGTGGCTCGCATACTCCCGGGCAACCCTCTCGAAGCGCTCATTCACCTCTGTGTCTGGACTTGGTATGTTATCATCCATCGCAGTTTTGTTGCGATAGTACTCTAGGGGTAGTAAACCGGTTCTGGCTCTTCATCTGGCCCGACTTCCTCTTCTACAGAAGCAGGCTGCTTGAGCCGTAGCTCAAGGGGCTCTGTATGGAAACCCTCCGGCCGCAACAGGTCGTTCCTATTTGGGGATTGAGGAGGAGTTTCGGCATCCATGGTAACGGACGAGGCTGGTGATACGACCACGACTGGCGGTTCACTCTTCTCATCGGGGGGATCTGTTCCGGGGAGGGGCGTGCGCGGTTCGTCGGAAGTCGCAGGCGTGAGGATATGACATGTCGTCTCAGGGGAATCCAACTCCATGGGGAAATGATGGTAATCGTAGTTGATGTGTTACTGGTGGATGTTGATAGAGAAATGCGGATTGAGACTGGAAAGTTGGCAGAGCGAAGAAAGCTAGAGAGATGAGGTGGTTGAACAGGCGGTCGACGACAATCAATAGCTAGGCAGGAGTGGTGGCCCAGCAAACGGGCAGGGCGACCCGACGAAATCAGGGGCTCCTGCCACACTGCTTTGCCTACCTTAGCAGGCAGGCAGTGGAGGTCAATTTGAGGGCCTGAGGGAGTTCACCAAGGCAACTATAGACTGGCACTGTTGTCATCTTGTTGTGCCCACTCGTTTCATACTTACCTAGGTATTATCTATTCATCTGGTGCCAATCCAGGTATCTCGCGCTAAGATTCGGGGGTCAATGGTCTCGTGGTGCTGTTCCTCAGCGCATCTCGATACTGGTTGCTGTGTAATGAACGTGTGGCCATTCAAATTTCAGGCATACTGTTGAGACGTTATCTTCGCCGAGCCGCGCTGGTTCTCAATCCAGTCAGTAGAGAGCTCCACCACAACTTGCACTCACCCAGGCAAAGGAAGAAGAACTGAGACTAACAACCGAAGAGTAAACTCCAAGTATATTAACTATTCTTTAGCAGTCTATATCTTTAAACCGTTCTATACCTTGCACAACAGTTTACTATACCCGTCACTCCACCGCAGACCCCCCATGATGGCAATCATCAGCACGAGCGACAAAACAACACTTGTCGTTCCGTATATCCACGAGCTCCTCCGCCGCAAACTTCCAAGTTCAGTAACCCAGGTTGATATCGTCGTCAAGCAGCCACAGAAGCCATCTTCGATACCCTGCAGCACCTGACAACCCACGACGCCGCCCAACGGCACATGGGCGAGATCATATGCCATACCAAGCAGCACTGTACCGACAACGTTGGCGGTGAATGTACCGACGGGAAACGTCGCCATCTTGCCGTTGAGGTGCAGGGACAGATAGAACCGGACCAGGCAGCCCAGCGGTGCAAACACCAGCGAGTAGAGGGCCTGACCACGCCAAGATTCATGCGGTGGGAAGATCGCCAAGAGGACGGCTCCGAGCCAGCAACCCCAACCGAGAAAAACGCCCAAGGGATCGAGCACCCTGCGACTCAGAGTAAAAGGGATCGTTGGCGTGACGTGCTCAAGACCAATGGCGATATGAGCCCCGAGGAATAGACCCGAGAGTGAGAGTGATACGGTGGCGATGATCACAGCCAGCATGGCCATAAACGAGTAGCCCCCATTGCGACTTGTCGGCGAGTCTGACCATCCCGGCGTCACCATCTCATTCGACAATGCAAGAAACGCATCCTTGATAAAGCTCGAAAATGTGGTAAAACTCCCGCAAAACCCCGTAGCCAGTCCAATGTATAGGGGAATCGTCTTCTTCATAGCCAGATGTGCCTTCTTTGCAGCCGCCAAATCCACATCCTTCTGTTGGCTTGAACTAGACCCATCCTCTTCGTCCTTGCGCTTCTGCTTGGCTTGCTTGATCGCTTCGTCATATGTCGCATTGCCCCATTCGTTTTGAAACAGTTTACGGTCCTCAGCGAGGAATCCCATAACCGCGCTTCCAGTGAAGTTGGACCATATGGTGTTGAAGATGACGGGAGTGCCAGGGTACCGCGTCAATGCCGTCAAGCCCAGACGAGCTAATGTTCCAAGAATCGCAAAGAATACGAGGTACGAGTGCGTGTATAGCTCGGTGGCCAGTCTAGATACGGTCCTCTCCTTTGCCTCCTCCGGGATAGGCTCCGGCTCTAAAATTGGCCCCTCGTGGCGGGCAAAGCTACTGCGTCGTCTCGGCCGGTCTCGCACATCTTGCTCAGATTCAAATGGAGGCTCTTCGATCGGTGGAACAGGGGATACTTCGTCGAGGTTGCTATACGATCGAGGGACGCTGTAAACGCCCGAGTCGCGTCGTTGCACGGGGTCCAGCGCTGGGGCTTCGGTGTCGCTAACCGCATCTTCGTCGATCGGCTGTTGCGCGAGGATCTCACCCAGCTCAGTATAAGAATTTGGTGCGTTATAAACCCCAGAGCTACTGCGCCGCCTCTGTTCAGGAGCAATCTCGTGCATGTTGAACAAATCGATGATTTCGATCGAGGCGCAAATAGGGTGAGTTTCGTGTCGGAATTTTCGATGAATCGTCAACCCAATTGTCTCAGCGAACTGAACCGGCGTTGGGAGTGGAAAAAGAACATATTTAAACTCGAAAAATCAGCCGTTAGAATAGTCGCGAGACAAAATGAAAAATCTTTGTTGATCGTGTTAGTGGCATGGAACTGTCGGGTATGACGGCATTCGGAAGGAGAAACATTCCGGGAGGCTGCCACGGGCGGCGCCTGGTCGAGTTTGTCATTGTGGAGGTGGAGGAAGAGTCGGGTGGGTGGGGATGGATATGGATATGGATATGGATCCATCCATTGAGACCAGGGTCCAGGGGTGAGATAACGCAGCATTAAAGGAACATTCAAGATACTTGATGATAGTGTTGAAGGATCCATCAAGATTATTCGTCGACTTCAATTCGTTCTAATCCTTGCTAGAGTCAGGAGACGGCCAGTCAGATAACCCAACATTAGCAAACAAGTACCCTCTACTTCGCTGCTCACCGCTGGGAGACGCGGGACGGGGTGAAAGTGAAACGCGGTGAGCTCCGAAGCTCTTATCTTATCTCACCCCGCCGCCGCCCGTCCAAAGCACTGGAAGCTCCCGCCTACCATACCCCACCAGCTTCCGTCCTTGTGATCCAACCCGGTGAGAGCAAGTCGCTGTAAGTCAGGTAGTACTGTACACGATGTAGAGCCTGTGTCTCTGAGATGCGCCAAGTACTGAATACAAAAAGGGCCTGTCTCCTCCTCTTCCCTCTCTCCCCTCCTCTCTCTTTCTTTTCCTTCTCCCTCTCCTTGGCCTCGTCCCAGCATCCCTCGTGTGGTGCTTCATCTGTAGATCCTGCTCTCAACAGATCCATCCTACTACCGTGAAACCCAAAGATTGACATCCCTTATCTGGCCTTTGTCTCAGCGGTCGCGTACATACACAATGTCTTCGCTGCCCTCCAACGTCCATGTCTCTCAGCACCCGTGCCTCCGCGCCAAGCTGAGCCAGCTTCGCTCCAAGTCCACCAGCCCGCGCGAGGTCAAGTCGCTGATCCATGAGATTTCCCTAATCGTCTCGTGTGAAGCTCTAGCTTCATCGCTGGAAGCCACCGACGGTCCTCAGGTATCAGAGTTCATGCGCCAAGTCAAAAGCTTCCAAACGTACTGACCATCCATCAACAGGATGAAACCCCATTGGGCTTCCAATTTACTTCCACAACCGTCCAGCCAAGTACCGTGTGTCTAGTTCCTATTCTCCGATCAGGTCTAGGCATGGTTGAAGGTTTGTCTCTCCCTCCACTTCTCCACGGGCTGAACTAACACGCCTCCAGCTGTGCAAACCATCCTCCCCATACCTGTCCCGGTTCATCACCTCGGCATGTACCGCGAACCCTCGACGCTGGACCCTGTCGAGTACTACAACAACCTTCCCCAGCAGATCCCCGATGACCAAGCCTCGTCGAGCAACGCTAGCAGCCTTGCCATCCTCGTCGACCCCGTCATCGCTACTGGCGGAACCTGCGCCGCCGCCATCCAAACTCTCCGTGAATGGGGCGCCAAGCGGATTATCGTCCTCGCTGTTATTGGTGCCGAGGAGGGTGTCAAGAGAGTTGCTGCCGAGTGGCCCGAGGGCTCAGAAGTTTGGATTGCTGGAGTCGACAAGGAGTTGACATCAACTGGCATGCTTAAGCCCGGCCTGGGAGACGTTGGAGACCGACTGTTCTTGACTCTTGGCAAATAGGCTTCCATGGTCGGTCATTTTGATGGCGTCTAATCCTCAAGGCATAAATAAACATAAAGGCTAGGTAGTATACACTTGTTAAATACCCATTGTTCTTCATGGAACCACAAACTGCTCCTCATCAAGCAATGTGCCCTCCTTCCAGCAATCGTCAATCCATTTTCCGCTCACCACCCTCGGTTGTGTGCGTCTTGAGCTCAGCTCCTTACGCACCATATCGGCCGTCTCACCCACTTGCATTGGATCTCCTCCTTCTATCACGACGTGTGTCACGGCTGAGTCGCCTGCGTCCTCGGTGACACTTCCTCCGCCATACTTGACAAAGTGCTTCAACCGAGAGACCCGATTGGCATCAATGTCAACCCCGTGGAACAACACCACGCAGCGCCGGAAAATAAAGCTCCTCAAATTGCCCAGATCTTTGCCGTGTTCATCAAGCTGCTGTAGAAACTCATGCTTGTCGAATGGCTCCCCGTCCTCGATCTTGGGCATACAGTCCATGAGATCCTTGAGTTCATCAATGGACATATCTCGAGCGTAGCTGTCTCCAAACTGATCCGTATTTTGCTCCGCCGCGCGCTTCATCGCTTCTGTAGCGTGAAACAAGTGTGATTCCTCAAACGGCAGCAGAAATTGTCCCAAATCCTGCTCCAGGCAGTCTCTGATCCATTTAGGACGAATAAGGTCCACGTCTCCTCCCTTCATGAGACTCGCCACCTTGACCACCTTCTTGTCGGCAATAAGCACCATGTTTGTACCTGGTGCCGCTCTTTGAGAAATGGTGCCCCCATTTTCCTTGATAATGGACTCGAGTTGAGTTTTTGTCTTCTTATAGGGTTTCAGAGCTTCAGAAAGGACGCAAAACTCCAACCCTTCAAAGAGCTTCGTCTTCTCGCCCTCAAACTCGACCGGCGCTGAATCCTCTCCAGCTATAACAAGCTCCCTCTTGATTCGTTTGGGATTCCGTCTCTTTCTGTCTTCAACCGTCATGGCCTTTTCTTTTGACTCTTCGTCAACTCGGTCTTTCAGCTCCTGAAACTCCTCTAGGGACAGGGCAGTGTCCCATGTCCGATCCAAGCGGAGACGCCTGAATCGAGGGAAGCGCAGAGTGAATCCACGAGCAAACTGGTCTGAGGGGCCAACGCTCGCTGCCTTCACTGAAACAACGACTGAGTCTTTGGGGCGAATCCACATGTCTGGCCGCTCATACTGTCTGAGCTCGCCTCCACCAAGCTCAATGTATTCTGAGGGCGGGTTCTTTTGATCCCACTCAATCCACTTTCCTTCTGTTCGGTGTCGAATTTCTGCATAGTCCTCGGCACGGAATCCACCTCCAACCTTGAAGAAACTAAAGCACTTTTCAGGATTTGCGCCAGCTTGGATGTGATTTTGTGTCACTCGTAGACCACAAAGATAACTAGAAAGCATTCCGCCACGCTTCCCTGAGCCGTAGTAGCCACCGATAATGACACAGTCGAGGGACTCGCCGAATTCAGACATGTATTCAGGTTTGACCTTGAGCCAGTCGTCGTTTCGGTGGTTGAGGCGGTACATGGAGCGAGGGTTCTTGAGCACAAGGCCTTCTGAAGCGTTGGCAACAACTTCGCGGAGAAGTGGCTCAATGGCGTCAGAAGTTGTTGCGCTGGTGTAGTTGTGGATTTCAAGACGTCGATGAACAGACTTGACGGCCTTTTCGAGAGCGCGGTGTCGATCTCGTAGGGTGTACTGAGTCAAGGGCTTGTTGTTGAGGTAGAGGATATCAAAGACCCTGAATAGTGGACGGTGACCAGCCGCGTCCGTATCCGACTTGTTCTGCTGCTCTGCGATGGCAGCAGTCTTGAGAGTGCCGAAAGGGACTATTTTGTCAACGCCCATATCCCAGGTAATCATCTCGCCGTCCAGAATCAGATTCTTGACACCTGACGCAAAGACCTTCTTGAGATGTCGTGTCAAACTCGAGTTCTCGTCTTGAAGTCCGTCGCCGTAGAGGTATGTGTAATCCTTGGCCTTTCTTGACCAGAAGCAAAACCTGCGACCGCCGGGGTGCTTTTTATCCTCAACCATATGCATTTGCATGCGCTCACCATCCAGCTTCTCCTCGATCCAGAATTCAGGGTCCTCCTCTGTCGGGCGAAGGAGCTGAATCATCTTCTGAAAAGACGCAGGCATCTGGAACTGAGCAAGTTGCGGTTGGAAGCATTGCATAAGGGCAACACCCGCCTCATCCTGCTCGAGCCGAATCTCAGGGTTGGAGAGTTCCCAGCACACTCGCCTTAAGCTCGAAGAGACGCTGAAAAGGGCGTCGCCGTCCGGATGCCAGAGATCCAAAAAGGTCTTTTCGGTGGCACCGACCTTCATCTGCTTTAAGACGATCCGGATGAGCCACATCAACTCCTCAGCGTTCATGTGGTTGTAGAAAGTCTCAAAGACACGCAGGTTCTCTGCCTCTCCCGTAGACGCCGCAAGCTTATCCAGCTGCTCATTGACCTCGGCGATTGTCATGTTGCCGGGTGTTGTACGCATCGGGCGCTTCGAAATGACCTCAAAACATCGTCCAGCAAAGTCACCAGCCAGGCGAGAGGCAGTGGTTTGACCAGGTAGCTTCCAGTGCAAAAGATTGTAGCCATCCTCAGAACTCTTGTCGATCTTCATCAACTTCACAAGGAGCTTTCCTATGGCATTCTCCTTGAGGCCGTAAACACCGCGATCGCGATCCTTGTCGGGGAGGATCAGACGTAGAGCAGGGTAGAAATCGGGTCCGACTTCTTTGCGCCATCGAACGATGAAGCGCTCGATAATGTGTCGTCGCTGCTCGTGCGGTGAGAGCTTATTGGCACCTCTAAAGGCTTTTCTAGGGCCTGCGCCGGTGGCATTTTGCTTCTTGTTTTCGCTCAATGGATTAAACAACTCTCGAAACAGCTCAGAGAAGACTAGGGTCTTTGAGTGATTCTTTGGGCGGTTCGGATATCTTGGACGATGTTAATTAATGCAAGAGCAAAGTGGTAGAGATGGCTTACTTTTCTTCCATTTCCTCCTGGGTCATGCCCACTGTGCCATATTGAATCTCATCTTCATGTTTCGCATCCTCAGTTTGGTCTCTCTCTTCTCGCTGACTTCCCATGATGAGAGTATGAGAGACTGTATGAGGGGAGTATTGACGTAAGAACGTTGCTGACACCCAGGCCTTAAAGCTAGCGCAAAAAACGAGAAAGAATCACCAAAGCTTTCCGGTGTTCACATTCTTCTCGTTGGGGTATATATAGGTTGGATGTAGGAAGAAAGAAGGACTATAAGCTCCACTGATGTAAACAAGTGAGCTTCAGCTGGGGCTTGGTGATCCGAGAATGGGTGTTGCTGCCTGCAGGCTCCAGACGGCCCAAGCTCGAGCTCCCGCTTTACGTAATCACTCATGACCTCAACACCATCACCTGGCTGATATTGTTTGGTTGATGAATTTAGTCAAGTACCTATTGAGGCATATTTTGACCTATTTTGTGCTAACTTGACCATTTTAATGTTGAGGCCCGATAGGTTGAGTAACAATGATGGTGAGGATGCCTCAGAATCCAACCATGCATCGGATGGGCAATGGCTCGTCACTTGCACACATATCTCACTGGAATAAGGTTGCCAGGGACCATTCTCGTTGCGATTGTTTCTTCTTGCGACAGCTGAGGCTCTGGTGGCCCGGCCATCGATGCGCATCCGCTGCCTACTATAGAGGGCCAACCCCTGGACGTCACACAAGGCTCGTCCTGATGACCCTAGCCTTGGTTGCACAGCTGTCTCGATATCATGGATGTACACGACAAGGCAATCCTGCCGTTATCCATAAGTTTGATGTATTTTTCGGCTTTTAGTAGCGGGAAACATGTCAAAGATTGCCTTCATGATAGACTAGCACTCTCACACACACACACTCCCGAATAGGGGATATTCCTCTGCTTGGACAACTAGAGTAAATATCTCGCAATTGCAAAAGAGCTCTTTTGAGAAACACCCTTCCGCAGTTGTAACACCTCACCAACATGGCACAGAGTCGCAAGTTGGACAAGCTACCCATCGGCCCGTGATTGTTTCATGGGGCAATCACTCTACTGTCTTGGCAACAGTCCCTGGCGGGCTTGCATGTCAGATATTCACAGAAGCGGTGGCTTTTAGATGATATGCTTGTCACCGCCATTCTTGAGCCTACTGTGAGTCTGCGAGGCGTATTCAACTCATTGGTCAGTTACTTTTCCGCCTTTGTTACTCTGCATCAAGTCCATAAAGGGAACAATGAATCGCACTTTCCCCCTTTCTCACTATCTCTTCAACATCTTCTCAGTACATAGCTCTATACAATATTCCTGATCCAGTATCTCCGTCATCCTTGTTTGTCGCTCTTCACAGCATGGCTTCACAGCGACTCACGTCCAAGAGAGGAAGAAAGTCCCAGACCCATCTTATATATATCATCACCGATGGCGCCCCTGATCGATCCCCCCAAATCAACACAGACCGCCATTCCGACCAGAGTATTCCAAGTCATACAGACCACCAATGTCGGATATTCTTTCCTCGTCACAGACCCTCGTTGGTCACTCCGAGCGCACCAACTGGAGCGACCTTGTCGAGTGGAGCGTCGAAGTCGACTTTCTCGTCGCCAAAGAGAAGTCTAGCCAGACTTACACAGCAGAAGCCGACGGCCGTACCCGGTGGGCTTGTCCTGCCACCGAGTCCAATCCCACAGCGGCATGTGTCGAGCACTGCGCTGAGCACCTCGCCCGCACCTTCATGAGCAAGCCTTGCGTCCAAGGCGCCGTTGCATATAAGAACGACAGCGCGGCTCCGGATGATCTTGCTTTTACTATAGAAAAGCCAGTTAAGGGTGAAGAGCCAAGCGGTGGTGACCATCGTATGGCCTACTGGCTCTTTACTCCAGCTCGCAACGCTATTGCTACCTCTAGTAGCCCCGGAGACTACGACTGGGTCGGGGTTCGCCTCCGCTGTCCCTACACTTCGCTGCTGTCCATCCTACCAGGAGACCGATATGGAGATCAAGACCTCGGACGAGGAACCGCACAGCCAGGGATGGCCCCAATTTCCCCCTTCAGGGGCAAGATCGAAATGGAGACTGTCCTAGGCCTTCTTCGCGCCGACATCAAGATTCACAGTAACTCAACATGCCAGCTCCGCGTATATATGAACCTCCAGCATGAAGGCTTCGACCTTACAGACGCCAAGAAGGCGCTCACGCTGGTCTGGCTTCTTGAGCCAGAGTTGCTCCTCGCCCTGCGACCTGAGACCAAGGACCCGAAGCTCAGTCACTATGTCCCAATCACAGAGTCATCCAACATTGCCATGAGGCCAAGCAAATTCCTCCAAGAGGGCTCCCTTGACCGAGATGAGCGCGAGCGGATTTTGGCGTTGTCACGACCTTCGTTTCCAGTTGAGGCGGAAATCATGGACAACTGCATCCCCCAGTTGAAGAACCAGCTCCTCCAGGAGCGTATCCACATGATCTGGAGCGCAGTCACACTGCCCGAGCTTTCTGGCATGCTCAAGAACACTGCCGGCGAGATGACGGTAGCGCTAGACCTTGCCCCAGACACGAAGCCGAAGCTGGTGTTCCGCTATGGCCTGTGGCATCCCCAGCGCGAAGCCATGCAGTATTGGCTTCACCTATTTGGACGTCTTTTCCTCTTTGCCGTGGCTTCTGACGCTAAGCGCTTTAGAACGGCTGTGACAAGCATCGAGGAGAAGATTGCGGAAGTTGAGAGGATGGAACCCAAGGATCGTATGGAGGCGATGCTGACGCATTCGTTCGACCATGCCCTCAGCCATTACTGGAACGCGCTCAAGAGGGCAGAGCAAAGCGGAGGATGTCTCTCTACAACGGCCTTGGACGGTCAGGGGATAATGGAGGTTGGATCCTCTGGGAACTACGCTGTTGACTCGGAGAGCAGCTCCTCGTCCTCGTCGAACGAAGGACTCTGGCTCAGGCGCTCATAGATGAACAACCATAACAATTGCCCACACAGCAGATAGATACTATCAGGTACCATAGCTAGAAATTCAATCCAAGTAATTTGATTCAAAAGCCAAAACAAGTCTGCGGAATCAAGTATATATGCCAACCCGGCTTCTATATCCCCTGAGCAGGAAATATCCTAGTCTGCTTCTCAACGTCTGGGTATCATCAAATCATCCAATGCTGCAACTACGTATCCAATCCAAGCCATTATACCTTGAGCTTGATCTTTTGCTGCCTCGTCTTCTTCTTCTTCTTCTTTCTGAGCGTAACAATGTGTCTCCTTTGCACGATGCGCACAAGCCAGTTGTAGATCATCTCTCTCATGAGAATCAGGATTGTCGCGACCACGGTAGGCACAGCACAGGCCCAGCTGTGATAATCATTAGCATATAGTTAGAGACATCAGAGACAGGATAACTTACAAATACCAAATAGGATGGTGAAGATCGGGAAACGTCGCTTCGTCAAAGTTTTGACCAAAAAATCCAGTAATAAACGTAAGCGGCAAGAAGATAATGGTGACGGTAGTAAGCTGCTTCATCGACTCGTTCTGTCCAGCAGAAATAGTATTAAAGATGAGATCAATCAAATTGTCCGACGACTGCTTGAGCTGATGAAGAGACTCGGTGATCATGATGCAGTGATCGAGCACGTCGCCAAGGTACGTGTGTGTCATGGGGGTGATGATGACGCCGGATCCAGCGTTCTCGAGCTCCTTCTGTGCCTGATCGTGTGTCATGTACGTCTTGTGGTCGCGCAGGACGTTGACGACATTGTCGATGGGGTTGAGGAAGCTGAGCATCTTGTTGATCTCGCTGATGCAGATGTAGAGCTTCTTACTCTGCGTGACGCTCGGCGCCGTGAGCACGTCGATCTCGATATCGGCAATGATATCCGTATACACGGCCGTCAGGGGAATGGCAAGGTCGATGATGGCGTCAATGATGCCCTGACACAGGAGGGACGCATCGTTGGACTCGCGCAGGATGGTACCTGGGGTGCTGAGGCGCGTAAAGATGGGGCGCTCAATGTCGCCGGCCGAGACCTCGAAGAAGGAGATGACGGTGTTATCCGATGTCAGGAAGATGGAGACCTGCTCCGCTGAGATGGCCATCTGGTAGGGCGCGAGGGACGAGTGATTCTCCATAAACTCGGTCCGCGCCTCGTTCCCAGAGGCATGGTATCGCTGCAGGGTCCGGATCATGCCAGTCTCTTGAAGATCTGTGGTGACATCTTGTGGTCGCAGCCCATGAGGCGGTGCATTCTTCTCTGGGTCCGACGCCCTGCGGCTCCTCCAGAGCTCCCTGATGGATCCCCTCAGCGCGTGGAAGGACTTGTTCGAGTAGGTGCTGCTAGTATCGGTCGAGTCGTCGTCGTCGTCGACCAGGTGGACGAGCTTCTGCAGAGTCATGACAATAAAGGCGTGGTTGGGATACCAATCAGCCTTTGTGCGGTTCCTAATCTGCATCAGATCCTCCAACGCCAGCTTGTGCAGCCCCTTCTTGTTGCCCACGGCCTGGATCACATCCCAACTGAGCCCATTGACATTGATCCAGCGACACTTGACCCAATCCTCCTTAGGCAGCTCCAGAAAGTTGATGAAGCCCTCGTTGTCAAAGTGATGCTTGAGCACGGCCTGCTGCGAAAAGTCGATGACGGAGATCTCGCAGGGCGCCGTCAGAGTCGGCATTGACGCATGTCCACCATCGGGGAGCATTGGGTCGTAGCCAGGCTCAGAGCCGGGCTGCCAGCCAGGGCGGGCGCTAAAGGTGGTATCGAATTCATCGTAGTCCTCGACAGTCTTAAAGGTCGGGGCGCGAGTCACTCGGCGACGCAGCAGCGAGGGCGAAAAGGTCATCTGGCGATGCAGCTCAGTGTCGGAGCGCGCAGGCCTGTTGGGGGTGGCCTGGGGCGGCGAGAGGTTCTGGGTATCGACGGTAAGGTTGTATCGAACATGGCGGCTATCGCTGCTGTCGTCACCCTGGCTGGATACGTTGGTGTTGGAGGAATGGCTCGGGCGGCCTTCGTCCTCGTCGTTTTGAGGCATGATGTTATCGAGGAAGGAGAGAGCGAGCGCTGAAGATTGGAGAGGCCCAAGATCGAAGGTTTAACTGGGAGGAGAAAGGATGATCTACAGCAGCCGCTCAAGCCACCAGGAACCTCTTCAAGTGGGCAGAAAGGGGTGAAAAGGAAAAGAACCGTTTATGTCCATCAGGTAATACGAAGCCGAAAATAAATTCAAGGGTAAAGTTGGGTTGCGTTGCGTGCTGGCCTCGCATCCAAGGATGGAGCGTCGCGACGCAGGGGAACACCAGGCCCAGTCCCGTCAGCACCAAGATTGGTTTCAGGGATTGGTTGGGGCCTCGACCATCCAGAAGTGAAGCCACCGTCAGCGGCCAGCAGCGAAATCGACCAGGTAATGTCAGCGGGAATGATTCAGGCGTCGCTCGGCTCAGCTAGTGCCAGTTGTTCGTCTCGAATTTCGAAGCCGATTATCCGTCCCCTGTTGGAAGTCATCGCCAATTATGACGTTGCTGCGCTGCGTGTTTCGCTCCAAGGGATGGGATGGACCTGGGCGTCAAATTCCCCACGCCAATCGCCGATGCTCAGTTACATGCTGCCTTTGGCCAAGCTTCTGAACAAGCATTTCCAGCCCACAATCTGCCGTCTGGGCAACAAATCAGCAGGTTAGTCATTCTCAAGTTGAGAGACTATCAAAGATGATGGAATTTTTTTTTATTTGAGATCAGCATTCATCCCAAGCCTCGACATTCCCGTCGCTGCCAAATGAAGCATACGTCCAACTGCGATGCATCGAACTAGCAGCCACAGCATAGATGTCAGTGCTCCTGAACACTTGATGGTGCAAAAGCACATCGTGCACCTACTTGTAGTCTCTGAATACCTATCACGACCGCCTCATTGGTAGGACGTTTCAAAACGCCCAGTACAATCAAGGGGCATGACCTTTGACACCTGCTGCTGGCCCAACGGGGACAACCTCTATGTCACCTCCCACTCTTCAGCTCCTCTAATGTACAACCCTCTCTTCATCCATGAAGCCATCCTCGTCGCTGACATGTATCTCATCCCCGGCACAACGTCACAACGGCCCTGCTTCAGACGCTGGGGAACGTCTGGCGTCGTATGACACAGCCGGCGGAACTATTTTCGACCATTTCTGACCGGTCGATCGTGTTCAGCAGAACACAAAAGGTCCCAGACACCACATATCAAACTGAGGGTCCTGACAGAATCCAATATGCAACAGTTGAAGAATATGTTGCCGTATTGAGGGGGCATTTTCCAATGAATGCCTATCTCCCTGACAACATCGTAAGTAAATAACAAGGCCTGTCTGAATAACGCCCTCCCACAACCCACCTCAACCTCGAAACGACCGCTCCTGTCTCCAAACGCCAAGTTAACACACCTATCACGCCTTAAACTCCGCCCCGTTCAGCGTGAGCTGATTCCATCTAATATCTTCACCAGTACCGTACAATCGCCAATGTTTCTTTTTCGATGCTACACGTTCTCCAGGTAGTAGTAGAGACATGGGTAGCCAGGAACCGTAACCGAAGGGCAATTAGACCACCACTGAGAGCAGCAGACCCTGTAGGTCATGATGAAGCGCGTGTTATGCCAGCCAGGAACGCACTCGTCGGGGAATGAGAATGGCAGCTCGTTGATGGTATCAGGACCCCAGGCGTCGGCATCGTTTATCCTATTCAGCTCTTCAAAGATCCGGTGGCAGGACGTATCAAACTCGAAGCCGCCATAACATCCGCAGAGGTTCACTAATAAGATGTAGCCGCACATGGGAGCATCTTGGTCGGGGGGTGGCTTTCTCGGTCTTTTCGCTGCGCTGTGTCCCGACAAAGGTGCTCGGATAGGCACGGGACATGGCGATGCTGATGGCTGACGTCTTTTGAGGCAGTGGGATTCCGATTGCAGTCGACGCAGCCGGCATCATCTTGCCTTGCTGCGGATTGCAGAGTTGATTTGCCATCCATCACTCACAAACGCACAATCCGCGACTGGGAGGGTTTGTTTAAACGAACGAGACAGCTTCATGAATTTCCTGCTGGGATCTCCCTACCATTACTCTCGTGAGTGTGTAGCAACTTTCCCCTGTGCGAACCGGTTTGACAGCCGTCATCACTCGCTCCGAGAGGCAACGTGGTTATCCGTCCCTCAAAGCGTGACGAGAGAACCACAGCCCCCCGTCCGTGGCACCAGAATGTCACTAAAGTTCGAGCATCTATTGGGTCCATTGCATCGATGTTGGCCTATTGGCAATCCACTGGGATCGTATGTGACTTGTTGAGGTTTGCCGAAATCGGTCGCTTGACCGTCCACAAACCCGGGAGAGTCCGCAACCTCTTGCTTCAGGAAGCGCCTTCATCGAGCAGCAAGTTTGACACCAAAACTCGGGACACGTCGTCTGGGTGAGGGGTTTCTTTGGAAATCGCGAGGCGATAGGAGCATGTCTCGTTGAGAGACCCATTCGAAAGGATTCTCTCAGTGTGGAGTTTGCCCGAAGCTTGCTGCATGAGGTGGTGTCGGGTCGTCGGGAGGGGCAATAGGCTATTGAAACGACGGGCCACACTCAAGGTAGAATTTTTCTAATGCCAGTATAAAGTTTCGACGAAGCAAGAGAAGAGTCAGTCATGGAGGGATAGAGTCAGGTGCAGTCATAGACCTAATAAATAGAGTTAGTTCGGGCAGATGAGCGAGATCCAAGAGATGTCCCCAAGGCAACGGGCAAAACATCAATCCCCATGATCTCAAACATGTGTCAAAAGATATGCTCCCGTGGTCAAGATGAGAAGTATTCATTGGTTGTGTTTGGGAGAAACAGAGACACGGCTGGTTGGGGTCCGGCAGTGGAGCAAATGAAACCCTCTTCCGTCCCTCCCACGTGAACCACTGATGTCACTTCCGGAGCAGCGTGTCCACCCCAGTGAGCGTTAGCGGCCCCATGCGGTAGAGACCCCTGTAGGGACCCCTGTTGCCTCCGGGTCCCGCGCCCTGCCTGATGGAACTTTACTGAGACGCCACCAGGGCGGCCGTCTTATCGCCCGCTGCCTCGTCGGAGCTCTAAACTCTTCCCTTTATTTTATCAACCTCACTCTCGACGCTGGCCTGTCATTTTTAACCATGGTTTGTCTTACTCCTCCGTATCACGAAGCTGTTACGCAGATTTTTAGCTAACAATGGCTTTCTATGAGGCCAACGAAAGCGATCCTCTCTTGTCCGGTCACGACCGCTCCGATGACGCAGATAATCGCAAGGCTGTCCGGCACTCGCGCATTCGCGAGCTCGGCCTCTTCGTCTGGGCTCTTGTAGCCACCGCCGCAGTCATCGTCATTGCCGTCTGGACACAGCACGAGCAGCAGACGAGGCACGACCACGATGTTCCCTCGGCGAAGCGAAACCTCGTTTTCATGGTCTCTGACGGCATGGGTCCTGCGCCGCTGTCCTTGACTCGCAGCTATAGGCAATTCGTCCAAGGCCTCCCTCACGACGACGTCTTGACGCTCGACAAGCACTTTTGGGGATCCAGCCGTACTCGCTCCAGCAGCTCCCTCGTCACCGACAGCGCTGCCGGCGCGACCGCCTTCTCTTGCGGCAAGAAGAGCTACAATGGTGCCATCGCCGTCCTGCCCAACCACGACCCCTGCGGCACCGTGCTCGAGGCTGCGAAACGCGCCGGATACCATACCGGTCTCGTTGTTACAACCAAGATCGAGGATGCTACACCTGCGTGTTTCAACTCCCATGTCAGGATCCGAGAAATGGAGGACGAGATCGCTCTCCAGCAGATCGGCGAGGGCGCTTGGACGAACTGTAGACCTTATGCTTGGTGGTGGCCGATGCAACTACCTCGCTAAGGGAACTGAGGGCAGCTGCCGAGCCGACGACACGGACGTCATTAAGCTTGCCACTGAGAAGCACAATTGGACTTACACCGATAGCCGCTCTGGCTTTGATGCTCTCAAGGGCGGCGAGAACGTCGAGCTTCCCTTCCTGGGACTCTTTGCACCCTCCGACATTCCCTTGAGATTGACCGCCGAAACCTCAACGATATCTACCCTTCTCTGAGTGAGATGGCCACGACTGCTCTGCGCGCTCTTGAGAAGGCGACCGAGAAGAGCGACAAGGGCTTCTTCATCATGATCGAGGGCAGCAGGATCGACCACGCCGGCCACATTAACGACCCGGCGGCTCAGGTCCACGAGGTCCTCGAGTACGACAAGACCTTCAAGGCCGTTCTCGACTTCATCAAGCAGAGCAAGACTGAAACCGTCCTTGTCGCGACCAGCGACCATGAAACTGGTGGTCTCGCCACCGCCATCCAGGAACCCGGTCACCTCCCAGTCTATAACTGGTACCCCAAGGTCCTTGCCAACGCTACCGCCTCGGCTGAGTGGCTCGCGGCCAAGCTCCACGCCCATCTTGCGTCTTCGTCTGACTCGAAGAAGGACCTGGAGAAGCTGAAGAAGTATATCAACGAGGAGCTCATCATCCGCGGCCTTGGTATCTCCAACGCCTCGGACAAGGAGATCACCACCATCGCCGAGCACCCCGACAGCGCTCTTGTCCTCTTCTCGGCCCTCATCTCCCTGCGGGCCCATGTCGGATGGAGCACCCACGGCCACACGGCCGTCGACGTCAACATCTACAGCTCTGGCGGCCCCGGGCACCGACGCCATCCGAGGCAATGTTGAGAACACAGATGTTGGCAAGTTCCTGCGTGAATACCTTGAAGTCGACGTAGATGTCATTAGCGAAGAACTTAAGGAGAAGATGGACAAGTCTCTTCTCAAGGGTTCAGATGAACTAGATGAGGAATCGGTTCTTAGCAGTGCCGAGTACCACGTCCTCGCGTCGATCTAGAATAGATGGCATTATAGAAGCTGTCGCTAGAGATCAGACCTAAGAGGAGGATGTTTACAGAATGAAACTGGGACTTTGGTATAAGCATTCATGAATCACGAATGTTTTCGATAATCGTTTTCAAGGGGAATTCACACTGGGCAACATTGGGAGTAACATGTTGGAATATCCATGTTTGATTTGGTCTCTTGACTTTGGTAGTTGTCGTCACTAGAATATGACTGAGAGATCAATGATCGTTGGGTAGGCAGACGGAACAATTTATTCTATTTCAAACAACAAGAGCCGCAATAGTGAATTCCCCGGATAGAGTGAAACTATTATCAATTCGACGAAAGCGCTATCTCAGTATGAAATATTGATATCCGTGGATCATAACGCCAACTCCACCCTTCCATCCCAGGAGAACCATACTGTGAAATCCATACGCTTGGTCCAGTAATCTATTCATTCGCTTTCTTATAACAAGACAATCAATTATCCAGACGCCAACCTGCTAACCCAACAAGAACCCCCCTTTTCGATTCAACCACACTTCCCTATCCGCCAACCGTTCCTTCGGATCAAGATCTCATACTGACGTGACAGTGATATCAAGTCTCGGTGTGAGGGACAGTATCCACGTTATATCGCACGTATAGCCTGTCCAAGAAGTGGGAATGGCGGATCCCATTAGGTCGGGCCCTGGCGAACGCATCAATAGCCTCTCTGACACCATAGCCGCACCGCTCAACGAGATAGCACACGATAAAGTATCCCGTGCGATTGAAGCCGTAGTGACAGTGGACTCCAACGACGCACTTTTCTGGGTTGGGCCAGTTTTCGGCGACAGCCCGCTCCGCCTGCTTCTCGCGGAGCCCATCAACAAGTTTAATAAAGGCCTCGATCTCATGAGCCTGTGGGGGGATCTTGGACACGGTCGGAAACTTGTGGTAATGAACGCCAGCCCGATCCAGCCCGCGTGGGTCATAGACGGGTTGGTCCTTGGAGATGTCGATAACATCTTTAACAATGTCACCCCACTTGTCGACAAAGTTGGGTGGGCAGTGGACGTCGTCGGCTTCGCGAAGTGTCTTGAGGGCGCGGAAGACAGGGTTGTTGACGGGACCAATCGGCTCAGAGACGGGGTTGACTGACTTCCACTTGGCGAGATTCTTGACATCCCACTTTCCTTCACGGGATAGATACTGCAGCTGCCAAGCAAGAGATAGTCTGTTTGTGATATGCGTGGCGAGGAAGTCGGATATTAATCCTGCAACGGCACGAACTGAGCAGGGGGTATATAGAACGGCGTGTGTTGCAGGAGGTGGCATCACGATGGATCTAACCACCTTCTTGGGATGATTCGGCTGCGGTGGCAGTTCGGCCAGGGTCTCGTTTGGAGTCGAAGGATCGTTAGGGCTATCGCTGCTGGAGCTTTCGGACCTGGGTTGCTTGATGACTTGGAAATCCTCATCCCGAAGATCGTCAATGGCTTGAGGGATGTGATCTCGTGGCCGTACCGAGGTGTTGACAGGAGCAGCAGCATCAACAATCGTTTGGTCTGTCTCTTCTCCGTCATCGGGCTTTGAGGTTTCTTCCTCAGGGTCCAGGACTTTGGTGATCTTGTCAACCTCCTTGGGGGAGACGATGTTGTCGTTCTCCCCCGCGATCAGGTAAACAGGAATATCCAGGCCCGCCCAGGTATCCAGAGTAGGAATGCCGCCTATTGGTTGACCGTCCTTGTAAACTGGCAAGGCGCCATTCGCCATTCGCCTCCAGACTGGGGTCCGGCTCTGCTTGTTGAAGCGGTACTGAAGAATTCGGGTTGCTTCATCAGCACCTTCTCCAACGAAACGCTTGACACTTGGGCTCTCCGGACCACCCCAGCCGTCCCAGGCTCTCCACAGATCGAATAGCCAGCCTGGGATTCGCAACGCCCTCCTGGCCCATGTAGTTGTTGATTCATTGGGTGGGCTGGACACTGGACAAATAGCCACCAATCCTACCACATACTGTGACAGAGAGGTTGCATGGGCCAGCTTCGTGTTAGCCAATTGGGCAGAAAGAGCCGTTCCCATACTATGACCGATCAGAACGACACGTTGGCCTGCATCCTTGTCGCGGTAATCCTCGATGATGATCTCCAGGAGCTCTACAAGGGCCTCTGTCGTGTAAGCTTCCCAACTGGTGACCGAGAAGTCGGACCGTCCGCATCCGGGGTAGTCGATTGCCAAACAGGGGGCCAGGTCAACAAGACTGCTCAACAGCGGGTGAAATTGAGCGACAGATCCTCCAAGCCCATGGAGGAAAACGAGCAGCGGCAGCGGCGCGGGGTTCTTGGGGAGCTGCTCGGCTTTAGCATGCTGGCGGTAGAAGACTCGGATCCCGGAATATTCGAAGCGGCTGGTGCTGTAAGACTTAAAGTCTGAGTGATCCTTGAGGAGGGAGGGGTCCGTGAGATGAGGGTCAGTGGAGTCTATGGCCTGTTGGAAGGCCGCGGAGTGAGGAGCCGTCATGCCGTGCGTCTGAGAGGAGAGCGTGCTCAATGGATGACTGCTGGGGTCCAATTGAAGTGGGATAATGTTGTCGCAGGTAGATATGGGGTTGGTGGAGGACAGATGCCAGCTGTAGTTGAGCCGCAATTAATCGATTGGGCTGCAGTTGAAAGGCCGAGCTCCTCGGTAGCTCCTACCAAGTAAGGGTATCCGAGATTTGAAGCTGTTGAGTCACCGCCAAGGGTATAACAAGAGTAACTTGGAGTTTGCGTTTGTTCCCTTGGTGCCACCGGGACCGGAGCCTCTCCAGCCGGCACAGAGCGACGTCAGGACAAAGGAGGACAAGGCCAGGCTCACCAGGCCAATTGATATGGTGAAGGCGCCGTGCAAGTACCGGGGATAGATCGGGGCATCTGTGAGCGACCCAGGCCTGGGCTGGGTTTTTGAAGACCTCTTTGACCCTAAGGCCCCACGGAAATCGCGGTCAAGACGCGGGCGCGCGAAAAAAAAATTCAAAAAGAAGGTCAAGAGTGGCTTGGGGAAGACGGTCGCAGTGCGAGGCTGGAGCTTCAGTGGGGAACTCGATCTTGCTCACGAGATGCTTTAATTGGCGATGATGGGATTTTGAGATTGAGTCTGTCGGCGATGAATTGAGTCTGAGGTTGGGCAGCCAATCGTGGCATTGCATCATCCGCCTGGGGTCGCGAAGGGATCGTCATTGGAAGAGCGATTGCGGCGAATCATGTGTGCAGCAGATAAACATGGGGTTGAATTCTTGCTTATCTAATATTGACGACAGCCCTAGAGAGGGCTACCCTGAACGACAATGGAATTTTGAAGAAGTGGTCGAATTATTGACGGTGAACACATATAGGTTTGATGATGGAGTGTCTTATTATAGCGAGATATTGATAGGCAAGTTGTATAAGTACGTGTGGACTATAATGTGACTGTGAATCGCGACTATTGAATTACCAGCTGGGGTTCCTTCATCTCAAAATCTTAGGCGGCTTGATGAAACACAAGATTGGAAAAAACACAGCATCACAACAAGCCAGCTATGAGCAAGTGCCATTTGAGCCAGGCCCTATGGAACACAGGAGTTGCCCAACACAGATCGTCAAGAGTGGGCGTTCATATACACTACCTACTATACATCCATCATGCGCCAACATTGTCTAACCTATTGCCCACCATCCAAACCCAACCACCAAAGCGTACAATAGCCACGATGCTCATAATGTTACATTATATGTATACAAGTCCTTTATAACCGTGCCGTCCCATTACTTGGCTCCAACTCCGTCTTTCCATCCGATGGGTATCAAGGCGGCCGCCACATCCGACACACCTCTCTCTGTAGCCAACAGATTAAACTGCGCAGCAGCATTCCTCGTATCCAGTATTTCGACTCGCATGCCTAGCTCGGCCAGGTGTCGTCTCGTCGTAGGAGCTAGTGGCATAATGGATGGACCAACTCCAATGATCAAAAGGTCTGTGAGAGAGTTAGTTAAGTGCTGCCAACAGCCGTCCCCCAACAAGCGGCAAGGCATAGGATGGGCGGAGAGATAGACGGGAACTCACCAGGTCGAGGCCATATCAAATCGAACAAGGCAAATGCCTGAGGCGGAAGCTCAAATTGGCCCTTCTTGTTGGTCAGGTTCAACGAACCCTTCGCCTCCCACGGCCGCCAGTTGAACACCTCTCCATCGACCAACAATGCGCCGTTACCGTCCGTGATTGTAGCGCCGCTGTTCAGACCAAATCCATCGTACATGCAAACGTCGACCGAGGTTGAGGGGACGGGCGTGTTGCCGAGAATGTCGAGCTCGCCAAAGTCGGTCGGAGGAGCCTGCGCTGGCGGTTCTTGGCCCTTTCTCCGACTAGGGGCTTCGTGGAAGGCTCGATGACATGATATAGGTTGCGCAGAGGCGTGCAAAAATGTCGGGGAAGAGGTTCTGAGAGCTGCGATCGAGGAGTGGGAGGGTCGGATGGGCTGGGAGAGGGCCTGGCGCGCAACGCGCTGTGCGCTACACGGCCGAATAAAACTTCGCGATGCCATGTCTGAGACGTTGACTAACCGTCAAAATATCAAGGACGTTCAGGAATAAGCAATTGATGGTTGGACAAGAGTTGGGCTTGGTGCTTGCAGGGTTCAAGTGGAAGAGATTCAACGTGGGGGATGGATATTTTTTCCGGTCCCGCACGTCATGATGATTGCTCATCAAGTGCAACAACAATCTTCATCACTGGGGTGCATATTCTCTACGGGTCACTGATCATAAGACTTGAATCCACAAAGGGAATTAATTCAACCTCAAGGCGCCAGTAACTTTTCACCTAGACCCCGGAACATAGGCCAAAACCTTGGCACTCACTTCACCCACGCAAAGAAGCCCCAGTATCACTCATGCAGACGGCAATCCAGTCCACGCCAGCTTGATGTTCTTTTTTCATTCAAACCACCAAGAGGAAGGTAGCAGTCCTAAAGACGGCAGACGGCCAGCCATTCTGGCCCCGGCCCGATGTATCATGCAGTCCCTTTTGCCCTAATGAACACCAAAGCAGTGAACCGAGTCCCCAGAGTTCCTTGCCCTTCCCGCGCAGAAAAAGCCAATTAGAAATTGCATTTATTTCTTCTTCTGGCTCTGCTCCTGCTCCTTCAACACCTTCTTGACGATCTTCTGCTCCTCGATGAGGAAGGCACGGACAATGCGGTCACGGACGCAGCCACCGCATCGGGAACCACCGTAGGCGCGCTGGACGGTCTTCTTGGGCTTGGAGATCTGGGAGTACTCGCGGGGTCGGAGAGCGGGAATCTATGAGACAAGAGAGTTAGTCCTTGTGTTCTGTGTGACTAGGTCCGAGAAGCCCTTGTGGTGGTGAATGTTTCGAGATGAGGTGAGCGAGGTTGGATAGAGGATTCGTTTCGGTAGAGAAATCAGCCAGTGTGGTGTGTCGGTGTCCTCGTCTGCTGTATGCGTGTCCTCTATCCAGGTCCCGACACTCATCGTGCTCGTCTCGTCCCATCCGCCACGTCGCAAAGAATTCGCTGCTGTCGAGTTCGACTTACGCCAGAGAGCTTGGAGCCGCAGTCACCGCACTTGGGGACAGTGCCGCGCTTCTTGATGTGAAGCAGGCGGAGGTCACCACCGGGGGTCTTGATGACCCGGGTTCGGTTGGAGGTGGTGTTGTAGCTGTTGGAGAAGCGCAGGTTAGCCACGGCGGTCGCCAGCAATGGCTCGAGTATTCATTTCGAGTCCATCTAGACAGGAACTCACCCGTTGCGGCGGCGGTAAGTGACTCGTTGGGAAACCATTTTGGCGGCTGGTGGTCGTCGGGAGTTGCAATGAGGATCTCACCAAGAACGAGAATGAATTTCGAGGCTTTTGGAAATTTTGTGTGGGTGGGAAGCTGGATTGTGCCCGCTAAACCGACGAATCAGAGTGGGGCAGTGGGCTGCCCGAATGCCTCACGTGACAATATTCTCTCTTCACCTGAGTTCTTCCACTCAGGATCTGGTTAGCTCCACATTGAAGGAGACTGACGAACAGGCTTTGAGCAACATATTGGATCCTTTTCTCAGGCTCATGTTACTCAGGACTCAGTCGAGTATGGGCGAACTCGTATTCCCGGATCATGACCGAGGAACCTGTTGGCCAAGGTTCCTTTCGGGATGCGGAACTCGTTGTCGTGAGTTGATTGACAGTATGAATATGACCAGCGAGCAACCGACGGATAATCAGGGTTGGTCACTGGTCAAGTTAAGCGAATCTGTCACCGAGGCGTAGGAGGGTTGTAACAATAGACGGGATGGCATTGTCTAGATCCTTAACCTGGCTGGATCTATGTCGCCCAGACTTGGGTCTGAGCAGTGCAACTCTACCTGACATTACCTAGAACCTGTATCTAAAAGAACGCCCTTAATATCACGTCAAAGAATAACCATAAACCAAAGCATCATGGACATCATCATTTCTTGTCAAGAGTGAACCAATCGGGGTGGTCCTGGTGTCGCCATGGCACGATGCCATTCGGCTCCTCTGCTTGCCTCTTCTGGACCTGAGCAGTTATTTGCTGGCTGAAGTCATCGCGCATTAGTTCGGTGAACTCCTTGACGTTGTTCTGCGCTTCAGTGATGGACTTCATGTAGGCGGCAAACATGGCGTCGGCTGTGATGAGATGCATCAGATGAAGTTGTTTCAGTGTGGGAATAGGGCGCCTACGTGAGGGCTGCTTCTGCAGAAGCGGCTGGATCATCTGCGGTATGGTGTCTCTCAAGAGACGAACCTGAAACGAGAGCCGAATTAGCAAGTTTGCGCCTTGGTTTCTTATCTTAGAAGCACCATTACCTTGATATGCAGGAGCTTGAGCCGCTGCATGGCTTCCTCGAGACGGGCTTCATCCCATTCACCCTGGCCGGCTGCATCTGGCGCCTGGGATTGATTCTGGGTGGGTGGCTGCTGGTTCATGGCAGCAAGGAGTTGTTGCTCTCCGGGCTCAACTAAACGACGGGTGTGAGGGTATCCAAGATTTGAGGGTGTCGAGCAGCAACACGAGCGCAGCCGGTGGCCGAGACCAGATGAGACGAGCAGAGGGCAACAATGACCAGGCCGGGGAGAGTGCGCACGGCTCTGTTTTTAAAAAAAAGAACACAAAAAAGCCACTGCGTGCAGCAGGTGCAACGAATAATTCTAGAAAGTTAAGGTTGGAGGTTGATTCCCAGCTGCGTTTGCCTCCGCGTCGGGGACGGGTCTGGGCGACGTGCGTGGGGCCAGGGGAGGAAGAAGCTTTGACGTTTCGGTGTTACCACATCTCTCGGGTTATTTTGCCTGCGAGCCAGGTACTATCAGAACCGAGTCGGCTGGCAGCAAGGAACCAGGAACGGCCAGCCCGCACCGTGCCGATCTGGTGACATGTGTGTTGGTGGTCTTTGTTGAAAGAAAGAAGAGCAGCATCAGTGATAAAAAAGATAATATCTTCTACGAGATGCAAGCAGATTTTGAGACGGATTGTATCCCCTCCTTGCTTTGAGCGAGCCCGCATCGCTGCGCCAGGCCGCTGCCAGATGCTCAATTGTCAGTCTATCACGTGCTAGCCATGCAGCTTGGGGAACTCAACTTGACGTGGGAAGTCTCGCATCACCAGTTCCAAGAATCTACCTTCCTCTCAAAGACTCGAGGATATAACCACCATCTTCCCCCATCACCGAAAAGCATTGCCTTTGTGCAGCAACCTCGTCGACTCTGATATACCCCGTCTTCCTCTCTTTCTCTTCAGCCACACCCACGCCCTTCATTGAGCTACCTTCCGAATTCAAACACTCTTGTTCTCTCATCTGCACGGAGCCGCCGCGACAAGAAGCTCCCGCAGAACGGGTACGTACTTCTGCCCCTTGCTGCAGGCGGAGTGGGCCTCGTTCGGACCGGATCAACACTAAACCTTGTAAGTGCTGTCGTCTTGTTCAACAGTGCGGATTGGAAAAATCCTTACAGCCCAGCCTCTTGCATAGTACATACCTACATCGACCGAATATACGACGACGAACTACGACCAACAGCGACTGCCCAGACGCGATTATCCCAAGCCTCTTATACCGCTACCACGGCTGCTCTTCTCTGGCAAGACACTTGCCCTCCCCACTTTCCCCAAAATTCCCCGTTACAACCGCCACCCTGGCTCAAGCAATCGTCATGCCGAATACACCACCTCCAGCGCTATTACCCCCACCAGAAGGCATCTTCAGGACGTTTGACGACTTGATGGCCTCTGTTCAGCGCGTCGCCAAGGACCAGGGCTACGGGATTGTCAAGTTGCGCGCCTCCAACTATCGCGACGGAAAGCCTACCCGTTACGATCTTGTCTGCGATCGCGGTGGTGTCAAGTATAACAGCACCGCCAAGAAGCGCAATCCATCGACGCGCAAGATCGACTGCCCTTTCCGTGCAAAGGCTGTCTGCGAAGTCCAGCTCGGGAATCAATGGCGCTTTGCCATCCAAGAAGGTCGTCATAACCACGAACCCCGGGTTCCCGCTGGCACTCCCGGTCAAGAGAACGCGCCGCTGGCCACCTCGATCCGCTCCTTCACCAACAAGCTCGATCGCCTCAACCACGACATGGCCCAGGGCCTAATGCGCATCGAGCAGCGCCTAGATAACATTGAGAAGCGGATGGAGAACCTCGAAGCGCGAGCGGGAGGATACGAGCCCCGATTCCAAGCTATCGAGTCCAGGCTCCAGGGGATGGAGGGACCGCGCATGGACGGTATGGGGATGGACGATGTTGAATCGCGCCTCCTGGCTTCAACGGTCATGTAGGAGCATGACTACACCACCATCAGTACTGCTGCGAGCTTTCCGGGTCTCTCCAGGCGAGAGACGCGTCGGGAACCCCCACAGCGGGATGATTAAACACGGCATGCGCGTGTCACGGCGAGCTTGACGGGGCATTTTGGCCAACAGTCAGTCGCGGGCCCAGCGGCCTTGTTTCACGACTTGCAGGATCCAAATGACAAACACAGTCATCAATGGAAAAGCGATTGTTCACGGAAACGACTTTCTACAGCAGGACGTACGATTGATGGAGGTTCTTCAGGATTGTTACTGATGACAAACTGCGGGATTGTTCTGGGCGTTCAGGGAAATGGGCCCACAAAGTTGAGGGCTCTGCGAGATTACTACTACCCCTTCATGAAGGCGCGCGCAAGGGAATGTTTCGGTCATGTTGGTCTTTTTGTCTGTTTGTTTTCATTTCTTGATTCCTGTTTCTACTTTTTGAGAGAAGGGCACCCGTCCGAGTTTTGTGAGCGACAAGTGAGTTGCCCTAGGTCATACCTATGGTGAGGCCGAACAGAGGGTATGGTGTGTCAAAAGGACTACTTCTTTTAATGGGACTGGATGAGTATCTCCAGATGTTCTCGTTAGGACTGAGGATAGAGTATCCAGAGATGGAGGGTGTGTACAGTGCCTCAAGGCGACGAAAACCCTACCAAATGTATATGTCTGCCCATGTGGCTCTCACGTTTGTCTTGTCTTGTACCATGTATGTTTATGGGCCCTTGAAGCCATCACAGACTGTTATTGTCAGGGCATTTCTTTGGGGCGGCTTGTCTCGCTGCATGACGGCTTGACATGAATGAAGCCCTGTTGTATCCATCAAGACACTCACTTTTGCATACTGTACACTTTCCTTTGAGCTCGGACCTCCTCTTGGATGCACGTTTCCATGTGGCATTCCCTAAGCGGCGTTTTCTGACCATGGTCGTTGACGCCTCGCACACTGTAGGTAAGCAAACATTTCCAATCTCTCAAGCACACCGGCCCCACGCATTGGATATTCTGCACCATACGACCTGCAGTAGCACATCCCACCATTATGCTGCTTTTTCTTTTCTTTGACCTCTGACCCCTCGAGGCGTGGAGAGGTTGCATCGAGTACTCTTGGTGTTTATGTGTGTGTGTGTGTGTGTGTGCATTGCCGCTCTTGTGCGACGGTGTTTGGAAGAGTGAGAGAAGGATCGACAAGCATGAGCCAGGATCTGGGAGTCCAGGGACTTGGGTACGAGTCTTGGAAGGGCATGATTCTACATCTTGTCGAGTCGAGATGCCCTGCAGCCACTCGAGGTACGTACGTAGTACAAGCGAAGGCTCTCTTCCTCCCCATGCTCATGCTCGGGCCCATGTAGGACAAAGGCGCCTCGACAAAGTGGACCGTCCTTTCAAGCTTACAATTAGGCTATTTGCGGGATAAACGACTTTCTTGTCTGTCTCACGCACTCTCAAGCTAGAGGAAGCCTCACGAACAAGTTGGGACATCAGCTCCGTCCCCACCAACAAAAGAGAAAGAGAGAACCATGCAGTCCCAGCTTCATGGAGTTAGTAAACGCCGATGCCAGACGCAGCCTCACTGGGCGCCTCCCGACGCTCTGGTAACGACGATGAATGGCTTTTTGAGTATAGTGCTCTTATTCGCCCTCGAGGTTTCGCGGACCTCGTCACAGGGCATGAATCACACGAATCCAGGCGGTCTCTTGTTTACTGCTGTAGAACTGGGGAGGGGGGGTGCCAAGTTTGCCGCAGTGTGTTGGTTCACCGCTGCGCTGAGCCGGCAGGCCATTGAGTGAGAGTCATCACATACAGAGGGAGAGGCAAACAATCCAGGTCCTCAGCAATGGGAGATGGGGGGTCGACGGGCTGAGGAGGGGGCTGAGCTGGCATCTTGACGTCTTACTCCGCCCTTGAGCAGAAAGCCTCCGAATCGACAAGGAATGTGTTATTCAGACTGTCGAGGAAAAAAAACACAACAAGGTCAGCTGCGTGGCGGGGAGAGGCATTGGCGCGCCCTGAGGCCACGCGGTTTCAACAAGCTGGACATACATGTTGGCAGCCGTCGGCTTACCAACAGAGACTCGAGAGTACCATTCGGTGGCGGCTGCCTGCAGTCCAACCGCGTGGATGGCTAGATCCGCGGCATCTCTGCTGTGGATGCCAGCAGCCCTGCCCCCCGGCTGCTTGTACGCCGAGCCCGTCAAAGCGGGATGCCTTGTGTTACCAGAGGTACAAGGTTGCTCCCCCTCGCGGCAGTGTTTTCTTTCTCGCGGATATCGTCACCATAGCTGAGTCTGTTTGTCAAGGCCTCGAGCTGTTGGCCATGCACACTGGCCCGGTCATTTCCACACCGAGAAGCCTGCGCATGACGACCTTACCGTCTGCATCTGTCTGTCACAGAAACTGAACCAACAAACACGAAACTACCTTGCACGACCGATAGCTGGGGGGCCGAGATTCGAGGCCATCTGACCCTGCGGCTATCCAGCTCGCCCCCTGATGTGCCGCTCTTCCAAGTCGAGTATCCCGATGACAGTGTCTGTCGTCTACTACTGATGACTCGGCAGGGGGTAAACAAGGCGTTTGTTTGACTCTCGGTTACGTGCTCGAGCTCACTTTTGCTATTGCCAAATGACATGTCCAGAAATGGAGATGTACGAAGCGAGGCTGGCAAACTCGAGATTGCCTCAATATCTACCTCCCAGCATCAGGACCGAGTCCCTCCTAGCATGCCACCTCGCAGCAAGCATCCGTCTTTCCTCTTCAGACCATGTCAGAAGAGTCTGAGACACAAAATATCCTGATAAACTCTCCAGCTTCCAAACCCGGGAAAGCAATCTCGGTACCACTTGTGAGTCTGGTGATACCCAGGCTCCCTGGAGGCCGTTATCCGAGACACGAGGCCCATCACCACGTGCTTGCATTTCCCGAGATCAGGCCCAAGTTTCGTAGGCACAGTATCCGCATTCCGGGTATCAAGTCGGGGAAGTCACCTGAGAACCCGGGTGGTTTGGCAAGGCTGGATGCATCAGAGACCAGGCTACCCGCCGCGTGGATAGCCTGTTTGGCCAGTAGCCCTGTCTAGCAGAGGTTGGAAGCCTTGTGACACAAGATGAGGCTTTCGTTCCGCTCGCAAACATGTTGGCCATATGATTTCCGAGGAAGCCGCATACCCGAGGCTGAAGCCATGGTTCTGGTTCCGCTTGGATTTGCGTGCCAGTTCGGGAACAATCTCCAAGGTACTCGCCCGTCGTGACATCAGCTCTTGACTAATTTAACCATGAACGAGATGATTCGAAGTAGTCCTTCGTAAACCGAGTCAACGGGCATAGTCCAGATCTTGCTATAGGAGTAGTTCTCAGAAGATATTGTGACCATGTTCCGTTTATACAACACATCTAGAACATCAACTTAGCATAGATAGTGCGAGTATCGACATGGATTGCAGTTGACTTATGCTTCTGGCAAGCACACATCAATGACGCTGTCAACTTGTGACATTTGTGCCTTGCATTAGTCTATCTTGACTAGAGCGGTCCGAGTCTCGCAGGCTCAACCACTCCCGTCCATGATGTAAAGAGTAGAACCTTTCACCCACGAAAGGCAAACGCCAGTATCATGTGCGGCTCCGATCGACGGCCGGGATCGACGACGACACTGACTGGATGCGCTTAGGTGTTCCAGAGACCAAAGTCTATATCCAAGTGGACGGGGTGACGATCACCGAGTTATACCCAAGTCGTGGTCATTTTCGGGGCATATCTAATATGAAGAGGACTCGAAGAGTTGCGAGTATCAAGACGTCATGACTTATATGAGTTATTGTCGTTAGACAATGTAGAACCTAGTTATAAACATTAGCAGTCATATGCCACACGATACCAGTGCAATACTGTAGCCATTTGGATATCTTCTCAAATAATTGACAACAGAATAATGCCTGGCTTTCTCCTTGTCATGTTCACCATCTACAGCTTAGATAAGCGCCCAGACAATATTCTCAGTCTCAACACGTCTTCTCATCCTCGGAAACCCACATAGGATACGAGAACAGACCCAATCACCTCACGACAACTCACATCTCACCTTGGCGAAAATGATACGGCCTGCGGGGTCACCACGGTGAGTCCCTGTCGATCTAGGCACTCGGTGGGGTAGTCAGATCGATCCGTAGATCAGCATCATCATCAGCATCCACCAACATGTCCGGACCATACGCCAACGCCGTCTACTACCCCTCGTGGCGCGTCTACAAGGAGCGTCCACCTTCTTCCCTGGACGTCTCCTCCATCACCCACGTCTTCTATGCCTTTGTCGGGTAAGTCCTCAAGCCAGCCACAGATCACCAATCGCAGGCTAACATGTTCTAGCGTCAACGAGGATGGAACCCTTCGGGTATGCAGCCTCCTATAATGCAACCTCTCTGAAACATGGAGCACTCGCTTATATCCGCAGACTCTCGACGAATGGGCCGACAACGACATGGAAGTCGACGGCGAGAAAGGCTGCCTTGCAGCCGTTGCCAAATTGAAGGCCGAAAACCCACACATAAAGACCATTGTGTCTATCGGCGGAGGCGGAAGCAGCAACGAGTTTCCTGGCCTGGCTGAGAGTGAGGACGCAAGAGAAACCTTTGCGCAGCAGATAAAGGAATTTTGCGATACCCATCAGCTCGATGGTGTCGACAGTGAGTGTGCCCTAAAATGAGGTGCAAGCAGAGAGGCCAACATGTTTGAACAGTTGACTGGGAACATCCTCAGACTCCTGAGGCAGGACAGAATTATCTCCTGTTCCTTCGAGCCATTCGACAGGCTCTCCCGGCACCCGATTACCTCTTGACCAGTGCCCTCCCTGTGGGTGAATACTGCCTCAAGCATCTCGACCTGCCAACTGTAGGCGAGTTGCTCGACTTTCTCAACCTCATGGCATACGACTTCACCGGTGCATGGACCGACGTCTGCGGCCATCACGCACAGCTTCTCCCACCAGGTGAAGACGACGTTTATCCGACTCTCCGCAGCTCGTGCCAGGCTGGCGTTGACTATGTCATCAACCACGGCTTCCCAAGCCACAAGGTTCTTCTCGGTATTCCAGCGTATGCCAGATACTTTGGCCAGGCGCGTGGCCCAGGCCATCCCTTTGAAGGCGCTGGAGAGATGGACTATTGCGACCTCCCAGGCGAATGGGTCGAAGGCGCCCATGTAGATGAAGGTGTTGCTGCGGCGTCCTTTGTCGACGAAAGTGGCGACAAGGGCTTCGTCTCCTTTGATGTCCCCGCCACGGTCCGTATCAAGGCCAGATATGCCAAAGCCATGGAACTGGGAGGTCTCTTCTACTGGACTGGTGCTGGAGATCGAGCGGGCGATGAGAGCTTGGTCGCTGCGGGCTGGAACGAACTTCAATGTGCATAAAGTGATGGCATGGCATGCAATTTGAGATGAGAAAGTGTTTCTTGTCATTCGATAGTTGTGCTAGACAACTTAAGGTTAGGTTTTGGGTATCTACCTAGTGTGTTAGTGCCCATGTTAGCCAACGTAGGTAGCTTACCATGGAGAGTGACTCCTTTCAACTCGTCAGTCACATAGATGCCAGATTTCGAGCCCTGTGAATGGGTTAAAAAAATATGAATTCGTATTGAATGAAAGAATCTAAGAAATAGGAAAAAGGCCATAGTACTATCTCGATGGACTCGAATTGGGCCGTATCAATCTAAACACCCACAATCAGGTGGCAATGAAAGGCATTTGGAGACTCACCTTGTCGGTTCTCTTTCATGCTCAAAAACGGAGTATAGATATCTGTGGGCACGCGTCAGCGATCAAAAAGATGGCAGATACTTACCGACGCAGCTGGTGGTCATCCCCCTGCCGCTCGCTGCTTGGCTCCCCATCCCGTCCACTGACCGTAGGGTCGTGGGCCAAGGCCGGTTGCTCACCAAGCTCCGTCACCTCTTGGGACAAGTTACTGGCCAGGCTGAGTTGCTTAACTTGCCTCGCCACCTCCTCTACCAGCTCCTGGCCTTCCGGTTGCAGATAATCGCTGAGAAGCTGGTCCAGGTATTCGCCATCGAACCAGTCCTCAAACTCCCACGTCGGCTGCCCATCAGCCGATGGGGCTGGAGCTGGGGCCATATCAGTGGTAGAGTTCGCGAGCAGTGGAAGCAATGTCGGCTCCTGCGGCTGTTGCTGCATCATAGGCATTTGTCGCAGCGCAGGAAACGTCTGAAGGGATCTAGCAGGAATTGGGCGCCCTCATCGTCTTCGTCGTTCTGGCCGTTCGTGTCGTCCTTCTTCAAGATGCTGCTCTAGATGCAGCTGTCGATGCTGATCAATTGTCATTAGCAAATCTAAGAGCTCTTCAGCCTCCTGCTCCTCGACCACTTCCGCTTCAGCATGGGAGCCGTTCGCACGTTGATAACATTGGTCAAGACCTGACCAAGCCTCTCTCTTGTGTGTCTAGCTTGCTCGTCAGTTACAGAGCGAGCATCTGCTTCAAAGCGAGGTCTCTCGTATGGATTGAATCGACCCAAGGGATCCGGCCGGAGCGCTCAGAGTCGCCGGCTCTTCTGCGGTTATTTTCTCTGGGCATCTTTGAGGGCTTGTGTTTGTCGGCGTTGTTCAATGAAATTGTCAATAGTTGGTAGTTGGCTTTGGCAGATTCCGGCGGCGATGTCTGGAGAGTTGTGCCGGAGATGGGAAACGGGACAGTGACGAGGACCAATCCTTCGATATATAGTAAACGAAATTCGTGTAAATTCCAATACGACATGTTTATTCAACAATGTCCATGTCGAGTCTTGACACAACTCGACTGGTCGTGCTTGTAAGGTTTGTGTTCTTGATGTGGACGACACCGTCCGGATATGCATCGATTTAGCCATCGGATTGCCGAGAAGTTAGTTGGTGCCCATTTGGACAATCTGCCTCTGGGTTTGGGCAAGCCCTAAGTGCTGGTCATAGATCCGGCCGAGAGCGCATTATGGGTTGTTCGGTCCACAGCCTGGTCCTCTTGGGAGTGAAGGTTGCTGAACAACATTGTCCATATGTGTCCATGTTCGGCGATCATTTTGAGTCGTCGAAATGTTCAAACTATGTTGTTGGGGGTGATTATCAGAGCAAGAACGTAGCTGCTGCTCCTTTCTCTCGTGGTTGTTTGAAGAGAGGATAACTGATGGATGGTCGCGTAGGCAGGTTGACCACCATCCCTGTCCAGCTGATGATACCCGACATATCCTAGGTGTGGCGTCTGGCCCGCACTGCCACGGCGCTTACGTCAAGGCATGTCACTGGACGCCTCCAGAGGCCTCATGGTCCCTGCCAAGGAAGTCATTGGCGTGCGTGCCCAACAACAATCAGCGACTCGTATAAGAGAGATCGCCGACCCCTCATCACCTTATTTCTTGCATTTCAAGCTTCTTTCAACGACATCCTGCGCTAGACTTTTGAACCTATCAAGGTGAGTACACCCTCAGAACCTGTGAAGCACCGTGAGCTGACTGGGCGATGCAAGATCTCCCTACCAACCACTTTAGAGAACCTCACAACAATAATCAACACACCATGGGTCTTTTCTGGTCAAAGGGCATCGGCGGCCGCCATTTCGGTACCAGCATCCACGTCGACAAGAACGGTGTCCGACGAGGCCCCTGGCGGTTCTCGCTCGGCAAGTTCAGCTGTTTCCGAGCTTGAGGCGGGAACCCATCTTTCTTACCGATGTGGCGACTTCTTCTGTTGATCCGCTGAAGGATCCCGGCATTATGAGACAACGACACTGGCTTTGAACGAGTTTAGCGATAAATTGTGACACGCAAAGAATGGCGATATGAGCTTTGGATTAATAGAACTTCTTTTTCTTTAAACAAGTTGGCAATAAAAACATTAAGTTCAATCGCGTCGGCTTATGATCCAGGGTAGCTGACCAAGTGGGGTTATGCACTTACCGAACTTGTGGCAGGCACGCGTGCACGTAGAGCAATCGTGAGTGACGACAGTTCAAGTTTATGAAGAATTTGACGTCTTAATCGTGACTCTGTTCTTTTAACTCCGCCATGGCTCTTCGCTGATCCATCACCTACTCAGAAAGCGTCATGGCGCTTCTCAATTTCACACTGAGCGAGGAAGGCGTCTCAGCTTTTCGTGACGCCCTCATTTGTTTGAACAAGTTCAGTGATGACGTCTCACTGGAAGCCAGGAAGGATTCTGTTGGTGCCATCCCGACCAGAATAATCAGTCGCATTGCTTACACATTGCAGTTTGTCCTCACCACCCTCAACACTTCCAAATCCGCATATGCAAGTGTCAAGTTCGCGACCGGCAAGTTCTTCTCGCGTTACCAGTACCAAGGCAGTCGCCAGTTCCGGGATCGTTTCTACTGCACCCTATACATACGGGTGAGCTCTAACCCGGGACCGTCGCTTATATGCCGTGATATTGATGCCCCGTTTAGGCTCTGATCTCATTGTTCAGGAGTCGCACCGCCACCGATACGCAGAGAGATGTCGAAAAGCAGACGCTTATCGAAAAGTGCGATGTCGCCATCGAGGACGGAGAGGGAATCCAAAGCAGATTCATCGCACGTATAATTTTCCGAAATGGACTGACTTCAACCCACCGGCTTCCTTTCGAGGTGTCCGTCCCTGTTCACGCCAAGTTCAACAGACAGGATGCTCCCCACCACTGGACCATCTCATCACGGACGTTGCGGCAGCTGATGGACCATTTTGGCCCTGGCATTGAGTTTCTTGACATCAATACTGACGGCGACCATGTTAACTTCACATGCTTTAGTGAGAAGACAGTCAGCGAGGATGGTGCGTTCCTTCATGTCAATGTGTGTTTCTGTGCTAATTGTCTGACTAGCGGTCCTCAAGAAGCCTCTTCAGACATCAATTGCTGTTGAAGCCGACGAGTTTGACGACATTGATGTCGAAGATAAACTCCACATCGTGATTTCCGTCAAAGACTTCCGCGCCATCATCCAGCATGCTGGTATTGCCGGTAACGATGTCTCGGCTCGTTACTCAATCCCTGCCCGACCAATCCAGCTCTCCTATACCGGAGATGCCATCTCGTGCGAATTCCTCATCATGACCGTCGGCGAGCGTGGCAGCAACCCTACACAAAGGACAAAGAAGGGTCGTAAGAATGCGGCACAAAACACAGGACCACGCCTCGAAGCCACCTCACGTAGGACGAGTGTGGCTCCGTCAGAATCACAACCCCCTCGGCCGCAAGTACCTCCTCCTGCATCAAGACCTCAGCAGCTTACTCCGCAAATGAGCGTTGCTAGAGCCAGCGCGTCGCGCATAGGAGCGTTTGACTTGCGGCCCTCTCAGAAACCACCACCTCCTGCGACCATGAGATCCGAGAGCTTGTTCGTCGAGGATGAGGGTTGGGAGCCTATCAACTATGATGAAGATGCCGAAGAGGAGGATAACGCGAGACTAGGATGGGATCATAGTGCAGATCCTGTGAGTCTAATAATTCCTTCTGCGCCTGGCGAGAAGCTAACTTGGCAGAATCCCTCTGTTTTCCATATGAACCGGGCTGAGGAGAGGCCCAAGACCACGGAACCCGAAGCGGCGGCGGAACCCGAGCCTGAGCCTGAGCCTGAGCCAGAGCCAGAAGCTGAGGCACCAGAACCAACAGACTCGGAATCGGTATTCTTGGAGCCAACACAAAAGCTGGCCGACGTCGAGAGCCTGGCTCTTTTCCCAGATTAAAGATGCAAGGGCGAGGAGGCGTGTGATGGCGGTGTTGATTTTTGAGAACGGGTTCACTCAGATGTAATGAATACCCAACTGGTGGCACAGCCTGCCCCAACTGCTCCTATCTTGGAGCCAGAAGGGATGAATTTTGACGACGCAATGACGTTCCATCGACCCTTGACATCGTTGTCCTCGACTTGAGGACCACAGTTGCCGTGTTCACCCCACCCCCACGAAAGGACATCTCCTGTAGTCGAGAGGGCAACAACGTGTTCACTTCCAATTGCGACTTTGCTCAGCTCTGGAAGATTCGGGGGTGGTAGTTGTCCGTGATCATCTCGTCCCCAGCTTTGTAGGGAGCCATCCTTGGCCAAAACATAGATATTTCCCCAGCTTGCTCCTACGTCCTTCCACTCAGGACAAGACTGGGGCGCGTTCGACTGGATGCCCCATTTGTCTGAACCGAGCACCTTGATGTTTCCATTCTGTGGCTCGCCGAATAGGCAGGTGAATTCCCTGCCGCAGACAGCTCGAGCAACCTTGAAGCCAACATCTTCGATCTTTCGAGGAGCATGAAGAACCTGTCCAGGGCTGCCAACTTGGGCTTTTCTTCCATTACCCCAGCCATAGGCATCGCCATTGCTGAGTACCACGACGACGTGACCCATGCAAGCAGCCAAGTCAACCACTTCTGTGCCTGAGGGAGGAAACTCTTTGATCTGAGTAGCTGATGGTGTGCGTACAATGAGCTCGCCCAGACCGAGTTCACCCTTCATACCAGCACCAAAGGTAAAAACCTTTGTATTCTTGCCATCTGAATCCTTGGAGACGATGATAGAAGCTTCCCAAGTCGCCGCGATCAAGTCAATCTCGCCAACCTGGGGTCCACCCTCATTAGAGAGTCGAATTTGCCGGAAAACTGGGACATCGGGACCCGAAGTCAAGCCGCAAGCCCCGGGCGTCGAGTCGCCGCTCCAGTACAGCTCGCCGGACTTGCTGAGGAGCAGCGTGTGGTTACCCCCGGCTGCGACCTTTGTAATGGGGGAGGCTGGGGGTTCTGGGTGGAAGAGGACCTGCTTCGGCACGGAGACGTCTTCCTTGTGGCCAATTCCGAGCTGCCCAGAGCCGTTAGAGCCCAGGGCAAATACAACCTCCATGGCTTATTACTGAGGGGGCTGGAAATGAGAAATGGAGACGCTGAGATGGAAGAGGACTCACTTCTGCGAGCTTCTAAGACACCGTCTCCATAGATGCATATCCACAAATTCTCCATAAAGACCCACCATTGCTGTATCGCGAACGGATGATTATGTAAGACGCGCTTATCTCCACCATTGAAAATAACCTCGAACTTTTTTTTCATCTTCAACCTTCTCTTCTCATCAACCCTCACACACCAAGGACTTTCCCAAAGGTCCAACAAAACACTCGTTTGCGGGTGTGAGGATGTGATCCGTGTTTCTCTGCTCCTGCTACCCCATCACGCAGCAGATATCATGGCTTCACAGGTGCAGCCCATCCCCGAGGGGATGGAGAATTTCGTCGTTGGTCTGATCGGCATGGGCGACATGGGCAAGATGTACGCCGAAAGGCTGTCTGCCGCTGGCTGGAGGTAAGTTCTGGATCATTGCGACGCCTGTTCCTACCACCAGCCTCTTCTCTTCATGGTAAGTCAATTCCCTTTTCAACACAAACCCCCTTCCCTCTGTTATGATGACTAGAGCGCATTTGGCTCGAGTATTGTTCAGGGACATCTGGTGGCCGTTCCGGTCATTAGACTCCGCCCTGGGCTCTCACTGATGTAAACGCTTGCTACCTTAACTATTCTTTGTCTGAACAACCTCTTCACACCTCACTTTCTGTTGGCATCCCTTGCAAGCACACAAGCTAACATTCAAAAGAAGCAGATGCGCAACTCGTGACTCGAACCGTGGTTGACGGTCGACTAGAATCCTAGCGTGCGATAGAGAAGAGAACCTTGAAAGCCTCCAGAAGGAATATGCTGGAAATGTACGGGCTCTCGTATCCTACGCTGCTGCTTCCTGTCGCTGAAAGGTATCGAATAGAAAAATATAGAGATTTGCCGAAATGGACACCTTGTATCCCGCGCAAGCGACTACATCATCTATAGCGTCGAGGCGGCCGTCATTGATCGTGTGATTGCCCAGTACGGACCATGTACGCGCCCTCGTCTTCTCTGCTCTCTTTGTGATGTTTTGAATCTGCTGTAAACACGTAAAGTCACTGACACTCTTGCTCTCCCTCAGCAACCAAGCTCGGAGCCATCGTGGGCGGCCAGACATCATGCAAGTCGCCTGAGATTGCTGCTTTCGAAGCCCATCTCCCTGCAGACGTGTCCATCGTCTCGTGCCACTCGCTCCACGGCCCCAACGTCGATCCCTACAACCAGCCCCTGGTGCTCATCCAACACCGCGCCCCGGACGAGGCCCTCGCCAAGGTCGAGGCGGTGCTGAGCTGCCTCCGCTCAAAGTTTGTCTACCTCTCTGCGCGCGAGCATGATCGCATCACGGCCGACACGCAGGCTGTTACGCACGCCGCGTTCTTGTCCATGGGCAAGGCGTGGCATGCAAACAGGCAGTTTCCCTGGGAGCTGAGCCGTTATGTCGGCGGCATTGAGAACGTCAAGGTCAACATTATGCTGCGTATCTATAGCCAGAAGTGGCACGTCTACGCCGGCCTTGCCATTCTCAATCCCGAGGCGCGGGAGCAGATTGCTCAGTACGCAAGGAGTGTCACAGACCTGTACAAGCTCATGCTGGAGGGCAACTTTGAGGGTCTGAGA
This sequence comes from Fusarium solani, assembly GCF_023522795.1. Lineage (NCBI taxonomy): Eukaryota > Fungi > Ascomycota > Sordariomycetes > Hypocreales > Nectriaceae > Fusarium > Fusarium solani. Next base: position 1,281,947 of record NW_027072153.1, read on the forward strand.
GATCGTGTCTACCAGGCCCGAGACAAGGTGTTTGGTCCCTCAACGACATGGGGCAATCGTCCACTGCTGGAGCCGTCAATTCTGTCGTCTTTCTCGCTTGGTACACCAACTGACGAGCCCCGACCCAACAACCACCTGTCCCTCCTGGCAATGGTGGACTGCTGGGCTGCTCTCAACATCGTGCCCTACGACCACATGCTGTGCAGCACACCACTATTCCGTCTACGCCTAGGTGTCACTGAGTACCTGTTCCGCAACGGCGACGTGCTCGATGCTGCGATCCGCACCGCCATCGAGGACAAGACGTACCGCAGCGACGACCTCGAGTTCACCTTTGCGGCTCGCGCGTGGGCCGAGTGCGTCAGCCTCGGCCACTTTGAGACGTGGGAGAAGCGGTTCGTGAGCACGCAAGAGTTCTTTGAGCCGCGGTTCGAGGAGGCCAAGGTGGTGGGCAACCAGATGATGAAGAAGGTGCTCGAGAGCCTGAGGGATGAGAACTAGACAGGAAGAGGGATAAACTATCGAATAATGATAACAACTGACTCCAACAATACTCGGATACTAAGAATGTGCGCCCGACTCCTGGATGTTGACTGATCTGGCTCGTCTAAGAGCGATCGCCCGTGGCCCCTTTCTGAACGCCGTTGTAGAAATCACCTTACGCCCATTCTCTTAATACCAGTGATACTCACAGGACCGAACAATACCGACTCTGCCACACATACCATGTCTCGTGCACGCCTTACATCTGAGTCACCACATCGGGCACTCCAGTCTCGACACTCTCCTCTGTGACACTCACACCACGATCCACCCTCAACGGCGCAGGCGTGAACTCGCGTGTGTCGCCGTCGAATCCAATTAGTAGATCATCAGTATTCCACGAGTCGTTGGTGTGAAACAGTGAAGAACTTTCGCTCGCATCTCGTGGCTCGCCCCTCATCTGTCCCAACCTGCGAGCTTGTCTAAATTCACGTCTGTCATCTTGGTTAGAACGACTCGCTTAGAAAAACGAGATAGGGCATACCGATTCAACTCTATCGCAGGTCGTGCCGGACTCTCATTTAGGTCACTTTCTCGAGAAGGTGTAGGCACCTCCTCCATGCTAGGTAAGAACTCAAGGTAGGTCTGCCCAGAAGCCAAAGTGGACTTGGATGGTTGACGCCGGTGTACATTGCTCAGGGCCTTCATTCTATCCGAGTCACTCTTGACGGCTTGGAAATGTCTTGACGGCTCGAGAGTGTACATATCGTCTTTTGTCCGGCGTTGAGGCCGCTGTGGCTTCTCACGGCAACTAGCGACCTTATTATCGAGCATGAGCAGCAGATACTCATTTAAGAAAGCATCATCATCTGCAGGACTTTCAGGTGGCTACAAAATAAGTCAGCTCTCGTTCATTCTGGAGCATCCCCACCAAGACTCACAGTGAAACGCCTCTGCGGTGGGCCCCTCTGGCCGATACGCTTCACAACCTCGGAGGAGACGACAGGCTTGCCCCCAATCTCCTCAAAGCCAAACCCAATGGCTGCTGTCAGAGGTAGTTGACCATCTGCAATGGCGCCCATGACGAGAAAGGCTCGATCGGCGACGGCGGGCCGGCACCACGGACACACTCTGTACTGGCAGATTTGCGGCTCGCCGCAGCTCCACTGTCCTGCGTATATGCTATCGTTCGTATAGGACTCGAAGCCAGGAGGTGGGCGAGTGGTGTTGAAGAGGGCGTTGCTGCTTCTTTTGAATTTCTCTCTGGCAATCATGTTCTTGACCTGTGATACCAGCCAAGTAAGCCAGATGGCCCAAGTTGATGCGGTTTCTTCTCACCTCTTCCCGCTGTCTAGAGATGATCTCAACGTGTTCAGGTGTGTACTTGGCCATCTCCTCGGCAGTCATGTCGCCAGAGCTCAATCTGTCACCCTTTCGGGCCCCCATGGCATTTATCGAGTCGGGATCTGAGGGATCTAATTCTGGCTATAGTTCAATCAGCAACAGCTTTGAGTCTTTGTGATTCCTATTACCAGGTGGGTACTAACAGGTCCGATATCAATGATCTGTTCGATATCCTGCGTGCATCGATACAGCCAGCCAAACTGGCCACGCTGACGACACGAGCAGCACACTGAATCTTTCTCGTAGACCCGAGTCATGGTCGTGTGCGTACAAGACGGTCTAAACGCTTCAGGCCTCTCATACGTAGGCCTCTGCTGAAAGGCCATGGCGAAGAATTGGTTGAGGAGAGCTGAGCCTCACATCGGTGGGTGCTCCAGGAGCAGTTCGTGATAATTAAACAAGAGCAAGATAAACAACCGCTGCGGTATTAAAGAACTGCTTTGAAAGACGAGTACATGGACAAAAAGGACAGATTGTTTCTACAAACGGGCGCGGGAGCTTTTCTGAATTTGCCCGAGAAGAGGGAACTTGGGACGCAATCAAAAACTCAACTGTAGGTATGCTCCTACCTGCATGAGAAGGCCAAATGGAAACTTGTGGCCAGGTTTTGGCGGTGCAAGTGCAGGTCACCTGGCAACCGCCCGTCATTGCCAGGTCATCAGGGCAGAGTGCTTAGCACGTATTTGCGCTTTAAAAAGGGATCCTCCGCCTATGAACCATCGTTAGAGATCAATGATAACTTCCAACTGAGTCGTGATGCATGAAGCTGTATAGAAGAGTCACAGGTTAGAACCTAGAATTGTGTGGGCCTGGCAGAGTACCTAGGTATATGCCGAATGAATGGGATCTCGCAGCGCCAATCTCCTTTGATAACATCATACAAGACCAAATGCAACGCCATTGTTTTGTCCTGAAGACGCTGAGAGTCCAATCCACAAACAACAGGTGGCCGACCATCTGCAGGCAACATCGTCAGCCACTTACCTGAAGACATTAAACTGTGATGAACAGATGGTGAGGACACATACTCTCACAATCATTGTCATGTAGATAATGGACAGCACAGTAACAAGAAATGGTGGCCCATAGAGGGATTGTATCTATTTTCATGGCCTCATCCACAAATGCATGAGCCTTCACCACGCCCCTCCTTAGCGCCCTCATCAGTTTCAAGGCTTTCCGAGGGGGAGGAAAATAATTGTCGTCTTTCTCAAGCGGTTGATGCTAGTTTTGGCTTGAATTTGTCGTTCAACGGCGCGTTTTTATTTCTCTAGCATGAAAGGTATATGCCAGAAACCGCAAGGCAACGCAAACCCCTTTCCGAATGCATAACCCCGTAAAGCAGCCCAAAAACCGACCCTAATTTCCCTTTTAAACCTCGGTGGTGACCTTCGCCTTGGGGTTCGTGACCTTGACGCCTAGTTGCTTCGCGCGGGCGATGATGTCAATTCGCTTCCTCGACGAGACGTTGTGGGCGATCCTGTATTTTGTCAGTGGTGGTCTCTTGGGTTACAGAAGTATGAGGGACGTACTCGGCAGCGTGGGTTCGGTTGTGCATGAGGAGAAGCTCAACGTCGTTGACGTTGCTGACGAGGAAGGCCTTGTGGCCGGAGGGGGTCAGGAAGCGGGTCTTCTTGTTGGAGCCATAGCCGATCTGGAGTCGCAAGTATCAGCACCAAGTCCATCCATTCATCCACCAGACAAGAGTCTCTTCTCTGTCCGTCTCGGAGAGGCTGCACGTACAGAGGGCATGGCAATGGTGCCGCGGAAGCGTCGTCGGACACGACTGTCGATACCCTTGGGCTTGCGCCAGCTGGGGTCCACGCACTTGAACCGGTCACTCTGGTGACGTTCGAAGCGCTTCGTGCCTGCACACACACACGAGTCAACATCTCTATTCCCAATCGACCCAGAAAAATCTTCATCGTTCTCCTCCAAAGTTCGTCGTCGGGCAGTCGTCGAAGGGCATCTCGGGTGGGCGGTACATACGCTTCTTCACGATGGGGACGTGCTTCTTGGCGGAAACCATCTTGATAAAATATGTCAGTACTTCTGGATGCTTGATCGATGAGGTCGTGATCGCATACCTTGACACTGCGGGTTAGTCGACGGGCTGGATGGCTGTGATAGTGTCCGGCGTGAGGATCTGGCGAGGCGAATTTTTGGCAAACGTCGAATTGGGAGCGCTAAGTTTCAAGGGCACAGTTAGGGTTTCCATCACGTGCGCAGGAATTTTTTCGTGCCTCCACAAGTGTGAACCCCCCTGCCAATTTTTGGTGCGCCGCCTCCAGAGCCAACGAGAGACCCACTCAAAGTGGCATAGCGTCTTTTGAGGGCACAAACCCTCTCTTCTGCAAAAATCGACAGGCGAGCTAGACCATCTGTTGCAACACGTCCCGCAGCTCGTTAACCTCACAGCACCCTCCCGGCAACCAGACAATCAGCAATCATGTCGACGACGCAGAGCGTGCAATGCTTCGGCAAGAAGAAGACGGCCACCGCCGTCGCCCACTGCAAGGTTCGTGGGAATGGCGAAATGCTGGGAGATGGGAGAGATCACGAAGGCTAACATGTCCTTTTTCTGAGAAATAGACCGGCCGTGGTCTGATCAAGGTCAACGGCCGTCCTCTGCAGCTCGTCCAGCCCGAGATCTTGCGCTTCAAGGTACGATTCTGAGCCCTCTCCTGCGATCTACGTCCCCATCATCGAGTTCGAGAAAGACGATTGGAACGAGAAATCTCACCGAAACGCGGTGAATGTGGACTTGTGGGAAACGAGCAAAATGCTGAGACTTCTGCCAATAGGTCTACGAGCCCCTCCTGGTTGTCGGTCTTGACAAGTTCGCCAACGTCGACATCCGTGTCCGCGTCACCGGTGGTGGTCACACCTCGCAGATCTACGCCATCCGTCAAGCCATCGCCAAGTCCCTCATCGCCTACTACCAGAAGTTCGTCGACGAGCACTCCAAGAACCTCCTCAAGCAGGCCCTCGTCCAGTTCGACCGAACCCTCCTCGTTGCCGACAACCGCCGCTGCGAGCCCAAGAAGTTCGGTGGTAAGGGTGCCCGCTCCCGCTTCCAGAAGTCTTACCGTTAAACAACGGTGTTGCTCGGAATGGGGACAAAAACTCGGGGAGATCGGAGCGTTGTTGCAGTGGAGGATACTACGGGCAGTGCGGAAAAGGGACTGGAGTCAAATATTCCCTGGTATGGGAATGGGTTTCCCATTGGCATTTGCATGGCCTTGCTTTTGACGGATTGTAAAGGATCTGGCAGGCAAATGAAATCTTCAAAGTTAACGACCGGGCTCGCACTGCAAGAGACTGTGACGTGCTCAATGAATTGTCTTGTTCGCTGGACACGCTCCGATATTAGGCTTCCTGTTTCCTGCAATGTTCCTGTGACGCGTCTGGATGCCGATGTGCTGGATTGCCTTGTGCACTGATGCTCCTGGAGGGGAGGGATGGTGTCCGCTTGTCCCTTTGCTCCTGTTTCGGTCGCCCAGCGGCTTCACTCTGTTGTCTTGAGCAGGAACAGAGCAACAAGCCTGAGCCTCGGCTTGAGCAATAGGAATTAATGGACAATAGTTCAAAAACAAGCGACTGCCACTATCATTATTCTCAGATTTAATTCCGAGATACTCAAGTCCTCCCGACCAACTGTTCCCTATCCATCCCAAACTCCTAGCTTTACCCAAAGCAATGACTTTTTGTGTATTACTCCCCGTTCACCGGCCTATTAGCTCACATAAAACAACATCGATGTCCTGGATCCAACCACCCAGGTCAAGAAAAAAATATGAGACACTAAGCTAACCCCCCTCTTATTGGTAGAGCAAGAATAGCTATCTTTAAGTGCTAAGAATTCTAAGGAAAATATCATAAGTAATTTAATGATATTAGAAAGCGATCGTAATAATCAGTTTGCTTTATTTATCACTTGGTTTGCTCATTGTTATGTTATGAAGTCAAGCCTTTTTGCTATTTCACGTTTTTTTACGACGGCCTGCCCGCCATAACGTCACTCTCCAACAAAGACGACCTTCAAACCACACCTTTACACCTCGCAAGCACCTACCAAATCACCTATCATCAGAGAAATCCAGGCTCTTAGGCTAAAGTCGTCTATAGCATACCCTGAATATCTCTTTTTCTCTGCATATATCGTCTACACCGCGCTGTTGAGATGGAAGGCGACGCCCCGCCGACATTGCCCGCCCGCAAGGGCTTGACGAAATCAGACTCCAACGCCTCCGCTGGCGGCCGCTCCGTCAAATCGGTATCAGTTGTCGGTTCGCATCCTCTGGGATCGCTTCATGTACATCAGCCTGCGGATGAGGTCCATGTGGAGGAAGATGACGACCTCCCACCACCTCTCGATCCTCCAGCTGGACAGAGCGAGGATGGTGGCAGCTCTATCCACAAGTCATCTAAGGAGAGCTCGTTCAAGTCGTTTCCCGCCTGGGAGCCACTGACGCACAACTTGGGTGGTGGCGACGTGGTTCTCGTCCTTGACCTGCCCGAAGTCTTCACCGTCGGATATGATTCTCTGTCTTTCACGGCAAAGCATTTCGGTGGCGTCAGAGATATACCACCAGGTCCTCACTTCTTCTGGGTTGCTCACCCAGGAGGTATTTCTACCCGATGTGGTATCTGGATCGTTACCACTGCCGTGAACACCGTTCACGTCTTGCAATGGGACAGATTCAACGAAGTTCTCGGTGACTCTGCTCGGGCTGAGGCACGCATCCAGGCAGACAACCTCGACACTATCCACTCCAAGCTTGTTCCTTATCATGATCCCAGCGCTGTCAATGCAGCTAGCGGTGAGCTCTCTCAGACTTCTTCTGAAAAGAATCTCAAGATGTGGGAGCAGTTGACAGGCAAAATTACCAAGAGTGTCCTCAACCGTGTCACGGGGCAACATCCTGACAACTGGGCGGTTCATACGGGTGACCGCGTCAAGGGCTCAATACTCATGGCCGCAGAGATAGAGCTCGATGACTCGATATCCAATCCGCTTCTCAAAGCTCGCGAGCTGAACTTCATCTTCGGCCAGCGGTCCAAGACATACTCGACTGATAATACCGGCGCTGACCGAACACTCGAAGCTACAGACGCAACGCCCTACATTTTGTCGCTCATCGACAACAATAATATTACCTCCGACGACATTGTTGGCGAGTTTCAATTCTCCTACGTCGTTGGGATGCATCTAGGGAATGACTCGTGCATCCAACAGTGGTGGCATATGCTGCTCAAGTTATTCCTCCGAGCCTATATCCTCCCCGCCCGTCGGCCGGACCTTGCCGCTGTCTTCATCCGCAGCCTCACTGCTCAGCTATCCTACAGTGCGTCTTGGCTTGACGGCTCCGTTCTTGACTATTCCGACTCGCAAACCCGCGAGTTACGCCTCGCGCTTACAGTCTACAAACGGCGTCTCGATGAACTCCTCCTTGGCCTCGGAGCCCAAGCCACCCCCGAGCAACTAGATGTCGGCACTGCCTTTGCAGGGCTCGAGGCATTTGTTGCCGGCTCGCTGGATTGGGATCTCCGGGGCGCCTACCTTCGCCGCGGGAATGTTATGATGGAGGATGGAGAGCAGGTGGAGCTTGAAGTTACAGATCTGGCTGCCGAAGATGAACGCGGCGAGTGGGCGCCGGAGATCGTGGACCTGGATGAGTCTGGAAGACAGCGTGATCTCGTCTCATGGAACGACTAGCATTGGTAATTTTCCCCTAAAAGTGGTAAAATTCTATATAAAATTTATGTTTAATGAAGAGATTCTTTTGTACTTATTTGAAACTTATCTATAATTTTTGAGTAGACTTGGATTACCTCTTTGCTGTTCCCACGTCTTGTTTATTTCTTCACCCGCGTGGGGAGTCGTGCTATGAGGGTCCTCCACATCTGAAGACGGTCCCGCGGCAGAGCGAGGAAAGTAGTTATCCGGAAGTTAAGATGGATGGTTGCGTTCTCGACAAGAATACTTTTCCGGAGGTCGAAAGAGACTGAAGAGGGTTGGCGCCCAGGTCAAGAAGGAAATAAGATGCCAGAACATCAAGAGGGTAACCCGTCTCCTCTTAAGGATAATGAATAAATTAATAAAGGTCTTTATGAAATAATATAATAATTTAGAGTATTTTCATATTTTTATTATAATTTATTTATTATATTTAAGGAAGATGAGTTTACGACTGTGTGGCGGGGTCGGCAAAACATGCAGACAAGCGCAAACACGGAGACGTCATCAAAGTGCCAACAGGGTTGGATGACAGGTTTGTGTGAGACAATGAAAGTGATACAGTAAGTGAGACAAAACTTCAAGCACGTTTATCTTATCAAGAAGCAGGGTGCGGTCACAGGGTGTTCATTAATTTACAGTGGTTTGATGTCAACCACAGCCTTGGCTTGGTGGTGGTGAGTCGGCACACTCATGAGGAAGCAGATAATCGTCTCAGTACCAAGAACCTTTAATTACATGACAAGTGCAACCTTTCTATTACCAAATACAGTGAGAAGAGCACGGTATGAGATACATCATGTACCTACCAAACTGTAGGCGAGAGGCATCAACTCTATCTCATGGCAATGCCGAACAATGCACACTCCCCCGGGCCGTTTTGCTTGCATCCTCCAATTGTCAACGGCTTCCAACCCTCAAAGGGGCAATTCACCGTTTGGAATCGGCACCTGGTAGAGATGATAGAGCTGTCCCTTTTGCACTCGAGCACATGGGCGTCAAGGGCTGCAGGTCAACGGTCATGAGCCGCATGGCCCCCTGCAAGCCGCGGCCGCCTCATGTTTATTCAGACGACAGCCGCATATCGCAACGTTTTGCAGCTGACCCTTTTGAGATAGAACAACCGTTTATTGCAATCTGTCACAAGGTCATGTTGCTCTGACGCAAGTTGGTGTATGAACCCGCTCAATGCTGAAATTCAACAACGTCTGGTCAAGGGCCATCATCAGTATATGGATACCTTTCGGCGACCAAACTGCAACAAGAGCGTCCGAACCAAACGGCACCCACACTGCAGGCATTACAATCCGCTTTGACTTTGAGACAAGACCTGCCAACCCAAACAAGCTCGGCTCAAAGACCCTCAGCACTCTATTCCAACACGAGCCAACAAAACCCCACGCCCCTTGCAAGGCCCTTACCACGCCGTAACCACAACGAGATAAAAGCCGGCGTGCGCGCCATGGATCCCAGGTCTTGTGGTGCATCAGCGTCTGTGTGTCCTGGGGCCGTTTTTTTTCCTCCAACGGTGCTTGTGGCCCCCCCTGGTTTACTTTTTTTTGGGGGTGCGCGAGAGTGGGCTCGGCCCCGTCCGTCCGTGAACCGCGCCGTCGGGTTTTCGGCTATCGACCATGAATTTTTCTGCTAGGCTCGCCTTGGGATAGATGCGAGTTTACTTCACGTCATGGGCTTGGTGGTGGTTGCTGCATGTGATGGGGAGGAAAAGTATCTGGTAGGGGAGAGGTTGTAGGTAGGTTATAGTGGTTGCAGCTCGTCTATTGTTCTACCCGTATATCCGTACTGCCGTATCCATAGATCGGATCACAATTAATGCCACAGCCTTGTTGCTCGGTGTGCTATGAAACACGTCTACCTTTAAATATCGGTTTAAATATTGCTTTGCAATTCCTTACCATGTTCTAGACAAAAGCCCTTGCCGTTGAACCAGAGCCTCGTCCCTGCACATTCCACCGTCAACGCCTCATGTCTGTGACGAGTGTGGTTGTAGTCACCTCACGTCGTACAAAAAACCACGGGTTAAAAAAAGAACCCGAATGTTTGTGTAACCCCCTAAAAACCCCCATTTAACAATGTTCACACCCGTCTCAGCCTGCTTGGTCAAGTCTCACACCACAGCCAGAGTCGGGGGCTCGGCCGAGAAACCGCACAAGTCAAGTTCCATTCATGTAGGTGCCTCACTCATAAGCTACCTATTAAAAAAAAGGTCACTTCTGCACCCTGCAGATTCCTCGTTTCGGAAGAACAAACTAACTACCAACATACATATTTCTCGACCGGTCGCGCGCCGTCTCTAAAAGAGCATAGGCCGGACCGTGTGTCCATGCAAGGTCCGCAGTTTGCAGCATGTCTTGTTCTTGTCTCTCTGCTCGTCCTTTGACAACAGCGGCTAAATTCTCCTAGCGCTGGGGCTGCCGGGACACCCCCTTGTCCATCCGCAACGGCGTCACACACACTGCAACTGGACACGCACGCACACACTCACTCACTCATTCGGGCTGGGCTGGCTCACACTTGTTTTTACCGTCGCTATGGCCTTGGTAAAGTTGGTTCCGTCCTTAATTTTTTTTTCGGCCTCACACGCCCCCCTTGTTAATCTTGTATTTTTTGTTCTTTTTTAATTCTTCCGGCCAAGCATCGCAGTAGCTTATCTGCATGCGTGCGTGTTTTGGTGGTCAAGTTTGACAAGAGGGGGAGACCCGACATGCGCATGTACCGCACCCACAGACTGATGGAAGTCAATCGGCAATGCAATCGTGGAGCATTCATGGATGTCGGGCCGCTCGCTTCCCGTGTGTGTGCGATCTCCTTCCCGTCCGTTTCTTTAATAAATCATCAACTGCATTATCGTCGTTGCACATATCCCGCCCCTTGCCCTTGTCCTTGTCTTGATCCCCCAAATGCCGGTGTTTAGACCGTACGATATATGTGGGCTCTCGTCTCGTGTCGTGCGTGCGTGTCTTGTCTGAGATCCAGATGCCTCTGTAGGAGAGATCCCAGCTGCAGATCCTCCCGGCGAGATGGCTTCGATCCATCCTCATGGATGCTATGTTATGCTTGCTGCTCACTAACAGCGCACACGCCCACCCTCCTTCTCCTCTCTCTCTCCTCGCCAATCTGTTTAGATCTCCTCCACTTGGCGTTGCGTGCCTCACCAAGCGATCAGACCACCCTTCGAAATCCTCACTATATCCGTACACGGAACCACGCTGCGCTAGCCCAGGCGCCTTGTCTTTGTGTAACCCGACCTTTCCTTAACCTTGCCTTGCCCTGCCTGCCCATCCCATCCCCCATCCCTGGCCCTGCTTTTCGCACCCCGACTATCTCGTAGCCGCCTTAGCGTCTGTCGTACAACCGCAACCTCAACCCACCCCCTTCCTTTCTGTCCTCTTGCCTGCATCCGCATCCGCCTGCTGCCTACTGCGTCTGCCTGCTTCTTGCCGTGGTCTTGGTCTTGCATTCAGGGGACCCCGGGGCACGCCACCCACGTCTCCCAAGATCTCACATCGACAATGTCTTAAACCGGTACTCAACGACACAAGGTTGACTTGTCACAACCCGACACGACGGTGCCCCTTGTCTACTGAGGGAAGCCAGCATGCCATGCGATGCCATGTGCTGTGCCTGCTTGTTGCTACCCACAGAATATGCATATCGTGTTCCAGTGACACCCGGTTTGCCCTGACGCCTTCAAGTAATATAGCTGCAACTCTCAACATGCTCCTCCCTCCCATCATTTATATCCAAGATGTCCATAGTAAACATTATCTCTCGATCTCATCAGTCTGTCAGTATTCTTCTCATTGATTTACAATACCATTGTGGCATTCTCACAAAGATATCTTTGTCGCCACCAAAGCCTCTTCCTCTTCGACACACATCACATCAAGTTACTCGGGCAAATTTTGCTTCGCGCATCAACAATCCTCTTTGCTATAATGTTGTCGTTACTTCAGCTATGGACATGTTTCTTGACAACTATGGTGTCGATTGCTTTAGGGCACCCATAGTGCCTCGTCAGGTTCGTGACAGTCCCCTGGCCGCTTTACACAAAAAACTGGGCTGATGATATGAATGTGCGTACGCAGCTGTCGCCACATCTCGCAGAATCATCTCGCGGCTCTCCTTCATCATATGCCACCATCATCCATCTCAAATGCAGATAACAAAACCGCGCCAAACCCCCCGCCTCCCCCATGCCGCCCCTTTAACCAGCCACCGAATGCTCGTGAACTATAAAAAAAAGCGTGCAAAACAAAAAAATGTCGAACTCCCAAATATTGTCTTGGGAAGGCATGTGCATACGTAAAACTCCAGAAAGCCAGAAATGAGAAAAGGTCTGGGCAATCAGACTTGGGCGGGGAAAACCTCGAGACGCAAGAGCGTCGATCGAGATGCTACCCAAGCTGAAGCAGAGGGTAATTACCGAGTAAAGGGCTCCTATGCGAGATCTCTCCGTCTCCTCAAGGACTGCGATGACCGCCAGGCCTCTTGGAGCGGAGAGCACATAGAGGTGATGAGGTCCATATAATACAGCAGCGGGTATTCTTTTTCATCTCGACTTTTGGTGACTTTCCTCCTCTAGAAGCCTGATCCTTGGCCAGTCACTCCCTTAGTGGCTGGGGGGTTGTCCTCCGTTTGCTAGGCTGGGTTAGTGCATGGGGTCAAGGGCGGCAGCCGCTTCAGGCCGCCGCCAGTCTGTGCGACGTACATTGATAAGAGATGCCCTGGCTAGGCTGTGCGTAGGGCGAGTGAGGCTGATAGTTGGAATACATGTGGTTGTTGTAATCGGGCAACGGCTGTTGGGGAACAGGTGCTGTGGGAGGAGGAGGATACTGAGCAGGCTGGTAGCCGATAGGAGGCAACTGGACTGGTCGGCTTCCGGGATAGGTTGAGGTCGGAGTGCCGTCGGGGCCTTGAGGATCAGGTCCTCCGTTCTGAACTTGTGCTGCGGCCGCCGCACGTTGACGCTCCTCCTCAGCCTTTCGCGCGGCTTCCTCCTCCTTCTTCCTCTGCTTCCACTCCTTTCGAATCTCTTTGAATTCTGTAGCCTGTGTCAGCCAAGTCCGTCTCAGACATGCCGTTTTTGAAATTTCCTTGGCCTAGACGCGCCGGAATTTCAAGCCACGGTAAACTTACCCTCAGGAGTGCGCTTCTGTCCGTGGGATTGCATGGTAACATGAGCATTAAGGTGGTTCAGTGTGCCGTAGGCCTTTTCACAGCCATTCCAACCGCACTTGTACATTCGCTCAATCTCTTCGTATCGTCGTCGAGGTCGCTTATGCTGCTGCGCACCAGGAATGGGCACGAAAGAGTAAACCTAACAATCAACCAAATTAGTCACAGCTCCAAGAGTGGCGTCGAAGAATGGCTCCAGTCTCGCAACTAAACGCGCCGTTCCCAGCACAGAATGCTCCTTCACGGCGCGAAACGCGCCAATCCAACTCCAACCCTGTCTTCATCTTCATCTTCCTCGCTCGCAGCGCAAACGTACCTGATTGGGCCTGGCAGGGGGCGGCGCCGAGGCAGGGTTTTGAGCGTAAACAGGGTGTCCGGGTGTCAACGGCGCACCGCCGTGATGCCCATAGCCCGTCCAGTCCGGCCGCGGCTGTGCATACATGCCACTGCTGGGATGAGAGTAGCTGTGTGTCATGTCCGGAGCGGGCGCATAAGGGGATTGCTGCCCGTAAGAGGCGTAAGTCGGACTCGGCGCGGCGATGGACGGATCTATAGGAACATCGTTGTCAGACTTGACCGGGTGGGCTTGATGGTTTCGCCCATCCTGCTGGGGCATTGACGGACTGTTCTGTTGTTGCGCCATACCTCCTCCGCTGCTGGGGGTGCTGGCAGGATGGTATGAACGCTGGATGTGGTCTGGAAAAGATCCGGATCGGGCTGACTGAGGATAGACGCCGTACTCGGAGGTGGGAGTGCCCGAGGTCGAGTAGTTGGCTTCCTGCTTGACAGGATATTGCGCAGCAGATGCGTGATCTGCCGTCGAACCTTCAGAATTGGTGTCGCCGAAGTTGCTGGGATAGGGCGAAGGCAAACCTGACTGCGAGTACTCGGGTGCACTTCGTTCCATAGAGATGGGAGAGCTGAGGAGCGCGTCCACGGTCACCTCGGAGCCAAGTTTGGAGTGGTGGTGGTTGTTTGTGCTTGGTGAAGAGTGCAGCGATGCGCGGTGGTCAACAAAAGTATGAGGTTGCTGTGTTGGCACCAGGAACATGCTACAACTCCACGGCAAGAGTGATAGGGCGATGGCCGGCCAGGTTTAGCTCCAAAGCCCGCGTCAGGTTGGTGTTTGATCCAGCAACAGGGGAAAGAAGGGCAATGGCTGAGCGCTTGCAAAGAGACTTGCGGCGGCGCGGCGGTATATGTTGTTGGCGGCGGTAGTAGTAGCGCCGTTCGCGAGACCAAGGGTTGGATTATGGTTAAGTGCGTGATGCGAGCACCTAGGCCGAGTCCTCGGGCGCGGATCTTGCTGGGGAGGGGAGATGGGGATGGGGGGATGGAGCCTAGGGGGCAAGGATAGTCTCGTTCTTTCCACGATCACAGAGAGGTCGGGCTAAGTCGTCGGCACTGCTTGGGGAGCGACACACTAATATAGTGCGTTGTTGAAATCGGACTGGTACGGTGGGCTCTGCCGGATCCAAGAGGGTCTAGCGCATCAGGCCCCCAGGTGCTAGGGTGTGCCAAACTGTATCTTCCCACAATACACTGACTCTTGTCTCTTCTGAGCGAGTAAGTCCTTGCAGGGGGGAGGGGTGTGTGTGGACGAGTCTGCGCGAGAAAGGTTCTGGCAATGACGGAGACGTCGAGCGTGTGCGGGACCGAAAGAATTTTATAGGGTCCCAAGGGGAAGAAATGGATGACGGAGAGATGGGGAGGATTCGGTCCTCCGCAACAACCTGGGGGCGAAAAGGGCGTCAGTCTCTGCTCTGGTGGGACCAGCAGGCAGGGTGCGCGCGCAGCAGCAGAAGCAGGAGCAGCAGCTTTGTCAACCCTCCGAGGCCCAGGGGGACAAGACAGCAGGTACGTCTGGTTGGCTGGTAACGGTCTGTCGGTGCTTGGGTCCAGAGTGGAAGATGCCGAAGAAAACGGAGGCGAGGTGCAAGCAACTTGGCCAGGCCAGGCCTACCCAGTGCAGTGGCAGTGGGATTTTGCGCTTATCGAAAGCTGTGGATAGCGTAGCGTAGCGTGCGTGGGCTGGCTGGTCTGGTCTGAGAGAGGGGCGTGCGAGTTCGCGCAAGCAGATGAGAGAGTCCCAAGTCGGGGTATTTCCGTGGTAGCGCGAGCAGATGGTCGACTTAGTTCACAGGCCAGAAAATCTGCTGGGTCGTGGTCGATCGTTCTGCCGAGGGTACCCCACGTCGACCGGTGCCGGATCTGCCGCTGACTCGTGCCTCTGAGCGAAAGCGGCGAGCAATTACGAGAAGGAACAGCTGCCCAGGGAGCAAAGGGGGTGCAGCGACGACGTCGAGATGAATGAAGGAGGCGAGGTGAAGTGGAGGTGAGAAAAAACGGGAAGGCCACGGGCTGGCAACTGCGTTTTCCTGCCTCTGGTTAGACACACAAGAAGAAATTGGAAGGCCCGGTGTGAAGGAGCCCAGGAGAGGAGCAGACGAACGGGAGACCCCTGTCCCCTGTCGTCCTGCTGCGTCCTGCGACCTGCTGGCTGGGTAGTGGTGGTGGTCTCTGCTCTCATCAATCTCCCCTGAAGGGGGCCAGGTTCATCACTCATCACACACGACTTGTGGCGGAGGTGCGGTGCGGTGCGTTGCAAAGGGGATTTGCTACTTGGGCAGCCAAAGGGGGAACCAAGGTGTGCCAGTCAGATGCAATCTGTCCATATGCTCTGATCTGGAGGTTTGTCGGCGGTAAGGCGCATTGCCTTTCGGTGCTTCCGCCTCGGTGAGTCCCATCCCACGGGCATCTGGACGCGTCCTGTCTTCTGGGGAGGTTACAGACTTCTGAGCACGACTGCAGCGCAACCTGCGAGGGCCATCACGAAGCCGGCACAATGGACAAGGTGACCGGGGTGTTGCAGGGGGGTGGTCGCCGCGTGCCCTGCGCTCTCTGCTTCAGAGTCCCCACATGGCGAACGACCCCGTACTGGGCAAAGGGCTCGAGGAATGCCCACGGGAGGTCTCCTCCACCGGATACAGTGCGTAGAGCGAATCCCTGAGCTGCGGCAGCAGATCTGCGGCCTTTTCCTTGGGTCGAGCCCAATCAGACGCCCAGGTTTGCAGAATGGCTGGTTCCACCACCGAGGAGGCGTCCAGGATCAATGCAGCTTGTGGCTTGGCTTCAAGGACCCCAAAGAGCAAAGAGGGGTCAGGCAGGTTAGTTGCCGATTTTCCAGCTTGTCGCCTGGGTACCAATGGGCGAGGACCTCGATGAAGGGGAACGGAACGGGGTTCGGGTGCGCGGATTGCCACGGTGCGTGTTCAAGGCAAGGACCGCCGATGAAGGAGAGAGATTGCGAGTGTCCCCTTGTGACCTAGACTGACTCAGGGCAGGATACCGAGACCTGGGCAAGGTATGTTGAAAGCCGCAGAACGTGGCGGCGAGACCGCGAGGGTGTGAAAGAGCCCGGCGTAGTGGTTCTCAGCAGACGCTAGTCGCAGTCGCGCGCGAACCAGACTCGACGATGGATCAGAATATTCTCCGCGACACGACTGTGTAACGAGCGTTTTTGCTATGCGCAACCCACGCCCGCCAGCCTGATGAACCGAACCGGCTCGTTGCTGATGTGCCAATGTGGAATCGGTGGAATCGACGACTGTTGACGTGCATGGATGGACGGACATCTACGTCGTTAGCAACTTGAGTGCCGGCGCCGTTAGCCGGCCCAAGTTTCCGTATCCCCTCCTTCGTTGAGTTGGCTTCGAGCGGACGCAGCCCGTAGCTCCAGTTCAGCCCTAGAGGTGGTCAGTCTGGCTGAGGTCGACGGGCGCTATGTGATCCGGTCTTCGGGGAAGATGAAACGGTTCCAGGGCCTGTCCTTGGAATGGAGCTGCCATCCTCTCTTGTTTTATGCTTGGCCTTGTTAGCAGAACCTACCTCTCTGTCCTTAGTGGAATGAATCATGGATGGGTGACAAGGGATAGTACCTACGTTATGTACTTGGGTGTTGAGGAGCACATTGTGTCTGGGCAAGCCAGAACGCATCACAGACAATGATGAGTGGGCAGAACGCAGGGTCATAGGTCTTCTTAAAGCCGAGAAAGGAAAACAGTTTTCTTCTAGACGGAACAAACTCGCATGGAAAGTTGATGCAAGGCTCAAACTCTCATCAGATCCAATCTGACATTAGCTTCTCGACCGGCCATGCACGCGCAAGGCTGATGGTGAGCTCGGTCCGTTCACATAACTCATACCAGATAATTATCAATCTTTCAAGCAATTTACTTCCGTTTCGTGGCACGGGTTACGGTTGTTGCATCGTTCAGAGCTCGGAAGGAACAGTTGTTGCGTAACTTCCAGGTTCCTTGTGTGCTGCGCATTACAACTGACGATGCCAACCATGCTTGAGACTTGCACCAAACACACGAAAAAAATATTTTGCGAATTGCTCAAGAACGCGAATGCGCAGCCAATCGCATTACAAGACACATCTTTCCAGTCTCCTTCCATCATTCCTGGTTTTGCCACTTTGCACCAGCAGCCTTACACGGCATCGCAGATGAGTGCCGCTTCTTGGCTTTGATTGATCTGTTCCCCCCGTTTCCGGCACCCTGGCACTCTCGACGTCTTTCTGGTCGAATGATCGGTCCTGGAGTCTCTAGGGCCCAAAGATCTCAAGCGACCCGAATGTCTGGGAAGAACTAAAGGGGGCTTGAATGTCCTAAAGAGGCACAGCCGGCCCATCTCGTTGGAGTCTACCAAAGGTAATTAGTGGACTGCCCTACCTTAGCCTCCACTGGTACCTCGACTCACCCGCCTGTTCGTCAGTGCAGAACAACGCATCGACAACTGCATCGGCCGCTTATACCAAAGATCACAGCCGTTGACGAGCCTGCATCCTCGGGTTGCTCACAGAGCCTGTCAATTCCGCCGCACCACGCCGCAATGCATCAACACGGTGTCTGACAACATGCAGATGCCTCACATGACGAACCAATTGACGGTCAGCGTTGCCCAATCAAGCATGAATTGGGCGGCAAGCCCACAATGATGCAAGTGGGCAGGGGAAGCCAGGTGAACAAGCACAGTACATACCATCCATCGCCTATCACACGCCGTGCCCTGTGTTGCAAGGCTGGGCGATATCAAGCACCATATCAGGGTCATCGGACCCAAGCCCCAGCTCTGCCATCCTTCACCCTTGACCGCATCCCATCCGCCCTGGACCATCCAAGGGCGCAGAGTGATGCAGTTGCCGTTGCACAATCGAATCGAAGCTTTCAAGAAGGCTCCACGTGTTGACTTGACTCTGTGCTCCCTCGGGCTTGCAAGACAAGACAGTCTCGACTGGTGCTCACGTGGAGTATCCACTGATGCGCAACCCATGCCGATTCTAGCCCTTTGTGGCCCAGTGGCTGGGCCCTTGTGCTACATTTGCGAATAGCAGCTCTTCCGCGACATCGTCCAGAGACAGGGTCGTCGACCGCTCAACCATTCAGCCGACACCGTTAGTGGCCGTCAGAATTGGGGGGCCGATTCTTGGTCCTCGTCGTCAAGACGTTGATCCCACCGACACTGCACTGTGCTGCATCGTGTCCACACCTCCAGGCCTTCAAACCCAACGTCAACCACCACAAGTTGTCCGTGCGCCCTGATATGCGGGCGGAATTGCTTTTCATTTCCCTCTTGGCGTGCATGCAGCACCTCAATATTCATTACTCTCCAAGTTGGTCCAAGTCCTCCGCATTGGACATGGGGATGCGCCTCTTCTGCCTCCCAACTCTGCTGCAAGTTGCCAAGGCATACCACACTCGCGAATCGGCCAACCAAGGTGGTCACCAGAGCGCATCGATCTGTGCCCTTCTCCAGAGCGCGAAGCACCGCGTCCCAGATCGCCTGCGGGGGATTGAATTCCCTAGTGGCGCGTCTAGCCTGTGGATGCAAGTCGAGGCGCTCGTGGAGGGTGGATGCCCACCTAGCTCCCGGCTCCCTGTCACGCATCAATGGTACCGTATCTCAACCTCAGGCATTCGGCACCTCTACCCTGTGGGCATGGAGGTGAACAGGCATTCCCTGACTCGCCTTTGCAATCAGCCATCTCCGCCCATGCGCCAGTCCCCTTTTGACCTTAGGCTTGCTCGAGAGGGGGGCTTTGGTTCTATCAACTCTGGGGGCAGCGCGTCAAGACGCTGCTTATTCTATTCGACCTTCTTGGTTTGCTGAGAGGCTGGAGAACACGCTCCAGGTGATCATGTACCGACAGGAAGGCTCCTTCGCGACAAAGGCGCGATGTTCGCGTTTTCCTTCACATCCCCTCACACCCCCCTTTTTTCTTTTCCCTTCTCGAATGCAACCCTCTCCGTAATGTTCGTCTTGACCGCCTTCTCGGTGCATTTACCCAGACGTCCAATAATTACGCAGCCCGAGCCCGCAGATGAACAAGATAAGGCATGCCTGATTTTGTTGCGGCATATTCCTTTTGACATGGGAGTGATGGGCCCGCAAAGGATGGGACGGAGAAGGGCATCATCGACACTGCACCTGGCTAACTCTGCAGGGGAGCGATTGTCTGGACCTACTGTGTACCAGGGTTGAGGGCTCAGCAATCATCAGCACGGTCAAAAAGGTACTCCGTCCATACTGTCATCAGATGGTCCACAACAGCAGCAGACACGCCACGAAGAATGAAGTATTTGAAGCTCGTCATTACTTGCATCTATGACCCACAGTCACTATTTGGCATGCCCACGTCTGTATTTTCTTTGCTCGTCAAAGAAAATCTTCACATTGGATGGTCTGATATCAAAGTGATCAGAGAGCTGCTAGTCGTTGCTCCCCGAATGCTTCGGTCTCGCGCACAGGTCAACTGGGTAACCCTGAGGCTCCCACCAAAACGATACCAGTCGGCCGGGAACAACCTCCCAGGACCTTGTGGCTCTCATCTTTCGGCTAACTAGAAGAGGATAAACCGTGCTGCAAAGCCCTAATCATGGGCGTGGGTCTAGAAGAGTCGGAATCCCGGCTTCCCAAAGTCCCCACCCGCGCTGGAGGAACGGAGTCTGGTGGACGACAAGTCTGTCACGTCTGTGTCAATCCAAGGACAAACTGCAACGAGCTTTCGTTTATCTCGTTGGTCAACAGGATCCGAGCATTCGAGCCAGGAGCATTTGAGCGAGTAAGAGCCGAGAAAAGAACGACCAGCTGGAGATGCCCCCCCCCCCCCCCCGAAAAGGGAAGTTGAAGGGAGTCTTCCTCAAACAGAGATCCGTGTGAGGTCCTCCGTCTTTGCACCTGGCGGTATGGGTTCTAAGAAGCCATCATGACAGCTGCCACTGATGTGCGTGGGCTTGACACGGCGTCTATACGACCTTGCTAGCTGGTCCGATTTGGCGTCCTCCAAATGCAGATACATCTAATCAGATAGGCTTATTAGCCATGGGGACGCCAAAAAAGCCTGGGAGGTTAGTTGGCTGATCCCCGGAGTGAGCATCACTAATCCATCCAGGACGGCCAAAACCCCGGTTTTGGCTCGAATAGCGAACAGGCATGACATTTGCTATTCTCTTGTTGGACATGCGCTTTAGCTTTCTCCTTGGTCCAGCCATCCCGATGTCCGATGCTTAAACTGGTCCAGGGACTCGGCGTCAACACCGTTCTCCTTAGTGTCCCCGGCGTTGCACAGATACCGACATCTCGGAAGCTCGACAAGCCGGGCAATATCCACTCTTCCAAGGAGAGGAAGGCAGCTCACCTCCTAGTGGCCACTCTGGCTAGCGTCGTTTCGGGCGCTTTAGCCCCAGGCTTCCAGCACAGACATGAGCTTGAACCACAGGCAGGGCTCATGAGTCGGTGGATGTCACTTGCATTCAGGAACGTGTGAAACTACGGCAAGCCATGAACTGTGACGGTGGACGGCAGTCGGCCTAGCCTGCGTCGACGGTGTCTTTCATCCCCAGCAAACGGTTAAACTAGTCAGAAGCCGGGACGGCCACGATCTCAGGGCTTCCCGTGGTCCTGGGAATCTCCCGCACGCCGTCTCCATTGTCTTGTGCGACCTCAAGCCACGGCAAGAGGACGAAAGTCGCCAACCACCCTACTCCAAGCACGACCTCACTGCGTTGAGATCGAATAATGTACGACGGAAGGCCACAAGGAAGCCGGGCCAGGTGACCAGTCATCTCACTGATCTACGGGCCAATCTCAATTCCTCTGTGCTGGCCGAGCCCCACCGCACGACGAGGACATTCAGATCTTGGTGGGCTGAGAGACGCTAGCGATCTCCAGAACGGTGGGCACAAACAACCAGACGACTCAGCTCATTAGCGCAATTCGACTTGGGTACGGTGCGCAAGGTGGGACTGGGGGATTGCGCACTTGGGAGTTTGTAGTTAGGCGCAAACCTGAAGAACTGGGGTGAATTGCCCAACTTGGCGTGTTGCTTGTGAGTCCGGAAGCCAACCTGTCGCGACTATGGTTCGTCCCTTGTACTCCGGCAGTCGCCGGAACCAAGAAGCAAAACGCATACGAAATCTGGAGCACGGAGGTTGGGCTGGGGTTCTCTGCCTTGGTTTGCTACAGCAGGCTCTTGGGGCGTCGAAGTCGACACGGGGCATTCCATTGTCGATGGCTGATATCAGCAAGCACCTAGAGATGGCAGACGGGCAGTTTCATGTCATGAAACAGGGCGGAGCTCGACGTCGTGGTGCCGGTGACGATCCCGATGATAGTTCTGGAACCTCGAGGCTGAAAAACTGAACGACACCTTCCTGAAGGGTCCTCAGCTGAGCTGAGGCTGCTGGCTGTTGGCTCGCGAGGATGATGCCTCATGGGCAGTGCTCACGTTTCAACTCCTGACCAGATGCATTGCCCATCCCCGCCAATCCGCCAACCCTGATCTGGAAAGATGAGACGAATCGCGACAAGACAAGTTGGCTCTGGATGAATTTGAGAACCAACAAAAGGGGTTGTCGCGCGCGGCAGCCGCTTTCCTCTAGCTCTTCCCCAGCCACACAAGGCGGCTTTCAAGTTTATTTGCTGATTGCTTCAACCATAAGCTGAGGGAGGGAGGGCGGTGCGTGCTAAGATCGCCGTGTGTTTACTCACGTATGCTGGGGCCATCCCACGCTCCCACTTGTTCCCAGGACATGGGGACATGGGTTGAAAACCCAACCCATTCTTGTTGCTGACTGCTGCGCTGCACTGCACCGACGCTCGCTGCAAGTCGAGAGGGCGAGAGGGGGCGCTTAGCTTTTCCGGGTACGACACCTGGTCAAAGTTGGAAATTGCGGAGCGGAATTCTGGGATTCTGGGATTCTGCCGTGAGGGAGATGAGACTGACGGAGAGACAGGGCGATGCCGTCGGCAGTATCCATCCGGCACCTTGTCCCGCCACCGACGTAATGACCCAATGGGTGCTGAATCGCACGTTGAGATTTGGGCGATGGCTCTGGCTGCGGGAGAGGTTGTTATTGGAAAGGTGTCGCACCGAGATGAGCTGTGCGGTGCAGAGTGCAGTGCAGACTTGGGTCAACAGCTCAGTCTCCACCAAACGAAACACGCCCAGCGGCGGCGAGACGGCTGGTCAGTCCCAGCAGCATGGGGCTCTTCAGGAGGTGGATCTCGCCCATACCTTGTACCCGGAACCGCAGCTGCAAGGACTGCCCCCCTCTTAGCGCCCCCGTGATAGTTCACGACAGCGAGGCCTGGCTGTCGGGCCTGGTAGCCTGGCTATCGCGGCTCGCCTGTGGGCTGGGCGGGCACCCGATTTTTTCCCTCATGCGCGCTGATGCACTCAAGCGCCCAAACCTGCCAACATCGACAGGCAAGGCATTCTGTCTGGATATCTTTCTTTGGTGGTCCCTTGGTGGCTGTGACGTAGCACCTTGATGCCACAAAACGGAGAGATATCCGTATCGATTTCCTGCCGAGTCAAGAAACTTTGCTACAGGGGCGTGGTGCTCGGCGAGATGGATGATTCTCAAACGACGGACGGGTCAATGGGGCTCAGTGACATGCAAGAAATGCAAAGATATTGTGTCTGCTGCCTGTTGTTCAATCAGGAGTCTCTCGAGGACGTCAGAGAGAGGGGGCGTTGCTTTGGCTGGGCGTCCTCCTCCATCCAGGCAGAGAGAGGAGGCCGGATGCGACGAAATATACAGCATAATGACGGGCGTTCACAATTTGCACATGGACGATGCGGGCAGGCATACATGCGCACATGCGAGGGCACAGTACTCGGTACGGAGTATTCCCATCTGGCAATGGACGTCTGTCTCAGTTGGGCGTTCGCCGCGGCATAAGAGCAGGCAAGGCAGAGCAGAGGCAGAGTGGAAGAGGGCTGTCAGATGTCACAAACCTGGATGTCAAATGACGAAGGTCAAGGCGAGATCAAGCACGACGCGAACATGACAGGAGACCACACGAAACGATACGATATAGCACGACAAGAAATGACTGTGCGGTGGTCCGGGCCACGGTCGCGTCTGGAGAAGGGCCCGGCTAGGCATGGAGAATCCAGGGCAAGGGCATTCATACTTTGCATGGGGGCGGGCACGCACACAGGAAGCACACAGGAAGCACACAGGGGGGGCTGGAAACATGGAAGCGGGCAGGTTGTTGAGCATTGATCAGGAGTTGATTCAGCTCCACGGTGTTGCGCAATCCAACCAAGATTGGCACCAGGCACTCGGGGATAAGCCACAGGTCCAGATTCAAGCTCCCATGCGCATTCCTGGGGTGCGTCGACAGTACAGTCGACAACAGCAAAGGAAGGGTTCGCTCACCGTCTCTCATGTCACCCTCTGCTCACACATCCCGCCTGCTCTGCTCCCCTCCCAGCGGAACCACCGAATCTCTGGTCAACCAATCCGCAGACGCAGGACAAGATTGGATTTGTGATGAATTCCCTGCCACCCATGGCCGCCGAGCGATTTGGCAGTGGCGGGTTTCGTTTCTTTTCCTGGTGAAAGGAAGGGATGTCTGTCTGTCTGGCGCAGGGATGGGACGTATCGGTATAGAGGCCTCTCTCTCTCTCTGTTCTCCCTCCCTCCCATGCTACAGTAACTATGTTTGTGGTCCCATTGACATGACTTGAGAGTCTTTCTTGACTTGTCATGAGCGAGGGTTTGTGGTCCCGCCTCCGAATATTTTCGGTCCCCTGTTCGTGTCGAGCGAGGGCGGGCAGGGCAGGGCAGGGTGGACGCGAGGGCAAAACACCACGCGAGTCGCCTCAACCCCCCCGTGAAGATGAAAATTTTGGACGGGATGACTTCGGAAACACGATACAGGATGGGGGAGAGTGTCCGACGTTGAATGTTCTGGGTCCCTCAGCTCTTGACAGAGGCTGTTCTGGAACTCGAATGTTTAGCTCGCCGCTAGGTCGAGAATCGGCGAAACCGTTCTTGGTCAGCACTCGCTAACTCGGCCAGGTCAACTCGTCCGACTCCAGCAGACAAGATAGCGCTATTGTCGGGGCCTCTTGCATCCAGAGGATGTCATCGGGGTACAGAATTCCATTCTCGTCGCTTGCGAATTTCAATCGAGATTGGGATAGTTTAGCTTGGGCAGACAGAGCGTGCGACTCAATGCGCCCGTCAAGCCGCCCGCCATGTCATGCTCATACTCATCCCATCCCGACTATGCCCAACAAAATCGAGTCCATTCCTTGGCCAGGGGCAACGGCGGGTCATGCCGATCTTGATCCTCATGGCATCGCTCAATCCTCTACCCTGGAGTTGCTTCTCTGATGCCATTTTTTCAAGTGAATGTGGTTGATTGTCTTGTTTGTTCTGGCAGTGCCTGTGTGTAACACTTGGTTGATGTGTCGTGTCTGCTCCTCGTTGTCGCAACTCGTTTGATATTGGTACCTCCTACGACCTCTGCCTCAGACTTGTAGGGAGTCTATCCTATGGGTTGATGGATGTTGGATTCGGCCGCTGATATATGCAGTACCTTCCAGATCAACCCTGCATGCTGCAAATATTGCCACCCCGTGCACGAGTGTGTTGTTGCCATGCAGTGGGTGAGCTCCTGTCATGTTGATGACGATCTTCGCAGTACCCTCACTCGACGGGGCAGAGGGCCCATTGGCCCCCCCGAGCGGATCGTCAAAGGTCCCTCCGATGACCACGGAGGCACTACTGCGCATTCTCTGTACGGTGTTGAACCCGAGAAGGAGGCATATGGGCAATACAGACATTCGAGGCCCTCGGTCTATCAGACATTGAAATGCCAACTCATCGACGATCAACCCCCCGAGCCCAAATCCGTTCGCCGAATTCATCACGCGAACCAACGCACAAGGGGCCGGGTCTTTACGAGACGTAATATCAATAGCACGAGAATCCCGATGTCCCTTCCGGAATGGAAGATGTCCACGATGATGAACTGCCCCCTGGCAGCAGAGTAGACACCCCCCCTGGAAACCAAAGCTGGCATGGAGATGAGGGACTAGAACAAAGATTCCCAGGGGCGGCGAGGACCTCGACACGCATCGAAGCTGAGAGTAGAGCATCAACTAGCGTGCCGGCAATGGGGCCCGTGATTCAATAGCCTCGAAGACCTGGGCAGCTGTTGCCGTGGGCACCAGCTCTGGCCAGAAGCTCGATGGGAAATTCGGCCCTGAGCTGAGGGTCCTGCCCATTGCCCAGCTGTCGAAGTGTCAGCTCCGTAGTGCCGCGCCTTATTGCTACGGAGCAGGATTTGCGAGTGCGCACATCTGGATGACCGGCTCCGTCTAGGGAGCCGCAAGCGCATCGAGGATCGCTGCTAAACTCATAGCTGATTTGCAGTGAACCGCAACCATTCCCATGAAAGAAATCAATATGACAATCAAAAATATGATAATCGAGCTCACGTTGAGCAGTAGCTTCTATATGTGGACTTGTGGATTTGGGGGGACCATCAAGTCCTCTCGTCCACCCATGCGTACTGGGCATTCAACCCATATTCCCCCTTTCCCCGGGGCGTAGTAGCCGTTGTAGCGTGTCAATGACTTGGTCGTACCATCTTGGAGACTAGAAGACTTGGGGAACCAGACACGACGAGGAGTAAGAACTTGTAGGAGGGCGAACTTGGGCATGGTGGTGAGCACCCCAAGTTGCCCTCGCGCCGCCCATCGTCGCCCGTCGACGACAGGGACACGTCGCGGACAACGGGGAGGTGTCTTGTAAACCAGCAAAGCAATTCACAGAGACTCAGAGGTCCTTTCGTGATGGTTGGCACCTCCCGACGCCAAATCAAAGGCGTTGTTCTGCCTAGCTAAGGCAGACTTGACCGCCAGAACCCGCAGAGACAAGTCCGCTAGCCAAGAACTTGCAGCAGCATCACTCCCTCGCAGTATGATCTTCGCCGGCACTACCAAGGAGGCAAGGGGCATGAAGTAGCATCTTCCCCATCTCTCCGGAGCGTCCACCCAGGCCTCCACAAGCACACGATCCATCTGTGACTGCTCCAACACGTCTCTCGGGTGTCTACTGCACGCAAACACCAAACGACGACCATGTAGGTTCTCAAAATTGCCACCCTAACCCCTTAACCGTGAAGTTACAGTCCATCTCTATACTGTCAGGAGGCTTGCGATAGATTCTTTCCTTCCCCTGAACTCGACACTGTCCAACGATGCGAACGACCCCTGACCGGACCCCGACCTCGATACCGTGTACAAGTTTTCAAACAAACGAGTGTGTTCATTACGAGTCGGTGAAGACTCGTCCCCGTCTTCTAACGCTGACGATCCAGCACCGCGTGGTGCTGCCTGTCCTCCATCCCATCCAGCCGAACAGAATGCGGTGAGCGAACACTGACTCCAACGGCGACCGCCCTCTACCGAACAAGATGATACATATGTCGAACGAGACGGAATCACACGAGTCGGTATAGCGAACCTATAGATTATCATCCCCTTTCGAGCGAACTAGAGCTCTGGGCTTCGACGAGGAGGAGTCCTAGATTCAGAACTCTGCGCCTTTGAAGGCCACCTGTAGAGAGGATAGACGATGCCGTATATCTTGATTATATCACATCAATTCTGGTTCCACAGCATGTTGAATAAGGATGCGGTTGCTTGAAGAGGATCGATAAAGGAGAGCCCCAGCTCTCCTTGGTTCTGAGACTTGAAAGAAGAGAAGTTCGGGATACAGAACCTCCTGTCCTCGATGAAGAAGGGGTGGAAGATTCCGCATGCAATGGTTAAGCTGTGATGATTCTAGTTGTACGACACTTCCAGCAAGATGGAAGTGTACGAGTCGTAGCAAAGCTCAAGACGCTGATCGTTCTGGAGGACTGGCGTGGGAGAGGTTATCTCCACTGGGTGCTGACACCTGCACGGAACAAACTTCTGGATTTAGGACGTCACGCCTTGATGGAGAGGCCTGCCTGAAGAGGCGATGGGGAATGCCGTGAATGAAGATGCCGTACATCCTGAGTCAACTCTAATCCCACGATATCGCTGTCCCCGTTTCTGAGAGAGTGCGCCCGTATATCAAGTCCCCTTACTCGCCAGACACCATCTCCAAGATTAGAACGAGGATGTACAAAAGTCTCCAACATGGGGGATGCCCACACGAGTCGGCATGCTCGACTCACGAGGACAAAAACTATAACTCGTAGGGGCGTCATTGTTTCTGCCCTGTGTCGACTCATGAAACACGCACCCAAATCCACCATGAGTTGCTCTACATATGCATGGATGGCTTTCTAAATGGCCCGTGACCAAGAAGCACCTACCTAGATCGGCAGCAAGAGCCGACGATGCAGGAAATCAAACACACCACATCATCCATCGACACGAGAGTCAATCAGGCAGGACGGCGAGTCAGCCACGCATGCACAACAAGTGTGTGTGCGTGTGTGTGCGTGTGCGTATAAGCCGTGGCCTCTGACTCTGCCCTGTCGAGTCAGTCAATCAACCACGGCAACACGTGCCTCAAAGGTTGCCATGGAGCCAGCCTCGGGAGCACAATCAAGACGAGTCATCTCTGCCCGTCGTGCTTGAAGTTATGGCAATGATGCGCACAGTAGACGTTGCCTCTGGTTATAGAGGAGAGTAGGTTCGATCCCTCCCAGCGTTATTGGTATATTCGGTGTAACTCAGTTGCAGAATCGTCCAACACAACACGCGAGATGGATT
Source organism: Fusarium solani (assembly GCF_023522795.1). Classification (NCBI taxonomy): domain Eukaryota; kingdom Fungi; phylum Ascomycota; class Sordariomycetes; order Hypocreales; family Nectriaceae; genus Fusarium; species Fusarium solani. The sequence goes on from NW_027072153.1 coordinate 1,309,849, forward strand.
AACCAAGGTAACATGCATGTGCGTACAAGTAGGTAAGTAGTTGCAGGTGCTGTCAGGCTCTGTCATTTGTATCAACTACAATAGTCTATTGAACATTTGCCGCTCCAATCTCATCGAAATTGTCATCGACCTCCTTGACGAGGGAAGGCCTCCAATACGATATGTTTCCCCCATATCTCGGCCGAGTCTTTGTCATGCCTCTCAAGCCGTATCATCATCCCAATCTAGAGCCATTACCTCCGAGTAACAAACAAGACGAAGAAAAAATAGATAAAAAAGACTGCCACAAACAATGCATCACCAAATTGGTCCGCAGGCAAACCGTGATCCAGACTCGCAAACTACGAGTCAAAGTCTAGTCGAACCACCTGTCCTCTAACTAACAAACGCCGTGGGTGTCATATACTTTTATGGGATACCATGATCCGAGAAGGGAATGCTAGGCATCTTGCTTGGTCCGTGTCGTGAACGAGGCCCAGAGAGGCCTCAAGATGGCAGGGATTACCACCGACGGTTACCGATGGGCATGTTGTTGGCGTTGGCTGGAGGTCGAGTCAGCTCGATAGGCGTCTTGCTGCTTCAGCGTCGGCGATACCCACCTCTGCCACCGCCGCGGCCACGTCCCCAGCCACCGTAACCGCGGCCACCGCCTCCGCCGTAGCGGGTCATCTCAACAAGACGGGGGTCGATCTGCTGCTTGGCCTCCTGGAGAACGTTGACGAGGTCACGAGCTTGCTTTTGGTCTGTGATGTGTCAGTACTGGTTGGTAACTAAGGTCAGGGATACTCACTGTCAGTGGTGAAAAAGGTAATGGCGGTACCCTTGGCACCGGCACGGCCAGTACGGCCAATTCGGTGAATGTAGTCCTCCGAGTTATTGGGGTAGTCGTAGTTCAACACATGAGTGATGTTGCGCACATCTTTGAGCAAGAATGGTTAGCAGGCGAAGCAGGGGTTTGTATAGCAACGTTCCAGCACGGGAGGTGAAGGTGGATAGCTAAGCATATTGGCAAGGCCATCTGTACTTCACTCCTGGCGGAAATGGGGCAATCCAAAGTGCGTCAAATGCCATCCTGGGTTATGCATGCAGTCACCGGGTCCCCGGGACGAGAAGCCTTGGTTCGGCCAGCAGCTTGATCAAGGGCAGTAAATGCCACCACCACGCTCATACCACGGAAGCGGGAACGGTACAAGAGCGGAAACACGAGTATAGCAGCAGAGCAACGCAACGGCTACACAACGGATCAAGATCTCGTTTGGGTGAGAACCAAGTGGACACCATGGTTATCAGGCAGATTCGCACAGTCAAGAGAGCCCCTAAACACGAGAGTAAAGTACAGCAGGTGTTTTTGCTGGAAGTTGCCATGGAGGGGGAGGGGGGACTTGATACTTACCAATACCACGCGAGGCCACGTCTGTGGCCACCATGATGGGGGACTTTGCCGACTTGAACTGGTCGAGGACCCAGTCACGCTCGTTCTGTTGCTTGTCACCGTGGATGGCTGTAAAATGTTAGCAAAAGTTGCAGTTTGAATGAGGCAGAGTAATACTCACAAAGCGCGGGCCAGCCATCCTGGCGGAGGAATCGAGTAATGTCATCGGCGACACGCTTTGTGCCAACAAAGATGAGGATCTTGTTCTCCTTGTTCTCCATCACCTTCTCGAGATGCTTGATCATGCGGTCACGCTTCTCCATGTCCGTGACAACCTCGACGATCTGAGTGATTCGGTGGTTGGCAGCAAGGTCCATGGAACCAATGTTGACCTGGATGAAGTCCTGAAGGAAGTCGGTGGCGAGGGCGCGAACCTCCTTGGGCCAGGTAGCAGACCACATCAGAGTCTGTCGGTCGGGTCGGATCTGGCTGATGATCTTGCGGATCTGGGGCTCGAAACCCATGTCCAGCATGCGATCAGCCTCGTCGAGCACAAGGTAGGTGACTCGGCGAAGGTTGGTCTTGCCAGCCTCGAGCATATCAATCAGACGGCCAGGAGTGGCAATGCAGACCTCGACACCCCTGGAGAGGTCACGGATTTGAGGACCCTTGGGAACACCACCGTAGACGCAAGTGTTGCGGATGCGAGATGATCGACCGAACTTGTCGATTTCTTGCTTAATCTGGACAGCAAGCTCACGGGTGGGAGCGAGGACCAGGACGATAGGACCATCGCCAGGGGCGAGGAGGGGCTGGGCGTTGATGTGGACGATGGAAGGGAGGCAGTAGGTGAGGGTCTTTCCGGAACCGGTCTCGGCAATACCGACGACATCACGACCCGAAAGAGCCATGGGCCAACCCTGGGACTGAATGGCGGTAGGGGCAGGGAAACCCTGGGCCTTGACCTCATCCATGACATATCGGGGGAAACCAGCCTCGTCGAAGGTCTCGACGGGCTTGGGGACGTTGCTGCCGGCAATCGTCATCTGGTGCTTGCGACGGAAGGCTTCAACCTCGGCGTCGGATCGGCTCGCGACGTCTTCGTGCTCCTTGTAGAAAGACTTCTCGAACTTGGGCAGGGTGGCAACATCTGCAAAATTGTTAGCTGTGAAAGACACATCAAAAGTACGACGAGAACACATACCCCACTCCTGTTGCTTGAGGCCAGCGCCGAGGCCGCCCATGCGGTCGCCGCCGCCGCCTCCATAACCACCACCACCGTAACCACCACCGCCGCCGCCGCCATAGCCACCACCGTTGCCGTATCCGTTGTTTCGGCTGCGAGTTTTGTTAGCGATGAGTCGATGAAGAATGCGGTGAGGGCGCGATGGTTGATGGATTGACGCGCAGCCGTCAGCCGCAAGGCAGCCGCGTCTCCGGACCAAACCACCAAACTTGCGCCGAAATCACAAGGGAAAAATGTACTCACCCTCCGTAACCACCACCACCGTGACCATTGCGTTCACCGCGATCACTGCGATCACGGCCGTAGCCACCACCACCGTAGCCGCCGCCGCCGCCGCCGCCGCGACCACCACCGCCGTATCCGCCTTCGTAGCCAGACATCGTTTTAGGGAGGGAGAGGGTCGTTTGAACTGGGGGAGTCGTCTGCGAAATGGGGAAGAAAGGGTGTCAAGAATGACAAAGAGAGTCGCGTAGAACGCAAAGTTTGGTCTCGATTAGTCGAGATGTTCCCTCTTGATGATGAAAGGAGTGCGCGCCTGAGGGTTGAGGATGATGGCGAAGGGAAGGGGGATGTGAGGAAGGGTGAAAGTTTTAAGTGAGCCTACGATTCCTTCGCGCCTGGTTTATTTTTTTTTCGCCGCTAAGAAAAAAAAGTTGTCGCACTGGCGCCTTGCGGCAAGTCCGCTGAGTGGGTCTAATCCGGAGAATTCTATTGGTCCTTGGAGGCAATCAGCGGAGGCCTGTTGCTGACGTAACGCCCCACAGCGATCTGCCGAAGCTGGCTACCCTATGCCTTTGTCCTTTGAAGACCAAGTTTAGAAATTTCTACAAGATAGTATGAAAGCAATAGCTCTGTGCGTTGTGTATTGGAGTGTAGATTCTGCTGTGTCCTTTTATAAAACTGTCCCTTGATTAAAGCAGGGGCCTTTTCCCCGGCGTGTGGTGCACAGCAGCTCTTTGTCCTCCTACTTTCCTCGTGCTCGATATTACGACTTCAGCACGAGAGCACACCACGTTGGGGATTCATTGTTTCACGCCACACACAATAAGCCAGCCGGGATAAGGAAGACTCATACAACTGGAAGTATCGAGAACTGTCCACAAGACAACTTCCATTTCCGTGCACCCACGTTGTTTCATGAGATACCGGTAGCTTTACTCTCCCCTCCTCCCTTGCCTGCCTCTTGACACTATAATGTGGACCTGGATGAGTTAGACAGCAAGAAGCAAATACAACACCACGACAACTCGTCAATAGTAAGAAGCAATACTTTTTTCTACTCTACTCGTCCATTTGTTCTCTCTTCCACTTGGCATCCAACGCCTCCTCAAGAGCCCCCTTGAACGCCACCACAAAGTCCCAGCAGTCCTCAAAGGTATTGTACAGAGGTGCTGGAGCAACACGGATCACATCCGGCCTCCTCTCGTCAACCAAGACCCCCCTTCTCTCCAGTCCGGCCATCACATCGTCTAGCAGCCCATCCGCAAGTAACACGCTTATCTGCGCGCCCCGTTGGTCCTCCTCGCCCGGCGTGATGATGCGCCAGTATCCTCCCATGTCCTCTGGTAGGTGGTATAGTTCCGAGACGAGGTAGGCTGTTAGCTTCCTGCTCTTGGCGCGAAGGGGGGCCAAGCCACCGGCGAGATCGAAGACTTCAAGGGAGGCACAGAGCGAGGTTATGTCCAGGACAGAGGGGTTGCTGAGTTGGAAGCCTGCTGCTCCAGGGACGGGCTTGAAGCCTGGCCTCATGGCGAAACGGTTCTTCTTGTCATTTCCCCACCACCCAGCGAGCCTCACGTTGTGCTTTCCATCATCGTCAACCTGTGTATGCCGCTCATGGACAAACAGGCCGCCGATGCAGCCCGGTCCGCCATTGAGGTACTTGTAGGTGCACCAAGCGGCAGCATCGACGGACCAGTCATGTAGCGAGAGCGGCACGTTTCCAACGGCGTGGGCGAGATCCCAGATAACAAAGATGCCACGCTCGCGAGCAAAGGCAGTCAGATGCGGGATATCGAGCAGTTGGCCCGAGTAATACTGGATGCCAGGGAGGAGGAGGACGGCGGTGGTCGACGCGTGTTCGGTGATGACGGACTCGACGTATTCGTTGGAGAGGATATCTTCCGAGTTGGGAGGCTCGAGGGTGATCATGGAGTCTTCAGGACGGAGGCCATGATGGCGTATTTGCGTCTCGACGACATACTATCCCCAGTTAGAACCTCGACACCGTGATGCGAATTGGGAGACGAACGTGGTCACTGGGAAACGCCTTGCTCTCTAGTATAATCTTATGGCGCCCCTTGATATCAGGCTTATAGAAAGCCGCCATCAGAAAGTGCAGGTTCGCCGTCAGGGTCTGCATGACTGCCACCTCGCTGACCTGCGCCCCGACGATGGGCGCAATCATCTCGGCAGCGCGAGCATCGACATCGAGCCACGTCGGTAGCGGAGAGTCCTTGAGCGGCTTGAAGTGTCCCTGGACGCCCTGAGTGCGCCATGTCGCAAGGTACTGCTGGATGCGTTCGGCGGTGCGCTTGGGTTGGAGACCGAGGGAATTGCCCACGAGGTAGATTGCCTTGTCATTGGCCCCTGGAGTATTGGAAATAGTTAACCTCAAGGTAAGACGGATCAAGGCATTGAAAGGAACATCAACTTGCCCGTGGTGGTGTCAGGGGGTAAGGTGCTCCGTGCTACATCGGCCTTGGAGGGGATGTTGAACTCATCGCGGAGGTGACGGAGAACGTCATCACGGTCAAGCTGGACCGCGAGATCCCGGCCGAAGAGCCTAGACTGGTCACTCATGGCCAAGGTAGGGACGCGACAAGTGCTAGATCAGGAAGTTGTCGCGCAATTGACTCGGCGTCTGCCTCTTTGTCCAGCAGCGATTTCCCTCTTCCCCACGTCGTTGAGAGCAGGCATGCCTCCGCACATCGGCACGACGCGGGGACCTATTGCCCCGCAGTCTGGATCCCGGACCCCGAGCTACGCCCGTCCCCGGCAAACGGCTTCTCGTGACGAAAATAGCATGGGGAAGCCGGCATTCGGAATGGGTTCACATGCACTACTATCTTGTGTCACCATGGGCACTGACCTTAGAGTCGGGTGGATTAGGCATCATATGCTCGGCATTGGCCGGTATTGCATGTGCCTTATCGTAAAGGCACGCCTTTGAAGGCGTTCCGGATCTAGACATCACCAGCCTCTTTGTCCAGGATATGGATTCATGTTGATTGGTGTTTTTAAACTCATCTCCCACCCCCCTTTGCTTTTCCGTCCGCTCTAGCTATGTCATACAAGGGTTTCTCTCCATACAATCCCATCTATATCCGTGAACAAAGAAAAATGTGTAAACAAAAAAGACCAACTGAAGGTTTACAGAGTGAAGCATCCTAGCCCAAGCCCGAGTCTAATCAGACGTCTATTAGTCCAGCCCAATCGGGTTCACAGACCCATGCACAATGCTCCAAGTACACCCTCCCAAGAACAGATCGTCACGGGCTGCATAAGCCTCGAGCTCTTTCAAGGCTCCTGGCCAACCGCAGCCCGTTTCAGGGTATCGAACCTCATTGCGTAACAGTGTTTTGTCGATCGAGGGTTTACTCGCGAGAGACATCACGGCCGAAGGCCTTGGACTTGAGCCAGTCCACAGCGACAAGGACACGATTCCGGGCTGAAAGTCAAAAGTTAGCTTTGCCTCCATATCTGGCTTGGGTATTCGGAAAACTTACTGCTGAAGCACATGGAGAGGTAGGCACTCCGCCAGAAGAGGTAGGTCAGGCTACCACCACTGGCAATGTTGCCGTTGAACCACGGCACATCGGCGACAGCCTTCTCGCTGCCAATGTAGGCCAGACTGCCCTGGTGAGAGTACCTGAAGGGCTTGACGTCCTTGATGCGGCGGAGCTGCTTCTCTAGAGTCTCAATCTCCTGGGCGACCTCGGCCGAGTTGCCCTGCTTGAGGTTCAAGCTGCTGCTGAGCTCCTTGATGCGGCTCTCGTGAGACTCGGTCTTGGCCATGTTGTTGAAGAGACGGGCCAAGAAAGAACCCTCCTGGGAAGCGACCTGGGCGGTGGGGGCATAGCCGGCGACGGCGCAGTCACCAACAGCCCAGATGTCACGAGTGCCCTGGACAACCAGGTACTCGTTGACGGCCAGACCACGGCGCGACTCCTTCTGAGCGGGAACCTTGCCCATGAGGTCCCGGACAATGGGGCGGACGGCGTTGCCAGTGGCCCAGACGAGCAGACCGTAGGGGATACGGAGGGTCTGCTTCTTGCCATCGGGGCCAACACACTCGGCCTCGACAAAGTCCTCAGTGACGCGCTTGACCATGGTCTTGAGCTTGATGTCAATGTTCTCCTCGCGCAGGGTGTTCTCGGTGTACTCAATCAGCTGCTTGGAGAAGGAGGGGAGAACGTTGGGCAGAGCCTCGATGAGGGTGACCCTGAAGCGGTGGCTGATATCGGGAATCAGCTTCTTGATGTCGTCCTCGAAGAAGTCGCGCAGCTCTCCAGCGAACTCGACACCAGTAGGGCCACCACCAACCACGACCATGTGCATGAGGCGGTCAATCTCCTCCTGGGACTGGCCCTTGAAAGAGGCGCGCTCAACGCAGTCCATGATCTTCTTGCGGATCAGCTGGGCGTCGCCAATCTCCTTGAGGAAGCAGCTGTTCTCACGAACACCGGGAATGCCAAAGGTGGCGTTCTCGGCGCCAACACCAATCACGAGCATGTCATAAGGGATCTCAGTCTCAGAGTGAGGACCCTTGCCCTCGGTGTTGTCCTTGATCTTGACAACCTTGCGGTCAGGGTCAACGGAGGAAGCCTCAGCTTCGTAGTACTTAACGGCGCCCTTCTTGTGGCGGAGGATAGTGCGAACGGGCTCCATGATGGAGCGGTGCTCAATCAGACCCGTGGTGCACGAAGGCAGCAGGGGAGTGAAGAGGAAGTAGTTGCGAGGAGAGACGACGATGACATTGTAGTTCTCGGTGTCGAGGTTCTTGAGGAGACCGACGGAGCCCCAACCAGATCCTAGAAGAGAAATTGCGTCAGTGACTCAATTCGGGATATCGGGGTAGCTGTGCGCGCTCTTTTACTCACCGAGCACAACAAGGGTCTTCTTGGAGGGATCAGGCTGGAATTGCTCCTGAGGATGACGGTCGTCGTAGATAACCCAGCAGGTGTAGGCAACAGCAGCGCCGAAGGAGAGGTAGGTGAACCGCCAAGTCCATCGCAGGGTCCTTCGCAGCTTGCCAGGCCTGGGCTTGGGAGCCTCGTCGGCGTAGGCTCTTCGGAAGGCGATGCGACCAGAGTTGCTCAGCTTCATGGCAACAGAAGGTCGAGTGGAGGCCTTGGAGACGGTGGAGAGGGTGCGAGTCGCAATGCGACTGCTGGGGGCCATCTGGCCGACCCGGGAGAGGGTCATCATGGCTCGCGAGGAGGAAGCCATTGTGAGGGTCTGGAGGGGGAGAGAAAGCTCAATTGAGAGCAATTAGGAGAAGAGAGGATGGAGAAGAGAAGAGGAGGAGTAGGAGAGAGACAAGAGAGGGGGGGTCTCTGAACCAGACGAAGGCGTCGCGAGCGAATGGGGCTGGTGACGGACGGGAGTGAGTCGAAGGAGAATCGATCACGGAGAGAGGGCAAGAGGGAATCGGAGCTTGGAGGGCAGAGGGAATTAGGTAACTGGATGCGCGCGACGGGAAGGGCCAGGGCGTCGGCCGGCCGGGTTTGTGGAGAGCAGGAGCAGAAGCAGGAGGGAGTGAGCCACAGTCAGAGGCAGCAGAAAAAAATGGTACGTATTCCTCGCTACGTGTGGTTGATCCTTTTTTTTACCCCTTCACCCATCGCCAGCGAGATAAGACATCCCGTCCTCCATCGATTTTCTTGTGATGGGCATGGCCATGGCCTCTGATGCTCGTGCTTGTGCTCCTGCTCGCTGGCCGTCCCGTTTTTCCCCACTAAAAAGTTCAGGTTCCCAGGTGCCCTGCCCGCCCTTCTAGCTTAGCTCGATAGCGGGGCGGGTCGGCGTGTGCTTCCGTCCACTGCTCGCGCTACTGTAGCCGGGGCCGCTAAGCAGGATGACGCCCACTGGGAAGCTTTTCTGGAGGTGGCACCTCAGATTTGAGGGCTCGAGAATCACCAAGTTGAGACTGTGCATGCATGCATGCATGGTACATAGCTCCAAAAGATTGGAGCTCAGAGGGGGAACCCTTGGAAATTTTTTCCTCCTCTGTCACTGTCAGTCACTTTTCCTCTCCAAATTCTTCTCCAAGCTGTGTCCGAAATAATTGCCCAGTTTGATGGACCGGACCGGAATTCGCCTCCGACCCGGAGTCTTCGCCGTGTGCGGCCAGTAAATTTGCAAAAATTTCACTTGGCGCGTCTACTGGAACTCGGGGATTCCAGCGTCTGCCACCCTCACACTCCACTGAATGGTCACTGTGATTCTTTCACTCTTCTTTGCTCGTGGGTGCCGGTGAGCAGGTGAAGGGACAACCGGAGGTGCCGGTCTGTACACGGCCGGCGGCGCACCCATAGGACGAACCTCCGGGCAACGTGCATGATTCCGTCACCACCACCAATTGGTGTCATTATCGCCGCTTGCATTTGCACAGTTGCAATTTTTCTTTCCTCATTCGTCCAGGACCTGACATGGCGCAAAATCAGACAATTGTGTGTGGCATCGAGAAACGTGCCTGCGGTTCCCGTCCATCGACGGAGCGATACAAGACCCCGGCGTTTCTCCGGACGTCCGGCGCTCACCTCACGACAAGACGTGGCATTGGGATCCATGATGTGTGGGTTTGCTCTGATCCCTGAGCCTGAGGCCTTTGACGATGGATGTTGGTGGGAGGTCCCCCCATCAGACCCCCGTTGACCGCGTGTAAAAGTGGCTTCTCTTGATAAGATTGATGTGAGGCGGTACTTTGATCTCTGCATCCGGAGCACGGGAACTGCAAGTACTGTACTTTCCGTCCCCGGTTTTCAAGCCCTTTCATCCAGCCCTCTTTTCAAGATCCATTCATCCAGGATATGAATGCGGGCCTGGCCAATTAGGCTGTTCAATCCATCTTTCCCACGTTTGCGGATAGTGACTTTCATGGGCGTGGGAGACATCCACGTTGGAGGCATGCATTCTGGTATCTGAACCTTGCGTGTTGGCTGCAACCTCGAGGTCATTGCTCGGTGTGAATCCGGTTTCTCGCGATCACGAAACCCAGATCCTAGCCCCATGCCTCACCTGCACGTATGCCGGTGTGTCGGTGAATCCTTTTGACTGAAGCAGCAAGACATGTGACATAGCAAAGGCTGATGAGAGAGGGCTCAGCTCGAAGCGAGGGCTCATGTGGACTGGCCCACCACAGAGATAATTCATCGCTTATTAACGTTATACAGAACCGACAACGGCGCCCCCAGACGATAGCATCATTTGGCCTGTTTTGGGTAGTTTCTAGCGCAACTGTACGGTCAACGGTTTGTGTTCCTACATGGTAGCCGCTTGAGCAAAACGCGGTATTACCTGAATAGGCCTTGGGCCAGAGGGCGATGGACGAATGGTGAAATTGCCGCTGTAATCGAATTGCAATCCGTGACATAGGCTGTCGTCGTATATCTCTCATCCCGCGCCCCTGACTAATTGCCCAATTTCATCATTTTGACTTGTTGCTGCTCGCTCACCTAGGTAAAAAAACGGCGAGCCCCGGTGGATTCGCCGAAGTTGGCAAACTAGGACTTTATCATGACCGGCCCCGTGGCCGAAAACTAGATGCCCCATGTTTGTGTCAACAACGTATCGTGAGAAATCTCGCGTGTAGTCCCCAGATCTTGATATGTGTACTATGCGACGGCTTCGATACCCCAGACTCAGATACTCCAAAGGGGCTGCACGAGCATCCCTGTGACACGGCGCGTCGGAGCCGCAACACATCCCAGCGCCTCATTGCGCAGAAAGCCAAGTTATGACAGTGCGCGGCACATATCTGGACCGCGACGGCAGTGCATCGCAGGCTTCTTACCCAACCAGGCATCTGCGCGGCATGGATCTCAGCTCTGGCTCGCTTGTAAGCTAAGCTCCGACCTTAGGTCACTGGCCCTTGGTCTCGGAGACGCTCGGTGGAAGGTCTAGCGAGGAGCCTCACTCACAGACAGCTGCATGAAGCAGCTCGTTGAACCCCTTTGGAAGAGCTTCTCCCCTGTCCTCCTAGCGTCCGTCCCCCGTGCCCCCCATCCCATCTGCAATCGCTCGCCTCCCTTGGACCGGGTGGATCTCGACATCGTGGAGCCTCAGTGTTGACCATCACGTCCGCAAGCGCGCTAATGACGGATCCGCGCTTCTGGGCCTCGTCGTTCATGCTCAGGATTTAGGGTTCGGTGAGCAGCATGATTGGAGCGCATTTTGGAGAGCTTCGGTGACAGATCAAGGTGAGGGAAGAGGTGACTCGGCTCCCTCCGTGGTGTTTAGCCGCGTTCACATCTGAGAAATTTGGGGTGGTGTTGAAATCTTGTCGTCGTTCTTCAGGGGGAGAATTCGATAATTAAGCAAAAGGCCTAGGCCTTTCTTTTCTGTATCCTCTCCTAGTTTCCGAAACCATGATGGAGGTTGGTTGAAATAAAGAGACCTTAGGTGGTGTCCTAGAAATCATCGACACAAGAACCGCACCTACTTATTTGAGTGACAAGCAACGCACTTTAAGAATATCGTTCCGACAACCATATGGAAGGCAGGAGGATGATTCTTGCCCCCACGTGCCTACCTTCTAGAACTGAATCCACATGACTTGAACTTGATGATTTCTTCAACTCCCTGTTGATGCTTTTACCCACTAAAATGTTGAACAAGACATCCACTCCTGCAAAGTCCCATGGATATCGGACCGTCTCGGCGCGCCAATACGATGGGGTCCGGCACTTGAGACCCCGGATGATACTGATACTGATGGAGAGGTGACGGCGCGAGATGATGCATGGTTGGATCTGATGAGATTGGCCGGGATGAGGTTGAGGCTCGAGAAAGAGGCCCGGGGCGAGACACCTTCGAGCCATGATGAAATTCCATCAACCATCAGCGAGAAAAGCTGTTTATTAACAAGGAGGTCACATTGTTCCTTTTATGGAATCCGGAATGCCCGATACGAGAGTTTGTTACAACGCAGAATGTGAGTGCCCAGCATGACCCTTGCTGATTTGGTTCGCTCATCAGTCAGCATCCAATTTATAACAGTTGACAGCGTGCATGAGAAACAATGAGGATGACGCCCTTGACCAGGACTCAATCTATTTCGGAAAACCCAATTTTGTTAGGGACGAATTGGCTGGCCCACGATGCCCGACGTTGGAGTCTGACTCAGCCCCTGCATGAACATCACCATCAAGCTCTGCGACACAAAGGCCCCCTGATAGTCCAGGCTGAAACAGGAGTCCTCTTCGAGACGGGGGCCCCATGCAGGTGGACAGGCCGCCAACACAGACCAACCGGACGGAGCGATTCTCTAACACTCCTGCAGCTGGTTCTGCAGGACAACTGTTAGCGCCCAGCCTACAGGCTCCCAGGTTTCCAACCTGAAGCCTTGGCCTCAGCGTCGAAGCACGACAGCGACAGCCATTGTCGCAAACCAATTCTTTTGCTCTCTAGAGCGCCGCGGTCGCTGTATATGCGACTTGATCAAGTCGCACCTCGCAAGAGGCGAGTGAGTTTGGTCTGACTGGTTCCTGATGTTGGCCTGCAGTCAAACCACCAAGGACCCCTTGGATCATTGGATCGTCCGTATGTGGGTGGTATGCGCGCGGCACTCATGCCATGTACCCCGGCTCACATCGTAACATGGAACTTGATGATGTATCAAACCATAACTAACTACCCATGGCCAGTTTGAGTTTCTTCCTCTTCCATCTTCCTCCTCACACTCTCCCACACTCAAACACTCGAAACAAAGTCGTGTGCCATAACCCGCCAAGGGCGCACTTTTCCTTTGTCATTCACTTCCTCTTACTCTCCTTCAAGGCTGGACCTTTCGTTTATTGCAACCAGTTTCTTTGATGCTCAGTCAGCGACTGCCATCGCCATCACTGTCATTATCAGATACCCTACTATCGCTTTGAATCACCAGTACCAAGGACAGGACTCTCGAGGAGTTTCGTGGTCTGATTAATTGATCTCTTTCGATTCGACATTGAAACATCCTTTCAGGAAAAGGCAATTTTTATTACTATAACTATTCCAATGGCACCCTCTCTCGAGTCTCGCCAGCCTCGGTGGCACAAGGAAGCAAAGAGGGGATTCAGCGGGAGCATGCCGGACTGGACGAAGGCGGACGATACTGATCACGAGTACGATGTCACGATAATGAAGAAGCGAAGGCTCAGGATTAGAGTCCGTCGTGGCGATAGCGAGGCCCCATCTGGAGAACCAAACATTGCTTCATCTCTATCACGACGATTCGTGACCATCGAGCAACGATCAAGCGACGACAGCGACAGTGAGAGCGATGATGACGACGATTCTGACAAGGGCGAACGGGCAGAGAGCACTGATGAAAGCAAACTTGTAGTCCCCTCAAATGATGCTCCCACGGTGGCCGCGCCATCAGCCGATGGGAGTGTTCCTCGAGGAGACTCTGGAATGGTGAGTCGATGAAGTTGGCCAACATCAAGTCTAACATGCTAACTGTCAAAGGTTTCCGGCGGGGATGGGGTTCACTCAAATGTTCACAAGGTCCTCCTAGGCGTGGGAATCGTTGGCGGCTTTTTCCTATTACTGGCCATTGGTTTCATCGCCTGGAAATTCTATACGAAGAGGTCGGATCAGAAGAAGAGAGCTCCCATTGACGACATGGCGTTTGAGAAGCCGAGTCGGTTCGAAAACCTCGTTTCCAAAGTTCCATTTATCGGACCACGCTTCGGCTACCAAGGCTGGTACACCATCGACGCCCCATCTCAGGAACACTTCGCAAAGTCACAGCAACCTCAAGGCAGCCTTGAAAAGGCACAGCTATCCCAAGAAAACCTCGAAAAGGCGCAGCCTGTCTCGTCCCCAAGGCCAGCCTCTAGCCGCATCGACTCTCAGCTCCTTGCACCCATGAAGCCACTGGGAGCCTACCGCCTCGGAAGTACAAGGGCATCAACGGTAAACCTTGATTTCGAAGCCATTAGCCCTACGAGCACAATGTTTGTCGAGAGCACCGCGGTCCAGGTCCAAGTCATCGCTCGACACGACCCCAAGGAATCCATCGCTTCGATTAGCGGACGCCAACACAAGCGAGTTCCTTCTACAACACCATATATCTATGACGTTGGAGGAAGACGCCAGACCGGTGTCAGCTCTCTCTCTTCCATCTCTTCCGGCTTTGGCGACGGCGATATTGTTGTCACTCCCACCAACAATACCATCCAGACCATTCCTTCACAACCTGCACCCGCGACCCTTCCCTCTCGACTGACAACATGGCGATCCACCAGCACGCTTGGTCGGCGGGACACTGATACCTCTTCTGGCCGGCGGGATACCGTGTCCACTGAGGTTTCTGTGGATTTCCGCCCACGATTCCACAGTGTTAATTCGTGGGTGAAGCAGCAGAACGGACATCTACGACGGGCTCAGCGCCAGCAGGAGAGCAGCCCTGATGGAAGTACTCCTCCCGTGCCCGCCCTGCCACCGCCTATTGAGCAGGACTTTGGGCTTATGATGCCAGACGGTGAGAGACCGCGACCCGTGGAGATGGTGTGAGGCTTCTTTAGTATAGTATCTAGTTGGGTAGGGGAGGTGTTTATGAGTCGGTGAAAGGAGTATGGATTGGAAAACATGGGTGGCAGGGCCATACACACGGAGGTGGAGTCTTTTTTGTTCTGTTCGAAATGTACAAGCAAACCGCATAAAAACAAAGTATATACTCAAAGCTTCTATGTCTATGAATTGACTGGTTTCTTCGTTACTCCTTTTTGAGTCATGGGACTTTGTCGATGTTTTCCAGGGTTGACCGTGTCTATTTGGAAGGGTACATGTCCCAGAAGCCAATCTCCAACTATCAATTGTCAGCAAGACATATTCTCATCGGATTGTGTAAAGGGGGAATCAATTACCTTGAGGCCCTTGATAAAGATCTGGACGAGCTCCTCAATTCGAGATGGCGACTGTAGCTGAAGGTGCTTCTCAAGCAGTTCTGCGTTGCTTTGTTAGTCCTCACATAGGGGAGTGTGAAAAGGGCCTCGAGACGTACCGGATCCCAGCCTAACAGCCTGGGTGTAGTCATCCTCATTATAGTTCTTGATCCACGCCCAGTACGTGTTGTTCTCTTGAACAGTATCCTTGTGATCGCGCAGCATCCTAGCGACGGCACCATAACCGAGGAGGCAAGGGGCGAGGGCCACCTGGAGACCGAGCCAGTCGCCGTTCTGGCCAATGTCGAGGACGTAGCGGGTGTAGGCGGTGCAAGCTAGAGGCGTTTCAGTAAGGTTGCAGACGGAACGGGGAGAGGGGAGGTTGGTTTACCCTGCTTCTCCTCGGTGGCTTGGATCTCGGCGACGGAAATGCCAAAGGACTCGCAGTATGTGGTGTGCAGCTTGAGCTCGTGCATGATGTGCTGGACGATCTCGGTGGCCTGGAGAGAGAAGCGTGTGAGTTGGAATGATGGGTCATAGTTGGGAAGAGAGCTTACTCTGGAGATATCGTCGACGTTCTGCACCTTGTACGCCGCGAGAGCGTTGGCACGCGAGAAGTGTATCTTGAAGAGTTTCTGTTAGACGTGTTCCTTTGTGTCATGGTGGACTCTACGTACCAAGTAGAGATAGTCTTGAACAATGTATCCCTTGAAGGACTCGAGAGGGAGTGTTCCATCGCCAAGGGCCATGACAAAGGGGTGGTACACAAACTCTCTCCACACGTCACGGACGTCAGGGCGCTCAAGGAGCCATTCGATAAAGTAGCCCCTATTCCCGAGTTAGCAAGAATCTGTTCAAGAGATGGAGTGTGTAAAACTTACGGAGCAAAAGGAAGCGTATAAGTTGAGTGGAAGTGGTTCAGGGGACCGTGACCCTTGCCGAGACCTGGTGCAGTCCTGATGGCAGCCTCGATGTATCGGCATGCCGAGCGAACAGCCTTGGGAGCGTCGAGTCCCTTGGCCAAGTTGGACGCAATGGCCGCTATGTCATGGTCAGCTTGATCTCAGGGGCTAGTGTGAAGATAAACTTACACGCCAGAGAACATCCAGTTCCGTGGGTGCTCGTGCTGGCCTGGTACGGGCTTTGCACCCTAACGACCTCGTTGTCACCGCCGACCAGAACGTCGACGACAAACTTCCTCTCCTCTTCAGTAGTAGCCACAGTCAGGTCCTCCTTCATGGGGACATGGCCACCCTTGACAAGCACCCACTTGGGTCCCAGAGTCTGGATACTCCGCGCCACAGCCTCAAGGTCATCGACGTTGCGAACCTCAGGAGCAGACTGGCCGTTCTGCGAGAGAATGAGGAATGCCTCGGGAATGTTGGGCGTGAGAACCGTGGTGTGAGGGAGGAGGTGCTTGCAGAGATGCTGGACGGCTTCGTTGGGGAGGAGTGTCGCTCCAGAGGTTGAGACCATGACCTGCAAGTGTGAGAAGGGAGGATAAATCAGAGATGGAGGATGAAACTTACGGGATCGACGACGAGAGAAGGGATATTGTGCTTGACAACAATCTTTTCAACCATCTCTATCGTCTCTGCAGCAGCAAGCATGCCTGTTTCGTGGTGTCAGCTTGCCTTGCTAAGTTAAACGCTGACACTCTCAGACTCACCGGTCTTGATAACATCAACACCAACATCCTCAACGCAGGCTTCAATCTGCTGAGCCACAAACTCGGCGGGAATGACGTGGATGGCCTTGACGCCCTGGGTGTTTTGCGCCGTGAGGGCCGTGGTGGCCGTCATGGCGTAGCAGCCATGGGCGGCGATGACCTTTTGGTCCGCCTCGAGTCCGCTGCGAATAAGCAAACGTTAGCAAGTGAATCTTGAGGAGATGGAGCCTTCTGAGCTAGATGCCGTTGCATCGAAAGATGAGGCTCAACTCACGCCCCGCCCGAACTGTCCGACCCAGCAATGACCAGCACTCGTCCCTGAGTCATGATGATATATCCTCGTCAAACCAAGATAATGTATCTCTTTAGGAGGGAAGATGAAAAGGTCTATGATATATATGAGAAGAGATGTCTCCTGACTGTTTATCGGTCGTCAAGTTAAACTGGCAGCTTAATCCCGCGTCTCGCGCTGGGGTTATGCCCGGAGTCTTATTCGGGTACAGTCAGTGGGGCCCATCACCTCAGCATGTCATGGTGGTGACACGCCAACTTCATGATGTCTGGGCGTGAATTGCGAGGAAAATGCGCATTTTGTTTTATATCTGGATGGTTCATGCTGAGTATGGTTGTAGTTGATGATCTGAGCTTCGTACCAAAGCCACCGACCTGTAGCGAAATAGGATGATACAAGACTAGGTAGGTATTGGAGGCCAGTGGTGAAGAGGACTTGGAACAAGCGAGAGAGGGCACCTGTTCAGTTACCAACACTTGAGATGCCAGAGAAGGACAATGATAGGCAGGTTCAAGAAGAAGAAACCAACAAAAAGAAGAGAAACAAGAACAAATAGCAACCAACGCGGCCATCTACAAAGCAAAGACACCCAAGCCAGCGTACAAACATGGGCAAACTTGTCTTCGACGCAACACCAGCCAAGCCTCTAGCAGGTCCTATAGTCTAGTGGTCAGGACGTTGGATTGTATGTTCTCAACCACTCACAAGGTCACCCGTGGATCCCCTGACTAACCTCCAACAGTTGATTATCAAACAAGATCCCCTTCCAAAGGCCCCAGTTCGAACCTGGGTAGGACCTTGATCTTTCCTTTTTGTCCTTGTCGACAGTCTTTCTTTTTGTTGTGCACTCTATCGAGTTTCGATGAGATGTGGGTTTAGTTGTGCATGTGGTGACGGAAGGTTGTACGACATGCGGTGTGAATTGTTGTCCTACCAACAACCCAATGGGAATCAAAGATTATCATTTGATGTTTGCTTCGAGTCTTTGTTCCACATGATGTAAAGATGCAATTCGAAAAGTTCACTTAAACATCTATTCGTGTAGATGACGCATCAAAATCTTCATATCATGGGAACCGTCTTGTAATCTTCGTCACACTACCGGACGCCGTCCACAATGTTTTTCATCCCCTCGACCTCTCCCCACCTCGACGAGGAACGCTCTAAACAAATGGATAATGCCCCAGATTGCTTCAAGATAGGTACCAACCCACAGTCCACTGGCCACGCTCCCCTGGCCTGACCACGCCCCTTGACTCCTTGCCAAAGAAACTCCTTGATCCGAAATCAAGCCTTGACCCTGGCTCCCTGACCTGCTTGCCATAAACGGATATATACAGCTGCCAAAATCCGATCGTCTCTCTGACTTTTCATCGCCTGCTCCCAGCGTGCCCTCATCATTGCTGTCGTTGGTATCGTACAGTCGAAGCTTCATCAACCCCCTCTTGGCCTCATGTCTAAAAGAAGCCACGCCATTCTCCTGCTACTATCCCCTGGAGCCGCTAGCGCCTAAGGTTGAGCGGTGCTGGCGTCAAGTCTGCCGGCGGTCCAAGCGGTTCGCTCACGCTCCGCTGTCTCTCCGTCCTATCGTCCCCAGAACTGGCTTCACCATCATTGCTCTCCTCGCTCTCACTGTCATCGCTGCTGCTGTCACTATCGTCTTCCTCCTCGTCAAAGACGATTTGCCGCATCACATTCTTGTCGAAGAGGTCAATAACCATCCTTCGTACACCCAGCCGGTAGTGGTTCCATTCCATCGCGCTCATGACTTCCTTAAAGAACTGCGTGCTTCGGAACGCACTTGGCTTATGTACTCTCAGCTTCTGAAGATCCGTGAGCGCCTTCTTGTAGAGAACCATATTCCCTAGGTCGACAATGAGCTCGAGGACCCTCGTGTTCACATCCGCTTCGCTCAGCAGAGGTGGGAGCTCTGCTGGTTCAAGGGGCGGGCGAGCTGCGCGTGGAGGTGGTGGCTCCTGTGCAGTACACTGACTGTTAGGCAGAGTGATTGAAGCCACTGTCTTTTGCTTCCACGGCGCCAATGAGAGCAGCCTGGATAGGTCATTGGGGATACAGAATCCCAGCGAGTTGCCCATCGGCGTCGTGTTGGCATCCCAACCGTTCTCTGATAGAATCTCCAGGCCATGAGTGGAGCGAGAGATCAGACCTAGCACAAAGAATGCTGTACCACGAAGGCTCATCACTTCGTGTTGCTCAGCGATCTTGATGATCTGCTCCACCACGTCGCTGGATTCCAGGAAAGGAGCTCCGAGCTCCATCGACCCAACATTGCCGACTGCCCATAGGCAGCCCTTGACCTTGGTAAGCATCTCTGCGTCGCCCTTGTCCATCCCGTGCTCACGGATTGTGGCCGCAAACTCTTCAAAATGGCCCTTGTCACTGAGAAGCCTGCAACCCTCCTGAGTGCGGGTCAACTCGCGGTAGAAGTGTGGCGGCACGTGGCTATCGTGGAAATCACCATCCATCTCGCCGTCATCAAACAGACTCATGCGATGGTTCTGCTCGTCCGGATCGGTCAAGAAAGCCTTGGCTAGACTGGCCTCGATGACCTTGACGTATGTGTCGTTTCGTCCCAAGAACCAGTCATCCATCTCGTTGCTGATATAGTCCAATCCGTCTAGGTAATGGTAGCCGATAGATGTCGACAAGAACCGCAGTAATAGAGGTGCACCAATCTCTCCCAGGTGATCCAGAGCCGGCCTGCATTCGACGATGTACTCTAAATACGTCTTTCGATTGCACGCCTTCTCCAGGATCTTAACTGCTGTTGCGCATACCTCGATCTCAGGGTCATATAGTTGCGTTACCAGGAGCTGAATCGCCCACTTCGAATCGCTCAACCCACCCTGTCGCGACACTGGACGAATCGCATATTTTCGAAGTACGTTGGTGGCATGGATTCGAATGTCCTTGGTGCCGGCTGTCAAAGCCTTGGAAACCAGCACCCGTGGGTGGCCTTGGACGCTGTAGTCAAAACTGGACAGCAGCAGCTTGATGAGGTCTGGCCGCTGCTTCAGGTCGACAATGTGGTACATCATGTTGAACATTCTCCATCTGTCCAGCAATTGAAGTCCCTTTGGGTCGCCGGTGAGGACACCCAGCATCGCGAAGTAACCCGCACAAAGAGTATCGGAAACTCTGTCCCTAGAAAACATGGGATATTGAGCTGTGAGCCCACTGGTCTAGGTAGTTGTTAGAAGTATATCATGGACAACAAGGTAATATCTCTTACTGGGTCGCATTGCGCCAGGCACTCGGCAATCTGCCTTAGCAGTTTGCTGTCCGCCAGAAACTTGATGCCCTCTGGAGATTGCAATAGGGAGTGCATCAGAGCACATCCCGCCCTGACGTATTTCTGGGTTCCACGTGTATTCTTGACGTCCGCAAACCTGTATTTGAATGGCCGATAGAAGCTAATGATTCTCTTCATGAACTTGGACGCCTTGATTGCCTCCTCGAGACGCTTGCCACTCTGGAGCGGGCCATCAATGACCTTGATGATAGTTTCCCAGTTCCACTTGGTGTAGTTGGAACTATTGAGCACGTTGCTGTCAATGAGGAGTTGCCTGAATGTAGTGTCGTCAAAGACAACAGACTGGTTAGACTTTGGTGCTTCATCCAGGGACGTCAAATCAGCCAGGCTATTGCTCGAGGGCAGGGCCCCAGATACGGCGCCTGAAGGTGCGCTTCTGAACAATGTCCGACTGACGCTGCTAATTTGGTAGACTATACCAGAAGCAACCCAGTGGTTATTGTCGTCGAACTTGGCCGCCGATGAAAAGAGCTCTGGAAGAAGATGGAGCTCCGCACTCCAGGAAGGAGGTAGGAGGCGGCTCGAAAGCTTGAGCACTTCGCCGATCAGGAGTGTCGTCTTGCGCTGAAGAGTTGGGTTTTCATCCTCTCGGGCAATCTTTAAAAGAATGTGGAGGAGATCAGCCTTGATAAAAACAGCGAGCAGCAGGGCCGTGTAGTGCTCGACAAAGTTCTGCTCGCCATTATCTTCTTCAACAAATGATGAGATGCCCTTGTCCTTGGCATTTGGTGACTTCAGATTAGCCACTCTGCCATACGTCGTCAATCTTCTTCCAGCCAGGAATGAAGTCGCCCACCCAGGTGATTTGATCCTCAGGAGCGAGAATACAAGATCGAGTACCGTCTCGCGGATCGTGTCATTCGGTAGTAGCATGCTTGTGATGAGGGATCTAACCGCACGGAAATTGTACATGCAGAGAGCTTGAAGTCCTGGCCATGACTTCAAGGCCGTGGCGATGGCTTTGGAGTTCTGCTTGAGGACACTCTCGTTGGTGAGGAGTTGATCGGTGAAGACGGTGAAGAGCACCTCCAGTCCGTAACCGGGTTGTAAGAATCTTCGTCTCCGTGGTGAGTCGAGGAGGTATAAAAACGCAGATGCCAAGCTCTCTGGGGCTTTGTAGATGCCCTCTGAGAGCGCCTCGGACAATGGCCCAACGCCTCCAGATGCCACCAGCAGCGCTGGGTCTTTCACTAGAATCTCGGCCAGCGTCTCAATGCAGATGGGTCGTAGACGATCAACGTCCTGTTCTGCAGCTTGAGCGTTTGTGCGCCGATCTTCCCCATGCTCAGCGACAGCAACAATGGTGCGCACGACCGCCCTCGACACCTCTTTCACTCCGCCCTTCACGTCGAGAAAGGCACGAACGAACTTGAGGGCCTGCTCACGTTCGACGTCTGCCTTCCGATAATTGTTCAATGATCTAAGAGGGTCAATAACTGAACACTTTGGTATCTTCAACTGCGTACCTTATGACCAAATAATCGGTATTCAAGCTTCGAATCCTCTTCAGGGAGGCCACATCTGAGATGGCATATCTGGTCATCCGGTAACCAGCGGCAACCACTTCCCGACTTTCGCTCAGGAGCATGACCTGCATACGGAGCCCAAAGACTGACCAAACCAAGTCATACTTGAGGGTTGGATATCGCTTGAAAAGGTCGACCAACTGGTTTCCCCGTGAGACGTAGTACTCGGGCATCATGCCCTCGACCTCCAATGCCTGGAGGAGTTCAGCCAGCGCAAAGGTTGGGCTTTCCGTCGACTCTTCAATGTCGGATCCTATTACGGATCGCGACACGCTCTGCGGTGAGCGCACTTCATTAGTTCTGCTGGATTCGAGAACATTGCTCTGGGTTCGGTTTCGTGTCGGTGTGGTTGGCGGGGCCTTTCGTGTTTGCTGAGCATCCGAAATCCTCTGGCGTAGTTCTCTGATGCGCGAGTTACTGGCGTTGAGTTCTGCCTCAACCTTCAGTCGTTGCTCTTTGGTCTGCTTCGCCTTCTTAGAGTTGAGCGCCTCGAGCATGTTCTCGCTACCCTCCTTGATCTTCATCTCGCGGTTGAGCCGTTCCTTGAGGCCTGCCAGGTTCTTCTCTGCCATGGAATCCCCGTCATCCTCTTCCACCTTGTCCATGAAACTGCCTGGGTATACTGAAGCGGCGTCGGTCCGACTCCCTGCCCGGCTGCGCAGCTCCGAGCTGAAGCTTCCTGGGGCAACATTGAGGCTGCTCCCGCGAGGCGCAAAGGATACGGCTGAGGCTGATAGGTTGCGTGCGTTGGCGCCATTCGGCGGCTGGAGGCCCGAGCCATCGCGGTCGAAACTGGTGCGTCCAGATAACTGTTGAGGGAGGTTCTGCTGAGAGGAATGGCTCGGGGGGGTCATGCCCTTCTGGGTCGCGGCAGAGGAGCTCAGCATGACGACGGCGAGCGGCCCACCGGTTGGGACGGGGCCCTGGCGCGGAAGTAGTGCATTCGTCGATTGCTGAAGCGGTTGAGAGATTCGTTGCGGCGAATGCGATCGCGGTCGGGGGTATAATTACGATGTCGACGGAGGGGGAGAGATCGTTCGCGTGAAGGCGGTATCAAGGCAATAGCGACAACCTCGATATGATATGTATAGAATAGACCGCGTTTGGTCTGACTGTCGTGCTCAGCGGGCGTTAGAGGGGATGTCGAAAGTCTGTCCACCGAAATCTGAGTTCAAGGGAAGCTCCGACCAGGCTAGAGATGGGCGGAGACGGTTGTTGGAGGTGGTTACGTGGAGGTGGAGGTGGAGGCTCTGCAGCCGCGCGAGCATGAGCTACAGCAAATGATGCAGCCGCGAGGAGGAGGTTGAGAGGGGGGACCAGATCGCCAACAGAAGCAACAACCAGATGCCCTACGCCAACACCAGAGCGAAACGAGGGAGGCTCGAGGTGCAGGGCGACAGGGTTTCGAGCAACGAGCGGCGTGGTGATTGGAGGATCAAGACGGAGGTTGTTGGCCTTGCGGGCAGCCAGAGTGGAGGAGGGACCCGGCCAGGCGGTGATGGCGAGGGGAGGTGCATTGTAAGCAGGCACTAGAAGTGCTGGTCAGCCACTGTAGCTGCAGCCTGCTTCAGTGGCTCGAAGGCCCAAGGAGAATGCTGCAGGCCGTTTGAGGCCGCTGAGATTGGTGGTGGCATTCCTAAAAGCTGGGGAACTAGACGGGATGGACGGGAACGATCCAATATCAACACATGGAGAGGGGGATCCATTAATAGCATTTGAACTCTTTATTCCTTGCAAGGCTGTTTCTAGTTGTTTCATGGAGATGATTTTCGTATGGATATCACGAATATTCTTGCAAACCCTAACAATGATACAACCGAATTGTTCCTGTCCTTGTCTTGTCCTCGAGAATCTGTCCCAACTGTCAGTGGTCGAGGCATCATGGGAGACACCTCCATTTGTACCTCAGGCACCTCCGATTCGAGTCCGGCTCGAGGACTTTGCTTCTTGCCGAGTCGTACACCTCGGCTTCACTCGTCAACGCGAGAGAGCGACTCAAAAACCTCTGAAATCATGCCATTTAGAGTCACATCAAGGCTAGGATTGGCTTCTACTGGCAGATAAGATGCCAGACACACCATACGGGCCAGATAAGAAACGGCAGGTCGAGATAACGTGGGTTAGAAGCTGGAACCGTCCAGGCGGCTCCCGATGCGCGGCGCCCCAGGGAATCGGCGTCCTCCGCGCCCGGGAGCCGACCCTCGTCTCCCCATGAGGGCCGTCGATTCGCTGCCCAGCGCTTCTGCGCGCTTCAACAAATTCCTCGGCCACCGGCGCTGTCTTCTCGTTGATCGGGGCGTCCGTCTCCGTCCGCCGTTGGGGCTGTCACTGTCGCCTCCGGAGGAGGAGGGGGGGCTGACGTCTCAGGCCGAGTCTGGAAACGGTTATATATTAGAAGCTTATCTCCTCCTCTTCATGTCTAGAGTCTGCTTGTCCTCAGCTCCTTCTTCACTGCCTCCTCTCTCAGACAAGAGTCACATCAAAGTTGATCAATCATTCACTGACGTCTTTCCGTCACATCCAATTCTGGTGCAACGGATACCTTGTCTGGCCCGGATCCCTGCAGTATCAATTACACTTGAACCCTTCCGTGTCCATGCCTCAGTCTTTCACCTCGAGACCAAAGAAATCATCCGCCATGCCTTATGTATCTGCTGCCCGCTACGGCAAGGACAATGTCCGCGTCTGCAAGGTCGACCGTGATGCCTCCACTGGCATCCAGACCGTCACTGAGATGACCGTCTGCTGTCTTCTTGAGGGAGAGATCGAGACCTCGTACACCGAGGCCGATAACAGCGTCGTCGTCGCCACCGACTCCATCAAGAACACCATCTACATCACGGCCAAGGAGAACCCCGTGAACCCTCCGGAGCTGTACGCCTCTATCCTCGGTAGCCACTTCATTCAGAAGTACAAGCACATTCACGTTGCCAACGTCAACGTCAAGACTGTCCGCTGGACGCGCCTGGCCATTGACGGCAAGCCCCATCCTCACAGCTTCTTCAAGGATGGCGAGGAGACGCGGAACGTCGAGGTCCGCGTGAGCCGCCAGGATGGCATCCAGATCAAGAGCTCCATCGTCGGCCTGACCGTCCTCAAGAGCACCGGCTCTGCTTTCCACGGCTTCGTCCGTGACGAGTACACCACCCTGCCAGAGACTTGGGACCGCATCTTCTCGACCGACGTGGACGCTTCATGGAAGTGGAACACCTTTGAGAACGCTGCGGCTGTCCAGGCCTTTGCCCCCAAGTTTGATAAGGCTTGGGAGGTGGCACGAGCCGTCACCCTCAAGATCTTTGCCGAGGATGACAGTGCCAGTGTTCAGGCCACTATGTACAAGATGGCTGCTCAGATTCTGGAGACCGTGCCCGAGATTGACACTGTCGTCTACGCACTACCAAACAAGCACTACTTCGAGATTGGTAAGTTTATACAAGACTTGTTCCCTGAATCTCACATGAATACTAATCCTCTTCTTAGATCTGAGCTGGCACAAGGGCATCAAGAACACGGGCAAGGACGCCGAGGTCTATGCTCCTCAGTCTGGACCCAACGGGCTCATCAAGTGCGAGGTGTCCCGCGACACTCTGCAGTCAAGGCTATAGATACTAGAGGATTGTGCTGCTAAGATGGCATTCGTGCGGAATGATGAGATATGACAAACCCGGCAGAAAGAGAGTGATACCAAGAGACTGTTAGACTCAGATACCTACTATGCCAGGCGCAATTAATATGGAATTTTGATATAACCATCTTCTCGTAACCTTTGTGCTCACCCGTGTGTAATTTGCCTCCCTACACAGAGCAGCCGGTTGAAGGACGTGCTGAGATCCAGCAATCGTAAAAACTCGTTGTCGATTGCTTAAAGCTAGGTCATGAGATGCCCACAATATTGGTACAGATAGTACAAGACGTCCCCAATTCATCCGCACTATTTCTACAGCATGATCGCACTGCCTTCGTCCTCAACCCTCCAATACGCTCTCATAATCTGTTCTTGTCCGCGTTACGGACCTTCTCCACAGCCTTCTCCCAGCCCTGCTTTCCAACCTGGACACCGGAGAACCGTATCAAGTTCTGCTTGTACGGGTGGGCCTCGCCCTCGAACGCCTTGAGTCTCGCCAGTCGCTTATCCCGCAGTCGGTTCTTGGGCAGCATTCCGCGCACAGCCTTGCGTAGCACCTCGCTACCACCGTGCTGCTCCATGAGCACGTCCATCGTCACCGTCTTGAGGCTACCGGGTCGGGTAGTATGTCTGTAGTACGGCTTCTGCCACTTCTTGCGGCCGGTTGTGTGGAGGGCCGCGCAGTTGGTCACCACGACGTAGTCGCCGCAGTCGGTAGAGGGGTCGAAAATCGGCTTGTGCTTGCCCATGAGGAGGACAGCGATGCGCGAGGCGAGACGGCCGAGGGAAGGGGGCGTTACGCCGGGCTGAGTCGAGAGAGTGGCATGGGGGGCGGAAGCAGAAACGCCGTGCCATACTCGGGAGTAGGCCAGCCTCGTCTGTTGTGGTGGTGTCAATGGATGTGAACTGGCCGAGATACCACGGGTTTGCCTACCAGACCGAGCGTTTGAGACATTTTGACGGCTTACGAGAGGTCAATCCCTCTAGGAGAATGACTTCAGTCGGTTTGAGTTGGCCACAGAGCCCGGTGGAGGAGAATTGGGTCGTCAATGAAGCTGCGCTTAGCCGTATCGCAACACCTTCAACTCGCTCAATGAAAGTTTGATGCCAAGCCTCAATTGATGACTAAGATAGAGCCTCCATCACGTGCTTCCACGATGATCCCGAAGTCGGTGGCCCACTCCCGGGATGGCAGGGATAATTCCCGATGGTATCACTCGGTTTAGGTGGATTTCAAAGCAACAAATCTACCTCCTCAAAAAATGACGCCCAAGATCACGCCTCCTCGGGCACTTGCTGCTGCATCTCTTCTTGCCATAGCTGGATATTCCGCATACCAATACAGAGCCTCCCGCCTCAATTCTAAGAACACACCTCCCGCTGGTAGGTAGTCTTCATGCACGGTGCTCTCTCTTACACCGGCAGTATGGGCTAACGGCACTTAGCAGCACCCGGCAAGATGACCGTGGACAACTCGTTTGAGGTGCGCCCGAAGCTCGCAGAAATGAGTCACGATTGAGAAAAGGGGACGAGGGGAGTAGAGGTTGAGACATGAGGCTCAGGGATACTAATGAAACACCTCGAAAACAGACCCTCTTCGCCGTGCCGTTGTCATGTGACGGCTGTATCAAGGCGGTTTCAGACTCGCTATACAAGCTCGGTGGCATTAGTAACGTCGAGGGCAACCTGAAGGACCAGTTGATCTCTGTCAAGGGCACAGGTAAGTCGAATTGAGCAATTGAAGTTGTGCACGTGCTAACTGTCACATCTCAGCTGCCCCTTCGGCCATCGTGGAAGCTATTCAGGCAACAGGCAGAGACGCCATCTTGCGTGGATCAGGATCCTCAGACAGCAGTACGTGCATTTTCTCATCAGCATTTACTGTGGCGGTTTTAAACAGCCATTGAGATGTTATATTCACACATGCACGCCATATGACTAACCTGGAGGACCTGTACAGGTGCCGCTGTAAGCATCCTCGAGACTTTCGACGACCCCGTAGAAGGACGTTATGAAGAACCAAGCCGGGACGTAAGAGGGCTGGCACGGATGGTTCAGGTTAGCTCAGGACGAACACTTGTTGACTTGACGGTCCACGGTGTCACCCCAGGAAAGTATCGGGCCTCGATCCGCGCATTCGGAGACCTGAAGGACGGTGCACGATCAACTGGACCTGTGTGGTCGGGAGGAGAGAAGGAACTCCGAGGTGATTTGGGAGAGGTGGAAGTTGGTGAGAATGGAAGGGGAGCAACGTTTCTGGACCACGGATTTCAGATTTGGGAGGTCATCGGGCACGCCATGGTGCTGACCCAGCAAGAGGAGGGACCTGAGGGACTCAAGAACGATAAGGACACCGTCTTGGGCATCATCGCACGAAGCGCGGGCATGTGGGATAACGACAAGACGGTGTGCTCCTGCACTGGCAAGACGCTCTGGGATGAGCGCAAGGATGAGGTCAAGAAAGGCATGCTCTAAGGACGAATGGCACCTCGAGGTGTAGTACCGGATGAAGCGGCCGTCGAGCCATAAGCTCCGATCCTGCAATATTGCCAATACTGCCAAGGGTGCAAAGGCTACTCTGACCAATGCTGCCGTATTCGTGGTGTGATGCAAGTCCAGCCTCGAATTCTGCTCGTCCATTCTGTGTTGTCTCCCCGCAAACTTGAAACCAGTCCCGTGCCAGCAAGGCATGCCCTGAGAGTGACAGGTGAAGGATCTCTGGCGTATCGACCGTGCTGCGGCGAAAGGTGGTGCGATATCTTGCCTTGGGGACCAGATCGAGCATGGGTATGAGCGATGATATCGTTCGATGCCCCCCGCGTATGGCATACGACCACGATAACTCTAGGCTTTACGCGCCGTTGAGCCGTGGGAAAATATGTTATTCTGATACTGGAAAAACCAAGGCGTTCAGGGTTGTAATTAGTGCCTGCTGGTACAAGCTCCCGCGGACATAGGAACACTCGTCCGTAGACTGGTGAGGCAGGACGAGGCATGGCATGGTGTCGTGCACTGGGCACCTTGTCATCTCGATTTCTCGTCAAAGTCCAAATGCCGGACGAACGGTGTGTGGATCTCTGATGGCACTGACTTCAGGAGGCTCAAGATCTACCGGGACGAAGATGAAACCTTCGATTCCAGCCACAGAATCAAGAAGTAGCAATGCGAGACGACGGTTCAAGCGCAGTTTGCATTGAATATCCCGTAGTTTGGAACTTGACGTCAGTTAGCTCGTTAGTGGAGAAGAGGAGGGGGAATCCACCGATCCCATGCCGGTAGGTTCCGGGTACCAGCTTGACAGGTTTTTTGGAACGGGGGGAGAAGATGAGACGAAGGGCGACAGGGACAGGAGGTGGTTTTGTGTGAGAAAAGAGGCGGGTGTGTGATGCAGGTGTTGGTGTAGCATGAGGCTGGACGATGGTGACACTGCATTGAACAACTCGGCTCTTCAGGGGTTAGAATGATTTGACTCGAGGTTGAAGATGGAAGGTGAGAGGTGAGATATGAAAACAGAAAACAATTTGATTGTAGTTGATGCGCATTTGTTAGACATGGTGAACCTTGATGGATGCGGCTGAAGCCTTGTAATCTGGTTGGCCATGCCTTTATTGACGCTTCCACAGCCACAACCCTTCCAGTGTTGCTGGACCACTTTGTCAAAGTTAACCTGTAGTGGAGTCTGATTTGCCAACTGATTAAGCAATCTTCTAGAAATCGATTGTCTGAAGGCTAGTTTGGTTCCTGGCTCGCGGGTTCCTGAACTCTGATGAAACTAGATCATAGTCGTCAATCAGGACTAGAAGTTGACGATGCATGTTAGATCTAACAGCTCAACCCCAACATAATCTCCGGCATTGGAACGTTTCCAGCGTCTTGGTGCCTGAAAAGACACCCAAACGTCTGGAAACTTGCCAGTCTCGGGCTGTAACCCTCACTGGTGCCCCCTGTCTCCCGGAACAGGAGCAAGCCGGTGGATAAAACGTGTCAGTTACCAGGACTATCCAACATCCCCCAACGATGACCAGGGGGAGGGGTCCCGATCTGGCGGTGGACTTGCCCTAACCAAAGAGGCAAAGTCTGGTTGGCATGTACAAGAGCAGGAAAAATTCCCAACAGGGAGGTCTCTTGGAGATGGGATGAAGAACTTGAGTGTGTGTGTGGCTAGTGGGCAGCTGTTGGGTCTGATGCGTGTTGAGTGGGCGCATTAGTGCACGACCTGGGCGGTAACCGTCGCAAGGGATAGGCTGGAAGGTTTTCGAGGTGAATATGGGAGGGATCCATGCGAATGAGAGAGTAAACGTACATACTCTGTGGATGTCACGATGTTGAAGTCGTCATCAATTTCAGCAAAAAAAGCTGTCGGTGCCGGTTTCTTCCTCTGTTTCCCGCCGCCATAGCTCGGCACCGGACGCCAAGATCGCTTGAGGTTCTTGTTCTGGTGGTTGCTGGGGTTGGATCTCGGCTCTATTGGTGAAGAAGAGGCATAGCTCGAGCATGATCATTTCATCACATCTAAATTTGTCCTTCTTCCACCGCAGCTGCACCGCAAGCTCCACAGGTGCTCTCCTCGCATCTCGGTAAAAAGTCAAGTGCCACTCCAAGAGGTTTTCACCATCCCGTGCGTGCCCTTCCCTTGGGATCCGAAGACTTGGAAAGCCTCAATCGAGGAAAGTGGCTGCCCTCCAAGACGCAATGCATCGATAGAGTTGCTCTAGCATCCTGCGGGGGCCGTCACGCAAATCTCGTCATGCCAGCTCCATCACGGCGCTTAGAGGTCTGCCTTGGGATGGGACGGACAGGTGCGCACACGTCATTCGACGCCGACGGCGTGGATGTCGTTGGCCGTCTCCCACGGCCTATTAGCCTCGTGGCTGGGGTGGACAGGGTCTGTGGTCTTCGATGTTATGCACAAATGGCGGAGAGTGCATCTGGCATCCATGGGATGGATGGAGATGGAGCTCGAGAAAGGGAATGGATCCATTCCTGCCCGGTGAAGCTGCTCAGATAGGCGCCGAGGGGTGGGCCGTCCAAGGGCTCCAGCGATCCCAGGACCCTGAACGGGGGGGCAGTTGCCCAATCAGAGCACCCGGCGGGGACTCAGCAACACCTGTGACAGTCGCTGCAGCAGGTGTGAAGAGCGCTCGGCCTCCCACGCAAAACCCCCGGCTCAGGACAGAGAGAGCGATCAGAGTTCGCATCACACCGTTCGATTCTGGAAAGGCATCTGACGAGGCTGAAGAGTGCAGTGGTTCGATCGGGGAGGAGGGGGAGTAATCGTGGATGGTAGCTAAACCACCTAGTTGTCCGAGCGAGGCCTATATCACATCTATATTTGTCCGTCACATCACACCTTGGATTGCTAGGGTGACGGCGGCAGATAGACGACCGATAGTCAAGGAGATAGAACTCATCTCATGGAACAGAGCCTTGGAGTAACGGGGAGTCCGAGATGAGCTCAAACCCGGTCCGGTAAGAAAGAATACAATGCTTTTGCTGCATCAGGCTGGTGGTCGATCAGACGTTGTACATCAAACGTCTAAAGCATGCACTTGAAGTGTCATTGGAGATCCGTGAGACACGGCAGCGCGAGAGAGGAGAGAAAAACGTGTAAAACCCCTGCTGCACATCCCCCTGACCCGCCAGCAGGAGGTGGTTGTAGAGTAGAGGCACGTTGGGCCCTACAACGTAGTCTCTCTCAGTAGTCAGCCGGGTCTGTGTGACGGGCCAACTTCACGACCAATTCGGATCGTCTCTACGCGCTGGCTCTAGCCCCTTCAGCCACTCACCATCTTGCGCACGACATGGCATCTCTGGCCCTGCTGCATTAAATCACGTCCATCACCAGACCATCGGTTCTTGGCTCGTCTTGTCGTCGATTATCGACGACTCGCGTGGCTCCGATTCTTGTGAAATGCGATTCCATTCCCTGCATTAGCATCGAAGACGGGCAGAGAAACATCCCACTTACACCGACCCTTTGCGTGGCCGACTTGGAGCATCGCCAGACTGCGCACTCGCCCCATTGTTTCCATGAGCAATATAATTGACCAGCTGGCCCGTTTCATCAGCCTCCTCGATATGCCTAACCACCTGCAACCTCTTCTCTCTCAGTACCAGATCGACACTTGATCTCTCAGCTCTGTTGGGCATTGCACTGCACAGCACCGCACCGCAGAGGCCGGATATAAGCGCTTGGCAACCAACCACCAGCAATATCATCTACACAACAGCCATCCAAGCCAAGCCAACAGGCACAGGTTAAAAAAAGACTGCCAGATCACCTAGCAATCAATAACCCGTGTCTCCCTACTCTAATCTAATCTCGCACCGATCATCACAAGACAGCCGAAGCCCAATCTCATCCCCGAGCTTAGCTTGACTCGACTCTTGTCCTGCTAGGGGCAACGCCACTGATCCGGCTGCCAAGCCATCGAGACATTGGCAGTGAACCAATTGCTTGCTTCAGGCGAAAGGCACCAACCGTTTCGCTCCATCAGCACGGGCAACACCGCTCCTTGCCCCCCTGTTCCCTTGTGCTGGTGCCGTTAGACCTAACCTTTCGCACCCTCACACGCCCCCGTGGCCTTGGCCGTGGCCCCCCCGTACCGTGCCTAGCGTGCCTGCCCCGCTGGGACACCACAGGCCACAGGTGTACCTGCCCACTGCTGCCCGCCCGCCATCCGAATAATAAGTCGGGGCAACCCTCATTCATCGGACTGTTTAAGCGCCCTACCCAAGCCCCCCATCTTGCTCCCTTCCATCACCATTCCTCTTTTTCTACCACCGAGATCCCCTTCCGGAGCTGCCTTGAAGACACGGCACCTTTTCACTATTCACCTCTATACAACTCTGGGATCCCATCTGCTGTGGCACCTATTGCCCTGCAGCGACAGCCATGTCGTTGAAACAGGTACGCCTCTTCTCTTAGACCGCGGATGGCCTCAAGGTCAGTCCACTGACTTGACTGCTCGCAACAGGAAATTGAAACCTGGGTTGCGGCCCTAGCCCGCTACGACAACAATGAGTTCGAAGACGCCATCAACGAGTTCTCCAAGATTGGAGACACGAGCAAGATTCTCTTCAACATGGGCGTGATCCACGCCACCCTTGGCGAGCACGAGAAGGCTGTAAGTGCAGATCGACCTCATGATGAGTTCACACCGCAAAGTTCCTCCCATACTAATCACTGCGCACACAGGTTGAGAGCTACCAGCGAG